>NC_057356.1:16503277-17826166 GCF_016509475.1 Prionailurus bengalensis
GCACCCCTTGGAAGGAAGGTCTCATCTAAAGCAGCATCCATGCTCACGTCCTCCACACACGGCCAGGTTTGGGGGGAGAGTCTAGGGTGGGGTGGGGAAAGAAGCAGGTTGAACAGAGAAACCCCTTGCAGCCCACCTCATTTGCACATACCCCTCCCCTCCCTTTGGACTCGGCCCCCCTGCTCCAGAGCAGAGCTGACTGGCCCAAGCGCAAGCTGCAGCTGGAGAAACGGTTCTTGATGGCCAAGCACCTTCATCCACTTGCTCAGAAGTTGCAAATGGGCAGCCCCGGGGGCTGTATTTGGCCCTCGAATAGGTTTCATTTGGCCTGCAGTGGTTTAACAATTTGGAATTTGTTGCCAACATTTGAAAATGATGGGAAAATCCATTCCAAAGCAAAAGCTGGGTTTCTGGCTTCTCTTGGAAACTGAGATCTGAAAGTACTAGGTGTGCATCCCGTCCTGGCAAGGGTCGGCTGGCAAGGAGTGGAGGCATGTGCACAAGTCTGTCAAAGTCCCCACCCGGCCCACTCTGCTCTGAGCTTGAGACCCTGGCTTCTTCACGGCTGGATCCCAGAGTCTACTTGGTGCCTGGCACACGGGAGGCGCTAGATAAATATTTGCCAAATGGATGAATGAGTGATTTTGCCTCCATCTGCTGGGCTTGGCCCTATGCCCCACCCTTAAGGGCCAAGTAGCTACACAGACTGGCCAGGGCCTGGGCAGAGTCTGCTGTATCCCCACAGTCAGAGGGCTGGTGGGCAGGAGAAGAGGGTCCCACTAGCTTTCCCCGGGGAAAATCCCTGGGTCCTTCTCTTTCTCCCCATGAGGCCTGTGAGGTGTACGAAATCCGAGCGACTGACCTGTAAGCTCGGGGAGGACTGGGGCGCTCGGGAGAGGGGTCCGCTCTACACGGAATTCTAAAATGAAACGTAAAACAGCTTAGGAAGATACAGGGGAGGCCCCTGGGTCATGGCCCAGGGAGGACAAATGCACCCACAGGGACACTGGGTAGGGGACAGGCCATGCACAGGACCCGAGAGCTGGGATGGGGAGAGCACGGTCCCCAGCAGGCAAAGGTAGAGAAGACACAGAGGAGAGACAGAGAGAGAGAGAGTAGGCAGAGTTGCCCCCTACACCCTGGCCACGGGGCAATGCCGGAGCTTCCGTTCTGGTGTTTCTTAAAAGATTTGACATTGCACCAAAACACCTTCCAGAATCCTCCTCTTTTACTATTGTTGTTGTTGTTGTTGTTGTTGTTGTTGTTTGTTTCTGTTTTTGTTTTTAGGGGGAGGAGCTGGGGAGGCAGCACTGATAAAAAACAATGACCCTAGAGCAGGTCAGGCTCAGGTTGGGTTCCCAGCTCCACCACTTTCTAGGTGGGCCTTCTTAGCAAGTCACTTTTGCTCTCTGAGACCATTTCCTCAACTGTTAAAGGAGGATGATCACCCTTCCCCAACGAGAGTGTTGTCAGGCTTAGACAACATAATGTACAGAAAGGACTCTAAGCTAGACAGCCTGAAAGGCAAAGAATGCAAATGCTGAGGGACCCTCTAAAAAAAATAAGGCCAGGAAAAAAAAAAAAAGAAGCTTGCAAAAATTTGATATCTGATATTTCAAAGAAAACAACGTTGAATAGTTATCATGGCAAAATTCAGAACTTTGTTGGGCTTCCTGCCACTTATTCTAAGGTCTAGTGTTATTTTTATTTTGAATTACAAATGAGGGTGGTGATCGTCAGGCTTTTAAATTGTTTTTCAGCATTCAGGGTCGCAAAAGGTCTTGCTGGCCTTGAAGGAGCTCAGCGTAGCACGTGGTCATTATAGGCATGTCCATGAAGACACAGCCGGCATCGGCCCTCAGGGAGGCCTCCACCATGAGTCTGATGCCTTCTCTGGTGGAAGTGGCAACTCAGGACGGGGTGAGGAGGAGAGAAAGGCAAGAGGCAGGCAGAGATGAGCCTGGGAGAGAATCGTGCCATGCAAGACCAGGTGGGGTGGGGGTGGGGGAGCCCCCAGCTTCTGGGGAAGGGGTGAGGAGGGGATGGGTGGGGAGAGGTGCTCCTTCCTCAGACATGCCCTTCCTTCCAAGCCTCCAGCAGGCAGACCACCCCCACCCCCAGCCATGCACCCCCAGACACCGCCCTGAGGAGTCAGACTGCCCGGGAACCGGGGACATGCTGGTGGCAGAGAGACACCAAGAAGGACTTACCGGGGAACTGGTAGGTGTAGCCAGGGGCGAGGCCTGTATAACTCCGGCTGGCGTAGGTTGTGGCTTGGAAACCAGGGTAACCTGATAGGGCAAGTGGGCTAGTGTCAGATGCCTCACGTACTGCTCAGACCCTGCTCAGAGGAGAAGGATCTGAGCCATCCTCTTCCTTCCCCACCTTGTATCACAAGTAACAGTCAGTCACATTTACCAAACACAAGTGTGCTTACCATTGCATACCATATCCTCTCCTTAAGCCTCACAGGAATCCTAAGAGGCTGGTATTATTAGGAGACCCATTTTACAAACAGGGAAACTGAGGCTCAGAGAGGTGACACATTGGCTAAGAATAATCCAAATCCGTACCAAGATGCTTTGTGCTCTGGCTCCTGCCTTCTTCCTCTCCTCATCTACAATCTTCTCCAGTCACATTTGCCTCTCTACTCTTTCTCAAATCTACCAAGCTCCTTCCCACCTCAGGGCCTTTGCACATACTCTTTCCTCTGCCTGGAGCACACACGCTTCTCCCAGGTCTTCCCATGACTGTGTCCTTGTCATTGTGCAAGTCTCAGCTCATATGTCACCTCCTTGGAGAGGTCATTCCACAAGAGTCCTCCCTCCCATCAGTTGCAATATTTATCTATTTTCCGATAGCACCAATGATCATTATCTGAACTCATCCCCAGGGTTTTCTAAGAGCTGATTTTCTGTCTTCCCCCATCTTTTTTATTTCTGTAGTATCTCCAGGACAAGTTCCTGGTGCCTGCTACTTGTATGCATCTAATAAATATGTGCAGCTTTACAAGAAAAATCATATAGCGAGTAACAGCGAGTGATAAGAGTGAATAACAATAGTGTAACTGGGATTCACATTCAGAGCTAACTGGTTCCAAGTCTCTTAACCACCAGTGTCACTTTTTTTTGTTGTTATTTTTTAAAGGAGGTGAAACCAGCTAATGAATTACCTTGAAAAGAAAACAGTTTCAGTGTTCCAGACCAAAGGAGGTTAAAGAGATGGGACAACTAAGTGCAATAGCTGATTCTAGCCTGGATCTTATTTGAGAGAGCAAAACTATGTTATAAAGAACATTATTAGGTCAACAGATAAAACTGGAAAATAGATTAAAATACTGTATCAACGTAAATGTATGAGCTGGATATAATGTGGCTTCATGAAAAAAAAAAATACCCCTAGTTTTAGAAAATACACACTGAAAGGGGCACCTGGGTGGCTCAGTTGGTTAGGCATCCGACTTCGGCTCAGGTCATGATCTCACGGTTCGTGAGTTCAAGCCCCGCATCCGGCTCTGTGCTGACAGCTCAGAGCCTGGAGCCTGCTTTGGATTCTGTGTCTCCCTCTCTCTCTGCCCCTCCCCTGTTCACATTCTGTCTCACTCTCTCTCAAAAATAAATAAACATTAAAAAAAAAAGAAAATACACACTGAAGTATTTAAGGGTAAAGGGCTATAGCCATAATGCATGTAACTTAATCTCAAATGATTCAGTGGAAAATCACAAGTGTGTTGTATGTGTGTATGTATATATGCATGTATATATATACACACATGCACATACACACACACACATAGACAGTAAATGATAAAGCAAATGGGGTATAAAATTAACAGGTGAATCCAGTCAAAGGCATATGGATACTCTTTGTACTATTTTATTTTTGCAACTCTTCTGAAAGTATGAAATTACTTCCAAATAAAAAGTTAAAAGAAAACTTCAAGAGAAGACAGTGCCCCATTTGGAGGGTACTCTCCTCACCTACTCTACCTGTTGACCCTCTAGCCCATACCATGCCCCCTCCGCTGCATCCCCAGAGCACCCCTCCCCCCATACCTGGCAAAAAGACTCCTTTGTACTGTTCTCTTTCTGTGTGTCCACATCTTGTCTCTCCAGGGAGACTGTGAGCTTCCTGGGAGGCCCAGCTCAGATTTTCCACCCTCAGTTGTAGGCCCCAAGCACTGCTGACCCCCGCTCAACTTCCCAGGCTCCTGGCAACCTGCACTTACTCCAGGGAGCCTGCCTGCCTGACCACCAGGTGGGTTAGTGTGCCTCCTTGGGCCTCCCACAGCCTCCAAGCACTGTGTGGTATCATTGCCTATTGACTCCTGTCTCCCACTTGACAGGGAAGCCCAGGAGGGCAGGTCCTGCCTCTCACAATCTGCTCAATAAATATTAGTTGAATGAACAAGGAGCAGCCACCTTCTTTTTTTGCCTTCCCAAAAGTCTTTGGGTCTTTGTAAATACTGTTCCCTCTGCCTGGAACACTTTACCCTTCCCTTCTTCCCTGACCTCCTATAACTAGCACCTACCCAACCCACAGACTCAGCTTCAATGTAACTTCCTTTCTGGCTTCTCCAAATCTTGGTCAAGTTCTCTATGACCATGCTCTCTTGGCACCCTATACTTCTCCATCCTAACCCTATTTATTTATATTCTTAGTTTATTTTCCCTACCAGACCACAAAACTCCAAGGAAAGTCACTGTTGTATTTTCTGGCATAGTTCCCAGCATTTATAGTCACTCAATAACTACTGGAAAGATGGATGGATGAACAAATGGACAGATGGACAGAAGGATCAATTAATAAGGACCACTTTCTGGCTACCACTAGAGGGCAGCACCCCATAACCAAATCACCCCACCCTGGGTTGGCTCCAAGACTTGAGCTCCTTGGTCCTCACTCCCGCCCAATGACTCATACAGGAGGGCCGACCACAGAGGAGATGCGACACCTACGCGTCACCAACCCCCCCCCCTCCCGCCCCCACCACCGGTAGCCCTGGGAGCAGTTCCGGGCAGGAAGCAACCACAGGTGCAGGCCTAGCACATACCCAGCATGCCGATGCCCAGCATGAAGGCGTCCATTCCATAGGGCATGACTCGGGACCTCCCCCGGGCTGAGCCCGTCGGCGACATCACCTCTTTTGGCTGAGCTTTCTTACATTCCACCTGCAATGAGACCTGATGGTCAGTTCCTCCTGATGGTCCTTGTTCCCTGGCAGGCCTCCTTATCATTAACTTCATAGTTCCCACTTATGGAGTGCTCGCTAGCTGCTAGAGGTTATGTAAATGGCTTTGCACGCAGTAGTAGCTTACACCAACCCCAGAATGGAGGTAGTATTGCCACTCTCATTTGACGGTTGTGGAAACTGAGGTTCAGAGCGGGGAAGTCATCTGCCTAATGATTAGACTAACAAGTGGCAGAGTGAGGATGTTAATCCAGGTCTCTCTGACTCCACCAGCCGTGCTTTTTAACCACCATGAGACACTGGCTTCCTGTCCAGATTTTCAGAGGGTGGGAGAGCTGGCTGTGCCCCACTGACCGTGAGGCCCCTCTGCCTGCCTCCAGAACCTCCGAGCATCCTGTCTCCTCTCTGCACCTCCACCCATCCAATCCCCCCTCACCATTTTGTTGTTGATTTCATGGAAGTGGATCTCACACACTTTCTCCACGATGTCCTCACTCTCAAATGTGACAAACCCGAACCCTAGAGGGCAAAGGCAGGGACAAAAACAGGGTTTGTGGTCAAAACCCAGCCTGAGTCATATCAACACTACCACTGCTCTCACAGGCCAAATTCCTGAGAGTTAACAAAAGCCTGGGAACCTCTCAACTACCCACCCGCTGAGACAGGATTCCTAGCTCCCCAATTACACACTCGAAAGCCAAGGCTCAGCAAAGTGAAGTGACTTGCCCGAGGTCACACAGCAAATTAGAAAACATTATAGCAGTGATGAAAATACACTCAGCATGCCTTTTCTTTCTCAGGTGCTTTCCGAAGAAGGAAGAAAGAACACACACAAACACTTATTTACGTTTCCATAAAAGTGTGCACACCCAAACATATGTTTGTACAGTCACACATATACATGACATAGAGGCGCACACACACACGTAAACCTCGGTACCCATCTGCCCCACAAATACTCGGCAGTGCTCACGAAGGCCCCCCTACATGTGGATAGTTATCATGACAAACCAGGCACATATAAATATTCAGACGTAGACACCCTCACACGCACAGGTACAAACGTACAACATACACACACACACCAGCACATACCTCAATCCCCAAACAGGCTAATACACCCAAAGCCCCAGAGCAACCAGAGAAACAACCCCACCTCCTCCTGGGGAGGCCCCAGGGGTTGTAATGGGATTTCTCAGAAGGCAAGGCCCTTGGGAGAAAAACAACCAGGCAATGCACACTGTGGCCCAGATGCTCACAGGTTGGGGGGGGAGTGGGGGGGGGGGGGAAGGGGGAGGGTCGGGAGCTGGGCTCAGCTCGTGGGTGGGGGTGGGAGACAGGAGCAGGAGCAGACCGCCCAGGGCTGTGGAGTCGGCCTGACCCTGGAGCTGCCCAGCCTAAGCTCTGGTTACCAGGGACAAGGTAAGCCCAGCAGACACTGGCTGGGCAGACACTGGCTGGGGCGGGGGTGGAGGACTCAGTTTGGAAGGGGGGAGGTTGCTCCTCTGCTCCTCTCGGGTGTCTGCAATTGGGCAAGTTTCTAGCACAGGAAACGGCGGGACAAAAGCCTTCTGTAAGGCCAGGCCCGGGAGAGGATGCAGATCCTTGGGGATAGGATGTCAGGAGGCAAGATGAAAGGGCAGCTGTGACCTGCAGCCCCCTGGCTGACCACAGGCCCCCAGCCTGGCCTGGAAAGGGGGAGGGGGCCATACTCACCTCGGTGCCGGTTGGTGGTTTTGTCAAACATCAACATGGCATCGTCCACCTGAAACAGAGCCTGCCATGGTGGACCCACCAGATACCAGGGGACCTGCCACAACCCAGCAGGAGGGGTTCCCACACCCACTCCCCTCTTGCCCAGGCTAGGCTTTATCTTAAACCTGTTCCCTGCGCAGGGGACCGCTTTCCATCCACACACCCCAACTGAATGCCAAGGCACCTCCCATTCAACCACCAGATTCTCAAAGGATCAGCCTGCAAATACGAAACACCAAATACCTGCCTGACACTTTGCCCCATCAGACTCTCTACAGTCCCTGCAATGTAAGATTCTCATTTTGTAGATAAGGAAATGGGCTCAGAGAGGTGAAGTCACCTGCCCAAGGTCACACAGCAAATCCTAGACCAAGCCTGGAAGAAGGAGGCACGGAGTGGGTGCTAAAGAAGGAAACATGGGAGCAAGATAAAAACAGGGAAATGAAAGCCTCTTCCCTTTCTGCAAAAGGCCAGGAGGACAGCAGCCACTACAGCCAGACTTGACTCCCCTCTCCTGGTACAGATCTTTTCCTTTAATTGAGGTTTCCTTTTGCTAGAGGGTGTAATTAAAGCAAGTAGAGTTCAGTGCCTGGGCTGCTTGCCTCCCACTGACTGGGGGAGGGGCAGGGGGCTGAGGAAAGGGGATGGTCTACATGATTCCCAGTCCCTTGCACCTCAGTCTCCTCTTCTTGTTGCTCCCTCAAGGCAATCCCTTGGATACGTGGATAGCCAAAGGCCTGAGCTTCCCTCCCACAGTCCCATCTCCCTCCCTTTGCCTACATCTGGTGCTTCCCCCCTGTCCTCTTAATTCTTCAGCCAATGTCAGCCACCTCATGGGGTTAAGCTAAGGTCTGATTTGTCCTTGGTGGAAATCAAGGGCTGCTTCTGATACCCTCCCCCCACCCACACACACAGCCCACTTCAGCTGCTGACCTTCCCCCAAATGATCACCCACCCGAGGGATGAAGGAAAACTTCCTGAAGCCATGGGGTACAGTCTCTCCCCGACTCTCCCTCCGTGGCTCTCTTTCCAGCCTGTCATCTTCCTTGCTTAAGTGGCAAGGGCAGCCCCTGAACAGGGTGGTCCTCTAGCTCTCCTTAGGCACCAAGCCACACCAGGCCTCCGAAGTCCCTCTGGGAGAACCAGGACCCCACTAAGCCAGGAGGCTCCTGGGCCCCTGGAGAATCTCAAAGGGAAATGACACCTCCCTCCCAAAAAGCTTTCTGCTCCAGGGGCCTGCAGCGGAGTGCCATTCTCACTCCCACCCTTATGGATGCACGCTGAGTCCCAATCCCAAACCAGCCTCACTGTCCAAGCTGCGCAGACACTTTGGGCTCAGCACATCTTCCCCACCCCCTTGCTTAAACAATAGAAGAGAGAAATCCAAAAAGGAGAGAGAGTTGTGATAAAAATACAGGCTTTAAGTAGGACAGGCTGGAATGGAACCCAAGATCCTACATTTGCTGGTTGGGGAACCTTGGGCTGGTGGCTTTATGTCTCCATATTCAGGTTACCTCATCTGTAAAGTGGGCATAACGGTGTTTATCAATTGTATGGAGGAGTTAAATGACAGCACTGTCACACTAACTCACAGTACCTGGTTGCAGTAAATGCTTAATAAATAACAGCTATTATTACCTTTTTATGGAGGGGCTTGCCTACAGTCACATAGGGGAGAAGCAAAGCAAGAGAGCAAGCAGCCCAACACCCCTTGCTTTGAAGGCACCATGAGGACAGTATGTGTCAGTTATGGTGATGACCATCCTATGGAGCACCCTGACTTGTGCTCAGTAATTATTTTTTGAATTAATGAATGAGTAAAAGCCACACCCTCTTCCCTAATCCCACAGCTTTGAGTTCCTGCCTGACCCACAAACTGATTCAGCCCAAATCCACTGCCCTTCTCGCCTTCCTCCACCCAACTTCCAACTCCACCACTCCTGGCCCCCTAGAACCTTCAACTCGGGCCTTGGCTGGACAGACCCCTAGTGGGGCAGTGGGGTTGAGGCCAGGGCAAGGAGCAAGGAAAGTGGCTGGGGGTCCAGGGACCCCCACTGGTGTCCCCTCCTGGGGCCAGCTGAGGGGAGGGAGGCTCCCAGCCCAGTGTCCTTAATAGGCTTTGGTCTCCATGGGAACCCGGGGGCAGGGGGGCTCCGGCAGGGGGAGGGGAGGCGGCCGAGGCCTGCTGACCAGTGGGAGCCGCCAAGTTCGGCGGCCGCTAAGCCTGAGTGGCAGCCATGGCGGCTGACCATTGTTCCCCCCTCGGCGGCGGCCCCTCGATCCGGGCGGGGGGCCCCCCGCCGCGGGGCCCTTGGCATTCCCGGCTGTCCCCCTCGCTCCCTGGCAGCCTATTCTCCGGCTCCCCCTGGCCTCCCCGGGCCGGTTTCACATGCCAACGCCGATTTAGGCCCGAACAAAAGACGCGGCCGCTGACGGCTTCTCCTGGGGCCCGGTTGCCATGGCAACGCCGGCCCCGGGGGCAGGCGGCCTCCAATCACAGCTGCTGGATCAGATTAGTGCGAGCTCTAATGCTCGGCGCTCAGACACAAAGACACCCCGCCGGAGCCGAGCGGGCCTGCTGCTTCCCAGGAGCGCCCTTCCCTCTGGGGCCCAGGCCGCCGACCTGCCCTCAGTCCTGTACCCCGGTCCCCACGGAGGCGCCTGAGCCTAGGCCTGTGGCCCCCACGCCTGCAGCATCCGCTGGCCAGGGGGCTTCCCACCCTCTCCCCTTCTCCCCTGGAGACCGGGCCCTGGAAACCCACCCAGTTCCTAGCTCACATCCCATTTCCAAGGGGCGGTTCTCCTCTGCCCTTTGCCTAACAGGCAACTGAAAAATGCCTTGATAGCAAGGTAGAGACACAGCCCGTAGCCCATCTCATGTAAGAGAAGACCAGGGACCCTGACACTAAGCACAGCAGCCCCCCTTCACCCCTAGACTTAAAACTTGGCCCCCTCTTGGTCATATCCCCATGGGACCTTGATGTTCACATTACTCACCTTTCTGGGGACACCCTATTGTCTGATGATGCCACATCTCCTTCGTAAACTAAACGATCCAGAAATTTAAGCTCAATGCACCTCAGAGCTGAGAGCCAATCTGCTGGGCCTGATCAGAAATTTAGGGTGCTCTCCTCAGTCTCCCTCCAAATAGCTAGGGGATCAGCACCTCCCCCAGCTCCCACCTGTGCAAGCAGGGTGCTGAGTGCAATTGGGAGTCGTATTTATTGCCTCCTTATCATCCTTACCAGGAAGGAGTGGGGGAAGGTGCAACCGCCCGTGGCCTGGACAGGTGCAAACTCCCAGGAGGCCAAGGGGTGACTGGATTGAACTGGCTAGGGGAGAGCAGCCTCCCTTGGGAGAATGAAGATAAGCAAGAGAAAAACACAGGGGAAGGGCAACCACAGAGACAGCTACTATGTGGCTTCTCTCCCTGGGGATGCATCCAGAGGCTGAGGCCCACAGATAGGACAGATGCCTGGACTGTGGGTTGGCCTGGGCTCACCCACAAAAAGGACCCGGCCGCCTTTTCACCTTTTGCAGGGACTGGAATGACCTGGCTGGACTCTGCTTGATACTGACCAATTCTACAGGGCTTCCACAGCCCCCGAAAACACCCCCAGCAGGCACCCCCAGTTTTGACCCACCTTCCCGAACTGCTCAAAATACTGCTTCACATCTTCCACCGTGGTGTTCACTGATAGCCCCCCCACAAAGATCTTCTTCGTTCGAGTCACCATCTGTTAGGGGGAGGGAATGAGAAAGTGGGCATCTGAGTCCTGTGGCCTACTGCCACCAGCAGGGGCTCGAGCCCTCCTGCCAGGGCGCCAGCTGACAAGCTCTCTGTGGCCCTAGCGACTCGGAAGCCCCCGCCCAACGAGCTCCCCCTTGGACCCCCGCCTCTAGGCCTGTCATGGGCAGCTGTGCACCCCACACCCTGGCTGACTTGAGTGTGCCTCCCTCCCTGGAGTCTGTGTAGGGGAAAATGCCTTCTGTAAGAACCAAGGGGATGGGTTAGTGACCCAGACCCACAGTGTAACTCAGAGACCCCACCAGCACCCCTGGGAGAGACTGAGGCCCATCACAGGGTTCCCCTGAACTCAATGCCGACATTTTCCTCATCAACCTCCTCCCAACCCAACCTCCGGCAGCCCTGTGGCCCCAGCCCTGTTTTAGGAAGAACACATGGTCCTAATTACCCCAGGAGCGCATGGCTAATCCACAGCAATTCCCAGCCCCATCCTAACACTAAAGCACCTTCTGTCACCAAACTGCTTAATGGAATTAACCCAATTCCGACCATGTGCTCCCTGGTGCGGCTTCCTTCGAATACCTGCTCCATAATTGCTTTCAGGCCCTCTGCTGGACCCTTCCAGAGATGTCCCCTTCCTGTCTCCTAAAACCTGTCCCTCTTCCTTTGCTGTGACAGGAGCTGGGCAGCATCCTGGCTCCTGCCAACCCCCTTGTAAATGGGGAAACTGAGATCTTCTGGAGAGGAACCTAGTCCTAGGACACAAGTTAAGTCAGCAGACTCAGGGGTCCTTGGCTCCCTGTACTGTAATCAGCCTTCCTTCCTGTCCCCTATATTTAGCCATTTAAAAATTAAGATCTGGCTAGTTGCCTTGGGACCTGGAATAAAATCTTGGGCCCTTACCCTGCACCAAAAGTTTTGAATGCTATATTGCTCAACTGCTCAGAATGCTGTTTTCCATACACCCAAAAGAACTCGCCACAGCACTAGGTAAAGAAAGCACAGGGAGGGCAGCCACTCACCCAAGTTGAAAGACAACAGGTAACCAACCTCATGGTCCCTTCCCCCTCTGCAAGCTGAACACACCGAACCCCCAGAGACAGAAAGGTGATGGGGAGGGGGGGTCAGAGATAGCTCCCTGGCCTGACTCTAGCTAAGCCTCAGGGGGTGTTTGTCCTGGGTTTGACCTCCCCAGGGGCATTGGGTTTAGAGGCTGTGATCTATGAGGTCAGAATTCGACTCAGGGTCCACAGAGTACTGGCTTCAAATACAGGACAATGAATCCCCTGAGGGGTTCCTCCTTCTCCCAACACATGCAGCCCCCTCTCAGTCCACCCCTGAGCACAGATGGAAAGATGCAGGATGTCTTCAATCCACAGAGTGAAGGACATTAAGAATCCTCCCTCCTCCCATCCCAGTCTATTCCCATAACACTCCAAATGAAGGTTCCAGAAGCATCTCCCATAGGAGAGAATGCTGGGAAAATCACTGCCCGTAGTAACACAGCTCCTCCCAGACATGGACATACCTACCTTAGGCTGTGCTCGCCGAGGAAAGGCCACCTTGGGATCAATCTGAAAGAGAAGGGAGAGGTAAAGGGGCTTGGTTATCACAGTTTAGATGGGTGACCACACAGCCTTCAGCCCTGTGGACTTCTCTCATCCCAGGACACAGGATGACACAGGACAGAAATCGCCACAGCCTCTGGCAGAAAAGTGTAGTCGTTAAGCAGTTAGGCCCCAGTGCCAGGCTCCTGGGTTCAAATCCCACAGCTGTCCCAGCTGTGAGACGTTGGGCAAGTTACTTAACCTCTCTGAGCCTCAGGGCCAAGCTCACCTGCAAAATGGACAAATAGTAACACCCACCTCAAAGGGGTCGTCTGCAGACTACTTGAGATCATGCTTACAAAGCACCTGGCAAGGTGTCTAGCTCACAGCAGGAACCCCAACAAAGTAAGCAAAGTCTTACTTCTTCAAGCACCAGGTATTCAAGGGCCTTCCTCACCTAACCGACTTCACACAGATGATACCAGTCTAGGTGAGGCATGTAATCCAGACTTTGGAAGCCTAGTGGGTGGAAATACTCTTTGGTTCAAGAGAAGAGTTCATAAATCACCAGGAATGGACTCAGTTCTGTTTCCCCAATACTACTGACATCTAACAGCCTTCTTCGAGGCTGCAAGCAAACAGCTCCTTGATAATGCAGCCAGGCTTGGGGTGAATCAGAACACAGGCTTTGGTGACGCACAAGGGCACGGGACTTGGACTCAGTCAGAAACTTTGAGCCCCGGCCAAGCCTGTGATCTTGGTAACTTGCTCACCCCTCTGAGCCTCAGTTCCCTCATCTGCAAAGTGGGGATAATCACACCCACTTTTCCCAGGGGCAGCCATAGGGAATCAAATGAGATAACATGGGTGAAAGCGGCCCTTTGTGAACTGCCCTTCATTGCGCAAACAAAGGTGCTATTACCAGCGGGCCACCTTTGCCCTTGGCTGTGAACAACCAAAGGAGAAAAGCAAGATGCACCTGGGTGCTCCTGGGTATATACTCACACTGATAAACAGCAGAAGCCAGGCCACAAGACATTGTGATCAAGGCAGGACCTATGGGGCCTGGTCATTCCAGAGCTTCTTGCCACCCACATGGGTGGATACCACTCAGAAGTTCACCAGCCAATCGCAGGGAAGATCCATCTTTTCCCAAAGTTCCTTCTGTTCAAAACTCAGCCTCGTTCTAAGCAACCGGCTCTGGTTCCTCTCTGCCTGAATGGCATGAACCAGGGACCAGCCTCCTCTGGGCTCTCCAGTGGATCTGCCCACAGAGAAGGAGCCTCTAAAATCCATGCTGGGGCAATGCCGTCTCTCTCCCAAAGTTCCACTGGGCTCCAGGAAAAATCACAACTGCCCATTTCCCCTGTCTGCAGGTGTGATTTCATACCTCTACGGACATTTTCATCCTTCTTTTTCTCCTGGAAGCAGCCTCCCCAGCCACCAGAGCACCTCAAACAGTCCCCCTGTACAGACCCTGATGGGGAGATGGTACCCAAGCCACGTCTCACAGACCTACGCACACCCGATCCCTGACACACCCCACCTCCACTCTGACTCACAGCTGGCAACATAAATAAAACCCAACAAGTAAATAAAAGGTGAAAGTCAGAACCCAAAATAGACTCCCCACAATAAACCTCCCTCCCCACCCCTCTCTCCCAGGCCAGAGAATGCCAAACACAAAGCCCTTGCCTTTTTGAGTCCCAAACCTCAGAAGGATGCCCATCACACCCTCCTTCCCCCTTCTCTCTTATCAATCTTCCATGACCCCACCCTGCCCCCAGACCCAGTCCCTGAATCTCAGCTTCCTGAGCGCTGCAGAAGCCATCAGTGCATTCTGAGGACAGGGGATGGTAGGAGAACTGGCAGCTTGATGGCAGATAATCACCAAAAACAATAGGCCACTGTCTCTCCATTCCCAGCTTGGGTCACTCAGTCTGCGCCAAGAAGATCCTTTCAGAGCCGGCAAAGTTGAGGCCTGGCCTCATTTGCTCATTACTGCAAGCAGGAGTGGGAGCCACTGGGCAGAGATAACAGGAGCTGGGGACAGGCGGTAATTTAGCAAATTCTTGGGCACAACCAGCTATTGTTGCAGGTAAACAGGAGCCAGTGACTGACCCAAGCACAGGGAGGCCCAGGGCTGGAGGACAGTGGGGGAGTGTGGAGAGAGATCACACTGTCCCGGTCCCCTGGCCTCGGGTCACCCCATCACAGAGTAACCCCTCCTCGGACTTCCTCCTTTTCCTTCTCCCCTAGAGCAGGGGCCTGGGCCAGCGCCCCCTGGAGGGCCCAAGACATTGGGGAGCGGTGGGACAGCAGTAAAATGTTTTAGGAGTTTGAATGCCAAAAAAGCAGCTTCTCCTCAAATCCAGCCCTCAGAAGGGCTGTTTCCAGGCAAGCCAGTTCCCTCCTCATAAATCCCTTCCTGGGCAAAGCAGGTTCACGTCTTCCACACAAAGCGGGGAGCTCATAGACCAAAGGAGTGGGGGGGAGAGGGAGGGGGGATTCAGTGATGCTTTGCCATTGGTTCGGATCGGTGGTGGTGGGGAGCCAAATACTAGTTAGAGTCCAGAGAAGCCACGGGGTGGGTCACTGCAACCCTGACTCACCCAATTTGGGCTAGGGGAGGGACCTAGCCCCACCCCAAGCTGCTCTGTGAGGCATCAAGATTAGTAGGTACAGGGAGAGGCTGGGGGATATAGCATCTCACCGGAGGCCTGGGGTTTTTCTCCTCCCTCTCCCCCCCGACTCTAGTGACAAAGTTTCAGAGCTTGGCAGCCCTTCTACTCAGAAAACTCCCTCTTTCCTTAAGGACCCCGTCCAACTGTCCCCTGGGGAGAGACCTGACCCTCTCCTCCGGCGGCCTCCCTCTCCCAAAGGACCCCCGAAGCCCTGAGGGCCACTCACTGTTTTGGAGTCGAGCTCGTGCCGCGATTGCGCCAGCACTTTATCCACCCCCGCCTGGTCCATGAAAGTGACGAAGCCGAAACCCCTGCGCGCCGTAGTGAGGGAGAGGCAGATGGTTACAAGGCAGTGAGTGGCGGTGGAGGGGGGCGAGCCGGGAGCAGGAGGAGGGGGTGAGGGGCTCACCTGGATCTCTTGGTCAGAGGGTCCCGCATCACCAGACACTCCTTCACCTCCCCGAACTGGCCGAAGTATTCGCGCAGCCCTTCTGTAACCACACACCCGCCTTCGGACCAGCTCGGGCCCCGCGCCCTTCCCCCCCTCCCCCGTCCTTTGCCCCCGGTGACCCCGCCACGGCCCGGCCGCCCCCGCGCCGAGCAGCCTGCGCGCTCTCCACTGCCCCCCCCACCTCCAAGCCCTCACCCGGCTCCCGTGGAGCCTCCTGGCGCCCACGGGGGCTCCAGGAAGACGAGGGCCGAGCTGGGCTGGAGGGGGGACGGCTCCGGCCGGGTTCCCGCCGCTCCGGGAGCCGCCTCACAAAAGTTTGAGCCGCAGGTGCGAGCGGAGTTGGCGCTGCCGCCGGCGGGTCCCGGGGGCCCAGCCCACCCCCCGATGCCCCCTGAACCCCTCATCTCCTCCCCTCCACCCGCTGGGCCGTGCGCGCACGCCGATCGCCCTGCGCTCTTGGGGTCCCCGGGCGGGGCGCGAAAGAGGGCGCGGGGGCGCCCGGGGTCAGCAGGGCGCAGGGCCGGGCTGGGGTGTCCGGTTCCGGGGCGCCGGGGGGTCCAGGGTGCCCTGCCTGGCCGGCTGGCGCTCCCGGGCTCGCTCACCCTGCGTAGTCTGCCAACTGAGTCCCCCGATGAACATCTTGCTGCGGGAGGAGGAGAGACACAAAGGGCCCGCGTGAGCGCCGGGCGCCAGGGCGCAGGGGGCGCGGGCCCGGGCCCCGGGGAGGCCCGGCCCGACCCGGATCGGCCATGTTGGCGGGGCCGGGGCGGGCGCGGGCCGGGCAGGCCGGGCCGGGCCGGGCCGGGCCGTACCAGGGGTCGTGCGGCGAGTCCGGGGAGGCGAGGCCGGGCTGGGGCGCGTCAGTCTCCATCGGGAGCCGCGGGCGGCGCGGGCAGCGGAGCGGCGGCGGCGGCGGCGGCGGCAGCGCTCGGCGCGGGGCAGATGAGGAGCGCGGCGAAGGGGGCCGGACGGACAGGCCATGCTGCCCCCTCCCCCGACCCCGCTCGGGCGGGCGGGCGGGGACGGCCGAGGGGAGGGCCCGCCGGGGGCCGACCTGCCGGCTCCTCCCCCCGCCGCCCTGCGCGCATAAAGCCCCGCGCTCGCCCGCGCGCCCGCGGAGGCGGCGGCGTCCGGACCCCGCTCCCGCCGGGCTCCCGGGTCCCTGAGGGCGCGAGAGACCCCGAATCCCGAGGCGGGCCGGGACCAGGGCGCGGCCGCACCCCCCACCCAGCCCAGCGCGGGGCCGGGCCGTGGGAACGCCCTCCCGGAATGAAGCGCTTCCCGGTGCCTTCAAGGTAGCTCGGTTCCGGATCGGGGACCCTCTCTAGTCCTCCCTCTCAGGTCCCCGCTATCCAGAATTTAAGAGCTCCCCAATATCCCTGGGTTGGGAGGGAGATCGCCCCAGTGCCCCCACCCCTCGTGTTCCAGCTAGTGAGAAGCCCTCCATCCCCCCAGTGGGAACGAGAAGCTGCCCCCAAGGCCCCCAGTTTCCTCCGAGGCTGATTCAGGGCTCCCCCTTAGCGGCCCTCAGTCCACCCTCAGTGTCCCATACCCTCTGTATCCAAATTGGGGACCCCTTTCAATGCCTCGCGTCCTGCGTGGGGATCCTCCATCAGCACCCCAGTGGCAACCGTATCAGTTCCCCGAATCCCTTCTCAGCCCTTGCTGTCCCCTTCGACTCCCCCACATCCTTTCTGTGTGGTCTATTGAGGAACCCCCCTGACCCAAGCCCGGGTTCTCTGTTTCCTGCCACCCGCACCCCCAGTGTGAGGAGTCTTCACCGTTTCTCTCACTCCTGGCTCACTTGTCAGCCCTACTCAGACTTCCGTCTGGATTCGGGAAAGCCGGGTCCGGACGCTCACCGGCCCTCCCCACCGAGGCTGGGGGAGAGGGTCAGTGCCGCTTAGAACCTCCCGTTTCCAGTTTAGGAGGCCGCCGGCGCAGCTGTGCACCGTCCCCTCCCAATGACCCCCTTCTTTTGCAGAGTTCTAAGCCCAACCCCATCGGATTGGAAGAACCTAAGCCGCCTACCCACTGAGTTTGGAGTTACTTCTCTCAGTCCGCCTCAGTTTGAGATTTACTCCCCATGCAGGCAACCGCCTTCACTTCTCCTTTCTCCTCCCTACGCCTCCATCTCCGGGTCTCTGAGATCCCCTCCCGCACTTTCACCTAACGCTCCTGGGAGCCACCTCACCCTCCCCGAAAACTACCTCCCTCCAGCCAGGGAACTCTAACATCCATTCCAGATCACCCGGGGAGCCAGGGACCACCCTCCCTAACCCCACCTCACCACATCCATCTCCTCTCAATTCCCAGGCTGAGACCAGCCAAGAAAGGGTCAAAGCTGGAGGCTAAGACAGCCACTCCCCCCACATCCCCACCCCTGCTGGGGATCTCAGTGCCACACTAGCCCCTCCCTTCCAACTCACCTCCCAGTCCTGCCCCCTTCCCCACCTTAAATCCACCCCGTATAACCCAGTGACAACACTCGATGGCAAGCCCCGTGCTGCTCACCTTGACATCCATCCTTCAGTCCGCCACATTTTATTAATGTGTGCAGCAGTTCTGGGCGGCATAACCTTGACCTCTGAAAAGGTGCCCATCCCCCTCCTCTCAGTACACCTTCCCTCCCGCCCACCCCAACCACCGCGCGTATAAGAACGTGAGAGACTGAAGTTAATGGTTTCCTTGGGGACCTTCTGGGAACACTCAGCAGGTATATCCTGCCACCCTGGGCGCATAACACTAGAAACAAACTTGCTTTTTCCTGTTTTTATTGTCCTACTCACCCCACAGTTTCTCAGCATCCCCTGGACTGGGGGGGTAGGGAGCAGTTTACACAGGTTTTTCTCACCATCTCAATCCAAATTGGACTATCTGGTGTGTTCTGAGAGTGACACAGATGAAGGTCAGCAGGTGGAAAGTCCGGTGTCAGGGAACTGGCTATTCCTAGTCTAAACTTCGGTTCCTTGTGTGTAAAATGGGGCCAATGGGGAGGTGCAGGGCGAGGGAAGGAGCCCAAGTGAGAATTGATTTGTTTGTGTGCTGATGCTGTTGGACAGGTGGCTTGGGGAGCGGGGTAGGAAGTAGGTAAGGGTCATTTATTTAGAGCCAGCCAAGCCTCCGTAAGTAGTACATTGAGATAGGATCCACTTATTAGTGCCCTCCTTCAGGTCCTCAAAGGAGGCAGTACGTACTTGTCACTACCTGGTTTGAGGCACTGGAACGTGTGGGGTGGACTTATAGAAGTCTCCGCCTACCGTAGGTTCATCTCAACCTCGCTGCTTCCGTCCACTTTGTTCACAGTAGGGGTAGCCCTCACAGGACAATGCAGCTGTAAATGCATGATCCTTGTAGTAAATTGAGGATCTCAGTGGTATTAAGGAAAAATGATCTTTAGAGCAACTGGCCCAGACTCCAGAATTAGAAGATTAGAGGGTGCTGTTCCAGCTTTTTCTCTCCACTACTACGCATCACTCAAAGAATGAAAGAATAATTTGCTTTCTAGTTAAAAAAAAAAAATAACCTTTCCAGAAAGCCAAGGGACACATGACATTATGCCCAAGCATTAAGATGCAACTTGGCACATTCACTTATTCTACAAATATTTATTGAACACCTCCTACCTGCCTGACATTGTCTTGAGTGCTATATTCCTACCACTACCTTTGTGAAACATTCTTTCTAGAGACAAGAGTCAGATAATAGATAGATAGATGATAGATAGATGATAGATAGATGATAGATAGATAATATGTCAGATGTTGGTAAGTGCTGTGGAGAAGGAAAGGGGATAAGAAGAGCAGGAGGTGTGAAGAAGAGGGTGGTAAACAATTTTAAATCAGTAAATAGGGAGGGGTGATGTTTTAGCAAAGACATGAAAGAAATAAGGTACATTAATCTCCTGTATGATCCAGAACTCTCATTTAAGCAAAATGTCTGCATCTCTTGAGTGCGACAGTAATTGATATTCACAATTTGACTTTCATTGCTTTAAAACAGCAGGTCCCAAACCCTAATGTGCGTAAAAGATCACCCAGTGATTTTCAGTAGACAGAGGGTGGATAGGAGTTCTGAAAAATGCATTTTTTAAATGCATCTGGTAGAGATCAGATGATGCCGATAGCTGAGGTTTTTCTTCAGACCGCTCTTGAAGAAACATTGCTCTAAAACAGATTGAAGACTCTTTTAACATGACAACAACAACAAAATTAAAGATCAAATTACAGTGCATGAGGTTTTAATGTTGAGAGTATTTCACTGTGTTTTCATTCTTTGAAAAAGCAAAGACCAAAGCAAAACCCTGGGTTACCCAGAACATTCCATTTCTTGTCCATACAGGAGAAGGGAAATTTTATCATAAGCTGATCATGAGCCCAAGATTTATAATCAGTTTGTTTTGCACCCTTCCTATCATTTTTGCTCTAATTTTTCTCTATGCTTTTTTCCATCTCCCAAATTTCTGGACTTACCCAGGAGGTGATGGGGCAGGGTAATGAGAACACTTGGTCACTTGGTCCTGGAACTGCCACTGTTTCTGGTAGTGATATGCCACTCAGCCTTCTGAGCTTCCACACTCTCTGAGTTGCTGCAAGATTTGGGTGAGATCATGTGTATGAAAGCACCTTAAAAATTCTATAGCACTAGGAAAAGATAAGGAAGCTCTGTGACTGTACATTTCAGGTCCAGTTAATTTGGCCCAGCTCAAATTCAGTTACCTTCAAGATAGTGTGGTACTAGCATAATGATACACATATAGAATAGAATAGAATAGAATAGAATTGAGAGTCCAGAAATAAACCCTCACATTTACAATCAACTGATTTTTTTTAATCAGGATACCAACATAATTCAATAGGAAAAAACAGCCACTTTAAGAAATGATGCTGGACAACCTGATGTCCACATGCAAAAGAATTAAATTGTACCTCTACCTCACACCGTATACAAGAATCAACTCAAAGTTAACCAAAGACCTCAATGTAAGATCTGAAATTATATTTAAAAAATCAATCAGACATCATTAAATTTAAAAACATTTGTGCCTCAAGGGCACATGGGTGGCTCAGTCAGTTGAGCACTTGACTTCAGCTCAGGTCATGATCTTGGGGTTTATGAGTTTGAGCCCCAAATTGGGGCTGCTGTCAGTGAAGAGCCCACTTCGGATCCTTTGTCCCCCTCTCCCTGCCTCTCCCTCACTTGTGCTCTCTCTCTCTCAAAAATAAATAACATTAAAAGAAAAAAAAACTTTTGTGCTTCAAAGAACATTACCAAAAAAGTGGAAAAACAGGGGTGCCTGGGTGGCTCAGTCAGTAAACCATCCGACTCTTGGTTTTGGCACAGGTCGTGATCTCACGGGTTTATAAGTTCCAGCCCCTCATCGGGCTCCAGCTCCATGCTGACAGTGGGGAGACTGCTTGGGATTCTCTCTCCTGATTTCTCAGCCCCTCCCATGTGCTATAAACAAACAAACAAACAAACACACTTAAAAAATAAATTTAAAAAGTGGAAAAACAATACACAGAATAAAAGAAATTTTGTAAATCAGATATTCGATAAGGACTTATTATCTAGAATATACAAAGAAGCCATACAACCCAAAAATGATTAAAAATAAATAAATAAGTAAATTAAAAATGGGCAAAGGATCTGAAAGGACATAGCTCCAAAGAAGATATATGAATTGCTGATAAGCATTTGAAAAGATGCTCAACGTCATTAGCCATCAGGGAAGTGCAAATCAAAGCTACAATGAGATACCACCACACAACCACTGGGATGGCTATAATCAAAATGACAGATAATAACAAGTGTTGGCAAGGATGTGGAGAAATTGGAACCTTTGTAAATTGCTGGTGGGAATGTAAAATGGTACAGGACTATGAAAACAGTCTGGAAAAGATCCTCAAACAGTTAAACATAGACTTGCCATATAATCCAGCAATTCCACTCCTAGGTATGTACCCCCAGAGAAATGGAAACAGTATCCATGCATATCTTGTACATGAAAGTTCACAGCAGAGTGATTTATAATAGGCAAAAAAGTGGAAACAACCCAAATGTCTATCAACTCTACACAATGGAATATTACTCAGCCATGGGAAAGAATGCGGTACTGATCCATGCTACAACATAGAGGAAACTTGAACACATTCTGCCAAGTGAAGGAAGCCAGAAACAAAAGTTCACAAATCGTGTGGTTCCTTTTACATGAGATGTCTACAATAGGCAAATCCACAGAAATGGGAAGTAAACTGGTGATTGCCCAGAGCTTGGGGGTGGGGGCTCTGGGGAGATGTAGGGGAAAATAGTGAGTTACTATTAATGGATATAGTTTCCCATTTGAAGTGATGAAAATATTCTAAAATTGATTATGGTGGTAGTTGCACAATTCTGTGAATATGCCAAAAACATTGAAATATATACTTTAGGATGCCTGGGTGGCTCAGTCGGTTAAGCATCCGACTTCGGCTCAGGTCATGATCTTACAGTTCATGGGTTCGAGCCCCGCATCGGGCTCTGTCTCTCTCTGCCTCTCAAAAATAAATAAGTGTTAAAAACTTTTTTTAAAGAAATGTATTCTTTAAATAGGTAAGTTGTATTTTAATTAATTATATCTCGATAAAATTTTTACCTCCAAAGTCATTTATTATAAACCTTTCTCTTATCCCAGTGCCTATCCATCAAAATGAATTTACTCTTGGGGCACCTGGGTGGCTCAGTTGGTTAAGCGTCCGACTATGGCTCAGGTCATGATCTCACAGTTCATGAGTTCGAGCCCCATGTTGGGCTCTGTGCTGACAGGTCAGAACCTGGAGCCTGTTTTGGATTCTGTGTCTCCCTCTCTTTCTGCCCTCCCCCCCTCGTGCTCTCTCTCTCTCTCTCTCAAAAATTAAAAAAAAAAATGAACTTACTCTTTTCTCCCCTAGCACCTTGTTTTTATCATCATCATCATCATCCTCTTCAGCATCATCGTCTAGAAATCCTTAAGTACTTTCTATATACCAGACACCATGCTAAGCACATTTCAGGGATTTTCCCATTTCATATTCCCATCAATTCTTCAAGGTAAGAACTACTATATTTTTATTTTACTGACCAGGAAAAAAAGTCTTAAAGAAGTTAAGTGATTTTTCCAAAGTCACATAGTAAATGGGAAAAGTAATAGTTAAGATTTGTTGAGCAGTTATTGTGTTCTGGGCATTGTACTGAGCACTTCAGGAAACTCCTTCATCTTTACAACAACCCTATAAAGTGGGCCCCTATTTTACAAATCCAGAAACAGAAGCATTGAGAGGTAAACATGCCAATAAGGATCAGAATGGTGGCAAGCGGGAGAGCTAAGACTTGAACTCAAGTCTGATGTCAGAATCTCCACGATGCACCATTACATTGTATTATCTACCTATTCAGTGCATAACAATCCACTTACTATTATAAATGCTTCTGGACAGTCTGTTATGCTGGAATGGAAGCTACTTGGGGGCAGGGCTTCAGTACTATGCCTTTTTGCAATCCCTTCTACCACCATCCCCTTCTCAAGACCACACCTTACAACCAGGGCTTAATAGTTGCTTGTTAAGTGCTTGCCTAGAACTAGTCGCTGTGCTGGGGATGGAGGGTGAGATGGTGAAGGAGACAGACAGCTACCCCCACTCTCACAGAGCTTACAATCTAGAGACATACAGTCACAAGGATTTTACATACATCTTTTTAACCACATCATTAAAAAAATTTTTTTTAAATATTTATTCATTTTTGAGAGACAGAGTGCAAGCAGGAGAGGGAGTGCAGAGAAAGTGCAGAGAAAGAGGGAGACACAGAATCTGAAGCAGGCTTCAGAGCCTGACACGGGGCTCGAACCCACAAACTGTGAGATCATGACCTGAGCGGAAGTCAGACACCTAACCGACTAAGCCACTCAGGCGCCCCTTAACCATGTCATTTTAATCAGTGCCATAATCCAATATAGTAAGTTCTATTAATATGCTTGTTTTATAGGTGAAAAAATTGAGACTCAGAGTCATGAAGTGACATGCCCAAGGTCATGTAGCTAGCAAATGTGAGGGGCCAGTCTTAAGAACTCAGCTCTACCTAACTCAAACATTATGTTACATTCTGTCTCACTTTTCCCTCTGACTCTTCCCCCCTTGCCCAGGCAGGGAGAGAATTAAATAAACTATTCTGCTCGCCCAGCTGAGAACACCCACAGTCTGTCCAGACCTGCTGACTCTCCCACTTTCTCACTGTCGCTTCCAATGACAGCCAGAGTCGGTTTGATGTGTTGGTGAAAGAGGGATGCTTTTGGAGTTTTATGGTTTCAGCATCTGAAGTCGCCTCTCTGCTGTAATTAACTATTTGATTTAGTCTGGTCAGGTAATAATTCCACATCTGAAGACAAAGATGCTAAGAGCATGCCTCCTTTATTTTTTATTTTTTTAAATATTTATTTTGGGAAACTAAACTGCAGACCTGGAGAACAGAAACCACAGGTCTGTCAGTGGTGACTGTGGGGGAGGGGATGCCAGTCTGTTGGCAGGGGTTTCTGATTACATTCAGGGCAAAAAGGTGAGGGGCAAGCTAAAGGAAGGTTCCACTTATGAGCCCTGTCTGGGGAACAAAATGTCCTCTCTCTAGAGACTGGGTTTTCAGGATCCCAGGGAAATCGTTTTGGGAATCCATGAGTGTAGTAGAAAAAAATATTAGACAAGGAGTAGGAGGCTGGGGCTCCATTTCCGACCTTGAGGCAGATTCTTCCCTTTCTAAGCCCTACCTACTTTATTCATCAGCAAAATGGAAGGTGGCCAGATTATTTCAGAGATGGGAAATTGGTTTCAGTTTTTCTATTGATTAGTAGTGGCTGGGGCTGAGCAAAGATAGAGAGCTGTGATTGATTAGCGATGTCTGCCATGGATACAGGTAATCAGGGAATCCTGGAAGGAGCACCACATATTGCCTTCCCTAAACTGCTCCTACCTCTTTTCCAGTTTGGGTCTTCTATGAACTTTAGACCAAGAATGGCAAAGATCAAGAGCTATGCAGCCATAGCCAAGAGAGGAACCACCAAAATGACGATTTTATTAATGGTGATAATACATGATTCTAAATGTGGAGGAGAAGGTCTGAAAGGATTTACATCAAACCATAAACCATTAACATCAAATCATTAACAAGGGGGTGGCGTGTAATGTATATTGCTATGTGTATGGATTTTTTTTTCTTTGAGTGTGGATTTATTTAAACAATAAAAAGACATAGTAAAAATAAGTTGAAAGAGACTATTTAAAGATTTTTTTCAAGAACAGTCATAGCAACATTAGTCATGATAGTCAGAAATTGGAAACAATCCAAATGTCCGTCAATTGGAAAAGAATAAAACATAAAATATTCATACAATGGAATACTATGCAAAAATTAGAAGGAACAAACAAATGGGACATGGGTGAATTTTAAAAACATTGTGTTAACCAAAAGCTACACACACACAAAATACATACTGTATGATTCCATCCCCATAAAGTTCTAGAACAAGCAAAACTAATCTATGGGGAGAGAAGTCAGAATACTGTTTATCATTGGGGGAAAGGGAACAGATACAGACTGGGAAGTAAGAATTTTCTAAAGGATGAAGATGTTCTATACTAGTGTTATCCAATAGAAATAAGATGCAATTCACAGCTGTGAACCACATACATAATTTTACATTTTCGAGTAGCCGCATTTAGAAAAGTAGAAGGAAGGGTGCCTGGATAGCTCAGTCAGTTAAGCGTCCCTCTCTTGATTTTGGCTCAGGTCATGATCCCATGGTTCGTGGGTTTGAGCCCAGTCTTGGGCTCTGCGCGAGCGATCCTCTGTTTCCCTCTCTCTGCCCCTCCCCGCTTGCTCTTGTCCTCTCTTGCTCTCTCAAAAATAAACATCAAAAAGAAAAAAGAAAAAAAGAAAGAAAGAAAGAAAACAAATCTTAAAAAAGTAAAAGGAAACATTATATATAAATTATAAACTCTATTATATCTATAATTACATAACATATATAAATTATAACTTTATAATATATTCAAAGCATTACATTTCTGCATGCAATTAATATAAAATTATTAATTATATATTTTACATTCATTTTTTATATTCTTCTATATCCAGTGTATATTTTGTACTTATGGTACTTCTTGGGTAAAACCAGCTGCATTTTAAGTGCTGAGTAGCCACATGTGCTAAATGTATCCTAATCTGGGTTGTGGTTATACATAAAAATGTATCAAGGGGCGCCTGGGTGGCTCAGTCGCTTAAGCGTCTGCCTCTTGGTTTCAGCTCAGGTCATGATCTCACAGTCTCATGGGTTCGAGCTCCACATGGGGCTCTGTGCCGACAGCGCGGGGCCTAATAGGGCTTCTCTCTTTCTGCCTCTCTCTCTGCCCCTCCTCCACTCACACTGTCTCTGTCTCTCTCAAAATAAATAAATAAACTTAAAAAAATATTTTTAAAATTGTATTAAATTTTAAAAAATGTATCAAATTATACACTTAAAATTTGTGTGTTTTACTTTGTGTAAATAATAGGTCAATAAGAGAGAGAATGATACTTTACTAAAAAGACAACATTTTTAACTTTATTTATTTAAATTTTAAAAAACTTTAAAGGGGGCTAACATCGAGACTCCTGGCTGGCCCAATCAGTAGAACATGCAGCTCTTGACCTCCAGGTCGTGAGTTCAAGGCCCACGTTGAGCATAGAGCTTACTTAAAATAATAATTAATAATAATAATAATAATAATAAAAGCGGTGCTAAAATGAGAGAGTGGAGATAGAGTGAACCGGCAAAGAAAGAAAGTGCTACATACATAAATCTGATTCTCATCTTAGCAGGGAACTCCACCAGCACTCAGGATCTCCACCACCAGTGGGTTAGAAAACCACAAAAGATCAGTTTGTTGAATCTAATCAAGAGCTTAGTGGGGTGCCTGGGGTGTCTGATTTCGGCTCAGGTCATGATCTGTCTTGGCTCTTGGGTTCAAGCCCCATGTTGGGGTCTGTGCTGACAGCTCAGAGCCTGGAGCCTGCTTTGGATTCTGTGTGTGTCTCTCTCTCTGCCCCTCTCTGCTCACACTCTGTCTCTCTCTCCTTCAAAAATAAGTAAACATTAAAAAAAAATTTTTAAGAGCTTAGTGTTCAGTGTTCAGTATCATATTCTTATTTTCTAGTGTGTTACATGTAACTTGTAACTAATAACAGAAGTAGATACTGACAACTTTACTGAGCCAGTGCCAAATACTCAGGATGGTGCTAAGAACTTTCCTGCATGATCTCATTTAATCCTCTCCACAACGCCCTGAGGCTGGTTCTCGTTAAAATCCTCCCATTTTGCAGACCAGGAAACTGAGGCTCAGTAACTTGCCCACTCCACTCAGAAGTGGCAAAGAGGGGATTTCAACATAGGTCTCCCTGGCTTCTGGTCTGGTATTTTTAACCACTTCCTCTACTGAAGGCTGAAAATGCTTTACTTGCTTTATGACAGATAAATAAGTAAATGAAGAAGGAAAAGAAATAAACAGATGAAGAAGAGTGGACTCAAGATTATGTGTATAAATAATGTCACCCTTGCTCCCTGGCCTTCGGACATGTTCTCTTGAGGGAGAGAGGAAGAGGTGGGTTACATAGAGCTTCAGGCATTCTTATCTGAATGCCCATGGAAGCGTGCGTCACATGAGAATGCCATTCATCAGGAGTGTCCCATTTTCAAAAGGTTGAGAACAGCTGCTATGGAGAGCCTCTGATGTCCCTTTCTTACTCTACAGATAGAGATCAGATAGAGGTATCTTGCCCAAGGTCACACCGCTAGTACTTGGTCCATCTTTGCATCTTCACTTCCACTGAATGAATTAAATATGTCTCGTCCGGGGTGCCTGGGTGGTTCAGTCAGTTAAGCATCCGACTTCAGCTCAGGTCATGATCTCACGACTGTGAGATCGAGCCCCAAGTCGGGATCTGCACTGAGCATGTAGCCTGCTTGGAATTCTCTCTCTCTCTCCTTTTGCCCCCATCCCCTATTTGTGTGCTCTCTCTCTTAAATATATATAATATTTATATTTGTAATATAATATATCATATTATAAATACATATACATACATATATATATATGCCTTTTCTACCATGTCACTTACTTTAGAGGTATTTTTTCAACGTTTATTTATTTTTGGGACAGAGAGAGACAGAGCATGAACGGGGGAGGGGCAGAGAGAGAGGGAGACACAGAATCGGAAACAGGCTCCAGGCTCTGAGCCATCAGCCCAGAGCCCGACGCGGGGCTCGAACTCCCGGACCGCGAGATCGTGACCTGGCTGAAGTCGGACGTTTAACCGACTACGCCACCCAGGCGCCCCACTTTAGAGGTATTTTTTAAAGTTTTATTTATTTACGTAATCTCTATACCCCACATGGGGCTCGATCTCATGATCCCAAGATCAAGATTCACATGCTCCTCCAACTGAGCTAGCCACATGCCCCATTATTTTAGAGGTATCTAAACATCCCTGGGGCACCTGGCTGGCTCAGTTGGTTGGACATGAGACTTGATCTCTGGGTCATGAGTGTGGGCCCCATGTTGGGTGTAGA
This sequence comes from Prionailurus bengalensis, assembly GCF_016509475.1. Classification (NCBI taxonomy): domain Eukaryota; kingdom Metazoa; phylum Chordata; class Mammalia; order Carnivora; family Felidae; genus Prionailurus; species Prionailurus bengalensis. The sequence continues at coordinate 16,531,264 of NC_057356.1, forward strand.
GTTTAGATAGATAGATAGATAGATAGATAAAAACAAACATTCCTGAATGAGACTTGCTGCCAGTCTAAAGGGACAAATTATACCAAGCAAAATACGAGGAACTTAAGAGAGCTTTGGAGGCACAAGGGAGGGAGGGTGTACAGCAGGGTGGAGAGGAATGGGAAGCCTGGCATGTGAGCTGGATCAGGAAGGCAGAAATAGAGGAGTTGATATTCCCCAAAAGAGAGCCAGTGGGCACCTGTGGTGGGAGAATTGTGTATTTCCCATCTGCCCAACTATTGCCCTTACTCTACTGTCCAGCATGGTGCTGGGTCTACATTAAGGCTCAGTCAGTGTTGGTTGACTGAGGAAGGGTGGAATTCATTCATCAGAAATGGAGACAGAGGGGCGCCTGGGTAGCTGAGTTGGTTTAGCAGCCGACTCTTGATCTCAGCTCAGGTCTTGATCTGGGGGTCATGCGTTCAAACCCCACACTGGGTTTTGCACTGGGTGTGAAGCATACTTGAAAGAAAGAGAAAGAAAGAAAGAAAGAAAGAAAGAAAAGAAAGAAAGAAAGAAGAGAGAGAGAAAGGAAGGAAGGAAGGAAGGATGAAAGAGAGAGAAAGGTACAATCATTCATTCATTCATTCAATATTTACTAAATGTCTGTTGTGTTCAATGCATATAGCTAAGTGCTTTACCTGGGACTTGAGTCTAATATACCATCCGCAGGTCCACGTCTCTCTATCTGACATAATAGAACAACAACAATTACAGTAAGAGTAGGAGCGATAATTACCATTTATCACATGCTTATGATGTGCCATGTATTTTGCTGAACAATTTACATTAATTGACTCATTTAGTCCCCCCCAACACACACACCAAACTGAGTTAGGTACTTTTTTTTTCTATGTTATGATCTCACAGTTTGTGGGTTCAAGCCCTGCACTGGGCTCTGTGCTGACACTGTGGAGCCTGCTTGGTATTCTCTCTCTCCCCCTCTCTCTCGAAATAAATAAACTTCAAAAAAAAAAAATACAGTACAACATTTTGAGAGACAGAGAGACCATGTTCACATAACTTTTATTTCAGTGTATTGTTATAATTGTTCCATTTTATTATTAGTTATTGTTGTTAATCTCTCACTGTGCCTAATTTATAAATTAAACTTTGTCACAGGTATGTACATATAGGAAAAACACAGTATGTTTAGGGTTTGGTACTATCAGCAGTTGCCAGCATCCACTGGGGTTCTTGGAACACATCCCCTGGGGATAATGGTGGGGGAGACTACTGTAATAATAACAACCACTGTTGTTTATCGAACTCTTACTGCAGAACAAGCACTTTCACATGCTATTCTTTTTAAGTTTATTTATTTATTTTGAGAGACAGAGAGCACAAGCAGGGGAGGGGCAGAGAGAGAGGTAGAGAGAGAGAATCCCAGGAAGGCTCTGCACCATCAGCGTGGAGCCTGATGCAGGGCTCGAACTCACAAATCTCGAGATCATGACTAGAGCCAGAGTTAGACACTGAATTGACTGAGCCACTTCACATGCTATTTCATATACTCAGATAACTCTATGATGGATGTATAATTATTATCACCTTTATTTTTACAGATGAGGACACTGAGGTTCAGAGAAAGGTCACCACCTTGGCCAAGGTCACATGACTGGTAAGAGGAAGAACAGGGCTTCAACCCAGGCCTCTCCTTTCCAGGTATGACTCACCCACCAGGCCACACTGCCTCCCAGAGAGCAGGGCCAAGTCATTATCCCTGCTTCCCTCTTCTGTGTCTTCCTTCACTTCCTCCTGTGAGAGGCTCCTGCCTTGAACTCTTTAGCTAGCAGAAGAGAATCAGAAGGTCTGTCAGGATCTGGCTCCTTGATATAGTCAATAATAATCACTGTGATTATTAACTGAGAGGTAACCAGGTGCCAGACCCTGCATTCTTTTTTTTTTTTAAGCTTATTTATTTATTTTGAGAGAGAGAGCATGTGAGCGAGGGAGGGGCAGATAAAGAGAGGGAGAGAAAGAGAGAACCCCGAGCAGGCTCCACCCTATCAGTTCAGAGCCCGATGTGGGACTCGAACCCACCAACCATGAGATCATGACCTGAGCTGAAACCAAGAGTCAGATGCTTAACCGACCGAGCCACCGCCCCGCCCCAACCCTGCATTCTTCATATGTGCTCACAAAGCCCTCACAGCGATGCTATGAGGTAAGGACTATTACCCGAGGCTCAGGAAGACAGAGCTGCTCTCTTGAGGTTACACAACTAGGAAATAGAGCCAGGGTTCCCACACTTGTCCTTCTGTTACCAGATTCGGGACCCAGAAGAGGGAAGACAGATCCGTTCTGGAAGGTTCATTCCCATACCACAACACAGTGGTTCCGGGTGTCCCTTTTAGAAGGACAGCTGACCTCTCTCTGTCATCAGGACCAGCAGGTGCCAGAGAAGGTTGAGAGCCTTGGGAGCATTCTAAATGATCCACCAAGAAAAGACCAGGCCTTCTAGATGTATTTTTTTCTATTTCATCCTTCTAAAAATTTCTTTTGTGAGGGACCTTGGGGTGGTTCAGTCAGTTAAGTGTCTGACTTCAGCTCAGGTCATGATCTCATGATCCCTGAGTTTGAGCTCCGCATCGAGCTGTGTGTTGACAGCCCAGAGCCTGGAGCCTGTTTCGGATTCTGTGTCTTCCTCTCTCTCTGACACTCCCCTGCTTGCACTCTCTCTCTCTCTCTCTCTCTCTCTCTCTAATAAATAAACATTTAAAAAAGTTTTAAATTGTTTTGTGTAGATTTTAAAATATAGCTATTATAACAGCATAATTGTACACCTATATATATGAATAGGTAAATCTACATATATTAGCAATATATGGGCTCAAAGATTGTTTCCTGTTAGGAATGCCAGATCACAAAAATTTGGAAGTCATTGGTTAAGACAGTAAAGACTAGGGTTAAAATAATTATAGAATAATATCTGCATATAAATGAATGACTTAGGCCCTATTTCACACCATATTCAAAACTTAACGCAGAAAAAAAATTAACACAGAATGGACTAAAGGCCTAAAACTATAAAACTGTTAGCAGAAAACATAGGGGTAAATCTTCATGACCTTAGGTTTAGCAGTGGATTCTTAGTTATGTCCCCAAAGCAGAAGCAACAGAAGCAAAATCTAACCTCATCAAACTTAAACCCTTTTGGGGTGTCTGGGTGGCTCAGTTAAACATCTGCCTCTTTAAATTTTTTTTTTCCAATGTTTATTTATTTTTGGGACAGAGAGAGACAGAGCATGAACAGGGGAGGGGCAGAGAGAGAGAGGGAGACACAGAATCGGAAACAGGCTCCAGGCTCTGCGCTGACAGCACAGAGCCTGCTTGGGATTCTCTCTCTCCCCCCGTCTCTCTCTCTGCCCCTCCCCCACTTTCTCTCTCTCAAGATAATAAATAAACATTTTTAAAAAGCTAAACACTTTTGTGCATCAAAGGACACAATGAAGAAAGTGAAAAGACAACCTACAGGGTGGGAAGAAATATTTGCAAATTGTATATCTGATAAAGGGCTAGTATCCAGCATATATACAAAGAACTCTTACAACTCAACTTTAAAAAAGTCAAACAACCCATTTTATTTATTTATTTATTATTTTAATTTTAAGTTTATTTATTTACTTGGAGGGAAAGAGAGAACACAAGCGAGGGAGGTTCAGAGAGAAGGAGAGACAGAATCCCAAGCAGGCTCCATACTGTCAGCGCAGAGCCCGATATAGGGCTCGAACTCACGAACCATGAGATCATGACCCAAGCCGAGATCAAGAGTCAGATGTCTAACCAACTGTGCCACCCAGGTGCCTTATGTATTTATTTATTTATTTACTTACTTATTTAAAGTAGGCTCCACACCCAACGTGGGGCTTGAACTCAACCACTGAGATGGAGTCGTATGCTCTGCTCACTGAGCCAGACACGGGCGCCCCAACAAACAACCCACTTTACAATAAGCAAAAGAGGGGCGCCTGGCTGGCTCAGTCAGAAGAGCATGTGACTCTTGATCTCGGGGTCCTGAGTTCGAGCCCCACATTGGATGTAGTGATTACTTAAATAAATAAATGAACTTAAAAAATAAATAAAATGAGCAAAAGAGTTGTTAGATATTTCTCCATAGACGATACACAAGTGGCCAATAAGCAAATGAAAAGATGCCCAAAATAAACTGATGGTTGCCTGAGGAAGAGGGGAATGGAGAAAATGAATGAAGGGGATTAAGAGGTACAATCTTCCAATTATAAAATAAATAAGACATGGGGTATAATGCACAGCATAGGGAATATAACAGATATTGTAACAACTTCGTTTTTCTTTTAATGTTTTATTTTTAAGTAATCCCTACACCCAACATGGGGCTTAAACTCACAACCATGAGATCGAGTCACACGCTCCACCAGCTGAGCCAGCCAGGCGCCCCTGTAATAATTTTGTGTGGTGACAGAGGGTAACAAGACTTATTGTGATGGCCATTTTATATGCATATACATATTGAATCACTGAGCTGTGCACCTGAAACGAATACAATATTCTGTCAATTATTCTTAAATTTAAAAAAAGGAAATAATGGGACATAGAGATTACATTAAAAAATTTAAAAATCTTGGGGCGCCTGACTGGCTCAGTCAGAAAAGCATGTCTGTGTCATGAGGTTGAGCCTCGCGTTAGGGATAGAGATTACTTAAAAATAAATAAATAAACTTTAAAAAATAATAACAAAATATTTTAAATAAATACATAAAATCTTAAAATAAATTTTTTTAAAAAAAGAGGGGCACCCTTGGTTGAGCGTCTGACTCTTGGTTTTGGCTCAGGTCATGATCCGAGGATCATGGCGTCAAGCCCCGTGTCAGGCTCCGTGCTGAGCATTTTTTTAACATTTATTTATATTTGAGGGGGGAAGGGAGGGGCAGAGAGAGGGAGACAGAGGATCTGAAGCAGACTCTGAGCTGTGAGTTCAGAGCCCAATGTGGGGCTCGAACTCAAGAACCGTGAGATGATGACCTGAGCCAAAATCAAGAGTCAGTCGCTTCACTGACCGAGCCACCTAGGCACCCTGGGCTATAATAATTTTTTTAATTAAGGAAAATTACAAAAGTTGGCAAGAATGTGGAGAAATTGAAACCTTCTGTACATCACTGGTGGGTATGTAAAATGGTGTGGCACCGTGGAAAACACTTTGGGGGTTCCTCAAAAAGTTACACATGGAATTATCTGTGACCCATCTCCCAGCCATATACCTAAAAGAATTGAAAACAGGTACTCAAACAAAAACTTGTACATGAGTGACCATAGCTGCACTGTTCACGATCGCCACAAGACCGAAACAGCCCAGTGTCCATCAACTGATATATGAATAGATAAATGAAACGTGGCATATCTATACGATGGAATATAATTCAGCCAGAAAAAGGAATGGAGTGCTGACACCTGCTACAGCATGCATGAACCTCAAAAACATTATTTTAAGTGAAAAAAGCCAGACACAAAAGGTCACATATTTTATGATTGCATTTATATGAAATATCCAGAATAGGTAAATCCATAGAGACAGAAAGCAGTGGTTGTCAAAGGCTGAGAGAGGGAGGAATGGGGGGGGTGGGGAGGTGACTACTTACTGGGATATGAGTTTTGACTTTGGGGTGATGAAAATGTTTGGGGACCAGATGAACATGATGGCTGCACATTATAAATGTATTAAATGCAACTGAATCATACACTTTAAATTTTTTTTAACGTTTATTCATTTTTGAGAGAGAGAGACAGAGCATGAGCGGGGGAGGAGCGCAGAGAGAGAGAGAGAGAGAGAGAGAGAGAGAAGGAGAGAATCTGAAGCAGCCTCCAGGCTCCAAGCCGTCAGCAAGAGCCCGACTTGGGTCTGGAACCCACTGACCACGAGATCATGACCTGAGCCAAAGTCGGACGCCCAACCGACTGAGACACCCAGGCGCCCCTGAACTGCATACACTTTAAAGTGCTAAGACAAAAACGATCATGAAAGAAATACACAATCATGATTTAAAAATATTTTTTTTTCAAACAGCACAGAATGGTGTACTAAGTGTGACTTCTGTCCCACTTCCCATTTCTACTCCCCAAAGGCAATGAACACAGATACTACAATTTAGTATGTATTCTTCTTCAAATGTTTTCTATATACATATGGAAATGTGCAATATGTGTATATGTGTATTTATGTGCAGATATTTCCTTTCTCTTTTACCCAAATGGGATTATGTTATGCTCAGCATATTGCCTTTTTCCTCTTGGCAATATATCAATGACCGTTCCATATCAATACATTTTCCTTTTTTAAAATTTTTTTAATGCTTATTTGTTTTTGAGAAACAGAGAGTCAGACTGAGTGGGGGAGGGGCAGAGGGAGAGGGAGACACAGAATCTGAAACAGGCTCCGGGCTCTGAGCTGTCAGCACAGAGCCTGACGTGGGGCTCGAACCCACCAACCACGAGATCATGACCTGAGCTGAAGTCAGACGCTTATGCTTAACCGACTGAGCCACCCAGGCGCCCCTCAATACATTTTTCTTAATGGTTCCGTTGTATGAAAGTCCCATACCCTCCCCGCCTCTTCATCCTCGGAGTCCTGAATTCCTACTCCCCTCTTGCCACAGACTCCTCTGTGACTTTGACCTCCATTGTTGCTTCTTCACAGGGCATTGTGAGGAGTCGCTAATATTCAGCAGGTGCCTGGCCCCAGAGGCTTTGTAAAAATGACAGCTCTCTTCTCCCTCACTCTGCTACTCTAGGACGAGCTGAGGGTCCTGAAGCATAATGCTAGAGAGCCTAGACTTCCCCCCTGACTAGCTGTGTGACCTCAGGCAAGTTCCCTACCCGCTCTGCGCCTCAGTTTCTTCTGCTGCATCGGAGAGAGTGTCAGTCCTACAGAATGAAACATATGAAGCACCGAGCACTAGGCCCAACTCAGAGCTGGCTGGCATCATATGATCTTTCAGGAAGAAAACATGGGCCGAGCCCTGGGTCTGTGGCCACCTGCTTCTGGGTAGGGCTCTAATGCGGGGTGCTGAGGCGGGAAGGTGAGGCCGAGCTGGGCGGCCCTGGGAACCCGCGAAGGAGGCTAGGCTCAAGTGGAAACGATTAGAATGAGAACAAACTGGCTCCTGAATAGAAGCTTTTATTCCTGCCGGAGAGGGCTTTGTTCCCTAAACACGTGACACACAAAAGCCTCTACTTGAATTCGGGAACCCTAATTGGTTCTCAGGTGGGGGAGGAGAGGGGTGTCTGGATTTAGGGATTCCTTAAAGGGACGATACTATGGAGAGCTGGGCTAAGGGTTCGTTCTCATTGTCAGGGGGAGGGGATGGGACGGAGTGGAGGGGGAGAGAGCTGGACCGGTGGTGGGGGTGGGGCAGCTGTTCAGAAGAGGAGGGGGAAGGGAGAGGAGGGGAGATGGGGAGAGAGGGAGAAGCGTGGAGAAACTGACAGGCCCTCAGCTCCTGGCCCTGTGCCTGGAAAATAGTAGGCAGTGGAGGGAAGGGAAGAGAAGGAAGGAAGGAAGGAAGGGAAGAAAGGGAAGGAAGGGATGGAGAGAGGGAGGAAAGAAGGGAATTCACATTTCTTACCCTCCCTCCCCAATTTCCTTCCACCCCACTCTTACCCTCCTTTGCAGTGCTCCAACCACAGGGCTGCCTTTTAGTTCCTCAGATACTTCAAGCCCCACCCTGCCCCAGGCTCTTTGCACTTGCCCTTCTGTTATGCTCTCCTGTCCCCCTCCCATCTTCCCAGGGCTATCCTAAAGTTCTAGTAACGCTCCCTCAAGAGAAGACTTCTTGAACCCCCATGACTCTACCCATCACCTCATTTTACTATCTTCAAGGCCCTTATCACTCACAGAAATTACTGGATTGTTGTCAGATTCTAACTCCAGGAGAGCAGAATGACCACATTTGTCTGTCTTGCACTCAGCTCTATCCTCAGCTGGAAGCACAAAGCCCAACGCACAGCAGCACATGATCAGGAGACCTGAGACTGGCTGGCCGGGCCCAGTGGGAAGGGGGTAGTGGCCACAATAACTACCATCACTTCCCGGCCTCCAGAGCCATTGTTTTTAGGGTGAGCTGGGCTCCTGCCTCCTTTTGAAACTTTCTAGCTGGGTGGCCTTGGGCAAATCCCTTTGCCTCTCTGACTTCATTTTCCTCTTCTTCAAACAGTGTAGAACACATCCATCCCACAGAGGTGTTTCAAGGGTGAAGAGAGAATTTAAGCACTGAACGCAGACTGGTGTATGATGGGTACCTGATAAAGAATAGCTACATTGACAATAGGCGTTTCTTTTTTTAAATGTTAATTTATTTATTGAGAGAGAGAGAGAGCAGAGGGGCAGAGGGAGAGAGGGACAGAGAGAGAATCTCAAGCAGGCTCCTCACTGTCAGTGAAGAACCAGATGTGGGGCTCCATCCCATGAACCGCGAGATCATGACCTGAGCTGAAATCAAGAATCAGACACTTAACGGACTGAGCCACCCAGGCGCCCCCACAGTAGGTGTTTCTATGAAAGGAGGAGAATGGACTCCCATTTTCTGAGCCCCAACCATGTGACAGACACTCCCATATGGTATTTTAGTGAATGTTTATAGCAATTTTTAAAGCACATTTTGAATGTCCCCATTTTATGGATGAGAAAACTGAGCCTCATAGGTTAAGAGACTTGCCTAAGATTACACAGGGGATAAGCAGCAGAGTTAGGATCAAATCCAGCTGTCTCTGTGCTCTGCCCATTCTAACTTCTGTGCCTTCTTTAACTTCTGTTGCCTGGAGGCTGGAGGGGCAAGGAGGGGTTCAAGGCCCTGAGGGGGGGAGTGGGCAGAAGGAACACCCTCAGGGACCTGCAAAGATGAGGCTGTCTCAGTGGCCTCCATTAGTACACAGCATGGGGCCTCCTTAGCCCAGTAGGTAGAATCTTGAGTTCTGTACCCACAGGCTCTGTGCTCGTGACTTATTAGAGCACCTACTTTGTGCCAAGCACCAGGATACAGCTGTGTACAGAATATATCCTACAGTTGTGCACTAATGGGGTCAAGAATGGTTGAAACAGGAAGCCCTTTGAAATCTCCAGTGAGGACAGTCATTTCCCCTATGGCGCACGGTGGTGGCACCCATACTTTGCCAGAGCTGAAGTATTGTTGGGACCTTTCCCTGCTCCTAGCCCCAGCCTTGATCCTGGGTGTAGGGGCCCCTTTAAGAAGCTCTTGTCCCACCCCCCGCCCCCCGTAATTAGCCAGCTAAAGAAAGAGCTGGCTTGAAATGGGATTGTGCAGACCCAGCTTTGGGCCCCGAGGACGCTGGATTGGGGATTGTTATGCTAATCGCCTGAGATCAGCAGTTCCCGTGCCCTTCAGATGGCAGGTAGCTGATGCCGGGCTCTGCCCAGCGGCTGTGGCTGCAGTTCTGCGAGAGGGCTGGGCTTCTCCTCCTGCTTCCTGCTTCCTCTGCCCGCCCCCCTACCCCGTCAGACTCGCCCTGCCTGTCCTCCCACCTGCCCAGTGGCTGGGAGGCTTGGCCTCTCCTAGAAATGTCCAACCCAGCTCTCTCCATTTTTCAAAGAGAAATGGGGTCCCACAGCCACCTGCTTGTCTTCAGTTTGGGTGCTAATGGAGGACACGGAGGCAGGAAGGAGATGGTACCCAGCCTCTCCTCATAGCCCGCTCTCTTTTCTAGGCACTGAGCCTCATCCTTCCGGGATCTTTCTTGCCTCCCCAGCTATGGAAATCACACTGGGTGGTGGCTTTGTCGCTTGCTAACTATGCCAACAGGAGCAAGGGACTTTGTCTCCCAGAGCCTTGGTTTCTTCAACTGTAAAATAGGCTGATAATAATAGTACCTGCCTCAATGGAATGAAATAGGATGGAATGAGGGCAGGCATCAGTCCAGAGCTTGATAGAGGCTCTAATGTAGAGCATCCACTATACGCCAGCCCTGTGTTCAGACCTTTTCTACGGCATTATCCCAGTTTGCTTTGCAACTGTCCTGTGGGGTAATTAGCATTATCACCCCCATTTCACAGATGAAGAAACCAAGGCTCAAAGGAGCTAACTCACTTGCCCAGGATCCACCCTGAGCCGACCTGTTCTCTTAACCTTTATTCTGCTTTTTGGCATGTGGCCATTGACAGTGCAGGAGGTGAGCTGGGGTGGTATAAAAATGCTCACATAAATATGTGGCATAGTAATATATTGAATGTACAGAGGGAAAAAATAAAACCAGCATGCCAAGCCTATGAATTCACAAATAGTATTGCTTAGGTTAAATATATTTAAATCCGGACAATGACTAGTACAAGTCTGATCACTGCACCTTTAATTCATAGTAGCCCCAAACTGGAAACGGCTGAGACATCCATCAATGAGAGAGCACGGGGCCATCAAACCGGGGTGCAACCAAAGAATGGAAAACTCCTCAGCCAGCAATGAAAGGAAACAAGCTACTCATCCAAGCCACACCACAACATGGACCAATGTCACAACCTCGATGTGGAGTAAAAGAAGCCAGACTCCAGGGAGTACATACTTATGCCTCCATGTATATGAAGTTCAAGAATAACTAAAACTAATCTATGGTGAGGGAAGTCAGAATAGTGGCTGCCAACAGGGGACGGTCTTGACAGGAAGCAAATAGAGGGAACCTCCTCGGGTGATGGGAATTCATTATATCCTGATCTGGGTGCAGTCGCATGGGTGTCTGTATAGGGAAAAATGCACCCGGAGGTACCCTTAATATTTGTTCAAATTAATGTATGTCACCTATGCATCCGTTAAACCATGGAAGTTAAAAAAAAATTAATCCATTTAAGGGAAATTACTAACTAGCAGTTTAGGGGTTCCGATGATATGGCCAAAAAGCAAAAGCAAACAAGACAAACCCCAGCGACTGAAGGTGGGAGACGTATCCGCGTTAAGTGCTGGGCAGTGCGGTTTTACTCGGTTTCCCCCTCTCATAGGCGCCAGATAACATACAAGACGGACGCCTAGTGAAACCTGAATTTCAGACGAATAAACAAATACTTTTTTCTAGTATAAGTATGACCCATGCGATATTTGGGACGTACTTACGCTAGGACGTTTATTTGTTTGTTTGTTTGTTTGTTTAGCTTTGACTCGTTGTTTATCAGAAATGCGAATTTAATCGGGCGTCCTGTGTTTTTATTTGCCAAATCTGCCAAGCCTGCCCTCTCGGGGACCCCGCCCCGTCTCGCAGCCCGGTGCCCACCGCAGGCGGGAGCGCCCAGCGCGGTGCAGTCACGCCGGGCGCAGCCTGGCAACGCGGCCACAAAGGGAGCCCGGGAGGCGGAATCTTTCCACATGCCTGATCAATGGGGGCGCGGAGACGGCGGTGCAAACAGGCCTGAGACAGCCGCACAAAGAGGAGGCCCCTCGGCCGCTCCCGCCTTCCATTGATCCGGGCCCTTTGTGGCTCGGACAACGGGGGCGCGGGAGGCGCCTCGCAGGGACTTGGCCGTTCTCGTTAGGGGGAGAAAGCCCAGGAGGACCCCCGCCCCGCCAGCCCACCCCACCGGTTCACCCTCCTGCGGGCTCCAGGTCTGAGGTCCGGGGGTGTCCACATCCCTTCTGGAGCACAGGGCAGGGCGCAGGGTGGTGTGGGGCCAGGCCAAGGAGGGTCCTGTATTCCAGAAAAGTCTGCAGCCTGCCAGTGGGGCCAGCCATCCAGCTCTGGCTTCCTGAGGACCCCCCAGTCTGCCCTGGCAGGCTTTTCTATCCCCCTGGTTACAGGCAAGACTTGCACAGTCTTTATTTTATTTTTTGTTTATTGAGCAAATATTTATTGAGCATTTGCTCCAAGAGGTTCCCACTCTCTCCTGCTCCTATGGCCACTTAGAGTGGCCAATTCCTTCTCAAGCATCACCTCTCTGGGAAAGCATCCCTGACCCCTCTCCCACCCCCAGATTGGGTAGGGAGTCTTCCCCCCTCTCCCCCCCCCCCCCCATCTCTCTCTGTGCCTTCCAGTTCCCTACTCTTCAGGATAGGAACAGCTATCAATTCTTGGACATTTGCTGCACACAGTGTCAGGTAGGAGATGTCTCCTGCCTTCCTTTATTCTCTCACAGCCCTTCAGGGTGGAGTTTCAGGGTGCACCCTAGTTTCCAGAGGCGGTAACTGAAGTGGGGTATGTGAAGGCGGTCACCCAAGGTCACACAGCTAGCAAAAAGCAGAGTGGGGATTTGAACCCAGGCATTAGATTCCAGAGCTTGGGATCTTCACCACCCCAAGTCCTAGGCTTGGTGCAGTGTCCATTACTACGGCCCAGCGGGTGCACCGTTGATGTCTAACTTGCCCCATCAGAACATATACTGTGCTGTATTGGGCCTATTTGCCCATTTTCTTCTGTTGTCTCCGCTAGGCTGATTGCTCTGTGACCTTAGCACCCAGCACAAGGAAGGTGCCCAAGGTATAATTGTTGATCTGAACTAGTGGGTTTGAGAAGCATTTTGCTAGTCCTTGAAACTGATACAGTTTCTGCCCACAAATGAACTTGAAATCAGACACTCAAATAGTATAAGAAGGGTTGCGGGGCTCTGAAGTCTGGTGCAGTTTTCCCCTCTTCTTTTTAAACAATCAGACTCCTTGAGATAGAATTTACATGCATAAAATGCACCCATTTTATGCGTCCAGTTCAGTGAGCACTGACAAATGATTACACCCTTGTAACTACTACTACTGTCAAATGTAAAACATTTCTATCTCCCCAAAAAGTTCCTGTGTGCCCTTTGCAGTCAATGCCTGCCTTCCCACCCCACCCCTCCCACCCCCCAGCCCCGTTCCCAGGCAACCACTGATCTGCTTTCTGTCACTATAGGTTAGTTTGCATTTTTCTAGAATTTCATGTAAATGAAATCATACAATGTGTATTCTTTCGTGTCTGGCTTTTTTCCTTTAACATGCAGTTTGGAGATTTATCCATGCTGTTGAATGATTCCCCCCTTGAGGTTTCAAATCCCTTCTCTGTTCCTGACCCCTTTGAGCTTCAGCTTCTTCGTATATAAAATGAGGGTGAATGCTGTGAAGTTGAGTGGAGAGAATGTCTGCAGAGTGCACAGGACCTGTACACAGCAGACACACAGGAATATGTTCTAGATTAGTCTGGCTTTTCTAGTATACTGCGAGTTCTGTGATGTGGTAGGCACAAGATCTGCACACAGTAGGCATTCAATAAATGCTTTTGATTAGCACAACTTCCTAGATGTAAGCTCCATGAGGACTGGGACTTTATCCATTTTGTTCGCTGCTCTCCACCAATGGCCATGGCTACCATTTATTACAGATGGTGAATCCAGAGGCTCAGAGAGGTACAGCAACTTGCCCAATATCACACAGCCATAAAGAGCCAGAGTTGGGACTGAACAAGGGCAGCCTAGTCCTGGGGTCCTTACTCTTTTTTAGTTAATTGAAAATGTGTGGGGTCCTTACCCTAAATCACTGTGTTAAACTCCCTAACGAGTAATTTTTTATTTCTCTCACAATGTCCCTGAACTTTCTCTTTCTGTCACTCTCATCCTTTACTGACTTTCCTTGGAGGCAGCATGATGTAGAAAAGAACAGGGGCGCCTGGGTGGCTCAGTCGGTTAAGCGGCCGACTTCGGCTCAGGTCATGATCTCGTGGTCTGTGAGTTCGAGCCCCGCGTCGGGCTCTGTGCTGACAGCTCAGAGCCTGGAGCCTGTTTCGGATTCTGTGTCTCCCTCTCTCTGACCCTCCCCCATTCATGCTCTGTCTCTCTCTGTCTCAAAAATAAATAAACGTTAAAAAAAATTAAAAAAAAAAAAAAAAGAAAAGAACAACCATACTACTGTTATAGATTTGGGGGGTTTATGTGCCAGGCAGTATTCTAAGCACCTCACATCTACTCATGTAATTCACCAACCACTCTGTAAAGTAGGTTCTGTGTTTCTCCCCATTTTACAGGTCAGGAAACTGGAAGGTAGCTCTATGGTTTTGGAGTCAGGATGTCCTCCTTCTTTATTTTTTTTTTTATGTTTATTTATTTATTTTGAGAGAGAGAAGAAACAGAGAGAGAGAGAGAGAGAGAGTAGGGCGAGGGGCAAAGAGAGAGAGAGAGGGAGAGAGAGAGAGAGAGAGAGAGAATTACAAGCAGGTTCCTCGCTGTCAGCGTGGAGCCTGACATGAGGCTCAATCTCAGGAACCATAAGATCATGACCTGAACTGAAATCAAGAGTCAGATGCTTAACTGACTGAGCCACCCAGGCACCCCTAAGATGTCCTCCTTATGAAGCCCAGCTTGGCTGTACTCTCCATGGGACTTGGGCAAATGTGTTCCCCTTGTCAGCTCTTCCCCAGAGCCCCTCCTTGACCTGCCATTTTTCTGGACACATCACTCTGACCCCTCAGCAGGGTTGTCTCTTCCTGCTGATTCTAACTTTTTTTTCTTCCCCCCTCAGTCTAACCCTGCGCCTTAGCAGGCCCAGGCTGCAATTTCAAAAGGAGTTGAGTTCCTTCTGGAAAGGGCCTGGGACCAAGCCCCTTCCCTCCCTCTCTTCCCATAAATACCCCCTGTGTGCAGTGCCCAGGGGCCCGAGGGAGCCAGGCAGCTGACCTGTAATTAGAAACTTTTCTCCCTTCCCCAGCCGGGAAGAGGGAGGGCCAGAGTCTGGGCCAGCCATTTTGTTTGTCATGAATTATTCAGGAGATGGGAAGTGGAGTTGAGAGGGCCCCTCTGCTGACCAGACATCTCAGGCCCTGCCCAACGCAGCCTAAACCACCCAGTGCTGTCCCTCTCACCATTTCAGACTCAGAGAATAAACAACCGGTGTGCCAGGCAAATTGGCAGAGGTGGTTTTCATGAGGGAGGTTTGTTCTCCAGCGGAGGGGAGCGAGGGGGACTTACCCAAGGTCACAAAGCTAGGAAGAGGACAGCTGAGCTGGGATTCAAACCCAGGAGGAAGAGAGGAGGAGGAGCCCAGCAGGCTGGCCAGGAGAGGTGGAAGGTGCCTTCCTTTCTCTCCTTGCTGTGCCCCTTGCTACATCTCTGGGATGAGAAGGGAAATAATGCAGAGGGAACAAACTTCATGGGACACCAGTGGGATGACAGGCAGGCATTACTTCTCACGTAATGTAATCCTCACAACCCTCTGAGGAAGATGTTATTATGATCATTCTACGGATTCAGAAACCAAGGCTTAGAGAGATTAATGGAGTTTATTCGAGGATGGATGCAACCGGTTAGTGGCCAAACAGAAGCTCAAACCTAACACAATCCCTCCACGGCACATTCTTTCTCCACTACTCCTGGTGGGTGGGAGGGCAAGTGGACCAAGGAATCCAAGCTCTTAAACTCACAATGATCTTTGGATCAGACTTCTCTTGTTGTCAAGCCTCTCAGTATCCATGGCACTAGGTCCACTGCGCTGCTCCAGGACAAGCCCTCTGAGAACCATGAATGACTCTCAGGGAGCGTCAGGATGCTGTCTGCCATCCCACACCAGGTAGCCTCTTCAAGGTAGCCCTTTAGAAGGCTCAGAGCTTCCTCTTTGGAGGAAGCTGGCAATTCTGAGAGATAGACCAGCTCTAAATGCAGTTCCCAGAGAGGCTAAGAGCGCAGGATTGGGAAAAGGAAGGCCTGTTGCACTCCTTACGATCTCTATGAACTTGGGCCAGTTTCTTAGATACTCTAAGCATCAGTTTGCCCATTGGGGAAGTTAGATGATGATAAGAAATAAATATGAATATTAAGTATGATAATGTGAGGAATGAATACAATAATGCCTATAAAGCATTTAGCGTTAATACCTGGCACATTGTGAGTGCTCAATAAGAGCTAGCTATTATTA
This sequence comes from Prionailurus bengalensis, assembly GCF_016509475.1. Lineage (NCBI taxonomy): Eukaryota > Metazoa > Chordata > Mammalia > Carnivora > Felidae > Prionailurus > Prionailurus bengalensis. Next base: position 16,547,139 of record NC_057356.1, read on the forward strand.
TTATTCATTATTATTATTATTCCTGATGACAGCTTCTTCTTAAGCATGGTTAACAGAGAGGCAGGAACTACCAGATGGTGAACATGTGTTGTCTTCTGGAAAAAGCACCCCAGCTTCCCTGGGGAAATCTCTTTCCACCAGTATCAGTCTCTGTACCTTGGGTGGGACTTATTTCACCTCTGTGATCCAGTCTGACTAAAGGATTGGATGAAAAATGGGGCATGTGACCCAATGACAGCCAATCAGAGGGAACCCTGAGATTTTTAGCTGGAGACAGGCAATCTCTTTTCCACCAGGAGAAGAAAGCAAGCCTGGAGCTTCTGAGGGCCATCTTGTCACCCTGGGGAGGAGCATGTGTGCCTGAGAACAAAGCCACAGAAGAAGGCAGAGCCAAGACATGGCAAGGATGCCAACTGAACTCTTGGAATGCCTAGATCCAGTTGTGAGCCACTAATAATAATTTTTGTTCATTTGCATTTGTTCGAATTCTCTATTGCTTACAACCAAAGTTTGGACTAAATATGCCAATGATTCTCTCTCTCTCTCTCTCTCTCTCTCTATATATATATATATATATATATAATTAAAATGACAGTGTGTGTTGAAGACTCACTTCTAATTATTACTTTTGTTTTACAAACTTAGGTCAAGAGAGAATGTCGAGTAAGACTTTAAGATTCACAACACCTAGGTACAAATTATGGGCCTTTAACTCACTAAACTTATACTGTCATGGAGTCACAGACTTAGAGTCATGGCTTGGCTTTAACCATGGTTTTCCTTTCTGCTTTCAGGAAAACATTTAATTTCCACTCTGGGCGTAGTCTGTCCCAGCTTCCTTGTGGTGCGCTGTTTCTGTCTGCCTTTTGTCTGCATGCTGGTGGTGTCAGAGCCGGTAACTATCTGTTTACAGTTTCAGACAGAAGCATTAATTGCCTTTTGAACCTCCCATTTTCCTCTAAGAGCTCCCCCCTCGACTGTCTCAACCGTCTCACCTGTATTTCTTTCTGCACAAAGAGAAATGTCTATTTTTTTCATAAAATCTGACCACCTGCAAATCCCTACATATTCTCTTGTGAGCAGGCAACATGAGAGAAAAGCATGTAAGCAGCAACATTTCTGTGTTGAGCAGAGTTTACAGGACAAGCTGTCGCAGCCCAGAAGCTTCTAGGCCGTACAAGAAGGCAGCTGTGGTGTGGTAGGAAGAACACTGGAGTTGAGTGAGATCAACATTTGAAATCTGGTTTTGTCGCTCATTTGCTGTGTGCTCTGGGGCAAGTCACTTCATTTGCTGAGCCTCGGTTTCCTTATCTATAAAATGGGCGTGACAGTACTGGCTTCACAAGGTTAACATAGCTACTTGACATAAGCACTTTCCTCTGGAAAAGCACTTTCCTCTGCCCTTTCCTGTCCTAGTGTGGGTTCAAAATAATATGAAACAAGCATTTATTGAAGGTTTACTATGGGCTCAGCTTTATTTCAAGCATCGGTCAGCCTTACGATAAACCCTATGAAGTAGTTACTGTTATCAAACTCTCATTTTACAGGAGAGGATGTAGAGGATCAGAGAGGGTAGGTAAGCTGCTGATGTCACACAGTTAAAAGACAAAGCTGAGATTCAAACCCAACAGTTTTACTCCACAGCCTTTCCCCACTCATTACTAAATGGCCCCCACGGAGGTAAAAGATACCACCCTCACTGGAGGCCAGGCAGGACCAAAGGCTGGGGTTGCTTCCTTTGATGCAAAACACACTATTCTCTGACTTCCCTGTCCCACTTATCAACTCTACTCCACAGAGAGCCTGATGTCCCAATAGTCTAGACCTTACCTCCTCTTGAGAGCCATGGTGGGAATAAGGAAATGGCAATTTGGCTTTTGATTCCAAATCCTGCACCACCACCCCCACTGCTGCCACATGCACACGCTCATTCCTCCTGTGTACCAGCAAGAAAGAGGAGAAACCCAGCAGAAGTGTCCTGTGGGAACCTCAATGGGGGACTCCATGTGTACATACACCCCACATGCCTTGCTCGGTCACCCTCGTGGTGGCAGAGCACGTGCTAACCATGCGCCCATGCAGTCACACTCCCAGTGACCCCACAGGTACATGCATCCCCCCTTCACACCCTCACACCCCCACCCACCCTACCCCGCGCTGAATTCCTGTGCTTGGTCAGAACCTCATTAGGCAGTGTGGTATAGTAGCCAAGTGTATACACTCTAGCTCCTGGCTGCTGGATTTGAACCCTGGTTCTGCCATCTACCAGCTGTGTGACTTTGGGCACATCCTCTCACTTCTGTGTGCCTCAATTTCCCCATCTGCAAATGGGAGTAATAAATAGTACCTACTCCCTGAGAGTGTTATCAGCGCAGGGTGAACAGCCTTTAAGTGATGTTGTATCCTTTATCTAATAGGCCAGGTTCCCAGGAAACAGACTCAGAGATGGAGATTAGCATGCAGAACTGTATTAGGAGGTGCTCTTGGGTCAACACCTGTGGAACGGAAGGGAAGGAAACAGGAATAGGTAGAGGCCGTAATGTGGTCTCAGTGGAGGTTTCAGTCACCCCAATGGAGGCTCTGAAGCGAAGATGGTCCATCAGAGTTGGCTCGAGCCGACCTAAGGGAGCTGAGTATTTATACCTGTGTCAAAGATAAGAGCTGCCCCGAGAAGGCAAAATGACCTCAGTGTGATAGCTCCCTCCTTCAACTATGGGCAAGCCACATACGGGGACTCAGCGGTGAGCTCTCAGCTACCCACATCTCCAGCAGCTAGGGAAATGCATGGGGACCAGGGCAGTGCACACAGCATCTGTTACACAGCTCCCCAAACAACAGCCAAGGGAGTCTACTTTCCCTCCTCTCTTCACTGGACTCCAAACAAGGACCCTGAAAACAGTGAATCGAGGAACAGGAGCCTCAACTTTCCCTGAGTTGGCCACCAAACCACACTGTTGGCTTTCGCCCCTGTATTCCACAGCACCTTATTCAAACTCAGGATCTCATTTAGCACATCCTTGAATAATAATAAGTGGTGCTATGAACCAGTTCTAAATACTTTAAATGGATTAATTCATGTAACGCTTACTACAACCCTATGAGGCGGATATAATATTGTTATCTGCACTTTACAGATGAGGAAACTAAGACACACAGAGGCTAGGTGATTTGCCTAAGGTCACACAATTTATATGTGGTGGAGCCAAGATTCAGAGAGTTTGATTCCAGAATTCAGTCTTAACCAGAATGCTCCTGTGATTATTGGTTACTGTTAACATGGATGATGGATATCCATGGATATCCCATGGATGGACAGAAGGATGGACCGATGGATGGATGAAGAGAAGGACTGGCAAATGAATAGCTAAATTAATGGATATATGAATGCATGAATGAATGGATGGACAGTTGGATGGATGGATGGATGGATACCTACTGTCCTGGTCTTCCTGGAATTTTCCATTCCATTAGTTGCCCCTCCATCCTTGGCATCAGAGCATCTGGATCCACACAAGCAGGGAGCACAGCCCAGCCCTGAGCAAGGAAGACAGATCTAGATCTTCACCTCCTGGGGCTCTGACCTTCAGCCAAGGGATGATGGGACAATGTGACAGAAGGAGAGGTCAGAGGAATGGCAGAATTCCAGGCTTGCCAGCTCTGTGGCCTGTGGAGTCTCTCTCTCTCTCTCTCTCTCTCTCTCTCTCTCTCTCTCTCTCTCTCTCTCTGCCACAGAGGCTCATCTGTAAAATGCAGTGGCTACAACTTCCAGGCCAGATTCCCTACAATTCTTTGAACTGGGAACTCAGAGACTAGGGTATTTATTTTTCTCTTACCTGAGGGGATCAGCTGATTCCAATTCATTTCTTCCAGACATCATCTCCTTCTCCCCTGTCTCTTTTTGCAGTCTTCTCTCAGAATGCACTCCTTCTTTGAGCACTTTCTGTCTCTTCACTCATCTCTTTTCTATTCATCTTAATACTTCATACTCCAAACCATGGAATGGCCATGGCTGAACATGCACTGGGGCTGCCCGATTTCCTCCCTGCCTGGGCATGTGGGTGCTTAACTGCTGTTTCCGTTTTTTTTTTTTTTTTAAATGATGGACAGGCAGCACCCAGCCCTGGAGGGGAGACACACAGCTGGAGCTGTGGTTCTGAGAGACTCCGAATCTTGTTGGAACCCAGAATCCCCACAGGAAGATTTTCTAATACAAAGAATTTTGGAGCGCCTTCAGTCCCCACTCCCTGGATTAGCGCCCTGTGAGCAGACAATGGAGCATAGTGGGAAAAAGTCCAGCAATTTGAGCTAGGCTACTCCTCTGGGCAACTCACATCCCCTTTTTTGCTTCAGTTTTTCTATCTATAAAATGAGAGTTTGATCAGTCTATAAATTTATGCAAAGGGAATCAGATGGCTTGGTTCAAATTTCAGCCATGCCACTTACCAGCTATGTGACATTGGGAAATACAGTTACCTCTTTAAGCCTCAGTTTCTTCATCTGTAAAGTGGGGATGATGAGACCACCCACCTTTAGGGTTCTTGTGAGAAGTAAATGAGATAATGCATGTAAAGTGCGAAGCACAAAATGTGTACTTGGCAATTGGTCCTAGTTGGTGCCATGTTAGGAGAGAAAGAAGGGGGAGGGGTGCCTGGGTGGCTCAGTCAGTAAACGTCCAACTTTGGCTCAGGTCATGATCTCACAGTTCATGGGTTCTAGCTCCATGTCGGGCTCTGTGCTGACAGCTCAGAGACTGGAGCCTGCTTCAGATTCTGTGTCTCCTTCTCTCTCTGCTCCTTCCCTGCTCACGCTCTCTCTCTCAAAAATAACTAAACATTAAACAAAATTTTTTTAAGAAAAGAGAAGAAAGGGGAAAGCTGCAGCAGACAGAGATATAAATTCCAGGGGTTCCCACCCAATATTACCAAGGTGATACCCTTGGTATCAAGGCGATACCAAGGTGAACTCTCCCCTTCCCATCTTTTCTTCTCCTCCAGAATGCCTCTGTCCACCATACACTGGAGAAACAACTGAACAATGCTGGTTAAGAGCCTGAGAAATAGGAGAGCTTGACTGACTCAGTCAGTAGAGCATGCATTGCTTGATCTCAGAGTTGTGAGTTCGAGCCCCATGTCGGGTATAAAGACTACATAAAATAAAATCCTAAAAAAGAAAGTCTGAAAAATAGACCTACCCTTTAGCCTAGTAACTCCAGTGCTCAGATGGGAGGACATTATTTGACATAGAGGAAAAAGTGTAAGTATAAAGTGTTCATCTGAGTTGTTTATAATCACAAAAACTTGGAAACAACTCAGCAATCACTAAGAGGGGAATGTCTGAGTGAAGGATTTTTTGTTTATTGCTGGGATATTTTGTAACTATTAAAATCATATCTGTGAATAATAATAACATGGAAAAGCATATAAAAATGTGAGAATGAATTAAAGAAAAACACAAATTTACATATACAGAAGGAATGGCGTAAAAAAAAGCAAAAACAAAATCAACTCCCCAAAGAAAATGCTGCAGGGGAGCAAAGTTGATACACTAAAAAATGTAAACAGTGGTTATTTCTGAATAGCAGGGTTTGAGTGGTATTCATTTTCTAACTTTTCTACAAATGCATCGTTTGTGTATATTTTCCATTAGTATATTTTTTTAAAGTTAACAAAATATATTTAGAAATTAAACTAGAAGGAAATAAACCAAAATGTTAACAGTGTTTCTCTTTGGATGGTATAGGGGATTGTGTTTTCTTTAATCAATGCTGTATTTCTTTAATGAACTTTGTGTTTATTTAGTGAACACTGTATTTTCCTTAATAAACACCTACTAGAATTATATATAACTAGCCCCCATTTTTATTATTTTTTTAAAATTACAATCGTATGCTCACATTAAGAGAAAAATTCAATCAGTACACAAAGGTATAAGGTGAAAAGTAAAAGTTCTTGACCCCTCTTTACCCTTTATTCCTTCCCCCAAAGTAACTGTTACCAGATTCATATGTGTTCTTCCAGAAATTTTCTGTGCATATACACTTAGATATGATTATCCACTTATATATATAGATCATACATATATGTATATATAAATATACCAGAGAGCGAGATTCACAGTATAAATTATTCTGAAACTTGCTTTGTTATTCAATGCAATATACATTTGGGGATATCTTTACATGTATGATATTCTTATAATGACTATAAAACATTCTACTGTAATGTTACATGATTATTTAATTAATCAACCATCAAGGTTGATGATGAACGTCAAGATTGTTGCTACCTTATGCATCTATAAACACTGCTACAATGAATGTATTTGTTTATACTATTTACCTGTTCCCACCGCTGTAGAATATTTTAGATGTGGAATTGCTGGGGCCCAAGGGTTTGTGTATTTTTAAATGTCAAGATATTGCCATCCAGTAACATAAATATATAAGATACATGAAAAGACAAATGGAAAAAAAGTCAACATGTTAAGTTGTGCCCAAATGGAACAAACAGCAAAAAAGTTGTGCCCAAAAGTGTTTGCACAGTAGAAGCGTGCAAAACAAACACACAAAAATATGACGAAAGAAATAAATCATCAAAGGTCTTATGCCTCAATATGAAAAGTGACTTTCTTTGGGTGCAATCATGGGTTGGTTTTTATACTTCGTTTTCTCAGTGTTTTACACTGAATATGAATTTCTTTTCTCGTCAGAAAACGGTATCACAGGCATTATGGAAAGTATCTTTTTTAATTACCAAAGGCAACACACAGTCGTTGTAACAAGTCAAAAATAAAGAAGGGTGTTATAAAAAAGGTTACTAATGTCCCTGTCCTCATCCCCAAATTCGTTCTCTAAGGTAAACAACGTTCAGGGCCCAGTGAGAATACGTCCATACTTTTTTTCTAGAGCATGTTATTTCTACACGGGAAAAGAATGAATAAAAGACCTTTAAAAAAAAAATTTTTTTTTTTTAAATTTAAGGCCTCCCCTGGCCCTTTCGCAGACCATCGCTCCCTACCTCCCACTCCGCCAAGCCGTTTGCCCTCTTTCCACGTCCAAACGCTTTGGCGTCAAAGAAACGCACTTGGGGCCCTGCTCCCCGGAGGCACCTGCGCCTCTGCGGTGGCCCGGGTTCAGCGGAAATCAAGGCCGAGCCCACGAAGCGCCCGCCCCGGCCGCGGCCCGACCAGGGCCCGGACGAGCCGCAGCTCCCCAGCCCGCGGAGCTAGGGGCCCAGGCCGGGCAGGCGCGGGGCTCCCGGCGAGGCCTCCCTCCGACGTGGGTGGAGTCTGCGCCGGGCCTCGCTCCCGCCCGCTTTCTCCAGGAGTAATTAAGAGTGAAATCCTCCTCCTGGTGACCCCGGTGCTCCTGGCCCGGGCTGATTTACACATGAAAGGTCTACGGAGGGCCTGGGCTTTCTCCTTTTCACATTCACAATGAGGCGCGGCCTATAAATAAAACCTCTCTGAGAAACAAGAGGCTTCAAAAAATGTCTTTGTGTGTGTGTGTGTGTGTGTGTGTGTGTGTGTTAGAGAGAGAGACAGAGAGACTCAGAGGGTGAGGGAGGGCTTGAAAGAGCTAGAACCGGGAAGGAGCGGGACATCTCAGTAACAGCTGGTGTTTATTGAGTGCTTACTGTGTGCGGGGCATCCTCACATCATCCCGGTGAGAGAGACATGATGGTCCCTATTTTACAGACGGTAAGACTGAGGGTTCAGGGAGGGGAGGACCGGCCCCAGATTCTGCAGTGAATCTGGAGGTGAGCTTCGACTCAGGAAGTTGAGTGAGCAGGAGGTGCAAACGGCGTTGTCTTTCTCCATCATGATAGTGGTCCCAGCACTGTATGTATGTGTCCAAACTCATGGGACTCCATACTGAAAAGGGAGAATTTTACTCATGTAAAGCATACTGTAATAACCTGACTTTTGAATGATAAAATAGAAATAAAATAAAACGAGTATAAAATCCTCCAAAGACGCTAATGTGCTTTGAGTGGGTGACGTCCCCTGAGTGTTTGGGACCTCTCTGTGCCCTTGCTTCTAGGGTGGCTCTTTCCTCATTCGCCTCTTTATCTTCAGGCTCAGGGCCTGATACTGGGGAAATGTAGATACTGGGGAAATATTTTCCTGCTTTAACGAATGAATGCGCTAAATAATTTTCTCTACACTCATTTCTCCATCTATAAAATGAGAAACTGATGAAACACTAAGGCAAACATCTATCAACTCAGAGGTCACCTCCTCGGGAAGACTTCCAGGATTTCCCCCCACTCCTCAACTGGATCAGGTGCCTCTTCTGAGCTCTCACAGAGTCAGGTTGTATTCTCAGGCCCGTGCTGCCCCTACTGTATAGGATTTGTCTGCTTCTGTGTGTCATTCATGTGCATACTCAGGTTCTCTGCAGTAGGGTCCAGTCTGTTTTGCTCATCTCTGTGTTCTCAGTGCCTGGCACATAGCAGGTAGAGTATCTGATGGACTAATGATTTAATGCATTTTTAAGTTCTGGTCAGAGGTCCAAAATTGGATCATGCTGGTGTTGGCGGAAGCTAAGGGAGTGTCCGGAGCAGCAGAAATGGGCCAGGGTATAGAACCAGGAATTCTGATGCCTCAGAGATTAGTTGAAAGGCCTGACTTCTAGAGCACCTAGAAAGCAATCCTGCCATGACTCCTGCAGGAAATTCACGTCTTCTTCTGCACTAGGTGGCGGGGGTTGGGGGGGGGGGGCGGAGGGAGGAGAACAGCCAGACTCTGAAAGGCAGGTGGGTTGGAGGGCGGGCTGGCACTGGGAGCCGCCAATCTGCCTGCGTCTGTTTGGGACTCAGGGTGTGTTGGGACACATGGGGCACATGGATATGGTCAGCTTCCAGCTCTTCTTCTTAGCTGTCATTCAGCCTCACCAAGCCTCAGTCTCCACATCTGTGTAGTGGGGAAAGTATAATTAAACCTACTTCATGTTTATTCAGAAGGTGAAAGAACGTAATGAGGTCAAAGTGCTTGCTATTGTGTAGCTGCTCAGAAATATTTTACTTTTTAAAAGTTTATTTATTTATTTTGAGAGAGAGAGAGAGCAAGCAGGGGAGGGGCAGAGAGAGAGGGAGAGAGAATTCCAAGCAGGCTCTGAACTATCGGCACAGAGCCTAATGCCATAGTTGATCCCACGAACCCGGAGATCATGACCTGAGCCGGAATCACGAGTCAGACGCATAACCGAATGATCCACCCAGGCGCCCCTGCTCAGAAATATTTTAAAACGTCGCACATCTTTTCCCTTTTCTCTCATTTGCTTCTAGCCCTAATTAGAGCTGCCAGTTGTGAGTTTCTAATAATAATATCAACTATCCCTAACACTTATTGGGTCCCTGCGGTGTGACAGACACTGTACTGTGCATTTTACATATATTATCTCCCTTCATCTTCATAATCCTTGTAAGGTAGGTTTGTTATTATTCTTATTTTCCAGAGAGGAAACAGGTTCAGAGAGGTGCAGTGACTTGTCTGAGATCACACAGCCTCTAAATGATAAACCTGGGATGTGAAACATCTGTTCATTTGAGGGTGCACCATAATCCCCTAGAGGGCTTGTTCAAACACAGATTGCTGGGCCCCACCCCTAAATTCGTGACGCAGCAGGTCTGGGGTGGAGCTTGAGAATTTGCATTTCTAGCAAGTTCCCAGGTTGATACTGCGGCTGCTGGTTCTGCAGCGCACTTTGAGAACCGCTGCCTAATCCCAGGATTTCTCCACTGTCATTATCCCACTTAGGCATGTTGTGTCACGTCCAGCCTGTCCTATTACAATAGGCTCGATTCAAAGAATTTGAAGTCTAATACAGTTCATCTAGCACTTGGCATATGTGACTGTATATTCTTAATTAACTCTTAAAAAACTTTCACCCATTTTAAAGGTGCAAAAAAAAAAAAAGGATCTAAAGAAGCAGAAGGAAGGACAGAATCTAGTTTGGTCTTGCAGATTACTCAGAGAATGACTTTTTGTTCTACGAGGTAGTATAGTAGAAGCTTTCTGGATTAACTAACTCACTGGATTAAGAACTCCCTGAGACTAGTTCACCTGATTAAACAACACTCATCTTGCCTACTGCAAAACCCAGAACGACGCAATGCCCACAGCAGCTGGAGGACCCATTTCTGGTGTGACCAGCCACTAACTCCTCCTCCCGACTTAATGATGTGACTGTGTGCTTACCAAGAGTCAGCTGGGTTGGTGCTTCAATTTACTCCTGTTATTAAATCACGTAGTTGTATGTGACAAATTGATAACAGAGAAGTGGGAGAAGAAAACTGATGTTTCTATAAACACAATAGAATGCTCTGGAAAGATTCTTTACAAGTTAGTTGGTACATGTCTTTATACAATTGTCCGAACGCATAGAATGCACTATACTAAGAATGAAGCCTAATGTAAACTATGGACCTTGTGTGATGATGATGTGTCAGTGTAGTTTCATCAGTTGGAAGAAATGTACTACGCTGGTGGGGGATGCTGATAGTGGAGGAGGCTATGCATGGAAAGGGGGGCAGGAAGAATATGAGCAATCCCTGTATCTTTTGCTAATAATTGCTGTGAATCTAAAACCTCTCTAAAAAACAAAATCAATAAGAAAGAAAAGAAAGAAGCAAAGCCCCAGCGTGACCCCAGCTATGATCTTATCGTATAAGCAAAAAATAAACTTTTGTCATGGGCCACTGGTTGTGGGGACAGTTAGTTGGGTCAGGTGTGGCCTAGACAATGAAAGATTATTGGATGGGGAGGGGAATGGGAATAGGCGTGGAGTTCTAAAATTCTGGACAGCTGGGGCCTTCAGAGCTACATCAACTTTTAAGAAGCCCAAACTAGGGGGCACCTGGGTGGCTCAGTTGGTCAAGCGCCCGACTTGATTTCCGCTCAGGTCATGATCTCATGGTTCATAAGAGAGATCAAGCCCCGAGTCCCGAGTTGGGCTCTGTGCTGACAGCATGGAGCCTGCTGGGGATTCTCTCTCTTCCTCTGTCTCTCTCTCAAAATAAATAATTAAAACTCTGACGACGACAACAACAACAACAAAAAGCCCAAACTAGAACTCAGGGGAGTGGTTCATGTAAGAAGGATGTGGGGAAACTCTAACCAGCTGGCTCATATCCTATCGGGCTCAAAGACCAGGCTTTGGGGGTGCCTGGGTGGCTCAGTTGGTTGAGCGTCCGACTTCAGCTCGGGTCATGATCTCACAGTCCGTGAGTTCGAGCCCCGCGTCGGGCTCTGTGCTGACAGCTCAGGGCCTGGAGCCTGCTTCAGATTCTGTGTCTCCCTCTCTCTTTGTTCCTCCCCTGCTCACACTCTCTCAAAAATAAATAAATATTTAAAAAAATGTTTAAAAAAGACAAGGCTTTGGCCCTACATCAAAAGATTGGTGAATGAATATATAACAATAGGTTTTTACATTAAGATAGAATATTTAAGAGTTGTATTATTTTGATCATTTCCTGTTTCAGTGGACTTTCTCAATAAATGTAGCAACTTCTCATGTGATCAGATTGGGTAAGAGCTCCTACTACTGAATATTTTTTATTAGAAAAAAGAGGGAGGAGATTGTGCAGTTCTTAATTATTTATTGATTTCTATTTCCTCTCTCTCCAGCCAAAAATATCTAATATTGGCACAGCACTTTGCAGTTTATAAAACACTTCCAAGTCTATTTATTTCTCACAACTACTCTGGACAGCAGGAGTTTTTAGCCTCTTTCTACAGGTTGGGATAATGAGGTTCAGAAAAGGGAAACAAAGGCTTTGAGTAAAGTAGGGCATTCAAACTGGGGCAAGAACTTAGACTTAATCGAAGAGCCTAACTTACTCCTAGGGCATTGTGTTAGCAAAGGAATCAGAATATGAGCCCTAAGCCTTTAACAGTTGAGAAGAAGATGCCTTGGGGTGGGAGGTAGGGGTTAAGGAATAGAGACTGTGTTTGGTTTGCTTCTGGATCCTGGCACATAGTAGGCCCTTGGGAAATATTCAAGGCTTGTTTGAAGAGATGAGGAATGAATGAACGAATGGAGGGATGGATGGATGGATGAATGAATGAATGGATAAAGAAATTTGGAGCAAGTCCCCTTCTCTCTCTGGTCTCAGTTTCCCCATCTTCAACTTGAAAGCTAGAGTTCTTTTCCTTAGGAAAATGAACAGACACACACAATTTTGTACTCTATTTCTGGATGTTCATAGAACACCCTCCTAAACCCCCATTATAGATTCCCTAGGAGAGGATAGATCCATGAAGCCCTGAGTAGGAAGCTCCTGAATTTGAGGATCTGAGGTCCCTTCTAGCTCTGATGTTAATAGTTGTAATGATAACAACAACAACGATGATAATAGGATCCAGAAGTTTTGGGACACTGACCCAGGGTCAGGCACTGTGCTAAAAGCTTTGCCTCATTTCATTTCTCCAAAGCCCGATGATGCTGGCATTATTATTATCATCTCTGTTCTACAGATGAAGACATTGAGGCTTAAAGGGACTAAATAAGCTGCTCACGTTGTAAGGCAGGAAGTAGAATCTTTAGTTTCCAATTTAGCACTCAGGGCACAGAACCTCAGCACTCTCCTACCTCCATTCCAGGAGAGAATAAACCTATGACCTCCATGTGGCTATTTCAAGGCCAAACTCAAGTTGCTGTGTTCGGAGAACCTATTATAAGGTAGGCAGCCATTCATTCATTCAAGCATTCATTCAACAATCATGTATGAACACTTCCTATGTGCCAGGCACAGACTTGCTTTTGGGGGTTCACAGAGGTGATGGTCCCTGCCCGCAAGCATATAATTGTTTATTGCACCCTTCCTCTGATGCCCCTCATACCAGAATCACCGTGTGAGCAGTAACAGTGCAGATTCTCAGGCCCTACTCCAGTCTCTGGAATCACTCTCTGTGGTTGGAGCCTGGGAATCTGCATCTTACAAGCTCCCCAGGTGACTCTTAGATGCAGAGGTGTGGGAACCCCTGGGTAGTGGGCGGGGTGACCTAGATAAGCAAACAAGCAATCACTGCACAGAGAAAAGTTATCTACAGGGATTGTGGGGGTTGCCAGGGAAGGCTTCTTGGAGGAGGTGACCTTTAAGATGAAATCTGAGAAATGAGCAGGAGTGAATTGGGCAAGAGGTAGGGGTAAGAGACACAGCAAAGAAGAAGCCAGTCTTTGCCCTTAGGGAGTTCACAGTCAGGGAAACCAGAGAGAAGGGTACCATCTAGCAGAATGATGAGCCCAGGGGCCTGTGGGAACGTGAAAGAGGCACCTGGCTTAGCCTGAGGAATCAGAAGACTTTGCAGAGGAAGTGACTGTTTTCCAATGCTTTCTCAGATGGAAGCATCTGTTTCATCCCTTCTTGGGTGAAGAAAATGGGCGTGGAAGAGAATCCCAGCTGACTGGGAGGTGTAGTCTCCCAGGACGTTAGAGGCCCTTCTTATCAGCCGACTAATGGTGGGAGGAAGCTGATCATCCTCTAATCTGGATGCTGTTTTCACCTCCATTGTCAATGCTGAGCCTTTGTTTGTTTGAACTAAGGCCTTCTATCTAGAGTCCTTAGTGCCCAGCAGCAAATGGTGACATTTGAATAAGTGGAGGAGAATTCCTTTGTAAAAGGCCCCAAAGAACACCTGCTCCTTAGATCCACCCTATTACTCTCCTTGTGGTCCCCCTTGATAACTCATATTAAAATAGTAGTAGGATTCTGGCCCTGCTTAGCCTGCAGTCCACCCTCAGCCACTTTCTAGTTACCTGTCCTTGGACACATGTTACTGGACCTTCTAATGCCTCAATTCCTCCTCTGGTAAAGGAGGCTAATAATGGTACCTATGAAAACCAAAGAGATTTAAAAAAATTTTTTTAAATGTATTTATTTTGAGAGAGAGAGAGAGAACGGGGGAGAGAGAGAGAGAGAGAGAGAGAGAGAGAGAGAAAGAGAATTCCAAGCAGGCTCCACACTGTCAGTGCAGAGCCCGATGCAGGGCTCGAACTCACGAACCCCAAGATCATGACCTGAGCTGAAGCTGGACGCTCAACCAAATGAACCACGGGTGCCCCAAGATTTGTTTTTTTAGAATAGAATGAATTTTCCTGTGAAATGCTTAGAAGAGTGCTTAGCACACAGAAGGACCAAGCAAATGTTGGGTTTAGCATTCAGGCCCCAAAGAACAGTGCAAAGTGTTGGGTATACAACAACAAGAGACAAATTAAATGCCTTCATAGAACTTACACTCTAATGGAAGAGATGAAGAACAAACCAAACTAAATAAACAGATTATGATTTGTGCTATTAGAAAAATGATACTTGAAGGGCACCTGCTGACTCAGCCAGAAGAGTGTGAGACTCTTAATCCCGGGTTATGAGTTCAAGCCCCATGTTGGGTTAGACATTACCTAAATAAATAAACTTAAAAAAATTTTTGAGCGCCTGGGTGGCTCAGTCTGTTAAACGTGTGACTCTTGATTTTGACTGAGGTCATGATCTCACAGCTTCAGAGCCTGTCATTGGATTCTGCACTGACCCTGTGGAGTCCACTAGGGATTCTCCCTCTCTCTCTGCCCCTCCCTCACTTGCGCTCTCTCTGTCTCTCTCAAAATAAATAAATAAACTTAAAAAGAAAGCTTAAGGGGCGCCTGGGTGGCTCAGTCAGTTAAGTGTCTGACTTCAGCTCACATCATGATCTCACGGTTCCTGAGTTCGAGCCCTCCATCGGGTTCTGTGCTGACAGCTCAGAACCTGGAGCCTGCTTTGGATTCTGTGTCTCCCCCTCTTTCTGCCCCTCCCCACCATCTCAAAAATAAATAAACCTTAAGGAAAAAAAAGCTTAAAATCTTTCTTAAAAAAAAAAAAAAAAGAAAGATACTTGTGATAAAGACAAAGGGATTCCTTTAAAGAAAGTGACCGGGGGCACCTGGGTGGCTCAGTCGGTTGAGCGTCCGACTTCGGCTCAGGTCACGATCTCGCGGTCCGTGAGTTCGAGCCCCGCGTCGGGCTCTGGGCTGATGGCTCAGAGCCTGGAGCCTGCTTCTGATTCTGTGTCTCCGTCTTTCTCTGCCCCTCCCCCGTTCATGCTCTGTCTCTCTCTGTCTCAAAAATAAATAAATGTTAAAAAAAAAATTAAAAAAATAAAAATAAAAAAAGAAAGTGACCAGGCAAGGCCTCTCCTGGAAGGCTGATATTTAAGAGGAGGCATACCCTGTGACAGCTAGGGAAGAGGGTTCCTGGCAGAGGGTACAGCAATTGCAAAGGCCCTGAGGTTGGATGAAGTTGGCTTGTTCAAGGAACAGAAAGCCAGGCAGCTGGAGTGTGACACAGGAAGTGATGAAGGCAAGATATGAACCTGGGTTCAGTAAGACCAGGAATTTTATCAAGTGCTTTAATTTCACCACTTTGCAACAAGGTTCAAGTTCATTCAATGTTCACAAACGTGAATAGAGACCTAGAGTCTGACTGAAGTGGGAGAATGGCCTCGATCACAGGTGAGGTTTATTTTACTTATTTTAATTTTTTTTATGTTTATTTACTTTGCAGGGGGAGGGGAGAGAGAGAGGGAGACAGAGAATCCAAAGTAGGATCCACGCACGGTCAGAGCCTGGGGTGGGGGTCGAACCCACAAACTGCAAGATCATGACCTGAGCTGAAGTCGGTAGCTCAACCAACTGAGCCACTCAGGCACCCTCACAGGTGAGGTTTTTTTTTTTTTTTTAATGTTTTAAATGTTTATTTATTTATTTTTGAGACAGAGAGAGACAGAGCATGAATGGGGGAGGGTCAGAGAGAGAGGGAGACATAGAATCGGAAACAGGCTCCAGGCTCTGAGCTGTCAGCACAGAGCCAGACGTGGGGCTTGAACTCACGGACCATGAGATCACCACCTGAGCCGAAGTCGGACACTTAACCAACTGAGCCACTCAGGCGCCCCTCACGGGTGAGGTTTAAATAGACCTCTCCACCATAGTCATTAGTACCAATGTCTGCCAACTTCAACACGGGTAATGGCAGGAACAATGCCATGTGCATAACGGGGGGAGCAGATGGGGGCTAGAAATTAAGGAGAGGAACTGACCATGGGCAGGCCAGGCTCCCTCCTCTTCCTCCTCTGCAAAGGCTACAAATAGAAACAAGGTTATAGGTGCCATTTAAATCAAACAATAGCTCTATAGGGTGGGCCCATGGGGGACTTCTAACTTATTTCTGTCTGAAGTTTTTACAACAGGCATATATTTTTTTGTCATTAGAAGAAGAACAACAGCAAAATAAGAATAAAAATCTTCAAGGTAAAAAAAAATTTTTTTAGAACAATTAGTATTTGTTACTGTGCTGCCTGTCATGAGAAATGCAGACATAGGGGTGTGGCAATTGCCTGGCTACAGTTTAAGCTATAGCTATGGAGTGCAGGAAGCTGTCAGATGAAAACAGAAATATGACATTATATTGCATGGTAGAGAGTAAAAGTTGTGTTGAAATTTAAAGAACAAAAATCACTTTGTTTAAGAAATATTGATTAAGCACTGTGTTTGGTGTTGATACAGGAGTAAGCAAGATATATAAGGTCTCTGCTGGCATGGAGCCCCCGGGCTATTTAGAAGTTAGGGAGATGGGGAGTGGAAAGCGCACTCCTGGCAGAGGGAACAGCATGGGCAAAGGCCCCGAGTTTGGAAATAGAAACAGATAGAAACAGAAAGAAAGCTAGCTCAGAGGCTGAACTGAGGTACCTTTGTGAAAATAGTGGAGATGGGCAGTGATTGTATCCTTCAGGATGGTGGAGTGAGAATAAGTGTTTTAACCTAAGGGAACAGGAAGCCATTGAAGGGTGGCAAAGTGGAGTGGTGGTATAGTCAGAGTTGCACTTCAGAAGGGTCACCCTGGCTGCTATGTGGAGAAGAGACTGGAGGCAGTGAAGCTGTAAAGAAAGAGATCAGCCCGGAGGCTACTGCAATAGTCCAGGGGAGAAAGGGCAGTGGCCATGACCAAAGCAGGGATGGAGAAGATGAGACATTTCTAAGGTAAAACCCAGTTAGTTAGTGGTTGACTGGATGCAAGGATGAAGGAGAAGGAGACAACGAGAAAGACTGATCCCTACTTTGTTAGCACGGGGACTACATGGATGGTGGCGCTGTTATCAGGCTTCCTGACCAATGGCAAGAGATGCCTGAAATTAATAACCTAACAGGAGAGCCAGGCAGGGAGACAACCATCCATCACACGCAGTATAATGAACTGTGCAAGAAGAGAGAGGCCGGCAGGGCCTCTGGGGGCAAAAGAAGGAGGGCGGATGGATTCTGGCTGGGGAGCCTCAAAGGGCGAAGAGATCACAATAGAGGGAGCAGTTGGGGAGAAGCTGGAGACAAGAGGCTGGGAAGATGGCATATGATATGGAGCTTGGAGAAGACCTAGGCGGTTGAGACCGAAAGTGGGCAGAGATGCCTCCAGGAGGCCCTACGTGCCTATCAGAGGACTCCCACTTTGTTGTAGAAGAAGAGGACTTGGTCCTTCCTGCATTTTAGAAAATCAGTGGTATGTAAGAAGCAGTAAAAATAGGTGATTGTCTATGCACAGAATATCTCTAGAGGATTCATCAGAAATCTTTAGTATGCTAACCTTCTTTGCAACGAAACTGGGTGGCTGGAGGACAGGGATGGGAGGTGGCTTTTCTATTTATTTATTTATTTATTTATTTATTTATTTATTTATTTATTTATTTATTTATTTATTTTCTTACTGTAATGTGAGCCATGTAGATGTATTATCTATTCAATACTTCAATACTTAGTTTACTAAGAAAAAAGCATGTACTGGGGGATGCCTGGCTGGCTCAGTCATTGGGGCATGCAACTCTTGATCTCAGGGTTGTGAGTTCAAGCCCCATGTTAGGCCCAGAGCTTACTTAAAAAAAAAAAAAAAAAATGAACTGGTGGAATGCAAAGACTGGAGTCAGACAGCCATCCATTTGAATCTTGGCTCTGTCAAGTTTGTCTTTAGTTGTGTCAATTTTTGCTTTTTTGAGGCCCAGTTTCCTCATCTGTAAAATGGGGATAATAGTACTTCTTACTTTATGGGTCGTTGGAAGAATTAAAGGAGATAATATATGTCGAGTGCCAACACTGCAGTAAGGATAGGTTAAATAGATGCTGTTAGTATTAATCATTTAATGGTAAGTTAAATGAGCACACACCTGCTCCAAGGGTAATCTCAGTTTGACATACAGAGGTGGGTCAAGGGAAGTGATCGGAATCAAACACAGCTGAGGTCTGTCTCTTTAAGTAAGCACTACCTCTCTAAGCCACAATGACCCTCCACTGCAAAATGGGGATGCTAACACAACTCCCTCCTAAGATCAAAGAGCTACTGGGTGGGGACAGTCAACGCCAAGTGCAGCGCCATGTGAGTTATGAGTTCTGAAGATGAAGATTTTCAGAATGATCTCTCTTTCTCTCCCCTCATCCCCCACCCCCGGACCCAGGGGGCCTTTCAGTCTCTCTGCTCTGCCCTCCACTAAAAGGTGAGTTGGGAGAGGTACGGCCATTCTCTAGGAAGTGAAGTTTTTCTCTTTTTGTTCAAATCCAGGGAAGAAACAGAGAAAGTTTCAAAGGCAAGGCCCTAAGGAGGAGGCCTGAGCCTAAGGCCGGCGCCCTCTATCCTTCTCCCAGGTTCCCCCTCTCTCTCTCCTTCAAGGATCCTGAGACCAACAGCCACGTTGAAGGTCGCAGGCACATCTCCAGCCAGACTCATGGGCGGTGCCCGCACATGCGGAGCCTGCCACCCACAGGGAGAGAGCGGTACTGCAGGCGCGGGTGCCAGAGAAGCCCCCATCCAGTCCCGTTTGTGTCAATGTTTGTTGAGCGCCTTTTCCGCACCAGGCGAAGGGGTCCCTGTCCTCATGGGGTTTACAGTCTGATAAGACAAATACCAGCAACAGAAGTGGTGATAGCAACTTCATCATCTGCTTTTTGGTGAAAGCCTTTGTTTTTATAACACAAGTAACATATATTGTAGTAAATTTTAAAAGAAAACGAATACCCAGACATTACTTCTGTTAACATATGAGTTAAAAATCCTTACAGTAGGGGCGCCTGGGTGGCGCAATCGGTTAAGCGTCCGACTTCAGCCAGGTCACGATCTTGCAGTCCGTGAGTTTGAGCCCCACGTCAGGCTCTGGGCTGATGGCTCAGAGCCTGGAGCCTGTTTCTGATTCTGTGTCTCCCTCTCTCTGCCCCTCCCCCATTCATGCTCTGTCTCTCTCTGTCCCAAAAATAAATAAACGTTGAAAAAACAACAACAACAACAAAATCCTTACAGTATTTTTGTGCATTTAAAAAAAAAAAAAAAAAGGGAAACACACATTTCTTTTTTTTTTTTTTAATTTTTTTTTTCAACGTTTTATTTTATTTTTGGGACAGAGAGAGACAGAGCATGAACGGGGGAGGGGCACAGAGAGAGGGAGACACAGAATCAGAAACAGGCTCCAGGCTCTGAGCCATCAGCCCAGAGCCCGATGCGGGGCTCGAACTCACGGACCGCGATATCGTGACCTGGCTGAAGTCGGACGCTTAACCGACTGCGCCACCCAGGCGCCCCAACACACATTTCTTTAAAAAAAAATTTTTTTAATGTTTATTTTTGAGAAGAGACAGCACAAGTGGGGGAGGGGCAGAGAGAGAGAGACACAGAACCTGAAGTAGACTCCAGGCTCTGTGCTGACAACTCAGAGCCTGACTCAGGGCTCAAACCCATGAGCATTGAGATCATGACCTGAGCTGCAGTCGGATGCTTAACCGACTGAGCCACCCAGGAGCCCGGGAAATACACATTTCATAATATTTTGTAGCCTGCTTTGTTGTGTTCAACAGCTTTTTTGAGGTATGTTTCACATAATATACACCAGCTTTGCTTTTAACTTAACAGTGGACGGTTAACAATAATATAAATTACCATTTGTTGAGCAAGGTGCTGAGATTTTTTTAAGCTTATTTATTTTGAGAGAAAGAATGTGAGCAGGGGAGGGGGAGAGAGAGAGAGAGAGAGAGAGAGAGAGAGAGAGAGAGAGAGAGAATCCTTAGCAGGCTCTGTGCCATAAACATGGAGCCTGATTCGGGGCTCAAACCCACAAACCCTGAGATCATGACCTGAGCTAAAACCAAGAGTTGGTCGCTTAACCAACTGAGCCACCCAGGCACCCCCTGAGATTTTTTTTTACACACATCGTCACATTCAGTCCTCCCCAAAACTATAGTAGGTAAATACTAATATCTTCTTCATTCTGAAGTGAAGAAACCAAGATACAGAAAAGGCAAGTGAGAGCTGCCTGGCTGGCTCAATCAATGGAGTGATATACTCTTGATCTTGGGGTTTGGATTGTGAGTTTGAGCCCCATGTTGGGCATAGAGTCTACATGAGAGGAAAAAAAAAAAAAAAGGAGCGGGGAGTGATTTGTCTGGTAAAAGCAGCAGAACCAGGATTTTAATCCAGCCTTATCTGAGAACCTAAAGTTTTTGTTTTGTTTTGTTTTTTAAGTTTTTGGTGTGTTTTAGTAATTGCTACACACCCCCTGATTTCAAGAGTCTCATGCTCTTCCAACTGAGGCATCTAAGCACCCTGAAAACACAACTTCTTAACCATTTTGTTCTGCCTGTTCTGTTACAGGCTGTATGGGAGTACAGAGGAATCAGAAAGGAATGGGGAGAGCTCTCCTGGAGCTTAGGGTGGAAACAAGGACATGGAATAGTCTTCGCGCATAGCTTAAACATCACTGGGGGACCAGAGCAAGAGAGCACGATGCAATCAGGAAAGGCTGCCTGTAGGAGTGAGGACTGGGTGGGGCGTGTGCAGACAAAGATGGGCATTAGGGTGGGGAGAGCATTTCCAGCCAGGAGGGGCCAGCCTAAGCAAAGCTACAGGTACAGATATGTGTATGAACACAAACCAGTAAGGGAAAATAATTAAGCACCAAATCCTATGGGGTTAAAGAGGTGGATGACGCCTGTGGTCCCTGCTCCAAAACCTAACTAGGCAGAGGGTTGGGGGAGCTGTAGAAATAAGTAATAGTTACCCTTCACTGGGCGCACCCCACATTCCAGGTTCTCTGTAGCCCTGGAAGTTTGGCAGTTACTAGCTCCATTTATAAATGAAAAAAAGAAGGCTCTGAGAGATGCCTTGCTGTTGGTGCTCCACGTAGGGAGAACTGAGGCCAAGAGAGTCAACCCAGGAGGCAAGGCTCAGCACCGCACCCCCCCCCCCTCAGAATCCAGTGCCCTAACCTGCAAGCTACACTATTCTGCCTGCCTTAATTGCCCCAAAGAAACAGACTTTCACAGCCAGTCCCCTGTGCAAACCTCTCGGGCACACTACAGTTAGGCATCTTTCTAAATTGCAAAGCCGATTATCTCTCTCCTTGCTTAAAGCCAAGTCTTCTCAGTACCCTTCAGATAAAATCTTAACTCAGCACGGCCTGAGAACCCTTTAAGTTCTTGCTCCCTCCTTCCACACTTCCAGCCTTAAGGCATTGTTTGGAATCCCGGATATAGTACCCACATCTTTTCTCTGTGGTGATGTCTGCCTGGAAAACTCTTATCTCCCTCCCAACCCAAATTTGTCCCTGACTCACTCTTATTTATTTGGGAAGGAGCCATGACTTAGATGTCACCTCCTATAAAAAGACTACCCTGATTGCCCCTTTATAACCCAGGCTAAATGCCTTTCTGTCCTGCTTCCCCAGACCCTGTACCCCTTCTCCTGATCACAGCAATAATAATAGTTAACAATTTTTGAGCATTCATTCTGTGCCAGGTGCTGTGCTAAAGTCACTTGAGTTATTGAAGCAATATCACACAGTAATTAAAGGTGCAGGCTTTAGGACCAAGACTATCTGGATTTGATTCCTGGCCCGATCACTTAAAGGGCTGTGAAACTTAGGCAAATCACTCAACCTCTCTTGGCATCTCAGTTTCCTCGTCTGTAAAATGGGAGTGTTGTACATGTGAAGGGCCCAGTACATGGTGAGTGCTTAATAAATGTTAGTTGATAACTATTATAATGTTATGTCCTTGTAATGACTCTAATTCATAAGTGAGAATCTAAAAGGTAACTTGACTTCGCCTTGATTAGATAGGTAAGTAGCATACCTGGGACTTGAACTTGATACCAAGGTCCATGCTACACTGCCTCCCATTGTAGAACCCATCACACTGTAATAGTATGGTAAATAGTAATAACTGCTTACTTGTCAACCTCTCCCTCTAGACTGGATGTTCCACGAGGGTCACTGCCATCACACCAGTCCAGAGACACAGTTGAGACCCTAGTTACATGAATTAATGATGCTGAACAGCTCAGACAAGCTATTCAGAAGATGGAGGTGCTGGTCATAACACCCTAGCTTCCCCTGCGGTGTGCGGTGGGAAAACGTCTCAGGATTAGTCTCTTAGCAGACAAATATTTATTGGTCCAGAAACCGGAGGTGCTCTTAAATGGGAAAAATCACATTAGGAATAGCAGGCAGGATACCCCCAGATAAGCATTCCCCTAAGTAAGCCCTGTCCTTGGCTAGGCAACCTCTTCTAGTCTTACAGAATGCCTCCCCTCATCATCAGCTGCCCCTGGTATTGAGGTACCCACCTGCCAGCTCCCTGTTTCAAGGAAATAGAGCATCAAAGACCTTAGTGGCTTCAACATGAGCATAAACATTACCAGCTGCCAGAGAGGATGACGTCAAATCCAGGCCTGGCTGGCCATGGCCTTGGAGAGGCTCCCTGCGTGGAGAGGCCTGGTGCCCTGGGGATCACTGTGAGAGGCAGCACAGGCTGGGAACTGCCAGTTCAGTACCCCGAGGACACATCTGATGGTTCTGTCCATTCTCAAGGACCCCATGACTTGAAATATTTTTCTTTCCCAACCCACTGATGTCAGAAATCAAATAGCTATTCCTTTTCTTGCTGATCCCTTTTTAGGAGCGTCAGATCAGCATGAACTTGGCAGGGTGACCTCTTGGACTTGATATCATTATACCTAAAGCAAAGCCTGTATGGCTTTGAGGTTAAAAGCGCTGGCTTGAGTCCCAGACTGCCTGGTTCCACCACTTGCCTAAAGATTTCTGACTTTGGACAATTTCCTGGGGTCATGGTTTACTTATATGAGAAGTGGGTAAAATAGTATCTAATTCACAGGATCTTGGTTGGGATTAATGTATACTCAGTGAGTGCCTATCATGTACCAAGTGCTGGGGTCATACTGGTGAACAAAACATAGTCCCTGCCCCGTGGTGTTTGGTGCAGGAAAGCAGACAATAAATTAATAAATATTTAATATATCAGATGGTGGTAAGTGCCATGCAGATAGGTAAGGTACAGTCAGGAGGATAAAGTGTCAGGGTGGGAAGGAGTTCTTTCACTTCAGGGTGGTCTGGAAAGGCCTTTCTGATAAGCTGACTTCTGAGCACATCCTTGAGTGAAATAAGGAAGCAATTCATGGGGCCACCTAGGAGAAACCTCTTCCAGGGAGAAGAAATGAGCATGTGCAAAAGTCCTGAAGAAGGAGCATGCATGGCATGTCCAAGGGGAAAGGCAAGAAGGCCAATGTAACTGGAGTGAAATGGGCAAAGGGGCAAATAGAAAGGATGATGTGAGAGATGTGGCCAGGGGCAGGGTGTATAGGACCTGGTATCTTACTCTAAGGATTTTGGTATTTACTCTGAGTGAGATGGGAGTCATGGGAGGATTCTGAGCCAAGGGGGAAGATGAACTGTTTTAAAGGATCCTCTGACTGCCATGTAGCAAATAGACTGTATGAGGACTAGGTAGCAGGGAGACCAGCTAGGAGGCTGTTGCAGTTGTCCAGGTGAGGGATGACAACATCTTTCATCACACTGGTAGTGGCGGGTGGTAGGAATTGGTCAGATTCTGGATACACCTGAAGGAAGAGCTGGTAGGATTTGCTGATGAATTGGATATAAAGTGTGTGTGTGTGTGTGTGTGTGTGTGTGTGTGTGTGTGTGTGTGTGAGAGAGAGAGAGAGAGAGAGAGAGAGAGAGAGAGAGGAGAGTTAAAGATGAGGGGCACCTGGGTGGCTTAGTCAGTTGAGTATCCGACTTTGGCTCAGGTCACAATCTCACGGTTCATGAGTTTGAACCTTGCATCTGGCTCTCTGCTGTCAGTGCAGAGCCTGCTTTGGATCCTCTGTGCCCCCCTCTGGCTGCCCCTCCCCCATTCATGCTTGTGTGTGTGCACTCTCTCTCTCCCTCCAAAAATAAACATTAAAAAAAAGTGACTCCAAAGTGTTCACTAAGTGAGGCGAGGAAGACAACTTGTATAAAGTGTTTATGAATCATGATATGGGCACAAAATAAATGTCCCAAAAATATTAGCTATTCTTTGTATTGATGATTTGCATTTCCTGGACTGTCTAAACTGTCACAGGCTTTGGAAATGTTGAGCTTACCTGGCAATAAGATCATAAGCATCATGCCTAACTATGTGCTGTGAGCCACGCCCATGATAGAATCTTTACGTAGCAGTACCACCGTGCAAAGTGTATGAAAGCCCTATGAGAAAATGAATACTTGTTGAATTTTTAATGTATCTCAGACATTTTTCATTTAATCCTTTCTCCATCACTAGAATGGAAGTTACATGAGAGATCTTATACCTGGTTTGTACTGCTACACATGCCTGGCACATAGTAGTTCCTTAGTTAATATTTATTAGATGAAATCTCATTGTTATAGTTGGAAGTTGAGTAACTTCCCGAGGTGGAGCTGGG
Source organism: Prionailurus bengalensis (assembly GCF_016509475.1). NCBI lineage: Eukaryota > Metazoa > Chordata > Mammalia > Carnivora > Felidae > Prionailurus > Prionailurus bengalensis. Next base: position 16,571,900 of record NC_057356.1, read on the forward strand.
TTCTGATAAATATTTATTGGATAAAGGGTTGAATACATGGGTATTACATTACCATTTTAGAAAAGAGGAAACAGCTAGTGGCAGACCAAAGATTTCCTGACCCTTGAGCATGGATGTTTTCCATGGCCACACTTTGGGGCCTCATATACTCTTTGGCTGTGTTTGAGGATACCTAGGAATTTGATGATCCTGACATTATCATATGGTGTACCATAATTTGTAAAAACCCTGGATTGCTCAAAGATCTAATGGTAGGTCAGACTGTGATGCTGTAGTAACACAATTCTAAATTTTTGTCTTCATGAAACTGCATAGACTTACAGCATTCATTTTTTTAAGAATCTTTATTTTTGAGAGAGAGAGAGAGAGAGAGAGAGCAGGGGAGGAACAGAGAGAGAAGGAAACACAGAATTCGAAGCAGGCTCCAGGCTCTGAGCTGTCAGCACAGAGCCTGATGTGGGGCTCGAACCCATGAACCGTGAGATCATGACCTGAGCCGAAGTCGGACACTTAACTGAGCCACCCAGGTGCCCCTCATTTTATCTCATTTGCCCAAGGTCACATGGCTGTAAGGGATGGAAACCAAATGTGAATTCAGTCTTCCCACACCAGAGCCCCTGTTTGTTCCCCCTATCCAGGGGTTTTTAACCTGGGGCACAAGTTCTGTTAGGGGGGTCTCCAGATGTACTTTATGCTATCTTCTTCCCCCAACACCGTGTGCTTACGAGCAGGTGCATTTTTGGGGAGAAAGGGTTCATAGCTTTCATTACATTCTCCAAGGGGCCTATGATCCAAAGGTTTACTTTCACTTTATCTTAGTATCTTTTTCTGTTTTTTGTTTTGTTTGTTTTGTTGTTGTTGTTGTTGTTTTTAAACCCCAAATTTATTCTCTCACAGTTCTGGAGGCTAGAAGTCCAAAATCAAGGTGTTAGCAGGGCCATGATCCCTTTGAACGGCCTCTATAGGGAAAAATCCATTCCATGTCTCTTCTAGCTTCTGGTGGTTGCCAGCTTCTCTTTTTTTGTGGCCACATCACTCCAATCTCTGCCTCAGTCTTCACACTGCCTTCTCCTCTATTATTGTTGTTTTAACTTTTATTTTTAAAACTGCTTTTAGATGAGAAGGAAGAAAAAGGAAGGAAGAAGTGGGGGAAGGGGGTTGTAGAGACAAAACAGATGCCAATTTTTGTTTCCAGAGTTTCAAGGGAGAGAAGGCTAACATGACTAAAGAAGCCACAAATTAAGGATGTTGAGGCAGGATCAGAATCCAATCTTCTGGCACCAATTCCAGGGCTCCTTCTGGTTCCCGATACTACTCATTCATTCATTCATCCACTCGTTCATTCAACAAATTTGTATTGAGCACCTGCTACGTTCCAGGTACCATGCCAGGCTCTGGGAATGCTGCTGTGGCAAACTCTGGCATCACAGAGTTCATATTCTAGTAGGGAAGACAGATAAAGTAATAATGATGACGACTATTATGTCAAGTGCGATTAAAAATGACGTCACAGGACGGGGAGGAATGGGAACGGCATTTGAGATGGGATGTTCTGAGCTCAGAACTTCCAGTTGCTGTCTACGGACTCCAACGAAGACAGCGCTCCCGGATGCCAGAGCGCGCTTCATAAACCTCTCCCACTTCGCCTCGCTTAGCCTCACCAGGGTGGGGACTGTCGGGAGAGGGGCGTGCACACGGAAGGGTCAGAGCGCATGCTCTCTCAAGATCGGTGGCTCTGAGGATTTTGATAGTACGCAGGCTCCTCCAGTTAAGGCGAGAAGGCTCCGCCCAATAGGTGTTTGCTTTTGAGGTTGTGGTCCCGCCCTCCGGCCCACTTTCTACTTCCGCTTCCGGCTCTGAGGCTGTGCAGGTCGAAAATGGCGGTGGCGGCTGCGTCCCGGTTTTCGGGGCTGCTAGGTCGGTCCGGGGCACAGCTGGGGCGGTCCATGTCGAGTGGCGCCCACGGCGAGGAGGGCTCAGGTACTGGAGTTGCGGTCGGCGTGGGGGGCCTCAGCCCCACTCGAGCGAGGCGGGGCCGGACTGTGACCTTGGCCTGGGGCCTTGGGGGTGGGGGGTGAGAAACGGGGCGGGCGCCACACCAGGCCTGAGCGGTCGTACCCCCTTCTGCAGCTCGCATGTGGAAGGCCCTCACCTACTTCGTAGCTCTTCCTGGCGTGGGAGTGAGCATGCTGAACGTCTTCCTGAAGTCGCATCACGGAGAGCACGAGAGACCCGAGTTCGTCGCCTACCCCCATCTCCGCATCAGGTCCAAGGTACGCTCTTGTAGGCTCTTCGAGTGTCCGTTCTCCTTTTATTATAAATGCCTAGTGCAGGTTCTTCATTCTCTAAAATTCTGTGTGCCTGGCGTGTACAACAATTTCTCATTTAATGCTCACAAATAAATTTGTATTTTCTCTGGTTTTATGTAAGGGTAACTGAGACTCGGGGGGGGCACATCTGTTTTTCTTCAAGGTCATATAAAAGTGCCCTTAAGTTTTCCTTTTTTTTTTTTTCCTGATTCATCCCACCTCTGTGTTCTATACTGTTCTGAAACTGTGGGTTGTATAAGACTTGGAGGCTTGGGAATCTCCCTTACGGAGGCAAAGTCAGAAGGTGATTCACCTTTCTAGGACCTGGGCATTTGGCAGGGTACTAGCTGCATAATGAAGAGACTAACAACTTCTCTTATTCTTATTTCTGCTAGTTATCTTCTCAACTGCTTTGTCCTTTGCTATTGATATAGATGTAATCATTTGTTTTCCATTGTTTGTTGTAAATATTCTTAACAAAAGACCCTTCTGGCACTTTAATAACTGTTACATCACTTAGCCCAGGTAGGGCTGGCTTTATAGAAACTTAAGCTAGAGTCTTACATTCAGAATTTTTGAGTCTGAGCCCCACTCCCACCCGTGTACAGTAGAAGCCATATAGCAGGATTTCTCAACCTCAGTACTGTTGACATTTGGGGCTGGATAGTTCTTGTTGGGGCAAGGGGCTATCCTATGAGACTTAGGATGTTTAACAGCATCCTTGACCTCTACCCCCTAGATGCCCTACCCCAGATGTCTTCAGATATTGCCCAATGTCCCTGGAGGGGCAAAATCATCCAGGGTTGGAAACCATGCTTTTCAAAGGGAGCATGCAAAATAATTGAGGAAGGTAGGTTGCAGTTTCCAGTCCAGGGATTTGTTTTATATCTGGAATGAAGCCCAGAAGTCTGCATTTAAATAAGCATCTCCTCCCCCATACTCCTCTTCCATTCTGATACAGCTGATGTGATTCGTAAAGACAGCACTGATAGACTAGTTGCCAGGTATTGTCTGTCACATACCCTGTATCTTAAGCAGTTCATGGCAGTCTCAACTCTTCTCTGGAATTGCCTAATTGACATCTTCACTCCACAGCCCTTTCCCTGGGGAGATGGTAATCATACTCTATTCCATAACTCTCACGTGAATCCACTTCCGACCGGCTATGAAGATGAATAAAGAGAACCTGGACCATAACCCATTGGGGACCACAGCACTGGTTTGGACCATGACTCTGCACACGGACCAGAAAAGTATATGGGACCTTAAGCTCACCTTCCTTACTTGTATCAAATGATGACCAGTATACTGATCTTCCATCCCTTTGCTATGGCAGGAGATGGCTTAAATAAATAACTTAGATTGGTCCATGAGCTGGAGTTGCATTCTTTGGTGGTGTTTTTCCCTCGGAAATCAGCATTAATGTTATTTGTTTCTGCCGTGAAGGTTTATGGCCACCATTTATAGGCCTGTAGAAAGTGTTTATATCAGACTTGTCCTTGGTTTCTTATGCCTGGGGTGGGTAAAGCAAAGGGACCATGAATGGAGCTGATTTAAGAATTGAGATTGGGTCTTGACAGATTTTGGGTGGCAAAGATACTGAGTGGCCAGTGGAATACCTGCAATTAATATCTGAAAGCAGTATCTTTGATTCTCTAGAGAAAGTGCTTCCTGTGTCCTAGCCTTCTCTTGTCCCATTCCACCAGCATTTGTTGAAGAATACTCCCAATGGATCATTTTCTCCAAAGGTGTCAAGTTCTCATCTTGGGGTCATCTCTCAGCACCCTGAAGGCTGAAATGGTCAAACTTTTGGAGAAATGAAGGCAGTATGACACATTTCTGCATATACCATTGGCTTTATTTGTTTCTGGAATTAAAACCTTATAGCACTAAGAATTAAGGAGAAACAATAGTAATAGTAACAAAGTCACCCTTAAAGAGCCATTCATTCTTCCTCAAAATTTAAAATCTCTGAAGTAGCTGAGATAGTTGGAGTCACTTTATGGGGAGGATGAAGTCAAAAAGAATGAAGAACAATCAGAAAAAAATACTCCCTCAGTAGCAATTACAGTGGAAGAACATGGTTGGCTTGGAGCTGGTTTTATTCTTAAGGCTCAATCAGACAGTTGGGTAGTAAAGAGCAAGAGGCTACCAGGTTTTGGTATTGCACAGTACACACAGTAAACTAGTACTGCAGAGGTGAGGCAAATGGAAACACAAGGTATGAAAGCCATTTACAGTAAGGAAAAAAAGGATCCCTGCTGTCTTTACCATTTTGTGATCTAACCGCAGCCTGTGCTTGTGCTTCCAAGTCACTATGGAACTGTTGTACTTGTGGCCAGTCTGAGGTCAGAACAGATGTACTTAACTTTGGCTTGCTGCCTGGCATCCCTCAACCGGGTTCCAATGATCTCTTCTAATCCTTGTATAATGGACTGTAACCAGTCAAAAATATAAATGTAGAATGTCTTGAAATGACATTAAGGACTGGCCATGTTAAATATGAAGTAGTCATTGGTAAATTGGAGAGGATAATAGAATTTTTGCCTTCTGTAAACTGTTTCATACTATATTGGGTATATATGTGTGAACCAAATTACTCAATATATGCAGTTTTGGTGATTACCTGACATTCCAAAGTGTGTAAGTGCTCACCTGATCCTGGCATTTTTTTTGTGCAGTTATATAAGCATATTGTTTGTGTAGCTTACTGTGGGAATAAACTTCAGAAATCAGTGAGGTTTCTAATTGTTATAGCACACTATTTCACTTAGATAAATCTTCACTTTTCACCTTTAAGTTATAAAACAAAACTCTCCCTTAGTGTGCATATGGAATATGTGGGGTTACAGTGTAATAGCTGTTCCATAAAGTGCACTGAGTTCTCCAGGGGCAAATAATGAAACTAGATGTTACAATTTATTCCATCTTCATGATTACAGACATTCCAGGGCAGGGTGGATACATGAGGCAAATAAAGCAAACTCTTTAACCTTTTAACCAGATGCAGCATTTTGGCAGTTTTAAGATAATACTGGTTGGCTTAATTGACTTGGGTTTGAAAACTGGCAACAGCAGTTCTTTGCAATTTAGGATGTTCCTCCATAGTTACTCCATGAAATCTTAATTCCTAAACTACACTGTGAGCTCTGAAATGTTTTTTACTGCAATATTCTTCAAGCTTTCACATCTTAATCTGAAATCTGACACCTCTTTTTAAGGCAGGGAACTCTGTTAAAGCTGTTTTCCTGTTGGCTAACCCAGTCCACCAGCAATCTTAACAGTTCTATAGAAATAAAGCCATGCTCCCAAGCATTGATTAAAACTTGTGCTGGGATCCCTTTTTCAGAGCATTAGCTCCCTGAGAGAAGAGATCCTAACCAATCGTTTCCATGAATAATCCCAGTACAATGTACCTCATGTCCTTCAGAGCAAAACTTAAGAGGTTAGGCAACCCTGATCATCCCGACAAGTCTATCAGTGTTCACATACAAAGGATACTTAAAGCTTATCCCAGATCATAATCCTAAGAAATCATTCAGTTTTAGCACATGGAGTTCCTGCAAGATGCCAGAGTAAGAAATCCTCTCAAAGCAAAGAGTGATGGTTCATCCTCTTACACAATTGAGAGGAAATTAAGGAGGAAAGAAAACTCCCTCCTAAACTCATCAAATCGATGGCTATTTTAACAGCCTTAACTGACGAAATCCAGTGTCCTCTATTTCCTGATTCGAGGAGTCCATTTTCAAGGAGACTGTCAAGGTCAAGAAGAGCTTTCAGGCTTTTCTTTGCCATGGCCCATGAATTCCAGTCCTTCAATGGGGATCTCCTTCTCCTTTATTGCTTTCTGATGGAAGGAAAAACACATGAAACAGATCTATATGAAGCTTGAGCACCAAACTTTGTAAATACGATGGCACAAAACTAATAAATCAGATTGGACCAAAACAAAACAAAACAAAAAAAAACCAACCATGATTCAAGACCTGTACTTTTTAAAACCTGAGTACCATTACGAATAAATTAAATGTAAGACCAGAGACAGATTGGAAAGGTGGTGTGAGGAATCGTCAAAATTCAAACATGGAATTTAAACAGTATCTCCACTCTACTGTGATGGACACAAACTCAAATCTGCGTTCCAGTACTTATTGGCTATGTGACCTTAAGGAAGCCTCACTTTCCCATCTGTAAATAGGACAAAGATAGCAACTTGGAATTACCCTGTGGACGTTTTAAATTAACTGGGAGTGCTGTGCCCAGTGCTGTGCTTACAATCTAATTCATTGAACTGGAATGAACATTTCCTAGCTGGCTGGCAGTTCAGAAATCAAAGAGGCCAATGAAGGAATTAAAACAACAAAATCAGTCCAGAGACTGACGTCTAACAGGCCAGAGATACTTAACACCGCGCTTCCCCCTCCAACGTAATAGTGGAATAGTGCACTACCGCAAAAATCAGGGAAACGATTCTGGTGAACTTGCACTAATCACTTCCTGTTTGGGGGCGTAAGTGTTCCATGTATAAAATAAGAACTATGCCCACTTTGCAAGTTTAGGATGAGGACCAAAGGATGCTACTGTGCTCCGTAAGACGTAAAGCACTGCAAAAATATTTAACTTTGTCATTCAGAGAGATACCAGGCAGCCTGGTAGTGATGATGGGGAGACAGCTCCTGCCACTGCCCTCACTGCGGCTTTTCTTCACCCTCCCAATTCCAACTCCCGCAAGATACTACGCGTGTGGCCCGGGACACCGCAGAGAGGACGAGAGGGCCCTGGCCAACTGAGCGCTCACCTGAACACACTGCTGGTAGCGCTTGAAGAGGTCGGTGCACGGGTCCCCGGAGCCGTCCCCCTTGAGGAACTTCTCGGCAAACCAGCGATTAAAGCACTGGTCGTACTCGCGCTTCATGTCAGTGCAGGCCTCCCCTACGCTGTTCATGGCGGCGGCGGCAGCAGTGGCGGCGCGCTCTGATGTCGTCACTCTTAAGCGCGTCGCTCGACTTTACGTGTGGACGCATTACGGCGGCCGAGGAGAGAAATGTGGGCGCGTGCGGTGTTGCTGGGCCATCGGTCCTGGATGGGCTGGCACCGGGGCTTCACCTCCAAGACGGATCCTCAGGTAAAGGCCGGGGGTGTCTAGGCGGGTGGTGAAGCAGGTCGGGACACGGAGCAGGTACCACCCATGACCCCCATTCTCCGCCTCATCCGCCCAGGGTAGTAGTGGCCGTGTCACCGCTGAGGTGATCGAGCACCTGGAGCGTCTAGCGCTTGTGGACTTCGGCAGCCAAGAGGCCGTGGCACGACTGGAGAAAGCCATCGCCTTTGCCGACCGGCTCCGCGCCGTGGACACGGACGGGGTGGAGCCCATGGAATCAGTATTGGAGGACAGGTAAAACACTCGAGGCCGCGTACCCCGAAGCCTTGTCTGTTGCGCCTTCGCAGCCATTTGAGGTGGCGATTAGTGTGTGCTTTCACGGAAGGGAAAAAGGCCTTAAGCGAGGTGCGAGAACTTGCCCACGGTCACCCCGCGGGGTAAGTGGTTTCATTCCTTCCCTTGTTCGTTATGGATCCCATCACTCTCGTTTAAAATCCTCCAGGCCTCCCAGTGTAACAAGAACAGTGTTCGAATTGATAACCACCTTCAAGGCCCTAGTTCAGAGTCTCTGCCTACCCCTTGGACATACTACTCTACTCCAGCTATATTACCTTTCTTACTGTTCCTCCAACATTCCAAATTCGTTCCTTGTGTAGGATCTTTGCGTTTGCTGTTATCTTTTTCTTGGATAGCCTGTCTCCTTGGCATCTCTCCTCTGTAAGTCCTCTCCTTCTCCAAATGCCCTCTCCCTTTCCAATCACTGACTTCCTTGTTGGATTTTCTTCTCTTTCTTGATTATCTTATTTTTGTATTTTTGTTGATCTGTCCCTTGTTAGTAGAATGTGAGCCCGTATTTGACTTGCTTACTTATTGGATCCCTGTCTCAAAATATGTCCTGTACATATTTTCTGGCCTAGTGATCCCTATGGACATATCTGTAAAAGTGCATCCAGTGTTCAGGGTGTCCAGATCTGTTTATAATACAAAACAACAACAACAACAACAAAAGCCAAGAAGAGGCCCCTGGCTGGCTCAATCGGTAGAGTATATGACTCTTGATCTCTGGGGTCGTCAGTTCCAGCCCTATGCTGGGGGTAGAGGTTACTTAAAATAGATAAATGAATTTTTAAAAAATGTGAGGAGTTCTTGGGTAGCTCAGTTGTTTGGGCATCCGACTTCATCTCAGGTCATGATCTTGTAGTTCATGAGTTCAAGCCCTACATTGGGTTCTCTGCTGTCAGCACAGAGCCCACTTCAGATCCTTTGTCTCCCTCTCTCTCTGCCCCTCCCCCCCTCTCAAAAATAAACATTTTTTTTAAAAAGTATAAGTTTTTTTTTAAGTTCAAGAAACAAAAAGACAGTCTCTAAGTGTACTTCATGGCTAAATACATCATCATACAATGGGATATTTGACAAATAGTGAAACAGCTATATATACTGACATGGAAAGGTCCCAAGATATATTTAATAAAAAAGGCAAAATTCAGAACATTGTGTATGGGATTATCAATACTTTAGTGTGTAATCTATTTGGTATGTTCTGGTATATGCATTAAGTCATGTTTTGTTCCCTCAAAGAGCATGCAAGAAACTTAACAATGATTAGTTTTAAAGAAGGTGGAAATGCAGAGGGAAGTTCTAACTTTTCATTTTATACTGAGGGCCAGGACGTTTACAAATGCATAAAGAAATGGGATACTAACACAAATAGTGAGGTAGTATAGTGTAATGCAATACGGGGGCAGGTCTTTGACAAAGTAGTTTTTATTATATAAAAGGGTGCAGCCTCTCTCCACTTCTACCAGTTGTTACCAAATCTTAATATATTTTAAATATTTAAAAATATATTTAAAAGAAACTGCTCTTTTTTGAAAAGCAGACTTGTTTTGCTGTTTGGGACTACAGTTTCTTGGGAAGGGTCGGTATGTAGCTCATAAAAAGCAGGGAAGTCTACAGTTCTGCCCTCCCCCCCCCCTTTTTTATTTATTTTGAGGGAGAGAGAGAGAATCCCAAGGAGGCTCCGCACTGTCAACACAGAGCCCAACACAGGGCTTGAACTCATGAGCCATGAGATCATGACCTGAGCCAAAACCACGAGTCGGACCCTTAACTGACTGAGCCACCCAGGTGCCCCTGTCTTACCCTTTTCTTGATGGGATTAAAAAAATACATTCCTAGTATAGGTGAGAGCAAAAAATGATTAGCTGCCATTAGTGCCAATAGAGAGAGACAGACCTTTTTGTAACCATAACCTCTGTGTAAAGTGCTTGCTAGGCTCCTGTTTTCTCCTCCCACCTTTGTTTCTTTCACATCCTTTCTCTTGTCATCTGATGATCAGGTCTACAGAAGTCAAACAATTTGCCCACAATTACATAACACTTCAAAATAGAAATCTGATGTCATTCTCTTACCCAAGATTTCAGGCTCTCCAGTGTTCTTTAGGATAAAGACAAAGCTTCACCAGAGCCTACAATGCATCATTTAACCTAGCCCCTGCCTACCTCCAGACAGGGCTGTCACCTTCAGTTCCTTGAGCTCTCCATTCTTTTTCCTTCTTGGAATTCTGGGCCCTTGCCTTTATCCTTACCTCATCCCTCCTACGACTTTCTTTTGCTTAACTTCATTTCCTTTCTTCTTCAGATTTCAACTGCCTCTTCCCTCAGGGAGATTTTTCATTTTTCTCTATCAAGTCAGGTTCCCTTTCAGCACCTGTCTCTCATGGTATTCAGTAGAGCTATAATTTTATATGTGTTTATACATCCGTTTGAGTAATATTTATTTACTTACTTTAATCTCTACACCCAACATAGGATTTGAACTCATGACACTGAGATCAAGAGTCACGTGCTCTACCAACTAGTTGGTCCAGTCAGGCACCCGTATTTGTAATATTTGATTCTCTGCCCCTCTCTATTGCTTATCCATGTTCCAGGGAGCTTATCTATTATTGCTCATCATATTCTCAGTGTCTAGCACCAAGCACTCAGTAAATATTTGTTGAATGTTCTTTATTAGTATCTTTAGGAAAGGAGCAAATAGAAGAACAAAGAGGAGTCAGAATTTCCCCAATCATCTAAAGGGGAACTATAGAGAAGTGCAACTATTACTCAGGGAAGAATTAATGAAAAGGGGATTTGGATCTGGTAGGTGGAATAGTGACTTGGTATTCAGTGGTCTGCAGTCTTGCCATAAACTTGGAAATCAGTTTGGGTTTGTGATTCCATTTTAGAGATGTAGCACTTGTAAGACTTTCATGTTTTTGAACATACTGCCTCACTGATGTTTGAAATGGAACCCAGTTAAGGCAAGTATTAAACCATTTTACACTAGGTGTAAAAGCACAGAGGCTATTAGAAATCTCTTGGCACATTAATACCTTACCCTATCATTCGATTGAGCTAAAAAGCATTAGCACGCTTACATGCCAGGTGCTAAGATTTTTTGTGTTATCTCAGTTGTCACATACAAACCTGGAAGGTAAATACTAGTATATGCTTTATAGATGAAGAAACCAAGGCTCAGAAAGCTTATGTAATATGCCCCAGAGTCTCACAGGTTTAGTAAGAGAATCCAGGACTTGGAACTCAGAGCCTCAGCTCTCAAATACTGTTCTAGATATGCCGTCTAGGGGCGCCTGGGTGGCTCAGTCGGTTAAGCCGCCAACTTCGGCTCAGGTCATGATCTCTCAGTCCGTGAGTTCGAACCCCGCGTCAGGCTCTGTGCTGACAGCTCAGAGCCTGGAGCCTGTTTCAGATTCTGTGTCTCCCTCTCTCTGACCCTCCCCCGTTCATGCTCTCTGTCTCAAAAATAAACATTAAAAAAAAATTAAAAAAAAATAGATATGCCATCTAAGGTCAGCCTCTAGAACCTTAATTCTCTCTTATCTCAAGAGGGACTCAGATGATGACAGCTCTGACTGCAGCCAAATACTTCCGTACTTAGGCTGTCCCTCAGAGTCTTATTCGAACTGAAAATTCTTAGCCAAATTGATTAACTCTCATTCCAGTCTGCATCAAATTAGAAATTGATTAGGCAGGAGGGAAAAGGCTTATTATAGATGGAAATAGAGTGATGCCCAGAAAAAGGACTTGTGGCAGCCCAGCACCAGCAGCAGAACTCTTATCTGGTCAGTCCAAGGGCCGATAGAGGTACTTCTTCCTCAGTGCTGCCATAGTGCTTTCCATTAAACTGCTTTTTATTAGGATCTTCCAGTTACTGGTTAATGTGCCATGTCTATGAACTTTAGAGGGCAAGGATTTCTAGTTCACAGAAGCCTTTCTCAACCAGGATTTTTCATCTGAACCAGAACGCATAAAGATTCAAGTGGCTTTTTTCAGTGCTTCCAAGGCGTACATAATTCATACTAGCCCAGAGAGATAGTTGATTTATTATCACATTGGGTGCCCTATAGCATTTGGGCTTAATCCTCTTGTCAAACCCTGAGAAATGAGGTCAGGTAGACATTTAGTCAATCAGTAATTTAGAGGCACCTAAAAATTTCATTGGGTCCCATTTGGATTTTGTGTGTGATTCTGAGATCAAGAAAAGTTAGGTGACTTGTCAAGTGAACTACTGAGGTGCCACCCTCACAGAGACCCTGGGTTCAGTAGTCTAGGATTATGGAAATAGGAAGGTGTGGATTTCTTCTGGAAACAACTCCATCATAATCAGTATTTAGGTAAAAATGTGTGGTATTTAAAGGAGTGAATTTTTTCTGGAAACATCACTTACATAGAAAACTGGATTACTAAATGAGTGAATAAATCCATTGCTATTACATCTGTGGGGAAGCAGTAGTAGCTTTTCACCACCTGTTGGTGGTACCAGAGGCTTACTTTATCAGACTCTTCAAGTGCCCCGGGACAATGCAGTCTTCAGTCTGTAGGGACTAGGCAGGCAATGCATGATTACAGCAGGTTAAGTGCATAGGTGTACTGAGCGGTGGGGACTGAGGTGTGCCTGTGTGCACTAACTCTTTCTGAAAGGAGCAGGTGCTATTCGGCACCCACCTCTTACCGTGGTGAAAATGCAGGCCCAGCATTATCAGATCTTCTTTAATATTTAATCTTCCCAGCAATTCTATGAAGCATTCCACAAATAAGGAAACAGGTACATGGAGAGGGTAACTTGCCCATGTGCCATGTGTGGCACTAAGATTTGAATTCAGCTGACTCAGGAGCCCTGAGTCATTTTGTTATACCACCCAACAGAAATATAAACTCCAGAAGGTCCAGTGGTTACCTTTACAGATAATTTTTATTTTGTTCTCCAAGTTTTCTTAAGCCCCTGTATGGTTTAAAAAAAAAAAAATCAAGTGCAACCTTCATTTTTCTGGCAAGAAAGTGAAGGTCTGGAAAGATCATTCTTACTCAAGGCCACACAGTTAAGATAGTGCCAGATCCTGGAACAGACTCCAGCTCTGTCCGGTCCATACCATGTTTATTGTGTCTAGCCCTAGGGTAAGTGCCACAAAAGAAACAGAACTAGGCCTTTCCCAGAAGAACCTTATCATGACAACTTAGCCCTCTGCAGCCTTTGCCTGGATGTTCATGTAATGTCCTTGCCCTTTTGTCCTGTTAGGCTTAGCCCTCGGTCAATGTCTGGCTCAAAGTGGAACGAGTTTGCCTGCTCCCCTATCAGTGATTGAGCAGAGAGACTGCTTATTTTTCAGCTCAAGTATCTAGAAGCAGACTCAGACATTTTGCCATGCACTTGTAAACCTTCAAACGGCAGCGAAGCCCCATAGATATGTTCAATTCCAGTTTGGTTTCATTAGCCTGCCATTTGGATACTTTAATGAAGCCATGAGGCCCAGAGAACAGTGGGAGATTCTTGAGCTATGTAAGGGCAGATACTTTCATATTCATAAAGGTGGCTACAGTGAAAAAACAACTCATCTTATGGGTACAAGGGGTACAGAACTGTGTTCAGACCCCATCCTGTCACTTAGGAGCTAATATCCTTAAACCACTCTTGAGCAAGTTTCTTCACCTGCCTGGAAGCCCATTTCCCATCCCAACAATCCAGTGGTTTCTTGCCCATCCTTTAGCAGTGACATCACCTATTCTGAATGTCTGTTCCTCACCCAGGCTAGATTAGGTGCCCCTTTCTATTCCCTTGGCAAGCTTTGCTTACCTGTTAGATTTAACACATTTTATTGTAATTGCCTTACCTGTCTTCACCAAAAGCAACTTACCCATGGTTGAACATATCAGTCCTGAGGAATAATTATCACTTACCTCACTGAGTGGTTGAGAGAATCTATCAACTGCAGATTGTTATTTGGTCTACTGTTGACAAGTCCTCTATCTTTGAACAGTAACCACAACTCAAGAATATGCTGCTCCATTTTTTCCATTCTTGACCCTCTCCACCCATGCTCTAGAAGCCTATTCTCTGAGAAGGTAACCTTGAGCTTCTGGTTTTGTAGATGTCTGTACTTGAGATCTGACAATGTGGTAGAAGGCAACTGTGTTGAAGAACTACTACAAAATGCCCATCGAGTTGTGGAGGAGTATTTTGTGGCTCCCCCAGGTATGTTTTGCCCAAAGTGGTTTAACTGTCCCTCAGTGAACTAAGAACACAGTGGTAGCTTTGAGGCCCAAATTTTGCTACATGAAAGTATTTTGAAAAATATAAAGTAGGAACTAGGTGAAGGTGGTCAAAAGGTACAAACTTCACTGTAGAACAGAATGACTATAGTTTACAGTACTGTACTCTGTATTTGAAAGTTGCTAGAGAGTAGATCTTAAAAAAGTTCTCACCACAAGAAAAAAATCAGAACTATGTGAGATATTAACTAATCTTGTGGTAATCATTCTGCAGTATATACATATATTAAATCATTGTGTTGTACACCTTAAACTTACAGTGTTATGTCAATTATTTCTCAATAAAACCGGAACTAATGAAAAAAACCCGTATTTATTAATAGTGAAAAAAAAAAAGCATAAATCAAATATAGGTGGTGGCATTAAGGTGGCAGTAGAGTCCAGGGGTCATGTTTCCTTCTAGGGACCAGTCTGTAATAGGAATGAACAAAACAGCCCTGTGGCGGGGAGAGGTGTATACAGTGGCACATCTGGAGCTCAAGCTCTGCCTAAAAGGGCATTCACTGCTCCTCATTCAGTGCCAGGCAGTAATGTGAGCCCATATTCCCAGAGAACCCAGACATCTGGCATTTTCGTTGGGTCACCGGGGGGTATTTCCCAAATTTTAAGTATGGGAGCTAATTCAAAGATTTAAAAAACAAACAAACAAACAAAAAAGCCCCACATAAAACATACCTGCAAGCCAGATGCATCCTGGGAGCCATCAGTTTGCAACCCTGGTGTTGAGATTTGCATCTTTAAAATTTGCTGTGACTATTATAAATGAAAACTTAAAAATAACTCTGGGCCAATAATAAAATCCAGAATCCTGGGTGGGTTGAACTTTTTAGCTCCTCTACAGATGGGTGGGTCTTCAGAATGCAGAACTGCTGCACCCGTCTGGACATGTGGGAATGTGAGCTTGAGCACTCAGGTAGATGGTTTTCCAAATGCCAGCTTCACAGTCAGGAGATCACCTCAGAGGAGAACCATTCTAAGTAGTCTCAGAGACAAACATCAGTCCCCCAGTGCAAGGATTACCTCTTTGATCAAGACTAGTCAGTCAAGACCAGTCAGTTAAAGGAAAGCGCTGCTTGAAGCCAGTATGGGAAAGAACGCTTAAAAACTTGTGGGCTTGGGCTTGGAGTGCCTGGCTGGCTCAGTTAGTAGAGCATGTGGGGTTTTTTTGTTTCTTTTTGGTTGTTTTTTTTTTTTGAGAGGGAGAGAATCTTAAGCAGGCTCCACACCCAGTGTGGAGCCCAACATAGGGCCTGATCTCATGACCATGAGATCATGACCTGAGCCAAAATTAAGAGTTGGACACTCAACTGACTGAGCCACTCAGGCACCCTGAGCACATGTGACTCTTGATCTCAGGGTCTTGAGTTCAAACCTCTCATCCAGCACGGAGCCTACTTAAAAATAATAAAAATTAAAAAAAAAAAAAGGTGTGGGCTCAACTCTTAATCAGGCCCCTGGTTCACTAAACTACCTCAGATTAACTGAAGAGAAAAAAGATTTTATAATTTATCTCAGAGCCTGATAGTTGTCACTATTTTAACAGACATAGCCATTGATCACATATGTTATTTCTCAAATAGAACTCTGTGTCAGACTTTGCTTTTTGGGAAAGTGAATTTACAATTATTAATGTCCTTCCTTCCACTCCTATGTGCATATTAACTGGCTAACCTGTCTCTGCTCCTTATTGAAAAGCGTGCATTTATTAGGATTCACTTGTAACTGTTATTCTTTCAGACACTCAGAAACAACAGGGTAGTAGCTACACTTATTTGCATTGCTTATTTTTCATGACAAACCAAGTGATAAGTTAGCTCAGTTGAGTCAGTTGGGAAACAGGCTCAGCTATAACATCCTTTTTTGTTATTGTTTTCAAACAGGTAATATCTCTTTGCCAAAGCAGGATGAACAACAGCCCTTTTCACACAACTGACTAGCTATTCATGGAGGCCCAAAGATAGTATTTTGTTACCACGAACACAAATATTTCCACTTTCTTCGGTTACCTGGAAAAAAACTGATGTTTAAGTGATTTTTAGTAACTAACTCTCTGAAGACAACATTGGGAAATATCTAGCCAAAACAAGGCAATGAGTTCCTGCTTCTACTGGAAGTAAAAGGTACTGTCACTTTCTGAGGAAATGAATCAAATATTTATTCACACACTGTTCAGTATAGGTTATTCTCCTTTATCTCCTCCCAAAACGGTGGTCTACCAAACTGTACGTAAATCGGTTTTTCTATTTACGTAACTATTAGACAGTGTATCTGATCGCCATATGACAACCTGTGTTGTACTTTTCAGTTACTGTTTCTGTCATCTAAGAAACCTTGTATCTTTACCAAACAAACTCACATTTGTTCCTGGGTACCCACTTTATTCAGAGCAGAAGGCTAACTTTCTCCTAATGTCTGAAGAGTGTTCAAAGTAGACTCTACAGCTTGGGAACTCCTAACCTACAATCATCCACCATCCCACAAAGTCATTACACTCAAAATGGATACTAGCCATAGCTATAGTTTTTCTGAAAAGAACTTACAATAAAAATAGCCCTGGAATAGCTAACAGTACTATATCGAACACTAAAAATTTGCTAAGAGGGTAGATACTATATTAAATGTTCTTACCACAAATAAATCTTAAAGAAGTAGGGAGGAGACTTGGGGAGGTGATGGATATGGTTATAGCTTTGACGGTGATCCGGTATACGCTTAACCCCAAACTCACTGATTCGTATATATTAAATAAGTACAGCCTTTTACATATCAATCATACTTCAATAAAGTGGCTTTTTAACAAAAAGACTCAGGTCTGGAACAAAGTAGCCTCCCTGTCCCCACCACGATTACTGAATTGAGTAGAATCCAAGATACTGGAGTTTTTTGATTTTGTGTTTTAAGAAGGCTCAGATACCAAAGTTAAGTAAAACAGATTGAGGGATAAAAGTGATAGAAGCAAAAATTAAAGAGATTTTTCCCCCCTCCAAACCGCCAGAGTTGGTTTTAAGAATTTTCCAGTGATCTTTATGCTGCTTCCAACTTTAAAAGGTCTGTTTTATTCTTCTCATTCCTTTGCCCTATCTTAAATGCTCCTTTTTTCTTTAAAGTGGCTTCATTTAGGGGCACCTAAGTGGCTCAATTGGTTAAGCATCCGATTCTTGGTTTCGGCTCAGGTCGTGATCTCACAGCTTTGTGGTTCAAGCCCCGCATCGGGCTCTGCACTGGCAGCACAGAGCCTGCTTGGGATTCTCTCTCCCTCTTCCATTCACGCTGTGTGGCTCTCTCTCAAAATAAATAAACTTAAAAAAAAATTTTTTTAAATAATAAAGCACCTTCATTTATAAACTTGGCCTTCAATTATAAGCCTGAACCAACTCTTGGGATTGAAATTTTCAAAACCATCATCATAGCAACTATCTTTGTCCCCAAATAAAGTTATCCACTCCTGTTCCTTACCAACTGGGTGCAGCTGCCACTACAACTCAATGACTTTTTTTTTTTTTTTTTAAATCAGTGTGCCTATTTGGTGAAATCTATTAACTTAATCAAGGACAACCACACATGTCAATTACTAAACGTTTAAAATATATTTCTAAACAGAATGGGCCGACTCAGTCACAGTAACTGCTGATCTCCATAGTAGAGCAACCCACAAAGACACAGCACTGATTTTTTTTCCCATAATCAGGGGTGAAAAATATACAACTTATTTCTGAACCAAAACCACAATTTCTGCAGTTTATAATGTTTCACTGCCAATATGGCCCTGGTAGAAATTATGTATTTTATTTCCTTAAAAAAAAAATTAAAAAAATTTCCTAAGACACTAAATCATCAATCTGGAATGTAGATTCTGAGCACAAAGAGCTCAGTTCACCTAAAAAATAAAGAAAAATTTCCCATCACCTGTCTCAGTAGGGCCTGAAAGGAGAGAAGTAGTGTGGGGAACCCCTGCTTTGGTATGGAGAGTCACGGCCCCTTGACCCAGAACGAGACCGTGAGTAGCCATAGCTGGTGCTTCTCTCTGGATAAACTCGGATGTAGGAAGTTTCACCCTGAAATTCAAACAAAAAGAGTGAAGGAAAAAATAAGACTCAGAGAAATACAGCACACTAAAACTTAACATGGCTGCCTAACAATAATAGTTAAGTACCAAGCACTTACTGTTTGTCTGGCATGATGTCATCTCATTAAACCTTCACAACAATGCTATGCCCTAGGTAGGTTTACCAGCACATTTCAACAATGAGGAAAACAATGTTATAATCTATTCCAGGGTGACACATACAATAAATGACAACTTCACATGTTGTAAATGAGCTGAAATACTAGCTACTAAATGAGCTGAAATACTAGCTACTACGATTAACATATCTGAATTACTACCACTGACTCCTGAATCTAAGAACTGGAAAGGATCTCAGAGGCCACTCAGTTCAATTCCCTGCCACCTCATATATGCGTTTGAGGATGGGTTCCTATGGAAGAAGCTAACCAGTATTCAACACCTCTCAGGTGTCAGGACCAGGGTTAGATACTCGTAAGTTAGCTTCCTGGCAAGTCTTATGAGACAGTGCTATTATTGTTCCCGTTTTGCATATCGAGGGACCAAAGTTCAGAGAATAACTCTGCTAAGAAATAAATGAGTGAGTGGCAGAGGAGTCATGTCTAGGCTGGCCTGTGTTTAGGCCCTTTGCCCTCAGCCAACACTCTCAAAGGATCTAAAGATGCTAAGATGAAAGAAGTCAGATGTGGAATTCCCTAGGTAAAGTCAGTAATTGGATTTATCCTTACTGAGACCCTGCTTTGCAGTGTAACTAAGGATCAGATGTTTTGTTTCTGCTCCAAATTCAGTCTGAGTAAAAGCAATGTTAAGCTGTGTACTTTCCAAGCCATAAAATTAGGGAATTATATGAATCCTTAGAAAAAGAAATAGATCCTTGGGGCTCCTGGGTGACTCAGTTGAGCGGCCAACTCTTGATTTCAACTTAGGTCATGATGCCAGGGTTGTGGGCTCAAGCCCCAAGTCCATGCTCAGTTTGGAGCCTGCTTAAGATTCTCTCCCTCTGCCCCTCTCCCTCACTCGTACTCACTCGCTCTCTCTAAAAAAAGGAAGGAAGAAAGAAAGGAAAGAAAGAAGGAAGGAAAAGGAAATGGACCCAGAAATTCGTATCTCCAGACATCTAAATCCCATAAGTCAGGACAATATAACCAGTAAAAAAAGAATGTCCAGTTGTTCTGCTCTCTGGTCTCAATGGTATCAAAAGGACAGTCAACATGTGAATCAGATAGAAAGATCCAAAGTAGCAGCTGCCTTCTTGAAAGACATCAAGAACTAAGTCTTGAGGGTAAGGCCATTATAAGAAAATGCCAAGATGGCTAAGGTTTCAAAGAGGATCCTGCACTACTTTGGGAAAGGAAAAAGTAAGTGTACAACTTGGCCCAACAGCAGTACCTAGAAAAGCTGAGATGCTGAGGCTGGCTTGCAGAACCCAGACTAGACCCAGAGGAGGGACAACCATAATGATCAGGTTCACAGAGGTACACTGCAGATTAAACCAGCTGTGAAGGGAATGGTATCACAGAATAGCTCACCACATTATGACAGACTGCACCAGTATTCTCTCCAGGTTAAAAATACTATGACTGCAGATTTCTCTGTTATGACCCTGCAGGACTCAGGCATGATGAATTCCTTGGCTTTTCCACTTAAGACAGATCTTTAATGTACTGTGAGGTCCTCAAATGGCAAATGCATGGCCTGTTGCTACTTCTCTAGATCAGCTTCAGGTGGAGTGGCCTGGGTGCAAGCTCCACAGAAGGTGGGAACCCACCTCATGAGAGCGGAATTTGGTGTCATCCAGTTTACGGAGGGCATATTCCATGTCTTCTTTTCGGAGATATTCCACCATCCCCATTCCATCCTTCTGCACATCTGCATAACAGACGTCCCCAGCTTCTCTCATGTGATCCTTCAGATCCTGCCAGCTGCCTGATGGAGGAAGTCCTAGGCATGGACAACATAAGAGGCCATATCCTTCAGCCATGTTAACTGACCTGTTAAGAGCCAGCAATACCTAGGGTCCCTTTCCCATCAATCACTCACTACTTTTAAATCCTGAGGATCCCCAAATCATAAACCGTAGGGACATAAATCCAGAAAAGAGTACTAAAGTATGTGTAGTAAACCACTGTAAGAAGCTGGTCCTAGGCTAATTTTCCAGAGACCAAGCCTTTCCAATGGAGCAAGAAGTCTACCCTATTATAGGTTTGATATCTCTGAGAGTCACAGCCTGCCTTTCTTTATCCTTCATATTTAATATCAAACTCCCAAGACTTTGAGTTCTAATTTTTTTCCATTATGAAATTTATCAGTACCAACTGTTTCTTGCTTACTGGGTTCTCAGAACATAGGAATTTTGAAAGTATCCAATGAAGTAATAACCAAGGTGTAGCTGAAGGTAACAACACACCAAAAAATCTAAAGTTTTTCTTGTAGTAGTGAATGACTGACAAATTAAACAAAGTACCTTTTAAAAGATCACCAACATTCTTCAATACAGTGGGGGAAAAGGTAAGACTCAGACGCTGAAACTAGTCGGGAATTATACAACCCTACCTGATGTCATGAAAGGGAAATGTGCTCCTGCTCTCAAAGGCTGTGTTTACCGCTCACAGCTCAGGACTGCAGCCATTTCCTAATAGTTTTCTAAGCAGGATTTCAGAGCAGCATGGAGAGAAAAAAAGATATGTATGACATCCTGAAGGAGGGAATAGAGTTCTGGGGTTAAATTACAAAGGGACACAAGATAGGCAGATACTGAGAGGATCACTGTTAAGCACCATGGGAGTCTGTTGTGACAGTGTGAAATTCCTATCTAAGAAAGTGCCAAGTTCTTCAATACATTTCACTCCACCATGGTCTTAAAATGCCCCTGTAATGTGCAGAGGGCCCCAGGTCTTCACCACTGTATTAATATTTTGAAAAGATGCATACACCTCTGAGCTTCATCACTTGTGAACATTTCATTTAGACATTTCATTCTATATCATTCTATATTCTGCAAAACAGTCCCTAAAACTTAAAGTTGTTTTGTTTTCTCTTTTGTATAATTCCAAAGCCACCACCAAAATCTGGTGTTTTTCATGATCCAAGGCTGAACAGTTACTCAAATCTGGCTCCTGGAATGTCTAGCAAATCTGAAACCTAGTACATTCCAAAAGAAAACATCTATAGAATTCTAGCTCCGGGGTTTTGTCATCATCTTCCCTCTCAACAGTAGGAAACTCCTTTATAAAAAGCAAATTTATGGGGACGCCTGGGTGCCTCAGTTAGTTGAGTGTCTGACTTCAGCTCAGGCCACGATCTCACAGTTCATGACTTCAGGCCCCACATCAGGCTTTGTACTGAGAGCACAGAGCCTGGAGCCTGCTTTGAGTTCTGTGTCTCCCTCTCTCTCTGCCCCTCCCCTTCATGCTCTGTCTCTCTCTTAAAAATAAAAATGAACATTAAAAAAAAAAAAAAGGCAAATTTATGTTCTACCAAGGCTGTACTACCAATGCAGTTTCATTTGCAAGATACCTGCCTGCCTCACTGGCAAGACTGCGGGGCTTCAGACTGTGCACAGTCTACTGAAAAGAAAGCCTGTGTTCCATGCAAAGTAACAGCTAACATTTCTTGGAGGCCAGACTGTGTGCTAAGTATTTTACATGCATCACCTTGTTCGGTTTGAAAAGAACATACCTGACACAAGAACTCGGAAATCAGATCTTCTTGTAGGAGGCCCACTCCTCCCACCGCGGGGCCACCCACCCCGACTGCCATAAGTCCTGGGGAACTCCACACGAAGCCGACACTGGCCATAATCATAACCATTCCTTCCATAAATTGCATCCTCAGCATCTCTGCAAAGAAAAGTTTGTGGAGTTAGTGCTGCTCAGGAGGCTGACTGACTTCTCAGTGAGGGGCATGAGTAACAAGTATAAAAGGGAAACCTAGAATTGAGAAAAACAATCTTGATGCACTACTGCTTTGAAGATACTTCATGGTATTAGATTTAAACTTTACAGCTGTCCCACACAGGGTTTTCTAGATATGAAATGATAATGAAACAGTAAACAGATTACTTATAAGAGGATTCATTCAGAAAAAAAGAATTGGCAGGTAAGTGATTTCATCAGTATATTTCTCTAACCCTGTTAGCAGTTTCTTAAAATGCCCTCCACACACTAGTCCTTTAATAATTAACAAGGATTGGTACCATCAAATCTATAGAAAGAAAAATCATTTAGGGGCGCCTGGGTGGCTCAGTCGGTCGAGCATCCAACTTCGGCTCAGGTCATGATCTCACAGTCTGTGGGTTTGAGCCCCGCGTCGGGCTCTGTGCTGACAGTTCAGAGCCTTGGAGCCTGCTTCGGATCCTGTGTCTCCCCCTCTCTCTGCCCCTCCCCCGCTCTCACTTTGTCTTACTCTGTCTCTCAAAAATAAATAAATGTAAAAAAAAAAAAAAGAAAAAGAAAAATAATTTAAAAAGAAATCAGGCTCTGGGGAGGAGCCTGGGTGGCTCAGTTAAGTGTCTGATTCTTGATTTCGGCTCAGGTCATGATCTCACAGTTGTGGGATTGAGCCCTATATGCAGCTCTGTCATGAGCGTGGAGCCTGCTTGAGATTCTCTCTCTGCCCCTCTATCCCACTCGGACTCTCTCCCTCTCTCAAAAATAAATTCATAAACTTAAAAAATCAGACTGAAATTAGTATTTTGTGAGGAATATGGAACTCTCTCATGTGTACTTTTTCAGCATGGTCTGGAAGACTAAGTTGTGGAGACCACTCTCTGGGTACAGTTTTGCCAGAGAGGTAAATATTCAATGAAGTCACTTCCAGTCTTCCCTAGGGCTCTAGTAGAACCAAGCTGGTTCTCCAGCACTGGATTGGAGAAAGAATGGCCTCAGTGCTTGGAAGGACAAGCAGAGCCGAAGATGTACTAATGAAGGCATCATTCAGTTGTCACAGCACATAATTGCTTACCACAATTCTAGTCACCGCTTTAAAAGCAAGGACCACAACCAGTGCAAACCTGGCTATATTTATAATGAAGTGAAGGAGAGGCAGAACTGCTAGGGTTGAAGAGCGGATTTCAAAGCAGACTGACCAGTTCCAATCATTACCCCACTTACTAATAGCCATCTTTGGGTAAGTGCTTTTATCAAGTTTTCACGTCTCTTAAATGTGAACAACATGCCTCCCTCACAGAGTTGTCATAAGGATTAAAGAAGGTACTATGTGTGCAGTGCTCTCATGATATCAAAAGATAGCTTTTCTATTATGAAAGAAAGGAGGGAAGAGATGACAATGCAGCACATCACACAGGAAGTTGGTGTTCTAAAGGGCAGCACGGGGGGGGGGGGGGGGGGGGGGGGGGGGGGGGGGGGGGGGGGGGGGGGGGGGTTCAAATCCTACCTTGATCCCTTACTAGCATTCTCTTTTATCAGCAACTCTAAATCCCCAGTTTCTTCATTCATAAGATGTGGCTAACACTACCTCTTTTATAAGTTGTTGAAAACGCTAAAGTGGTACTTGACACATAGTGACTTCAAAAAACACACCGGAACAGTTACAGAGGTGCAAGCTCCAGTTTCAGTGTGAAAATGCCCAGTTCCGTTTTTGAGGCAAATGGCAGCTCTGTGGGGATCATCAAAGCCTCAGAGCGCTTCCTACCTCCTCCACAGATGCCCTCCTGGCCCCATACCACTACACCAGGTAGGCCAGACACCCTAAAGCCAGTCCTTGCAGCAAAGCCCGCCCGGCGCACACTAGGTAAAGCATTCCCTGGGTCAATGCTGGGAAACACTGGGCTCTCGTTTACCCCGGGTGGAGTGACCAGTCCAATGCGGCGGCTTCTGGGAACCACCAACCGCAGTTCTGAAAGTTCCCAGACCTTTTCTGGCCATCAGGCCTACAAAGTTTGCAAAATCAGAAAGACCCCTTTGAGCCAGTTTAGGGACCAAATGCTTGGGGCCCTAAGCATCTAGCGGTGTCTCCCTCAGAGGAGTGGAGTGAAATCAGACACCCCCCACCCCCGACCACTTTGGAAGTTCTTCCAAAGCCCTGGTGCTTTAGAAGCACAAGGCCGGGACCTTGTGAGGAGGGGCGCGCGCAGATGGAGATCTGGACCATCACAGAGACCCCCTTTCACCCTCCAAGGGCAACCACATCCCCGCAGTCTGTTCCCCGCTAACGGCGAGTTCTGGCTGGGGGGAGGGGTGGGCAGGGAGGGCGCCTGGCCACTTCTGCTCTTCGCCGAGTCCGAGTCCTCTCCCGGGGGGTTCCGGGCCCAAGGTGCCCTGGGCCGCTTCCCCTGAGGCTGCCCCTCCAGCCATGAGGGAGAGAACGGTCGCGTGTACCGTCCCCGAGGCCTGTCTGGGCGGGCCTGGGCCCTCCACAGGCCCAGCTTTTGTTTTTTAAATAAAGTAAAAAAATAATCCTAGAGGAAGTGACGACGGAGCAAAGGACGGCCAGAGCGGGCGGTGAGAGGCCTCATCCTCCACCCGGGGGCGCCGTGAGGGGTCTGCGCTGAGGGGGGAGGGGAGGCCCCAAGGGGGAGGAGGGAAGGCGGGGGCCCGAGGGCCCGGGGTCTCGGGCGGGCGGAGCGGGGCCTCACCGGGGGTCCTCGAAGCGCACGAAGGCGAAGGGCACGAGGCCGTGCCGGTTCTTGAGCTCGATCTCGCGGATGCGGCCGTACTTGTAGAACAGGTCCTCCAGGTCCTTCTCGCGCACGTCGGTCGGAAGGTTCCCCACGTAGATGCGCCCGTCTCCCTCGCCGCCGCGCTCGTCCGCCCAGCCCGACATCCGCACCGCCCGACGCCGCGGGCCCGCCGCAGCCCACGTCGCCGCCGCCGCCTCAGCCGGGGTCCCCCCGCAGCGTCCCCGCGGGCTCGGAGGCGCTCAGCCGCACTGCATTGTGGGAACGGCGGAGCGGAAGCGAAGGGGTCGACGGAGGCAAAAAGAATCGTCTTAAAGGGGACGCGCTGCGATGACCGCGCGTGCGCGCAGGCCGGCGCCCCCTGTAGGCGCGTGCGGGCTCGAGGGCGACTAGAGAGAGAGAGATTGGAGTCCCGTGAATTGGGTTCGATTCCCAGAATTCCTTGAAAGCAAGTCACTCGCCTAATTAGTGCACTTGGGCAAGTGACTCAGGCTTCCTAGGCCTCAGTTTTCTGCCTCTGTAGCGCCGCCTGCCTCACAGGCTTTTGAGAGCATTCCCTGTGGCGACGCGGGCAGCGGTCGGAAGGGACCCCGCGGACTGTCACTCTGCTTGCGGGGCGCCGGAGGGAGGGAGCCAGGTCCGGGCCGCAGGCCGACCACGCTGCGGTCTGAAGGAGTCCCGGACGGTGGGCTGGGTGGGGCTGTCGCGGCCCTCAGACTCAGGTCAGTAGCCCTCTGGGTGACCCTGGCCCCATTTAACACTTGCTTAGAACTGAGGTCTAAGAACTGACGGGGAACTAAAGTGGGTGTGAGAGCTGAGATGGCCTCCGAAGCTTGGGCTGTGACATTCAAGGGAGACACGGAGGGAGTGAAAGAGTCTTAAGTATCTCAGCTGTCGTTATAGAGTGCTTTAATCCTCACCGGGGATGGAGGGATTCCAGTGTTACAGGTGAGAAAACTGAGGGGATCAGGATTAGAAGCCGAAGCCCGTGCCCCCCACCTGTGGGCCGAGCCTTTCAGGAGCTCGGGTAGACACTCACGTCGGCACTTTTTCACATTTACTTCCCATAGTTCAGGGCACTGAACGTGGGGACGCTCCAGAAATAGAGGCCTTGCATCACAAGAGTCTTGATCGAAAAAGAGCTTTCATATTAAAAACGAAACCTCTGTGGATTGATGCATAATGGGCAGATAGGCGAAAGCAAACAGCGGAATGTTAACTGTGGAATCTAGACGGTGGGTGCGTTCAGTCTGTTCAGCGCACCATTCTTTAAACCTTTTTGTACGTCTGGAAATTTGCATAACAAATGGGGCAGGTATGAAACTTGTTAAAAACAAACTCTGGTGTTCGTGTTCTGCCCCGGTCGCCAAAAAAACCAAAACCAAAAAAAACCCAACTCTGTTAACGTTAGCAATGAATAGCAACGGAATAAAACCAAACATTTAGGGGCGCCTGGGTGGCTTAGTTGGTTAAGTGTCCGTCTTTGGCTCAGGTCATGATCTCACAGTTGGTGATTTCCTGCAAGCATCAGGCTATTTGCTTTCAGCACAGAGCCTGCTTAAGATCCTCTATCCTCCGACTTTCTCTCTGCCCTTACCCCACTCTCTCTCAAAAATAAACATTTAAAAAAATTTAATATGAAGGTAGAGTAGTTGATTTGTAGTTATACCACCTCTGAGCCTTTTAAAATCAAAACAGAAATTAGGCACTCACGCATAACTACTGAGTGTATATCCTTTTTGAAAGGCAGACTGTGATGGTATACATCAGTCCCTGATAATATACATATACCTTTTGGTCCAGTAATGTCACTTGTAGGATTTTATCATCAGGAAATATGAAAATGTTACAGTAAATTATGTTCATTGCATTTTGTGCAGTTAAAAAAATGGAATGCTTGATAATAGGGAGTGGTCCAACATAATAATATTGAATGTTACACAATTTTTAAATGATATTTTGAAGGATGCTAAGGTCATGCTAATTTAGTTATAATTAAAATGAATTTTAAATGGTGTTTAGGGGCGTCTGGGTGGCTCAGTCAGTTAAGCACCCAACTCTTGATTTTGGCTCAGGTCATGATCTCATAGTTCGGGAGTTTGAGCCCCACATCAGGCTCTGCACTGACGGTGCAGAGCCTGCTTGGGATTCTCTCTCTCTTTCTCTCTCTGCCCCTCCCCTGCTTGCACTCTCTCTCTCAAAATAAATAAATAAATTTTATTTTAAAAAATAAATAAAATGGGGGCGCCTGGGTGGCCCAGTCGGTTGAGCATCCGACTTCAGCCAGGTCACGATCTCGCGGTCCGGGAGTTCGAGCCCCGCGTCAGTCTCTGGGCTGATGGCTCAGAGCCTGGAGCCTGTTTCCGATTCTGTGTCTCCCTCTCTCTCTGCCCCTCCCCCGTTCATGCTCTGTCTCTCTCTGTCCCAAAAATAAATAAACGCTGAAAAAAAAAATTAAAAAAAAAAATAAATAAAATGGTGTTTAATATGTACGTTATACACACGTAAATATATATTCTCAAGGAATCTATTAAACTGGTTGACACCAGTTGTTTCTAAAGAATGCAATTGTGGGCATTTTCACTTTAGACCTTACACATTTCTGTAAAGCTGAATATAGTTACTGCAACTCTGTTTCATTTTTATATTCTGGGAAAAAAAAGTAAACAAAAATTTAAGCAGTGTTGCCCAGTTCTGTTCAAGGGAATACACACACACACACACACACACACACACACTGGAGAGGGGAAAAAAAAATATGTGTGTGTGTGTGTGTGTGTGTGTATACATATATATACATACACACACACACACACACATATATATATATACATTACTTGTAACAAAAAAGCATGGAAGAAAATAACTCCAAATGTTTGTGGAGATACCTTCTTGTTGGAAATGATTTCTATATTTTTATTTATGCTTTTCCATATTTATCAAATTTGTATTTGGCATGTACTACTTTTATAATTGGAACAAAGCACAATAAATTATTTCTAAAATAAAACAGAACCATCTGTTGTATTCTGGATTATGTAAAGCTTCTAGTTGTTCTTTGCTAGCCTTCAGAAGTCAAGCAGGAAAGGGCCCTGGCCAAATATGACCTTGAGTCTAAGTACAAAGCCTTACTTATAGGAGCTTACATATCCTAAAGGCATCCACAAGTCCAGATGCCTTCCCATTTTGGGGGTATGTTTAGGTGTGTTAATACCTCTTTCTGAGTCCTGCCACTCCTACATGGTTGTTGCCTGGAAAGACCAAACCAAAACAAAAAAAACAAAAAAGGTATTGGAGTCAGCTAAGTAGCCTACTAGTACTCTAGGTGGAAGATTGCTTATAAATAATAATGATTCAGCATATATTGTACAAAGTCCTAAGGCATGCAATCCCCAGAGGGATTCATACCTAGCCTAGAAAATGTGCCCTTATGTGGAGATACAGCAACTACAGCCTTCCTAGATTAGAAGGAACACAGCTAAATTTCTAGGGGTCGTTTATGATTATCCATGGAACCCCAAAGGGTAGAGTTTTTTTTTCTGTGAATTCAGGTACTAACCTTTGCAGTTTAGAACACAAACGAGGTCAGAATTATAGCTTAATGCTTAAAGGGCTCATGGGTTCCATTCTCTACTAAGGCCACAGACCCTAGGCAGGGATGTGCTTTTGAGCTTTTGCTTATTTAGTTATTCAGCACCATTGAGTCCATTGCTATAGTTTAGGCCCTGTAGGAGGCCCATGGCATGTGGTAATACAATTCTGTCCTCAAAGTATATTTCAAGTTGTTATTCAAACAGCCATTGAGAGCCCAGTTGCAATAAAGGTAAACTGCTGTGAGACCACCTAACACAGTCTTCAAGATTATAAGAAAGGCTTGCAGGAGATGTTTAGGTTGAGCCCTGAAAGACAGTAGGAGTTAATCATAGGGAAAAAGGGGTGGATTTTTCAGGAAAAAAGGACAGCATGACAGATCACCTCCATAGAAGAGAGAACACCACAGGAGTGCCTGTGTGGCTCAGTTGGTTAAGCATGCAACCTAGGCTCAGGTCATGATCTCACATTTCTTCGGTTCAAGCCCTGCATCAGCCTCTGCACTGACAGCACAGAGCCTGTTTCAGATCCTCAATCTCCCTCTTTCTCTGCCCCTCCTCTGCTCACTCTCTCTCTCTCAAAAATAAGTAAACATTAAGAACAGAGCACATCAGACCAGGGGCAATCCCCACTGCCCTACGGTATAGCTGAGCAGAGGGTTCAAGTGGGGAAGATGGGGACAAGGAGCTGGCTGGGGCTTGCAAAGCCTAGTAGACCATGTTATAGAGTGTGGACTCTACTGAAAGCAGTGAGTAGCCATGAAGGGTTTTAAGGAGTTATGCTGGGATGAGATCTTTTCAGAAGGAAGTGGCAGTTGAGCAGATTAGAGATATGGAGTGGGAGTTACAGAGTCTCTGGGAGGAGACCAAGAGCTAATTTGACTAGAGGGCAGCTGCAGGATAGTAGGGAAAGGAAAGGGAGTGAAGGAGAGGTGTGGCAATAGCTGCCATAATGGGGGGTGGGGGGAGGAGGAGAATCTTGGGCAGAGATGAGAGACCAGAAGTCTCTGTAGGAAGTATTGCTATGTAATTGCAGTGTAAACCCCCTCCTGTGACTTCATAGATTCCTTCATTTAAAGCTACATTGTCCACTAATGATTTTGGAGTTGGATTTTTATTGTTCTGGGAAGATATGACAATGTAGTCAGATTAGCCTAAAGGTGAGTATAGGCAAGAACAGGGATAGCCCCAAATGGCCCATTGACTAGCAGGTTACACAGAGAAGTAACATGGGAGCTGGCACAGGGAGACACCAGTTGGGAGACTGTGGCAGTCCTCCAAGCAAGAGATGTCAGTGGCCTGATGTAAGGTGATAGATACTAAGGAGATGGGTTATCTCAAGGAAAAGTTATCATAAGGACATGGGAGATGAGATAGGTTGGGTGTGGGGCCCGAGAGAAGAGGAGTCCAGGTTGATTTCCAAGTCTCTGGCTTAGAGAACTGGTTATGCAATAGTAGCATTCTAAAATGGGAATAAAGCAGGAGGTGATCTATAGGGGATGGACGATGATGATGAGTTCAGATGTGTATGGAAAACATAAAGAAGGATAAGAAATGTGATGGTTCTAGGCTCTGTGTGTCCACTGAAAACAGAATTCCAGGTGCATGACCTAATGATGGTGGGTGGGCATCAGAGTCCTCAGATACATGGGATAGGACTGCTGTTCCCACAGGGATAAGCTTTCACCTAAAATACATAGGAGCTCAATAATGTCAATCATTCGTACCATGAAGATAAGAATGGCACCAATGGAACTATCTTCATCTTGAAGACTTTCATCTTGGCAGACTATGAAGAGTTAATGTATTTCCCACAGCAAGCCGTTTACTCCCTACTAGCGAGTAGGGCAGTGCACCCCCAAAAATAATAAAACAATTATCAGTAGGGATAAAACATTCTGCGAACCAGCCCATCTGGTTTTCTCCCTTTCCCTATGACATCAGTTCCCTCTGGCATGCCAACAAAATGTTTTCTTCTGTGTCAGGCTCAGTCATGAGTTTCTCCCAGACTCTGGTCCTTGGGAGCAGTGGACTGAAGAAGTGATGGGGGAGTAGACCATTGGTGGGAAAATGAGTCATCTGAGAAAAACTGGTCCAGGCTGCCAGGGAGAGCTGTGGGTTGTGTCACTGTGGAACATGTGCCTAGTCACATCACCCAGGGAGCCTTCTCTTTGTTATTCTTTGTCACTGTATTTGTGTGATGGAGTAAAATAAAACATATTCTGCAGAGGTCCCTAATAGAGAAATTTGCTGTGCAGGGGAGGAAGGGGAGAAGCAGCAGCAGACTAGGTTTGGAGAGGGTTTGGATGGGGGTGCAGAGAGCTTTCAGAAAGCAAGTGCCACGTGTGGGAGGATGAGAAGAGGAAAAAGATAGGAAAGATAATTCAAGAAGATTTGCAGTGTGTTGTGAATATTATTCCCCTTTGTTGTCTCCTTAAGAGACTGCAGAAAATCCTTAGTATTTGTTTTTCAATTATTTTTGGATAAGCTGATGTTTCTTTGAATGTGACCATCCAGGTAGGAACCCTGGTTTTACATGAGGAGGTACATTTAAAGCAGTGAGCATACTGAATTTGTAACAGCTTTGTTGCTTTATTTTTGTCAGCTTGCTCTATTCTGAGATGGAGTGTTCAAATAGCTTGTCATATCAGGGCTTCTTTGTCTTGGATTCAGGGGCATCAGGGACCAGTCAATGACGACTGCCCCCCCCCACACATACACTCAACTCCCACCCCAATCTTTCAACATTGTAAAAGTTGTAAAGTCAGATGTAAAGGATTGCACATTGAAAGAAGAGTCTTTTTTTCTGGGGAGAATAGCCATGTGATGCTGTCCAATCGAACTTTGTATGATGATGGGAACATTTTATATCTAAGTTCTGTGTGGTAACCATTAGCCACATTTGGCTATTGAGCACTTGAAATGTAAGAACTCCAAGTAAGATACTGAACTTTTCATTGTGTTTAATTGTAATTAGTTAATATGACTTTAAATAGCCAAATGTGGCCAGCAGCTACCATATAGGATGGTGCAGTTCATCATTCTCAAAGGTCACAGCCCCCATAAAAGGTTAAGAACCACTGAGACCAATCACTTCCCTTTACAGCCATGTTATGTTGGCACATAGTAGGTGCTGTTAAATAACAACAACAAAAACAAATGTTAAAGATCTAAATGACTTTATTTTTTTTAATTTTTGGTTTTTTTAATTTTATTTTTTGGCGGGGGGAGAGAGAGAGAGACAGGGAGAGAGAGGGAGAGGGAATGAGTGGGGAAGGGGCAGAGAGAGAGGGAGACACAGAATCCGAAGCAGACTCCAGGCTCTGAGCTGTCCACACAGAGCCTGACACAGGGCTTGAATCCATGAACTGTGAGATCATGACCAGAGCTGAAGTTGGATGCTTAACCAGCTGAGCCACCCAGTGCCCCTGACTTTAGTTTTTTAACTTTATTTATTTTTTAGTAATCTCTGCACCCAACGTGGGTCAAACTCAAGACCCCAAGATCAAGAGTCACATGCCACTCTGAGGCAGCCAGGCACCTCTCTAATTGGCTTTATTAATCAATTCATGAATCAGGCAGCATCCAGTCTAGCTAGTAAACAAGAATTCCAAAGGGCTATAGAAGAGGAAACATTTTTAAAGGTAGAGAGGGAGTGGAAAAAAGCAAATTATTAGCAAAGAATCCATTGTTTTAAGCAAAGTCATCCTCCTGAGGGGAACTGAAGGGGGCCTATCAGTAAATTTCCTTGTGTTAACCAGAAAATTCACATGTTGACTGGTTAAAGGTTCCATTTCTGGGGGGGTTGAAACTGCAGTTACGTTAGGTGTTAAGTCTCGGTTTACTGACTTGGAGCCTTAACCTCAGTGACACTATTTTGGGCCTGTGGTTTTCTTTTTAACAGTGCTTAATAAACACCTGTTGACTTTATTAACTAGTACTTAAAAAAGATTTATTCTAGCTCCAGAAAAGGGGTACTAAGGTACAAAATGACAGACAGACTCTTCAAGTTCACCAAGTTTTGTTTTCTCAGCCCCAAATTCCTTACCCTCAACCCAGAAATTTTCCCTAAACATTCTCCACCCTATCACATACCTTTGAAACTTATTTCACAGCCGAATTAAACCAGAAACACAAGCAAAGGATTGAAAGGGTGTGAAATGATTAATGAGAGTGCTAATGATTTTTTTTTGATGCAGCAAGAAGATACATTTATTTAATAGAATCTTAATGTTTTTGGACTCAAATCAATTTTTTACTAAGCAGATTTCTAATGAGCTGTGTCAATATAATTTGGTAATGGCACCTCAAAAATAAACACTCCTTAAAGCTAAACAAACAAACAAACAAACAAATATGGGAAATATCTGGAGATTTTATTTAATTTTTATTTATTTATTTTCAATATATGAAATTTATTGTCAAATTGGTTTCCAGACAACACCCAGTGCTCATCCCAAAAGGTGCCCTCCTCAATACCCATCACCCACCCTCCCCTCCCTCCCACCCCCCATCAACCCTCAGTTCTCAGTTTTTAAGAGTCTCTTATGCTGGAGATTTTATTTAAGTAAAAAAAAAAAAAAAGAAGAAGAAGAAGAAGAAGGAAGAGCCGAGAAGCCACACATCCCTCTGTGCTAACACATGCACAGTAGCTGAACCTGCTTCTGTCTGGCTGAGGCTGGCTCTCCCCCTCAGTCAGCACATGTGCAGGGCTTCTGTCAATGTCACACTGACAAACATTCCCTGAAGCTAGGCAGCTGGGGACCAGTTTCTTTTGTTATTCCATCCTTTCTCTTGGGTTGCCAGACACACTCCTTGAAGGTACCTGCAGGAAACCAGATTTTTGTCCCATTTTGTCCAGACTTTTGCTTCTTCCCCAGCTCTAAGAGCCTACAGTGGTGCATGTAGCATCTGGGACATTGGTGGCTTCCCCACTGCTTGCCCACTTGACATTTGTTCATTCATTCAACTGATATTTATTGAGCCACAGAACCGCCTGGTGCTGTCATGGGTGCCAGGGACAAAACAGTGAACAAGACCCAAACTTGGGGCGCTTGGCTGGCTCAGTCAGTAGAGCGTGCGACTCTTGATCCGGGGGTTGTAAATTCAAGCCCTGCGTTGGATATAGAGATTACTTACAAATAAAATCTTGGGGTACCTGGGTGGTTCGGTCGGTTAAGCATCTGACTTCGGCTCAGGTCATAATCCTGCGGTTCGTGACTTCGAGCCCCATGTCAGGCTCTGTGCTAACAGCTTGGAGCCTGGAGCCTGCTTCAGATTCTGTGTCTCCTTCACTCCCTGTCCTTCCCCCGCTCTCTCTGTCTCTCTGCCGTCTCTCTGTCTTTCTCTCTCAAAAATAAACAAACGATGGGGTGCCTGGGTGGCTCAGTCGGTTGAGCGTCTGACTTCGGCTCAGGTCATGATATCGAGGTCCGTGAGTTTGAGCCCTGCGTCGGGCTCTGTGCTGACAGCTTAGCTGATAGCTTAGCCTGGAGCTTGCTTCGGATTCTCTCTCTCTCTCTCTCTCTCTCTCTGCCCCTCCCCGCTCATGCTCTGTCTCTCTCTGTCTGTCAAAAATAAACTTTAAATAAATAAATAAATAAATAAATAAACAAACATTAAAAATAGTAAAAAATAAAATAAAATCTTAAAAAACAAAATAAAACAAAACCAACCAAAAACTGCCAAACTCTGCCCTCACACTGTTCACAAACTCCTGAAAAGGAAATTACAGTGAAGTGGGATATGTGCTGCAAGAAGTACAGGGTGCTTCTGTAGCTCTTAACCCAGACTGGAGTGGGGTGTTCAGGGAAGGCTTCCGGTGGGGGCAAGGGGCTTGGGAATGGCTTCTGGGACCTGAAGAAGAAGCTGGTGTTAGCCAGACACAAGAGGAGAGGAAAAGGAAAAGCATGTGCAAAGAAAGCTGGGAGGGTCGGAAGAGAGCTGGGTGCTCTGGGGGAAACTAAATAGTTCAGCACAATAAGGCCAAGGGTTGAGGGTGAGGGGTGTTCTTTCTCGTTCTAAAACCACAGGTGACTTAGGGTGAGAAGCCCTAATGTAAATCAGAGCCAAGCTGGGTTAGAGTATACATTAAGTCCTAAGTATTTCAGTGCTCAATGGAAATCAGTGTGAGTTGCCTTTACCATACAAATGTTTATTGTATATCCCTGAATAGCATGATTGTAAAGGGGAGTTGATGTGCGGGCTGGGGGGAGGAGAAGGCCTGAGGGGAATATAGTCTCACGGTCTCAGAGGGGACCATGAATAGCAAAAGGGTGCTTGTTTGGGAACCAGAAGGAGAGCAGAACAGGACCAAGCAAAAAAAATCCAATGATCCCTCTTGGCCCTGGGGAGGAAAGGCCACAGGAGGAATCACTGAATACAGGGATCCTGAATACAGGAGAGCTGTATTCAAAATGCTAGGATATTTCTTAATAATAACTATGATTCCCAGGGCGCCTGGGTGGCTCAGTCGGTTAAGTGTCCAACTTCGGCTCAGGTCATGATCTCATGGTTTGTGAGTTCAAGCTCTGGGCTCTGGGCCGAGAGCTTGGAGCCTGGATCCTGCTTCAGATTCTGTGTCTCCCTCTCTCTCCGTGCCCCTCCCCCACTCACACTCTGTTTCTCTCTCTCTCTCTCAAAAATAAATAATAATAATAATAATAATATGATTCCCTAATAATAACTGGAAGCAATCTCAAGGTCTATCCAGAGGGGACCTGTCACATGGGAAATGTGGAAGCCTGAACACTATGCAGAAGTTACAAAAAACAAGTCCGTTTATACAGGTATGAAGAGATCTCCAAGATATTTATAGAACACCTACTGTGTGCACTGGGTTAGTTGCTAGGGACTCAGCAGTGGAGGAGACAAAGTGACTGCCCCCTGGAGAGATACCCTATTTCCACATCCTTATCTTGGCTCTTCATGATGTGCCTCCCCCAGCTTCTCTTCACCTCCCACTGCTCCTCAGCCAGCTTCTCTAGGATCTGCTGTGTCTGAAAGCATACACTTGTTCTTTGTAGGGGCTACCTCTTGAAACACTGATTTCTCCGCCTCTGCCTTTCCAGTCTTTTGCCTGGCCAAACCCTCCGCGGCCTCCAGGTCCCTGATTTGGTGACTTGGTATTCAGTGGTGGCAAGAACAGTGTGACCGCAGTCCAGAACTTTCCTCCTAATTTGTACCTCTGGAAGGCTTAGTTCTGTTGCCAATCTAGCATCTTTCTATCAAGTTCTGTACATCTTATTGGTATTTTAATTGGAATGGTGTTAAATCTACAAATTTACACGTGGAAACTTTTTTCATTCATGCTATATTTGGCCTTCCCATCTAGAACCTTGATGTTACTTTCCATTTATTCACATCTTTTTTTTTTTTTTAATTCTCTCCTATTTGTGGCTTACAATTTTTGTATCAGTTGAAGTCCGTGTATCTAACACTGTGCTAATACTCAGTGATTTCCTCTGGTGTCTTTTTTTTTTTTTAATACGTAATGTGTCATTTTTCCATATCAATTCTCCAATTCTCCCACACGAACTCTGTGTCCAACAATTCAATTCAATTCTGACACTACCCAGAGTTAGTGCAGAACCCCACAGGTTAAGGGCTCAGCCCTGTAAGACTTATCTTTACTTTAGGAGAGGGCTGCAAATGGGGTTCTCAGTTTACCCACAATTTTTTTTCTGGCTGACTACAAATTTGAAGGCTCCAGCAGACTGAATGTTTATGTACCCCCCAAATTCATATGTTGAAACCTGTCCCCCAGTGTGATAGGATTAGGAGGTGGGGCTTTGGAGAAATATTAGGTCATAAGGGTAGAACTCTCATGAATAGGAATATTCTCATGAATAGGCCCTTATAAGAGAGACCTCAGGAAGATCCCCCTACCCCTTCCACCATGTGAGGACACAGGGACAGCTGGCTATAAACCAGGAAGTGGGCTCTCACCAGAACCCAACTGTGTCAGCATCCTGATCTTAGACTTCCAGCCTCCAGAACTGTGAGAAATGAATTTTGGTTGTTTAGAAGCCATCCAGGTTCTGGTGTTCTGTTATGGCAGCCCAAGCGGACTGAAACAGGAGTCCCAGACATGGAGATGGTTTTTAGAGCCAGGAAAATAGAGACTATGAGAAGTGGCCCAAAGAGTGAGACCGGGGACACTCCTTCCTTCAGAGGTCAGGGACAAGGGGTGGAACAAATAGGTGAAGCTGAGGAGGAGCACCCAGGGAGATAAGAGAACTGTCAGAGTCCAGGGGGTCCTGGAACCTAAGCAAAGAATGAACTTCAGAAAGAAAGAAAGCAGGAGCGCCTGGGTGGCTCAGTCGGTTGAGCCTCTGACTTCGGCTCAGGTCATGATCTCGTGGTCTGTGGGTTTGAGCCCCGCGTCGGGCTCTGTGCTGACAGCTCAGAGCCTGGAGCCTGCTTCAGATTCTGTGTCTCCCTCTCTCTCTGCCCCTCCCCCGCTCATGCTCTGTCTCTGTCAAAAAAAAAATTAAAATTAAAAAAAAAAAAGAAAGGAAGAAAGCAACTGTGACGAATACATCAATGAAAATGCTAAGAACGAGTCACCGGATTTGGCACATGGCGGTCACTGGGCACCTTGATGAGCCGTTTTGGTGTAATGAATGGAGGAGACAATGGACAATGGCAGATGGCTCAGTCCTTTCAGGTTGCTATAACAAAATACCACTCACTGGGTGGCATGTAAACAACCAAAATTCATTTCTCATAGTTCCGAATAGGAGATATTGAGAGAATAATCCTCCAGCCTTATCCGTGGTTTCACTTTCCACCATCTCTGTTACCCGCGGTCTCAGTTACCCACGGTTAACTGAGGTCTGGAAGCAGATGATCCTCCTTCTAACTATACTCAGAAGGTCACTAGTAGCCTAACACTGTGTCACAATGCCTATGCCATCACCTCAATTCATCCCATCACGTAGGCACTTTATCATATTATCCTCTCACATCGTCACAAGAAGGGGAGTCCAGTACAATAAGGTATTTCGAGAGAGATCATATTGACACAACTTTTACTACAGTATATTGTTATAATCGTTCTATTTTATTATTGTTGTTCATTGTTAGCAGAGTCATCGTTGTTAATCTCTTACTCTGCCTGATTAAGAAATTAAACTTTATCATAGGCATGTCCGTATAGTAAAAACATAGTGTATATCTAGGATTCTGTACCATCTGCAGTTTCAGGCATCCACTGGGGTCTTGGAATGCATCCCCCACAGATAAGGGGGGACTAATTATATAGGTAACTCTTTGGAGCTGAATGGGGTGGTAGCTAGAGGGAATGTATAGTTAAGAGAAAGGCATTTATGAAAGATGGAGAATGCTACAGGATGTGTGTACACTAATAGGAATAATCTAGTAGATGGGAGAAATTAAATGATGCAGAATTTGACCAACTAGCAATCACAGGAGTGAGAGAAGATGGGCTCAGTGCCAGGGAGATGACTTTAGATAGGAGCACTCACGGTTCATGCCTGGTACCTGGAGGGGAGGCAGTACGTGCATACACCTGAGCGTGGGCAGGTGGAAATGGTGGGAACGTAGGGAAGTTAATTAAAAGAATGAAGCAGATTTATATGTCATGACATGGAAAACTCAGAAGCACCCCATTTTGGTAAAAAGAAGAAAAAAGGCTATTAAATACGTTTTTAAAAATCTAACTTTAACAGCTGTTATCTTTGAATTGCAAGATTACCAGGAATGTTCTTTTCCAGATTCTAAATTGCTGGGGTGTTTGACTCTCATACAATGAGTACCTATTGCTTCTGAAAGTAGAATAAAACAAAGATTATTTTTAACTTTGAAGGATGTTCATCAGAACAAAGCATTGTTACAATGCTGAGGAATTGAAACAACCCGAGTGTTCAATGATAAGAGCTTGTTTCAAAAAGTTATGGATGGAAAATAGTTATGGATGGATTATTGAGGATCTATGAAAAATTATGTTGTAGAAGTCTTCCAAGGGCATAAATAGCCTTTCAGAGTGAATGGTGGCCTCAGGACAGTCCATGTGTCTTCACCAGGCTCACAAGATGCCAAAGGTCTGGCTGCTGCCCCTCTTCCAGCTTCATGTCTCCCACTCCCCAGATCACTGCTCTGTAGCCATGTTGGCCTTCCTTCAGTTGCCAGTCTCCTTCGAGCCTTCAGGCCTTTGACTGTGCTATTCCTTCCACCTGAGAAGCTTCTGTACATCCCTTTCTGCACGTTCCTGTTCCTTTAGATTGCTCCTCAACTGTGACTTCCCAGGAAAGCCTTCCTTGCCTCCCAGGCTTGGTCACAGCCCTCATTAACAGCACTCATACTAGCCTACCTTCTCCGTCTTTGCATTTGTCACAACTACACTCACATTATCACATGCATCTTGTTCAACGCCCACCTCCTCCACATATAAAATGTGAACACCATTAGGATGGAGTGATATCTGACTTACTTCCTTTCATGTCCCTAGTGCCTAGATGGGAAACTTGTACAAATAGGTATTCAATAAGTATCTGTTGAAAAAAGAGAATAAATGACTAAGGGCATGACAGGAACTCTCAATGTTTATCCTTTAAATGGCCAAAGCACTTAGGAAAAATTAATAGAGCGTCTCTTGGGCAGGTGCCTAGGGATATACATCTTTATACCTAGCACCTACCTTAGGGCCTGGCCCATGTTAAAAGCTCAGATAATGTGGCTAGCTGAATAAGCATAACCTCTTCCATCTTTAAGTACTTCTCCCTCAGTGGTGATCTCATCCAGTCCCATGGCTTTAAATGTCATCTATAAGCTGACGACTCCCCAAATTATAGCACCAGCCTGGATCTCTTCCCAGAACTTATATATCCAACTACTTATTTATCCAACTCTCCACTTATATATCCAACTACTTACTTATCCAACTCTCCACTTGGAATGTCTAATAGGCATCTCAAACTTAACATGGCCAAAACAGCTTTTTGTTCCTGATTTGGCCAGCCTTCCCCAACCCAATCTATTCTTCTGGTTGCTTAAGCCACAAGTCTTAGAGTCATGCTTGACTCCTCTCTTCCCTCACACCTTGCATTCAATTAATCAGCAAATCTGTCAGCTCCACCCTCAGAATACATCCAGAAGTCAACCACCTCTCATCCTAACTTCTGCCTGTTTAAAGCCATCTGATGCCTGGCCTCTCTGCCTCCACTGGCTTCTGTACACTCTATCCTCCACCCAGTAGTCAGGTCATCAAATCTTGGCTCAAATTGCACCTTATCAGAGAGTCCTTCCCAGAAACCTCTATTTAAAATAAGACTCCTGGGGCGCCTGGGTGGCTCAGTCGGTTGAGCATCCGACTTTGGCTGAGGTTATGATCTCACTGTTCCCAAGTTCGAGCCCCGCGTCAGGCTCTGTGCTGACAGCTCAGAGCCTGGAGCCTGCTTTGGATTCTGTGTCTCCCTTTCTCTCTGCCCCTCCCCCACTCATGCTCTGTCTCTCTCTGTCTCAGAAAAAAAAAAACATTTAAATAAATAAATAAATAAATAAATAAATAAAATAAGACTCCTCATCCTGTCACCCTTGGTTCTCTTGTTCTACTATATTATCATCCATTGCACTTATCAGGGTATGACGTATTTTTGCTTATTTATTATCTTTATTCTCCTGTTAGAATATAAGTTCCATGAAGAAGGGACTTTGTCCATTTTGTTCTCTTGTACATTCCTAATAGGGTTCTGGTCACCAATCACTATATATGGGGAGGATGTTTTCCCTCACACCAACAAGCAATTCTCTGGACACCAGCTGGATGTTCTGTAGTTCAACTCAATTCTGACACTATCTACTTGGAGATAGCATTAGAACCAACAGGTTAAGGGCTC
Source organism: Prionailurus bengalensis (assembly GCF_016509475.1). NCBI lineage: Eukaryota > Metazoa > Chordata > Mammalia > Carnivora > Felidae > Prionailurus > Prionailurus bengalensis. Next base: position 16,612,072 of record NC_057356.1, read on the forward strand.
AGTCCTCTAAGACTGCCGCACCCACCCCACTTCAGAAGCCAGTCTCAAGCCCAGGTTGTTACCTGTACTTCTGACTAACTGGCTATAAATCAGAGATTTCCACGCCCCTCTCCTTGGGTTTGATTAATTTGCTCAAGCAACTCGCAAAAACCAGAGAAATATTTTATTTACTAGATCACCAGTTTATTATGAAAGGATATAACTCGGGAACAGCCAGATGGATGAGACACATAGGGCAAGGTATGGGGAGAGGGCTCAGAGCTTCCATGCCCTCTCCCGGCATGCCATTCTCTCCGCATCTCCACGTGTTCACCAACCCAGAAACTCTCCAAACCCTGTCCTTCTAGGGTTTTATGGAGGCTTCATAACATAGGCATGATTGACTAAATCACTGCCCATTAGTGATTGAACTCAACTTCCAGCCCCTCACTGCTCCCCTGGAGGTCAGAGTGGAGCTGAAAGTTCCAACCTTCTGATCACGTGGTTGGCTCCACTGGCAATCAATTCTCCTTAAGTACTTTCCAAAAGTCACTTTATTAACATAAACAGTAGAGAAGGAGTTATTATGATAACAAGACACCCATTTCACCCATTTCAGGAACTGAGACTAGAGACCAAATGTCATGACAAAAATGCTGCCATAGAGATGCAAACTGATTATTTACAAATAAAATGACAGAATAGCTGAGATTTGTTTAAAAAGAAAAAAAAAGCTACTGCCATTTCTGTAACTGCTCAGGAAATTCCAAGATTTTGGGAGCTGTGAGCCAGGAACCTGGTTGAAATATATATTTATATATTATTTATTTATATATGTAAAAATATACATATATATATAATTTATATATTATATATATATATTTCTCATTATAAATCACAATATCATAATCCTCAGCACCCTGAACAATGACTGACATCTAGTTCTTTCAAAAATCTCTCAGCAGTCAGGAATGAAGGTCTGAATGAACTCTTGAGTTCTGGAGAATCAACTTTTCTCCCAGTCAGTGAAAAAGAATGCAGATGCCAGAAATCAGATACCAGCTACCTGTCCCTTTGTCTGGGCCCTAGAATAATTGAGATTTAACTCAGGCCACTTTGCATAGAATTAAAGAGTAACACTGAGGTCACTAGTGAGTCAGAGGGGGCTGTTAGCTCCTAGAGCAAACCTAGGTCCAGCTTCTTAGTGTTCTCTGGAGGGAACCTGTTCTGTAATTGTTAGATGTCTCATCCTTTCATCCGTAGTAGGCCTACCTGCCTTGTCTTTACATGGGGCTGTGAGTTTGGGATTTGTGACATTTGGACTCAGTCTAGATTGTTTAGAACAATAGTTCTCAACTGGGGCCGTGTCACCCACCAGGGGACATTTGGTGCTGTTTACAGACATTTTTGGTTGACAGTGGGTATGCAGTGCACTTGGCATCCAGTAGGTAGAGGCTATGGATGCTGATAACATCCTCCAATGCACAGGATGGCCCCCTAACAAAAAACTTTCTGGTCCAAAATGTTAGTGGAAAAATCCTGGTTTAGGGTAACAATGATAATTGGTAGCTGGCATTGTTGACTTCTGCCGTGTGCCAAGTCTTGCACTGTATACTTTACACACACCATCTCAATCTCCAAATTGTTCCTAAGAAACAAGGACTATTGCAATCCCCATTTTACAAATGAGAAAACCGAAGCTCAGAGAGGTGGACTTACCTAAGATTACACACCTTAGAAAGGGTAGAGGAAGTTGAGGTGGGCTACTAGGCTTCTCTGGCTGGATGTTCCCGAATTTATCTGCTGCCACCATGGACAGGAGACTGAGCAGTAAGCCTTCAGAGGGGTCTGTCCACTCAGTCAAGGCTTGGCTATTGGCCAGAGAGGAGATTTTTCTTCCCTGAGTTGTCCTAGCCTGCATGGCCTCACTCTCCCTGCACTGCAGTCTGTACTTGGCTCTAAAGCTCAGTTCCCCTGCCAGCCCCAAGCTAGTGCCAGCCCTTCTCCATGGGGAAGAAGCTTCTGGGTTCAAACCTAGGCCTTATGCACTCTCCCATGAAGCCCATCCTTTCTGGGCAGGAGTCCTTGAATCAACTCTGGGGGCTGCAAGGCCATATCTCACATATCCTTTCAGGTAGGGAGGGCTAGGCCTGCTAGGTTGGTGATAGAACTGATCCAAGAAAGGGCTTGAGGTCCCAGAAAACCTCGGAAAGTAATTCCTGCACAGGACTGGGGATGGCGTAATCCTGGACCAGTGGCGAGTGGAGGTGGAGCAGGGAGTCACCCTTTCTAGCCTGTTTGTGTGAGGGTAGAGCTCCAAGCCCTGCAAGGAATCCCCCAACCTGCTTATGAACAATCTCAAAGGGCTTTCTGAAGGCCTGGGAAAGTGGTGGCTAAAATACAAAGGTAGTTTTTCCAGAGAAGATCAAGACAGTCAAGGATCAATCTAGGGTCAAGTGTGAGAGGAAGCAATGCTGAATCAGTTTGAAATATCCATCCCTTTCATCCATCCATCCATCCATCCATCCAACATATATGTAGGGGGCTTCTGCCAGGAGCCAGGGATGCTTAAAAGTCTCCAGGAACACCCATCAGCTCATTTTGTCTGGGGAGGTAGGACAGCTCAGAGGTTCCATCTACCATATGTGACTGTGGAGTCAGACCCAGCTCTTTCATTTCTGAGCAGGGTGACTTCTGGCAAGGGACCTCACCTCTCTGACCCTCTTTCCTCCTATGTGTAATGGAGAGACCAGCAGCTCTTGATATCCTTGTCATAGAGTTTTGAAAACTCAGTGAGACAATGTGTCCCAAATGCCTGGCATATAGTAGGGTCTCAATACACAACAGCAATAGCTACCTTTTTTTGTTTTTGTTTTTGTTTTGTTTTGTTTTTTGTTGTTTTTTTTTTTTGGACCTTGGTTAGGTCTTTAGACACTTTATTTATTTATTTATTTATTTATTTAAATGTTTATTTAGAGAGGGAGAGAGAGCAAGCAAGCATGACCAGGGAAGGGGAAGGGAGAGAGGGAGAGAATCACAAGCAGGCTCCACGCTGTCTGCAGAGCCTGACTAGGGGCTTGATCTCACCAACCATGAGATCATGACCTGAAATCAAGAGTCAAGAGTTGAACACTTAACTGACTGAGCTACCTCTGTATGAATTATTTAATACAATCCTTACCACCACCTTATCATGAAGGTATTAACTCCATTTAAAAATCGGGAATGTGCCCCTCTAGAGGTTAACTAACTTGTAGGAGGATGCACAACTTAGGTTTTTCCTAGGCAGATCTGTCTGATCCCAAAGCCTATATTTTTAGAAATTTTGCCTCCTGCTAATTGTGATTTCCCATGGTAGGAATAGAAAATGCATGTTTTCAGGTTTAGAAGGTTTTTCAAGCAAATTTAGCACCTAGAAGTGGAGTAGAGTGAGTTGCCCAGGCTGGTGAAGCTCTGGAACGCCAGGTGGGCCAATTCAGTGGGATCTGGTGAGGGAATTGTGACATTCATTCCAGGAGTTTGGGTTATTCTAGGGCAGTTGTTCTTTATCTTCCTTGGGTTCTAAATCCCTTCATGCATCTGATGGAAACTATACATCCTCTCGCTGGAAAATGCCTATGAGCACAACACACATTTTGTGCATAATTCTAGGGGGATTGTAAAACCCAACCATGGACCCCTTCTAAGAACCCTCCTCCACTAGGGCAGCACATCCCAAGTGTGGGACCATATCACTAGTGGTCTCCAAGATCAGTTAAGCAATATGAGGACAAAATGTTTGATATTCAAATATTTATTTTATAGTTACTTACCTTCCATTTATAACAAATGAGACTGGTTTTCCATTTATGGTCATAACATACATTTGCCTTTTAAAACATACTTATTTAAGAAAATAAAAGTTTAATTAAAGAAAAATATGGAATAAATAGTAGTAGAGGTAGGGTGCAGGTTTGGCAAAAATCATGAAGGATGATTTCGGAAACTTCTCTGAGGTTTCTAGTTGGTGGTGTCATAGTGGTTTTACTCTGGTGTCGTCTGAACTTCCAGAGGACCCTGGAAATGACCTATTCTCAGGCTTTCTAAATCTGATCAGATGGTTCGGATCAAACAAGAATGTGGTTTGTTGAGTCTCTGCTATAATGAGTTGTCCCCTTCCTGCTGCCAATCAAAACTACACCAGATATCATCTTTGTGGGGCTCTAAGTGTAGGCATTTTGGTGCTATATCCATTCATTTATTCAGCATTCATTTAGCAAACATTATGTGCCAATTAGCAAGCATACACCACACTCCACTCACTCCCAGAAAATATAAAATCCCCAGCACCCAAGGACAAGCCAGTCTGTATGATGTGACAGAATACCAGATTAGGAATCAGACCAGGTTCCATAAGTAGCTCGCTATGTAATCATGAGCAGGTCCCTTTACTTCTGTAGTATCTTTTTTCCTGACCCTGTTTTTCCCCTCACCCCCAACACTAAGTACTTATTTTTCCATACCAATTCTTCAATTCTCCAACATCAACTGGGTGTCCAACAATTCAATTCTGACACTGACTCCCAGAGTTAGCACAGACCCCACAGGCTAAGGGCTCAGTCCCATAAGACTGCCCCCACTTCAGATGTCCCTGCGCATGGGCTTCCCAGGCTACCTTCACTTCACCCAGGAGACTAAAAATTTGGGGATTCCCATGACAGCTTCCTCAGGTATGATAATTCTCTAGAACAACTCACAAAATTCAAGAAAGCACTCTGCTTACAGGAACAGCCAAATGGAGGAGAAGCATATTGGGGGTGGGGGTATTGCAGATTTCCACGCCCTCTCCAGGGGCACCACCCTCACAGCACTTCAAGGTTTTGGAGCTTTTATGGAGATCTCATTATATAACATGGACACTGGAGATTCAGTGTAATCTCCAGCCCCTCTCCCTTCCCAGGTGAGGAGATGGGGAGGGTCGGGGAAGGGGACATGATTGGGGTGGGAACAGAAAGTTTCAAACCTCTAATAACAGGGTTGGTTCCTCTTGTGGCTAGCTATCTAGATATTTGAAGCTATCCAGCACCCTCCTCACAAAGAGTCACCTCATTGGCATCAACTCAGGTATCAGTAGTTAATAGGGGCTCGTTATGAATAACAAAAGATGCTCTTATCACTCAGAAAATTCTAAGGGTATTTAGAGCTCTGTGTCAGGAATTCTAGACAAAGACTATATGTTTATATATTATACCTTCTCTGAGTCTCCTGAATACAAAAAGAGAGTATTCAACTAGATGAGAGGACCATAGGCCATATCTAGACTGCACTGTATTTTATTTTATTTTTTAATGTATATTTTGAGAGAGAGTGAGCAGGGAATGGGCAGAGTGAGAGAGAGAATGAATCCCAAGCAGGCTCCATGCTGTCAGTATAGAGCCCAAAAAATATTAAAAAAATTTTTTTAAAATATTTTTTAAAATTTTATTTTAGGGAGAGAGAGCACAAGTGAGGGAAAGGGGGAGGGGGGGAGAGAGAGAGAGAGAGAGAGAGACTGACTCCTAAGCAGGCTCATGCTGAGCCTGGAGCCCAAAGTGGAGCTCGATCCCATGACCCTGGGATTATGACCTGAGCCAAAATCAAGAGTGGGACGCTCAACTGACTGAGCCACCCAGGTACACTAAAAACAATATTTATCACAAAAATAATCCAGATCTCTGATCTCTCTTGAAAATCAGAAGATTTAGCATCACTGGGGCAGCATTCCCAAATGGCAGTATCTGCCTCACACCTTTGAAAGGGTTTTTCTATTTGTCATAGTTCCTACCACTCCCACCTACCTCACCTCACTAAGAGTGGCTGGGCCCCTGCATTCTGAAGTCCCTTCAAACCCCAAACCTATGATACTAGAAAGTTTAGGTTACTATTGACTAGAAGCTCCTTGAGGATGGGAGTGTAACTGATTCTAGGTACATATTTGAAGCATCCTTACTGCACAGTACATTTCTCTGATAATTAGGGGATACCTCACTGTGGGATGAATAGATAGGAAATAAGAAATAACTCTGCAAAAGTAAGTGCTAAAGGAATGAAAAAGGCAGCAAGGTTTTTGGTTCCTAGAAACCTAGGAGTTTCTAGGGGTTAAGCATAGCCCAGGAAGGCAAGGGTCTCTGGTAGTACCCTACTTTCCAATTTAAAATAATTAGAGTCAAGAGCTGGTTGAGATGAGTGGTACAAACACAGGAGATGCTAGGGAAGGCAGGTGCCACAAATGGAGGGAAAGTTATAGGCATTTATTAAAGAAAATCCTACTCTCTGTTAGAAAACTTTAGGAACACCTGTGTGACTCAGTCGGTTAAGTGTCCAGCTCTTGATTTAGGCTCAGGTCATGATCTTATGGTTTGTGGGATTGAGCCCCTAGTCAGACTCCTTGCTGACAGTGTGGAGCCTATTTGGGATTCTCTCTCTTCCTCTCTCTTTCTCAAAATAAAAAAATAAACTTAAAAAATAAAATTTTAACATTATCCCATTTCAAACTCCTTATCTTTAAAGTTATAAATAAGAAAAAGGCAGATTGTCTACTCAGCTAACTATAATAACACTGAAGTTAAGAGAATGGATTTTAGGTCATCCAGACCTAGAACTTATTAACAATGTGACCTTGAGAAAATCAACTTCCTAATCTATTAAATGGGGATATAAGACCTGGTAATTTTAATTCCACACATATTTAATTCAATGCATACTATATATTCAATGCAGACATTGAATGAGATGCTGAAGATACAGCAGTGAACAAGACAGGGATGGAGAGACAATAACCAAGCAAATAAATACATGAGATAATTCTTCTGAAGGAATAAATGCAACAAGTACAATGGAGTAAAAATAAGCGTTGTAGAAAGTCACTGAAGCGTGGTGGTAGAGGGCAGGTAGAGATGGGATGTCAGGGAAGGTGGCATTTGGGCTGTAATCTAAATGAGCAAAGAGGGGGGTGCCTGGGTGGCTCAGTCAGAGAAGCGTCCGACTTCGGCTCAGGTCATGATCTCACGGTCCGTGGGTTTGAGCCCCGCATGGGGCTCCTGTGCTGACAGCTCAGAGCCCAGAGCCTGTTTCAGATTCTGTGTCTCCCTATCTCTCTGCCCCTCCCCAGCTTGTACTCTCTCTCGCTCTCAAAAATAAATATTAAAAAAAAAAAAAAAAAGCAAAAAGGAAAACAGGAGGAAAGGGGTCCTAGGTCCAGCTGTTGTGAGGAATAACTGAATGAATGAAAGCACTTGGTGATAAACAACCACTCAATAAACAGTTGCTATTCTTATTATGGCATATACTTTACTCTCAGCTCCTTCTGTTCAAACAGAAGCTGGCCAAGCCATAGATCAGAGAGATAAATACATATATTTGAAAAAATATATAAGAAGTGTGTGTGTGTGTATATATATATATATATATATATATATATATATATATATATAGGCCCCCAAGACAGATACAGGCTCTGGCATCATGAGATTCCACAGCTCTGAATCATGCACCCAAGTCAGGTAGAAGCAGCAACCCAGCCTCACCCCTATTTCCAGCCCAACTTCTTCCTCAGGAGCAACACCATACAGAATTATTTTAACTCCTGAGACTCATAATCCCTCCATTGGAAACCTGGAACTTGGAAAAGCCTCTTAATTTTACTTAATTGATACGCACATGTGATACCTGAGGCGCTCATTATTCCCATCTGTTTCTCTTTGGAGTTATGTGCCTGTCAGGTCCAATTGTTTTAAGGGGTTCTGGGTTAATGAGAGTGAGTGGTCAAGAAGAAAAACGCAGAAATGTAAACAGAAAACTTCTGGTTGCATGATGAGTCTGGTAACTTGCTTATGGAAGTTCAAAAACACATCATAGGCATTTAAGGGTTGGTCAAAATCTTGCTTGACTCTTGGGACAGTTCCATCAGCTGATAGTCTTTGATAAGATTCATTGAGCACCTAGTACATGTCACACATTGTGTTGAAGAACTTCAAAGGCATTATTAGTTCCTTCAATATTCCCAACATGCCTATGAAGTGGTTTCCTTTTATATTTAGTCCCCCTTCATAGATAAGAAAACTGACATTCAAACAGCTAGTAAATAACAACGCTGGGATTTAAATCCAGATCTGACCCTGCTCCCCAACCCCCCAAGATCTAGCTTTTTTAACCACATAGTGGTTGGTCTCCCAAAGCCAGAGGAAAATACCTCCGAGGGATGCCTTTCTATCCATTTGGGAACCTCCGCCCTGGAGAAAATCCTCAACCAAGAAACTCCCACACAGGAAAGACTGCCTCATCAAAGCAAGAAGCCCCACCCTAGACACACACACCTGGGATCAGCACTCCCAAATCCACCCAGATGGCCCCCTAGCCCCTTAAAGGAAGTCTCCATTGCCCAGCAGGATAAAGAAACCCTCTCCCATTCCTGAAGACCTCCCCACTTCCCTTGGCCCACTACCCCAAATTTCAGAAGAGGAACGGCTATAGAATTTGCAGGACCTACTGCAAAATGAAAATGTGGGATCCCTTGTTAAAAAAAAAAAAATCAATAATTTCAAGAATTCGAGAGTAGAGCATTAAACCAAACCCTGGGGCCCCTCTTCTGCGACTGCACTGGTCACTTGCTCATAAAGCCGGCCCTGCTTCAGAGATACACTTCCAGTGAAGGGACTGGCTACCTCAGTCAGAATCCCCAAATCCTTGGGACCTGGGGTGGAGGTGAGACGTACGTAGGACACCCAACTTCCCAAGATATTCGAGAACACCTTCGCAAATTTGGGACAAACTTCGAAAATTTGAAGGCACTTCTCCCGGCTTGGACACAAAGTCTCCTCGCACCCCTCTGGTCTCTGGGTGGTCCTTACGACCCCGCCCCAGCTCCACCTTCGGGGTGTGTGGGCCTCACCGCGTGCAGCCCATTGCCGGGGCAACCGACGCCGCGAGAGATGCATTGTGGTCCGCAACAAAATGCAGGAGAAAGATCCTGAGGGAACCATTGAGGTCATGGGCCAATGGGAGAGTCCTGGGGGCTGCGTCAAGCCAATGGGGACGTTCGATGGGGGGCGGGGCCGGCGGGAGCAGGGCGGGGCCTAGGCACTAGGCGGCGGCGGCTGGCGTGGGGCTCCTTAGATGCGCCACGGCTTCGGTAGCGACGGTAGCTTCAGCCGGCTGTGAGCGTCGCCAGCCCCTCCCCCAGGAGACCGTTGCAGTTGGCCACCCCCTGCTCCTCGGTGAGGGACTCGGGGGCTGCGGTCGGCTTCTTCGCCTGGTTACATCCCCCGACAGACTTCTCCCGCCGTTCGGTCCGCGCGGCCCGCGCTTTCTGAGAAGTGGGGTGGGGGGCGGGAGGAGCGGGCTGGGGGAGCTGGCGCCTCAGGCACAACCTGCACCCCAACTTCTTACCCCTTGCCGGGGCCTCGCCCCCCCCAGGTAACCATGTGTGACCGAAAGGCCGTGATCAAAAACGCCGACATGTCGGAGGAGATGCAACAGGACTCGGTGGAGTGTGCGACTCAGGCGTTGGAGAAATACAACATAGAGAAGGACATTGCGGCCCATATTAAGAAGGTGAGGACGGGGTGCGGGTGGGGGGCTCGAGCCGTTTGCGCACAGCTGGGGCGAATCACAACTTAGTCCTTCTCCCCGATGCTGCGTCCCCAGGGCGCTTGGCAGAGGTCCTTGGAGGCACGCAGGGCAGCTCGGGTGTAGAGGATTCCAGAAAGGACGCAGATGAATTTTGCGCTCCTGATGAGAAGACCAGACCCTCGGCTCCTGAAGTTTTTTTATTACCCAGCTCCGCGGGGGGAAAGCGCCACCTAGCAACGGTTTCTAGGATCATGGAGCAGCGATTCCCCCTTCTGCAGGATTCCTGCGCGGAGGATCCATCTGGGTGTTCCGGAGGGGCGGGGGGGTGCTGCGTGGGTGTTTCCAGCCGGGCCGGAGAGAGATGTTGCCAGCCTTTCGGTGGGGAGTTTAGTCGGCAGTTGAGGGAAAGTGGGTGGTGGTGGTGGTTAGGGGGCTGGGGTGAGGGCTTGGTAAATAGCATTCTGTAGAAAGCTGGCAGGACTGCCAATTTCTCCGAGCTGTGTTTTCTGGAAGGGAAGGAAGCTGGCAGCCTAAGCCGTGGGAGGGTTCCCAGTTGAGAACAGGGAGATGAAAGACTTCAGATGGAACAGAAATACCTTTTTTGACCAACGCAGCAGTGCGTTCATCTAGCTTGTAAGAATGTTATACCAATAGGTCTGAAAGATGTTCATGCTGCATACACTGTATAAGAGCCGACTTTTGTGTAACTCATCACAGAGACTTGTAAGAATTTTATAGAGAAAGGTTAGCTTTGATCCCTGCCCTACAGTCGCCTAAGTGAAGAAATCATCACCGGCGTTTTGGTCCTCAGAGCCCCTTTGGGTGAGGAAAACAGGGAAAGTTGTTTCTGCAATTTGCTGTCCTTGTGTACCAGGTGGTAGATGGGCATCATCAGGATAGATGTGGAAGAGAGGGCTACTGAAATGACAATTAAGGATAAAATCTGACCAGGTGGCTGTCGGATTCTGCTGCTAGCATTCTTTCTGTAGGAACAGTGGATTGCTGTGCCCCTTTCAAATTTTCACACAGTGGTTTAGATGTTAATTGAGGCTTTGCCCTTTTGGACATCTTTTTGTTTTCATTGATACTGGAGTGCGCTAAGGAATGGGGTATTTTCGGCTAAATAGTGACCATTTTGGATTTTGTGGTGCATGATCTACAGTAGGATAATTTTGACTTGTTGTGTTTACACATGACTTGATAGACTGAAACTGTTATCACCTGCTGTTAATTAACAATATCATAAAAGATACGGAGGTGAAATTACCATGATAACAAAGCGCCCTTTGAGGCTGCCCTTTCTGCCTTTTACCTCCCCAACCCCCATTCTCAGCTTAGCTCAGACTGCAAGTATGTTTGCATTAATGCACTATGTAGGCGACTTGGAGCTGGGGAACATTCTTTCATGCTAAGAATTTGCAGATGCTAACGTTCCTCCTTTCTGCCCCTACAGGCTCTACTTATCTAGGAGGCAAACTCTGACCTCTGGTTTAGCACTGAAATTCTAGTGTTCTCTTTTTCTTCCTCCCTCTCCCCCCACCAGGAGTTTGACAAGAAGTACAACCCCACCTGGCACTGCATCGTGGGGAGGAACTTCGGTAGTTATGTGACACATGAAACCAAACACTTCATCTACTTCTACCTGGGCCAAGTGGCCATTCTTCTGTTCAAATCTGGTTAATCGCATGGACTGTGTCACACACCCAGTGATCCATCCAAAAACAAGGACTGCAGCCTAAATTCCAAATACCAGAGACTGAAATCTTCAGCCTTGCCTAGGGGAACACCTCGATCTTTGAACCTTTATTGTGTTGTTTTGTACAGGGCATTCTCTGTACGAATTTGTTGTGGTTATAAAACAATTAGCAAAACAGCTTACATTTGTATTTATTTTCTATTCCATATCTCTACCCCATGTTTTTCCTCCTCAAAATCCATTCCTTTCAAAAATAAATCTGTTGGAGAAGTGTGTGTTAGTTACGATTTGTTCAAATCTAGGTTTGAAGATGGCCCATCACTTGATCTTGACTAGGTTAGTGGGAGTCAGTCTTCGAAGTTGGTTTCTGTGGGATTTAATAGACTGGCCTGTTCCTCGTGCTCTTGAGTCTTTCATCTCTCCCATCCTGCAGCTGTTCTGCATGGAAGACCTACTACTCAGAAGTGCATGTTGAGAAATACATGGCAGAGAAACTTTCGGATTAAATATTATGGCTAATCTGATAAATATTATCCTTAAGTGCTCATTTTGTTAAAAGATGTAGAATGTTCTGGACCTTGGGCCTTGGGAGGTGATGAATGAATGTGTAGAACTTCACCAAAGCTTTCTATGGCTGTAAAATAAGCCAATTACAAAGTTGAGCTAATGAGAAATTCTCTGGGGTGTGGGCTATCTGCGCCCCCCCCCCCCCCCCCCCCCCCCCCCCCCCCCCCCCCCCCCCCCCCCCGGGCCTTTTCCTGCCTTGTCCCAAAAGGACACTCAAGATTAAAAGTGGTCTTAAAAAGGAAAATGAAAGTTTCTGAGCAGCAGCCGTCCATGTGATTCTAATAAAGTCTTTGCAGGAATTTAAACGTGTAAGCCTGCTGTGCTGTGCTTTAACTAGCTGTACTTAGAAACCCCATTAACAATTAAATGTGAATTGAGGCTTTCATTAAAAGACCCAATTAAAGCTGTAGATAAGTAACTTTCATTAAAGGTTTCCTGCTATCAATTTTAAGAAGACTTAAGTCGTTTCTATGAAGAAAAACAAATATAGCAGACTTTTGTAGGTATAAAGGAAATATGCTGGAGGCTGAAACAACCCACACTCATCTTGGGAAGCTGCAAGGAAAGTCCTGGCTTTTTGGTTTCCCTATATTACTTTTCAGTGTTCACGTGAAGTCAGGCTTTTTATTTTACTTTGGATCTGTGAGATGCAATTAGGATTTCTGAGCAGCTGAGCTGTTGCTAGCACAGAAGGGGAGGATAGAGTTGAGAGGACTCCAGCTTAAGAATAGCATTAGGTTGTAATATCTTTGGGAGATTATTATTACCAGAACTTGGGGTTTTAGGAATTGTAGTGAAATTGAGCTATGTTAGGATTGGGAAAGTTTCAGGGTAAAGAGGCAAACCATTATTTTTCCTGTTTATTACAGTAGTTAAAATGGGAGGATTTTCCCCCTGCTTGCTGCAGGGAAGAAGGATGAGGTTCTGTGGAACAATACAACTGAGTTGATTTAGGTTTGTATTTATATAAACAGACTGAAGATGTTCCCATAGTTCATTTTTCTTTTTCTCCTCTTTCTATATTTCTATATTTCCTCTTTTTTCTCCTCTTTCTATATTTCGATTTGAAGCTTTTAAAGCTGTATCAGTCCTGTTCAGTTATCTCTGCTTCCAAATAGTCTGCCGGCAATAGATCCTAGAGCTGGTAGAAGTCCACAAATGGCTGGACATTGGGGAGTTCTAATTTGATCAGGCCCATATCTACTGTCTGAAAGTGGCAGTTTTTAATTATTTTATTTTTAAATGTTTGAGAGAGTATGCAGGTTCAGGGGAGGGGCAGAGAGAGAATCTTAAGCAGGCTCTGGGCTGTCAGCACAGAGCTGCCCAATGCAGGGTTTGATCCCATCAATGGAAAGATCATGACCCAAGCCAAAAATCAAGAGTCATGCTTAACTGACTGAGCCACCCAGGTACCCCTATGTTTTTGATTCAGATGTGAGAAAACCACTTTGCCAGGGAGATAGAACTGGGCTGATGGTTTATGAAATTCCTTCCAGTGTCTGCTGCTTGTTAATTGTAATTTCAAAGGCCAGCTGGCTGAGAAAATGTAAGCTAAAAGTTTTTCTAAGGGTTAAGGCTTGTCAAATGTTCTTTTGCTATTCTTTGAGATAGTTGTATATAGATAGCTGTGTGTCTGAAAACTTTATTTATTTTTAATATTAGAGAATGTATACTTGTGAGCCGGGAAGGGGAAGAGAGAGAGAATCGCAAGCAGGCTCCACGCTGTCAGCTTGGAATCCAACATGGGGCTTGATCTCACGAACCGTGAGATCATGACCTGAGCCGAAATGCTGAACTGATTGAGCCACCCAGGTGCCCCTGAAAGCTTTTCAATGACAGGGCAAGATCTTGTGAGTGAAGGTACATAACTGACCCCCACTGTGCTGGACCAAGATGCAGCATATACCTGAAGGCTTCTGAAATGCCCTTGAACTAAGTTCACCACAATTAATACATGGCCAGCCAAGTCACAGGTTGCTTTCTGCAGTTTCTTACTAAAATCCCTTAAAAACCATAAGCTTCATTCACTTCACAATATTTATGGCCTCACTTTAACATCAAACAGTAGACTGTACTGAGGAGATGAGTGCTCTGCCCAGCTCTGCCCCTTAGTACTGGGGCGGAGAGGCTAGATAGTTTTCGAACTTTTATAATTTTATTGGCTATAGAACCCTTCAAATGTATTCTGATAAAGAAGCTCTCGAGGGGTGCCTGGGTGGCTCAGTTAAGTGTCCAACTCTTGATTTTGGCTCTGGTCAAGATCTTAAGGTTGTGAGATTGAGCCCCATGTTGGGCTTGATGCCGGGAGTGGAACCTGCTTGGGATTTTCTCCCTGCTCCTCCCCTTCCTGCTCTCCTGCTTGTGTGCGCGCCCTCTCTCTCAAAAAAAAAAAAAAAAAAAGCTCTCCATATAAAACACAAAAGCAGGAGTTGGCTGGTACATTTATTCTTTCAACAAGGATTTATTGTTTTCTTCATGACAGGCACTGAGGATACAGTAGTCGTTTTTGGTGGAAGAGGAATGAGTGAGTGTTGACAAAAATGTATTTCCCTCACTGATCCCTCCCCAAGAAGAAATAACAAATAGTGCACAAATTGTAAACTCCTTTAGTGGTTCAGTTCATAATTCTAGTTGTGATTGTTAACCCTCTGACTTGGGCCCTGGTTTTTGGCCCCAGACTTAGTCCTAGGCTGAAAGGCTGACTCAGGTACAGCTAGGACATTTTCTAGTTCACATAATCATTGGGTTCAAATGATTCATTATCCCTCTGGAAGGCAGCACCAGCAGAGAAGCTACAAATACACTTAAAAAATGAGAAGTTTTACCTCAACTACACACTGCACAGCCAAGAAAAATTAGCAGGAGTTGAGCACAAAATATAGACCAAATACCTCTGGGAGAAGGCCTGAAGCAGCTCCCAATGAAAGGTGCAACAAAGTGACAGGAATCTGGTTCTTCCACTTGGAGATTGGTCACATCAGAACATGAGTCCAAGGCCCACCTCCTTAAGAGGAGATGTTCTGCTACTGGTCTCACTTCCTTTACTTCCAGGCTTTCAACAGGACGTGACTGGTACACACTCCAGAACAGCAAAGGAGTTACAGTTTGAAGCCAGAATGAATGGCCACAATGCCTGACGTGAGACTTTCGTAAGTCACTTTCTCAAAACCCGCATCCTCTATCATCTCTTTGAACTCCTCCTAAGACACAAAGAAAGATACAGCAAGGATCACCTGGATTTAAACTCTAGGCCCTTTGTTGTAAAATTATGGTTTTGTACCTGAGGTGGGAACTGTCGGATACTCTCTACAAGGTATTGGTAGGACTTCCAATCTCCTGCGATGACTTCTCCCAGGACAGGAATGACCTGGAAGCTATACAGATCATAAAGCCTAAAGAAAAGGATGAAAGATTAAGGTTAGAACATGACCCCTGATAAGCAAGAAGTTTTAGGCCTGGAGTCATAAATCCAAATGCCTTGCAGGGTCAGTACCTGAAATAAGCGATGCGGGCCAGGTGCAAGACCAATAGGGAGTAACAAGGTACAATTAGGAAGTAGCATAAAAGTGGAGAAGGCGTGGGGCGCCTGGGTGGCTCAGTGGGTCGAGTGTCTGACTTCGACTCAGGTCATGATCTCGCAGGTTCATGGGTTCGAGCCCCTGCATTGGGCTCTCTGCTATCAGCGTGGAGCCCACTTTGGATCCTCTGTCCCCATCTCTCTCTGCCCTTTCCCCACTTGTGCTCTGTCTCTCTCAAAATAAGTAAATCTAAAAATAAGTGGAGAAGGGACAAGCACTACTCAGCTCTGACTACTGCCATGTGGGAATAAGTGCTTTCTCAGTGTTGCCATACATCTGATTTCTCAATTGAAGCTGGAAATTTTCATGTAAAACTTCCTGATTTTTAAATATGAACATCTAGGTCAATTTCTTAAAAATTGATGAGTCAAAATACATCTGTGGGCCAACTTGAGCCTTTGAAATTCTTCTGGCTTAGGTGTTGTCGTTAGAACTGGCTGACCTGAGGTGGCACTGTGTCCCCTAGAGACTCTGAACTATGAGGTTCATGCTTCTAGCTTACTGGCTATTTTCTGTCCATTTGGGGATGGGAAGCCCTTGGCTAGACAAGGAGAATAAAGCCCTGTTAACAGTGCCAACCTGGAAATGAGGGGATTGTTCACTTGGCTAAACTCCAGACAGAGAAACCGTCCTCCTGGCTTCAGGACTCGATGGGCTTCCTGGAGTGCCTGAGCAAGACAAGGAACAAGAGAACATACTCCTCAGCAGAACTCACTCAATTCCATGAGGCCAAGACAGCTCGAGCTTCGGTGGGCATTATAAAAGTTAGCATTTCCCATAGCTCCCTTGTGCATTCTTAGCTGGAAAGCTGTAGTAGCAGAGATAACCCTACACTATTCTAAATTTTATAGGCACGAAGAGAAGGTTACTTGGAGCATTCAGACTGGTATAACCACATGGTGGCCAATTTCACAATTATTATTTATTAAAAGCTTATTTCAGGATTTTTTTTTCTTTATTTTTTAATGTTTGTTTATTTTTGAGAGAGACAGAGTATGAGCAGGGGAGGGGCAGAAAGAGAGGGAGACACAGAATCCGAAGCAGGCTCCAGCCTCTGAGCTGTCAGCACACAGCCCGACATGGGGCTTGAACTCACGGACCTTGAGATTATGACCTGAGCCAAAGTCAGATGCTCACCCAGGCGCCCCTTTTTTCTTTATTTTTAAAAGTAAACTCTTGGGCACCTGGGTGGTTCGGGTGGTTCAGTTGGTTCAGTGTCCTACTTCAGCTCAGGTCATGATCTCATGGTTCATGGGTTTAAGTCTTGAATCGGGCTTGGTGCTGTCAGCACAGAGCCTGCTTTGGATCCTCTGTATCTCCCCACCTCTCCTCTGCTGCGCTCTCTGTCTCAAAAATAAACATTAAAAAAAAAAAAAAAAGTAAACTCTGCCCAACGTGGGGTTCAAACTTACAACCCCAAGATCAAGGGTTACATGCTTTACCAACAGAGCCAGCCAGGCATCCCTACAATTACTTATTTAAATCACAGTGGATATCCTTTTTGATCTAGCAATTTTACTTCAAGGAACCTATCTTATAGAAATGCATCCATTGGGATATGCATAAAATAAATGTTTATTTTTAAGAGAGAGAGAAAGAGAGAGAATGTGTGTATGTGAGCAAGAGAGGAGGAGAGGGTGAGAGAGGGGGTCAGAGGATCCGAAGTGGGCTCTGTGCTGATATCAGCTAGCCCAATGCGGGGCTTAAACTCCTGAACCACAAGATCATGACCATGAGTTGAAGTAGGACACTCAACTGACTGAACCACCCAGGTGCCCCTCCAAGATACATATTTAATGGAAAAAAAGCAATGAGCAAAATGTTTCATATCCTAATATTTGTATAAAAAAAGAAAAAAACAATAAAGACATTGACACAAGAAATTGGTGATTGTCTGGAGGGAGAGGATGCACTGAATGGTTGGGACACATGGATAGGAGGCATACTTTCACTGATACACCTTTTTGTACTTTGAACCTATTCAAAAACATTTTTTTTTAATTAAAATAATAAACTGGCTACATACACAAGCAGGTCATAAAAACCAAGCTGAAGTGCATCATAAGGATGTCCCACCAAGGTGGCTGAGTGGCTCAGTCGGTTAAGAGTCCAACTTCAGCTCAGGTCATGATCTTACGGTTCGTGAGTTCAAGCCCCATGTCAGGCTCTGTGCTGACAGGTGAGAGCCTGTGTCTTCCTCTCTCTCTGCCCTTCCCCCGCCCACACTGTCTCTCTCTCTCTCAAAAATAAATAAACATTAAAAAAAAAAAAAAGTCCCACCGAAAGCAGAGAAACCAGATAACTAGAGCCCCCATTATAGAACCAAAATGTGGCACCTTGCCTATTACCTTCAAATGCTTTGGGATAGAATGTTGAAGTAGAAATAAAGAAGAACTGCATCAGGTGGTGCCTGGCTGGCTCAGTCAGTGGAGCATGGGACTCTTGATCTCAGGGTTTTGAGTTTGAGCCCCAAGTTGGGTGCAGAAATTACTTAAAAATAGGGGCACCTGGGTGGCTCAGTCAGTTAAGCATCTGACTTCAGCTCAGGTGATGATCTCATGGTTTGTGGGTTTGAGCCCAGCATCAGGCTCTGTGCTGGCAGAATGGAGGCTACTTGGGATTCTCTTCTTCTTCTCTGCCCCTCCCCAACTCATGCTGTCTCTCCCTCTCTCAAAATAAATAAACAAATTACTTTAAAATCTTAAAAAAAAGAACAAAAAGCTGTGTCAGATTACAAGCTGAATGTTCCCTTCTCCCTAAAGAGGAACCCATTACTCTAGCTACCTTCTGCCAAAATAGTGTTTGCCTTTTTCTGTGTTGGCCTTGGAATCTGCAAACTCACAGAGTCAGACAACTTCTCAAATGAGAGGAAACAGATGGAATGCCAGAGAGCAAGACAGACAGCTCAAAGATGTGAATACCAACCCAAGCAACAAAGGCTTCTATGAGGATCTGCTCTGTGGTCTTGGTCTTTTTCAATTTTGTGAGTAGGAAAATTGGCAACTTCAAGGATTGAAGCCCCTAAGCCTGACATGGTCATTCCACTCAAGAGCTGGTTCAAGTGAAGAAGCTCTCCCTCCTTCCTCCTTTTCCGTGGGGCCATTCCAGGAGATCTAATATCGTGAGAGTCACTCAAGCTGACGATGCAGCCATTCATACCTGATCAATGTGTGTGACATTCCGGATCCCAAAGGCAATAGTGTAAACATCAAACTTGTCATCATCAAAGGGCAATTCTTCAGCATCTCCCAATACCCAAGCAAGTCCTGAAAGAGAAAATCATTTCTGGTCTCAGTCTGGGTAGCCGTCTCTTCTGCACCCAGTGAATTGTCAAACCTGAGGAGGGCATCATGGGAACCCCCCAATTTGTGTAGTCAGCCAGGCAGATTCATGGGCAGCCTGGACACCCCCTAGATGGCTGACTTCTCAAGTTGGGGGAGTCTTATAGTACGGAGCCTCTAAATCTGTGGAATCTGAGACTAACTCTGGATTAGTCTCAGAATTGAACTGAATCATTGGACACCTACCTAGTTGGTGTGGGAGAAATGGAGAACAGTTTGGTGCTGGGCAAATACCATACATGTGGTATCAGCAACCATCACACGTCTGCCTTCATCACTGGGTTCCTGGCCACTGTCTTCAAGGTGTCCTGTCCCCCTGAGGATTTGATTTCTTGAAGTCAGCAGGAAGTTCTTTCCCCAAGGGTCTCAGAGTAAAACCTGATGAATACTTAGTTATGCCCACCCTCAAGCAACCTTTACCCAACTAAGTGTTTTGTGTAAAGCACTGTGGTTAAGATCCCGGGTCCTGGGGTTAGACTGCCCGGGTTCTAACTCCAGCTTCACCATTTATTAGCTATATAATCTTGAATAAACTACTTTGACTTGGTTTCCTCATCTGTAAAGTGGAGTTAATAAGAGTATCAGAGGAAATGAAACATTAAAAAAAATGTTTTTAAAGGGCACCTGGGTGGCTTAGTCGGTTAAGTGTCTGACTTTGGCTCAAGCCATGATCTCATAGTTCATGGGTTCGGGCCCCAGGTTGGGCTCCGTGCTGACAGCTCAGAGCCTGGAGCCTGCTTCGTGGATTCTGTCTCCCTCTCTCTCTGCCCCTCCCCCACTCATATTCTGTCTCTCTCTTGAAAAGAAATAAAATGTTAAAAATAATTTTAAAAAATAAAAAAATAAGAGTATCAGAGTGTCATTGGAAGTATTCTAAGTACACAATTTAGCCTAGTTATATTGGTTCTATTGGAGAATTAAAGGGTCAAGACCCAAGTCTGGTCACAAATTCAGAAAACACCCAAGGGAACCCTATAATGGTGGCTATGTCCTCTAAGGATACTGATTCGGCTTTAGTATTACCCAACTTGCAGTGAATTAGACATAAAATGCGATATAGAAGGAAAGCTCTGTAGAGGACGGTAAATGAAAATAACCTTCCTGGAAAGCAAACTAGCAGTAGTTAACAAGCATAAATAAAATAAAATAAAAATAAGCATACCCTTTGACCCAGCTATTTGATTTTTAGGAGGAGGACATTGATGACATCATCATCATCATCATCATTGCAACTGCTCCGACCCCTTGGTGGCAGGGTCTGTATTATCACTTTAAATACATTATCTTATCACATTCTCATACCAACTCCATGGGATAGCTCTTATTACCATCCTCACGTTTTAGATGAGCAAAGCTGATATCAGAAAGGTTAAAGCAGCTTACCCAAGGTCATATGGAGGGACTGGAACTCAGGTTGTTTTATCCCAGAGCCTATGTTTTTCAACAGCTATGGTATATTACCTCCTACTATAAGGTGGTTTTTATTCTCTTTATTTAAAATTTTTTTTTAAGTTTATTTATTTTTGAGAGAGACAGAGACACAGTGTGAGTGAATGAGAGGGTGAGAGAGAGGGAGACACAGAATCCAAAGCAGGCTCCAGGCTCTAACCTGTTAGCACAGTGCTCGATGCAGGGCTTGAACTTACGAACCACGAGATCATGACGCCGCTTAACTGACTGAGCCACCCAGGCAGGCGTCCCTATTCTCTCCATTTTATAGATAAAGTAATTGAAATGTAAAGAGTTTAAACAATTGTCCAAGGTTACATAGAAGGTAAAAACATTAACAAATGCATGCAAAAATTTACAAATATGGATGTTACAATGCTGTGCAATGTGCAAAAACACTAGAAAAAAAATGAAAGATCAGTTGGTTATTGGTTATGTAAATTGGTTATGTGAAATCTTCATGATTCACATCCATACAGGAGAATATAATAAATAATGATTTTAAGGAATTTTTAATGACATAGAAAAATCTCATGATACAATGCTGTATTAGGGCAGGATACTAAATTTGTATATACAGGAAGGCTTTAATTTCATAAAAAGGAAATGAAAATGATTTGCAATTATAGGTAACATTTACTTTCTTAATACTTTTCCAAAATCCAAAAGTTCTCCCAAATATACCACTTTTATAACCTATGAAATAATTTGTTTAAAGCTCCAGCCCACCAAGCTTACATTTGGGGAAGAAGTGCTCCACATAAAATACAAATAAACAGCGCTACACATAAATATGCCTTTCACATTAACTTTTACTATTACAAAATAATTTCTAGGATCCTCCTTAGTTTCAACTCTTTTTGCATGAGAGTTTTTACAAAGACATCATTATCGGAGACTGACAAAGCCAGGAGGAAAGATAAAAAACTGTCCTATGCAGCACTTGGTAATTCCTATGCCAGTGGATTTGTCTTGGCAGTTGGGAGAGGCTGAAGGGCAAGCTATGGTATGCAAGAGGTGAATCCAGAAATGGAACACTGCCTATCATTTCTTTCGTTGTTCTCCATTCTTTACGGCTAAGCACCAGAGGGAAGGGAAACACGTTTTTCAGTAGGAGTAAGGAAACATAGTGCCTTTGTCTAAAAACACTAGGGACTGTCTGCTTTCTGATCAGCGTTGATGGTTAACAAAAGAGCCCTTCATCTTGTAGGCCAAGTGGGTTGTTCGTCTAGGCAGCTTGTTCTGGGGGTGGGAGGAGGAGGAGGAGGAAGAATTGAACTAAAATAACCATAGATACTCCTGGTGGGGGAAGGGGAGGCCAGGAACGCTGATGTTGACCTGAGGGACTTTATTTTCTTTGTCCTATCCCACTGTCTCACACAGTGGCTGCCTGCAGTGCTTGGCGAGCTGGGAAGAGGGCAGTGCAGCAGCTGTGAAAAGTGAGCTAAACGGTGGTGTGGCTGCCGGATCCTCACTTCTACTTGGAAAAAACTGGGGGAAAGTATTTTAAAATATGAAAACAAACAGAAAGCGAAATGTGAAATCTAGGTCTTTAAGCCAGGGCACAAACTGTCCATTTTCAGGTTGCAGTGGGTTCCCAGAGATGTGCAGTCACTCTCCTGTCTGCTGCTGAGAGTACTGTTTATGGGTGTTTCTTTATCAGCTGGGGCCCCTGAAAAACAGATGCTGATAAAATAATTAAAAAAAAAAAAAAAAAGAAAGAAAGAAAGAAACATGCTGAGATGATGGAGGAGTGCAAATGTTTTGTTTGTTTGTTTGTTTGTTTGTTTGTTTTGGAGGGGGAGTGCAGGGGAGAACACCCAGGGAAGATAAAAGGAAGAGGAAGCAAGACTGAGCAGAGAAAGCCTACAGATCAGTGCAGATCTGATAAAGCCTTAGCCAAGCCAATAGGGAGCTCTGGAGCCCTGCCAGAAAAGAGCCCAACTTGGAAGCTGAGGCAGAGCCTAAAAGTTGTAAGAGCTGGAGGCTGTCAGCTGCTTGCACTCCTTGTGTCTGAAGGACAAGTTTCTGCTTTAGGGCAAAGCACCTTCTCAGCTACCACATCTGTCAACCCCTTTGAGTACTGATGGGATATGATATGGCTCAAAAACAGGACACTGGGGTCAGCAGGGAGTTGCCGGGAATTGAAAGCAAAACTATCTCAGGGCCTAAGGGCTAAGATCAGAAGATTCAGCTCCAAATTGGGGTCTGCCTATTTAAAAGTTGTGTGAATTGAGTAGGACACTTCAACTTTTTGGGCTTTGGTTATCCGCTCAGTCACATGGGGCTGATAATCTAACTCCCTGGGTTGCTGAAATAATGTACATAACAGCATACAAACTGGATTCATGCAAATTATCGTTGATTCCTGCCTATCTGTACGTTTTTGGAAGCTGAAAAATAAAGCTCTTCAACATTTTATATATCTCATTTCATAAACATACAAAAATGGGGCGCCTGGTTGACTCGGTTAAGTGTCTGGCTTCGGCTCAGGTCATAATCTCCTGGTTTGTGGGTTCCAGCCCTGCGTTGGGCTCTGTGCTGACAGCTCAGAGCCTGGAGCTTACTTTGGTTTCTGTGTCTCCCTCTCTGTCTGCCCCTCCTCTGCTCGTGCTCTGTCTCTTTCTGTCTCTCAAAAATAAATGTTAAAAAAAACCCCAAAAAACAAAAAGGACACAAACATTTCTGCAGTGTCTACTTTCTGTAGGACTGACTTACCAGCTTTGTATCCCCGAGCATGGGCTTTCTGCTTTCCAATCTTTAGCATCTCCTTGTTGATGTCACAGACCACAACCCGGGAACCGCCCAAGGGGTCCTCTTCGTTTTGGTACTTTTTGGCAATTTCTTCCCAGGATAAATTTTGCTGGGCCCGTAACTGCCTCTTCTGCTTTCCCTTATGCTGTGCCCGAACATAATTAAGGAACCGGAATGCAATGTCACCTGTGGAAAGCCAACAAGAGGAAAGATGCAAACACAAATAGAAACAAAACCCCAGCATTTCCAAAACCCAAACAGAGATACAAAGGGACAAGATTTGAGGAGTGTACAAAAATTGAAGTTTCTCTTCATTTATATAGTAACTACTAACATCAATTTTTAAAAACTTCATATATATATATGTGTGTATATATATATATATATATATATATATATACATTTAAAGCTTACTTATTTAATTTTGAGAGAGAGAGAAAGCAAGCACAAACAGGGGAGGGGGGAGAGAGAGGATCCCAAGCAGGCTCTGTGCTGCCAGTGCAGAGCCTGACATGGGGCTCGAACCCACAAACTGTGAGAACTTGACCTGAACTGGAACCAAGAGTTAGCTGGATGCTTAACCAACTGAGCCACCCAGGTGTCCCTTCTAATATATTTTTTAAGATTTCATTTTATTTTTTAATGTTTATTTTATTTATTTTGAGAGAGAGAGCACACACACAGGAGTGGCGGAGAGGCAGAGAGAGAGAGAGAGAGAGAGAGAGAGAGAGAAACCCAAGCAGGTTCCATGCTGTCAGCGCAAAGCTCGACATGTCCATCCCATGAACCATGAGATCAGATCATGACCTGGGCTGAAATCAAGAGTCAGACACTTGGGACACCTGGGTGGCTCAGTTGTTGAACATCCAACTCTTGATTTTGGCTTAGGTCATGATCCCAGGGTCGTGGGATTGAGTCCCGAGTCGGGTTCTGCGCTGAGTGTGGAGGCTGCTTAGGATTCTCTCTCTCTTTCTCTTTCTCTCCCTCTCTCTCTCTCTCTCTCTCTCTTTCTCTCTCTCTCTCTCTCTCTCTCTCTCTCTCTCTCTCTCTCTCTCCCCCTCTGCCCCTCCCCTGCTTGTGCTCTCTCACTCTCTCTCTCTCTAAAATAAAAAATTGAGAAATAAAGAGTTGCATGTTCTATCAACTGAACCAGTCAGGTTCCCTGTTAACTTCTAATATTCTTAAAAACCTTTTAGGGCGCCTGGGTGGCTCAGTTGGTTAAGCATCCAACTCTTAATTTTAGCTCAGGTCTTGATCTCAGCATCGTGAGTTCAAGCCCCCCACTGGGTTCCACGCTGGGCATCGAGCCTACTTAAAGAAAAACAAAAAACAAAAAACAAAACTTAAAAAAAAAATAGCATAAATAATGCATGGATACGTTCTCACTACAAAAAACTCATCTAAATATTTAGAAGAAAACATAAAAGTTCCATTCTTTCTCCATACCCTCTCCAGACACAACCAGTGTCAAGTGCTTAGTGTGAAGCCCTTCTAGTCTCTAATAATTGTTAGGAAAGCAACATAAGGGTATAGTTACCAGCAATGGTTCCCTGCCCTACCACTTCCCATGCCCAGTTCAGCTCCCCAGAGACCATCTTTCTCAACTCTTTCAGCTGTTCCTTCTGTTGGTTCCAGCTCTTTACTTACCGTGCTTATAATGATGCCCCGCCCCTCTTCTCTGGTTGCCTCCATCTTCCCAATATATTTGTATCACATTTCATAGTTCCTTACAGATCCCTTTGTAAACTAGAGTAACAGACTAATTAATATTTTATTTCTATTTCATCAGCTACAGATGGTACCTCTTGAACCCCTTCAGCCTTCTATTGTGTGAAGTTTAGTGCCATCATGACTGATAACATACATTGTTTGTTCTACCGCTATAATTATGTTTCCTCTGCTTTGTTGGTTAGAGACTAAAGGCTGAAAATCAAAAGTGTTTATGTTATCGTGACCAGGTAAATACTGTTTGGGCCAAAACAGTGCTTTCTAGGATCGCATTTCCTTTGTTATAAAGTTGTCTTTGTTATCCTTACACTATTTGCAAGAAATATATCTTCTTAAGTTTTTCCAGTCTCTGCAACAAATTAGTCATTCTCTGGTCACTTTTCTATATATTTAAGTACTTTATACGTACTCCTATAAAACAACTTAAAACCTACACAGGGATATTCTACACATAGTTACACAACTTGTTTTCTTTCTCTTCCCACTGAATATGTCCTTGAGAACTTTCCACCAGTATTTATAGCATTCATTTAAATAGCTACATAATATTTCGTAGAAGGGATGTATCTTAATTTAAAACAATATCTTTACTGAGGCAGAAATAGGTTACTTCCAATTTTTCACTACTACTAAAAATGATGCAGTGAGCATATCTGTAGCTATATATTTTTAAAATGTCTTTTTTAATGTATGGGATTACCTTCTAATTACATTTTCTAAATGGGCAGTTGCCAGTATGCAGTAATGTTATGGGTTAAGGCACAGATGTAAGCAGCTCTGACTGAACCCTTTCTATATCTGTATCTTTGTGCAAGTTATTTTTTTCTTTTTTTTAGACTACACATGGAGAATTGGAATTATAGGATCCTAGACTATAAAGATTCTAGATTTTTAAAAAAGTTTTATTTATTTTTGAGAAAGAGAGCACACAGGAGCAGGGAACAGGGGGAGAGGGAGAGAAAGAATCCCAAGTAGGCTCCGCACTATCAGCGTGGAGCCTGATGAAGAGCTGGATCTCATAAGCCTTGAGATCATGACCTGAGCTGAAACCACAAGTCAGATGCTTAACCAACTGAGCCACCCAGGAGCCCCTAAAGATTCTAAATTTTAATAGATTCTGTTAAATTGTCTTCCACTGAACAAGGTGTCTTACTGCTTTCTGAGCTTCCATTGAGGAGAGGACCAGACATAAACGTGTTTCACACATGGAGACTGTTCTATAATTTGTTATTCCATATTATTCAATTGGTATAGATTATGACATTATTACATTGTATGACACATTATTCTAATGTAATTTAACATGTAAATGAACCATTTGATAACATCCCAAGATGCATTTTAGAAACCCGTGACATTTTCTCCCCAAATGCCTAGTGTGCACCAAGTAACAAAGAACCACATATAAACAATTGAGCTTTTGGGGCATTCACTTTCAAACATCCCCTGTCTGTAAAGAGAGTTTTCCTACAATTTTTTCTAATCTTATATTCTAATAAACTTTTGCCTGCTGCTCAAAAAAAAACAAAACACAATTGAGCTTTTGATTTCTGATGTGATAGTGGATTGAGCAGAAAAGGTTGTCTAGAGAGCTTATGGAATATTGTAAAGGGCATCCCCCCCAAAGAAAAAGGGAAAGTGGATTAAAGGTTAAACAGAAAATAAAATGGTCGAGTGCCTGGGTGGCTCAGTCGGTTAAGCATCCGACCTGGGCTGAGGTCGTGATCTCACAGCTTGTGAGTTCGAGCCGCACATCGGGCTCTGTGCTGACAGCTCACAGCTTGGAGCCTGCAGTCTGCTTCAGATTCTGTGTCTCCCTGTCTCTATGCCACTTGCCCTGCTCGTGCTCTCTCTCTCTCTCAAAAATAAATAAAAAAATAAAAGAAAATGGTCAAGTAGAGGGTGAGATGTTGCTGGAGTAAAAAGTAATCTATTTACTTTGTAACCTGTGCATTTTAGAAAAATGATAGGCATAAAGTTGATATTTTGTGCTTTTGAGTGATATTTAGTTAAATGTTTCTTAGAAGTATATTGATTTTGGGGGTGCCTAAGTGGCTCAGTGGGCTAACCATCCAACTCTTGATCTAGACTCAATTTATGATCTCACAGTTTCATGAATTTGAGCCCCACATCAGGCTCTGTGCTGACAGTGGTGTGGATTCTCTCTCTCCTCTCTCTGTGCCCCTCCCCCACTCTCTCTCCTCTCTCTGCCCCTCCCCCATGCACACTGTCTCTCTCTCTCTCTCAAAATAAATAAGCATTAAAAAATTTTAAAGAAAGAAGTATATTGATTTTCAATTACCATCTTCAGCCTAATGGTAGTTAAGCTAGCTCATTCCAACAAGAAACACTAACTTCCGTAAAATAATGCTCAGGATACTCAAGGATTCTCAACTGGACATTACCTGTGCCTCCAGCAACATCGAGCAGCTGGGTCCCAGGAAACGGGCGCATCTTCCAGAGCAGCAAATCCTTCCAAATACGGTGGATACCAAGGCTCATCATATCATTCATCACATCATACTTCTTGGCCACACTTTCAAACACATGATAGACTGACATAGGAGAAATACAACACAATTAATTGTGCTATTAACAAGATTAACTTGGGGAAGTCCTAAATGAAAGAGGATGAAGCTTTTCTCCCCTGAAGTTGCCTGTCTTTGTTGAAGTTAAGCTATAATGCTTGATGCCCAAATCTACCCCCCCCTTTTTTTTAATGTTTATTTATTTTTGAGAGAGTGCAGCGGGTGCAGAAAGAGGGAGACAGAAAATCCGAAGTGGGCTCTGTGCTGACAGCAGCAAGCCCAATGTGGGGCTCGAACTCACAAACCGCAAGATCATGACCTGAGCCGAATTCAGACGTTCAACAAACTGAGCCACCCAGGTGCCCCCCTCAATCTACCCCTTAACCTCTTTTTAAAAAGGCTTAAATTATTCTAGGTAGGAAACCAACCTCTTTTCTGCTGTTTTAGTTACCTTTATCTAGGACCAATGCCTCAATAATGCCACACACCTACTTGGTACTAAATAGGTTTCCAGTTCTTAGAGGATGGCGGGGTGGGGGGGTGGTGTATGGAATTTTTCTAATGGTTATTATAGTAGAAAAACAACAAAACCATTGGAAAGACATGGCTAATAGACGGGAAGGTCTCAGTTCATCTCTGCTGGGATCACAGAAAAACAACAGGTACAATTTAGGGCCAAGCCACACTGCAGAGGGCCCAACCAAATTTTCTCCTCATTAATCTAATAGGATCAAGGGTGAATGTGGAATCTGAGCTAACTGGAAAAGGAATTTACTATCCAAAACACTTTAAAGCACAGGCTACATTTAACTGCTTTACACCTGTTTCTCTGCCCATAAGATGAAAAACTCAGTGTCAGCTCCCTATCACCCTGCCATAAGGCTAAATTAGGTAATGAAGGAGAGACGCGTTGAGTTTCAGATGAAATGTGCTGCGTAGATCCAAACCATCACTGTCCTCTGCTGAATCAGCACACTACAGAGCTCCTCCTTTAACTCCATCTTGAGCGCCTTTCTCAACCCCAGGATCTCCAAGCTTGCTTTTTTCTTTTGAACATCTTTTGGGGTATTGAGGGACACTAAGGCTCAACCCCCTGAGTATAAGCAATTTTTGCTTTGCATGGTTCTGATATACATGAATTTCAGTTATGGTGGCTTAGTTAAATAACATCAGTCCCCCAGCAACATCATTCAGTTCCAATGGTATATAAACTGTGAGTAATTGCATACAGTGCAAACTCCGCTGGTAGTTCTTCAGTTCATAAATCAATCTGTAAATAACAGACATATCATGATCAGTAACCAATCATGTCACTTCTTTAAGTTTGTGGTTGCTAGGTCACTGCACATCAGTCATTCAGTTCACACACAGACAGCAAAGCATGTAGTTGTGTTACCTCCTTATCTCTCAGTTGTAAACACATGCAGCATTTTACAAAACTAGGTAATTCAAAGAGGAAATTGGCCGGGGCGCCTGCATGGCTCAGTCAGTTAAGCGTCTGACTTCAACTCAGGTCTAATCTCACTGTTGTTGAGTCTGAGCCCCATGTTGGGCTCTGTGCTAGACAGCTGGGAGCCTGGAGCCTGCTTCAGGTTC
This sequence comes from Prionailurus bengalensis, assembly GCF_016509475.1. Taxonomy (NCBI): domain Eukaryota; kingdom Metazoa; phylum Chordata; class Mammalia; order Carnivora; family Felidae; genus Prionailurus; species Prionailurus bengalensis. Next base: position 16,640,876 of record NC_057356.1, read on the forward strand.
TGCGTCTCCCTCTCTCTCTGCTCCACCCCCGCTCATGCCCTGTCTGTCTCTGTCTCTCAAAAATGAATAAATGTTAAAAAAAAATATTAAAAAAAAAGAGGAAATTGGCCAACGAAAATGAAAGCACCGCAAAGAAGTGAAAAGTGGTAATACTGGAAGTGAAACCTCCATGGGATTATAGGAGAAACAGCTGACAACGTTGATACTCGAGAGACTCTAGCTACGCAGCTGGAAAAACTTTGTGAAGATGAACTTATGGACATAAATGAGGATGTGGTTGTGACAAAAGGTTGAAGATGTCCCAGAGGAAATGATGCCAGTGAAAAAATCTCACACTAAAGGAATTCCTGGAGATATTTCATGGCCCTTGAAAGTGAAAAGATAAAATGTTACAAGCTGATTGAAACTGAGAAAGGAGTATGGCAATTTGCCAAGGCATAGAGACGATGCTTGCTCCCTATTGTAAATATATGACCAGAAGGTAGCAAACACTGTTCAAACTACTCTTCGTTCATTTTTTTATGAAGGAATAAAACAGCTTAGTGTTTCTAATTTTATTAGAATTTTAACTCAATTGAAAAATTTTAAATTTGAAAATCCTAACTATATTAAAATAAGATTTTTTTATGTGTTACATCTTTATAATATTTTTAAATGTTTATTTATTTTTGAGAGAGAAACAGAGTGTGAGCAGGGGAGGGGCAGAGAGCAAGGGAGACACAGAATCCAAAGCAGGCTCCAGGTTCTGAGCTGTCCGCACAGAGCCCGACATGGCGCTCAAGTTCACAAACCGTGAGATTATGACCTGAGCCAAAGTCGGATGCCCAACCCACTGAGCCACCCAGGCGCCCCTACATTAAATAAGTTAAAATTAAACCTAATCTGGGGGCATTTGGCTGGCTCAGTCAGTAGAGCATCTGACTCTTTATCTCAGGGTTGTGTGTTCAAGCCCCAGGTTGGGTGTGTAGCCCACTTAAAAAAAAAAAATAAATAAAAATAAAAACAAATTAAACCTAATTTTAAATTATAGTGTGCTAAGTAAATATTGACTACTATTTGTTTCATTGGCCCTATACATTTATAATTAACAGTGAGGAAGTTTTTGATGTTCAATAATTAAAAAAAAAATTTTTTTTTTTAATTTTTTTTTTTTCAACGTTTATTTATTTTTGGGACAGAGAGAGACAGAGCATGAACGGGGGAGGGGCAGAGAGAGAGGGAGACACAGAATCGGAAACAGGCTTCAGGCTCTGAGCCATCAGCCCAGAGCCCAACGCGGGGCTCGAACTCCCGGACCGCGAGATCGTGACCTGGCTGAAGTCGGACGCTTAACCGACTGCGCCACCCAGGCGCCCCTAAAAAAAAATTTTTTTACATATATTTATTTTTGAGAAACAGAGTGAGACAAAGCGTGAGCGGGAGAGGGGCAGAGAGAGAGAAGCAGACACAGAATCTGAAGCAGGCTCCAGGCTCTGAGCAAGCGGTCAGCACAGAGCCCGATGCGGGGCACGAACCCACGAACTGTGAGATCATGACCTGAGCTAAAGTCAGACGCTCAACAGACTGAGCCACCCAGGCGCCCCAACAATTTTCTTTTTAATGTGTATTTATTTTTGACAGAGAGAGAGAGAGAGAGAGCGAGAGAGAGAGCATGAGCGGGGGAGGGGCAGAGAGAGAGGGAGACACAGAATCGGAAGCAGACTCCAGGCTCTGAGCTGACGGCACGGAACCCGACGCGGGGCTCGGCGCGGGGCTCGACGCGGGGCTCGAACTCACAGACTGTGAGATCATCACCTGAGCCGAAGTCGGCGCTCAACCGACTGAGCCACCCAGGCGCCCCAACAATTTTTTTTTTAAGTAAGCTCTACGCCCTCATGACCCTGAGGTCAAGAGTCACATGCTCCACCTACTGAGCCAGCCAGGTGACCCTGATGTTCAATAATTTTTAGAGGTCATGGAACAGTTGCAATTTTTCTCATTGATAATTAAGATCATTGTACATGATTTCAGCGTGCATGGTCATTTTTATAGTCCTGCAATAGTGTGCAAGAGGAAGACTGCCTGCACTTCAATGTTGGCTCCCAAAGTGGGAGATCTAGATTTAGCTCAGTGGGTAATTTCTTCCTTGCTTGTCATTGTGTGAGATGTTGTTTATATGTTGTAAAGTACAATACAGAGGTTAGGCATTATCATTTTGGAAGCAACCCACCTGAATTCAAATCCCCAATTTTGCCACTTATGAGCAGAACTTTGGGCAAGTGACGTAACATCTCTGTTTCAACAGTTTCTCCATCTATAATATCCGGCTACTAGTCCCTACCTCATAAGGTTGTATTTGTAAGAATTAATGTGAAGTAGGTAAAAATGTTTCAAGTCCTTAATAAAAGTTTACTGTCATTTTACTTGGCTCCTCTTATTTCACAAGCAGTTATCAAGCTTTTAATGTGCATCAAGAACTAAGATATAGACATGAATGAGCCACTGTACTAGCTTTCTGGGGATTCACAGTTCTGTGAAATAAATGTTAATTTAAAATAAATATTCAAAGAGTTACTACAGTAAAGCTATGTATTTAGTAAGGCAGAGGTGAGAGGTAAGACAACGAAGTGGTCTTTAGAAGGATGGGACATTCCATTGTGAATTCTTTCTCTTTATTTCCTGGGTGACCATAGGCCAAGTGAAGGAAACTCTCAGAGCCTCACCATACCCATCTGTAAAATGGGCATAATACCTTCCCCATTATAAGTGGTACAGATGGGAGTTTTAAAATAGTTCTTTTCCTTTCCCATGCCTATAGCACAATGGACACAAAGAAAGTGCTCAACAATACCTAACCTTTATCTAGCAGTTATGAAGTGCCAGGCGTTGTTCAAAATACTTTAACTTATGAAGTAATCTAATCCTTATTATAACTCTAAGAGAAAGGTTACTATTATTCCTACATATAAAACTTGGAAGCTGAGGTCCAGAGAAGTTAGTTTCCTTCTTCCTTTCTAGAAAAAATGGTCCATCCCTTTAGCAAGAGGTGAAAAACATGAGCTGTGTGGTCACACCAAACTGAGTTGGAATGCTGGTTCCACCATGTTAAATTGGGCAAATTGTTGTTTGAGCTTTAAGTCTCAGTTTCCTCATGTGTAACTTGGGCATAACAATACCCACTGTCGGGAGGTTGAAATGAGAAGTGGAAATAATATCTGCATGGTGCCTGGCACATCATAAACATCCAACTGATGGGATTTAGTGAGAATTATTGTGTTCAATAAGAGGCATCTAAGCTCTGAGGAGTCAGGCTGAGGTGACTCCTTGAAGGTCAGGACTGCACAGGCCACGGCATACGGGTCAACAGGACGTAAAACCAACTCCTAGCTGAGCAGAAGAAACTAGATCGCAAATAGATCCCTCCATCCGCCCTCTCGCCCCTTTCACCTTTGCCCCCCTTCTCTTCCTCCGACACAGTCTCAAATCCGAAGTGTGTTTCCGTTGCCCGCTTCTCTTGGGATAATTGCCGCGCACCCAGCGGACCCCCAGGCCAGGAGCTACGAAGCCCGGGGAGCTCGCAGCACCGCATCAGCCGCGACCACCTACGACCGCAATAGGTCCAGAGAGCGCAGCTCATGGGGGCCGCCATCTTGGCAGTAGGGTGACAGCAGCCAGAACGTACGTCATGTTGCATCACTAGAGGGTCGACGGCGGCCGGTAGGAGACAGTAGTGATCGAACGCGCCCTGAAACCCTTTACTAGAGAGCTATGCATGATCTCTGGGATCCAGAGGCTAGTCTTTGAGCACCCGAAATCCTTTTTCTTTCTTCCCACGTTGAATATAGAATTTACCAGAAATGAAGGGACCTTAGGAAGAGCCCCCAGTCGCGTCTCAGCGGCCATGTCTCTGAATCTTGTCAACCAGTAGTGTGAATGCTAACTCACAAGATATACAGTAACTCTGGTTTTCTGATGCAGAAGGAGGAAATTGAGATACGGTGTGGTTTCCAAGTAGATTACAAGGTCAATTCTCTAAAACTTTGATGTGCCTAAGAATCACCTAGTTTGATGTTTAAAATGCAGATTCCTGGGCCCCCAATACCAGAGATTTTGAATCTGTAAATCTGGGATGGGTATTGGGAATCTTTATTGAACAAGCTTCTCTGATGATTCTGATGCAAAGAATTCGCAGACCTTTCTTGAGAAACATATGCTAGACTACTCTGAAAAATAAACATATGAAAGGCTGTTCTTTGGTCATTCCATTTTTTGAACTTAAGAAGTTCATGAATGGGAAGGAAAGCTCTGCTGACTGTTTAGCGAGTCAGACACAATCACCACTCACCCTCCCTCTTCTGCTGTCACAAAGCTACACTTTTAGCACCAACTGGCAGAGCATGGATGTTTACTTCAACCCCAGATTTTCCTGTTCTTTTTTTATGGAAAGGGTAATGTAGACCATCTTGCTCAAAAGAGGATGGAGGTGGTGAGTTTTGCTTGGATTTCTATATGTTTCTGCTTTGATTCTCTTTTTAAATGTATGTTTCCTGTAAATATTTCACAAGGAGAAAGCGCCAAGGACCCTAAGAAACTATTTTGAAAATGAAAAATCCCTTCCTGGTTTAATGTGTAGCCTGACAGATGGACACCCACTGCTTTCTTTTGGAAGAACTGCACAGGCTTTTCCTCTTTCCCTCTCTTTTATTTTTAAGAGTGATAGAAGGAATGATTCATCCATGTAATCAGAGTTCTCACATTGTTGTTAAAGGAAATAAAAATTCATCAAGGAACCGTAGTATATCTTCCTTATCTAGTCATATATAAGGATGGAGCTCAGGATTTGGGACTGTTCCTTCTAGACATCAAAGTTTTCAGACCAACATTATGTACCTGTTCTCTCATTTCAATATGATTTGTGGGGAAAAAACTGCAAAGAGTGAAGCAAGACAAGCATTTTAAGGAAATTTAAAAATATGAGATCAGTACCTAATTTTCTTAATTTCAGTTAAAAATTAATTTCAAGAAATTGATTGATTTATACATACAGTACTTACTAATGTTTTGTATCACATGTGATGATAAATAAGGAGCCAAAAAGGATCCAATTAGGGGAATTCCAGAATTTTGTCTATTTATTTGTTCATATATGACTGCTGAAATTCCACTCATCCTTCCATGCTCAGCTCAAGTGACACCTCTCTGGGAAGCCTTCTTCTACCTGCCCTCACCTCTTTGTACTTCTCTCCTTGGAGCCTTTGCTACAGTCAGCATTTTGTATTAACTTTACTATAGCTCTTTTCTTTTTAAAAGGAATTAGAGGGTTTTTTTCTTTAGTTTATTTATTTATTTAGAGAGAGAGCATGCGCATGCGTGCATGTGCAATTTGGGGAGGGGCAGAGAGAGGGAGAGAGAGAATCCCAGGCAGGCACTGTTAGCCTGATGATGCGGGGCTCACAAACCATGAGATCATGACCTAAGCCAAAGTCAGACGCTTAACCCACTGAGCCACCCAGGTGCCCCTATTATAGCTCTTACTACCATTTTCCATTGTAGTTTGCTGGCTGGCTTGCTTGCTTGCTTTCTGTGAATGATATGTTTTTCAGTTAGTTTTGTTTACAAGTGAAACTCGGGGAATTCAAAATTAACATCCTTGCCAGTGAGCTTGTTATAAACAGGAAAAGTTTTACCTTTGTGTTCCACATTGTTCTGCTATGCTTTATCCAAATGAACCTTTATGAGCTGGCTGCCATCCAGTTTCACGTGGACTCTCTTGTGCACAATTTTACTTGGGAAGACTAAGCTCTCCAGGATTGCATCGTGCACAGCTGCCAGAGTGTGGAACGCTTGCTTATTTTTTGTACAGCGTTTTTTGAGTTGGCTCAGGCAACTCTGGGCAATAAAGATATCATACTTCCCACTGAACTTTTTCTCCAGTTTACTTACTAGCTGGACTTGGATTTTCTGGAAAGATTTAAGTTGAGGAATGCAAACAAAGATTATAATAGCTTTCTGACCACCACTAACTTAAGTTTTCTTGGCTGTTGTTACATTTGGCTCCCTTAGCTGGGCTTTGAACACGTGTTCATCTGCAGCTCAAATAGAGCCTCGAAGGTGCTGGACTCATCCATAGCCATCCGGCTTCATGATATTTGGGTGCGAACTGAACATGGCCTTGCCCTTGATGAGCACTGGCCTAGCCACTGTAGTTTCTTATTTGCTTAATTCACTTAGGAAACTGTGAATATATTAAAGACCTCAATATGAATATATTTTGGCATTCCTTGTGCTCAGCACAGTGCCGGGCGTATAATAGGTTTCTAACTAGTTGAGGTTAGTCTGAAAAATTATTTGTTCATCTCTTTAATGATGTTTGTATGTGATCCTTCGAATCTCACTGCTATGGTTGGAAGGAATCATTTATAATTTTCCAAAGTACAGATGGATGTGACAAGATTTTCTAAGTCGCAGTGTCCATATCTGTAAAATAGAGAACCGCTTATCTCATAGGTAGTTGAGAACATCATTTATTAGCCGTGTGATCGTGGGTAATCGATGGAAGCTTTTTAAGCCAGTTTCCTTGTCTTTATATTTGCGTTAATGTGAGGATTAAGTGTGATGATTCATACAACCCACAGTGCAATGCCTGTTAATGACAAGCACTCATAATGTTATTAACAATGAAATGTAATATTAACAATGACTTATATTAATAAATGACTTGTTAACAATGAAATGAAATTTTGTATGAAGTGTTGTAAAATGATATTACATGTAAGGTTTTGTCATTATTATTATTATTAGGTAAAATAAGGACTATGAATAAATTGATATTAATACTAGAATAAGAACTACAAATTAAATAATGAGTAAATAAAAGGATTTCACAGGTATTCCAATGTTTGGATTCGTTATTAGTAGTGCATATTATTATACACATTCTTAGCGTTCTAAAGCTAAAACCTGAACTACAAGTCCCATCATCTTTTCGGGGGGGGGGAAGGGGGGAGGGGGTGGAATCACTGGGCCCGGATGTAGACAGAAAACTACATTTCCCAGAGGGCTTCACTCCCACATCGCCATTATATATATAGTCCATCCGGGTTCTTCGAGATGCTGTTTGGCGACTCGTCGCCATTCCCGGAGCACCTCGGCCTCGGCCCAGAGGCGAGTGTCGGTCGCTGTGTCGGAGACACCGGTCCCCGACACCAAGACAGCCAGCCCTCTCCCCTGCCCCGCGGCGGGAGAGCGCGTCCGGCCGGCCGGCGGGGCTCGCACACCTTCCCTCGACTCCCCTTCCCCTGTAGCCTCCGCCCCGCCAGGCCCGGCCCGGACCTCCGAGCCCCGGCCTCCTCCTTCTCTGTCACTGCCGCCGCTGCCGCCGGGCTCGACAGCCCCGCCCGCTGCTTCTCTTTCCAGTTTGAGAAGCCGAGGAAGGAAACAGGGAAAAATGTCGCCATGAAGGCCGAGAACCGCTGCCGCCGCCGACCCCCGCCGGCCCCGAACGCCATGAGCCTGGGTCCCCGCCGCGCCCGCTCCGCTCCGACCGCCGCCGCCGCCGAGGCCCCCGTTGATGCCGCAGAGCTCCCCCAACGCCGCCGCCACCGCTTCCGACATGGACAAGAACAGCGGCTCCAGCAGCTCCTCCGCCTCTTCGGGCAGCAGCAAAGGGCAACAGCCGCCCCGCTCCGCCTCGGCGGGGCCGGCGGGCGAGTCTAAACCCAAGAGTGGTAAGGGCGGGCTCCCAGGGCGGTGGGCGGGGGGTGGGGGTGACTGTCCCGAAGGCTGGGGAGAATCCTCGCTCTGGTGTCTGGGTCACCCAGGTACAGCTCCGCTTTCCACTGTCGTTCTTCCCTTACTCCCGTTTCCTATAGCTCTCATTATTTAAAAATTAACACTAAGAATACTGTACAGCGTGGTTTATGTGAATCCTTGCATTATCCTTGCTTTACTACTCGGAAGAGATTGGTGAACTAAGTGCTACTTTTATCCCCATTTTGCGGATGAGGAAACTGAGGTTCACAAAAGGTAAGGTCACCCAGCTAGTATGTGCCTCACAGCAGGCCTTACTTAAAACCTGCTTTGTCTGACTCACCAGTCCACACTCCTAAACCACTAAGTTGTTTTACCCTTTAATGTTGAATTAGCCTTGGATAGTGTTCAAGTTTAAACAGGGGAGGGTGGGGCCCAAGGACTTTTGAAACTCAAATTTCATGTTTAATAACCTGGCCCAAGATCTATCCCTCTGTTGAAGAGGAGTCATCCTTGAATGGTTTTGTTCAGTGTGGAGTTGTGGTTACGAGCAGTAGCTGTGATTCAGTTTTTTTAGATTTGCCAGACCTTGAGTGTCTGAATTTCCTTTTTTGTAAAGGTGGAGATAATCAGAATTAAGTAAATTATCTCAGAAAACAAATGAGCTAAGAGCTTGGAAGAGTATCTGACAGCTATTATGCACCAAACACACATCATGCCTATTTCCTTGTGTTAGTGGAGTGCTAACACACTAGAGTGTGTCCTTTTACAGGGAAGATTTTGTCATTTTTGTAGTCCTGCCTCTCATTATTAAATTATGACCGTCATGATAATAGTTACCATTTATTGAGGGCTCACCATGTGCCAGGTACTGGCTTAGGTTTGTACATCTCTTATCCATACTCCAGTTATTAACCTGTCCAGCAAAGTGGAATTGTTCATCTCTAAAGAAGGAAAAAGCTGAGAAGCCAAGAGTTTAGGAGTTGGCAGAGTCGAGTGGAATGTTCTCCATGTTACTTCAAAGTCCGTGTACTAGTCTCTGCTATTTCATGCTATAATGTTATCAGCAGTAATAGGAAGATGTTTTCGGTGGGAGTGGGGATATGTGGTAGACAGGGGAACATTTGGAGTCCCAGATGTAGAGTTCCAGTTTAAAACTTTTTAAGATTAAAAAACTGTAAGGCTGACTTGAGTTCAGAGCTGATCTACTGGATAGAGCAAACTTGTTTACCTGGTATGCTGAGGACTTCTAGAAATTGCTTATAGAATTCCGGGTGGAGGCCAGGTGTCTCGATAATAAACGAATGCTTTAAATACCTAAGCAGGGATTAGTGTGGTCTTTCAGGCAGTATTATGTAGATTAATTTTGGGGTTTTGTACACGTGTAGCTTTATCACAGATCCCTCTAGAGAGAGAGGGTAGCCAGGCCTCTTGGCTAGTGTTGGAACTACTGGTTTAGTGTAGTCTGAATAGTTCTCAGTGTAGTTGATAAAGAACTTTACTTTTGCACTCAATTCCCAGTTGTAAAGTTAAAGATTGTGATTTTCTAGCTATCTGAATTCTCAAATAGTTTTTCTGGGGCTCCTGTTTAAGCCACTAACATGCAATCATGAGTCTGTTGCAATAAATGCCTTCAGTTTATTCTGTAATGAGGCAGTAGTGAAAGTTGGTGACAATCCAAACAAGGAAACTGAGGTATTTAAGGCATTTACTCATTTTGTCCTTTGAATGTTGATTAGTAGACCTAACTCTGATTATCCAACAGGATGATATAGAATTCTGTTGTAATTTGACCAAGAAAATATTTGTCAGTGTTAAGGTTTCAGATAGACTTGTATAGAATACTTATTGTTGGGTTCATTCTGACTAAAGTGATTTTTTTAAACAGTTAAATACTATAAAATACTCTTAAAAGCATTTGTTTACCTTCTTAATTGAAAGCTTCTGAGGAAGGAAATAAAAGCTCTTATAAAGGATTTTTGCTAGGTTTTGTAAAATACACAGGGTGCCTCTGGTAACAGTAGTTTTTAATATGTTTGTTAGAAAGCTTGCCATTGCCAGTGTCTGCCATTCTGGCTACTGCTATGTATGTTTCCTTAGCGAAAAGGAAGGATAGGTTTGTAGCTAAATAAAAAGTTCATTAGCCATAATCCACGGCATGCATTTAAGAACAAATCAAAGGCAGAGTGGGTAGAGATTGAAAATAGTTTAGGAAACTCTGGATATTGGCTTTTGAGGTTGAACTGAGGGTTAGCATATGCTACCTTAACATTACAGCAAAGATCAATGCTGCCATGACAGATATCATTCAGGACCTCTTATATAGTGATTCTAGATCGTTGTTCTAGCAAAACAGTGGACTCAAATTCAGCATAATTCCATAAAAGGTTTCTGTAGTATTTCGAAAGCTGACTCAATACTTCATACTTGATTTTGCTGGAAGTTGTTGAAAGGACTGAGTTGAAGAAAGGAAATGGAGGGTAAGGTGAAAAGACAACTTTCTTTTGTGAAAGTAATAAGAACAAGGGTTGCTCAGATTTTAAATATTTAATTTCCCTTTTCTCTTACCCTACCTCACATATGAAAAAAAAATCTGTTCTATTTTCTAAACTGCATGTCATAAATGGTCATTTGCTTCCTATCTACATGTTTAATATACTTGAGTCTTTGTTCCTGCAGTTGGCTTAAGTTTCCTCTTCATGCACACAGGAAATAGGTGAATTTGGCTCCTGGGATTTAATTGATCTTTTTGGCCAGAGTGGCATACCGCAGTTCCTTTGCCTTGGCTAATTGCTTCAGACATTCACATAACATTCCTTTCCTTGGATATTTTCCTCTAGCTTTGTTCCAGTAGAGCTAAGATGCAGTTCTAAGAACATTTACAGTGAATAGCCCAGAATATAATCCAGAGGAGAAAGGTGTGTTTAGGTTTAGGGAAAGTCATTTAGAAAGAGCAAAGAAAGTAATAAGAGGCAAGAGAGTAGGCTGTTTATGGACAAACAATGGACCCTGGCCCAGAACCAAGCTCTTGCCCCATTCCTCTGGGTGGGGGATGGTACTACCATGGAGGTTAAGGGAAGGTCAGGTATTATGAAGCAGTTATTTTGAGGTTGGTGATATGAAGCGCTGTCCTGACACACTTCCTCTTATTCCGGTACCAGGAGCCAGGTTACTAGTGGTAATCTGCCTTGAAGAATGCTTCTGGGCTGTAAATGGACCTGGAGGTTTTGATGGCTTTGAAAATTGAGGTGACTTGGAGCCTTTAATAAAAACCACTTAGTTGCAAGAATTTCCGGGCCTGTTGGCTGGAGTCCTTGGTTTATATGGCTTTGTTGGGAGTCTGGTGGGTGCTCTTTGACAGGAATGATTTAGATTTATTAATAATAGGCTTCCAAATAATAATGGCAGCTTTGTGCCAACCACTGTGGTAGGCATTTTACAGTTTTTTCTTAATCTTCATGACCCAATGAGGCACCCTAGAGATAAGCCCGATTTCACAGACAAGAAACCCAGGCTTTAAAGGGGTTAGAGTGATTGGTTCAAGTGAATTCTAAGAAGTCCTAGGCAATATTTAAAAGTTACCCTTTGTATAAATTAACTTAGCAGACAGGTAACTTGGCACGTGTCATTCTTGATACCACTTCCTTCTTCCTTTCACTCAGAATTACTAATTTCAGCTGAATTCAATTTGTTGTCAGTTGTTTCTATAGTAAGGCCGTATATTGCCCCTCCAGAGGTGCTTGTCAACCACTCTGAATGATGGGTAAGCAACTTGCTTGTGATTACAGCATGAATCAGCAGCAGAAACTTCCTGGTTGGTATTCTGACCTAGGTTGTGCCACCTGTTAGAACTAGAGCTAGAAATGTTGATGATGCCAAATTATTGAAGTGGAAAATTTATGGTCTGTAATTTGGTAATGGAGGGAAGACATTGAGATATATTTACTGTTATTTTGTAGAGACCTTTCTGTTAGGGAAATGTGGAAGAACTGAGACACTGGAGTAAGTTTTCAAGTCTCTCGTTGACTCTGGGATCCTGAGTTCTGGATTTGAGCCATTTAACTAGTGGTCTTGTCCATTTTGGAATGTATCTTGACAGTAGTTCTCGGGCAGTTGTTCTCAGCTCTGGCTGTGCATTAGAATCTCCTGAGGAACTTTTTTTTTTTTTTTTTTTTTTTAAGTAGGCTCCACTCCCAGTGTGGAGCCCAATGCCAGGCTTGAACTCATGACCCTGAGATCAAGACCTGAGCTGAGATGGAGTCAGATGCTTAACTGACTGAGCCACCTAAGTGCCCCTCCTGAGGATCTTTTTTAAAAATGGAGATGTATGGAGCTCTTCCTTAAGGAATCTTTCTGATTCTTTCGATCTGGGTTGGGTTCTTGGGCCCTGGCATCCATAGTTTTAAAAGTCTCTGCCAGTGATTTTTTTTGTGCAGCCAGGATTAAGAACCACCACTTGGAAACTAAAACTTGAAACCGAGAATGTTTCTCCTAGGAACTTGACTTTTTTGTATGCTTTTTAAAATCTGAAGCAGATCATCTTATTGCTATCTCCTTTTAGAGAAAGGAGGACAGATTCCACCCCCATGTTATTCACATGTGTATGCTGGCAAGTTATCTACAAGCCATCCCCAAAACAGTACTCTGAATTTTATCTCTCGGTCACAGGCCTGTCTGTACTTTCAATCTTTAGTTGCCTGTTGCCTGGGTCTAGAGATAAGAGCCAGCCTCTCACTTTAAATTCTGTAACTTCATACCATTAGGCAAGTGGAAGACAAGATGAGGGAGTTGATTTAAAAAAAAATTTGGGGGGGGGGGCACCTGGGTGGCTCAGTCGGTTGAGCGTCCGACTTCGGCTCAGGTCATGATCTCACGGTGTGTGGGTTCGAGCCCCGTTTCGGGCTCTGTGCTGACAGCTCAGAGCCTGGAGCTTCCTTCGGATTCTGTGCCTCCCTCTCTCTCTGCCCCTCCCCCGCTCATGCTCTGTTCTCCTTCAAAAATAAATAAACGTTAAAAATTTTTTAAAAAATTTTTTTTTTGTATTTAAAACAAAAAAAATTTTTTTTAATGTTTATATATTTTTGAGAGACAGAGACAGAGCATGAGCAGGGGAGAGGCAGAAAGAGAAGGAGACACGGAATCCGAAGCAGGCTCCAGGCTCTGAGCTGTCAGCACAGAGCCTGACATGGGGCTCGAACCCACAGAATGTGAGATCATGACCTGAGCCGAAGTTAGACGCCCAACCGACTGAGCCACCCAGGTGCCCCGAGGGGGTTGATTTTAATAACTAAAATTGTAGATCCATATGTGGTCGGTTGTTGTAATCTGTTTTAGAAATGGGCAGTTCACTGTCCATCAGAGAGCATTTCTGTAAGCATGATGAAACTGTTTCCTTGTGTGTGTGGTAATAAATGAAGAAATGAAAACTGCACCTGCTGAGGGCCAGCTTACTTTCTTGAGCCGTTGAAGTGTAGAATCTGGCTCTACCTAAATCTGTGGAATCTATTAGGTGCTTGTCTTGAAAGTATTAGAGTCAAATGCAGTATCATCTGAAACAGTCTTAGGTAATGAGGTTTGGGGAAAATGTGTTCTCCATTTATGCCTGTTTTCATAAAGCCTCCTCATTTGTTCTCATGGTAAAGTTAGCTTGGACTCTATCCGTCTGAATTTTCTGTTTATTTGAAATCTTATTATCAACTAACTCCATAGGTAGGAAAAAATTTCTAAGAGATCTGAAGCTTCACTTTCTGTTACCAGAGATGCTGTGTTTGACAATAGCTGTTGCTAACTGGATTAGTAGGTAAAAGTATAGTTCTTAAATTCTAGTTTCAGATTAAACTCTGGTCACTTTCCCTAACTGGGATTTAAAGGTAACTGGGAGGAATAAACCTAGCTTTGCAGTGTTTCTCTGACCATCTGTTCTCTGTTGGCATTACTGCCATCTCACGTGACTTATTAGCTTGCCTCCTGGATTGTGGTTTGGTCAGGTTTGGAGAGGATGGCATACCTCTCATTTATCCCATGGTGGTGACAAATCATGGTGAAGTGGTTGCTTTCAAAATTTGGACTTTGATTTGTTAGCTCATGTTTTCTTTTTTTCTTTGAGGATACACACCACCTTGGATTTATTTAGCTTCCTATAAAATAAGCTAGTCATCTTACCTACAAATAATTTTTTCTAGGCACTTAATAGTTTAAAAAAAATTTTTTTTTACATTTATTTATTTTTGAGAAACAGAGTGAGACAAAATGTGAGCAGGAGAGGGGCAGAGAGAGAAGGAGGGGCAGAGAGAGACAGAATCCGAAGCAGGCTCCAGGCTCTGAGCAAGCTGGTCAGCCCAGAGCTTGATGCGGGGCTCTAACCCACGAACTGTGAGATCATGACCTGAGCCGAATTTGGACGCTCAACTTACTGAGCCACCCAGGCGCCCTGGCATTTAATACTTTTAAAAATTACCCAGACAATAAGTGTACAGAACTTTTTGTATACTTAAAAGTCAGAATCTTAGAGGGTGAGGCCCGAGCATAGGAATCCCTTAAAAGCTCATTTGAGGTATTCAAGCTGGCAGGATTGAGAACCACTCGATTAGGTAAAAATGAAGCTCCATTTCCCAAAGTTAATTAATGGTCATTAACAGACTGCTGTGTTGCCTTTCCAGACATGTTTCTATGAGTTTTGTTTATATATGTGTGTTTTATAAATTTTATTGAGAATAACAGTTGTACTAATACGCTTTGTGATGGTCAGTGCTCATTGAAAGATATCTGATGTAAAGAAAGCTTAATAAATGACCTTTTTTACATATCTGGGGGGACATTATGGACCTTTTTGTGACGTAGTAACAGATGTGATATCCAGTGTTTCATAATGAAAATTTATTTCCAGGTCACCTGGGTGGCTCAGTCGGTTGAGTGTCAAGACTTCAGCTCAGGTCATGATCTCAGGTTCATGAGTTTGAGCCCTGCATCAGGCTCTCTGCTGTCAACGTGGAACCTGCTTGGGATTCTCTGTCCTCCCCTCTCTCTGCTCTCCGGCTTGCCTGCTCTCTCTCAAAAACAAGTATTAAAAAAAATTTAAAAATATTTTCATTAGGTTATGAAACCTAATAATGGAAATGTTAAAAAGTTTTAAAAACAATCCTCACATAGAAGTTTTTTTTGTTTTTTTTTTTAGTAGGCTCCACACCCAACGTGGGACTGAAACTCATGACCCTGAGAACAGGACTCACATGCTGTACTGACTGAGCCAGCCAGGTGCCCCTAAAAAATTTTTTTTAATTACGTTTTTAATTTTAATTCCGTATAGTTAACATACAGTGTTATAGTAGTTTCAGGTGTACAATATAGTGATTCAACAATTCTGTACGTTACTTAGTGCTCATCATGATAAATGTACTCTTTAATCCTTCAGTTCTTTCACCCATCTCCTCACCCACCTCCCCTCTGGTAGCTGTGAGTTTGTTCTTTATAGTTAAGAGTCTGTTTCTTGGTTTGTCTCTCTCTTTATTTTTCTGTGAATTATATATTTTTATTATTTATTTATGTGTGTATTTTTTTATTTTTTAAATTGTTTTTAGTGTTTATTTTTGAGAGAGAGACAGAGAGACAGCACAAGCAGGAGAGGGGCAGAGAGAGAGGGAGACACAGAATCCGAAGAAGGCTTCAGGCTCTGAGCTGTCAGCACAGAGCCCCATGTGGGGCTTGAACTCACAGAATGTGAGATCATGACCTGAGCCGAAGTCGGACGCCCAACCGACTGAGCCACCCAGGCGCCCTGAGTTATATATTTTTAACATGCAGGATTAAGCTATATTTGGGTGGGGAAACTTTGTAGTTTCTGAGGCTCATGGTAGAATCCTCTTGGCTTTGTAAACTATCACCCTCTTAAAGTAAGCCTAATCAGTTTCTTCATTAAAAGTCCCCCAACTTTCATTCTAAGTTTCTGCTTAAAGCCATTAAATTAGTATGCAGATTTGATTTGGTCAAATTTCCGTATTGAAATAAAACAACATGGAGTGAATAGACAAATCTAAAACAGGATGGAAATCTTTTTTAAATAAATTTTATTCTGAGGGAAAAAAAAAAAACAAAGACAACATGGAATGGGCAAAGGGACAAGAAAGATAAAGTAGTTTTTTTTGTCCAAAGACTCATTTGGGGATCTTTAGTTATTTAGGTATATATGGTTCTCAGATAGGTTTCATTTTACCATTTTTTTTTTTTTTTTTAAAGCCAGTAAACTTTGGCACATGTTAGATGTGTCTGGTCAGGAATCTTTGTTCAACTTGGGACAAAATAATCTATGTAGTTCAGCACCTGAATAGAAAAAATGGGCAAAGAATACAAACAAGTGCTCTTTACACAAAATACAAATGGTTAGCAGACTGGGAAAGTATTTGTTGGTACTCATCAGAGAAAGTCAAATTTAAAACAAATAATTTTGACCCTTCAGTTTAATAAAGTGTATTCAACTCTATTTTGCCAACATTGCAGTGACCTAGATGTTCTCTGTTACAGTGTTGTTAGAATATAAATGAATAGGTATAATGGTTCTAGAAAGCAACTTGAGGATGTGTAAAAGGTAATGCTGATCATACTTAACCTGCTGATTTCACAATGAGAATTTGACATAATCATACAGGTGTCTGTATAAAGAGGCTAACTAGCAAAAAACTAGAAACCACCTAAATGTACAGCAATGGAGATTGGTTATGTTATACTGTAAGTATATGATAGACAGTGCAGCCATTAATCATGCTTTTGAAGACTAGAGGTAGAAATGTGTGAAAATGCTCATGGAGTAATAGAAGACAGTATATCCTGTGTGTCTGTCATTTTGTGCGAGACGTGGCAAGTATACAAAAATAGAGAGTAAAAGGAAATTATGCACTGTTTATAAGTTGGTATTCTATGCCTAGTGGCAAATTTATTCTTCCAAATTTCATTAAAAAAATTTTTTTTTTAACGTTTATTTTTTTATTTTTTTATTTATTTTTATTTTAAAAAAAAAATTTTTTTTTTTCAACATTTATTTATTTTTTTTTGGGACAGAGAGAGACAGAGCACGAACGGGGGAGGGGCAGAGAGAGAGGGAGACACAGAATCAGAAACAGGCTCCAGGCTCTGAGCCATCAGCCCAGAGCCCGACGCGGGGCTCGAACTCCCGGACCGCGAGATCGTGACCTGGCTGAAGTCGGACGCTTAACCGACTGCGCCACCCAGGCGCCCCAACGTTTATTTATTTTTGAGACAGAGACAGAGCATGAACGGGGGAGGGTCAGAGAGAGGGAGACACAGAATCTGAAACAGGTTCCAGGCTCTGAGCTGTCAGCACAGAGCCCGATGCGGAGTTCGAACTCACAGACTGAGAGATCATGACCTGAGCCGAAGTCGGCTGCTTAACCAACTGAGCCACCCGGGTGCCCCTATTCTTCCAAATTTCAAAATCGAATGTATGTTCTTAGAACTGGAGGAAAAAAAGCAAGAAATATTTTTTAAAAGGACATAATTTATGCTGATCTAATATGCTCTCAGAGCTCAGCTTCTTTTGTCAATTTAATGGCTTCTCAGTTTGACCTCTAGAACATATCTAAATACTGCTTTGCTGTTATGCCTCTTGAATATATCTGCTGAGGCCTAGGCGTTGCACTATAGAATCTAGCTGTGTTATAGTAATTTAAGGAGAATAAGGAGAATTTTTTTTTAAATTTCTTTAAGTTTATTTAGTTTTTTGAGAGAGTCAGAGACAACGTCAGCAGGGGAGGGGGAGAGAGAGAATCCCAAGCAGGCTCCATACTGTCAGCACAGAGCCCAGTGTGGGGCTTGAATTCATGAAATCATGAGATCATTACCTGAGCTGAACCCGAGAGTCGGCACTTAACTGAGCCACCCATGCGCCCGGAGAGTAATATCTTCTATCCTACTTTCAGATGAAATATTTTCCCCTAGTACAGATAGGCTGTTCTTTTTAAAAAATTTTAAGGGGAGCTTGGGTGGCTTGGTTGGTTAAGCGTCCAACTTCGGCTCAGGTCATGATATCATGGTCCGTGAGTTCGAGCCCTGCGTCGGGCTCTGTGCTGACAGCTCAGAGCCTGGAGCCCGTTTCAGATTCTGTGTCTCCCTCTCTCTCTGCTCCTCCCCCGTTCATGCTCTGTCTCTCTCTGTCTCAAAAATAAATAAACGTTAAAAAAAATAAAAAAAATTTTTTTTAAGTAGGCTCAACACCCAAGTAGGGCTCGAAATCATGACCCCCAGATCAAGAGTTGCATGCTGTACAGACAGAGCTAGCCAGGTGCTCCAGGCTGTTCCCTTTTCTATCATTTCATCTCAATGGACTTTTATAAGAGCAGTGGTTAAGTTGCGCAAAAAAGAGAGATACTGTGAACTATTTGGGTGGTTTGACCTGCATTTGTATCCCTCCTGAAGGAGGGACTGTTTAGGCTTCATCATTTAAAAACAAAAGTAAGGGGCACCTGGTTGCCTCAGTAAGTTAAGCGGCCAGTTTCCGCTCAGGTCATGATCTCGCGGTTTGTGGGTTCGAGCCCCACGTTGGGCTCGATGTGTAGCTTGAACTTAGGATCCCGAGATCAAGAGTCACATGCTCTTCTGACTGAGCCACCCAGGATCCCCTATGTTTCCTTCTTCCTTCCTTCCTTCCTTCCTTCCTTCCTTCCTTCCTTCCTTCCTTCCTTCACTTCTTTCTTTCACTTCTTTCTTTCCTTCCTTCACTTCTTTCCTTCCTTCCTTCCTTCCTTCCTTCCTTCCTTCCTTCCTTCCTTCCTTCCTTCCTTCCTTCGGGGGAGAGGGAATCCCAAGCAGGCTCCACCCTGTTAGCACAGAGCCCGATGTGGAGCTTGATTTCACAAATTGTGAAATCATGACCTGAGCTGAGTCAGATGCTCAACTGACTGAGCCACCCAGGCACTCCTATGGGTCATTTCTTAACTAATTCTTTACATTTCTTGCTTTCAGATGGAAAGAACTCAAGTGGATCCAAGCGTTTTAATCGCAAACGTGAACCTTCCTATCCCAAAAATGAAAATTTTAGCAACCAGTCCCGTCGCTCCAATTCACAGAAAAGCAAAACTTTTAACAAGATGCCTCCACAGAGGGGCGGCGGCAGCAGCAAAGTCTTTAGCTCTTCTTTTAATGGTGGAAGACGCGATGAGGTATGGAATTTAGGAATGTCCTTTCTAGAACACAAGAAGCATGAACTCTGATTCCCCTGCCTCCCAGTTTATCAGTAGTTGGGGAGGAGGGGAGAAAGAGGTGAAAGAGTAAATAACCAAAGCAGTCTTGAGTAGTTGAGGATTAACTAGGTTTGGAACTTTGCCTCCTTTCTTCTCTTGAAAGCTGTGAAAATTTCTTTGGAGGAAGAAGACATCATCATCATGGGTTGTGAGAAATTATAGCAAGATACTATAAATGTACCCTAGATACTATAGATGGTACCTTTTATTATCACTTTTGAATTAGAGGTGCCTCTTGAATATTTAAGTAATACAATGACTTTAATTAATGACATTTGCTCTGTAGTATCTATAGCAAACTGTAAGATGCTATATCCTTAGTCCTAGGTACTCTGATTTTAGGAGTTTCTTAGATATCCTTTTGGAAGTACATAAAGACTTCTGTGCAAAGGAGTTCACTGTTGCATTGTTTGTAGTTGCAGAATCTAGGAAACAACCTAAATTAACAAGGCATTGGTTAGATGAATTATCCTCCTGTTTGAGTGTTCCGTACTATGTAACTATTACAAAATAAAGCAGATTTAATGTACTCATGGAAGAATTCATTCACCAAAAATTTTGTCCTCTCCTACTGTGCATCAAATACCACATGGGAGTTTGGCATACAATACTGAGTAGAACATTGTAACTTATATTTTAGTTTACAGAGAAAATAGACCATTACACAGTTGACTCTTGAACAATACAGGTTTGAACTGCATTGGGCCACTTATGTGGACTTTTTTTTCTTAATATAAATACAGTGTCATAAATGTGTTTTTTTTTAATTTTCTTAAATAACATTTTATTTTCTCTAGCTTTATTGTAAAAATATACTTTGTAATATATATAACATAAAATATGTGTTAACTGTTATTGGTGAGGCTTCCAGTCAACAGGTTATTAGCAGTTAAGTGTTTTGGGGAGTCAAAAGTTATACGTGTATTTTCAGTTGCGCCAGGGGATCAATGCTGCTAATGCCTGTATTGTTCAGGTGTCGATTGTATAATAAATCCAAAGGTAAGTGCTTATTGAATTAACAAAAAGTAGATTGAGAGAATTAAAGGGATAGAGAGTAACAAAGAGTACAGTTTTGGAGGGTGACGAAGGAAGGCTACTTATTCTGAGGAAGTGAATTCTGAGTAGAGTTCTGAACGAAGCAAGGGAGCACACCATACAGTTTTGAGGAGGATGTCTTGGCGAGAAGGAATAACAAGTGCACAAGTGCAAGGAACCAGAGGTGGTAATACTTTTGGTTTGTTTGAGGTCAAACATGTAGGCTACCATGAGTGGAGGAGTAGAGAATGAAGCCAAAGAACAGACAAGAAGGGTCAGATCATGTTGGGCCTTGCGGGATTTTGGATTTGGTTGAGAAAGATGGGAAGCTATTGGGGGTTTAAGAAGGGAAATTCTGTAATCTGAGTTGGGAGTTTTAAAGGAGAGAGTGGAACCAGGAGGCTAGTTAGGAGGCTGTTAAGATATTTCTGGTGAGAGTGATGGAAGCTTTGAAACAGTGATAGTGGTGAGTGGCATACACATTGGGGTGATGTTTGAAGATAGAGCCAACAGGATTGTTTAATATGTTAGTTGTGGGGTCTGAGCAGAGAAATGAATGACTTTGAAAAAAAATGTTTTCAGTGGGAGCTCAGTTCAGGTACTATATGCTGAAGTGGGGAAGATTTCAAGAGAAGTAGAAAGTTGGGGGTGGTGGGGAGGGAAGGAGAGTTGAGATAGAGAACTTCATTTTGGAAATATGCTATTTGTGTGGAGATGCCTACTAGATCTCTAAGTAGAGATAGACAGTTAATGGAATCTGGAGTTCAAGAAGGAGACCCAGGCTAGAGAGCCATCTGCATACATTTGGTGTTTGCAGCTATGGAACTAAGTAAGTGCTGCAGAAAGGGAATAGATTCAAGGACTGAGGTCCGAGTCAGGATCATGAGGCACCAGCAAAAAGGGAGGAAGAGAACTGAAAACCATTTGGAGAAAGTGGTCCGTTTTGCCCTCTACTGATAGGCTGCAGAAGATTAAGACTGAAAGTGGACTAGTAGATTTGATCATGTGAATATAGGCTGTTGGCTTTGAGCTGCTTTGGTGGAGTGGTGAGGACAAAAACCGGATAGGATAGCTTCAGAGAATGGAAGGATGGGAGGAAGAAACATCAAGTTCAGACAGTACTTTTTAGGAGCTTTGCTCTAAAGGGGAGTGGAGAGGTGAGGCAGTAGCTTGAGGGAATGTGAAGTCGAGGATTTTTTTTTTTTTTTTTTTTTTTTAGACAGAATGGGAGTGGGTTAGGACAGAGTGATAGGGAGACACAGAATCTGAGGCAGGCCACAGGCTCTGAGCTGTCAGTACAGAGCCCGACATGGGGCTCGATCATGACCTGAGCCGAAGTCGGAAGCCCAACCAAGTGAGCCACCCAGGCGCCCCTGAAGTCGAGAGATTTTAAAGTTAAAGAGAGTCAAAAGAAGAATACAGCATATCTCTGCTAATGGGATTGTCTTGTTAGGGGGCAGACATGCAGAGGAAAGGGCGAGAATTACTGTAACAGTGTCCTTGAGTCCTTGAGGAGTTGTGATCCTACTGTACAAGTGGAGGAGTTGGCTTAAATAGGAGCTTTGCCAGTTCATCCTCAGTAACCAGAAGAAGGCAGAGTACTGGTAGGAGGACATAGGAATTCTCTTCTGATTGTTCTTATTGTCTCTGAAATATGGAAGGTGAGCTGAGAGGGGAGCCTTGGAAGCCTTGCAGAATGGCATTGTCTGGGTGACTGGGAGTTAAGTGGGTACAGAAAGGTAACAGGGTTGTGGTAGGGCTGCTTCAGTGAGACTGGTCAGTGTGGTGTGGTTGTGTTCTTGTGTGTAACTGTCTGGTGCTGGTGTGGAAATAGAGAGATTAATTAGGGGAAGGTTCTGCTAGGTGAGTACAGATGACAGAGAGAAAGAAAGGGGTTGTGGACCATAGGCTTTAGGTCAAGTAAGGAAAGAAAATGGAAGAGATGGGTTGGATCACTGGTTTGGAGATCCCAGTAGGGGTAAAGAATTGTTGGAATCAGGACTGAAGGGAACAAGCTGGGAAAGGAGGGAGTTGCTGCTTGAATGTTGGGTGCTCAAAATTATGATGGTGGGAGATGTGTGGTTGTTACCCTTATGGTCTAGATTATAGAGCAGTGCTGTCCAGTAGAAATGCAGGCCACATATATAATTTAAAATTTTCTAGGGGCGCCTGGATGGCTCAGTTGGTTAAGCAGCTGACTTCGGCTCAGGTCATGATCTTGTGGTGCGTGAGTTCGAGGCCCGCATTGGGCTCCGTGCTCGCAGCTTGGAGCCTGGAGCCTGGAGCCTGCGTCGGATTCTGTGTCTCCCTCTCTCTGCCCCTTCCCCATTCGCATTCTGTCTCTCTCTTTCAGGAGTGAATAAATGTTAAAAAAAAAAAAAAAAAAAAAAAATTTCTAGTTGCCACATTCAAAAAGGAAAATGGTGAAATTAATTTTAATGTTTTTACCCAATATAACTAAAATGGTATTTCATGATGTGGCATTGGCCACATTTGGCTAGTAGTGGTTGCTGTAAAGGATGGCACAGCTCCAGATGGTATGTTTATGGGGATTGGATTCCTGAAGTAGAGGACAAGCTAATTGGAGGAGAGAGGGGGGGTCAAGGAAATGAGAAGTCAGTGTTGGAAGGATAATCAGGAGTTGTGATGGGCAGTATCAGAGAGAGTGGTAGTGGCAGCTAGGAAGAGTGGGACAATAGAAGGTTGAGGATGTGGAGGATTTTGTTGAGTGAGCACAAGCTCTTATCTAATTTGGGGGCATTGGGAGTGGAAGACTGATGAGAGGACAGCAGTCCCATGGAGATGATTTTCCAGGGGATAAGAGGCAAGGGATGACCTGGAAGTGGTGAGCTTCCTGTGGTGAGTTACATGAACAGTGTGTGGGGGGGTTGTCTCCCAGGATCTGTTGTTGAAATGAAAGGAAATTGTTTAATTGTATGTTTTGCCACTGTATTTAATCATAAGGGTCATATGCTGTGGTCTATATGCATAGGGTATCGCAAGTCATATTTGTTGTCTCTGGGATGGAATGTATCTTTCACCATATCCCTTTTTGTACTCTTTAGCTTCTTTATGATGTCTGTGCGGGTGCTGCTTACTAATTTCTAAATATGACTAAGCAGCAAAAGCCTTAAATTTGTATTTCCTTTGACCCAGTAATTCCTACTATACGTTCAAAAGAAACAATGATAGGTGACCAAATATTTGTGCACAAAGATCTATCCCAAAATGTGTTTATCATAACATTATTTTATTACAGTGGACAAGCTACTAACAGTCTGTGTCTGACACAAGGGCATTATAGTATACCTATATGACGTAATGGTATATAGCCATTTAAAGTGACTATGTGTTAATATGACTCACATGGCAAAGTGCTTATGACATTAAATTATAAATTGGGATTAGAAAATGCACTGGCTGACTTATAAGTACTTTCCACTTCAATTTGGAAATGTTAAAAAGCCCCAACGTGATTTTTTCCATCTTTATGTGCAGTGGTATTTCTCCTCTGCTGATTGGGTTTATTTCTGGACACAGAGGTAGTCTGCCTACATGTTCTAATTCTGTCAGTTTTAATTAACAATGAATAGCAGTGTGTGTCTTAGACGGGAGGTCTCTGGCAGGATTCTGAAGCCCGTGGCAGTTAGCAGCTGCTTGCAAGCCGCCTCCAGAGTATAGTTCCACAGACTTGTTTTTGCCAGAAACAAACCAGAGAACAAGTAGCTAACAAGAGTGAAGGTCTAGGAGTCCTATGGGATTGTCAAAAAATTAATCCAGTAAGTAAATCATTGTGCTTCCCAGTAGCTAGACGACTTCATGTTGGGTTTAGTCATTTAATAAATAGTTAATTGCCATTTAGCGGGGCAGGCTAAACAGTTTAAGTAATTATATGGTAAAGGCTCTTGTCCCCCTTTCTGTTCCCATCCAGATCTTAGGTAGACTTTTGTGTTCCCCTTTCCTAGGAAGATTGTTTACTTTAAGCTGTGTTTCGTTTAGTTAATATTTTAAACCATGTAGAAGGAGGGTTGTGCTGGTTTCTGCTATCAATCAGTGTCATTCTATTCTGAAATACTCTGATTCATTCTTATTCTCTCTAGGTAGCAGAGGCTCAACGGGCAGAGTTTAGCCCTGCCCAGTTCTCTGGTCCGAAGAAGATCAATCTGAACCACTTGTTGAATTTCACTTTTGAACCCCGTGGCCAGGCGGGTCACTTTGAAGGCAGTGGACATGGCAGCTGGGGAAAGAGGAACAAATGGGGGCATAAGCCTTTTAACAAGGAACTCTTTTTACAGGCCAAGTGAGTATGTCTACTCTTGGGAGGAAAGTGCAGTTGAGCCTCTGGGTGGTTCTTGGTGCTGAGAAGAAGCTTCTTTTAAACTGCTATGGGAGAGAGGCAGAAAGGGAGTTGATCTGGTTCTTTTCCTCCTCTCTCTTTTTGGGGGGCAGTGCAGGTGTCGAAAACCAGCTTTTCAAGTGGATGTTCTTGGTGCTTAAAAGAATATAATGCTTAAATAAATACATTGATTAATGCTAAAATTAAATAATGCTTTAGTGTCATAATGAGGTAGTAAAAGTATTTGTTTTGGAATTGGACCCACATTTGAATTTATTTTGACCTTCAATCTTGGGTAATTTATTTAGCCAAGGTGAGATTCATCTTCTCCCTATAAAGGAGGAGGATTACTTAAAGGAGAATTGGATGATGGGTTGGAGTGTTTGGCATGGCATACGTTTGCTCAAATACTGATTCCCTTTTATTTCCTTTTGTGTGTCATTAGTTACAATGTAAGATTTGACCTTGGATCTAGACTGAAGTAATTGGTTAGTACTTTATATAAATTGGTAATCAAATGACTGAGCGAGAACAGTCTTTCTGCTTCCTTGAAGACTAGCTGTGTGCCATGGTTTCTCAGAGGGAGGGAGGAAATCTGGCTTCCTGCTGATTGATAGAGCCACAGTCTGGGTTAATTTTAGCTCAGGGGAGGCCTGCAGGGCCTTGGCTAGGCTTGGAAGCAGAAGAAACAGAGTTCATGGATTTAGACTCCTACTTGGCAAGTCTTTGGATTCCCTCCAGAGCTGGGGCTCAGAACTGAGCCTGAAGTCCTAGTTCAGTGCTTCACAAACCATGGCTGCTAATGGCCTGTATTTGATTTCTAAGTGAAGGAGTAATGAGTTTCTGCTGAGGGCTTGTTGGTGGCTTCTGAGAGTCTGCCTTTTCCGTGTCCTCTTCCCTGTTTCCAGCTGCCAATTTGTGGTGTCTGAAGACCAAGACTACACAGTTCATTTTGCTGATCCTGATACCTTAGTCAACTGGGACTTTGTGGAACAAGTGGTGAGTAGCTCGGCTAAGCTTATAAACTGTTAGTGGGAGAGAGAACTAAGGAAAGGAACCATGGTGACACAGCAGCTGTTGGCTGGTATCACTGTTGATACCTTTTTTCTGCATGACCTCACTGTAGAGATAAGTCCCCCAGAGATGAGTCCTGGTTTCTCCTGGAGTTCATTTTGTGCTAATTGGCACTAGCCTGCAGGATTGGGGAGTTGGAGGGCTCTCATCAAAGGTTCTGTCTCATCAAAGCAGTTCTATCTACGACCTCCTTTCTCCTGGGAATAACCAGAGAAATACATGAGGCACTCTGGTTACCTTCCTGACCTAGGGTGGGCTCATTGCATGAACATGGCTTCATCGGTAGCCATTTGTAGTAATCAATATCAAATTAGGCCTCAGTCTTGTGGCAGGTGAGTGAGCCACCAGGTACACTACTGTCTAAGCCACTGCTGCATTTTGTTTTCTGTTGAAGTAATGAGTTCTGGGTATTCCTTTGCTGCTCTTAGGTTATAGGGATGTAAATTTTTTTTTTTTTTTTTTTTTTGAGAACACAAGTGAGCCTGAGTGGGGGTGGGGCAGAGGGAGAGAGAGAATCCTAAGCAGGCTCCATGCCTGGCATGAAGCCTGAAGGGAGCTTGATCATGTCAGTGGGCCTGACATGCAGCTCGATCCCACGACTGTGAGACCGTGACCTGAGCATAAATCAAGAGTTGGATGTTTGACTGAGCCACCCAGGCACCCCATACAATACTTTTCAAAGTGCTAGGTCTCCAAGCCTGGCTACTCATTAACTATGAAAATTGATAAAAACATCAGAGAATGACAAGGCCTATGAAACCTAAGTTCTATATTTATTGGTTAAAAAAAAAATAGAGATGCATATAAAGTGTAGGTCTGATAGACTTCTCTATTGGAGATTATTGGTACATTACTTTTCGACCTTTTATAAGCCTTTGTGTACGTGTACGTATAAAGTTTCTTTTTATAAATGAGATTATATATTGATTTCTGTTCCTTTTTCCTTTGTGGAACCTCTAAAGTACTTGTTATGTAGTTATTAAACCATTATTGTGATTTCCTTAACGATTCACTTAAAGTGTTATTATATACTTGCATTTTGAACAATTCTGTGAAGATGTGTTGAGTAGAGATGTTCAGGGATGGGGGTGGGAGAGGAGAGGCTTTAACTTTGACAATCCCATGTCACTTTGAAAGCAGTGTAACTCGTGGTGCCCTTTTGTTGCAGCGCATTTGTAGCCATGAAGTGCCATCTTGCCCAATATGCCTATATCCACCTACTGCAGCCAAGATAACCCGTTGTGGACACATCTTCTGCTGGGCATGCATTCTGCACTACCTTTCACTGAGCGAGAAGACCTGGAGTAAATGTCCCATCTGTTACAGTTCTGTGCATAAGAAGGATCTCAAGAGGTGAGAAGGAGACATTTACTAGGTTAGACCCCAGTCTGCTAACTTCTTGCTCTTTTACATCTAAATGTCCATGTTACAGTGTTGTTGCCACCGAGTCACGTCAGTATGTTGTTGGTGACACTATTACAATGCAGCTGATGAAGAGGGAAAAAGGGGTGTTGTTGGCCTTGCCCAAATCCAAATGGATGAATGTAGACCATCCTATTCATCTAGGAGGTGAGTTCTGTTAATTTAGGGGGTAATAATCTTGGGTACATCTTTTAAGGCTATCAAATACATCTATCTACTATCAAAATTTGAGCCTTTGGGCAAGCCATTTCTATCATTTGCAGGTCAGTTTTAGGATTCTAGTAGGTTAGAGGGGAGTTTACAGAGAGTGGTTTAACTCTTGGTTTCAGGTGTGATTTAGTTATGTATTTTTTAATTTTTAATTTTGTTGAAATAGCGCCTGGCATTGTGCCCAGCCTTGAGGATTCCACAGTCAGCCAGACTGGCCACTTGTTGTCAAGGAACTCAGTAGTCTAGTAGAAGACACACAGAGAGGGAGGGAGAGACTCCCAAGCCTGCTGTGTGCTGTCAGCACAGAGTGCGATGCTGGGCTCAATCTCAAACCATGAGATCATGACCTGAGCCGAAGTCAAGAGTCAGACACTTAACTGGCTGAGCCATCTAGGCGCCCCTAAACTTTAAAAAATCTAAAACTCTTAAGAGAACATATAGGATAGTATCTCTGTAAATCCTCAGATAGGGATGGGTTTTTGAACCAGGCTGAAACTGTAGATCCTAGAAAAGAAAAGACAGATACACTTGATTTTATAAGAATGAAATCTGTCAAGATTCCTTAAAGTCAGTAGGTGATTAACTAGGGGAAGATTTACACATTTAAAACTAAAGATTAATGTCTGGAATATACACGTGTTCTATAAGTTAGATTAACAGTCCAGTAGAAGAATGGGCTAAGCATATGAAAGTATTTCCCAGAAAAGGATACTAGAATAACTTCCCAAGAATTAGGTTTAACTTTGCTAAGAGTTATGCAAATCAAAATCCCTATCAGATTGACGCAAAAAAAAAAAAAAAAAAAAGACATTAGAAGCACCAGGTTTTTGGCAGGGGTAGGAAAACGAATACTGTATACAGGGTGGCAATGTAAGTCAATACAGCTTTTGGGGGGGGCGCAATTTGGTAGTATTTAAAATACGCACAACCTTTGGTCCAGCTTTTGTACTTAATATAAAGAAATTATATGCACCAAGGAATACGTATAAGGAATTTTTGTTACAGTGTAATAGAAGCTGTCAATAAGCTAAATAAACGTTCCATAAGGAACTCACTCAGTGTTTGTTATGCTGTGGAACACAATACAGAAGGTAAAAATAGGATCTCTGTATTAACGTATAAAAAATTTTTTTTAACATTTATTTATTTTTGAAAGAGCACGAATGGGGGGGTGGGCAGAGAGAGAGAGAGGGAAACACAGAATCTGAAGCAGGCTCCAGGCTCTGAGATGTCAGCACAGGGTCTGACACGGGGCTTGAACCCAAGGAACCGTGAGATCATGACCTGAGCCGAAATCGGACACTCAACCAACTGAGCCACCCAGGCACCCCTCTGTATTAATGTTTTGAAAGAATTTAATACAGGTTGGATGAAAAACACAGAACAACTTAAAGTTTATCATTTATGGAAAAACCTTTGTTAAGTGATTATGGATTTATAAATGTATAGAAAAAGATTTGGCAAATACGTCTCACAATTTGTAAATGGTTATCTCTGGGCAGATACTAGGATCGGAGGATGGGAAAACAGGGCATTTCAAGCGTTTCCCAAAAGTTAACATTGTCCTAAAGTTTTTAAAAAGTACAGAAAATATGGGGGAGGGAAGTAAAGGAAACAAATCATCCATGGTCCTTTTACTCAGAGATATCCCAAAGTTGTAGATTATTTTTCTACTCATGTATATTTTTGCAAGATTGGGATTAAATTTTCTAGTTTTTCGTGTCTGCTTTATATTCATGTAATGTAGGTATTTCTACATGTCACTAAATGTCATCTCACAAAACCATTTTTATTTAAAAAATTTTAAAGCTTATTTTTTTATCTTTAAATTTTTTTTATTAAAAAGTTTTTTTTAGTTTATTTATTTTTGAGAGAGAGCACAAGTTGGGGAGGGGCAGAGAGAGAGAAGGAAACACAGAATCTGAAGCAGGCTCCAGGCTCTGAGCTGTCAGCACAGAGCCCGACATGGGGCTCGAACCCAAGAATTGTGAGATCGTGATGTGAGCCAAAGTTGGATGCTTAACCAACTGAGCCAGCCAGGTGCCCCATTAAATAAACTTTTTTTTTTTTTTCTTTTTAACATTCATTTTTGAGAGAGACAGAGTGTGAGTTGGGGAGGGACAGAGAGAGGGAGACACAGAATCCGAAGCAGGCTTCAGGCTCAGAGCCGTCAGAACAGAGCCTGATGTGGGGCTTAAACCCACAAACCACGAGATCATGACCTGAGCTGAAGTCAGATGCCTAACAGACTGAGCCAGCCAGGCACCCCTGTTTTGTTTTGTTTTTTTGTTTTGTTTTATTTCAAATATCTCTACACCCATCATGGGGCTCGAACTCACAACCCCGAGATCAAGAGTCGCATGCTCTTCCAACTGAGTCAGCCATGTGCCCCAGAAAACCATTTTTAATGTCTGCAAAATTCTCTTTAATGAATATGCCATCATGTCATTAACCGTTTCTTTATTATTGGACTTAACTGGTTGATGTAGCATTTTTTGGTATTACAGACTATAGGTAATCAATAGTTTGGCTAAAACATTTTTACTGCGTCTTTGGTTTTCTTGGATTCCTTGTGTTATGGGGTCAGAGTTATAAACCTTTTACTTAAGGTCATTGTTAAATTATTTTTAGAAAATTAGCCCGATTACTCCATCTTCACTTTGGGGGATAAAAGCTGTGTAAATTCCTGTGTAGCCACAAGGTCGCAAAGCTTTGACTGTTGCATTTTTGTGATCTTGCTGGCTTTCTTGTAGATGAACAGCACAGCCAGTACTCCAAGTTGCTGCTGGCCTCTAAGGAGCAGGTGCTGCACCGGGTAGTTCAGGAAGAGAAAATAGCTTTGGAGCAGCAGCTGGCAGAGGAGAAGCACACTCCCGAGTCCTGCTTTATTGAGGCAGCTATCCAGGAGCTCAAGGTAGGGTGACAGGACAGGATGGTGGGGATAAGTTATCTTGGTCCTGAATTTAAGATAACGCATAGTTAATGGCTAAAATAGCCAGTTTGCTCTGGCCGTTGGTGATGCGAGGGAATGGTTGACCTAGTGGTTTTTAAAGCACTCTCTGCAGCTGAAAGGAACAAATTAAAATCGTCTTATAACTAGTTGAGTCACGGGAGTCTCTTAGTCTTAGGTTAGCTATGTTCTTAGTTAAGCAAAGTAGGTTTTTTTCCTAAGGAAACACTTGGATTTATTTTTAGAGATGTTTTATTTGAGGCACATTTTGACGAGAGTGTTATGGCCTATCCAGCAGGCCCTAGTAATACCTGCTGAGGATTTTGAAGCAGGAAAAATTACCCAAATAGAGAACTTCCTGTGCTGTGTATCCTTACCAGACATCAGAATCAGGGCGTTGGCCTCCACCCTGAGATGTGAATTCAGTCAAATATGGGCTCCATAGGCTTAATAATTTGTGTTATAATGAGTTCCAGACTGATTCTAATGTTCATCCTCAGACCATATTTTGAGAATCACTGATCTGTGTTAGAACAGTGAAAGCCCTTGTATCTTGAGTAATTGGCATGTGACAGGTCCTGTGTTAAGGTACTGTACTTACATTTATGTCACATGAGCTGCATATCCCGGTGTGAACTATCCCCTTTCACGGATGAGGAAATGGAGTCATGGGTTAGGTAATTTGCTTGAGGACATATAACTAATATGAGATGAAGCTAGTATTTGAATTCCTGTCTTTCTGACTTCTGAGTCTTCCTTTAGTAGGTCCTGTGTATTTTGTTTTTAATTAAATGCAGAGCATTCGTTCAAGTGCATTTCAGAGAAGACGAGCTGTATAGAAGTAGAGCTGTCCAGGTTGAGATGGCAGTTGGCCAAACCCCTGCTTCCCGCACTGGGGCTCTTTCTTTAAGAGTAGCTTGTAAAAACTAGAGGACTAGTTCTGTGTTCTTCGATTTTTTGTTCAGGAAACTTTTGTGTAGTATTGTCACTGTCAGATTGTAAGTAGAATACCATCCCATTTGGGTGTCAGGTGCTTTTTGCTCCCTGTTTCCTTGAAGGATTGAGGATTTTAAGTACTTTTCCTATTGGGTCTTGTTGCCTTTTAACTTTTGCTCCTGTTGAGAAAGGCCATTGTAAGCCCTTGCCCTACAAACTAAGTGTGTTTCTAGAAACTTAGCTTTCTCTGGTCTTCTCTCTGGTGGTTTAGACTCGGGAAGAGGCTCTGTCAGGATTGGCTGAAAGCAGAGGGGAGGTCCTTAGTGTTGTGCCTGCTCTGGAACAACTGGTGCTGATGGCTCCCTTGGCGAAGGAGTCCGTTTTTCAACCCAGGAAGGTGAGTGTGACCCCGTTACAGACTAAATGGCTGCCATTCCTCAAGGCTGCTGTTGAGTTGGTAGGTGATGTTGTGAAATCGCCTCTTCATGGGAGAGGAGGGGGGCTAGGAGTATTTCCCATGTGCTTATTAGTTCTTTACCTAGGGATGTTAAATCCATGAATGTGACAGCTAAGAAAACCTTCCAGAGAACTTGGTTCATGTGTCTACCCTTGCCACATGTACTTTCTGTTGACCTAGAATTTGTCCCAACAGGGTGTGTTAGACTATCTGTCTGCTTTTGATGAAGAGACCACCGAAGTTTGTTCTCTGGGTTCTCCTCGTCCTCTTGCTCTCCCTCTGGTAGAGGAAGAGGAAGCAGTGTCTGAACCGGAGCCTGAAGCCTGTGATGACTCAGAGTTAGTAGATGACAGTCTTGGAGAGGGGACCATTTGTACTGAGTCCAGACAGCAGGAACCCATCACCAAGCCAGGCTTCACACACCTGAGTGGCTCTCCTTGTTACTACTTTTACCAAGGTGAGGGTTCCTGAGAGGAGGGCTGGGTTGCCATAGAGATGTTTCAGCAAGGTGGCCTGGCCTCTTAGCAGGAGGAGGTATTGCTGCTAGATGTGGGTGCTTGGGTCTGTTTTGCCTTTGGCCTCGGGGAGGGAGAGGCAGGCCTAGCTGTATGGGGGGACCCTGTCTTGAGGACTGGCCACGACTGTTGTGTGAGAGAGCCGCTTGTCTTCAGCGGAGGACGGGCAGCACATGTTCCTGCACCCTGTGAATGTGCGCTGCCTTGTGAGGGAGTACGGCAGCCTGGAGCAGAGCCCGGAGAAGATCTCGGCAGTAGTGGTGGAGATCGCCGGCTACTCCATGTCTGAGGTAAGGTCCTGCCTGTCCCTGTGGCACGGTTCTGGAGTGTCATCAACCTGATCTCTTTGATATGGGCCTGAGCAGCCCATGCTCACAGTTCTTCAAAGAGCTTAGCTTTTGTATTTAAGTCTATTTTTGTCACTGATTTTGTGCCTGCAAAGATTTTAGAGGTTAAATGGGTCTCTCTTACCATGTCGGGGTCCTGTTAGTCACCCTTGCTCTCTGTTTTTAGGTTCATTTATTATGGTTTGGGAACATAGATGTCTCCCACTTTCATTCAAGATGAGTTTGTTTTTCTCTTTTTCCTTATGGCTTGGGAGAAATGTCCAAGGAATCGAAGAGTTATTGGAGGCTCTATACTAGGTTATACAAGATTGAAACACATTTTCGGCTTAGCAGATACCATCAATTATTATCTGATAATTTATATATGCGAGGTTTTGCCCTTTGAGAGTTATCCCTATATTGATCACAAATTTGTTACGCTGTAAACTTTCCATCAAACATGCAGAAAGAGAATGGAAAAGAAAATTAAACCGAAATTGATGGGCTTTTTTTTTTTCTTACTGTTTCAGGCCAAGCTTTATTCAGTAGGGAAATCTGCTTTTTCCACCTTCCCAGTTATTAATTGTCAGTGGATCTCAGGTTTTTTGCCAACAAATACTCTTTATCTTCCCCTGTTCTCTCTCCTCAGTTGTGGGCTCCAGAAAATCAGAAACAGCTGATCAGCTTTAAATCATTCATTACCAGGCTTGATTTATTCATGTGCAGCACAAACCTAAAAACTGCTTTTGGTTGATCATTTACCTTATTGAATGTCAATTGACGGTTTCTGTTTGGCTTTGCAAAATGATGATACCTTGAGCACAACTCTTTGAGCCCCAAAGAGTTAGCTGTCTGGGATGGGAACCTCTGTCCTCACAGTTCAGCCTGGTGTTAGTTGAGTTTTGGTCCCTTTTCCACGGTAGGATGTTCGGCAGCGTCATAGATACCTCTCTCACCTGCCGCTCACCTGTGAGTTCAGCATTTGTGAACTGGCTCTGCAGCCTCCTGTGGTCTCTAAGGAAACTCTGGAGATATTCTCAGGTAAGAATGCACCCACTCTGCTTCTCTTCATAGTGAAGCTCAGGGTTTCTTCTGATTGGAAACCCAGTATGGGAGGAATATAGGAGCTCTGTCATGAGTCTCCATACCATACTCCATTCATCCAGTCCAGCTGCCTCCTTTTGTTGGCCTTAGTGACTAGTCACCTGGGAGGAGTTAATGGCCAGGCTGTCCTTGGTCTGCCTGCTCACTGTCTGACCATCCCACAGATGACATTGAGAAGAGGAAGCGTCAGCGCCAGAAGAAGGCTCGGGAGGAACGCCGCCGGGAGCGCAGGATTGAGATGGAGGAAAACAAGAAACAGGGCAAGTGTAAGTTCAGGAACTCTATTAGACTAGTACAGCTGTGCATCCTCATGGAGATACTCAGTGCTTGGGCCCAGGAACCAGACTATTTGGTCCACATCTCAGTTCTGCCACTTGTTTTTTGTTGTTGTTGTTTTTTTTTTTTTTAGCTCTCAAATGTGAATCATGAGAGTACTTCGTTCATAGACTTGAGAATTAAGTGAATTAATGGGGGTCAAAGTTCATAGCTTTTAATAAGGAATGAGATTAAATTTATCCTTGGTATAGTAGGCGAGAAAACCTGTTCTGGGGAAGGCAATTGGAGATCTGCTGAATTTAGGGGATGATTGTCTCCTGTGTGTTCTGAATGGAACATTGATCCCACCGTTGACTCTATTAAAGGAGACCTCTGTATACTGCAAGTCTGCCAAGAGAGTAAGATATAGTAGAAACCTTGACAAACTAGGAAATCTATGCAGGAGGTTAGATTTAAGAGCTCTTTCATGTAAGTACAGAGTCTTTTGATCTGCTTCTTCAACATAAGCTTCATTGAATCCAGATTAGTGTGACATGAGAGTGTACTTACTTATCCTCCAGAAAACAAAGAATCGAGTCCTCAGCCAGGGAAAGGACTTCACTGTTTTGACTACATGTTTATGGTGGTAAACATAAATTTTACTTCTCCAACTGGGATAAGTGTATAGCTGGGGTCCCAATGCTGTGTAGCTATTTGGCACATTTCCTAAAGAATTGAAAAAAACTGATGTTTCAGGTACAGGGGCTTTTTTAATTTTACCTTCTTTATTATAGAAACACCCAAAGACAAGTACATAGAATAATATAATTAACCATCATGTATAATATTTGGCTTCAGTTAAGAACAGAGCAAAGATTTTTTTATTTTTACTTATTTTTTAAGATTTTATTTTAAATGTTTTTTTTTTTTTTTTTTTTTGAGAGAGAGAGGGATGGAGAGAACACGTGCATGAGTGGGGGAGGGGCAGAAAGAGAGGGAGACAAAGATTCCGAAGCAGGCTGACAGTGCAGAGCTTGACGTGGGACTCGAACCCACGAACCGTGAGATCATGACCTGAGCTGAAGTCAGATGCTTAACTGACTGAGCCACCCAGGCGTGCCTAAGATTTTATTTTTAAGTGATCTCTACACCCAGTGTGGGGCTTGAACTTAACCCTGAGATTAAGAGTTACATGCTCTACCAACTGAGCCAGCCAGGTGCCCCCAAAAAGGGTTTTATTTTAAAACAAATATATAGGGGCTCCTGGGTGGCTCATTTGGTTAAGTGTCAGACTTCAGCTCAGGTCATGATCTCACAGTTTGTGAGTTTAAGCCCCACATCAGGCTTTCTCTCTGCCCCTCCCGTGCTTACGCGCGTGTGTGCACGTTCTCTTTCTCAAAGTAAACATTTAAAAAAATCAACAAAAATATAAAGTGACAATTACTATAAATTTGGGTTTTAAAGCGTGTTTACATACCTTAGAGCCTTGGGGGATTCGTATTGACTATCCACAACTGTTGGAAAAGATTTGAGGAATATTCTAAATGGCCCTACTGTACTCTTCTTTTTTCTTTGTAGATCCAGAAGTCCACATTCCCTTAGAGAATCTACAGCAGTTTCCTGCCTTCAATTCCTATACCTGCACCTCTGATTCTGCTTTGGGTCCCACCAGCACCGAGGGCCATGGTGCCCTCTCCCTGTCTCCTCTTAGCAGAAGTCCAGGTTCCCAAGCAGGTAAATGAGTTGGGATTTAAAGAATGAAGTTGCCCACCAACCACAGACCTTAAGCAAGGCCCTAGTGTCTGAATTTATAACTCTAACCTACTCAGTATGGTGGGATTTTTAGGTGATTAACCTTACTTTGGGTAGTTAATATATTTTTGGGGTACCTCAGATTTTTGCCATTTGATTCACCTTTCTGATTGGCTGTACTGACTACTTTATACCCTGCTGTTTTCTAAAAACCTCAAAACCTCAAGGCAGCTCATATGGCAGGAAAGTTAAACTTAGATTCTTCCCTGTGACCCAGCTGTTTTATTTCTAAAGATTTTTTAAGTGTTTTATTTAATCAATTTATTATTACTATTATTATTATTATTATTATTTTGGAGAGGGAGAGAGCACGTAAGCAGGGGAGAGATTGAGGAGGATAGAGGATCTGAAGCAGGCTCCGTGTTGACAGCTGAGAGCCTGATGTGGGGCTCAAACTCATGAACTGTGAGATCATGACCTGAGCCGAAGTTGGATGCATAACCAGCTGAGCCACGCAGGTGCCCCTCTGCCAGCCATTTTAAATAAAATGTCCAAGAGCAGAATATTTAAAGCTCTTGGTGACTACTATGATCATATGCTTGTCACTTTGCAGATTAGGAACCTGAGGCTGAGGCAGGGGCTTAGTGACAGGGACTGTGACTGTAACCTGCATCTTGAGGGCTGTATGCACAACTATTATGCTTTTTAGTCTAAGAAGAGAGCTGAAATACAGAGGAATATGGCAGAACATCAACTACATTATCTGTGATAAAAAATTGGTTGTGTATGTGCTTTCACATACTAGCTTTTTTGAAGGAATGGGCTTTAATGTATTGAAGCAAGAGCAGCTGGATAGTCCTAGGACTGAAAGTACTAAATAGCCCTGGCTGACTGTGGAAGGGTCTGCTACTGGGAGAGTGAATAGAGGCCTCTCCCTTCCAGCAGTGATCAGGGCAGTGGGTAGACCTGTGGGAAATGCCCAACTCTAGGTCAGAAAGGATGGAGAAGACTGTTACCTGGGGAGTATCGGGGGAAAGCTTGCATCTTCCTGTTGGATATTGTCCATTTGGATGTGTGTTTTGGATACTAACTGAATAGAGCAGGTCATACACATCTGGCTGGAACATAAAGGCTGACCTGATTAAATTTTATCTTTTTGTTAGAACATTTTCATTCACATAAAACCAGTCCATGACATACTGGTACCTAGGCCTTGAGAGTCAGCTGGTGTGGAAAGGGGTTTTTTTTGGCATGGAAATAGATTCTGCCATGTTTTCTAGTATTACTGTGACCACTAAACTTCCGTTTCCCTAGATCACTAGTATGAATAATAGGCCATGTTCTTGACTTTATAAGAACATGGCAGAATTGAAATTGGATCAAGGTTTGCTTTTTGTGGTGGGGCTGGTAATTATCTAGACCTGATTTAGGGTTCATCTCTTCTCTCTTGGAACTCGACTTATATAATCAGGTCTCTGGTTTCTTTTCAGACTTTCTGCTGACCCCTCTGTCACCGACTGCCAGTCAGGGCAGTCCTTCATTCTGCGTTGGGAGTCTGGAAGAAGACTCTCCCTTCCCTTCCTTTGCCCAGGTAAATCTTTGTGAAGCAGTTCGCGGGTATTTAACGTGAGCTCTGCTGCTTGTACTTTCTGGAAATCTTTGCGCTGCAGGAGAGACTTCCAGGCTAATGTTGTATTGATGGTAATAATCATGGAAAGCTTTTTTTAAGAGGAAATCTTCTAGATTTAGTTTCAGATGTTATTGTAGACTTCCCAAAGAAAGAGGCCAAGAGTAGCTGAGGGAGAATCAGAGCTTTAGTTTTTTAACAGATCATTAAATACTTGGGTACTAAGTGTTGTTTTAGGGGCTGGGGAGATACCAATTTCAGCTGGTCCCTGGTTCTAGGACTTCTGATTCAGGTGGTATGTACCTGTTACATATAATAAACCATTTCTCTTTGCTTTGGGAAGGGAAAGGTGGTCTTGGTTGTCCTATAACTAGCCAAACTGTCTTCCTTGGGCAGCTGAGTTAGAGGAACACTAGGCTAGTGAAACTTGATGTCAGATCTTTTTGTGTTCTGTTTTATTCTTTAAGTGTTTTTATTTTATGTAAAACAAGATGGCATTAAGGTAGGTTTCTTGGATGACCCATTCAAGGAAGTTCACTTAATCCAATTTACTGAAGGCTGTATCCTTTGCAAACCGACAGAAACACTGGCGGCACATAGGCTGTATTTCTGAATCAGACCATGCCGGTTTGGCAGACACAGCAAACCCTGGCCAGATTTCCTCAGCCGGCTCCCATAAAGCTGGTGACCCATCTTGTTCTCTTGGATGCAGCCAGGCAGAGATGTCAGATCATTTTATTAACCTTTAAAATAACAAACACTCAGTATTTCTGCATTAAGATAACTGAGGAGGATGGATGGACAGCTTGCTGAACACCCCTTTTAGAAGTTAGTATTAACCTTTTGGGGCTAGTTTGGGATCATTAGCTTAACAGTTCTTTAGAGCCGGTGATAGTGGAGGTTTCTCACGTTTCTCAGTGTGTGCTGAGATAGAAGCAGGAATTGGACTTTGGTAAGTCGAGTCCTGAAGTCAAGGAGGAAGAAATAATTGAGAGCAATCTTGAGTATTAACTGATAGGTTTCAGAAGTTATAAGCAAGTGGTTCCCAGGAATTATGTCAAATGCTTAAATTTGTTTTTGTTTTTTAGTGTTTATTTATAGAGAGAGAGTGATCGAGCAGGGGGAGGGGCAGAGAGAGAGGGGAGAGAAAATCCCAAGCAGGCTCTATGCTGTCAGTGTTGAGTCTGATGCGGGGCTTGATCTCACAAACTGTGAGATTATGACCTGAGCCGAAATCAGGAGTTGGACGCTTAACTGACTTGAGCCTACCCATGGACCCCTGAAGTTGTTTTTTTAAACTAGGTTTTATTGCTATTGCTTTTTTCAGCTTTATATGTTGAACAACTTCAAACTTAAAAGTGTTGAAGGAATAGCATAATGAACGCTCATACCTTTCACCTAGGTTCACCCGTTGTTAGCATTTTGCTATATGTGCTTTCTCTTTTTATTGTTACACTGTATTGAAAACGTTAGACCTCCTGAATGAGTTTACCACCAACTGTTTACGAGATAAGTGCCCCCAAATGATATTCTTCTATATGACCACATTTGTCATGATCACATAAAAGAAATTCAGCTAATTGAGTATCTAATACAGTACTTATTTCTTATTTCTCCATGTCTCAATGGTCCTGTATTGTTTTCAGTCCAGTCGAAAAAAAAGACTGCTCATTGCATGTGTTTGTCAAGTCTCTTTAGTCTTCTGTGATCTGTAACAGTTTCTCTAGCCTCTCTTTGTTTTCTTCCTGTGGCATGGATATTTTTGAAGCATCCAGGCCAGTTGTTGTGTATAGTGTCCTGCAGTTTGGATTTGTCTGTTTATTTTTTCATGAGTGGATTCAGGTTAAACATTTAAACATTTATGGCAAGAATAACACATAGGTGATAAGATATTTTAATGGCCTTTTAAGAGTAAGATGATTCAGATTCCATACTCTTTGGACCCCTAACTCCCAAGGACCAAGGGAAAAGATCATCCAAGTGGTACATGATGAAGAAAGGTTATTCAGTGAAATAAACCTCTGCCAACCCAACTCCATTTGAATAATATTGTACCTCACTTCGGGACACATACTTTAGGATGACGCATTCTTTTTTTTTTTTTAACTTTTTTTTTTTTTTTTTTTTTGAGACAGAAACAGAGCATGTACGGGGGAGGGGCAGAGAGAGAGACAGACACAGAATCAGAAGCAGGCACCAGGCTCTGAGCCATCAGCCCAGAGCCCGACACGGGGCTCGAACTCCTGGACCGCGAGATCGTGACCTGAGCTGAAGTCGGACGTTTAACCG
Organism: Prionailurus bengalensis; assembly: GCF_016509475.1. Lineage (NCBI taxonomy): Eukaryota > Metazoa > Chordata > Mammalia > Carnivora > Felidae > Prionailurus > Prionailurus bengalensis. The sequence goes on from NC_057356.1 coordinate 16,680,141, forward strand.
ACTGAGCCACCCAGGCGCCCCTAGGATGACACATTCTTATTTGAATCTCATGGGGCTTGTCTCTTGGTAGTTTTCCAGGGATAAAATTCAGCCTGCTTTGAGTTGCATGACACGTGTGGCCCTCAATAATTAAGAAGCTGGCCTTAGCCACCTGAGATGAAAGAATTCCTCATTCAGGGGCAGGAGGGATGGTTCTGATTTTATTGTACGTGGAGGAATCTGGTCTATGATTGGATCTAAAAGTTAATAATTAAGGAGCTATTAGAAAAGCAGAGACTGAAGGGTAATGGCAGCTGTTGGAGCAGTTTTAGGATAAAGTTAAATTGATTTTCTTGGCCTTAAGTAACTGGAGTTCAATAACCAGGTGGTTCGTTTTGCTTATTCCAAGAGGTTTATATTTTAGGGGTCCCAAGAAGAGCAGGAAAAACTTAGCAGAAGAAGGGAATGACAAAGTCAGGATTCCCAGCTTGAGAGTCTGAGTAAGAACCTCTTGTGTAGTCAGTCCATGCACTGTTCTTTATCTGTTTCCTAAGGAACAACACAGGCTTTGGTTTCCCACCTTGGGGGTTTACTGCTAGTTCTCTTGGTCTAGAGACCATGGTATAGAGGATATGACTGAAACAGTATGTTAAGGAGAGAAGTACTTGGAAAATCCTTTTTTCCAGAGGTGATAGTTCTTTGTGCCCTTAGCCAGTTAGTGTCAAGACACAGTCTGGGAAAGAAATTGGATCAGTTGCTTAAATTCTTCTCTCCCTTCTTTCCCACCTTGGCAGATGCTGAGAGTTGGAAAAGCAAAAGCAGATGTGTGGCCCAAAACTGCTCCAAAGAAAGGTGAGAATGGCCCTCTGGTGGAGGGGGAGTTTGGCTCCTTTCAGAAAGTAAATTAACACTGATATTTTATAGATGAAAACAGCTTAGTTCCTCCTGCTCCTGTGGACAGCGATGGGGAGAGTGATAACTCAGACCGTGTTCCTGTGCCCAGTTTCCAAAATTCCTTCAGCCAAGCTATTGAAGCAGCCTTCATGAAACTGGACACACCAGCTACTTCAGATCCCCTCTCTGGTAAAGGCAAAGAAACGGAGTGCTCAGTACAGAGTTGTCATTCCCACCTGGATCCAGTGGTGGGCATCACTAATTAGTCAGGCACTTTTCTCTTGAGCCCCTAGGCTCACATGCTCATGTCAGCTAGGACGTTTTTGCCACCCCAAATTAATTATTGAGGCCCAGCTGTGAAATTCTGAAGAACTCTATATTTTTTCCCTCTAAGACGTAATGGAGAGTAGATTTTAGAATCCTGAGTTTGGTAGAAGGTGGCCAATAGGTGGAGAAGTCAGGCTTGAAGCCCACGCCACTCTGTAGTATTCAGTTAGACAAGATCGCTAGCATTCGTGGTGTGCCTTTGCTGTGCCTACCTAGCCTTGTGCTCATTTTATTCCCCCAACAACCATATTAAATGGGTAGGACTATGTTACGGATGAGGAAACGGGTCTAGGGATGTAAAGTGACTTGCCCAGATACCTGGAGTGTGCAAGGACTGGTATCTGGATCCAGGGGGTCTTCATCCTAGAACCTTAACTGCCACTCTGAGACTCTCGGGGACGAAACTGGCTGGGGTAAGGGGATGGCATTCTAAGCTAAGTTCTTTCTGTGTTTCCATTTAGAAGAGAAAGGAGGAAAGAAAAGAAAAAAACAGAAACAAAAGCTCCTGTTCAGCACCTCAGTCGTCCACACCAAGTGACACTACTGGCCCTGGCTACCTTCTCCATCTGGTTTTCTTTTTCCTGTGCTTTTGTTTTGCTGCTGTAATTTTTAAGTATTTGAGTTTGAACAGATTAGCTCTGGGGGGAGGGGGTTTCCACAGCGTGAGGGGGAACCAAGAAAATTTTAAATACAGTGTATTTTCCAGCTTCCCATCTTTACACCAAAATAAAGTATTGACACACAAGAGATCTCTCTTCCTGCCAAGGTTTTTAGTTTGTTACCAGGTTAGTCTTTTTGCCCCATGTAATTAGTTTTTCTCAACCCAAATAAGTTTGAGTTCCTTCAACATCCCGCAGAGCAGCCCAAACCAGAGTGTTCTAGCACTGTTCTACTGACATGTCAGGGCATCATGGCTTCAACACACCTATCAGTGTGTCTTTTAAAAACAGTTGAATCTTTCCTGTTTAGTTCTCCTCTTGTTAAACAGAAGGATGGGAATAAAACAGACTTAGGATACCCAGCCTGAATTGCAGTTTTTCTTCTGAGAAATGGTCAGCTGTGGTGCCAGACCTGGGTTGCTTACATATGTGATGGAGGGTTTTACACCTCTTGAATGTGGCTTCTGTTTGGCAAGGAAAGGTGTAGTTGTCACTAAAGAAGGCCTGGAACCTGCCAACTTTTAGGTCAAGCCTGTTAAAAGTGACAGTGGCCTCAGTTGTAGGAGCGGCAGAGTAGGGCAAGTTTGAAAGCGGTGGGGGTACCCACTGCCTCCTTTTGTCTGAAGCGGTCTATGCCTTGGTTTCAGCTGAATTTGAGTGATGTGAATTATTTTGCTGCTTAATAAAGTGACCTCTAGGTATAGTAGAATGTGAAGGCAAATAGTTGCAATAAATCACTTGCACAAGCAATGCGAACTTTCTGGTTTTTTAAAGTTCATTATAGGTTAGATAGACATACCTCTTAAATAGGTTAAGACTTTTTTTTTTTTTAAAGTTTATTCTGAGAGAGTGTGGGAGAAGGGGGAGAGAGAGAGAGAGAGAGAGAGAGAGAATATCCCCCAAGCAGGCCCTGCACTGTCAGCACAGTCCCTGACAGTGGGGGCCCGAACTCACGAACCCTGAGAACATGACTTGAAAAAAATCAAGAGTCAGATGGACGTTTAACTGACTGAGCCACCCAGGCTCCCCCTTAAATAGGTTAAAGTAACAACACTAGAAGTTTGAGCACTCTTATCATGGAGCAATGTCTCTCCTGGTGTCAGGCCCAAAGGGTTCTTGAGTTGGGCTTGGCTTTAACCCGTCATTCTTAAAAGGAAGAGGTTCAGAAATTCTGGAATAGGAACTCTCCTGGGTGGATGAGGGTGTTTCAGCCCTGAAAATGAGGGGACATGTTGAAACAAAAATTACAAATCCTTCTGTTAAATGTGTAAGGGACTCCGAATAACATGTTTTATTCAAAAAAACATCCTAGAAATGTCAGTAGGTAGTAGATCAAAACCTTCCTGTGGCAGTGTGGCAGGGTCACGGGTTTTCAGGTACCTGTCAGGTGAAAGACAGTAGGGAAGGGAGGAATTGCAGAAAACTACTGGAAGTTGGCAACTACTGCTTGGCTTTGTAGTGATGTCAGGCAAGGCTAGGTTTTCTTCCCCCTCAAGAAAAGTGCAAAAACTGTGTCATCCTGTTACCTGATTATTATTGGTAAGGAATCTGGCATTTTTAAGGCCCTGTGGGTCAGGAATGAGACCAGCTATAAATTTGTACCAGTTCTCACCAATTGTCTCACCAATTGTCTCACCAATACACTTACTCTGAGTGACTTGGAATACTTAGGGTTCATCCTAGGGATTGGGGCACAGGGCTCAAGTGGGAGGCTATGCATCTGCTATCCTATAGGGGAGCCAGTCTTCCCAGTGAGGCCAGGGGTTGAGGGGGAAGGAGACCTGGCCAAACTTGAACTTAAGCTAAATGCTACAGAAGCCAAGGACATTTATTAAACCTACTCTGGCCAGGCAATTAGATACAGAGATGTCTGTAACCACAGGGGCTTCACCTGCAGAACCACTTAACCAGGCACTGGTAGGTAAAAGTGACTTCAGTTTAAGTGAACACGTCCTCCATTTTAAGCTGATAACCTGGCCTCTGGTCAGCAGTCATCCAGTTTGGGAAACCGTAGTAGATGCTGCTGCCTCCCAAAATGTCCTGTTCCAACAAGTGGGCCCTGAATCTTGGGCACAGCATAGCCTGCAGAAATTCACTCCATTGCTTCAGAAGGCTCCTCACTGCCACTATCTGAAAGCTGCTCCTCATCTGACCTCTCCTCTAGTAAACAGCTTCTTGTGACAGACTTCTGGATAGCTTCCCGCTCTCCTGGAAAGGCAGACAGCAGGGATGAAAGAGGTCTTTGGGAGTGACCTCTTACTCAGGTTAGTTACTGTTCAGTGGGCACTGGGCTAATGTCGCTTACCTTCATCAGTGCAGTTCTGCAATAACATCAATAGCTGTCTCCTGTTGTAACGAATCAGGAACTTCTGACATGTTCGGATTGTACCTGGCACATGAAAGAGCTTTGTGGTCAACAGCTTGTGAAAGGTGTCTGCTTCAAGTCTTTCCAAGCTAGGTGAAAACGTCTTGTTCTTGGCAGGATAGCAGGAAGACCCACCCGCTGTCAAGACTGAACCCTGAACCCGTTAGTATTAGAAATCAGCAACCATACCATATGCACCCCTACCTCCCACGTGCAAAGTGTTAAGAAAACACGGGTAACGGTGTCCTTTGTTCTCCAAGTATGTGATGAAAGGAAGAGCTGAGCACACGAGTTGGTAGAATTCTTTCCGGCATCGAAGTAGCACTATTCCAGTATAGGCATTGAGGTATCGCACTACAGGGAAAAAAATCATTTTGGGAGACTTTGGATTCACTTAAAAATCTTAAGACTAATTCAGAGTCTACTAGGTGACAGGCAGTGGCACTTGGGATGTATTATCAAGTGGGTAAAAAATTCCTAAAGGAAAAGAGCTTTAGAACAGACCTTCATTTATGGAAAGGGGACAAACCACATCCAGTGCTTTGCTCGGAACTGGTGAATGAATTCAGAATTATAAATGCTCTTCTAAATCACTGATAAGTGAAGTTGGGGCTAGCAGAGATCCACCTCCCTCAGAGAAAACTCTTGGCTGAAAGGTGGTTCTATTGCAACTGGGCTCTGTAGGTCTTGAAGCAGCCAACTGCAAATGACCTAATGTAGGAGAATTGTGCCTGTGTGCATGCATGTGATTCTCCAGTATTCAATTTTGAGCACAGGGTAAAGGAGGGAACAAATTTAAAAAACCTGGTGCTGTGGGAAGAATCCTCTTCCTCATTTACATACACACAATTATGAGTTCTGTACTCTACCTGCCTGTACTATTAAGGGCTTTTTAGAGGTAATTTTGACAATTTTTCGCACCATAGGATGTCAATGTAACAAATAGCTTTCTCGGAACTATACACGTCTTCCCCCATTTAACTCATTATCCTGCTTAATTCAATCGCAATCCCCCGATATACTATGTCAAATAGGCAAAGGAGATTCTTGCCCCAAGTCCCATCGCCTTCTGCTTTTAGCTTTTTTTTCCTTGAAAAATTTTTTTTACTGCTTATTTTTGGGAGAGCGTGAGCGGGGTAGGGGCAGAGAGAGGGAGACACAGAATCCGAAGCAGGGGCTCCAGACTCTGAGCTGTCAGCACAAGAGCTCTACCTGGGGCTGGAACTCACTGTCAGATCATGACCTGAGCTGAAGTCCGACGACACTTAACCAACTGAGCCACCCAGGCGCCCCCGCTTTTAGCTTTCTGCCTAACTTCGGACTCGTTCAGACTTCCGGCTCAGGCTTCAAGTGGCCTCAAGAGGACGATATCGTACAGTGAGGATTGTTTATCGAGCTTGGAAGCTCCTGCGGTCACTCCTATCCCTTCCTTCTCCCTTTCCGCCCCCGTTCCCTCCCAAACCCGCCGTCCACCTAGTTCCCCAGCACCCTCGCACCCGCGAAGCCGATGGAGCAGGAGGCGGCGCCGAAAGTCCCGTGCACGCGAGCGATTGTGTCTCGTACGAGGCCGCCCAGCACTCGGTCCTCCAGACTCAGACGGCAGCGGGGGTCATCAGACACGACTTCGCAGAGCAGGTACCTGCGGAAGGCAGCAGGGAAGTGAGCGTGGAGCCGGGGCCGCGAGGACCTAACAGGACAGGATTTGTCGAGCCGCCGCCGCTTACCTGTGCTTGAATCGCACCATGGCGGTCTCTGCTCCGGCTGCCCTACGCCCAAAGCGGATGTCGGTTTCGCTGGCGGCAAATGGGAAATTAGTTTCCGTAATCTTGCAGCCACTCAGAAAGGGAAGCAGGGTAAGAAGGCGGGGCTAGAGTGTTGGGAGGCCGAGCCCAATGTCAGTCTCCCTTAAGCCCCACCTCCCGCAACTGTTTGGAGGGCGCATGCGCCCTGCTGGACTGCCTCGTTGAGGTTTAGGTATTCGGTGGTTGAGGTCCGCGGTTCCGCGGTGTATGCTTGTGTTGGGTGGTTCTGCTCCACGCCGGAGTTTGCAAATCTGTGTAGGAGGCAGCTGCTGCATTTGGGACTCTCGGGATGTCTGCTTTCTGTTACCTTGCAATACAGTTGTGTATGCATTTATATTCACTCCCTAGACTAGACGGTGGAATTTAAGAGGGCAAGACCCTGCATTTACACGCCTGGGATTGACACGGGAAATCGGACCCTTAGTTTCAGGTTAGAGCTCAGTTTAATTTTTTATTACAGCCAAATATGTTATTACTGTTTGGGTCTTTCAACAATGTTATGGAGACGGGTGTACTGTCTTGGTGTTTGTTTGCAAAAACAACCCTTGGTCGTTAAATTTTACTTTTTTTTTTAATGTTTACTTTTTTTAGAGAGCGCGAGTGGGGGAGGGGCAGAGAGAGAGAGAGAGAGAGAGAGAGAGAGAGAGAATGAGAATTCAAAGCAGGCTTTCGGGCTCCAAGCTCTGAGCTGTCAGCACCAAGCCCTACGTGGGGCTTGAACCCTGGAACTGCGAGACCATGACCTGAGCCAAAATGGAACACTTAAGGGACTGAGCCACCCACGCGCCCCACATTTTACTTTTTTTAAACAGGAAAGTACAAGAAGCAAATAAAAATAAATTATAATCCCAGGACTGAGAGCGAATAATTTATCATGTAGTGTATTTTCTTCCTGCTCTTTCCCCCTGTGCCAGCAATTCTCAAAGTGAGGTCCAGGGACCACTGGATTTTCTGAGACCCTTTCAGGAGTCCCCAAGGTCAAATTACTTTAATAATAATACTAAGATGTTATTTGCCTTTTTCACTGTCTCAGAGTGGACAGTAAGGTTTTCCAGAGACTATGTGACATGTGCTGACATCATTCTGATGGCTAATGGGATTTTGTATTGTTTTAAACATTTCTCAGTTTTATTTTGTTAATATGTACTTGAAATCTTCACATTTCTCAGTTTTAGTATCAATGGTAAGTATCAATATATCCTACAAAAGCAAAAACTCTTTGGGATCCTCAATAAATTTAAGAATGTAAAGGGGTCCTGACACAAAAAACAGAACTGCTGCCCTATGTTAAATTATATTTTTCCTTTTATTTTCTTACTAAGAATAGGATCAAGGGGCAGCCTGCGTGGCTCAGTTAAGCATCTGACTCTTGATTTTGACTCAAGTCACGATCTCACAGTTGTGAGATTGAGTCCCGAGGTGGGCTCTTCTCTGACAGCACAAAACCTGCTTAGGATTCTCTCTCTCTCCCTCTCTCCCCACCCTTCCCCTGCTTGTACTCCCTCTCTCCCTCAAAATATATAAACAAACATTTAAAAATCTATGCAAAAAAAAAAAAAGGGGTCGAAGTGTTTAGCACTTTTTATGACTTTTTTTTACAACTGTATTATTGAGGTATACCATGTATAATGTACATATTAAGTGTAAAGCTCAATGAATTTTTACATATGTCTAGACTGACTTTTGTAACTACCACCCCGATTAAGAGGGAGCATTTCCATACCTAAGAAATTTCCTTGCTTTCTAAAACCTTCCCAGAAGTAACCTCTGTTCTGACTTCTCTCATAAGATAAGCTTTGCCCATACTTGAACTTTATATGGATATCCAACAGCACGTGTGTGTGTCTTCTTTTGCTAAACCTAATGTCTTTAAGTTTCAGTCTGTTTGACTATATTTTCATGTCAGCCATTATGCAATGTTATTTTTCAGCTGCACAGTATTGCATTGTTTGGATGTAACAGTGCTAAAATGGTCACTATTCCAATGACAGACATTCAAATTAGTTCCAGACTTTTTTTGTCAGACCCAGTACTCTGGTGCACAGCTTTGTACCTTGGTCTTAATACTCATTCCTGTTTGTAGAATTGTGGAACTGGCTGGCCCTGTGAGGTCTGTGGATGGAGGCCATTTATTTGCAAAATCTGGAAGGAATCCTCAGTTTTCCCCATCTCTCAACTCCTTGCCACCTTAAAGGAGGCATGTTGAGGAAGGAAGGGGTGGAGGGGAGGCGAGAGGGCAGTGGCTCTGCTGGGGGACCTGTGTCTACTGCTACCTTTCCTCCTCCAAGAACAACCTGTTTATCCCCAAACGGTCTCGCCAGCGTCCCCGTTTGGCCAGCAGGGGGCGTCAGAGGCCTGTTGTGCGCTGAATAGAAAAAGAGCCTCAGAGCACCGCCCCCCTCCCGCCCACTCCTTTAGCGTCCCTAAAATAATTCCCCCAATACTTCCTAGCTTTCAATTCACTTAATCCCAACATCACGCCCATTTTATTGATGCAGGTGGGGCTCAGACCAAAGTTACATCCAGGAAGGAGCTAGATTAGAATTAGAACCCAAGGCCATCCGACTCGAGTCCTTGCCCTCGTCCATCCGGCTGCTGTCCGCTGTCCGGTGCACGGTTTTGTCTGTTCCCTCTCCATTTTCCAGCCACGTGCTGCCCGGGAGTTTAATTCATGTCCCTAGACCTCAGTTTCCTCATCTATGCCACAGGATGACGATGGTTCCTCGCTGTAGGGTGGATATGAGATAAACGAGATAACGTGGGTAAAACGCCTGGCACGGGGGGTGCACACAGTACACGCAATTTTGAGTGAAAATGATCTAGCCTTCCGCCCAGGCGTAACCCCCGGAGCCGGCACACTGGGGCCGTCCTGGGCCTCCCCTCCTCCGGACCAGGTCCGTTTCCTCTGTCCGCCCCACGAGGGTCCAGACACCGACGGTGGCCCGGCGGCGGGGGCGGGCGGCGGGGGCGGTGCAGCCTGCTCCCCGCGGTAATTAGCCCGTGCCGGCTCCGGCTCCGCCAGCCGCTAATTACACGTCTCCTAATGAGGCCGGCGGCTGTTTGCAATCACCCGGGTCCCCGCCGCGAGGCGCGGGAGGCCGCTAGGGAATCCGCCCCCGGAGGCGTGGAGGGCGGCTGCCTCCTCCCGGGCGGCGGATGCGCGGGGCGCGACGCATATGTGCCCCGGGGGTGCGGGGTGCGGAAGGCCAGCCCGGCAGGGGCGGGGCGCTCACCCGCGGTCTCGCCTCAAATCTCTCCCACAGAGCCAGTATTCTCCACACTTTACAGGTGAGGAAGGGCGCTGAGGCTCGAACTCCTGGGCACAAAGCTCAGGCCCAAGTAGGCTAATCGTGATTGGACCCCGAACCTGTGCGCTTACCTGATTCAGGTTCTTCCTGGAGCAGTGGGGGTACGTGCTGTTGTTTCCCCGGGGACTTCTCTGAAGAGTAGGTCCCGGACCAGACAAATGAGGGGAAGATGGGGGTGCTTGGGAAACTTTCTCCAAGTGTCTTTTTTTTTCCTTCTCATTTGAGAGTTCCCACCCTCATTTTGCCCTTTTGGATCAGACACAAGATGGAATATTAGCTTTGGCAAGAACTTTAAAACTTACTTGGAAACATAAGTCACAAGTCCCATTTCACAGACTAGAGCATCTGGAAGTTCCCTAGGACGTGGGTGAGGCAACTGCTAAAACGCTCTCTTTACATAGGGGATGGGAAGCTACCACTGTGCACGGTGTCCCAGGGGCTTATGGGGTGGGATCCAGAGTAGCTGCTTTCAGTCTTCCTGGGGATCTTCTGCCCTTGCATGTCTTAGGCTCTCACTGTGTGCCAGGCACCGTGTAAGCACGTCGTGTTTGACTTCATTTAGTCCTCCAGACAACCCTGCGAGGGTGGGTCACGTTCTTCTCTGCGTTCAGGGAGCAAATGACTTGCCCAAGGTCATGCCGTAATTTCAGCAGACTAAAGACCTTTTGTCTTACCCCCCACACCTGTGCTCTTAACCCCCTGTTCTCTACCTCTTCTGGGATGTCTGTGACCTAGAAGGATGTTCAGAGAAGGTGAACTCAATCAGGGCGTCGTTCTGAAGGGACTTTGGCATCCAGGGGTCCCTATCAAGAGCCTGGATGCTGCCATGGTGGATAGTGGCAAAGGAAAATTGTATCTGCTTTGACATTTTGTTAAGCAGCTGCTGCTCATTAGGGGCTCCTGCTCCTCTAATCCAATCAACCAATTCCCTGTAAAACCTTTATGGGAACAATCTGGATGAAATTAAACCCTCCATCTGCCTGACCAGGGGCCTAGGGAACTACTGCATCCTTGAGGCTGCATCCCTCAGACATGGCCCTCTCTGGACCTCAGAGACAGAGCACTGCATCTCACTCCTCGCTCGTCCTCCCTGCCTTGTGGACCCTTTCCCCCTCTCCCCTGCCTGCTGCGGGGGCTCACTCATCCAACAATTAATTGAAACTACAAGGGCACTACTGTTTGACCCAGCAGTTTCTCCGCCAGGAATTTATCTCACAGAGATCCTCGCACTTGTGCCAAATGACAGGTGAATGAGGATGCATCTTGCGGCGTTGTTTGTGGTAGCAAAAGCCTATCTCAGTGTCTATCAGAAAGGATCCGCTGTACGTGTATATGTATTGGACATGTGCCAGAGAGTGTTCTAAACACTTTACATAGATTGACTCATTTAACCCCCACAACTGCCCTTTAAACTAGGAACTTAATTTTATTAACTAATTTCCAGGTGAGGAAACTGAGGCCCAGAGAGAACACATAGCTTGCCCATGCTTCATGTGCTTAGTAAGCGGCAGTACCACAGTCCATGTTCTAAATCACTATCCGATAGAACTTCTGTCTTTCTGTGCATGGAGAATTTCCAAAAAGTGATACAAAAGCAATTGATGATGGTGGCCTCTGGGGGGGGAGGAATTGACCATGTGGAGTAGGAGGGGAACTCCCTTTTTACTGGGACCCCTTTTGTACCAGACTATGTTACCATGTGCATATGTTAGTTTCATAATTCAGAGGAGTTTCTGAGCCGCAAGCCTTAAAGCATGTTATTACTAATCCTTACCTCAACCCTGGAAGTGGACGATATCACCCTCATTTTGCAGGTGAGGATGTTGAACTCACCGCATGGTCTGGCCAGGCTACATGACTGGGAATGACATGGCGGGGGCAGGGGGGTTGGCTCTCAAACCAGTGCTCTTTCCCCTAATTTATATTTGGCCCCCTGGGCTTGCAAGGTTCAGAGGGAAGAAAAGTGGTTAAAAGCATGAACTCTGGGGCCAGCTTGCCTGTGTTCGAGTCCTGACTCAGCCACTCACCATCTGTACAACCTTGGGCAAATCACTTTGAACCTCAGAGATGTTTTCCTCTTTATGAGGATTAAGTGACTTCCTTCCATGACGAGTGCTTAGAACAGGGCCTGTCTCATCACAAGCGCTCAAGTAATGCTGGGTAGTTTTATATTATTGCCCCGAACACTGTCTTCCTCAACTTCAAGCTCAGAGCAGTCCCTTCTCCCAGCTGGTGTGTCCAGCTGTGGCTGCTCCAGTCCTCTCCTCGAAGGGCAAGGCCCAGCCACCCTGTGCTCCAGTCTCTAGCAGAAGTCCTTTGGGATCGGCTCTCCTGGGTTATCCCACTCTGGTGGCTGTGATCAGAAGCGATCACATCGCCAGAGCTGGAAAAAGGGGCAGAGCCACAGGGCTGGTGTGGCCCAGATCCAGGGTGAGGCTGCGCCGGGCGGCCTCCTAGTTCGGGATGTTCCCAGCGCCTTCCCACCGCTTATACTTGGAGGGAGAAGGGCCTCAAAATAGCTGTTGCTTCCCCAGCACGGCGCTAGGCCAGGGACAGGAATAGACATCTGGGGGTGGCCGCCTCAGCTTCCCTCAGGGGCCCTGGGGGGGGGGTGGCAGGAATAAGCAGAGGCCAGGCTCCTCCCAATGTGGGGATATAGTGTAGCCACCAGTACGCAGTGACCACCTGTGACAGTCTAGCCCATGGAAAATGTTGCCCTAGCTGGGGCTGGCTGGACAGCAGGTCACCAGCACCGGCCAGACGCTGGCCAGGGTCTGGATTCTTAGACCGATAGAAAGTGCCCTTCAACATTGTCTCCTACGATTCTCTCTTGGCAGGCGGGGAAACTGAGGCCCAGAGAGAGATTCATGTGTTTGAAATCACAAAGCTGGGTAGAAGCCCAAGCTGACAGGAGAAGCAGACCTTGGGTGTTGAGAGGTAGTCTAGGGTGGCGGTTGAAGGGGGAAAGGACTCAGACCGTCTAGGTTCGATCCAACCTCCACTACTTACCAACACTGCATGTTCTTGGGCCTCAATCTCCTTACCTGTATAATGTGCAGAATAATAGTCCTACCTCCTTTAGTGGTAGCGAAGATTGGATGAGTTAGAACTTGTGTGCTGTTATGATTGTCATGTTTTCTCACCAGATTCCTTACTCATTTCAGGCTCTGGCTGAACGCCTGCCATGTGCCAGGCACAGTGCTGGGCCTCGATCCTCTAGCTTCACAGCGTGGCAAGAACAGACCAATTGACATTTCAGGGAGCCTGCCATGTGCCAGTCACTGTGCTAAGCATTTTAACCTATATCATCTCATTGATCTCTCCCTATGAGGAGCCATTATCATGCTGTCTTACAGATGACGGGAGTGTGCTCAGAGAGGTGAAGTCACTTCTTCAGGGTCACACAGCTGGGAGGTAGCAGAGCCAGGATGTGAAACCCGAGCTGCCCACCTGTGTAACTCATTACAAGTAACCACTGCATGTCATTGTCTCTTTACTGGGGAGACAGGCAAGTTGTTCATTTGGTGCAGTAAGGAGCTGGGCACATGGGGGAGGGCTCCACTCTCCCAGCCTTGATATTGATCACCCCCCAACACAGTCCCATATGAGATGTGACGTGGCCCCCAGCCCACACTACCTAATTCCTTTGGGTTTCTCTGGGGACCTACTATGTGCCGGACCTGTGCTAGGCTCTGAGAACACAAAGAAGACTTTGTTCCTACCCTGAAATTGCTCACGGTGTGGTGAGAGACAGGTTGCTAAAATGTCAAGAGCAATTCAGAGGCAGCTGCTGTGATGAGGCCAAGAAAGGAGACAAGGTATCATGAGGAGGTACCTAACTCAGTCTGGGAGGTCAGGGAGGGCTTCCTGGAAGTGGTGATGTCCGAGCTGAGGCCCAAGGACAAAAAGAACCAGGAGAGAAGGGTGGCAGGGAAGAGGGTTGTAGACAGAGCGACAGCTTGTGGTGGTGCTGAGTCATAGGAAGTGTGAGTAGCAGGGGCTGGAGGTGTGGGTGAGGGGGGCCAGAGCTACAGAGATGGATGGGGTCAGGTCATTCAGGGCTTTGCTGCCCACACTAAGGGGCTTGGCTGCTATCTGGAAGGCTGAGAGAATGTGCTTGGGGGCTAGAAGTCCCTCTGGCTTTGGAGGAGGGGGAACCCCAAGAGGCTGAACTGAAGGTGGGGAGACAGTGAGGAGGTGGCTGCCTGGAGGGAGAAGAGAGACTTGGCCTAGGGGTGCTGGGGGTGGGGGTGGAGAGCAATGGGTGGCCTCGTGGTGTTTGCAGAAGTGGAATCGGTTATGTGTTGTTGTGTACTAAATCACCCCAAAACTCTGTGGCTTAAAACAACTTTTTAAATGATTCTGTGGGGGTGACAGGGCAGTTCTGTCTCATGTGGTGTTGGCTGGGGGCACAGGGGTGCCCCAAGGACTCCAAAATGGCCTCATCCACATGGCTGGCGGTTGGCGTTGGCTGCTGGCTGGGCATACTGTTGGCTGCGGGGCCTCAGTTCACCTCCATGTGGGCCTCTCCATGGGGCTCGGGCTTCTCACAGAGTAGCAGGTGGCTTCCAAGAAGACGCTGCCATGATTTTTAAGGCCTGGGCTCAAAGTCTCAGAACATTACTTTTGCTGCATCCTAATGGTGAAAACCAGTCCCAAGACTAGCCTGATTCAAGGAGAGGGGAAACAACACTTCTTCCTTTCCTCCTCCTTCTCCTCCTGCACAATTTAGTGGCATTTGATGCATTCACGATGTTTTGCAACCAACATCTCTCCTTAATTTCAACTTCTAAAAAAAAGCTTATTTATTTCTGAGAGAGAGAGAGAAAACAAGTGGGGGCAGGGCAGAGAGAGAGGGAGACAGAGGATCCGCATTGTCAGTGCAAAGCCTGATGTGGGGCTCAAACTCATTAACCAATAAGCCGAAGTTAAGAGTCTGACGCTTAACTGACTGAACCACCCAGGCTCTCCTCCTTAATTTCAACTTTTTAATCACCTCATAAGAACACTCCATACTCATTATGCCATTACTCCCTGCCTCCCTCCCCAGTCTCTGGGAACCTGCTTTCTGTCCCTGTGGATTTGCCTGTTCTGGGTATTTCATATAAAAGGAATCCTATAAATGTGACTTTTTGTGTCTAGCTTCTTTCACTTAGCGTAATGTCTTCAAGGTTCATCCAAATTGCATGCATGGGTGCTTCATTCCTTTTTATGGCTGAATAATATTCCATTGTATGGATAGACCATAACTTGTTCATTCATCTGTTGAAAGGCATTTGGGTTGTTTCTACCATATTGTGAATAATGTTGCTATGAACATCAGTAAATAATTATCTGTTTGAGTCTCTGGGGTTTTTTTTAATTTATTTTTTATTTTTAAAAAATATTTTAAGGTTCTTTTTTAATGTTTATTTATTTTTGAGAGAGAGAGCATGAGCGGGGAAGGGGCAGAGGTGGGGGGGGGACAGAGGATCTGAAGCAGGGTCTGAACTGACAGCAGCGAACCTGATGTGGGGCTCGAACTCACAAACCGTGAGACTGACCTGAGCCAAGGTTGGATGCTCAACCGACTGAGCCACCCAGGCGCCCCTTGTTTGTTTGTTTGCTTTTTTAAGTTTATTTATTTATTTTGAGACACAGAGAGAGCATGGGGGAGGGGGAGAGAGAGGGGAAGAGAAATAGAGAAGCCCCAGTAGGCTCCACGCTATCAGTGCAGAGCCCGACAAGGTGCTCGATCTCATGAACCGTGAGATCATGACCTGAGCCCAAATCAAGAGTCAGATGCTTAACTGACTGAGCCACCAGGTACCCCAACTGCCTGTTTTTCATTCTTTTGGGTATATACCTAGCAATGGAACTGTTGGGTCATATGGTGACTCTATGTTTAACTTTTTGAGGAACCACCAAGCTGTTTTCTGCAGTGGCTGAACATTTTACATTCCCACCAGTATGTACGAGGGTTCCTATTTCTCTACATCCTTGCTGACACCTACTGTTTACTGTTTATTTTTATTTTTATTGAAGCCAACCTAATATGGGGCACCTGGGTGGCTTAGTTGGTTAAGTGTCCGACTTCGGCTTAGGTCATGATCTCACGGTTCACAAGTTCGAGCCCTGCATCGGGCTCTGTGCTGACAGCTCAGAGCCTGGAGCCTGCCTTGGATTCTGTGTCTCCTTCTCTCTCACTGCCTCTTCTCCTCTCTCTCTCTCTCTCTCAAAAAATAAATAAACATTAAATTTTTAAAAAATGAAGCCATCCTAATAGATGTGAGGCAGTATCTCATTATGGTTTTGATTTGCCTTTGCTTAATTACCAGGGGTGTTGAACATCTTTTCATGTGCTTTTTGGCTTGTTGTATCTCTTCTTTGTCTATTGTTTAGTTGGGTCGTTTGTCTTTTTGTTGTTGAGTTGCTAAGAGTTTTTTATATATTCGGGAACCTAAACCCTTATCAGGGGTTTAGTATCAGAAATGTTTTGTGAACATTTCTTCCCATTCTGTAGGCTGTCTTTTCACTTTTTATTTAATTTTATTTTTTATTTTTAAAAAATGTTTATTTTTGAGAGAGAGAGAGCGAGTGAGCATGAGTGGGGGAGGGGCAGAGAGAGAGGGAGACACAGAATCTGAAGCAGGCTCCAGGCTCTGAGCTGTGAGCATAGAGCCCGACACAGGGCTTGAACTCATGAACTGGGAGATCGTGACCTGAGCCGAAGTCAGACGCTTAACTGATTGAGCCACCCAGGCGCCTCCATCTTTTCACTTAAACATTTTTTTATTTTAAGTAAGCTCCATGTCCAATGTGGGGCTTGGACTCACACCCCTAGATGGAGAGTCACATGCTGTACTGATACAGCCAGCCAGGTGCCCCCTTTAACTTTCTTGATAATGTCCTTTGCACACAGATTTTTACTTTTCATAAAATCCCATTTATCTATTTTTCTTTTATTGCTTGTGCTTTTGGTGTCAAATCTAAGAATCCACTGCCAAGTCTGAGGTCATGAATATTTACCCTTATCTTTCCTTCTAATTGTTTTGTAGTTTTAGCTCCTAACATTTAGGACATTGATCCAATGAGTTCATTTTTGTCCATGGAGTGAGACAGGGGTCCAGCTTCATTCTTTTGCATGTGGTTAAGCTCTATCTCGTGACTGCCGGTCAGCATGCCCTTTCAGTGAAGGGAAGGAATTGTTGGGGTCTCTCTTTGGAGAGAGTTTTGGTGGTGGGTTGGCTGTGAGGGCTTGGGGAAGGAGGGCAGAAGAACAGGCGGGCCGAGTGACATCCACATTTCCGATCTGGGCGGATGGGGAAGCCTTGGGGAAGAGCAAGACTCAAGTGAAGGGAAGAGCTCAGTCCTGGATGTGTTAAGTTTGGGCTCCCCTAGCATCCAGTCACTGAGAGCACTGGGAATCACATACGTGATAAATGAAATAGGGAAGGATACTAAAGTTTTCATTCAAGGAATAGTTACAGAACACCTGACACTAATACTAGGTGACATTTACGTGGTGCTAATCGTGGGCCAGGCACTTAGCCCTTTTTAAAAAACTGAGCTATAATGGTCATAGTATAAAATGGACAAACCTACAGTGCACACTTCATTAACTGTTATACACACTACCTCCTAGGTAGAGCTATACAGAACATTTCCAGCCCTCAGAAGCTCCCTCTCAGGCCCATTATATTTAATTCTCAAAGTGAACTTATGGGGCATTATTCCCAGTTTTTGGATGTAGACACTGAGGCTTCCAGAGGTGAAGCTACTTGACCAAGAGCACATGAGGTAGAATTTGGATTCTAACTCCGGCCTATAGGACTAGGCCAGGCTGAGGAACACTCCACCCTCTTGCTTGGCTTGGACTAGACTCAGGCCTAGGTGATCCCTGAGGGCAGGAGCGAGGCAGTCTGGCCTCTGCTGGGGAACAAGAGGCCCTCATTCGTGTGTCTGCGGGAAGGCCAAGGCCAGGGAGGATGTGGATTTAGGAATGAGAGTGAGGAATGGTGGGGGGAGTCCTTCCGGTCTCCATCAGTCATGGAGGTGGCTGCCTAGGGGAGGTGCGACAGCAGATAAACAGCAGGCAGGCAGGCAGCCCAGCTGGGGCTCTTTCCCAGCAATAGACCCTGGGGGAAGCTCAGCTCTGCCTGGACCAAATTGGTCTGAAGCAGGGAGAGGAGGGTGTCATGCCTGTCGGTGCCACTTTAGACCATGCTTCTCAGCATCCCAGCTGAGAAGATCCTGGGAGCAACCCCTGTGCCTCCCCTCTCCCTCCATGTGTCTGCACTGTACCCCTCTGACCTCTTCTGTCCTCTGCTCCAGCTGAAACTGGCCTCCTTGCTCTTCCTCCAACCTGTTAAGCTCCTAGCTGCCTCAGGGCCTTTGCACTGAGTACAAAGTACTCTTTGTACTCAGTGCACTCAGTGCTCCATCTGGAACCTTCTGTCTCCTGGGCTTCCCATGGCCGGTGTCTTATTATGTGTCTTGGCTCAAATTTTACCTCTGTAGAGTGCTTTTCTCTGAATGAATTGCCCTACTTAATGCTCTCCCCACCAGCCAGCACAAGGGAGCCAGATGGCCTGGGTTTGAATCTTAGTTCTGTTGCTTCCTGGCTGTGTGGCATTGGGCAAGTTAGGTGCCAGTTTCCTCAGCTGTAAAATCGGGATGATGATAATAGTGTGTACCTCGTAGGATCGTAGTAAAAATAACATTATTTAGCATCTGCTAACCATGCTTGGCCCCTAGTAGATGCTTTATAGATATTTGCTATTATTCATAGAGCACTGGTCCCATCCTGAAACTATCCTGGTTAGTGGTGTTTACTTGGTTTTTCCATTTCCCCCAATGTGAGCTCCCAAAAGATGTGGTTTCATCTATGTTGATCTCTGCTGTGTCCCCAGTGCCTAAAACAATGTCTGGCTCAAAGTAATAAACAATGGTTGAATAATCGTATGGACGAATAAACCAGGCTCCTAGATTATCCTGCTTGCAGCTCCCCAGACATGCCATGCCTGCTCTCATTTTCCGACTTTTGCATTTGCTGTTCCCTCTGCCTAGACCCACTCCCCAGAGGAAGCAAAGGGAACATGCAGGGAAGACTGCCTTGTAGCTGCCCAGGTCTCTTTCTCAGCCCCTTCCTCACTGCCTCTTGCACCAGGCTCTGGGAGAGAACAGCGAGACAGAACCTAGACCCTCCAGGACTACAATCACCTATTACCACCCCTTTGTCTTGCAACTGGGGAATCAGAGGTCCAGAGAGGGGAAAGGACTCAGCCAAGGTCATACAGTGAGTTGAAGGCAACATTCTCCCTACTGGACCCCACATGTCTTACCCAGAGGCTGTTTCCAATGTCCACGCTGGATCTGCTTCCCTACACGGGGCCTGGAAGAGAGGTGGTGGGTGAGGGGCTGGGCCCTGCCTGTAGACTACTGTCCTCCAAGCTGCCAACTAGGCGGGGCCAGGGCAGCTGGGCCTAGTGAATGCACAGGTTTCTGGTGTAGACTGACCTAAATCAGGCTCCTGACACTTATTAACCGTGTAGCTTTGGGCTCTCTGAGCCTCAGTTTACCCCTTTGTAAGGTGAGGAGATGGAAGGCTACCACCCCGCTCCCCAAGGTTGCTGGGAGGATTCCTATTAAAAGATCTCATGCACTGAAGGGCGCCTGGGTCCCTATGTCTGTTAAGCGTCCGACTTTGGCTCAGGTCATGATCTCATGGCTCGTGAGTTTGAGCCCTGCCTCGGGCTCTGTGCTGACAGCTCAGAGCCCTCTTTGGGTCTTCTGTCTCCCTCTCTTTCTGCCCCTCCCCCACCCCTCCCCCACTCTTATGCATGCTCTCTCTCTCTCAAAAATAAACATTTAGAAAAAAAAGTTCTCATGCATTGACCTCTTATTCTCACCTATCCTATGGGGCAAGGATGAATTTTATCCCTATTTTCCAGGTAAGGAAACAGGCTCAGAGCAGAGAAAAAGTGACTTGCTCAAGATCACACAGCCAGCAAGAAACAGAGCAGGGATCGATTCAAACCCAGGCAGGCTGACTGCAGAGCTCACATTTTTAGCTGTATGCTATAGCCCGGGGCACACAGTAGGCACTCAACTACTGTTGAGTGAGAGGGGAACCCTAGAAAGACCTTGCCTTCTTGTTGGCACCATCTTCTAGGATGACAGCTCTTCACTGCAAACCACATCTTTTGTTAATTTCCCTCCTCTCCAATCCCTGCTTAGAGACGCAAGCCCTCTCAGCAACCTCTCTCTGATGGATTTTTGGATTATCCCTACCTTGATTAGTTCCAAAGCCTCCTGGCAGAAGCGAGAGTTATTTTGGGGCCTTGATGGCTCCCTCTGGCTGCCTCTGACCCCCCACCCCCAGTTGCAAACACCTCTCCTGTCATCTACAGGGTTCATTAGCTACTGTTCCGGCTGCTCCCTCTCTGCCCCCTGCAGCTCTCAGCTCAGACTCCAGCCTCAACACCTGCTCTCTGCTCCTCTCCTCCCCTGCCCCACAGCCATTCCTGCCTTCCCACTCTTTTTTCCAGGTGAAGGATGCCAACCCCTTCCTAATCCTTGGCCCCTGACTTTGCCGTATAGCAGTGACCCTCTCTTCGGTTTGAGGATTTTTCCAGACTTGAGCAAAATCTCACACACCATTTGGACACAAATTTTTTTGGCTGGTGATCTGACTCCCTGTTCCTGCTGGAATTCATTCCCCGATGTCAGTCAGCCTGGGTGGGAGGGGCTCAGAAATTCCCGAGGGTAAATTTTATAGGATGCATATCTTGCCGCAATTAATAAAAAATTCCCAAGGGGGGGGATGCAAGACCCCCTCCCCCCCCCCAAGGTGTTATGTCACAGTGCGTGGGGCTGACGTCACAGGGACGGGGCGTGGGCTCTGCTGTATCTGTTCTCTCTGCTTCTGGCTCTCTCTTCCAGCTCTGCGCTCTGCCAGGGCCGCCCGCAGGCCTTGCTTGCTTTTCAAAAATAACTCTTGAGTCTCACTGAGGTGGGGGGCTGCTTCCTTGGTGTCCCAGGCTGTGTGTTAATCCTTCCAACGCAGGACTTCCTGAAGCCAGCTCTGGGCTGGGCTGGGGAGCTGGTTATCAGTTGTCTGGCTGAAGTAGTTCAGTTGCTGACATCCTGTTTTAGTATCCATAGCCTTCCAGGAAGTAGGGCAAATGAGTCCTTCCTGGTGCCTACCGAGTCATTCATTCACTCATTCATTCATTCAGTCAGTCAGTCCGTCAGTCAGTCAGCAAGTATGTATCAGTGCCCTTTGCCTTCAGAGTGCCCCTCTTGGGTGGCCTCTGTTGCCTTTCCATTTGTTTCTGAGTTATCTCCTTGGTCCTCTTTGGATTTCTACTTCCTGTGTAAAGTAGGGGGATTTTAATTAGGGTGGCCAGTCAGTCCTAGAAGGAAACAGATGGCATACTCAAATTGGATAATTTGAGGAAGGCTGAATAAAGGGACTATTTAGATGTCAGCGGGGTGTCAGGGAATCGCAAAGGGGTAGTTCGTTCCTGGACCAGTTGCAGTGTGAGAGCTCTTACCTCCCTAGGCCTGGCGGTCAAGGGAGCCTTCCAGGGCTCAGAAGGACTCAGTCAAGGGAGCCTTCCAGGGCTCAGAAGGACTCGTATGGAGTGAACCACCTTGAGGGAGAAGCTGTGACCTTCTGTTGAGGGACAGGGCCAGCCTGAGGTGCCCTGCAGGGAGGGAGCAGAGGAAGAAATAGCCTGACCTCTCTCTTCCCTCTCCCTTCCATCTCTTCCTCGGGGCTCCCCACTGGCCAAAAGATATAGGAGTCTGTTGACTCTGAACAGGTCAGTCTCCGTGGGCACAGAGCAGGCTGGGAAAGGATGGAGAATGGTTCTGGACAGACGAATGGAAGCGATTCTGTTTCTCACCTACTAGTGGTTGTACTAGGTCATGTGGATAAATGCTCAAAAACGTCAGCTCTTATTACTGCTTATATCCGTTGTTCACCGGTGCATAAAAATTCCCCCCAAAACTCAGTGGCTTTAAAAACCTTATAAACACTTACTACCTTGCACAGTTTCTGTGGGCCAAGAATTGGGAGCAGCTCAGCGGGGGTGGTTTTGACTCCCAGTCTCCCCTGAGGTTGCGGTCAAGCTGTTAGCCAGTCATCGGAAGGGTCCAGCTGGCTCACCTCCATGGCTGGCAAGCTGGCGCTGGCTGTTGGCAGGCGCCCTTTGTTCCTTGCCATCCAGACCTCTCCACAGGGCTGCGTGAAAAGCCTCATGACCTGGTGGCTGGCTTCCCCTAGAAAGAGTGATCCAAGAGCAGCAGGCTCAATGCGTTTTCTGACCTAGTCTCCAAAACCACAGACCATCATTTTGACAATATCCCATTTGTTACACAGGTCAGCCTATTTGCTGTGGAGGGGACTCCGAGCGGGCAGGAATCCTCCGATGCCTTCTTAGAGGCTGGCTACCACAGTTCATAATACATTTGCTCATTTAATCCTTTCAAAAGTCCCATGAGCTTATCTAACAAAACAAATGAAATGAAACAAAAAACCAACCAACAAAAACAAAACAAAACAAAAAAATCCTATGAGGGAAGTATTGTTATTACTGTTGTCACTTCTCTGTTGGGGAAATAGAGGCACAGAAAAATGAAACAATGTGCCCAAGATTATGCAGCTAGTAAGTAGCAAAACCAGGAATTCAACCCAAGTGGCCTTATTTTAGGGGCGCCTGGGTGGCTCAGTCTGTTAAGCGTCCGACTTCGACTCAGGTCATGATCTCACGGTCTGTGAGTTCGAGCCCCACATCGGGCTCTGTGCTGGCAGCTCGGAGCCTGGAGCCCGCTTCGGATTCTGTGTCTCCCTCTCCCTCTGCCCCTCCCCTAGCTCACATTCTGTCTCTCTCTCTCTCTCTCAAAAATAAATAAATATTAAAAATTAAAATCAATTTTATTGGGATATAATTTACATGTGATAAAAAAACAATAATGAAGTTCTAGAACATTTTTCTTCCCGCAAATTTTCCCATGCCCCTTTGCAGTCATTCCTCCTGGGCCCTGTTCGAGGCAATCCCGGATCTGCTTTGTGTCACTATTTGTGTCACTTTGTGTCACTGCTTTGTGTCACTTCATATAAATGAAATGATACAGTATGTTCCCTTTTTTGTTTTTTAAGTTTATTTATTTATTTTTGAGAGAGAGAGACAGGGAGGGGGCAGAGAAAGAGGAGAGAGAGAATCCCAAGCAGGCTCCATGCTGTCAGTGCAGAGCCTGGTGTATGGCTCAAACTCACAAACCATGAGATCATGACCTAAATTAAGAGTCTGAGGCTTAACCAACTGAGCCATCCAGGTGCCTCTTGTTTTTGTTTCATTTTGTTTTGTTTGTTTTGTTTTTTTGAGAGAGAGGGAGGGAGGAGGGGCAGAGGGAAAGGGAGACTCTTAAGCAGGCTCCACGCCTAGTGCAGAGTGCTTAATGGACTGAGCAACCCAGGTGCCCCAGTATGTTCCCTTCTTTTAAAAAAAATGTTTATTTATTTATTTTGAGAGAGAGAGAGAAAGAGAGAAAGAGAGCAAGGGCAGGCAGGGGAAGGGCAGAGAGAGGGAGAGAGAGAGAATTCCAAGCGGGCTGCTTGCTGTCAGCACAGAGCCTGATGCTTCGGAACTCAATCCCATGAATGAACCATGAGGTCATGACCTGAGCTGAAATCAAGGGTGAGCCACCCAGGTGCCCCTAAGCACCTGCTGAAATTTTGATTAGGATGGCACTGACTCTGTAGCCTCAGTATGGGGAGAAGGGACATTTTATACATGAACATGGTATATCTCTTCATTTATTTATGTCTTTCATGTATTTCCATAAGATTTTGTAGTTTTTGGTGTACAAATCTTGCACGTGTTTTACGAACCACATCCCTAAATATTTTATTTTTTTGATACTATTAGAAATGTTTTCATACATTTCACCTCCCAATTATTCATTGCTAGTATAGAGAAATGCCTTTTTATATATTGATCCTGTATCCTTTCATCTTGCTAAATAACGTGATTAGTTCCAAGAGATTTCTTTCTTTTGTGAATTCCTAGGATATTCTACATGCATAATCATGTCATCTGCAAATAAACACAATTTAACTTCATCCTTTCCCCCATTTTTTTCTTCCCTTCTTGTCCTGGCTAAGGACCTCCAGTCCAACGTTGCAGAGAAGTGGTGAGAGCAGATATTTTTGCCTCGTTCCCAGTCTTAGGGCTGACAGCGTTCAGACTTTCAGCATATGTTAGCTGTAGGTTTTAAAGATTAAAACAATTTTTTTTAAAAGTAATCTCTTCAAGGGGCCCTTCATGGGGCTTGACCCTGAGATCAAGATTGCACGCTGGACAGCCTGAGCCAGCCAGGCCCCCCAGCTTCAGGTGTTTTGAAAAATCCCTTCAACAGGTTGAAGAAGTCCTCTTTATTTTGACCCCGCTCACATTTGGTTTTGTTTTTATTTTTTAAATGTTTAGTTATTTAGAGAGACAGAGAGATAAATGATGAATGATAGTTATTGATATTACTATTGTTATTACAGAGAGAGAGCATGAGCGCAAGCACAGGAGAGGTAGAGAGAGAGGGAGAGGGAATCCCAAGCAGGTTCCATGCTGACAGAGCAGAGCCTGATGCAGGGCTTGATCTCATGAACCATGAGATCATGACCTGAGCGGAAGTCAAGAGTGGGACACTTAGCCGACTGAGCCACCCAGACACCCCAGTTTGTTTTTGTTTTTAAATCATGAATAGGTGTCAATTTTATCAAATGTTTTCTCACATCAATTGACATGACCATGAAGTGGACCCATATATGTCCTTTTAAAAAGAAAATTGGGGTAAGATTCATATAACATACAATTAACCATTTTTATTTTTTAAGTTCATTTATTTATTCTGAGCTGGGTGGCGGGGGGGGGGGCGAGAGAGAGAGAGAGAGAGAGAGAGAGAGAATCCTAAGCAGGCTCTGTGCTGTCAGCGCAGAGCCCGATGAGGGGCTCGATCTCACGAACCATGAGATCATGATCTGAGCCCTGAGCCAAAACCAAGAGTCGGACACTTAACGAACTGAGCCACCCAGGCGCCCCAGAATTAACCATTTTAAAAGTGAACAATTCAGTGGCATTGCACAGCCACCACCTCTATCCAGTTCCAAAAACACCTTTTATCACCCCAAAAGGAGACCTTGCACCCCATTAAGAAGTTACTTCCCATTCTCCCTCACAGCTCCTGGCAGCCATCAATTTGCATTCTTTCTCTATGGATTTACCTATTCTGGACACTTCATATAAATGGAGTTGTGCAGTATGTGACCTTACACATCTGGCTTCTTTCACTTAGCATAACGTTTTTGAGGTTGATTAACACTATAGCATGTGTTAAGTACTTTATTCCTTTTTATGGAGGAATAGTATTTCATTGTATGGACATAGCACAATTTCTTTACCCAGATATATATATTTTTTAAGTTCATTTATTTATTTTGATAGGGTGAGCATGGGAGGGGCAGAGAGAGAGAGAGAGAGAGAGAGAGAGAGAGAGAGAATCCCAAGCAGGCTCTGCACTGTCCGCTCAGAGCCCTAGGTGAGGTTTGAACCCATGAACTGTGAGATCATGACCTGAGTCAAAATCAAGAGCCGGATGCTTGATTGACTGAGCCACCCAGGCGCCCCTACCCAGATATATTCTTAACCACTATTTTTTTTTTTAATTTTTTTTTTCAACGTTTATTTATTTTTGGGACAGAGAAATACAGAGCATGAACGGGTGAGGGGCAGAGAGAGAGGGAGACACAGAATCGGAAACAGGCTCCAGGCTCTGAGTCATCAGCCCAGAGCCCGACGTGGGGCTCGAACTCACAGACCGCGAGATCGTGACCTGGCTGAAGTCGGACGCTTAACCGACTGCGCCACCCAGGCGCCCTCTTAACCACTATTTGATGCTGTCTTTCCATGTGCCAGGTGCTGTCTTTAGCTCTACAGATACAGCAGAGAACAAAGGAGAATTGGCCTTGCCCAAGTGGAGCTAAAGTCTCTTCTGGAACCTGGTATGTTCTCTGTCCATTTCTGATCACATTGGAGGCCCCATATGTTCCTGCTCATTCCTCTCCATAGCCCCAGTGTCTAGCCCACTGCTCTTAGCTGACCAGATAGGTTTTAATCTGGGAAGGCTTCATGGAGGAAGCGGCTTTTGAGCGGAGCCTTGAAGTTTGAGGAGATGAACAGTTTCCTTGAGCCGACAGTGATTAATAACAATAACTATCATTTATCAAGCACATAGTATGTGTCACACACACTCTAATGAACGCGTTAATTTCCCCAGGAGCAGGCAGCTAGTGAGGGGCAGAGGAGAGTTTGGCTTTGAACCAGGACTCACACCCCTAATGACTGCCTTGTACTGACTGCCTTTCCAAGCCTGGTTCCAGATTGGGGTTGGGGGTTTCTCTTCTCTCTATTCTATCTCCCCTTTCTTCTTCTGGGGACATCTGGATGGGACTAGAGAGTGGGCAAGCCTGGACTTGGGGCACCCCAAATCCTGGAAAGGACTCTTCAGATCTTACCCTTCCGGGTCCTTTGGACTTAGCCGAGCCCCGGGCCTCTGGGGGACCCTTCTGTCCTTTGCGGCACCCTTTCCTCCCCCAGCCTCCCCTCTTCTCCTTCCTTAGCCCCTCTAGCTCTTTGGGCTGTGCTGGAGTCTGTGGGGAAAGGAGCAGGATTTTGGCTAAATATAAACCAGGCTGTTCCAGTTTCCAAATAGAACAAAGGAGCAGGGTGTTAAGTTGATTTTTATAAATAAAGAGAGAGGGAGTGAGAGAATATTTTTTCGAGATGTTTAATAAAATCGCCTGTGAGAGGCAGGAAAATCACTGGGCTGCAGTGGGAGGGTTTGGAGGGGGAAGGGGTGAGGGAGGGTGGGGACTACTTTCTCCTTCCTGCTATGATGCTTGCCAGTGTCCTTGTCCTTTTCCTGGGACCAGGGAGAGCCGGTGGGGTCAAGGGGGTTGAGAGGCAGGGGAGGGACACAAGGGTCCCTGGGCGGTGGAGGAAGACAAGGAAGGCTCAGAATCATAACAGTTACTGCGTATCGAGCACCCACTGTATGCCAGGCCCTGTGTAGATGATGCATCATCTCACCAAATGCGCACAAGTGCACAAACTTGGGATGCTCGTCATTAGGCGCCCTGTGATCTAGCCCCTGCCTACCTCTCTGACCTCATCTCCTCGCCCTGTCCCCCTGGCTCACTTCACTCCCACCATGCCGGCTCCGACACAAAACCCACTCCCTTCCTGAGGCCCATATGCCTCCTCTCCCCTCTGCCTTGAGGTCTCCCAGCCAGCTCCTTCTCATTATTCAGAAGAATCACCATCACCTCTTCCCAGACCACCTTATCTGATGATAGAGAGAGAGCTCACCCTCGCCCCCACCTCAGTTATGAGTGCATTGCCTGGTTTCATTGTCTTCATTCACACATCACTTCTGAAATCGTTTGCTTATGTCTCTCCTCTACTCGGCCAGAACGAAAGCCCCCATGAAGACAGAGGTTCTCTCTCATCCACGGCTCCAGCACCAGGAGCCACAGCAGAGCCTGGTCCATGGTTGACGTTGCTGGGTATGCATTTGCTGAATGAATGGATAAGTGAATGAGGCTCAGAGAGGTAAAGTGACTTGCTTGAGCTCACACAGCAGGGAATGACAGAGCCAGAAGGGAGCCCAGATTTGTCTGACTCCCAAATGCATGCCCTTTCTACTACTTTACAAGGCTTTCAGCATGGAGGAAGAAGGGACTTACAGGGATGTCTCTGGAACCTGGGATTTGCTGGGGGGGGGGGGAGGGTGACCAGATACAATCCTGTAGGATCAAAGTGGGGGTGTCAATGAAGCCAAATCATCACTATCCCCTTCATCTTTTTTTTTTTTTAAGTTTATTTACTTATTTTGAAAGAGAGAGAGAGAGAGCAAAGGAGGGGCAGAGAGAGAGAGGGAGAGAGAGAATCCCAAGGAGGCTCTGCACTAACAGCCCTGCCGACACGGGGGCTCAATCTCACGAATCATGGGATCGTGACCTGAGCTGAAATCAAGAGCCACACGCTTAACTGACTGAGCCATCCAGGTGCCCCACTATCACCTTCCTCTTTAAACAATGTGGGTGACATATAAAAATTATTAAACAGACAGATCTTTGGCGAAGCTGTTAGTAGAGAGAGTTTCACTCAATATCACCCAGAGGAGAGCTAGTCTAAGCTTTGGGGGGTGGGGTGGCAGAGAGCTTCTCAGCTCAGGAAAGCGGAAGGGATGTCAGAGGAAGCAGAGATGTTTTGCACCCCCACCTGCCTGCTCCCCCCCCCCCCCAACAGTGGTATGCAGATATGGGGTGGGCTAGGAACACGTGGCCACCTGCACCCACCACACCCCCCGCCCCGGCCCTCACCAGGCTATGCCTTTCTGCTGACACCAGATTCCGCCTCACCTGGCATCGGCACCGTGCAGCTTGGACAGTCACACAGCTCT
The DNA here is from genome assembly GCF_016509475.1 of Prionailurus bengalensis. Taxonomy (NCBI): domain Eukaryota; kingdom Metazoa; phylum Chordata; class Mammalia; order Carnivora; family Felidae; genus Prionailurus; species Prionailurus bengalensis. The sequence continues at coordinate 16,707,979 of NC_057356.1, forward strand.
CTCTCTGAGTCTCAGTTCCTTCCTCCGTAAGATGGAGATGGTGCAATGTGCTCGGTTACGAGTATGAGGGATCCTGCAACATAAGTCAGGAACCGGACTTCAAACACATGGTAGATACGCCGCAGAATGACTGAAGCTGCCATTTTCTTACTTATCGTTACCTTTCTCTGGATTCCAATCTAGTTGAGCACAGGGACTATCATTCCATTCACTGAACAGCTACTGTATGCCAGCTTCTGGGCGAAGCGCTCTAGGTGGGGTATCTTGGTGAATCCCCATACTAAGTACTGTCATGATTAGCATCATCATACTACCATAATATCCTATTTTTATCATAATACTGTTATTACTATGAATGACGAAAATGGGGCACCCAAGGGGAAAGTGACTTGCCTAAGGTCACACAGTCAGAAAAGAGAGCGCTGGGCCTGAAATCCATGTGGGCTCCAGATCTTGGGTGTTTCAACATCATGCGATCCTGCCCCTCGGAACTAAGGAACCAGTGGGCTTCCTAGTGCTCCAGGAGGTACAACCTGGGGTAAGTGGGGAGTGACAGGGTCAGAGGGGATCCTGGTGAGAAGCAGAGGCCTGGCCTTGACGAAGAGGCCAGTGAGGGAGCCGGGGGTGGGGTGGTGGGGTTAGGGAGTGATGTTGCAGTTTGAGGGGCTGTGGCTCCAAGCTTCTGACTCACTCAGAGCAGCTCGATTCGCAGTGCAGGAGATGCTATTTATAACCTACAGGTTCTAGCAGCCTCTGGAGCATGGAGCCTTGCAGCTACCTGGGGCCCCTCTGCCCAGGCTGCAGGGCCAGGTGGGGAAGGCAAGTGGTGGGGGGAAGGCCACCAGCTGAGCCTCCTTTCTCTTTGCTCTGGACTCTCCAGTCAGCACAAAATGCACACGCAAGTGCCCCGTGGCTCACTCTGGGGCTGTCCGGCTTGTCACCAGCAGAGTGCCTGGCACCTAGGACATGGCTGAGTGAATGAATGAAGAGCAGCAGCTCTAGGCTTTTTTACTGGGTCAGATCGTGTCATTTCTCTGCCCCAAACTCTCCAGTGGTTTTTCATCCGGAGTAAAAGCTAAAGTCCTCCTAGTGGCCTACAAAGCTAAGACACCATCTGGATCCTGCTTCCTCTGACTTCCTACCCTCTCTCATGCTTACTTCACTCCAGAAGCCTCTTTGCTGCTCCTAGGAACACACTAGGTATGTTCCTGCCTTGGGGCCACCAATCCCTTTCCTCCTTTTGGGAGGCTCTTCCCCCAGAGACCAGCGTGTCTCCCTCCCTCACCTCCTTCAGGCCTTTTTTTTTTTTTTAATTTATTTTTTTAATGTTTATTTATTTTTGAGACAGAGAGAGACAGAGCATGAACGGGGGAGGGTCAGAGAGAGAGAGACACACAGAATCCGAAACAGGCTCCAGGCTCTGAGCTGTCAGCACAGAGCCCGATGCGGGGCTCGAATTCACAGACCGCGAGATCATGACCTGAGCCAAAGTCGGCCGCTTAACCGACTGAGCCACCCAGGCGCCCCTTCAGGTCTTTGCTTAAATGCCAACTTCTTGTGAGGCCTTCCCTAACCATTCTACTTAAAACTGAGCCCAGGGGCGCTTGGGTAGCTCAGTCGGTTGAGCATCTGACTTCAGCTCAGGTCATGATCTCACAGCCTGTGGGTTCGAGCCCCGCGTCGGGCTCTGTGCTGACGGCTCGGAGCCTGGAACCTGCTTCAGATTCTGTGTCTCCCTTTCTCTCTGCCCCTCCCCGACTCATGCTCTGTCTCTCTCCGTCTCTCAAAAATGAATAAACATTAAGAAAAAAAATTTAAAAAAAACTGAGCCCGTGCAATACATTCCTTGTTTCTCTGCTCATGTTTTTTCTCCATGACAGTTCCATTATCTAACATACTACATGTATGACTAGTTTATCCTTTCATCGTCTCTCTCCTTCTATCAGAATGTCCATTGCAGAGGGTAGGAATTGTTGTCTGTTTTGATCGCTGCCTCACACCTAGTGTCAGGAACAGTGCCTGGTGCATATATAGTGCTCAAAACGTTTTTGTTGACTGCATGAGTTCACTGAGATTTTCTTGGACTTGCTGGGTGAGCTTGGGCAGCTAACTTCACCTCTCTGGGCCTCGGTCTATTGGACTCAGTGGCCTCCCAGTTTGGACAGTCCTAGGGCTCTATCCCTTCAGCCTGGCTCCTGAGGATTCTTTTCAGAATACTTGCTAAAAGGAGAGCTGCCCAAGGCCTGGCTTGATATTTTTCTCCCAGACTCGACTTTTCCGTGCAAAGTGTTCAAGCCTGGGAGCGGTGTGTGCCAGCACTCTCGTATCTGTTAGGGGTTCTGAGCAGATGCCTTTGTGTGAATGAGCCTCAACATGTATTTGGGAACCTGGCTGAGATAGGACATTCCAGAAAAATGTCAGCACAGGTCCTAATCCTGTCTTCCTGCTTCTTTTTGGTTTCAATGGAGCAGAAGGTAGAAATTTCCAAGGGCATGGCAGACCCTTCTTGAGTCAACTGATAGAAACACCTGCTTCTCTGGAGATGCAAGGAAGAGGCTTGTTGACTGTGAATCCCTATACCTGTAACAGGCTGTTTCCACTTCCCCAGGACCAGCTGTGAGAAACCCACAGTAGAGCTTCCCACCTTCCAATGAGGGAAGCCCACAGAACTGCAAGCTTCAATGGGGATGCCAGGCCCATTTTTAGATCTCATCTGTTCTTAATGGGAGATGGGTCCAAACTCTCCCAGGTTTCTAGAATAATCTCTGGCAGGTCTTCCTCCCTCAGCTCCTCAGGTCTCGGCTCAAATGCCAACTGCTCATGAGGCCTTCCCTGACCATTCTACTTAAACCTGTGCCCATGCAATACATTCCTTATTCCCTTTCCCTGCTCAATTTTTTTTCATGACACTTGCCATTATGTAACCTCCTGTATATATTCTTGATGGGCTTTGGAATTTATTAGCATCTCCTATTATACACTATCTTTTCATGACATGATCTCTTCTGCTTTGGTACACCCCAGGCCTACCTAGTGCAGTACCTGGCATCTGGTAGGCATGACCAAATTTTTTTCTAGAAAAGTTAATTTTCAGGGCACCCAGGTGGCTCAGTCAGTTAAGCGCTGGACTCTTGACTTCGGCTCAGGTCACGATCCCCAGGTTTGTGAGTTAAAGCCCATGTCGGGCTCTGTGCTGACAGCTCGGAGTCTGCTTGGGAGTCTCTCTCTCTCTCTCTCTCTCTCTCTCTCTCTCTCTCTCTCCCCCCCTCTCTCTCTCCCTCTGCCCCTCCCTTGCTGTTGTGTGCACTCTCTCAACATAAATAAATAACCTTAAAAAAAGTTAATTTTCGTAAGTAATGGCCAGAGGGCAATACTGTCATCTTACAGATGACGCAACTGAGGCTCAGCGGTGACATGACTTGCCCAAAGTCACACAGCCAGGACATGAATCCCTGAGGTTCAACAGGGAAGGAGAGAGGGCATCCCTCCCTTTACTGTTGAAGGATGATCAAGGACATAAGAAGACTTGGTGTCTGGGAGACAGAAAATGGAGTTCAAATCCGAGGATCGTCATGAGACAAGTCCCTGGTTTTTGCCACACGAGCTTCAGTTTCTCCGTCTGTAAAACGGACATAGCAATCCCTACACTACACCAAGGCATTGGGAGTATTCAATGAGATATTTTAGCCCAGTGCCTGCTACTGGGCTATGCTCAATGCAACCCAACCCCACCTTGGCCTCCCAAGTGACCTCGCAAACCCCACTCCTAATTCTGCCAGCCCTCAAGCGGGCCAGGTTGAAATGCCCCAACATCTGGGCTAGGGAAGAGAGATCCCGTGAGGAACACTTCTCCGGCGCATGCGCAGCTTCTGCATCACGTGGCTGATACAAGTGGGCAGTTGTGAGGCGGGAGGAAGGTCATGACCCTGTTGGGGTAAGTGGGGCTGTTTTGTTCTCACCTCAGCTAGAGGGTCCTGGAGCGACTGTAGGTCCGCTTGATGGGGAGAGAGAAAGCTAAGACCTTCTTGAACCTCAAAGGAGGTTCTTTTGGCCTTTCCGTTTTTGAGGGAGGCTTTGGCAGGCCCCTGGGGCGAAGGCAACCCCCTCCTAGGGAAATGGTAGATCTGGCCCCCATGAGGCTGGGCAGCCCCGCTGGGCAACCCTTCCCCATTCGTTGCGACGGGGCACAAATGAGCGTTCAGCCCTTCTCTGGTGTTCGGCACTAGGGATGCAGTGACATAGGCCCAGCTGGGGGGACAAAATTCCCTGGGAAGTGTAAACGGAGCAGAAACCAGAGGGATGAGTATGAGTTAGCCTGGAAAAGAAGGGAGAAGAAGAGGTTGCAGACAGATGTGGGAACAGAGGTCAAAGGCCTTCAAGTGGGAAGAAGCCTGGCTGGTGGAGAGAACTGAGGCGGGAGCAGTGACAGTGTAAAGAATTTTGGACTTGATCCTAAGCAGTGGGAAGCCAGCGAAGCTGAGGAGTAATATGATCTTTAGAGTCCTGCATTGAATGTTTTTGCTTTGATTTCTTGTTAAAAAAAAAAATGGATTTTGAATTCATACCTGCCATTCTAATTTTTTTTTTTTTAGAAGTAGCAAATAAGGGAACAATGGAATACGTATATACCTCCAGGATTAAATATGCTAACAGATGCAAACTGCCTGGCATTCTATATGTGGTCTATAAATGGTACTTCCCTTATCTTTCCTCTAAATTCTATTCCACAATTTTTCCTATTCCAGGAGCACGGAAGGAGACCAATCTTCCCTACAGACCAAAGATAAATTTCTTTTGAAGTACTCTGGATGGACAAAAAATCAGTTCAAAAGATCAAAGGGTGATTATTTTACCAAATTATTATTTGAAGAATACGCTCACCATGATCATACAACTATTTTTTGATTTATGGAAACACAATTGGTATTCAACTTTTTAGGAGTATGTTTAGCGTGTAAAACAAGAACAAATTGCACGAAGTGAGAGCCCACGTCTGTGTTGTTTCTCACTAAGATCAGCACCTTTCTGGCCACCTAGTAGGCTTTTGAACATCTGTGTGATTGATTTCAATACTGGAATATGTTTTCTGTTAAATCTCAAGGGCATCAGTTCTGCAGTTCTCCCTTTATAGTTGTTAACATGAATTTTGATGACACGAAAAAGCTTGTTCTCCGAATTATATTTAGCTCATACAAACTCTACTGCACAATTATGTTGTAAAGAGGAATTAGGTTTTATCTTTAAGTTGTTATTATAGCCTTGTGAGAAGGTGAACATTGAGAATAAGTACAAAGTAGTAGCATATCGTATTATTAATTTTGCTACTTTTTAAAAACACTGCGGTGCAGGGCCTAGAACAGGCTGACACATGTGGTACGTGTATCAGTCAGGGTCTGCATAAGAAACAGATGGCACACTCAAAATAGATAATTAGGGGAGGATTTAATAGAGACACTATATGCAAGGGTTGGTAAGGTGTAGGGAAACCATAAGAATAGTGCAGGATCCAAGAGGCTCGTAATAGCTGGGGTCTTTGTCATTTTTTTAAAAATTTGTTTACTTATTTTGACAGAGACAGAGATGGCACGCGTGGGGGAGGGCAGAGAGAGAGGGAGACAGAGAATCCCAAGCGGGCTCCGCACCGACACAGGGCTCAAACCCACGAGACCAAACCAAGAGATCATGACCTGAAGCCAATACCAAGAGTCGGACGCTTAACCCACTGAGCCACCCAGGTGCCCCAGTCTTTATCATCTCTAGATCTGGAAGTTCAAAGGAGGGAGAAATGACAGAACCCAGGAAGAGAGGGCCACCTTGACAAGGAGCGGTGGTGAGCTATTATCAATAGAACAACCAACCCGTGGTGATCTGGCAGGGAGGGAACTGGGGGAATAAATACTTTGACCTCACCCTCCTTCTGCCCTCCACGCCTCTGCTGCTGCCTCCCATTGGCTGGAAGCTAAGAGGACTAAGGAGTGAGTTGATGTAGGATGGGTAGAAAAGTGGACCCGAAGGGGCAATTGGAAAATACCTGTTATAGAAGACTTCATTTCCTTGTTGAGTGAAGACTTGACGTTTAAATCTTTTAGTAAGACGTTTAAATATTTTAGTAAGAAAATGAGGGGCGCCTAGGTGGCTCGGTCGGTTGAGCGTCCGACTTCAGCTCAGGTCACGATCTCGCGGTCCGTGAGTTCGAGCCCCACGTTGGGGTCTGTGCTGATAGCTCAGAGCCTGGAGCCTGTTTCAGATTCTGTGTCTCCCTCTCTCTCTGCCCCTCCCCTGTTCATGCTCTGTCTCTCTCTGTCTCAAAAATAAATAAAACGTTAAAAAAAATTAAAAAAAAAAAAAGAAAATGAAACCTCTGGGAATGGCACCTATGGCAGTAAGTTCAGGGTCATTCATTCATTCATTCATTCTTCTACTGACCATACTATAAAAAAGTATTGTGCTGGGCATTTTGAGAGAAGCCCAGCCATGACAAAAGAATCCTAGACATGCAATGAATTTTCCTTCTCGATGCATGTATTTAAAAGAAATTATTATCAAAGTATAGTTGATATGCAATGTTATATTAGTTTTAGGTGCAACCGCATAGTGATTCAACAATTCTATACATTACTCAGTGCTCTCCAAGATGAGTGGAGTTTTACCATCTGTCACCATACAATGTTACTGACGCGTGTATTTTTAAGAACACATCCCCACTCTATCAAAGCACCTGTCTAGAGCTCTGAATAGTAAACACGACCCCACCGGTCTCAAAATTAGGTACTGCTCCCCCAGAAGCAAGTGAGTTCAGTTCAGGCAAAGCTCAAAGGTTCTGAATCTTGTGGCTGGCCACTGGCAACAGTTAAATTCCTTGCCATGTTGGTACCTAGGAGGTAGCCGAATAGTCATTTTTCAGGCAAGCAGAGTGGGATTTATCAGTGCAACTCTGGAAATTAGACTTGCTCTTATGAATGGAGTCAATTGTGGTCTCACATGGTCTGAATCTGTGAAATCGTGTCCCTCTTTAATGAGGTCCTCTCAGAGGAGGAGGGAACGGGTCTCCTTTAGTGACATGACTCTGACAAGCAAATCAATTCGTTCCATTTGTTTCCTCTTTGAAAACAGCAATCCTCAAGCGTTACATAATCTAATCTTCATGCCTCGCTGGTTTGTTCTGTCCTCCTGAGGAATTGGCAGATGGTGCCAATGCGGAGACCCGCGCACACGCCTCGCAAGCCTCATGGTAACGGGAGAGATGCTCACAGTGTCTGTCTCTTTGCTGTGGGGTCCCTTGCTGGCATTTGTTTCCCTGGATCGGTTTGCTCTTTAGCATTCCTCAGGCACCACTGGCTTCTTGCCTCGGGCTCTCATTCCAAGATTAATTGGAAATGCTGAAAGCAGATAAAAAGAGAACAGAAAGTGAAGTTGAAAGGGCAGAGAATTTGCCAGATCTTTTCTAAAAGCCCTTCTCCATTAAAGGCTGAGCGTCTTTGGGGTTTTAGCTCCAGACCTTCCTCATCCAGCCTGGTCCCGGTATACATCTTTGTTGCTGGGTTACACATAGAGCCCGGGGACAGGACGGGGCTGTGTCAGTTCTGGGGGAGCAGAGCTCTGCTTCATAAGGTGTCTCAATTTCTCTCTCTCCCAGTGACTCATTTACCAGCAGGAATGATTGTTCTCCAGAGAGGGCAGTTGCCTAGAACCCACCTTTAGGTCAGTGATGTCAGCCTCGCTAAAGGAAAATTATCTCAGAACTCTGTAAGGCGAGGGGCCTCCCGTCAAGGTCCTGCCGGCCAGAACCGCAATGTTTAGATGTCCGGGCAAAGATGTTGCCTGTACATCTCATCTGCAAACTGGGAAACGGCAGCTTCCGAGAAGGCAGGCGGCTTCTCAGACATCCTGCGGTAGGGATGGTTCTGCTGATGCTCAGGACCAGAAATCAGCTGATGGGTGCTGGTGGTGCCTTTCAATTGTTAAAATACCGAAATACTTCCACATGAGTTGGTAAATAGTTCCATCTGTGAGCTCCCAGTGCCTCCCATCCCTCTGCTCATACTTATGTCTGTTGAGAGGGTCTTACTTCAGGTAATTTTATGAGTAGCCCGGCCATTCCCCGCAGCAAGGTGAGCTTTCTTTGCTGAACCCACATTGTTTCCAACCTTGCGGTCCGGGGAGGTCTGCTCGGTGTGGGACCGGGAACAATTCCAAGTGCCACAGATGTAACCGCCCTGCTCACAGACTGCACTGTTGGCCGACTCTGATTTTGGATGAAACCTCCAGGCAATTAAAACATAGAACCCTCCTGCCTGTGGCAAAAACATGCCGGGTCCTTAAAGGTCACACGTACTTTTGTGCTGGCTGGTCACTCAGGACCCAGGTTCTATATACGAACAACAGAAATGATCTGTCTGAAAGGGAAAACCAAACCATGCAGAATCATCTTTCAATTCCATTCCACCCCCTCCGCTGAGTCCAAGCACAGGAGACTCATCTCTATAAAAACAGCAATGCTTTGCTTCTTTTGATTTGTTACTCCTTCACTAAGTATTAGGTGAACACCTGTAATGTGGCAGGCAGTTCCTGTGCTAAGTGCTGGATATCCCGGAGTGACGAAATCAGGCCTGTCTCTGCTTTCATGGAACATACAGTCTAGTGGGAGAGACAGATAATAAAGGAGGCCATGTGGCTGGAGTGTTGTTAGGTCACCCGAACACGGGTTGCATTTCAGCTAATGGAAACTGCATGGATGTAATGGTAACTTCCAGTGTGTTGTATACTGATGGTATATATCTCCACCAATGGAGTATAGGGGTGTGTGGTATTGTATTAAAGGAGTAAGGCATTGAGGGTGGGAGTGCGGAGTGATCACTCCTGCATCCAATCAAGATCTCAGAGAGGCTAAGAACTGCTCTGGATTAAGGAAGGAAAGTGAGGGGCGCCTGGGTGGCTCAGTCGGTTGAGCGTCCGACTTCAGCTCAGGTCATGATCCAACGGTCTGTGGGTTCGAGCCCCGCGTCAGGCTCTGTGCTGACAGCTCAGAGGCTGGAGCCTGTTTCACATTCTGTGTCTCCCTCCCCAACTCGCGCTTGCTCACTCTCTCTCTCTCTCTCTCTCTCTCTCTCAAACATTAAAAAAAAAAAGAAGGAAAGCGAGGAGCATTCTGAATGAGACTGATGGTGATGATATGTTCTAACATTTGGAGATCCGATATGCTGTTCTTAGAAGAAGATGGTAACCAGTTGTGGAATGAATTAAGTCACAGCACAGGGAATACAGTACAATGGTACTGTAATGACATTGTCTGGTGACAGATGGCAGCTACACGGGTGATGAGCCCTGCATAACGTATAGAGTTGTCAAATCCCTACGTCGTACACCTGAAACTACTGTAACATAGGGTGTAACTGTACTTCAATAATAATAACAAAAAAGATGGTAACTCCTCACCAGTCATCCATAGGGGACCGAATTTCCCTGCTCTATACTTTCTCTCTCTTTTGCCCTTGAAACCAGGAAACAAATACAGAACTTGCTAGTAGGATGAGTGGTACCAACTGCCCCCACAAAACCGTGGCGAGCAAATGGCCTACATAGGAATCAGCTCGTGACAACCTTGGCCTCACGTCAGAGGCTCTTACTGACTGAGTTTAGCTGCTATTATTTTGAAAAATCATAACTCACATCCCTAAGACAGACCAGTATTTGGTTCTATTTGTCAGTATTATTTTTGCTCTGCCTGTCTTGCTTGTCTGATTTATCTTTTTATTGAGTTATAATGTGTACACGGAGCAGTCTTCCATGCACAGTGCGGTTTTGGCACATGCATATATGCCTGTAACCCACATCTCTTTTCATTTTATTTTAAAAATCTTGGAATCCTCTTAAGTGATGAACATTTGGGTCCAAAGGCAGATTTCCAGAAAGGAATCCCCTATTCAGTCCACTGACTGCCCCTTCCCCACCAAAAAAAAAAAAAAAAAAAAAAAAAAAACCCAAAAACCAAAATCTCATCCAATCCTTTCCTGAGTTCTCCAATCACCACAGAGGACTTAAAGCCATAAGAACATTTTGTAATCCCAGCTTTCTGAAACCTAACAGAGAGATTTTGTCATCTGAAAACAAGGGAGAGATTAAGTGCGGAATCTGATTCTGAAAACAGCAGAAAGGAGTGAGCTAGACGGGAAACGTCATGGAGAATTAATTTAAGCACCACTGTGCAAAGGCTCCACAGCCTTTTTCTAGACTCTAAATATGACACACCGTCCTGGTCAGGAAAGTACAGTTTTTTTAGAGGAGTTTGCTACAGGGACATGACGTTATCAGAGTGACAGGTGTTAAATGAGAGACCCAGGTACATTTTTAAGAATTTTGCCCTGGGGCGCCTGGGTGGCTCAGTCGGTTAAGCAACCGACTTGAGCTCAGGTCATGATCTCACAGTTTGTGAATTCGAGCCCCACATTGGGCTCTGTGCTGACAGCTCAGAGCCTAGAGACTGCTTCAGATTCTGTGTCTCCCTCTCTCTCTGCCCCTCCCTCCTCGTGCTCTCTCAGAAATAAATAAACGTTAAAAAACTAAAAAAAGAAAAGAATTTTGCCTTTCACCCTGCCTGACTCCTTCTGAATGGATTCTCTTAGAAATTAAGACATACAGACAGCTACACACACACTTTTCTCTCTAGACTGGTGCCGTGGTCTCGAACGTATTATCCCTATTTAACTGCCCTCATATGCTAGGATGTTTTTCCAGTGCTCCAAAACAGCTATCCTTTTGCAGAACTTTGGCCAAGGGTTATAGAGTCAAATGATATTACAACATATAATTATTTAATAATTACAATCTGTAAAACACTTAAGGGCAAGTGAGAAATTTTATGTGGAAATGCTCTTAAAGCTATAAAGGGTATATATGTATATATATAATCCATATGGATTATTTAAAAATTATTTCTACATGGCAGGATCCTTTGCAGTAACTATATTCCCATTATATCTCACAATCAGAAAGGCAAGCCATTCTCATTTTCCACATGCAGAACTTTCCCTGTCTTTATGATGGTACTTCTGAAATATTTCCTGAATCTGTCCCAGCCTCTACATTTAGTCCTCTTTTATTTTTATGTTTATTTGAGAGAGAGACAGAGTGTGAGCAGGGAATGGCAGAGAGAGAGAGAGAGAGACAGACAGACAGACAGACAGAACCCAAAGCAGGCTCCAGGCTCTGAGCTGTCAGTACACAGCCCGATGTGGGGCTCGAACCCACAAACTGTGAGATCATGACCTGAGCTGAAGTTGGATGCTCAACCGACTGAGCCACCCAGGCGCCCCGCTACATTTAGTTCTTATTACCTCCCCACCAGACCTAAAATCCATAAAGAAAGGCAGGATGGTCATTTGTTTACTGCTCACTTCCTGATGCATAGTGTACATGGTGGGCACTTGCTCATTTTTGTGAAACGAATGAACCGCATTTCCTAATGTCCTTCCAGTCTACTCCATAATGCATCAGAACACAGTTCTGCCTGTGTCTGGTACCTACTTGTAAAACCTTCCAGGCCTCTCTACTGTTGATAGAATAAAGGACTTGCTCCTGAATGATGTCACATTCAAATTCCTTCCCAGTCTTGTTCCAACCACTTTTCTGGGCTATCTTCCTCGTCCCCCACCCTCCCCCCCACCCGCCAAATGATTCCAAAACACACCGTGCAGCCTCATGCTCCCAAGGCTTCACGTAAGCTGTTCCCCCTGCCTGGAATGACCTTCCTTTTACAGCTGGTGGAATTTCACTTCTCCAAACACGGCTCAAATGTCACCTTCTCCAACGCCTTCCCCAACCCCCCTGAAGGTGCTGCTTAACCCAGCCTGTCTTTCCCTTATTGCCTGTTTCCCATTACGTTATAGTGGCTTTCATTCTCTCTTGATTTTCCTGTGAATTCCTTGAGAGCAGGGACTGAATCTTACCGTCATTCTTTAAATATCTCCCAAATCTGACCGCTGCTCACCCCTTGCCCCCAATCACTCTAGCTAAACCGCCACCTTCTCCCACCTGTTCCGCGTGACGGCACCTGACTGGATCCATGTTGCCAGACTGCCGTCCAACAGGGGACCTGCCACGAAGCAGCCAATGATCCTTTATAACAATGTAAACAACCACATGCCACTCCTCTACCACAAGCCTGCAGGCCTGCTGGCTTCCCTTCACACTTAGAAAAAACCCAGAGTCCTTGGCTGTCTGGCCCTTTCTCTCTAATTTCACCTGTACCACCCTCCCCCTTGTTCACTCCAGCTCCATTTGCCTCTTTGCTTCTTCTCGAACATGCCAAGCTGTTCTCTCCCTGGGACTTTTGAATCATCTCCCCTCTGCCAGGAAAGCTCTTCCCCTGGGTATATACGTGGCTTGCTCCCTTACTTCCTTGTGGTCCCTGCTCAAATGTCCCCACCTCAGAGAGGTCCCCCGTAATCACTGTCCGAGAGAACCTCCTCCATTAAGCCCTCCTCTCCTACCTGCTTTATTTCTTTTCACAGCACTAAATGCCACCAGTGTGTCACCATCAACTTTCCATGCATTTCTATGGTTCACTTGTCACTGAGGATAGAGACTGTTTTGTTTAGCACCGTGTCTCTGATACCTAGAACAGTGCCCGACAAATAACAGGCACTCAAGTGTTTGTTGACTACGTGGATGAATCTTGGTATATCAGGTGCCTAGCACAGTGCCCGGTTCTAGAAATCTTTAAGTGAACGAACAAATCAGCAAATTTTACAAATGAAATGGAACCTTGGCATATATCCAGGATTCCCCAGGATCTGAGTGCAAGTGTTTTATCCACTGGCTCCATGAACATAATCTTGATTGCTTTTATTTACTCTAATATCATAGGTGATGCAACCAGGTCCCTCACTTTTCCAGAAATCGGTTGTGGACAGAGGTGTTGGCCAGCAAATTTGGGAATTTCGGAAAGATGACCAAGAGCGGCACAGCAGGGATTCCGAATACCCTTCGTTGCCTCTCATCAGCAACTAAGGGACCCTGATAAGGTATTTTATCTCCTGTGATTTATGCACAGTGTGCACTTGCTGTTAATCCTGCTGAACACCGATTATTCCGAGGGCTGGAACAGGTGAGACATTGATTGGTCCCAAACTGTGAGAGGGTGGGCCCTTTATGCCCTTCATATCTGAGTGGATGATGCAATAAGGCTCCTGGGCTACTGGACCCCAGCTCGCCTCAGTATTTGTGCTTTAGGAGCCCGAGTGGCTTTGATATGCCAATTCAGTCCCTCGTAGGTGAGCTGGGGAACAATTTGCCACACTTTCCTTGTTCACTTTGGCCTCTGGCTGTTGCTTTTTCCTGCCCATTCTGTTTGGTTTTTTCTTAATTCCTTGCATATGGGTATGTCAAAGAAGCAGGCAGTGCAGAGTAGGGTCAACCCTTGGCATGAGTGAAGTGTAACATATTCGTAGTCTGTCCATCTATCCTTCTCTTGAGGCTGAGCAGTGATCAGATGTGCCCAATTCTCATGCATGGATGGCATCAGGGCCAGAGACCAGAACAGGGAGATCCTGGGAGGTTCCCATCCCACCCCTTCCCTTCAAATCTCAAGTAACCCATTACTAAACAAGAGTGGGAGATGGGGCTTCATAAGGTGTAGAGGGAAGGGAACTAGGTTAACTGCACGTGGGCCATATTCTAAGCCCTCGGCCAGGCCTTTTATGTGCATGGCATCATTGGATGTTACCGAGGAGTTGGTTATGATCATTTACCTGCATTTTAGAGAAGAGAGAGAGGGGAAAAAAAACCAAAAAACAAGGTCCAAGAGGTTGATGACACTTGTCCAAGTTACCCAGATGGTAAGTGGCAGAGCTGGGATCTGAGATTCAAACCAGGCCTTTGTGACTCCCTGGCTGCCCACCAAGAGCAGGAATTTCTCTAACATCTGGAAAGACACGAAGGCAAGGGGGAGGGGGGCAACAGCTGGAGGGGTAGCAAATGGCTCCTACCTGAGATTTCATCATCACCAGGCCCTGCAAAGTCCAGGTTACACTGATGCCACCTGGCTTCTCTTCTGCTTTGACAACTGAAAACTCTCTGGCTGATTTACCAGGGTCATCCTGGTCACACTCCGTGGTACTGGAGTGGATGAAGCGCCCCATAGACGCTCCTTTCAGCGGTGTCCTTCCACGCCATTCTGGCTCCGGTGTCTGTTTACACAGTGCTGTCCTGGAGTGCCTTCACCCTTCTTGGGTCTCCAGTTCATGGCACCTCTCTCTCCTCGTTTCCAAAGTTGTACCCCCTGGGGAGTGCACCCCGCCTGCATTTCTGGAAGTTCCAGCGGTTCCGGGTCACTGTGGGAGCCTCCGGGCGCGATAAGAGGCACTGCCGCCTACCAAGGTCTGGGCATCTTTGGGGCCATTCGCCGAACCCCTTCCCTAGCGCTCCCGGCGCCGCGCCGCAGTGCCCCCTCCGCCGCCAGAGGCCGCCCGGAAGCGGGGCTCCACGAGCGCGGGGCGGGGAAAGGGGCGGGGCGCGGCGGTACCTGGGCCGCCGAGGAGCCGGGGGTGGGCTCTCCGGGGACAGCCGGCAGCCCCCCCAGATCCGCACCGCCAGCCGCCGGGAAGCTCGGGGCTCCGGGCGTAGAGGCTGCGCTGTCACATGGGCGGCGGCGACGGGGCCGCATTTAAGCGGCCGGGGGACGGCGCCCGCCTCCAGCGCGTCCTCGGGCTTGGCTCCCGCCGGGCGCCCCGCTCTCTGCCCGCCGGGGGCCCCGCGCCGCGCCGCACCGCGCCGCCCCCGCCGGGCCATGCGAGCGCGGGCCCCGCCGCGATGAGCTCGCACATCGCCAAAAGCGAGTCCAAGACATCGCTGCTGAAGGCGGCGGCGGCCAGCGGGGGCAGCCGGGTTCCCCGCCACGGCCCTGCCCGGGAGCCAGGGCTGCCCGGCCGCCGGCTGCCCGGCACCGGCCCGGGCACGCCGCCGCCGTCCGGGGACCCCAGTTCGCGGAGGCCCCTGTGCCGGCCGGCGCCGCGAGAGGAGGGCGCGCGGGGGAGCAGGCGCGGGCTCCCCCAGGCGCACTGCAGGCCCCGGGAGGCGCTGCCGACCGCGGCGTCCCGACCTTCGCCGCCGTCGCCGCTGCCGCCGGCCCGCGGGCGGGATGGGGAGGAACGGGGGCTGTCCCCGGCGCTCGGCCTCCGGGGCTCGCTGCGAGTCCCGGGTCGCGGGGACTCAGCTCCAGCTGCCGCGTCCGAGGCAGACCCGTTCCTCCACCAGCTGCGCCCCATGCTCAGCTCCGCCTTCGGCCAGGTAAGGGCCGCGCCTCCCGTCCGCGCTCCCGGGAAAGGCGCTCGGGACCCTGCCGCGGCTGCGCGCGCCCACAGCCCTCCTCCCGCTGCCCGCGGCCCCCCAGTCACGCTCCCCGTAGTCCTTCCGCAGCCCTGCGCCCTGGCCGGCACTCCGCCTCCCCCGTGCCTGATTCAGCACCCTGTGCGCTGTCCACGCTCCGGGCCTCTTCTGGGCGAGGCACCAGCGCCTCGCCGCCCTCCACCTGCCAGAATAGGCCAGTCCTGGAAGGGAACGACCGCCACAAACCGTCTGGAGATTTTTGCAGGGGTCCGGAGGGGCGCTCTGAGCAGGTGGCGCCAACTCCGGTCTCCAGCCAAGACTGCCAGTGAGCCACCCAAGGGAGCAAAGGGTTTGGAGTCTGGGAGTCAAGAATGGCTACCGCGGGGGCACACAGCCTTGCTTGGGGATGGAAGACACTAGTCATGAGCTGTCGTGGCCCCAGAGACCTGGGAAAAGTTTGGAGAGCTAGATGGAGACTGAAAAATATGAGAAAAGAGAAGGGTCTGGGTGGGCATAGAGGGGCTACACAGAGCTATGGCTCACATCAGAACTTTGGGGAGATTTAAGAAGTTGTCACTCCAGGGATGTCACTAGGATGGCGGGTGGGCAGCTGTCAAGTTGTAGAACGTGGAATAACACCCTGGCCTGAGTTGATGTGCATTCTAGGGTCAGGAAGGTCACTAGGGGGTCACCAGTGGCTACTCTGGTTTCCTCTAGGCCTTTCTGTCAAGGGTCATTGGCAGCTGAGCATCCGTGCCCTAATCTAGGTCTACAGTTTGGGATGTGCTGCTGGGGAGAGAGGTTCTCAGAAGGGAACTGTGAACTCCTGCGCAAAGCCAGGGTTTCCTCTAGTGCTGAGTCCATAATTAATTCAAACTCATTGGCACAGCGTTGAGGCAGTTCTGCGGCAGCCGAGGAGGGGTGTAATGCAGAGGTCTGATGGGAGAGTCTGCGTGGTGTCTGGAGGAAGAGGGGCCCTGAGTGTTTCTGTGCTAGGATGTAGTGTAGAGAAGCCGTTTCAAGCTCCTGGCTTGCCATGCTGGATCCGAATTCCACGGAGGCCGTGTGTGTTCTGCTTCAGATCTGCACATTCCTTTTCAAAACACTACTCCGTGGTGGCTGATGCCGGCGGAGGTCTGACATGAAGGCAGCTGCACGTGGATTCGGGTTGCGCGGGGCTGCTGTGTGGTGTGATAGGGCAGCAGTGTGTGGCTTTGTTCCTGTGGGGAGCCCTCGTTAGCCGAGTTAGCTGGAAGCAGTTCTCCAGAGTAGAGATTTGGATGCAGGGCTTTGGGAGTTAGTGCAGCGACATGTTGAGGTGGAGTGGGTCTGGGCTGTGGAGTCAGTGACATCTATTCAAACATTTATCCGATATTTGGGGACATCTACTTTGCCCCAGCATTTGCTGGGACCAGGGAGCCAACAGCAGACAAGATAGCTGCGGTGCTGGCTGTTTGGGAGCTCACCATCTAGCAGTGTGGAGGGGTAGGTCACGGGCCCGGAAGCACACATTTTCTGGCTGTTTTGCTAGCACTATGCCTTCGTTCCTAGAAAAAGAGTCTTTTCTTTTTCCAGTCTTCCAGAATTTGCCTTCATGGGCCCTTTGGGAGCTCAGAGCATTTCAGCTGCCTGCTTTCCATCCTCCTTCTACGTTCTTAGTCATTAATAGTCTCCAGCCCAGTGTTCTGAAATGTCACCAGGGTCACCTGAGTCAGGAAGGGCTGGAAGGTCCCATCAAATATTTATCCTCCGTGTGGGAGCTCTTGCCTCTGGAGCTGCAGACTTTTTCTCTAAAGCTCAGCACATTCAGTGTGGGCTTCCTGCTGACAGCTCTCAGACATCTGCTTGAACAACAACAGCAATAACAATGGAACCCAGCCTGGGACTTTTGTGTCAGGGTCTCCAGTCTTCTTTACTTCTCTTTGCTTTGAGATTTCTGTCCTTAGAGACAGGGCCAGGACCAAGAGAAGGGAAATGGGATTCTGAATACAAAAACATTCTGATAGAATCTGTTTAGGGCAAAACATAGTCCTGGGGAGGTCTATTTCTCACGTCTCCCAAGTTCTGTTATTGTTTTTAACCTTAAGCAAATTGTGTAACCTTGTTAAAGCCTCTGTTTCTTTACCTGCAAAACTGGGGAAATCATAGTACTTCAC
Organism: Prionailurus bengalensis; assembly: GCF_016509475.1. Lineage (NCBI taxonomy): Eukaryota > Metazoa > Chordata > Mammalia > Carnivora > Felidae > Prionailurus > Prionailurus bengalensis. Next base: position 16,725,459 of record NC_057356.1, read on the forward strand.
TGGATTTCGGGGGAGTTAGATGGAACATGGAGATAGATGTGTACAGATCTTGGCCGAGTGCATGGTTCAGAGCAAGGGCACTATCGATATTAGTTATTATTGCTGTTGTTGATTAACTGCTAAGTGCTGTCCCGGACCTTCTTCTTTCCATTTGCAATAGAGTCAGGGAGAGCCAGGGCTCAAAGTGACACTGAAAGGACCAAGCTAGACTCCTACGTTAGGGGGAACAGGAATCAGGATGCTTCAGTGACCTCCTAGAGCTGCCTGACTGCCTGCAAGGAGATGATGTGGTTTTGAGGTGAAGCCAGGGAATGGTGGTGTGGGAGAAAGAAGAGTTGCAAATTGCAGTCCCAAGTCGGTCACTTCCCATTGCTGTGACCTTGGGTCTGTTATTCTCTCCCTCTGGTCTGGGTTTCTTCCTCCAGAAATGAGACTGACAAAAACTACCTTGCAGAGCTATTAATGAGGGTCACACAAGATTAAGGATGTCAAAATGCCTGGCTTGAGTAGGTGCTGGGAAAAAAGGGCAGCCTTCATTAATGTTATTGTTAATAGAGTAACTATCTGAATGTGGGCCTGTATAAGATACTTTGAAAGCTGTCTCTGAGCAGGGCAAGAAAGGCCATTAAATGAGCTGAATGACAAGAGAGCTTCCCAAGTACCCTCTTTGTGGCCAGCTGAGGACATGCTACCCAGCTGCCTAGAGAGATGCGGCATGAGACATTAACTCAGAATAGGCATGATTTGGGGCAACTCTTGGCATTGGGTTTTGTAAAACTATTTTAAGAACGTTTTTTTGTTTTGTTTTGGTTTGGTTTGGTTTTTTTTTTTCTGCTCCTTAGTCTAAGCTGAGGAAGAAACACCCCTTGTAGAGGAGGCAACTGTGTATAAAACCCACAGCTCTGTTCCATCTTTTCCCTTTTTCTACCCATAGAGACATCTCTTCTGATTTGACTAGATTAGCCCAATTCCCAAACTGCTTTGCACATAACATGATCACCATATCTAATGAGCAAATGACCAGTATCTCTAGCCTCTGGTCTGCAGAGGTTTCTTAGTTCCTATAGTTCAGATGAGGGAGGGAGACTATATGGAAGCTTGGGTCCTAATAGATTCAATCGTCCTAGGTCTGTGTTCCTAGGATGAGGGCTGTGTATTTTGTTCATTCCTGCCCTGCCCAGTCTCTCCCTACTGCTCTCTCGGAGGGCTGGGATACCCTCTTGCCTTTCATCGGGGGCCTGGGGAAAATGAAAGAGGAGGTCAGCTTGGGGTTAATATCAATCCTATACAGTCCTCCAGGACATCCGCTTTGGCCTTTAGCTGTTTTGGGGAAACCACAAGAGTGGCCTGAGACCTCCGTCAGGAGCTCGCTAAACATTTGCCAAAGTATCTTCTCATGATCTTATCTTCACAGCAGTCTATGAAGGTTGGCATTATCCCCCCCCCACTCCACCCACCCCCATTTTAGAGATGAGGAAACAGGCTGGAGAGAGGGGAGTGGCTTGTCCAAAGGTCACACAGTAAGTAAATGGCAGGGCTGTGATCTCTGAAGAACCTGCCTGTGCTGCTCCATGCCAGTTCGGTGGGGAGTCACATAAGTGTGTTTCCTATTTGTCAGAAACATCCACAAAGCACCTCTTAGGTTATGACCCAGCTTTCCCTGAGTGTGTTCGCACCGGGCTGTCATCCAAGCTCAAATGCTGGTGATAGAACTGATCAGGGCTAGAGGCCAGCCTCCCTCCTAATCAGGAATAATCAGCAAAGGGTTTATCCTTCTCATCCCTCTGATCCTATTATTCCATTCCAGAACTCAAAGTGTAGGCTTCTGGAGGCCCAGGGGCTGCTGTCCCAGTGAAGAGGGATGGGAAGGTGGGGCCACATGATATGCTCCTTAGAGAAGCCCCCACTGTTCGATCCTTTTATTTTTTTTAATGTTTTTATCTATTTTTGAGAGACAGAGAGAGACAGAGTGAGTCGGGGAGGGAGCAGAGAGAGAGAGAGAGAGAGAGAGGGAGACACAGAATCCAAAGCAGGCTCCAGGCTCAGGGCTGTCAGCACAGAGCCTGATGCGATGCGGGCTCCAACTCAGGAGCTGTGAGATCATGACCTGAGCTGAAGGCGGATGCTCAACCGACTGAGCCACCCGGGTGCCCTGATCCTTTTAAAAAATTTCTCCTAAAGGTCAAGCCACCTGCTCCCTCTAGATCACCAGTTATCCTATGGTCACTCAGGACCACCATAACCTGACCTGTCCAGCCCAAAATAGCTTAAGCAAGCTCTGAGTTAGAATCCCTGAATCCCTTGCTGCTTTAAGCCTCAAGCTAGCAGCATCCTTCCCCCTGAAGAAGGATGGGATTTCTTCAAAGTGCATGACTTTTTCCATAGGGGCCTGTTTTTGCCATTTCCCGTCTCCTGTTTCCAAGGACAGGCATATTCCAAGGTTGACAAATGGGGGCTGTGCTCTGGGCTGGCCTGCAGGGGGCAGAAGTCACCAGGTCTGACTGAGTGGGTGTTTTGCTGAGTATGGGGGAAGGGAGCGCACAGCTGGCCCTTTAAGATCAATCCTGGGCAGGAGAAGGGGCACCTTCTAGGTGCCTGGCACTGTGCCAAGCCCTTTGTGTGTGTATTATCTCATTAACTCCTCACAACAGCCCAAGAGGGAAGGGTTATTAGTGTACCCATTTTATAAAGAAACTGAGGCTCAAAGAGATTCACAAGTTTTCAAGGTCATAGAGTTTGCTAGGCAGAAGGGCAAGATTTGAACCAGGTCTGCCGGCCTCTGCTTTCCAAGCCCTTAGCATCCGTGTCAGTGGTCTTCAACACTGGCTGCAGATTACATTTACCTGGAGCACTAAACACCACCAATGTCTGGAGCTTACCTACACCTATTAAACCAGAATCTCTGGGGAGGCTCCCCAGAGATTCTCAGCTTCAGCTAGCATTGAGAATCTCTGCTTGATGCTGTGGCTGCCTTCCCGTGTATCTGCCCAGGTAGTTAATATGAACTGGGTCTGTACCTGGAACCTAACCCGACTTCCCTCTGGGGTCCCTGGTGAGCCCCAGCTTTTCAAGAGTCTGCAGATGGTTGGTGTTCTAGGTTTGACCTCCAAGTCTTTCCGAAACCCCCAGACTAAGTCGGATTCCTCTGTCTCACATTCTCTGAGGTTTTGTGTTTCCCCTTCATCGCATTTACCTGAAATGTAATTAAGTAAGTGCCTTCCTAGCTCTTTAATAGCTCTTGCCTGCCTGCTTGAACGTAAGCTCCCTGAACGCAGGGACCATGTTTATCTTGTTCTCCCCACAGCATTCCCAGAGCCAGGCACAGTGACTGGCACACAAACACTGGACAAATGTCACTTCCTCCTTCCATTTTAATAATTACTCTCTGAGTATCTACCATGCACCGGGTACTTGCCCACATCTGCTTTAGAAGCAAGATAAGGGGAAACCCCATTTTTCCAGGCAAGGAAACAGAAGCTCTGGAATGTGAGAAGTCAGAAGCTGGCAGACCCTTCTCATGCACCTGAGTCTCATGACCCTGACCCCCCTGCCCCGCAGAGAGGCTGCTTTGTGCTCTCTTCTGGAGGAACACGTCTTTGGAGAAGGCACTTATGTTAGCTGCTCACTCATCTGTTTCATCTCCCCAGTGTTTTTCCTGCCCTTTGGGAGTCAACGCCTCCCCGGTCTCCTCCCTCTGTCCTCAGGGGCTGCCCCTCCTTCTCCGTACCCCCCTCTGGAGGTTTGGCCCAAACAAGGCTGCTGAGTAACTCCCCTGATTAAACCGTTCCATCGTCAGCAGCAGCGCAGACGTCAGGAGCTATCCAGGGACTTCCTCCCCCGGCTCCCTGGGAGCGAGCCTGTGGCACCTTCTGGGCCGCGCCCCACCCACTCCCCTAATGGGGCTTCTGACCAGCCACTCAAGCTGGACAAAAAATCCCTGGGAAAGCAGCCTCCCTGGACTGAAAACTCTTTCAGCGACCCATGAAAGGGTTTTTGCACCGGGGCCGAGAAAGAGTTCGCCTTCCCAACCTACCTCTGGTGCCCCCTGCTGGGAAAAGCTGGCTGCAGGGGGGAAACAGGGACGCCTCCTCTCTTGGGTCATCGGGCTCCGCCTGTAGGTCTTGAATGTAACATCTGAGGCTTGAGATGAGTTCACATCAAACCTGGAACCCAGAGGGACGAGGAAGAGCCACTCACCTAAAAAAAGTTCCAGTCGTGGGACCTCGAAGACCACTCTGACAAGGGCAGCCTCTCAGCTTTGCACCCAGAGGAAGCCTGTGACAGATCTTCACTCAGGATTAGGCGGAGGATGGTTAGAGGGGTCACAGCCCTGGATCACACCTCTACCGGCACTGCCTCCATCATGCCCCCCGCCCTCCCGGTGGTCTCTTGGTTTCCCTTGGGTCGGAGAGACCTGACATAGCAAAGGGAGCGAAGGACCTGATCACTGCTGTTGGCTCAGCTTCCAGCCCCGGAGCCTCATCCCCTTTTGGTAACGAGGCAAGTGTGAAAAATGGAGCGTGATGGGGATGTCACAGGATCTTCCAGGCCTTCAACTGGAACTGCCTGCTCTCAATCCAGCTGTGATTGCCGGGGGGCAATTAGGATGTGTGTCTGTCCCTGAGTTCTTTGTGTGTGTGTGTGTGTGTGTGTGTGTGTGTATGCAAGCACAAGGCTGGGAGCTGGGAGGCACCCTGGCTTTGGTAGCCCAAACTAGCCTGCTTCCCCTTCTGGGTCTGCTGGCCTAATTCCCAGCTGCAGCTGCCATTCTGGGCCCCCCTCCCTGAAGCAATCTCCCTGCAGATTTGGCAGCAGGAGAGGAGGGGCTGAGGGAAGGGAAATGAACCGGAGAGAGGACTGAGCTCTAATCTGATGTAGATGATCCGGCAGCTTTCCCCAGCTTGCTGCCCTCTGCCATCAGCTCTCCAGGCGATTTTCTCTGTGCCCTGCCCTCTCCCCTCCTGCCTTCATGTCCTTAAGAAAGTGCCCAGAAAGTTAAACCCACACACACAAACATATACACAATCCACAAAAAAAAAAAAAAAAAAAAAAAAAAAATCAGAGAGCAGGAGCAGGCAGACGAGTAAGAGAGCACGCGCGCAGGAGAGAGGGCTCAGAACCGTCCAGGAGGAAGAACCGCGCAGGCAGATGGAGGCTGGGGTTGGCCGTGACAGGGACTAAGGTCTCTTAGTCCCCAGGAGTCTCCTTCATGGACCCGGGGATCCTGAGAGGGGCTGCCTCAGCTTAGGATGGGCAACTGTGTCAAGTCTCCACTGAGAAATCTCTCAAGGAAGGTATGTTTCTGGAGTTCCCAAGATCTGGGGCAGGGGAGGGGGCATCTTGCCATCTGTGCCAGAGTTGGGGACGGAGGGGGTGGGCATCTGAAGCTTGCTACCCTTTCCGTGGGTTCTATCTAGAGCTGTTTCCCTGCCTCAATCTCTACATTCCCTCCGATCCCAGTTTTCTGTGTCTCAGGCTCTGCGCTGAAGTTGGGACTTAACAGCTGCATGGGGGGCTGTGTTTGGGAATTAGCACAAGATTTAGGAAAGAAACCAAAGAGTTCCTGGGCTACAAAATAAAAAGCACAGATCCACAGCATGTGAGTGACCGGACCTTCCTGGGGCTGGTAGGATCAGAAGAGGGTTGAGCTGGGCTTTGCCTCTGCTGCTGCTGAGGTTCCTTCCCAGCCATAGGACCAGGGACTCATTCATCTCTTTGAGAGCATCTGGCCCTCTCTCTGGTGGTCTCTAAACCTTCAGAATTGTGGGTTTTGGAGTCAATCCCATTGCTACTGGGGTATCCCCTGCCACCCTCAATAATTCTTGAATCAGGTTAGAGAATCTCAACTAGGACCAGCTGGTTCAGAGCCCCGGATTATTTCCACTGAGAAACAGGATGTTGAGCAAAGGTGTCTGTAAGTCGCTTTGTGTAGTGGATTTATTGCTTATCTACCAGGATGATATCCTTTTGCAAGAATTCCTTTTGGAAAGCAAATCACCACCTCCAAGACATTTTTCATGCAAAGCTGGGCTTACATCTATAGGGTTTTGCTTTAAATGGGCTCTGCTTGTATTTCTAGCCCTCTGTAGCTAAGCCATAGAAGAAACTCATGGATATTATTTAAAGGAAGGAGGAATGATAGGGATGTTTTCTTCCAGTTCTTTCATTTTCCAGATAAGGAACTTGATTGCCACTCAGGTAAAGTGACTTACCGAAGGTCTTAGGTTAACTAATGGCATCTCTGTCCCTAACCCCATACTACCTCCTGGGTCAGTTTGATAGTCTCTTAATTTAGGAAATTTTGAGCCTTTTTGCTCATCATCTTCCTCATTTAGCTAAGCTGCTCACACCAAATTCCCTTTCATCTCCACTGTTCCTTGGATCCTTCCGAGGGTTGACTGTTTCTTCTGTGCACACAGCCCCATCAGCTGTCATCTTAGGAGAGGATTTGGCCTCCACGCAGTTGCAGAGAAGCAGAAACTGACCTGAATTAGTCTAGAGGACCACAGGCCGAAAGCCTCCCCCCCGCCCCGGGTTCTGTCCAAAGCTTAAAGAGGTGAACTTAAGAACAAGATTTATCCCTCTGTTCTACCTCCCCTCTTCTCCCTGTACACAGCAGAGTGTTTAAGAGCCAGACTTCTCAAATCTGTTCTTTCCAGCCATGTGACTTTGGGCAAGTTACTTGACCTCTCTGGACCTCAATTCCCTTGTCCATCAAGTGGAAATACTAATATTTGCCTCCCAAGGTGATTGTCAGAAGCAAATAAAAGTGCTGTGCACACTGCCCAGAACCGAGTCCTCAATAAATGGTAATTAGTATTATTATCATCATGATCCTAATGTTTCCACTCTGGGTTTTCTTAGAATGGGGATGGAGGATAAAAAGAAAATAGGAGGGGGTTTGAGTCCACGGAATAAGGTAAAAGACAATAAAACTTCTTGCATTCAATTTCATTTTTCTTTTTGTAATAACAGCAGTTGCTTTCTTCTGAAAAGCTACAACACGCCCAGCCTCTGTGATCTCGTTTGCTCTTTTCCACCAGGTAGTTCTCTTGGCTCTTTTATAGAGCAAGGAGCTGGGCTTAAGAGCGTTCCTAAGGTCACACAGCCGAGTGGAAGCGGAGTGGAGATTTTGGAAACGCTGGTCTGTGTGAATCCATAGCTGGTATTTTATTTTTATTTTTGCCTCTGTGAGAGGCTGCGTCTCTCTCCTGCTGTCAGAAATGTTATTCGTAGATCCCCGCACCTGACCTTCCAGGTCGTCCGGATTCCCACTCACTGCAGCGATTCCTTCCTTCACCTCGCCAAGCGCTTGCTCACTTACTCACCCGCTGCTTGAATACCTTCCAAGTGAGAGGAAGCTTTGACCTGCCTTCTCTTAGCCAGCTCGTGTTGTTAGAAAGCTGTAAGGTCATGAGGCAGGCTGACCCCTCCTGTTGCCATGCTCCTCTCGGGGAGATGTCCCCTCGGTGCCAGGAGACATTGTCAAGCCGCTGCCCACTTGGCTTCCTGAGCGTGGTAGCCGGGGGGCGCGTAATGGGGAGAGGCGGCCTGCTCCGGGCTCCGTGTGGGGCAGGACCAGGCTGTCAGGTGCCATCACTGGCCGGGGGAGAACAGCAGCCTCCCGGGGCGACTTGGTGCCAGGCAGTATTATGATCAAGAGACGCAGTGGAAATTCCCCAGCCACCGCGGGTCCCTTCTTCGTGGGAACACATTCTTCTCCATCCTTCTCCGTTCTTTCCTGATTGGCAAATATTCTCCCACTTCCTCTGGAGCCAGAAGTAAATGCCTTCTGGCTCCCAGCACCTCTTATGTTGCATCTCCATCATCGCCGTTGTCCTTATCATCGTCATTGTCATCCCCATGGCAACTCCATGCATTTGGCTCTTACAGTGCTCAAGGCACTGTGCAATAGCTCATTTATTTCTCACGAGAATCCTGCGAGGGGCCGTGTGTATCCCCGCCGGACTGAGAAGGAACCCAGAGCACAGAGAGGTGCAGTCACTTGCCCAAGGTCACATAGCAAGCAAGGGGCGGGGCCAGAATTTGTCCCCGAGACTGTTGGAGTCCAAAGCCAGGGTACTAAATCTCTTCTCTGAGCTCTGTGCCTCCGCTGTGCTGCCTCCTCCTTCCTGGCTTGTGCTCACTCTGAGCCAAGTGTACGAGACTCAGCCAGAAACGAAAAGGCGGATTCTCTGCACACATCTCGGGAGCTTGTTTCATGGGGTCGAGCCGCTGTCTACTGCCAACATTCCTCTGAGCCAGCCTCCCAGTTGAGAAGGTCTCTCTGGATTTGCCCTTGCTCTAGCCTGGGTCCTGGGATCCTGTGAGAGTATGGCTGAGGCCCTGAACTCTTTCAGACATTAAACCAGAATGGCTCTCGGTCTGCCTGACCTCTCTGAAGTTCTGAGACAAGCAGAGACCCAAACCTATTGCATTCACTGAACTTGGGCCTTGCCCTGAACATGAATTGCTGCCTCCCCTCTGAGGAACCAGGATACTGCTCCTCCCTCTCTAGGCCTGGGAGAGGCTTAGGAGGTTGGAAGGGAGTCTAGTCTGGAGCCCCAGAGCGCGGGGCTTTGGGGAGAAGATGTACTGGAGGAGAGGGGAGATGATATAAGCTGGGAGAGACTGTTCAGGTTCTCAGCCTGGGAGGACAGGCCGCCCCCTACATCACAGGATCTTCTCCTGGGCATGACCTTCTGTGAGCTGGAAGAACCTGGCAGCAAGTGGGGTACAGTAGGACATAGGGTAGGGTGGGCAGCTCTGGGGTTCTTGGGCAAAGACGGCCCTCCAAGTTTCAGCTGCTCTGTTTCTCCTTGAAAGGTTTGCCTCTAAGTCTAAGCTCATCCAAGCTCAGGACTGAAGGCAGAGTCCCCTGGCCTGGATCCTGGGGGGCCTTGGGCATCCTGGGTAGGCCGGGGTGGACTAAAATGTTGTGTCTGGATGCTGCTGTTGTCCTAAGGGGACCGTCTGTGAGCAGTGCTGACTTTTTATAGCTGCATGGGAACTGTCAGGGAGGAGGAGAGAAGGGCCAGGGCCTGAAAGCACAGCTATATTCGGTAAGCAGAGAGAGGGCCCCTGCCTCAGCCTCTAGAGGCCGGGCAGGCTGGGCCAGGCAGGGAGCCAGAGACAGGAGGGGGAAGAAGGAGAGCTGCTGGGGGCAGAGAGCGTCTAGTCTTGAGGCAGCAAACTGGGTAGACTCTGACCCTCGGATGGGCTTTGCTTGGCCCAGCTGAAGGTCTGGAAACCTTGGGCTGAGTTAAGTAGCACTGTCCTTCGGAGAGGACAGTCCCCCCTCTTGGTTATGTCGGCTAGGCTCATGTGTTTGCACCTGCCAGTCCAGCAGCCTACCCGAGCCTGCTCTGTGTGTTCCCAGCTCTGATTGTCGTCACTGCCTTCCAGTGGGGTCTATTGAAGACAGGGACAAAAGTCAGTTTGGGAACATCTCGGGCAAGGACCGTATTCATTAGTCTCTGAGCGAGCACTTCCCATTGGCTGGAACAGAAGCCTCCCTCTGCCTCCTTCTCTTTCTAATCTTCTGCATGCATGCGAGTGTGTGATTTTGTGCACGTGTGTGTGTTGTGAACACATGTGTGGCCCTGTTCCACACGGCGGGTGTCACACCCAGCTCTCCCTGGAGCATCCGTTTCAGGCAAGGATCAGAGACTCCATTTCTTGAACCAGTTTCACTCCTGCCTCCCATGCATCCCGAGAGCTCTCCGAACCCTACTGTCTGACTCTCCAGGGTCTCCTCTTGAGGAGAGCCCCTTCTAGGACCAGCAGCCAGGCTGAGGCCAGGAGGGCCGGTTGGGCAGGGAGGTGACGCCCTTGCCTCTCTTTTGTATTTGCTTGGTGCTGGCTGAAGATGCGCCAGGAGGAGAAGAGCAGCTACACAGTGGTGCAGACGAGCGAGGAGGGGCTGGCGGCCAGCGGCGAGCTCCCAGGACCGCTCCTGATGCTGGCCCAGAACTGCGCGGTCATGCACAACCTGCTGGGCCCTGCCTGCATTTTCCTGCGCAAGGGCTTCGCTGAGAACAGGCAGCCTGTACGTAAGTTGGCCCCAGTGGAGCCTCACTCGACTTGCCTTCAAGGGCATAACGAGGTGCTGGGAAGAAGCGGGACCCGGTACGCAGCAGCAACCCGTGTCCCCTAATGGATATACCCCAAACCCTCAACTGGGAATCTGACCCCCAAAGTTTCCCACCCATGGCTGCAAAGCACTGGTGAGTCTACATCCACCAGCAAGAAGTAATAACAGCAGCTCATGTTTTTTGTTTGTTTGCTTGTTTTTTGTTTTTTGGTTTTTTGGTGTTATTTTTGAGCACTTGCTATGTGCAAGGCACTGTGCTAAGTGCTTTGGTGCATCTCTTCAATTAAGTCTCAGAGCAACCCTGAGAGGTAAGTACTATGATCATCCCCATTTGGCAGATGAGGAAACTGAGTCAGGGAGGTAACTCGAGATGACAGCTAGTGGGAGGCAGAGGTAGGGTTTGAACTTGGGGAATCTGACTCAGGGGTTTCCTGTACTCTTAACAGCCCTCCTGAATACAATGTCCAGTACTTCCTACAATAATGGAAATATTCTATAATTGATGCTGTCCAATATAGTAGCCACCAGCCACACGTGGCCACTGAGCTTTTGAAATGTGGCTAGTGCAACTGGGGAACTGAATTGTTAATTCTGTTTGTTTGATTCCAATTCCAATTCCTATAGCCACACGCGGCTACTATATGGGGCAACCTCCTTTAGGTATCCGAGCGGTCACCGGGAGAGGGTGATAATCATAATGTCACCAATACGAATGTATGAAGGTTCCATTTCTTGAATGCCACACGCTAAACACTTTATTTATTTTTTTAAGTTTATTTATTTTTGAGACAGAGACTGTGAGCAGGGGAAGGGCAGAGAGAGAGGGAGGCAGAGAATCCCAAGCATGCTCTGTGCTGTCAGTGCAGAGCCTGACATGGGGCTTGAACCCGTGAACTGTGAGATCATGACCTGAGCCAAAATCAAGAGTCAGATGTTTAACAGACTGAGCCACCCAGACGCCCCCTAAGCACTTTATATATCTTGTCTCACGGGATGCTCACAAAGGTCTTATTAGGTGGGTACCAGTATCAACCCATTTTATTGATGAGACGATGGCTTGGAGAGCTGAAGTGACCTACCCAAGGCCCCACAGCTAGCAAGTAGCAGATCTGGGCTTTGCACTTGAGTTTGTCCGACGCTAGAGGCCAAGATCTTCTCCCGGACCACATAAGCTGGGGAGAAAGGGGTATTTCGTGTGCTGTATTCCCATTTCACCCCTGGGGATGGTGCTCATGGTTTCCCTGTCACCTCGGTGGGCATCCCTGGCCCTGCTTCACACAGCAGAGTGTGTGATCCAGGGGCCAGCTCCCAGGACTCAGCCAGACCAGCACCACCACAGGCACCTGGAGAGGGGTACCTGGCCTTCCTGCTCCTGGCTCTGGCTGTGCACGAAGCAGAGGGGGCTGCCCTGGGGGTCAGCAGTACCCTATCCCCTCCAGTCCTGCAGAACTGGGTCCTGGAAAAGTGGGAGCCTGCGTGAGGCTTGAAGGGGGGGCGGGGAAAGGACTCATGTCGAAGTGACTTATCCTAGCCAGTGACCTCTGCGTGCATATGGACACACATACACTCGCCTACTCGCTCACTTCACTTACCGGGGTCACAGGGCATGGCAAAAATCATCCTTTTCGGCCACCCAAGATCCAAGTCTGATTAGGAAGAGAGTGATGACAATGTACCGTGACAGGCTTTTACGGTGGAAGTCCCGACAGTCATCTTGCAGAGACACGCATACCTTCAGTGAATCCTGCCCTCAGCTAGAAATACTACCTGAGGGCTGGATAGCTTGCAGCCTGCTCAGCCCCGGCTCATGTACACTCTCAACACTGTCCTGCCACATTTAGCCACTCCTGAGCACATGGTCCTGTGCACCTGGTTGTCTCATAAGGGGTTGCTCAGCAGCCCCTTTCTAGAAGATTCTCAGATTTTCCGGAGCTGGGGTCCCTTGACCCAGGGCCAGTTTACAGTGGGTGGTCAGAAGCTGTCTCTTGCTTGCCCTGACTGTGTGGGCTAGAACAGCCTGCGTGCACAGCCGAGATGCCTCACGCTCACTGTGGCCCACCTGCGTGTCTGTGTTCACAATAGGCGTGCCCACACCTGGTATGTGCTTCCTCAGGGGGGCACGCCCTGCCCCACGTTCCTCCTGCCCAAGGACGGAGAGCTGTGACAGGGAGGATGGGCCCAGTGCGCCAGTTTTGGAGCTGATTGAACAGGTCCAGTGGGGCATCAATTTCGTGCCAGTCTGTCTGCCTCCTGGGAAGGCCTAGGGTGACTGGCACCTCACCAGCCAGAGCTTACCCCATGCGTCCTCTGGGCCTGCTCTTTGGAGACCTCGCTGCCATCTGTTCAGATGCCTAGACCCAGGGTTTCCTTGACTCCCCAAGGAGATCTGGGCACTGCTTGAAGCTGGAGATGTGTGCTTTGGACCCTGGCAGCAGCCACTGGCACTGGCGGCCCCCAGGGTCCTATGCTGTGTCCCGTGACAGGGCCAGGTGTAGGATGGGGGTCAAACTGGAGAAGGTGGGCCGTGCCCAAGCAGCAGGGCACAGCCTGAAGTCTACCTCCACACCCTTGGCTCCTCCTCCTCCTCTTCCTCCCTTATGGGCAGCCTGTCTAGTCCCTGCTTTCTGTCCTTCCAGCCCCTCCCTCCCTCCCATCGCCTTGCAGATTTCCACACTGTTGTGACCTCCCGCCCACCCTGCTTTATTTACAGGTTTTTGCCTCCAGACCAGCTCTGTTCCCTGACACATCCTTGTGTCTGGAATGGGGACACAGAGGTTCTCTGCCCAGGCTGGATGGGGCTCTGGGGTCCCTGGGCATCTCCCGTGTCTATGGGAGATGCGGGGCTGCAGCTTTTTCCCTTGAAGACGTGGTCCAGGCATGCGTCCCACTCGGTGCTTGCTGTCCCTTGGATGGCCTCCAGGTTGGGCATTTTGTAACTTCTAGGTCGCTCGCAGCTGCTAATAGGACACTTTCTTTTGTTTCAGGACAGATCGCTGCGGCCAGAGGAGATTGAAGGTAAGACGCAGCCCCTTAGGGGAAAGGGTTGCTCAGCTCTCCAGGCAGTTGAGGGAAGGGAGATTGGTGGGAAGAGAGGCAGAGACACATTGGCTTCCTGGGGACAAGGCCTGGTACGGGGCTGGGTATCCTCTGTGGAGTCAGCTGTCAGAGGAGCGCCGTCCTGGCAGCTCCAGGGTCTGGCTCTCCGGGCCAGTGGGCACCCGGGCTGCCTCTGATCAGAGGCTCTGTGGACCCCACCCCCAGCCATGCCCACTTTTATTCTGTTCCTCAGAGCTCCGAGAGGCCTTCAGAGAATTTGACAAGGACAAGGATGGCTACATCAACTGCCGGGACCTGGGCAACTGCATGCGTACCATGGGCTACATGCCCACCGAGATGGAACTTATTGAACTTTCTCAGCAGATCAACATGAACCGTGAGTCCCTCCTCTGGGCACCCTCTTCCCTTCCCGTCCCCGCCCTCCAAGTCCTCTGCAGTCACACAGGCCCTGGGCTTAAGTTCTGGGCCCAGCTCTTTCCAGCTCTGTGACTTGGGGCAAACCACTTACCCTCTCTGAGCCTCCTTTTCCTCACCTGTAAACTGTACAATGAGAGGAGCACAGGAAGTCATTGAGAGACTGTCTGCAAAACAACGCTGTACGTGGCACACGGTGATTGTTGAACAGAAGGAAGTTCTCATTACTGTGTTATTCTCTGTCTTAGTTTTGGGGTTCTCCCGGAAGCAGGCCCCGAAACAAGGATTTGAGTGCAAGCAGTTTATTTGGAAGGTGAAGAGAAGCATCAGCAGGGAGTAGGCAAGTGAGACCACAAAGAGAAGGAGCCACAAAGGTTGAACTCTCGAGCCAGCCAGCACCATGAGTGGCCAGAGTCTCATTCTCATTCTGCTAGGCAGCTCAGGGAGTCAGTGTAGCAAGCCCACCTTGAAGTTAGAGCCCTCATCCCTCCAATGGGGAGTTTCAGCAGTCACTGGCTGAAAGCTGCCGTGAGCAGGGGGTGGGATGGGTGTTGGTTCTCCACCACTCCTACCTACTGGGGGATCTTGTTGAATTTGAGCTTCCATTTGCACAACAAGAGTAAGGCTTGGGGCAGGTGGGCCAGGCTCTCATAACTTCTGTTTCTCTCTCTGCCTTTCTGCTCTGTCTCTGTCTCTCTGTCTCTCCGTCTCTGACATTCTTTGCCTGTCTCTGACCCAGTGTGTCCTTAGCCCGTATCTTTCTCTCTATCCACCTCCCGACTGGTTCCCTCCATCTAACCCTGGCCACTCCCCTGAGCCATTCTTTGATAAGCCACCTGTCCATGGTCACCTGTGTGTCCTCATTTGGCCTTTGGTTATACCCTGGACCCAGCACTGGACCAGTCAAGGAGGGGTTCACAGTGCCTTCCTTTGCTTAGTTAGAGGTGGGGAGTGGTTGGATGGATGACCTAGCCCTTTCCTCTGTCTCCAGTGGGTGGCCATGTAGATTTCGATGACTTCGTAGAGCTAATGGGACCTAAACTCCTGGCGGAAACAGCAGATATGATTGGAGTGAAGGAACTTCGAGATGCTTTCCGAGAGGTAAGTGACGACCACTGGACAGGCACGGGCAGGGTGTTGTTAGAATTCCAACCCCAGGACAGTTACTTGAAAGGAGAAACTAGAGCCCCGGATCACAGGCCAAGGGAAGAAGCTTGGACAGAGAAGAGTCTCGGGGTAAGGGGGGGGGGGCAATGATGCTAGAGAAGGGGCCCGACCTTGGGCCCCCCACGTTGAAGCTACCCCTTTCTCCTCCCTGCCCTCTCTAGTTTGACACCAATGGTGATGGAGAGATAAGCACCAGTGAGTTGCGGGAGGCCATGAGGAAACTCCTGGGCCATCAGGTGGGACACCGAGACATAGAGGAAATTATCCGAGATGTGGACCTCAATGGGGATGGACGAGTAGACTTTGAAGGTAGGTGGGGTTTGAACGTGGGAGAGAAGCCAAGGCAGTAGTGGCCATACGTGGAGACTTCCAACTGTGTATCCATCATGACTCCATCTTTCCATGCCCCTACCCTTCCATTCTTGTACCCCTCCATCTATGCGCCCCTATAACCCACCTTCCCATTCATCCCTTCACCCAACCATCCATTGGTCCAGCTTGCCAAATCTCTCTCTCCATCTGTTCCATCCATCTCTTCATGTGTCCAGGTGTCTATCCATTCATCCATCTCTAAAAAATTATCCATACAATCATTTATTCATACATATGTATATGTTTATGTCTGTGTGTATATCTGGTTCCTCAGGCTGAATCCCTCTTTTCTGGGCTTTCACAGCACCTCAGGCTCACCCTCATCCTTCACACTGCTCCCCCACGTGCTAGGTGTACCTCTGCTTGACTGAACTTTTTGAGAAGAACACCATTTTGTTTATCTCTGTATTTCCTCATAATTCAGTACCTGGCACATAGCTAATGCTCAGTAAAAGCTTTTGTTTCTTCTTCTTTTTTTTTTTTAAGGAATCAGGAATCATTATACTAGTTACCATTTATTGTACATGTATTATGTACCAGTCACCGCACCAAGTACACTTACATATATTATCCCATTTTATTTTCACAACAACTGTCTGGATTGCCACTATTATGGCCTCGTGTTACATATGAGGAAATTGAAGCTCAGAGAAGTCATATGACTTGCTTGAAATTGCCAGACCGTTAAGACGCGGAGCTGGATCATAAACCAGGCCTGGGATCTCAACCACTACATATGTAACCCTGCAAGATACTGCTCAAGACAGCTATGGGATCTAGGGCAAAAATACAGTAAAACGTTCACTCTGTGCCCCGGGAACTTGCCTTCTGAGCAGAAAGACAAGATAAACATGTACCAGGATGTAGGATGCGCGTGTGTCCAGAACACAAAAGTTGGAAGGCCTTTTCTGGGGAGCACTTAGACTCAAGTTTGAGGAGAGTGTGGCTATATGGAAAGAAGGCTTTGCTGCCACCAGATCCGAAAATTTCAGGTTGCCCGTGTCCCGGTGGTGCCCCCTCACAGATGACAGCCCTTCCCTGCAAGCCCAGCATCCCCCATCCATTCTGCTCGTATGTATTGCATACATAGTATGTATACCTACTGTGTGTTGAGATCTGCCTTGAGAGCCCAAGACCAGCAAGGAAGACAGAAGCCAACGCTGTAGTCCCTGCTGTTTTGGGGGAAATACAGTGAGCTGTGGAGTACAGGGGAGAGGCATCTTGCCAAGCTGGAGGGGGGATTAGGGAAGGTTTCCTGGAGGAGGCTATAAATAAATAGAGCTCTAAGAGATGAGTAGGAGCCACCAGGTGAAGTAAAGGGTATTTACCCAAATGAATTGAAACTTACGTCCACACAGAAACCTGCACACAGATGTTTATAGCAGCATTATTCATAATTGCCCAAACCTGGAAGCAACCAAGATGCCCTTCGGTTGGTGAGTGGATAAAGGGTGACAATGGCACATTATTCACACTAAAAATAAATGAGCCATCAAGCCATGAAAAGACATGGAGAAATCTTAAGTGCATATCGTTAAGTGAAAGAAGTCAATCTGAAAAGGCTACGTAGTGTGTGATTCCAACTGTATGACATTCTTGAAAAGATAAAACTATGGAGACGGTGAAAAGATCAGTGGTTGCTAAGGGTTGTGCGGTGGGGGAGGTATGAATAGGTGGAGCACAGAGGATTTTCAAGGCAGTGAAACCGTTCTGTATGACACTGTAATAGTGGATACACGTCATTATGCATTTGCCCCAACCCACAGAATGTGCGGCACGAAGGCTGAACTTGAATGTTACTGTGGCCTCTGGGTGCTAATGCTGTGTCAGCGTGGGTTCATCGATTAGAACAAATGTCCCACTCTGGTGCCAGATGTCGATAGTAGGGGAGGCTGTATGCTGGGAAGGCAGGGTGCATATGGGAACTCTGTACTTTCTGCTTAATGTTGCTGTGAACCTAAAAAAAAAAATCAAGTCTAGTTAAAAGAAAAAGAAGAGAGAGGGGACGAGTGCAGGCAAGCTGAGAGGTGGAGGGAGAGTGAGTGTGCCAGCTGCACCGACAGGGAGATCTGTGTGTGGTTGGAGCGTAATGGACTGGGGGTGAGCTTGTGAGAGCCGCGTCAGCTGGGGCCACAGCTGGGAGGGCCTGGAGGTCACATCAGGATATTGGACGTTATCCAGTGGGGAGCCTGGGAGGTTTCAGAGGGGTCAGGTATGCAGATGAGAAAGCCCCCATCCTGGGGCCCAGCTGCTGTGCGCAAGATGGACTGGGAGAGACCGGAGGGCTGTAGGGGACCAGCCCCGAGGTAGGAGCTATGTCAATGGAGGGGGGGCGCTCAGATCCGAGGGAGACTTGGAGGCTGTGTCCTGAGCTGGGCCTGACGGCTCCTTTCTCCCCACCCGGTCCTGTCCTGTGCCCTCCCAGAGTTTGTCCGGATGATGTCCCGCTGAGGCCGTGAGGGCCCCTCCAGGACTGCCAAGCTCCCCCCCCGGGCGGGAGAAGAGGAGCCAGAGCGCGCCTCACCCTGCCGTAGCCGCCGAGAGCCCAGGATGGACTGGCGGAAGGGGCCTGCCTGCACCCCAGGGAGGTGCCCACCCTGGACCCCCTCCCCTCCGCACTGTGAAAGACTCACAACTCCTGCAACTGGAAAGGGGGGCGCCCGCCGACGAGGAGGCCACAGTGCCAAGCCAGCAGAGGTCATGCCGGGCGCCAAGTGCCATGGACCCAGCCGCTGCCGGTGGGGTGGGCCAGGGAGCCTGCCAGCAGCCCCCCCGCACAGCATGTCCGCCCCAGGGCAAAGCCTCTCGCCGCCCTCCTTAGCTCTGTGCCCGTCCCAGCTCGCCACAGCCCTGTTCTCTCAGAACCAATAAAAATATTTCCAAGACAAGGGCAGCTGTGGGGGTCTTTGCTTCTTGGGCCCGTGCAGATGGCACACATTTCCTGAGTACTGACCGCATGCCCAGAGCTGGCTGAACAGTCCTGTATTCAACATGCATTTATTGAGCACCATCAGGTACCCCTCTCATCTCAGAAGCCGGGACCTTATGCCTCTAGCTGAAGGGGAGCCTGGGGGATATAGTGATTTAGCTGGGTACCCAGTTGCCCCAAACAAAGTCAGGCTCTCAAAGAAAAGGAGACTAGAAATTGGGTAAGCATCTAGCAGGGTCTGTCCCCTTCCTGTCTTCCTGGAGCATCCGTACTGGTGGGGAGACAGACATGAAATACTTCACCACGTGGTTACAAATTGTGATGCTTTTATTAAGCAAAAAAGCAGGGATCCGTGGTAGGGTATAATAAGAAGGCCTGGTGTAGTCTGGGGAGGTCAGGAGAGGCTTTCCTGCGGAAGTGATGACAAGGTGTTTGCCACGAAGGAAATCCCAGCGTGTGCGTAAAACAGATGTCGAAATGCTGCTCTGCAGCATTGGAAGCTGGAGAGTATAGTTGTTTACTTGCTGTGTGGCTTTGGGCCAGTCATGTCCCCTCTCTGAACCTCAGTTTCCTCCTATGTGACAGGGGAATAATAAAGGATAATAAAATCCCCAGTAAGTGCTCTTAGGGCATTGCATTGCGTCCCTCCAGGGGCTGCTATTCCTATAACTGCCGTGGGAGTGCCCAGCCTGGCAGTATTACACAGGATCCGTTTGTAGTCACCGTCATTAGTTTCTGTCACTGAAGGGTTGAAGGAGTCCAAGGGGGTGTTAGTGGGTGGAAGTTGCCCAGAAGCTTTGACAGGGTGAGGACATGATTGGACAGGTGTGTAGGGTGGACCTGTATACTTCAAGCTTGTGGTTCTCAAACTTTAGCATGTAAGAATCGCCTGGAGATTTTGTTAAGCCACAGATCTGGGCCCCACCCTAGTGCTTCTGATTCAGAGTCTGAAGTGGGGTCCATGAATTTGCATCTCTAATAAGCTCCCAGGGGATGTTCTTGTTGGAGGACCGCAATTTGAGTAACACTGCTGTTAAGTCCCAGACATGGGGGTGGGGGGTGGGGGGGAGGCAAGTGTGTTCCCAGGCAGCGTGGGTGGAGGAGGCTGTGGGCTAAAAGCTGGAAGTGGGTGGTGGGTGGGAAATCCCTGCCCCTGCCTGTGTGCTGCGGCAGAGGCAAGATCCTTGTTCTCAGACTTGGCAGGGAATGTGGGAAGGACTGAGGGCGCCCCCCCCCCCCCCCGCCAGAGGCCTGGGTAATCCCCATGTCCCTGAGGCCAGGGGGGCTGGGAGTTCCAAATTCACTCTCATAATCCAATTCTGAGACTAAGCCCTTGGCTCTGCGCCCCGCAAGGCAGGCCTGCGGTTCTGCCTGCTTTTGTATTGACTTGGCTCTGCCCAGAGACCTCAGATCTACATGGTTGCAGAAGTGCAATGGCCTTGGAGGGCCAGAGGAGCAGTTCATAGAGAGAGGGCTCCTGTGGGCATCTCTGTCAGCTGATAGGACGAGCCCTTGGTGGCACCAGAGAGGGAAGAAAGTAGAGTTAGGGTGTCATCTAGAACACTTCTTTCCCTGGTGTGGTGGCCTCCTAATCACAGACAGAGTGGCTATGAAAGCGACTTGAATATATAGCTAGGCCAGTGTTCAGAGATACTCTAGTGCTCAGGACAAGGGGAAGCCCTGGGCCTGGACTTCTGTCTCCTCCAGTGCTGAAACTCAAACTCCCCTTCTGGAACTTGTCTTATATTTAGTGGTTCCTAGATTGTTCGAAGAAAAGGTTCTGCTGCATTCGAAGAACGAGGACTCATTTTTCTAGATGGATCCTAACCCAGTTGGGAGTTCTTTCTGTGACCTGCACCACGCAAATGCTTAATTACCTCCCCTAGTGGGAGCTGGGGCTGTGTCATCTTAGAAGGGCTCTCATTGTCTGAAAGGTCCTTAAATCTGAGCTTAGATTTGCCTTCTTATGACTTGTAAACTCCAATTCATTAATTCATGCATGCATGTGCTCAACAGATACTTAACTGTGCACCTACCATGTGCCAGTTCCGGTGTGAGGGTCCCTGTCTCTAGCAGGGCACACAGTTAAGAAAACAGACAAGTTGGGGCGCCTGGGTGGTTCAGTCGGTTAAGCGTCAGACTTCGGCTCAAGTCATGATCTCACGGTTCCTGGGTTGGAGCCCCGCTTCAGATTCTGTCTCCCTCTCTCTCTGCCCCTCCCCTGCTCCTCTCTCTGTCTCTCTCTCTGTCTGTCTCTCTCTCTCAAATACAAATAAACATCAAAAAAAAAAAAAAGAGAAAACAGACACGTATAATGTGGCAGCAGTGCTGCTTACTAGGTTACTTATGAGGTTAGCCTAGGAGAAGTGAGGAGGGTATGTGAAGGGTACCCAATCCAGTCCGGCAGGGTGGGGAGAGGGTGGAAGGGACAGATTTGCTAGGACCTGAAGAATCTGCCATGCTTGGTCAGAGGAGGTAAGGGGAAGAGTGTTTCTGGTT
This sequence comes from Prionailurus bengalensis, assembly GCF_016509475.1. Classification (NCBI taxonomy): domain Eukaryota; kingdom Metazoa; phylum Chordata; class Mammalia; order Carnivora; family Felidae; genus Prionailurus; species Prionailurus bengalensis. The sequence goes on from NC_057356.1 coordinate 16,745,990, forward strand.
GAGGGAACAGCACGAACAAGGGCCCAGAGGTAAGGGAGAACACAGATCTTTTGGGAAACGAAGCAGAACTCCATCTGCCTGGTGGACTGGGCTGGAGGGAGGAGAGACAGAGATGAGGCTCATCAGGGAGGCAGGGCCCCATCCATCACTGCCACTGGGATGTGGAGAAGCTCAGGTAGGACCTCTGAGGGGCTGCCTTCGTGTGTCAGCCGGGCTCGGAGCAGCAGAAACTGTGGTGCCTATAAAAGGCTTGCTTTTGGAGACAGATATGTCCAGAGGGTGGAGCAAATCACGGAGCAGCTGAGGACACCCGGGAAGCATCCCTATTAGCAATGTGGTTAATAGCATGGGCTCTGATCAAAAGACAGAGGAAAACAGACCTTCCATGCCCCTGATGGAAGAATACCAGCTCCCTCCGCCCCCTCCCTCCCTGGGCCTTGCCAGAAAGATAGAACCTGAGTCCGAGCCTCTAGATCCAGCAGGCAGCTGGCAGGAAACTCAGAGAACAGGGTAACATGCTGAGCTGTACTGTGACTATCTTCCACCAGCGATATCCAGGCTGGGAAACTCCCCTGCTCAAACGACTGAAGCTCTTCAACAGATACATTACAAGAAAAAGAAAGGGGTGGAGGGAGAACTTACAGACTAAAAGGTACCAAGTTTAAAGATGGGCCTGACTTAGGGCACCTGGGTGTCAGTAAAGCGCCTGACTCTTGATCTCAGCTCAGGTCATGATCTCAGGGTTCTTGAATTCAAGCTGCACTGACAGTGCAGAGCCTGCTTCAGATTCTCTCTCTCTCTCTCTTTCTCCCCTCTCCCCAAAACAAAACAAAAACAAAACAAACACAAAACTTAAAGATGCGCCTGACTAACCAACAGTGTCCAGGGATACATTCAGGAGAAAACATCATGGACAAACATGGGGAATTCTTCCTATAAAGGTCCGAATAGTGTTTGATTTTAGAGAGAGGCCAGGAGGGGGCTGTGCCTGAGTGGGGAGCACAGACAGGGGCTTCTGGAGTTTCTGGCAAATTTCTGTTTCTTGACCTGTGTGGTATGTACAAGGGTGTTTGCCTCATAATACTTCATTTCACTAATTTATACACTTGTTCTGTAGGTTTTTCTGTGTGTCTTCTTTTCTTTTTTTTTTTAATGTTTATTTATTTTTGAAAGAGAGAGGGAGAGATCACGAGTAGAGGAGGAGCAGAGAGAGAGGGAAACGGAGACGCAGGCTCCACGCTGTCAGCACAGAGCCTGACGCAGGGCTCCAACTCACGAACCATGAGATCCTGACCTGAGCCAAAATCAAGAGTTCGACACTTAATGGACGGAGCCACCCAGGAGCCCCCGTTTGTCTTATTTTCCAATAAAAGGGTTTAAACAAGTGTAAGCTCAGGAGTCAGCCACCTGGGTTCAAATCCCCGCTCTGCCACCTTTTAGCTGTGGGGCACCGGGGTGGCTCAGTCGGTTGAGCATCTGACTTTGGCTCAGGTCATGATCTCACAGTTTGTGGGTTCAAGCCCCTCATTGGGCTCTGTGCTGACAGCTCAGAACCTGGAGCCTGCTTTGGATTCTGTCTCCCTCTCTCTGCCCCTTCCCCAGTTCCTGCTCTCTCTCTCAGAAATAAATAAACTTATTAGCTGTGTCCTCTTAGGTAAGTTATGGGACCCTCTGGGCCTCGGTTTCCTCACCTGTAAAATGAGGATGATGTTATAGCATGGTTTTGAAGATTAAGCAAGTTAGCATACTCGAAGCCCTTGGAACAGTACCTGGCACACAGGAAGCACCATCAAAGTTTTCACTCTTATTATTGTGGTGTTATTCCCCATTTCCCGACCCCTTTCTCCACTGTGTCCTGATGCCTCCACGATCCTCTCTCAAGGAAAGGGGAAAAGAGGGCCAGCTATGCTATTCTTCAATGGCTTTGGTGGGACCTCTCATTGACAGTGACAAGATAATCAGCTTAAATCTGGGATCTGGCTCCATGACCAGGGAGTGACTGTCTGCACAGCATGGTCCTGCAAAGTGGCCCTGATGCTCTTGGCTGTGCCTGTGGCTTAGGCTGCAGGGCCAGAATGTCCCTTCATCCCTCTGGAGGTGCCTGCCACCTGCTCCTGTTCTCTGCCGATGCCTGCCTGTCTTAGAGAGAGGACAAAGGGGCTGAGTACCACGAACGAGGCATGGGCGTTAGTGGTAACGTGAACCCGCATTCGAATCCCAGCTCTGCCACTTAAGGGAGTTAAGGGATGTATGTGGTCAAGGAGTCTGTCTTACTCTTTGAGCCTCCTTATCTATTATTAACGATAATAATTGCACCTGCCTGTTGGCGGGGGGTTGTGAAGAGATGATCCATGCATAATACTTAGTAGAGGGCCTGGCTCAGGGCCCTCACACATACTGTTCTGTCTAGAATGCTTTTCTTTTCTTCTTAAAAAAAATGCTTATTTATTTATTTTTTGAGATAGAGAGCGAGTGGGGGGAGGAGCAGAGAGAGAGGGAGAGAGAGAATCTCAGGCGGGCTCTGCGCTGTCAGCGCAGAGCCCGATGTGGGGCTCAATTCCACAAACCGTGAGATCATGATCTGAGCAGAGTCAGGAGTAGGGCGCTTAACCGACTGAACCACCCAGGAGCCCCGGAAATGCTTTCCCTGCCCTTTTCCAAAAGCTGGATCCCTCTCACTTTGGGGGGACTGGGCTTAAATGTCTCCTTGACTTCCTTATTGAAGGAAGGTAGGAAGCCATGGCCATATCCCATTTACGTTATTTAGAGAGAGATGAAATTCATGGCCTGACACGTATTTATTTTATTACAATACGTTCCTGTTTATCTGCTTCTTGACAGCCCTTACCCCTCATTAGAGTGTAAGATCCACATTGGCAGAGACCATCTGTGCCTTGTTCACTACGGTACCTCCAGGGTCTAGTGGTAGGTACTCAGCAATTATTTATTGAATAAATGAACAAAAAAATCCATGAACGTATAAATGTATGTATTTGTTCACTCCTTCACCATCTGTCTTCCCTGACTGGTTTGTGAGAGACCTAAGTGCAGGACCTTATTTGACCTGTTCTCTGTTGGGTCTCCTGAACCCCTTGTACTTGGCTGGGTGGGTAGTGCATGCCCGGCAAATACTTGTCAGACGGATGTGAGACTGGGGGCGCTGAGGGTGGCAGCCATTTGTGACTGCTGCCCTTGGATGCAGGAAGGGCTCCGGGCCCCATGCCCGGTGGTTCTCCTGACCTCAGGTCTTGCTCTGCTCCGGCATTGGGTCTTTTTGGGATCATTTCTCTGGGCTGCGGGCCTCGAAGTCTAGTGTCATGGAATGGGAAAACAGACCAAGGCCTGGGAGTTGCACAGACCTAGATTCTTGTCATTGGTCCGTCATTTATAGTCTGTGGGACCTTGAGCTAGTTGGTGAAGCTTTGATTTTCTCATCTGTTCAAGGGGAAATAAGAACCATAATGACAGCAACAACATATATGCCTGGAAGGGTTTTAGTGTTCAGATCAGGTAGCAGACATGAAAGCCCAATGTGCGGTCGAAGAGCCCCCACACATGTTCATTGTCACCTGTATTAGTAGCTACAAAGGCCTGAAACAGCCATTGAAAACCAAATCCTAGGGTGAAAATCGAATTCTGGGGAGACACTGCTGGGTGTCCATCAACATTGTTTTCTTTGTCTCCTTTAGTAATAAAACTCAATTTTTATGACATTCAGAAGCAAGACTACATTTCCCAGCCTCCCTTGCAGCTCAGTGTGGCCTTGTGCCCAAGTTCTGGCTGATGGGATAGAAGTGTGTGTAGTTTTGGAGCACCTGGGTGGCTCAGTCACGGCTGAGGTCATGATCTCACAGTTGTGGGATTGAGCCCCACATCGAGCCCTGCACTGAACATGGAGACTGCTTGAGATTCTCTCTCCTTCCCTCTCTGTCCCTCTTGCTGCTAGTGCTCTCTCTCTCTCTCTCAAAATAAATAAATAAAACCAAAAAGAAGAAGAAGAAGAAGAAGAAGAAGAAGCAGCTGCGTAGAGGTGCCTGGGTGGCTCAGTCAGTTAAGTGTCAGACTTTGGCTTAGGTCATGATCTTGCGGTTCATGAGTTCCAGCCCCACATCTGGTGAACTCGAATCTGGCTCTGGGCTTCGCACTGTCTCTCCTCTCTCTCTCCCTCTCTCTCTGTACCTCATGGGGTTTTCTGTCTCTGCCCCTCACTCACTTGCATTCTCCCTCTCTCAAAAATAAATTAAAAAATAAAAAGTGTGTGTGGTTTCTGGAAAGTGTCCTTAAAAAGAAGACCTGGGTTCCTTTGCCTTTCTTTCTCCTTCTTGCTAGCTGGAATGTGGCCTTGAAGCTCGGAGCTTGAGCAGCCATCTTGGACCATGAGGAAGAAGTCAGTGCTGAAGTGGTGTCAATGGAACAACAAATAAAAGGAGCCTGGATCCCTGACACCTTTCAGGAGCCCTCCTAAAAGCCCTGAAGTTCCTCACTCCAGAGTCCTTTACAAGAGAGAGAAAAAACGTCTGTGTCCTTTAAGCCATTATTACTTCGAAATTTGCTTTCATTTGCAACCACATTTAAATATAACTGATACATTTTCCAAAAAAAGACGAATTCGCAGGGCTAGATGGCTTTTAATTAATGAGCACATGTATAAATAACACCAGCTATGTTGCTGACATTCTATGAATACCTTTACAAATATTAACTTGTGAATTCTCATTATAATTCTAGGAGAGAGAAACCACTATTATCCCCATTTTACAGTCTTGGAAACTTCGCGGGAAAGAGGAGAGATGCAGTTCTTGGAAATGTTCTCTTTTCAGTTCCTGCTTCTGTTAATTCTTTCAATCAATAAATATAGACTGAGCACATACTTTATGCCAGGTCCTTTGCTAGGAGTTAAGGATATAAGGACAAAAAAGGCGGATCTGATGGCTGGTCTCATGGAACTTACAGCCCAAAGGGGCACTGGCCAGTAGCTACATGTGGCTATTTAAATGTAAATTAATTAACACTAGATAAATGTATAGTTCTCCAAACAAACCAGCCACATTTCACATGTTCCCCAGCCATGGATGGCTAGTGGCTACTGTACCAGATGGTACAGACATAGTATGTTTCCATCATGATAGAAAGTTCTGGACAAAAGGGATAGCTGGCAAGTAACGTAGCCATTTACAATCCAGTGTGCAAGCTCTGGTTTTCATATTTCTTAATTGCTTCCCTAATTTGCCCAGCTCTAGGGGAGAGAACAGAAAAGATAAAGCAGCGACTTTTTTAATTTATGTGGTATTGTTGGTATATGTTAATATTTTTCATTCATCAATTCACTCCACCTTTACAGTCACCCCATTTTGCAGATGAGGAAACTGAGGTTCAGAGAGAGGATGTGACTTGCCAAGTGGACACCTAGAGTAGATAATAAACACTCTCTGGGGTTCCTGACTCCATAAATTGTGCCCTTGACACAATGGAAAGAATCTGGGAGATAACAGTTAGCTTATGTGGAGCGCTTTCGATGGCCATGGAAGGCATTCTCCCAAAGTCTACTTTCTATAATCCTCATTCCAACCCAGATGCAGAAGGGAAGTGACTTGCCCAAGCTCACCCAGATGGCAAGGCGCTCGCTTTTTCTGTCCATGTCCTAGGCAACTCTAATCCTGCCTGGCTTCTTCCCTGTGACTCATATCCTTCTGGGGGAAGTGAAGAAAAGCCAAGTCCATTCTCCCTCCCCTGAAGTTCAGTTCCAGTGGCTCACTGGGGGCCAGGACAAGGAGACACCATGGGCTGGTTCCTGGACTCTCTGGGAAGATCTGGTCCCCTGGCTGTCTGACTGTTAGAGGCCCTAGGTGAGGAAACTTGGCTTTGGGACCAGACCACCCACCTGGCAGGGGGTGCTGAGCAGAAGGCAGGACTGGCCCCCACCCCCTTTCTGTGTTTACCTTTTGAACTTTTATTGTGAGCTTATCTTTAAGGGAAGAATAGCCCATAAACTTAAAATAGGCAAGACTTAATTAATAGCATGCTTTGTTCTTCTGATCCTTATCTGTTCAGGAAGACACACCCCTTTTCAGTTTTGTGGGTCAAGGTGAAACTGCCTCTGGGGGCTTGCCAACAGCTGCTCCATTTTCCACTTTTGAACTCTGGTTCCCTTTGGTTTTCCCCTCGTCCTGTGTGTGGGGGGTTTTTCTCAACTTTTCAGCCTGAGCACTTCACCAGGACATTTTCTATTTATTCAGTTGCCAATAATATATAATTATTTATTTTTATATGATAAATAGCTACTGTGCATTGAAGGCCTACGATGGGCCAGGCGCTCTGTTAAGGGTTCCTATCACCCTTGTATGGTGGATCTTCTAATAAGTTCCACTTCACAGATGAGGCAACCAAGGTCCAGAGAGGAGAAATGACTTTCCCAAGTCCACACAGCTCTAAAAAAGTAAAGCTAGGCTTTGAGTCCAGGGCTTTATGCCCCCAAACACCCATGACTAATATTTATTGAGCATTTAGCTATGGGCTCCAGGGTCCCACCATGCTCACTTTTAAAACATGTCCTTTTTATTTTGTGTTTAAAATATATCTTTTTATTTTCTGCAATTCTACAAGATATGTACAATTATTCTCTCCATTCTTTCCTTATCTATCAGATAAGGAAACTGAGGCTGATAGAGATAAATGTATTTACCCAAAGTCACATACATGGTAATTAATGGTGGGGCTGTGATTTGCACCAAGTGGTGTCTGAGAGGTAGCCTGGTTCAGAGGCAGATTACTAGATTAGAAGCCAAAAAGCACCAGACTTTGGCTCTCACTGTGTGGGCAAATCGCCTAACCCTACTGAACTTGAGCTTCTCATCTGCAAAATGGGGGACATTTTTTCCCCATCTTCTTGAGGTGGTTGTGAGAATAAGTGGGTGGGAACCAATGGCTGTTAAGAACCTGCTCCATCAGGGCCTGAGTTTATATGCCTTATCCCAGTTAGGGATGGAATTATAGTGAATTTTATGTTTTTAAAGTTCTCTTCTGAGTTGTCTGTATTTTCCATAAAAAGTATATCTTTCTTCCATAAACGAATGGTGTCTGTTAAAAAATTTTTTTGTGAGGCGGGCACCTGGGTGGCTCAGTCAGTTAAGCGTCTGACTTCGGCTCGGGTCATGATCTCACAGTTTGTGAGTTCGAGCCCTGCATCGGGCTCTGTGCTGACAGGTCAGAGCCTGGAGCCTACTTCAGATTCTGTGTTTCCCCCTCTCTCTACCCCTCCCCTACTCATGCCTTGTGTCTCTCAATAATGAATAGATGTTAAAAATTTTTTTTTTCTTCAATAAAAAAACTAAAAAAATTTTTTATTTTTCCAATTTTAGTGAGAAATAATTGATGGACACTTTTTTTTTTTTTTGGATGACTATAGCTTTATTATTTTTTTTTAATTTTTTTTTTCAACGTTTATTTATTTTTGGGACAGAGAGAGACAGAGCATGAACGGGGGAGGGGCAGAGAGAGAGGGAGACATAGAATCAGAAACAGGCTCCAGGCTCTGAGCCATCAGCCCAGAGCCTGACGCGGGGCTCGAACTCCCGGACCGCGAGATCGTGACCTGGCTGAAGTCGGACGCTTAACCGACTGCGCCACCCAGGCGCCCCAGGATGACTATAGCTTTATAGGATAGCTTGAAGTCAGGAATTGTGATGCCTCCTGTTTTATTCTTCTTTCTCAGGATTTCTTTGGCTATTTGGGATCTTTTGTGGTTCCATATAAATTTTAGAAGTGTTCTTTTCTACTTCTGTAAAGAACTGCCATTAGAATCTTGACAAGGATTGCATTGAGTCTATAGATGGCTTTTGGTAGTATTGACATTTTAACAATATTAGTTCTTCCAATCCATGAACATGGAATATCTTTCATTTATTTGTGTCTTCTTCAATTTCTTTCATCGATGTCTTACAGTTTTCAGAGTAGAGATCTTTCACCTTCTTAGTTAAATGTATTCCCAAGTACTTTACTGTTTTTGATGCTGTTGTAAATGGAATCAATTTCTTTATTTCTTTTTCAGATAATTTATTGGTAGGTGTCTATTTTAAAATATCTCGTTTAATCCTTACAACAACTGTGAGGTGGATGACCTTTTGCACTTTAGGAGAGAGGTGATTACAGAGAAAAGGAGTAACAGACATAGCTGGGAAGCCACTGAGAAAGGAACTGAACCCAGTTCTGTCTGATCCCCAAATCTCAGTTCCTATCACTATACGGAAGGCAAGTTCTCCATCCCGAGAGGGTGCTGGTAGGCTTCAAGCAAATTTTTTTTATTTAAAAAAAAATTTTTTTTAACGTTTATTTATTTTTGAGACAGAGCATGAACGGGGGAGGGGCAGAGAGAGAGGGAGACACAGAATCCGAAGCAGTCTCCAGGCTCTGAGCCATCAGCCCAGAGCCTGGCGCAGGGCTCAAACTCACGGACCGCGAGATCATGACCTGAGCTGAAGTCGGACGCTCAACCAACTGAGCCACCCAGGCGCCCCTTCAAGCAATTTTTTAAAACAGATGTTAGCTGTCATCCCCCAGCCTCCCTTCCTCCAGCCCCAGACAACTACTAATCTACTTTCTGCCTGTATAGATTTACCTATTCTGGACATTTTATATAAATTCAATAATGCAATTTGTGGCCTTTTATGTCTAGCTTCTTTCACTCAGCGTAATGTTTTCAATGTTCATCCATGTTGTAGTGTGTAACCGTACTTTATTACCTTTTTTTGGTTGAACAATAGTTTATTGTATAAATATACCACATTTTGTTTATCCATTCATCAGTTGATGGACACTTGTGTTGCTTCCACTTTTCAGCTGTTGTGAATAATGCTGCTGTGAACATTCATGCACTTTGCGGGGACACATGTTTTCATTTCTCTTGGGTCAAATGGAGTTAAATTGCTGGGTCAAATGGTTGCATTACCTTTTATAAGCCTCATATCTAGCCTTCAGAGTAGGAACTACTACTATGTCTTTCTCAGTTGAGGAAACTGAAACTCAGAGAGGTAGAACACTTGCCCAAGGCCGGCCACACAGTGAATAAATGGTGGAGCACGGCTTGGAACCCAGGCAATCTAGCTCAGATTCCATGCTCATCCTGCCTCCAGGGTCTCAGAACTTTTATTTTACCTAAGAGGTGGTCTAATTCACCAGATACTGGATCTCAAAAAGCTGGGCCAGACTCCTCTGTACAAAGGTAGCCCAGTCAGGAATGGAATCTGAGGAGCCCAATGGGAGCTAGCCAAGTATCCTATTCATCTCGTGGGGTGACCAAGGATCTGGGGAACCGAGAGAAGGCTTAAGGTTAGGTCTTTTGAGTCCTCCCCAAAGATTTAATCCATTTTTGTGATAGTTTCTCCTGGACTACACTACCTTAAAGGTAAAATAAACAAGAGCTCCTGTAGGTAGTTTAGTGTGTGGCTCTACAGGTCAGCTGCCTGGGAGGGAGGAAACCTCCATCACCTCTTTGTACCTGTGTTTCCTATTTGCACCATACTCCTGCTCTGAGGGCTATTCAAGCGCTGACTTGTCAGTTTTCTCCAAAGATGAGTTTTCAGAGAAGTGGAGAATGAGATAAGAAACCCTAGTGCAGGACTTCAGAGGTGCCTTGAGACGTTTACATGTCTGTGGGAGCAAGCTAGTCCAGATCCTTGCAAATTATGGAGGGAAAAAGTGGGACCAGGAGGGCGGACACTCTAAAAGTTAACCCTGTGGGGTCTGACCTTGGGGGCTGGGCAAGGAATTATGGTGCATTTCCATATCCCCCATGGATCCTCTCGATTTTGGTATCTCATTGCATTCCTTTATCTCTGTTCTAGCTAAATAATTGAGCTGTGGGTAGTTCAAAGTCTGCAATTCTCATTCAGGACCCTGGGTGTTTTTGTTCACTGCTGCACAAAGTTCATTGCCTGGCACGTAGTAGGTAGGGTTGTTAGGTAAAATGCAAAAAGCCCAGTTAAAATTGGATTTTAAACAAAATATGAATTATTTTTTCATAGTATGTCCCATTTGTTTACCTGAAATTCAAAGTTAATTGGGCTTCCTGTATTTTACCTGCTACATCTGCCAACCATACTAGTAGGGTCTCAAAAAATATTTGTGGAATTTGCCCTGGCCCTGCCCTAAACTTGCAGTGTGACCTTTTGGCCAACACTGAGTCCCTCTCTGGGCCTCAGTTTATCTGTCTGAAGAGTGGGGGTTTGGACAGTGACCACAGCGCAGAGATCGCCAATGTAGGAAAGCGCTGGGTGAAATGCCAAAGAGCAGAAAGGGAGCTCGAGTCACGCGTACACCTACAGGCTGGGTACCACGCGCGACTCCGCTCACCGGGGTTGGGGAACTCCCGGTCCCGCCCCTGAGTCGCTGGGACGGACCCAGGCTGTCGCCAAGGATACCTGGGTAGCCAGGAGCCCCTCCCCCACAAGGCCACGCATTTCCGCTGCGTTGGAGTCTTCTGATTGGACGGCTGTCTGGACGCTACCACCAGCCCAGAGCTCGCTAAGGGGTGGGGGCGGGGTCTTGTCCCCGTGGGGCTCTCTCCCTGAAGACCTGTGCTAGCAACCTGTCTAGGAGAGGATGGGTTTTTTGCCTCACACAGAGAAAAAGACTGAGGCTCGGGTCGAAAGAGTTTCCATTGCTTCTCCTACTAGAGCTTATGTTCATGCCTCTCCCTGAGAAAAGAGGGGGCGGGAAAGTGGGCAACGCACCCCTACCCGGAGCCTATTCGGTCCCAGGATTTGGAGCACCGGAAGTGTTGGCGACGTGTCAGTGCGCCCTACTCTAAACCTTCCCTCCCAGGCCACCTTTCCTATTCAGCTGCAGGATTCCGGGGCCGCCTGGGCGCTGCACCCCGCCACTTCCGCATTGAACCGCCGCTTCAACCGAACTCCCCACCTCTGCGCGCGCTCCCTCTCGAGCCTGTTGGTTGGGCTGGCTCCTGGGAGTAGCCACGCCCTTTCCCCCGCCCGGAAGCCAATGGACGGGCGTCTCCCGGCTGGGCGATGGGTAATTAATGAGGGCCGGGCGCTGATTGGCTGTAGGGTCGTGGGGGGCTGGGCGGCGGGGTAGGTTGTTCCTGAGGTGGGAGGCGGCACCCGTGGCTGAGAAGGAGGCCTGAGAGCGACATGTCCCCGGCGACTGAAGCAGAGCGGCCCGTGGCGCTGTTTTTCTGAGCCCTGGGCGGCCTGGCGGCCGACTGAGGACGAGGGTCGGCGGAGGCTGCCCCCGCTGTGGTGGCCGCCATGCTGGAGGCCCGGGCGGTTGAGGGAGCCGGCGTGGCGCTCCTGCAACTGCTATTGCTGCTGCTACTGCCGCCGGCGCTCCGGGGGCCGGGGCTCGGCGTGGTCTGCTCGGCGGGGGCCGGGCTGCCCGAGAGCGTCATTTGGGCCGTCAACGCGGGCGGCGAGGCGCATGTGGACGTGCACGGGATCCACTTCCGCAAGGACCCTTTGGAAGGTCGGGTGGGCCGAGGTGAGAGCCCCTCAGCCGAGCCGTGGGATCCGGGGCCTGCCGTGCTGGGCGCAGTCGACCGAGGGCTGCGGGCTCTGAGCCCCTTCCTCGACCCTGGGGCCACGTCTCCGGAGCCAAGTCTGTCTCTGCGGTTTCCTCAGGGACCCGGTCAGAGCTCAGAGCCTGGCGCGGTCTCGAAGCTACGAAGAGAGATTGAGGCAGAGTTGGCGAGAAGTTATATTTGGACCTCACATCCTGCATTTTCTTAACCCCTCTCTTCCAGCCGATCTGGGAAACTAAAGACGAGGGCGGCTTGTTGCCACCTCGAGGCCTCACGGGTGGTAGGTTATCAGTGTCCCAGGCCTGGGTGGTTTTGCTGTGCTGTAGTACGACCGTTCCTGCTAGATTCTTGCCATCCCAGAAATCGGCCGCTTTCCTTACCCCATCTGCAGGAGCGGGGCTTGATTCTTAGCCGGAATAGAAAGGAATCTTCGAAGACGATGAGCCAGGAAAGTTTGATTGTAGCCTCCTCCTGCTCCCCCCTTTAGAGTGAGGACTATGTGTGCTCAAAAGTAGAAGCTGAGGCCACCCCAGAGGGTGGTTGTACTGAAGCCATCCTGCACGTGAGGCTGGTGGAGTGTCAACTGGGTCAGCCAGTGGAACCATCGGAGTATTCTATCCGAGAGTACGTGTAGAGCGTGTAGCGCCTACCCTAAGAAGTCTTGAGGGGTAGGATTCCAGTGTATGGGGAAAATGATTCTGACTTAACTGACCAGCAACAGTAGTTTTCACAGAGCTGCGCAGTTCTCAAAGTTAGTGTAAGAATGGCGGGGTGGGGGTGGGGGTGGGGGGGAGCTGGCTAAAAATGCAGATTCCAGACCTAATAGATTAAACCCACGTTTCTGCACCAGGGGCTTCTGATGTTGGGCATCCTCAGACCAGACTTTGGGAAAATCTGCTCTAGACTCTTTTCTTCTGTTAAGTGGGATTGGACAACAGGTTTAAGAGGGAAGTTCCTTATTTCGTGTGTTGGAAGGAGATTTATGTTGTATGCTGGGTTCGGAGGCTGCCAAATTGGCAGTGTGCCATCTCCAGAAAGCTAAGAGACAGACTTTCTCTCATTCTTTCCACGATGCCCAGATTTGGCTCTTGCCTTTACGAAAGGGTTTAACTTCGTTCTTCCAAGTTCATTGCAGTGTCCCGGAGTTTGTTGTATTCGAGGGTTTATTGCTTCCATACGTGTGAGGATGTTGGGACACAGGGCCGTTTTCTGAAGTTCTGTGTTTGTCTTGGAATTTACTCGGCCCTGGCATGTAGGTCTCAGTGGCCTGGGTTCAGCTGAGTCAGGGCCCCGGTCTTTAGCAGCTGTAACAGCAGCGAAAGCCAGACTTCACATAAGCACGAGGTCACTGCTGTCTCCATCCTGGACCCTTCCTCTTTCTTCATGGGTGTGGGCAGGGAGGAAGGAGCTCTTGAGGAAACTAGACCGTTTGTGGACTTTGCCTCTTGAGATAGGAATGGTGAGGACGCGTGCAGATGGTTTCTTTCACTTGACAGATACCAGGCTTTACATATTACATGAATCCTATTAGGTTTATTGTGCAGAGGAAAAAGCTAAGACCATGCAGGTTCAGTTCCCAGTTCAGAAATCCTGGTTTTAATTTGCTGGTGCAGGTGATTTGCAGGGGGAGGTGTGGTGCTGGTCAGCAGTCAGCCAGGCTCTCTGTCCTTGGGTTATTGGCTCATGGTTGCAATTTCTTTGGAGGGGTTTATTGTAGCAGGTAAAATTACAAGAGACCTACCAAAGCTCGTGTGTACTGGAATCCTGTCTTGGACCCCAGCCTTTGGGGTGCTCTATAAACAGAGGTTCCCTGCTCCACTCTGTCAGAGTGTAACAGACAGGGGCCATGAATTGTAGCGGTAGGAAGGGGTGGATGGAGAGTGGAGGCTGGTTGTCAACTGTGGCTTGGACCAGCCAGTTGCATCATTGCACTTACTGGGTTCCTGACTGAGAGTAGCATTTTGGTGGCCTTAGATCTGGGTCTTAGATTCGATTCAGCTTCCATTCTCCGGAGGCATCTCTGTAGTTTCTGTGCTAAGGAGTCGGTGCCACCAAGGGAAGTGTAGCTGTTCACTCTGCCTTCCCTTCCCTGGCACTGTTTGGGTGGGATGTGCCAGGTATTTGGAGACCCTTGCTCCATGCAGCTATTACACTAATTGCAGTAGGAGCTGTATGTCTAATTTCTTTTGCCACATGCCGGCGATATTGTTTCCAGCATTGGTTCGTTTTATGTTGAATGGATTTAGGCATTTGTTGCCAAGTTAATCCAGATAAGGGTTTGGCCTGCTTTTGAACTTGATGTTTCTCTATAGTGTCTTTGTAGTTCAGCATTCTTGTAACCGTGAGTGGCTTAGGGCACCTAGTGGCTTTTGCTTTCAAAGGCACTTCATAATGTTTATTGAATTTCTTTTCTGCCTTGAGGGTAGCTAGTGCTCACAGGAGATCCTCATAGCCCGGGAAAGGCTTTTTCAACTTGTGGTCTTCACCAGATGGAAATACCACTATAGAGTGCTCAACTTGGGGCTTTGGCATGCTGCAAATTCCAGGTTCTTGCTCATTCTGGGTTCCTCCTGACTCAGGAGGAAAAGGCCTGGTTATTTGGCCTGAGGGCCCAGGACTTGGCCTGGTTTTAGGAGAGGCTATTTCCTCTTCATAGAAAGATATCTGCCAATCATTTGTATGACCTTGAAGAACAGGCTTTACCTCTCTGGGCCTTGTTTTCCTTTGTACTATAACTTCTCGTGCTCTAGAAATCAGTGACCTGAGTCTGAAAACTCTCTTGCCCAGAGTGGGTTTAAGTGCCTCTGTCTTTCTCTGTTCTTGATAACCTTTCACATGAAGTTACAAGTACGGCAGAACATGGTTCCAGAGGGGAAAAAAAGGTGGCTAAGGGCCTGAACCTATTAGATTACTAATTCTGCAGGCCTAAGGAAGACCCTTTTCTGGGCAACCTTCCTTTTGGCTGGGGAGGGATTTGGCTCTGGGGAGATTAGAGCATGAAAGACGCTGAGGGTCACTGCTGTGTCTGATTTGCTGAAGGCTGTGGGATTTGTTTAGAATTTTCTCTGCATACTTTCGCCTAAGAGGCCGGCTTCATCTGCAGGCCCTCTAAGTAGCAGAAGTTCACAGGTAGAGAACTTAGGTAGGCCGTATCCCCATTTTACAGGTGAAGAAACACCTAGAGATAATAATCTGTTCCAAATCATGTAGTAGTTTGCAGAGCCAGGGTTCAAATCCAGGCCTGTCTTACTCTCAAACTGGAGCTGAATTTTTTAAGTCGCCTGGCTCCTCTATTGTCCTGAACTAAGTAAGAAACAGCAGACATAATGTAGGCCCTTTGGCCCTTCCTTTTTGATGAACCGAATCCTCAAGGTTCCCCGCCTCAGTGCATTCAGAATAATTCTTTATGGACTCGCCTTGCGTGAGAAGGAAGTGACTGAGAAGAATAAGCTAGCGGTCAGGTGGGAGGCCTAACCTCGGGGTGGCAAGGGTGGGGTGGCAAGGGTGGAGTGCCACAGCAGCTCTGCAGTGGTGGTCTCGTGTAGGACAGCTTCCAGCTCATTCTGGCTTTTTCACTGCTGTGGTTCCTCACCGCAGTTTTCCAATTTTTTATTACTTCCATTTCCACTTGGTCCATTCCCTAAACTCCTGGGAGTGGAGGCATCTTTTTTTTTTTTCTTTTTTTTGGTGCTTATTGTGTGCATATGCTTGCCTGGGTGGCAAACCTTTATGTCTGTCTGTGTCTCTATGAGGCACTGTATTAAGCTGTTTACACATCTCCCTACATGCAACCTGTGGGATAGGTGTTATCCCCATTTTATAGGTGAGAAGACAAATCGTTCCACACCACATGGTAGGCGGCGGAGCCAGGATTCAAATCCAGGCCTGTCTTACTCTCAAACTGGGGCTGAATTTTTCAAATAGCCTGGTGCCTCCATTGTCCCGAACTAAGAAGCAGCAGACATAATGTAGGCCCTTTGGCCGCCTTCCTTTCTGGTTAACTGTCTGAGCTGTATTGTGCCAACTTCAGCAGTGTGCTGACTGTGTACACGTCACTGTATTTTAGAGAGATCTGTTTAGCTGTGAATACCTAAAGTCTAAAGGGGAAAGAAAGAAACCCTTTTTACTGCTGCATCACTTGGGACTTGGACAAATGCAACTTTGCATGTGGCAGATCTCCTGGGAAAGCCACTTGGGCTTTACAGGAAAAATATTTAAAGGTAATTCCAAGGTTGTTAAGTAGTTTTTATTCACATGGCTGAGTTTTGTGAGTTGTGAGACTGCGGCTCTTACAGATTACATTACTGTCAGTTTCTCACTTTTTCCGCTCACGAGAAAGAAAGAAAAAAGATTCCCCACACATGTACAAAATTTCCTGTGTGTGTAAAAAGCAAATGTAGTTAATGTTCCAAATTTGTAAGGATCATGGTCCTCCTGGAAGGAGGGAATTCTTAGAGCTCAAGTGGAAGAGAAATAGCAGTCTTTTAATCTTCATGGTATAAGGGTTTGAGCCTGGGAAAGAGCTGAGGCGTGTTGGCAGTCCGTCCTTTGTAGTGCTACTTGGCCACCCTTTGATTTCTTGAGAAGAAATAAAAAGAAAAAAGCCTGAAGACAGAAGCGCAATGAGTTTCCTGTTGCATTGTCTCATCAGGTCCATCTGATGTCACGGCTAACTGTTCACTTACAGGAACTGTTAACAGTTATGTTTATTTTTTTGAGGGCTTGACCTTAGCCACTGGCTCTTTTAGTTACTCTTTGACCTTCCTTAGAGATAAAAGATCCTGTTGGAGTTGTGATTCAGATGATAAAGCTCCAGGGATGACTGCTCTTGGACATCTCCCAAAGGATCTAGGTGCCAAATGTCTTCAGAGTCATCATGTGCGATTGGAAGGTGGTCTTGAAATCTTAATCCCAGGCTGGAGGAGAGACTAGGCGGGTGTACTGAAATCATTGCTAAATCTGCAGTTTGGAAAGTAGATTATGGAGCACTGGGAAACCTCATTGTGTTTACAGGATAAAGGAGTCAGAGAGGCTACTCTCTGAAGGAGGAAACGTAGCTATTCATCTCTGAGGCTGGAGTGCAGTCAGTGTCTAATATTTGAGGCAAGACCCCAGTTTAATTTGTTATGTGTTCGGGGGAGAAAAACATGTGTAATCTTGTCTCCTACTAAGGTTGGGGGAAGAGGGCTGGGGGCAGTAGAGGTTTTTGGCTTTTTGATACTGACTCAAGGTATGTAACTTTTTACCTTTTTTTTTTTTTTTTTTTTTTTAATGTAAGCTTTACCCTCAGTGTGGGGCATGAACACTCATGACTCTGAGGTTAAGAGTCACATGCTGTATCAACTGAGCCAGCCAGGCACCTCTAACTTTTTACTTTTACCCTGCCTTATTCCTTATCAGTGTGTGAGATGGGAAAGGTGGCTCCCCCAGGACTTGGGCATCTTAGGCCAGAGGTGCCAATAGGACCTTGGCAGATTTTTTTCCTGCGAGGATGGCTTAGCCCTATGGAAAGAATAGCATGGCTTCACTGCTGCGCAGGCACCTCCTTAGTTGCTGTTTGTTGGTTCAGCGAATCATCTTGAGTGCCTGTTTATGTGCCAGCGACTTTGTTAGGTGCTGGGGCTACATTAGGAACTTTTTGGTTCTAAACTCTTTTGGATTAACTGGGGATACGTTCAGGAGAGAGTAGGTGAGGTTGAGTTTTGTGAGTTTGTGGGAAGTAAGGTGCTTGCATGTAAAAGAAATTGGAGAGTATCACGCCCTTCTTTTTGTGACCATGTTTCTCTGGTATTTACCACCCTTGGAACTTTGTGAATGAAAATTATAAAAAGCAACTAAGCTGGTATCTTATTTGTAGTAAAGACAATGCAGAATGACTTGCCTAACATTTCCTGTTTGTTTTAGACCCTTGAGCTTTTCTGAATGAAAAAAACTCTTTGAACTTAATGGTCTTACAGAGTTCTTGGCCATCCCCCCCTGTTTTATGAGGTTTCTCTGAAGCTCCCCTCTCAGGGAGCCAGGAGCTGTAGCTTTTGCCTGTTTTCTTCCTGTCACTCTCTGCGGTTGAGGAAAGTCATTTTAACAAGCTTCTAAGAAGTTCTTCTCTGAGGGTTAGGGAGCTGTTGGGGTGATTAGTGTTTGGTTTCTTTCACTTTTTCTTCCTTAGAGCCATTAGGCTCTCTGATGCTTGCCTTTGTGTCTGGTCACTTTAAAGCCAGATGCAGAGGGGGTGGCTCCTTCCCCTGGGAGGGTTACTAGCATTGCCCCAGAAATGGCTCTGGCAGTTGTGGGGTCTCTGCAATTTTTGTGTGTCTTGCCTCTGATGTGGTGTCTCTTTGTCTTTTGTCCCCAGCCTCCGACTATGGTATGAAACTGCCAATCCTGCGTTCCAACCCCGAGGACCAGATCCTGTATCAAACAGAGCGGTACAATGAGGAGACTTTTGGCTACGAAGTGCCCATCAAGGAGGAGGGGGACTACGTGCTGGTGTTGAAATTTGCTGAGGTCTACTTTGCACAGTCCCAGCAGAAGGTGAGGCCTGGTCAGTGGGACATTGCCACTCTTGGATAGTCCCCTGCTATGGGCCAGAGAATGTAAGAGCCTCCCCAGAAGGGAGGAACAGGTGAGCTTTGAGGAGAAGCTGGATTCCTTCTGCCCCTCGAGAAGCGATGTCCCATTGCTCACAAGGCTGCACTTGCCTTGGGGGTTGGTGACAGAAGGCAATGCCAGAATCTTAGTTCTTGGCAACTAACTGATCCTGGTCGTCTTCCTTACTTGTCAGCACCTTCTTGTTTTTTAGCCTTATTCTTTTCCTGTCTCTTCTTATGAATTTCCTTCTTTCCATGTTGAGCTTTTTTTTTTTTTTTCCATGTTGAGCTTTTTGTTTATATTCTTTGTTTCCTAAGGCCAGTATGAGACCTTGACCATGAAGGAACATGGCTTTGATTTGGCTCATGTAAAGAACTCTTTACCCTTGACTATATCCAGCTCTTTCATTTTAAAAATTATTTCTGAACTTGAAGCCCAAGCAGGTACATGATGTCCAGCTGCTAAAGGGAGTATGAAGCTGATGGTTTTGACATTGTCTCTCTTTTTTTTTTTAATCGTGGAAGGTATTTGATGTGCGACTGAACGGCCATGTCGTGGTGAAAGACTTGGACATCTTTGATCGTGTTGGGCACAGCACAGCTCATGATGAAATCATCCCTATGAGCATCAGAAAGGGAAAGCTGAGTGTCCAAGGGGAGGTGTCCACCTTCACAGGGAAACTCTACATCGAGTTTGTAAAGGTAATGCTCTCCCTCTGCCTTCCCAGCTGAGGAGATGTTTAAAAGAGTGGGGGTGGGGGAATGTTTACTGCTGTGTGGTGCTGACCCTGGTTCTCCCATTTCCCAGGGGTACTATGACAATCCCAAAGTTTGTGCACTCTACATCATGGCTGGGACAGTGGATGGTAAGTGGTGTTTTTAACTTGCTTTTTTGCCTTGGTCTGAAGGATATGATTGAGGAAAGCCTTGGGGGAATAATTTAGCCATTCACTTTTGTATAAACACTTAAAGCCAAATTGTGGGGAATCCAAAGTCAGATGGATGGGGATGGAGTGCAGCATGGTGCTGACCATAGCTTTGGAGTAAGGTCTGTGTTCAGATTTTGCTGCTGCCACTTAATCAGCTGTTTGGTTTTGGACAAATTCCTTTAAGTTCACTGTAAATGGGGCTTAATAATGGTACCTACTGGTGTGCCTTGACCCTTCTAGTCTTGGAATCGCCTAAAACCTGTCCTTATTCTCTTTCTTTGACATCAATTTCCTGGGGGCAGAAAGGGAAAAGGCAAAAGAGGGAGGAGTCTTTCAGCGTTTCGGTGTGCTCTCGGGCATTGCTCAACCGCACTGGACAAAAGTCCACTTCCGAATGTCTCCTTGTCCTTGGGATCCGCCTTAGGATATATCACTTTCTCAGCATTGAGATGATCCTGGCTGCCAGCTTCCCAGGCTGATTTTTGCACAGAAAGCTGGTGTCTTAGTGACTTTTCTCTTCCATTCGGCCTCTGTACCCTTTCCCGAAACTCATCCTTAATGCAACAAGGAGCTCATCCTGTTGTCTTGATGTGTCTCAAGATGCTGGTGTTATGACATCTAGGCAGATGTCTTGCCGCAAAAACAGATTTGTAGCTTGAGTCCCTAAGGAGCAGGCAGAACAGAGGGGTGGTGTGTGCTGACAACCCAGGGCCCTGTATGTAGCTCAGCTTTTCCTCAGTTGCTGTGTGAATCAGAAGGGCACATGGGATTGTGGAGGCTGCAGAAGGGATTTGAAAAGGTTAAGTTTTGGGTGTCGAGTCATTGCCACTGTTCAGTCCAGTCCTCACGGTTCTGAAGAAGGAGAAAAGGAAGGTGATAGGAAGCCTCCCTGGGGTAGGGCTTCTACTACATTTTAGTTAAATCTAAAAAAGACTGGTGTTTACAGCCATCTGCTATTCTCTAGGCCAGGAGTTGTTTCTGCTACATCTGTTTTTTTGCTGTAGACCTTGCATAGGTCATGGCATCTCTTTATTGTGGCTCATTTATGGCTCTTAAGGGTCTCACTTAAATGGTGTGGGTCTTGGGGCACCTGGGTGGCTCAGTCGGTTGAGCATCCGACTTTGGCTCAGGTTGTGATCTCATGGTTTGTGGGTTCGTGCCTTGCGTCAAGCTCTGTGCTGACAGCTCGGAGCCTGGAACCTGCCTTGGATTCTGTGTCTCCCTCTCTGCCCCTCCCCTGCTCGCACTCTGTCTCTCTCTCTCTCTCAAAAATAAATAAACATTAAAAAAAGTTTTTTTTTTTTTTGGGGCGCCTGGGTGGCGCAGTCGGTTAAGCGTCCGACTTCAGCCAGGTCACGATCTCGCGGGCCGTGAGTTCGAGCCCCGCATCGGGCTCTGGGCTGATGGCTCGGAGCCTGGAGCCTGTTTCTGATTCTGTGTCTCCCTCTCTCTCTGCCCCTCCCCCGTTCATGCTCTGTCTCTCTCTGTCCCAAAAATAAATAAACGTTAAAAAAAAATAATAATAATAAAAAATTTTTTTTTTAAATGGTGTGGGTCTTACTTAAAAGATGTCTGCTTTCTTGTGTCAGATGTACCAAAGCTGCAGCCTCATCCAGGACTGGAGAAGAAAGAAGAGGAAGAAGAAGAAGAAGAATACGATGAAGGGTCTAATCTCAAAAGACAGACCAATAAGAATCGGGTGCAGTCAGGCCCCCGCACGCCCAACCCCTATGCCTCGGACAACAGCAGCCTCATGTTTCCCATCCTGGTGGCCTTTGGAGTCTTCATTCCAACCCTCTTCTGCCTCTGCCGGTTGTGAGAACAAATACCATCCTGAACAGGGTGAAGGGGTGTGGGAAAGAAACCGAACATGTTGGTTTTGGTTTCTGTATTTTTCACAGTGATTAACAGACAAACAAACAAACAAAACCACACACAAAAATTAAAGGAGAAAAAAAGAGGCAGAGTGGGTAGAGAGCAGCCCTTATCCACCACTGGTCCCAGCCCTGCTTCAGTCCTCGTGCTCTCTTTGTGGCTGGCCCCAGCCGTCTCTTTCCTCTCCAGGGTACTTAAGGTGAAGCAGATCCTCCATGTTCAAGGAGCCCTATCTGCACACCTAGTGGAAAGGACTCTGAACCCAGAGCAGACGTGGTTCCTTTTTTTAGGTTAGAAATTAACAGCAGGGAAATGTCATCTTATTACCTGAGAAGACCAGCGCTGGGAGTTGGGTATGTTCTGAAGTTATGTCCAGATAAGTTTTCAGATGTCCTGGGATTGAAAGTGTGTGTGCTTTGTGTATGTGTGAAGGTGTATAATTTGTATGATAAAGACGAAAACAGAAGGGGGATTAAAAAAAAAAAAAAGAAAAGAAAATTAGATACTTCCTTACTTGGAAGCCTTTCTGGTTTCAGCCCAGTGATGGTTCCACCTTAAGTGTTTGCGCTTTGTCATTGCTTGTCTCCCTGACATATGCCAGTTAGAGGACTGTCTGGTATCCAAGACGATTAGTTTATGTCAGGTCCTCAAGTTGCCTCTGACGTTACCACAACAAATCATTTTGATTTCAGTGCCTGTTGGGGACTTTGATTTCTTCTCATTTTTTTCCCCCTTTAATCTGGCCCATTTGAAATCTCTTCTCTCTCTCTCAATCATCCCGCTAAGTTATTGCCAAGAAGGGAAGGCGACCTGGGGATTTGGGGTTCCCTCTGCTTGAATGTCTTATCCTCTACCACCTCACCTTGTTGGTACCTCCCTCCCTGGATCTCTGAGCCAGCAGCCAGGAGGACCTGACCCAGCAGTTCTTTTACTGGCCCCCTTGTAGGGTCTTGCTGCCAGGGGACAGGGATGCTTTCCAGCCTGCAGCAACAGAACACTTGACCTTAAAAGTCTTTTCTGGTCTTTGGATTAGAAAAGGCTTATGTTAGCATAACTTAAGAGCCACCTCAGAGACTTGAGCCCTACTAAGTGACTGACCACTGTTTAGAGTGTCTATCTAGTATCTGATGTTCATTTATTCCCATGTCCTTCTGTGTCACAAGTCAACCAGTTTTGGTTTATGCCTAGAGCTGCCCCAAGAAATTAGACTCATTGTCTGTATCTGGCCCACTGGCGCCTCTTCCCGATCCTAGCAGTCTACCCCTTTCCTTTCATTTCCCTGTCTGAGCTGCAGTTGGGTTCTTGGTGTGACGGAGCTGAAAGATTTCTAGTCAGCCATAGTCCTGGCAGCTCTGAAGCCAGCCTTAGCATCAAGTGGCTGTCTTCAATTCCCTGGAAAAACTTGTACAGGAAATGAAGGTTCCCCGTTGCCTTTCTTTCTGGTCACTGTTATTCTTTTCCCAGTTAGAGCAACAATGAGGGAGGACCCAACCAAGCTACACAGAGTTTTGTGGATGGAAAGCAGCAGGGTTAGCTTCCGCTTGGGCTAGAGCAGCATAGAATCTCAGACCAGGCTCATCTTTTTAGAATGTGTTGAATTGTCTTTTTTTTTTTTTAATGTGTTTGAAGAGCTCCACGCATT
The DNA here is from genome assembly GCF_016509475.1 of Prionailurus bengalensis. Taxonomy (NCBI): domain Eukaryota; kingdom Metazoa; phylum Chordata; class Mammalia; order Carnivora; family Felidae; genus Prionailurus; species Prionailurus bengalensis. The sequence continues at coordinate 16,768,553 of NC_057356.1, forward strand.
TGAATTGCTTACGTGACAAAGTAAGTAGCTCTTGGGCTCATGGCCTGGGTTTTGGCTCTTAATGAGTTACTCTGGGCCAGCATTTAGTCCTTTGAGAGTGGGAGCCCTTTATTTTAGCTGTGACTTAGGCCTCAGTAGTAGGGGATTGAGTCAGGCATCTGGATGACTGTGGCCTGAGGCCGCAATAAGAGGAACACTTCCTGGAGTGCTTCACAAAGCTCCCTGCTTTGAAGGATGGCATCCTGTAGCCTTGGTCCGGGGCACCCCTTGCCCAGGGCAATGGACGTCCTGACTAATTGGGCTTCTGACAGTGGCTTTGGTTCCCCTTCCATCAGATCTCCTCAAAGCTGTAGGCCACTGTCAATGGAGTAGACAAGAGGAGGAAGGAGGACTCGCTGCCTCCATTTTGCCTTGTTTGTTAGTTTGCCTGGGTCTTTGAGGAAGGAGGGGTCCCGCCTACTCACCTCAACGCATCCCTTCAGTGACTCAGAGTCTCAGAAGGAAACCCTGGCTCCTGGGGCCATTTCCTAACGGTACTGTAAGCCAAGCAGCTTTGCTTCCAAGCCCACCCCTGTTTCCAAGCTCACTCCTTTCCCCTGAGCCCAGGGATAGGGATGGGCATTTTCCTCTGCTTGTGTCCGAAAGGAAGGAACATCTTTCTATGGCTCACAAAAACTAAAGGAGAAGTGAGGAAACAGGAAGAAGTATGGTGGGGGGCTGGGGTAGAGTCCCCTGGAGCCAAGTCCACCCAGCTAACAGCTGCCCGGGGCTGGTCATAGCTGGCCCATGATGCTGAACTTGAAAGCTTTTTTTTTTTGTTCGGGGAGGGGGGGGGGGGCCCTTCAAGATGATATAGGTACATGAAGTTTAGGTTAAAGGGGTGGGGTGGGGCACTCTTTATTTTTATTTTTGTATTGTGTACGTCACCAATTACTCTGTTCGTCGTTTGCTTTTTGCACTGTTTGTTCTCCTGCCTGTATTTTGAGCTAGTGCTAGGACCAGGCAGCTACGCTGTAGGGAGTCTATCTGGGGTTGGGGAGGTGATGAGGGGTGCCACTTAGCTCTGGGGAAGGGGAGGCCTGGACTCTTCTACTGGATCCGTGCACTGTCCTAGGTTTTTAGATCTCCCTGAGCCCAGCTGGCCAAAGCCAAGAGCAGACGGCCAAGATGAAACTCCTTTTGCCAGGAATGTGGCTTCGGTTCAGTTTCTGGGTGGACCACATTAAGATGTTCTGCTGGGGATAGACTGAGAGTCTTCAGTGTAGCTCTGATTTGGGTCAGGGGCCAGCTGGCCTTTTTGGGTTTCACTCACGCTGACTGAAACATCCTGCCAGGAAATAATCTGTGGCACTCATGTCCCCTAAACCAGATCCATATTTCTGTAACATCTCCACTATGGAGGAGAAGCTGCTCAGTGGATATCTTGAATTCTGGTGACTTGAAAAATGGTTATCTTCGAGTGTCAGTGGTGTTAGACTCCCGGGTGGTGGGGGTGGGGGCGGCACAGGGCCTGTAGGGTCACTACCGGCTGGTTTGAGAATGTAACCTTTTCTCTTTTTTCCACTGTTTGCCTAAGAGATACTGGCCTGAAATTGGGAGAGCACATTAGAGGTCAATTAGGCTTTGAAGAGATGGGGTGAAGTTCAAGTTAAGTTTACCTGCCCCTTTCTGTGTCTGGAAACTAATCTGGTTTTGGAATTGTGTTTTGACTTCTTTATCTTTTTAGAGAAGCTTCTGTTTTAAGGAATTTCTCTTCCTTCTTATCCTGCTTCTACTTTCTCCTGGGAAGACCTGGCCATGGCTTCTAGAATCTCAGTTGAACTTCAGAAAACAGCAGCAGTATTTTCCCTTTCCTAGCACATATACTCCTTTCTCTAGAAATTGGCTCACCTTGGGAAGACCAGGGAAAGAGTCCACGGGTTCTCTACCCTCCCTGGAGATTGGGGCAGGACCCACCCCGGTCAGCACAGTGCCTTTTCCTCTCCTGCTCTGAGCCAGGGTGGGCATTCCCTTTAGATTCAGGTCTGGGCAGGGGTCTTACAGTCCCTGCCGTGGGGCTGCTTCCCCATCCCTTTCTCCCCCTCCCCTTTGCTGGCCGGCTCTAACCTAATTCAAGTGTCTTCTTGCCTCGAGGAGCCTTAATGGCATCAAGTGGCAACATGTAATATTGTCCTCTATGCCTCTCCAAAGGACCTAGGAGAGCAGGTGAACTTTCCAAAGTGAGAGAGTAACAGATGCTCCTGTTCAAAACAAGGGGAGGAGGAGGAGATGCTTGGGCCTCCTTCTGCTGTGGCCCTGGGGGAAAGGAGCCTGGGGTAAGGCTCAGTGATAGTGCGGAAGCAGAACCAGAAACACCCGGGATCTGTTCAGAAATCTTAGAAGTCTGCTTCTCTTCTATGGAAAGATATAATTAGGGATCAAAGAGCTCTAAAAATATTGCAAAGAAGCCTTAATGTTCAAGCTTCAGAGAGATCAGAGTAATTTCTCCCGTTCTGTCCGAGCTAGGACTCTTTCTGTATTTAGACCTCTTCTGGGGCAAGAGGGCTAGATTTCCTCATTTTATTACGAGACCAGATTGGCATCAGTGGGTCAGCTGCCCAGCTAGGGCGGATTTCTTCTTTGTACGTGGGTGGCTTGCTGCCGATCTAGTTTGTCCTTCCCCAGCTGCCTTTTGGGTGGCCTGCCTTCGGCTGCCAAATCATTTTGATAAGAGCAGATATTTGGGGACTGGCTGGACTGGCAGAAAAAGAGCAGGATGGATCTCTTGGGACAGTCCCCTCCCACCCCCCACCCCCTCCAGGATCATAAAGACAAGGAGCCAGGATTGTGCCGGCAGCCAGGGAAACAGTAGTCCTGTTAGAGTTGGCAGGGAGGGCCCTGGCACCTCTCACATCCAGGCAGTCTTGTGAGGTGGGGGCACACAGCACCAGGAGAAGCAGAACTTCGTTCTCACCTCTATTTTGAGCTTCAGTGCTTTATTTCAGTATGAGGGAAAACAACAACAAACTGAAGTGTGCTTTCCGTCCTTTGAAAGGACAACTGTCAGGAAAGGAGAGCCGAGTTGCCAGGTGGGAGGGGAGAATTGGCAGGGAGAGTCTTTACGGCAAAACCAGGAATGAGGCGTTCTTGACTCCTCTTCCCTGGCGTGTTACGATCCAGGGAATGAAAAGAAATTTGACCCTGGATTAGTTCCCTCTTTGGATCCTCCTTCCACCATGTTCTCACACACTAGGACCAGCTGCCCATTCTGAGCTCAGAGCAGCCTCTTCAACAATTATTGGCCTAACCTGGCTTGTCAGGAAACCACCCCTGCCTCCCTCCCCCCCCCCCCCCCCATTGGGCCTGGCTGCTCTGTTCTATACCAAGTACTGGAGAAGAGTGGCAAGTTCTTAGTAGGCCTGGTAGCTCCTAGATTCCCATCCTCTCCCTGCCGCGGCGAAACAAACTGTAGCCACAACATGCATTTACAGCAGCACAGTGAGATGTGATTGAGGGGCTTTGAACCTGGCTGGCCCGGGAAAGCAGTGGGGGGTGGATAGAGCTGTCTTTCCTTCTGGGCTGTCTCCATCTGTCCCTACCCCTGACATGCCCCATCCTACTCCCACCAAAAAGTAAAAAATCAGGATGTTTTTCACTGTCCATTGCTTTGTGTTTTAATAAACAATTTGCAGTGACACTGTTGAGATTGAGTTTGAACTTGATTGCGAAGAGGTGAAGTGATTGGGTGGGAAAAGGGAGACATGGGGGCTCACTTAGCTGCAAAGGGCTCTCCTGGGACAAGACCAGCAGCTTTTGTCCATTTTAGCCTCGTGTCTCTTGCTTTTGTTTTCGCCGGGATGTTTGGTTAAGAGAATGAAGTTCTGTAAAACTGCCTGGCCATTTCAGCCAGCAGTGCATTCAAGGAAAAATAAACAGTTGTTTTGTTTTGTTTCCACTTTCACTGGAATGCCAGGCCATGACTCGACTCTCCCTCCCAATGCACATCTTTCCCTCAGCTTCCACGACAGCCTGTGGACAGACCGAGCCCTGGGATGATTTTCTCTGCTTTCTCCTTTTCAGGTGTGTTGTCAGTGTTGAGTATACATTGGGAAGGATGTATATGCAGAAAGAGCAGGAAGGATTTCTTTCCCCTGTAATGAATCTACCTTGTTCACAGCTGAGGAGCATGAAACTCAAAAAACTTCATTTACCCCAGGCTAGTCAGTAAACAGTGAAGCCAGGTTTCAAATTCAGTCTATCTGCTTGCAAAGCCCCTGTTCTCTCTAAGCTATAAGGATACTTGTGGATATCCCTTAATGGAGCCCTTGAAATGGATGAGGCACAATGCCAAGCACTTTTACAGAAGTTATTTCTGTTTCATCTTCAACAAAACAGTTGGTATTAGCCTTACATAGGTGAAGTGACTTGCCCAAGGCCATAGAGCCAGCCTAGACAGAGCTAGGACTTTACACCAGGATTCTGGCTCATCATTACTCTCTGTTACTCTGATTACCTTTCCTTTCCCCACCATGCTATGTGACTGGCTCCAGACTCCAGAACCTACCTGCTGTATTTCTCCAGCAAGAATGGAGGCTGCTGGTACCAGGAGAGTTTGGCCTACTTCCCTCAGTTATCCCTTAAAGGGCAGAATTCATTGCTCAGCTCCAAGAATGAGGCCAGTGTTGATGGCGTCTGTTCTCAGGGCCCAAATAAACCAGGAGGCCCACAGAGCCTCTTTCTTAGCTCGAGCCCACCCATAACTGGAGTTCTTTACTAATTCAGACCTAGCTGTTACTATTTCAAGTAGCTTTCCGCGAGCTGCCAAATGGGGGAAGAGACCTGAAGAAGCCTTGCTCTAGGGAGTTGCAGGGAGGAAAACTGACAGAAGATCTTGGGCCAAGTGCTGGGGGTTGGGTGAAACCGCTCCTTGGGTCCAGATCTTAATCTCGCGAAGGAAATCAGGCTCCCGGTTGGCTGGAGCCGGTGTGTCGGACCTTTCTCCATACTTGGTACCCCGCCCCCCCCTCCATCCCGTATAGAGGAAGAGAGAGGAGTTTTCTCCACATTTACTGGAAAGCTCGTTGGTATTAGCAGTGGTGAGGGGTCAAGGCAGAGAGGACGTGGAGCAGGGAGGTTCTGCAGTGGGATTGCCTCTGTTCTCTGACAGCCTGAGGTGGTAGGCACCTCACTGCAGGACTCTGGCCCTAGAGTCTTAGTTTTGTTTGTTGCCACCCACTTATATGTTAGTAAAAAATAACCCCACTTGCTCTTTTGGCTTGGCCTTGTGCTAAGACTTACTGTCCTGGGTCTCCTTGCCACTGCCACTGGAATCCATGTGTGGCTTCCTCAAGCCTGGTCCCCAGCTCATTTCCCCTCAGCTCTCTTCAGTCACCATGCTCTCCCATCCAGCTCCACCTCTTCTCCCCATCTGGTGTGCCTGTCCTCTGCTGAGGGGTCCTGGAGAAAGGCCGCTGAAATATATTGGCATCGTGACCACTCACGATTCACGCCCCCTGGTACCAGCATCGTGCTTTCGTTGCTGGTTTTGATCTCTTCACTACATCCAGGGAAGATGTGTGACTAGCTTGACTTATAAAGGAGGAAACAAAGGCTCAGAGGGGATAGATGACCTGCCCGAAGTCACATAGCTGGTAAGGGACAGAGTGAGGAGTGGGACTAACCACACACTCATGCTCTTAATGCCATGATGTGCTGTTCTTTAAAAAACAAAACAAAACAAAAAACAATTAAATGAAGGTAACTGATGATGCTGGGTGATGGTTAAATGGAGGTTTATTATATCATTCCTTTTCTGAAAAAGAAAGTAACTCTTTAAGATGTAGTGATACAGGAAATACATGAGCATTTTTTTAATTTAAAGTTATATGGATGCAAAATCTGAAAACTTCTCATTCTCATACCTACTCATCTAATCCCCAGAGGAGAATATAGGTGATGGTCTGGTGGATATCTTTCCTTTTATACGTATTTTATATGTACATATATTTATATGTATACGCATATATACATATACACATATTGATACAGAATTTTTTTTTAATGTTTATTTTTGAGACAGAGAGAGACAGAGTATGAGCGGGGAGGGGCAGAGAGAGAGGGAGACACAGGATCCGAAGCAGGCTCCAGGCTCAAACCGTCTGTGCACAGAGCCCGATGTGGGGCTCGAACTCACAAGCGGTGAGATTCTGACTTGAGTGGAAGTCAGACGGTTAACTGATTGAGCCACCCAGGTGCCCCTACACAGATTTATTCTGCACATGTGCACATGTTTCTTCAGAATCCATTAGGGAATTATTGGGTCAAACATTATATGCATTTAAAGATTTGGAAGTACTGCCCTCCACAAGGCTCCATGAGTTTTCACTCACCAAGCTTGTGCTGTATGACTTGGGAATATGCGAGAAATCCCTTTTGGAAACAGGTGGGATATAAATATAAATTCTTGCTTTGTAAAAACAGCCCTCAGCCAGGGAGATGGTGACTTGGCTACTAGGGAAGTTACCAGTTCTCAGTCCCAGACCACAAGGCATGCCTGCAGTCCCAGCTTTGAGCCGCCAATTCGATGCATGCCACCTTTAGGAGGGAGTAGGAAGGAGGACTGAAGTTCCCAGTCTTTCTAGAAAAAGCCCTCTGATGTCTTGCTTACCTTGGTTGCACCAGCACCAGGCCCCACCTGCCTGGCCTGGTTTGAGTCAGACTGCCTGGCTACCCTGGGACTGCCCTGGAAAATAGCCACTGTCACACCTCTTACAGCAAAGAAAACAACCAGGAGAGGGACTTGCAGAGCTCAGAGCTGGGGTGAAAGAGTCTGGCCTGTCCATGCTGGCCTTCCCGCATCTAGCCCAGGGAAACCTTGGGTTAAAACTTGCTAATCCGGTAGCTCTGTGTTGTCCTCTTTTCTCCAAACATGGTGTTAGTTTATGTACTTTTCAAAAAACACTTTTTAAAAAAGCCTTTTGATGCACCTTAGAAAGATTGGTGAAGAGAAGTAGCGACGGATTGGAGTTTATAGCCCTTATTCTTCCTACTCCTTCCATGTATGTATGTGTGTGTGTGTGTGTGTGTGTGTGTGTGTGTGTATGAACAAAGGTTCATAGGTAGTGACCCGAGAGAGTGTATGTATGTATGTGTGTGTGTGTGTGTGTGTGTGTGTGTGTATGAACAAAGGTTCATAGGTAGTGACCCGAGAGAGTGTAGGCCCCAGCTCCAGCTCCCCATGTAGGAGTTTTTATTTAATTTTCTTTTGAACAGGAAAAAGTGATCACATGTGAAGTTGCTTTTAAATTTTAAGAGAAGATAAGGCTACTTTGGTTTAACGTTTTCCTTCCGGACAAAGATCCTAAGATGTATATTTTTTAAATATATAAGCAACCCATGATCGTATGCTGGTGACAAAATAGTGCATAAGTAGCTCTCATGTCAAAAGTGACTATATTCTCTTTTTAGTTCGTTCCTCCTAATACTGTCTCCTCCCCCGAGGGAACTACGCTTGACACTTTAGTGTATCTCAAGATCTCTTCCTTTGCAGTTACAAATGCAGATCCATAGATTCATGTCCTTTTTATTTTATTTATTTTTACTTTCTTTTTTTTAAGTTTATTATTTTGGGAGAGAGAGCGTGAGCATGCAAGCGCCAGGGGGTGAAGGACAGAGAAGCCCAAGCAGGCTCTGTGATATCAGCACAGAGCCTGTGAGGGGGCTGGAACCCATGAACTGTGAGATCATGACCTGAGCCAAAATCAAGAGTCCATGCTTAACCAATTGAGCCAGCCAGGTGTGCCCCCCCCCTTTTGTTTTTCATGTCCTTTTTATTTTAAACAAATGGGATTCTGTGCCTTGTCCCCCCTGTCTCCTCCTACCCCCAATATGTCTTTAAGCTCTCTCTATACTGGTACATATAGATGGATCTCATTCTTTTTTTTTTTTTTAAGGTTTTTTTTCCTAACGTTTATTTTTGAGAGAGAGCACACATGCCCGAGCACACTTGAGCAAGTCTATGTGCTGACAACAGAGAGCCTGATGGGGGGGGGCTGGAACTCACAAACCGTGAGATCATGGCCTGAGCTGAAACGAAGAGTCAGATGCTTAACAGACCAGCCACCCAGGGGCCTGGGATCTCATTCTTTTTAACAGCTGCATAACTTGAATGGATGCAACTGTAATTTATTGTAATTTTTCAATGTTGCAAATGGTCCTGTGGTAAACATCTTTGCACTAAACAACTCTGTGCATAAAAGGGGTAATACATTTGTTACCATCCCTAGAAAGAGAAAAGCGGGGGATCCAGGTAACTATTCTTGAGAACTCTGAGAACAAAGGTTCAGTGAGCAAGTGAGTGGGAAATGGCTGCATTCTGAGCCTCCCTCCTGGTGATTCACAATTAAGTAGCATATTAAAAGTTCTGGAAATTCTTCAGTAACCACTCACTGCTGAGTGGTTTTTTTTTATTTTTTATTTTTTTAATTTTTTTTTTTCAATGTTTATTTATTTTTGGGACAGAGAGAGACAGAGCATGAACGGGGGAGGGGCAGAGAGAGAGGGAGACACAGAATCGGAAACAGGCTCCAGGCTCTGAGCCATCAGCCCAGAGCCCGACGCGGGGCTCGAACTCACGGACCGCGAGATCGTGACCTGGCTGAAGTCGGACGCTTAACCGACTGCGCCACCCAGGCGCCCCAATGCTGAGTGGTTTTAAAAGAGTTGTTTGCAAAGGGAAGGACTTTAATTCTTTGTACACATCTATTAAAATTTTCCTGAACGGTTTGGTAAATGCCACCGTGGTAATCTCTCAAAGACAGGACAGTTTTTAGATAGGAACTTGGCCACATACTGTTCCACCAGGCTGGGCAGCTGGGGTGTAGTAAGGTTTGGATTTTGTCCAGGAATGAGGCTAGGTCTGTCAGCCCCTCCCAAGCCCCTTACATAAGGTGAGAAGGACACAGCAAAGCCTGGCATGAATTAAGTATTGAGGCTGACCATGGGGAGAAAGGTGGAGTTTCACTCTGGCCTAAGTCTGGGTAAGATGTGATACCACACTTAGCAGACACACTACATCAGTTGTAGGCCCAGGCCTCTGACACAGAAGCCTGTTGATCCAGAATCCCTAGAGAAGGAGCCAACCTGGGTGTGAGAGGATGGCCTCAACCCACCCTTCACCCACTCAACCCCCTGGCCCACCTCTTCCAATTGGTGAAGTCATGGTTAACTTCCAGGGCTCAGTGCAGATGTTGCCTCTGTGAAGCCTCTTCCCGATTGGCCAGACCACTCCTGTGTGTTCCGGTAGCATCTTTGCTCTACCTCTTTTTATTTTATTTTATTTTTTAATGTTTATTTATTTTTGGGACAGAGAGAGACAGAGCATGAACGGGGGAGGGGCAGAGAGCGAGGGAGACACAGAATCCGAAACAGGCTCCAGGCTCTGAGCCATCAGCCCTGAGCCTGACGCGGGGCTCGAACTCACGGACCGCAAGATCGTGACCTGGCTGAAGTCGGACACTTAACCGACTGCGCCACCCAGGCGCCCCATGCTCTACCTCTTTTTAGAGCAGTCGGCCATCTGGCTCCTCTTTGAGTTCATTCATACTTACTGGGTTGGTCAAGAGGAAGGGCCACATAATGAATTATGTACTTCACAGTCTGTCCCAGCAAAGGGGAAGCTCCTTCATAGTGGAGCATTCCTTCACTCACTCACTCATTATTGAGCACCTACTGTGTCAGGCATTAGCTGGACTGCCAGAATACAATAGTGAGTAAGGTGGACCCAATCCCAGTCCTCATTCATATTCTTACATTCCCTGTAGTCTAGCACAAGGTCGAGCCCAAAGCCTGGCACAGTAGGATTTAGAAACTGTAATCTGGAAAGGTGCTTTTGCAAGGCAAGCACTTTTAACTTCTGTGCTACAGATTAAAAAACTCTCAAGATGCCTTGTCTACAGTTTATATGACAGAAAGTCATTTGACTGTATGAAATATTTTAAAGACATTTGAGGTGAGGTGACTTTGGGGACCTGATGGAGAGTCTGGGGGGTTGGCACCCCAGCCACCCTCGTGGTTTACCACCTGGCTGGGCCCAAGCAGGCGAGACGGCAGCCGGCCGCTGACCCGCAGGCCCCGCCCCCCGCCCCCGCCCCCGCCCCCGCCCCCGCCCCACCCCTCCCCAGGTGCCACCCCGGGCCCCGCCCCCGCTCTCCATAGTTACGGCGCTGCGGAGGCGGCGGCCATCTTGGCGGCGGAGCGATGAGCGGGTCGAACCCGAAGGCTGCGGCCGCGGGGTCAGCGGCTGGGCCGGGGGCGCTGGTGGCCGGCAAAGAGGAGAAGAAGAAGGCAGGCGGCGGTGTCCTGAACCGACTCAAGGCGCGGCGGCAGGCGCCCCCCCACGCGACAGAGGACGGCATCGGGGCGGCGGTCACGGAGCAGGAGCTGCTGGCTCTGGACACCATCCGGCCCGAGCACGTCCTGCGCCTCAGCCGGGTCACCGAGAGTGAGTGCCCGCTCGGCCGCGCCCTGCCCTCGCGCTGGGCCCCGGGCCCCTTGTCGCCTTCAGCGGAGCCGGCCGCTCGCCGCCTGACCGGCCCGGGGGTCCACCCTGTGGCCCCCTCGGTCGGCCAGGCCGCGCCGCCGGCCACTCCGCCGGGCGAGCTCTGCGCCTCCCACCCTCAACTAGACTAGGTTGGGAAGGGGTTCTCTTTGAGCTTGACTGCGTTCCCCTGCGTCCAGCCACGCCAGGCTTCTCCTGGGCCGGCCGCAGCTGGGCCTCCAGGCCGGCCGTTCTCCTCCTCAGCTGGATCTGTGTGGGTAGGGAGCCCCCCTTAAGCTTAACTGGATCCTCTTGACCCTGGTAAGTGGGACTGCTGCCCCCTCATCCTGGAAGACCCACAGGTATCAGTGAAGCTCCTGCCGAGCCAGGCTCCCTCATCCTGCCCACTTCCAGCTTCTGCAGCGTCTGCCTTTCCAGACCCCTACTTTCTTCCTCCGCCTTTCTGCACCCCGCTCCTGACAGCCCCCCTCTCCAGCCTGGCTTGACCGCCCTACCTCTTTTGGTCCCAAGCCTTGTCCCTTTGTGTGCAGGGGCGTCCTTCCTTCCTCAAACAGTGGCATTTCATGCAGATTTTAAACAGTCACATTAAAAAGTGTGTTGATAAAGTTTCAGTTTATGTACACGATCCAAAATGTGACTCCTGCTCTTGACACGTGTGCTCGTGAATTGAGGATGTGTCGTGCAACCATTCTACTACGCCTTTTCATGGATGTAGGTACGGGTGGGAAGAAACATATTGCCCACCCCCGTGTCCTGGTTCTCCTTCCTTTCTCTGTTCTCTTCCAAGCCGAGCCCTGACCTGATGCCCTTTGTCTTGCTATTTCTTCCCCAGAGTTTGCAGTCACCTTGTTAGACCCTGCTGCCCTCCACACTTCTAACCCTGCAGCACCCGCACTCCCGCCACGGACCTAAGGCTGCCACAGTGTCCTCTGCTGAACGGCTTTAGCTGTCAGCCTGGGGCCGCTCGGGTGTACTCAGGGAGCTGGTGGCAGCTCCAGTGATGTGGGGATGGGAGTTCAGGTGGTGGGCCTTGGTCCAGCCAGTATGAAAAGGAATTCCCATCTCTTAAGAGGTTTAACCTGATTCTGGATATTTCCATGTCCCCATTTGCCATCACTGTTTGGGTCGGGCCTGTCCGTTGCATGCCTGAGTATATCTTCAGTAGGTCTTGCTCTTCAGTTCTGACCCAGTTTTCATTCGGGGCCCTGAATGTATAGAAGTGCTCATCACCTGAGCCTTCTAACCTCCTACTTCCTCCTCATACCAAGGGGGAATCAGGCCGTTGTAATGCCTGGCCCTAAGCAGTGTTCTTGGTGGGCAGAGGTCCTGTGTAGGGGCTTGGGATTGGTGCTGTGGCTCAAATTCATGTCAGCAGCCTACTGGAGAAAGCCACAGGTCAGAGCTTGGTGACCTCTGGATTTTGTTAGCCTGTTCCGTTCAGTTGTGTATGGAGTACCCTCTAAAGGTGCAGAACCTTCCTCAGTCTTTTTCAGATTTAGGAAGTAATCAGGAGCTCTTCAGTTTGCCATCATGCGGTCAGGAGTCATCGTAGAAAGAAATCAGCAAAGTTTTCTCTGATCAGTACTGTATTGACCAGCTGCTCAGGTTGTCAGAGGTTCCACGTTACTTTGGCCCAGTACCCTCACCAGCCAGTCTGTCCTGTCACCTGTGTAGATGTGGCCCGCTGCCTGATTTGGTACAGCCCACAAGCTGAGAATGGTTTTTACAGTTTTAAATAGTTCGGTGGGGGAGGGGGAGAAGTCTTGCCCCACATGGTTCCATGCAATTCGTATTTCAGTATCTGTAAATACTTTTATTGGACTACAGCTATGCTCATTCGTGTGTTGTCTGTGGCTGCTTTTGCGCTACAGTGACAAGGGTTGAGTGGTTGTGATAGAGACAGTGTGGCCCCAGAGTCTAAATTATTTATGATCTGGCCCTTTGCAGAAAAAGTTTGCTGCTCTCTGCTTTGTGATACTAATGGCTGGCAAACAAGTACTATATTAGCCATTAGATTAGCATGAATGTTTTTAAATGGATTTCTAAAAAAAATTCTGTCCTGTTGTGATATTCAAGGGGTTTCCAAAGGAGTCCCCTTATACTATCCCTGTTTCTTAAAGTGTTACGATAATCTTTCATGCAAACCAAATCCATGCTCTTTTTTTCTTTCTTTGATCCCCTTATTCTCTTCCTGCAACATTTGCTTTTAACGTAAGGGGAAGTTTTTGAGTGTATTTTAAGTGAGTTGTGTAAGAAAAAAACCTGAGTTTGCTTCAAAACTGGAGGAAGAAATGAATGGTAGTTTTGGATGATTATTTAACAGCATTGGTGTCTCTCTCTCTCTCTGTCTCTCATTTCAGATTATTTATGTAAACCTGAAGATAACATCTACAGTATTGATTTCACCCGCTTCAAAATTCGAGATTTGGAGACAGGGACGGTGCTTTTTGAGATTGCCAAACCTTGTGTTTCAGGTAGGCCTCGGTACTGTAGCAGTCACTTCAAAAGGTCCTTGAGGCTCAAATTTGTGTGTACCATTGCATCCTGTGGCGTGGACTCCAGCGTGTCCACTTCCTTGCCTCCTCCTGAAGCTTGGGCTGCCAGGTGCCCTGGTTTGCAGCTGCGCTAAGAGGCTGATGTTTGCCGAGTATCTGCTCTGTGCTGGGCGCTGTGTCCCACATGTTTCTGTTTACATCAGGTCACGTGATCCTCACATCTCTGTGAGGAGCTATTACTCCCATTTTCCAGATAAGGACACTGAGTCTCAGAATTTCCAAGTGACTTTCCCACGGTCCTGTGCTCATTCCTCTTACCATGTCGCCTCTGTTTAGGAGAGGAAGCCTTGGAATTAAAAGTACAATGAAGAAAGCTCACCTGAGCCTTGTGTCCTGGGGACACTGGAAGGGTCATGCTGGGGGTCCCATTCCAGGCTCACCTGTCTTCTCGCTCGCTTTCCTTTCAACAGTGCCTTCTATTTTCTTGTAAGGCCTAGTAGGATGTTAATCTCCACCATTTTCTGGAGGAACAGAAAGCCCAGACCTATGAACTCATCTACTTGGGATTCCTTAAATTAGCCTTGAATAGATGCTTCCTGTGTTGTAGTGCACGCAGCTCCAGGGTGGTTCCTCTCTGGCTAGCCAGGCCACATCAAAGTCTTTGGAGCTCATCACTGGAGACGGAGCACCCCCTGGAGTTAGTTACTGGAACACCAGCACAGATGACTGCAGTATCCACTGAGGTCTGAATCAAGAATTCTTTTTGCAAAACTCTTCTCATATGATTTGCTACTCAGAAAGAGCCTGTAAATTTGGTAAGGCAGGTGTTAGTAGCCCAGACAGGTCGAAGGGCTTTCCTGAGAAGGTCTCGGCTCAGGTTCATTGCACAGGCAAGGCTAGAGCCCTGGTCTTCTCACCCCACCTGGCATCCTTCATGCTCTCATAATCTAGTGCTGACCAAGGCACCTGAAGGCTCCAGCTTGTGGATACTTAGCTGGTATTGGGAGGATCAGGGCCAGGCAGCCTCCTGGGTCTGTGGTATTCACGTCCCTATGTGAAATGTCCCAGTACTTTGGATGTTTCGAGGACCCCATGGCCATTTCAGATGTGTGGACTTGGACTAGGCTGGGCCCAGAGTAGTCATTTCAGTACAAAACTGAACTGTCTCAAACAGGGAGGCTACAGAACTTGTAAAGACACCTTGATTTTTGGGGCGCCTGGGTGGCTCAGTCGGTTGAGCGTCCAACTTCGGCTCAGGTCATGATCTCACGGTCCGTGAGTTCGAGCCCCGCGTCGGGCTCTGTGCTGACAGCTCAAAGCCTGGAGCCTGTTTCACCTTCTGTGTCTCCCTCTCTCTCTCTCTCTGATCCTCCCCTGTTCATGCTCTGTCTCTCTCTGTCTCAAAAATAAATAAATGTTAAGAAAAAAATTTATTAAAAAAAAAAGACACCTTGATTTTCAACTTCTCCAGTCTTTACCTGTAAGGATCTTGATTCACTTAGAATATGCTCACACTGAATCAGTACCCTCCTACTACACTTGTTCTGATGAGTTTGAATCCCTGAGATTTGGTCTGATTCTCTCTGAATCACACTGTTGGAGTGAGGGCTCTAGAGTCTCTGGCTCTGAACGCCTGCTCCGTCTGGTTCCCCATTTGCTCTTGGGCTTGTGATAGGCAGAGGGATGTTTGGGGTTAAAAAAGACAGAAGTTGCACCCACATTCAGCCAATACCTGGAGAAAATTTTTTTGTGGGATACTGGATGGCTACTAGTGGGAACTATCTCCTTGTTCACATTAAAATGGTTCTCTGATTCATTTTACAAAACTTCCATTTCCTGGGCTCAGGAATGGACTAGACTCACCCTCAGTCAGGTCCAGCATGTTGGCTCATTGCTTACCTACCTCACTGTTTCCCAGGTTGTCATTGTCTGATTTGGCATGGCCTGGGATAGGCGTTACAAGGCTGTAGGCCCATGTCTTCCATTTAAATGACAAGATTATGTCTTGGAGCTTGTCTTTGCTGCCTGTCAGAAAGTTTTGTGTTCTCTGAACTCGCCTTTTGCCTATTTTCAACCTTCGTAGGCACGTTCTTTTGGTTAGCAGCTAGCACTGCGACCTGATAACTATGTATAATATAGACCATGCCAGGGACCTAGTACCCAGCCTGTGTTTCAAGCTTCACTCTTAGGATACGGCCCAAGCCACTCAACTACATAAAAGGTAAATAGCTTAATGTTTATAAGAACAAGCTTCAAGTCAGATGGACCTGGGTTCAAATCCCTGTTCCCTCCGTGTACTGTTTGGGGAAATTTGAACTTGCTGCTTAACCACTCTGGGCTTCTGCATCCTTATCTATAAGATGGAGATAATGATGACTCTCCACAGGGTTGGGAGGATTCTGTGAAATGATCAGCGCAGGGCCTGCTATGTAGCAAGTGCCCAGTAAGTATCAGCCATCCTGCCGTTGGTGTTAGTGCTGTTAATTGATTGTGTTGTTTGGTGGCGCTGAGACAGTACGCTCAGGATTCCTTGTGCTCTTTCAGACCAAGAGGAGGAGGAGGAGGAGGAAGGTGGAGATGTGGATATCAGCGCGGGACGTTTTGTCCGCTATCAGTTCACACCGGCATTTCTCCGCCTCCGCACAGTCGGGGCTACGTGAGTACCAGTATTTCTGGAGGGAGAACACTCGTTTGTCCACAAAGAATGTTCTCGGTTGGGTTCTGGGTTGGCTTTAAAGAAGGGAGGAGGCAAAGTAGGGCTCACAGAGATTTATTTTGCAGAGTGGAGTTCACAGTGGGAGACAAACCTGTGTCAAACTTCCGGATGATCGAGCGGCACTATTTCCGGGAACGCTTGCTGAAAAACTTTGACTTTGATTTCGGCTTCTGCATCCCCAGCAGTAGAAACACTTGTGAACATATCTATGAGTTTCCCCAGCTTTCTGAGGATGTCAGTATGTATCCCCTGACTTCTTCCCCGTCCTAAATTCTTAGGACTAGAAGGAACAAACTTTGGAGTCTGTCTGGTCCAACACCCTCATCTGGCAGAGGAGGGAGGTAGTGACATGATGCCTCTCCGGGCATTTGACCTCAGGCTTCTCATTTCCTAGTGCTCCCGTCTAGGGTTTAAAATTCTGCCTGTATGGGAGCATCAGAGGTTTTAATAATGCAGGCCATCTGCTTTGGGTGCCTGCTGCAGGGAAAGGGGGTGACTGAGGAAGAGGAAGAGAGGGCCATGATGATTTCTGGGACTAGGGTTAGCCGGAGCGCCTCTCCGAGCCTCCGTTAGGCTTGCTTTTCCACTGTGTGCTAGTCATTGGCTTCTGCTCGGCGCTCCTTCTTTGCCCTCCCCTTTCTCCTTAGAGGGAGAAGCTAAGCTGGGGACTCAATAGAATCAGAGGTCTGGGGGCCTCGTCTTTCCCATTCCCTGCAAGTAGAGGTGGCGTAGATAAACTGTCAGAATAGAGCCACAGGAAATAGGGAGCTCTTATAGGGTTTGGGACAGAAGGAATGGCCGGATGGAAGTCACGTCTTAGGAAGAGTAATCCTGTAGTCCTGTGGAAGAAAAGCTGGGGAGGCACCAGAGGGAGGAGCCGAGGCAGGGGAAGAGGTGGACTCATCAAGAGAGAGAGCAGGCTTTATCAGTTCCCATGACTCTGGTGGAGCTCTCTCAGGCTGGCCTTATCTGTTAGTAACCAGGGAAAATGGCTCCAGAACATTGAGAATATGAGCGGGAGCCTGTGAATAGTGTGGGGGTTTGGCTGAGTTGTCGGGAAGGATCTGCATATACTGACTGGTTTTCTCAGAATCCCTTGTCCTTAAAATTGTTGTATTCTGAAAGCCAGAATGTTCCTCACTCACATGGCAGTGCTGCTTTTAGGTAAAATGAGGATTGCTGCCTGGGGTGGGCTGTTTATGACAGCATCTCGTCCTGGTTTGAAACCCGCTCCCCAAGCTGTGCCAGGATATGTAGATACTTGCAAGGAAAGATTATGCATAGTAGTACAAGTTTTTACCCAAGGTGGTAGGACTTTTCTTCTTGAAAACACATAAGCTAAAAGAGTGTGGAGGTCAATATTCTGGATATGAACCAAGTAACTTTGGCCTCGGTGGGTCCAAAGGACTTTCAACAGTCAGTTTCATCTTTTGAGACCTGTGGTAAACGAGAGCGTTTCCTCCAGAGGAACCAAAATAGCTTGTGATCGTTAACTCAGAACTGATCAGAGGTAGTGACTGTTAATTATCTTGACTTTCCAGAATGGTTAAAGAGGCCTGGGCAGCTGCCTGGACAAATGAGATTTAAATCTGGATCCCAAGACAAGCAGACCTTTTGCTGACTCTTTTGCGAGTTAATACCCTGAGCCATCCCCGGAAAAGGCTCCTTGCCCTTTGTCACCCCTCACTCGTGTATACCTAGGATCCCTTTGGTTGTCAGGAGTGCCCATGGGAAGTGGGCACAGTGAGGCACAGCTTTTGGAATTTGGACCAGAATGTCTAGAGGTGGGGAACAGACCAGAAGTACTGAATAAACAATGTGCAGTAGTCCATGTTCGGCAAAGGGTAATCCTGTTTTCCTGGGGTTCCGAGTACGAGTCCAGGCTCGAGATGCTCAAGGAGTGCCATGTCAGAGAGAGGATTGCATCCTTGTGTTGAAGTGGGTATCATGTTTAAGTTGGGGGCCTCTTTGGTCCTCTCCAGCTCTCTAAGCCTGGCCCCCTCTGTTCTGACCTCATTATTCTAACAGTATACGCACATGTTCTGGAGGGCTGGTCTATGAATTTTAGAGGGGGCACTAATTTTAATTTTTAAAGAGGTTTTTTTTTTAATTTTTTTTTTTTTTTTTAGAGAGTGGGGAAGGGGCAAAGATGGGGGGAACAGAGGATTCAAAATGGGCTTTGTGCTGACGGCAGAGAACCTGATGCAGGGCTTGAACAGGGCTTGAACTCACAAACTGTGAGATCATGACCTGAGCTGAAGTCTGATGCTTATCAGCTGAGCCACCCAGGTGCCCCTAGAGGGGATACTAAGTTTTCCCCCACCAATTCTGTGGGGCAGACTCACATGTAAGTCTTTGCTTTTTCCCTTTCTCTGACCTGCAGTTCGTCTGATGATTGAAAATCCCTATGAGACCCGTTCTGACAGCTTCTACTTTGTTGACAACAAGCTGATAATGCACAACAAGGCCGATTATGCCTATAATGGAGGCCAGTGACCGCTGTGGGAGTGGACGGGGAGGTGCTTTGCTGTGGCCCGAGGTCCTGGCACATGGAGGTGGTTGAACCTGCTGTTCGTCAACACACATCTGGAACCTGGTCCCAGGAAGCCAAGGCTGGGGTGGTGGTTTCCTGTGCTCCAAGAGAGGTGCCAAACAGTGCTGTGTTTTCTTCCCCAGTACTTTTTCTTCCCTTTTCCCTTACCCCTTAGGTTGCAGACGTATTATAGTAATGTGAAGGATTAGGGTAAGGCTACTGGAATCCAGAGAAAAAAGAAAATTTATTTTCACGTAGTCATAGCTGCCTGCTGGTTGTGCTGATGAGCCCGGGCCGCTACAGGCACAGCTGTGTCAGGGTAAGGAGGCTCTGGCCAGCCGGCTTGCCAGTCAGCGGCTTTTCCATAGGTTCCTGGGTGCTGTGAGAAGCTGAACGGTGGGTCTCTTCCAGGCAGCTCGCCCTCTCACTGGCAGTACTGCCGGTGGCACGGTCTGACCTCAGTTTGAGCGTAGTTCGAAAGCAACTGGAAAAAAAGAGGGTGTGTGTGGGTGCCAGGAGTGGAGGCACCAGCGGCCGGCAGGGCTGCCACACTGAAAAGTCCATGTTGTGGAGAGGCCTGCTTCTCTGTCTGACTTCCAGGATCCTCCGCCAGCCCTCCCGGGGATACGACAAGGTTTCAGCCTGGCAGTGCCTTCTCTTCCCGCTTTGGAGGAAAGACGAGCTTGCTCTGCGTGTCCTGCCTCCTGACTTTTGAGTATCTCCTGAGATAGAATGTGGCAGTGTTTGCTCTCGGAGCAGTAGGATCTCTTGAGGCCACATCAGGCCTCGTATTTTGTGTTTTTTGTTTCATTTTTTTTATTTCTAGGCTTCTTTCGGAGAGGTTTTATAAGATGTCAGTGGTGTTCCCAGCATATGTGATGTGTGGTTAGACTTCTGATAGTATTAATCAGGTTCCTGGGGCTAATCTGGCTCGTGTTGGGACTGGATATAGTTACGGACCAACAGCTACTTAAAGGAAGGATTTGATTTTTCAACACAGGAGAGCCTGCAGGATTGGCTTTGATAGGGATTTGCGTCTGAAACTCTGTAGATTTCTTATTTAGGAGGATTTTCCTGTCTGCCTTTCTACTGAAGTAGTTTCTGGAACCATCCTGGCAGGTCAGACCTCTAATGCATATTCTGATCCTTCATACTGCTAGTTGGAGTTCTTTTGGTTGTTTGGAAAGGATGAACTAGCCTGAGGTGGCTCTCAAAGGGTGCTCTCAAAATACCTTCCTTGCACATCCTTGTGGGTTATGTTTGTCCTCAGGCCCTTACTGGATAGACTCTTGCCACCTCAGCTCCGTATGGTTGTCTGACTGTGGGTGGCTTTAGCTGACCCTCTGATAAGATTGTTGCTGTGGCCAGGATTTTGCATCGATAGAAAGGTAGCGGTAGGAAGGGCCCAAGTATGTGGTGATAGTCATTGTGAAGCATCATAGTAACTGACGGAGAGCAGTCTCCCAAGATGCTTGGGACAAAAGCCATGCGGGGCCCAGGATGGAAGGGCCAGCGCTTTGCCACAGAAAGCCCCTGTGCATTCACTAACCAGTGTCTCTCCCTGTTTGGATTCTAGAGCGTGAGTGGCCTTGAACCTTGGCCTAGTAGTGCTCTGTGCCAGGCCAGAATCTGGGCTGTGCCAGGTGCTGGCAGCTTTCTCACTGAGAAAACCCTTACTTGTGTGTGTTGGCACTGGGTCCAACCGCTGAGGAGGGAAGAGACCAGGCACCCTGCAGACGGCTTACTCATCGCCAGGCCGGGTGAATCTTAGAACCGGAGTCCACTACAAATCTAGGTGCCTTATGTGTGGCTCTGTCCCACATGCTGCTGGGGAAAGCTGCATTGGCCTCCTTCCCTCCTCCTCTGTGGACAGACATCAGCACTGCTTCCTTACCTTTGGTTTCTCCTCTAGCATATTCTCCTCTAGCATATTCTCCTCTAGCTGAAGCTGTGTGCATATTGAGCTTGAGAATCGCCCCTTCTCTATGTGACAGCGGCCTAATCAGGAGATTTTCTACTATTTGATATTCACTTAGTATCTAGGATGTGGTTTTTGGAGCTTCCAGAGCTCTGCTCAGTTGAGTATGTCTTGGAAACGTGTCCCAGGATAGATCATGTCTTGTGGACTCGTGGGCTGTCTCTTATATGCAGTGTTAGCCTTTGCCTGGAGGGCAGAGGAGGCAGGCATTCTGGCCTGAATAGTGCTGTATTCTCCTCCCTACTGGCTTGCCTTAGTCTCACTGGGGACGGTTTTGAGGCCATGTGCTCAGTCTGTGCCATCTTCTGCTCCAGAAGGTCTGTCTGGTATTCTGTACCTGGGAGTCTGGATTTGTATGTCTCATTACTCAGGAAATCAGAGTTAACCACCCTGGGGTGTTAACCAGGGTGAGTTTCAAATTCAAGTTTTTTTCCTGAACTGGGGAGAGAATTGGAAGTCATATTTTCTCTGAAAGTAGCTGAAGCAATCAGGAGTTGAATCAGGAGGCCATGTTGTTAAGTTATCTGGACTGTTGATAGCACGTGTCTTGGGGGTAATCATACCATTGGAGGGGCAAAACGACCTGCATGGGGAGACCCTGCCTTCTGTTCAGAGCTGGTATCTGAGCGGCAGCTCCCGGAGGAATACATTCCAGCAGACCGCCGGGCCCATCTGTTGCCACGGGGCCTGACGCCTGCACCTCTTCCTCTCCTGTCTTGCTCCTGTTCCTCTGCCTTGGAATCTCCAGGAAGAGTATCTCTCTTTTCCTGTGGAGCCTTTGGGCTAAGATGCCCTTCTTGCTTCTCCAAAGAAGATCCCTGTTGATTTCATTCTGTCCTAAAGAGTACGCGGAAGAAATAACAACTTAAAGTAGCTGTGGGCTAACGTAGGCTTCCCCGTCCTGTTATGTTGGCTCGGAGATCTCTTGCAGAGAAAGCAGTTTTCAGGGGCATGCAGACTCCCTGAAGACACCTACGGCCTTTGGGCCATCTGATTCTCAGAGAGGGCCAGTGATTCAGGGAAGCTGGGGCTAACTGTAGACCAGCGATTCTTGAAATGGCAGTGACGGGGAATCTTCAAGGGGAATGCCTTCAAGGGGCATTCATTTCTGGAATGGATTTCCTAGGCTATGTGGACTGGATGAATTAGGTGAGTCTTGCCTTAGTGTCCTGCCACCCCTGTAGACTCCCAGGGCACTCTTTTTTCTCTGTCAAGTCACTTTCTTTTGGTGGCTATTGTCACCACGATGTCAGTGAGGTTTGGGGACTGGAGACAGCCTGCCCCCAGAATCCCAGCATAGATTTCCTTGCCAGGGCATGGGGCAAGGGGTTCCTGTGCAGAGGTGCTGCCGTCCCCAGTGTGAGAGCCTGGTCGTCAAATCATCACTTACTCACATTCCATGTTACAGAACATCTTCGCCACAAGAGGGGTCTGGTGGAGGCGGATTTACCCTTGTTTTATAAAGGATCATGTAAAGTCATTGAAGTTGTGAAAGTCTATTTTTTTTCCCCTGTAAATCTATTTTTCACAGAATATAAGAAACATCAATGACCTGATCTGTCCTTCCTCCTCTTTCCCCTTCACCCAAGATCCTCATTCCAGTTTGTATTGTCTTTGTGTCCAAAGTAAACTAGGTGACTTATTTGTATAAAATGTTATTTTGTCACAAGAGACAGTAATAAAAGATTTTCACAGTACACGCATCCTCTCTTGTGTCCTGAGTGGACCCTTTGCATTGCTGGGGGGAGCAGGTGTGGGGTGGGAATGGGCTTGGAGTTTCTTTATGTGACCTTTCTGTAAATAATGAGTAGAGGTGGCTTCTAGGGTGAACAGGGAACAGTGTTTGGCTTTAGGTTTTATATTTTTGCTTTGTTTCGCTGGGGGACTTTGGGAATTAAACATTTGTGTATTTTAAAGTTAGGCTTATTAAGGTGTACTTTAACTGCAGTAAAATTGACCTGGTTTAAGGGTACAGTTGGATGAGTACGCAATCTTATTACCCCATCACAATCTGATATAGGGATTTTGCGTCACCCCAGAAAGTTCCCTAAGGTTCCTGGTGTTGGCAAAGGGCAGTTCCCTCCCTTCACCCAAACCTCCTGCAACCATTGTCTGGTTTCTGTCTCTACTGGGAAATTTGCCTACTTTTAATACAAAACAACATTCTTGTTTAAGGTGAAAATACAATTTTATTTATTTTTTTAAATTAAAAAATTTTTTCAATGTTTACTTATTCTTAGAGCACGAACAGGGGAGGGGCAGAGAGAGGGAGACACAATCTGAAGCAGGCTCCAGACTCTGAGCTGCCAGCACAGAGCCTGACATGGGGATCGAACTCAGGAGCTGTGAGATCATGACCTGAGGTGAAGTCAGATGCTCAACCAGCTGAGCCACCCAGGAACCCCGAGGTGACAATACAATTGTAAAGTATGTCTGGTTTAGATGGTCTGTGGCACCCAAAGCAATTATCGGCCTCTGTTCACTCACTCATTTCCCCCTCTCCTGCTTTTTCCTGTCTTCTTTCACCCAGGGCTGGCGCTCAGGTGGGCCAATAGAAAGGTGAGGAAGGCCTCAGAGCATTTGCCAACCACAGTCATTCATCTGGCTTTAAAGTATTGTGGATTTAGAGGCTTTCTTTTAAATGAAAGGTAACATATTAAGGACTTTGCCACATCTTTTCATTGATCTCGGGGATGCAGGGTAAGGCCTTGGTGGAAGGCACATTTTGACCTGCGGGTCAGTGCTTCGGACAGGTGCCTGGCTGAGTTACAGCGGGAGAAAGACAGGGATGGAGGGATGTGTAGGTGCTTGGGAGGGTGTGGAGGTCTGACACACTTGTGCTAAGGGAAGACCCTTGTCAGCAACTGGAATTGCCAGTTTCCTGGGGAGGGTGAAGGCGTCCTGGGGCGGATGCTAAGGACCAAATGCATGGCATCG
The DNA here is from genome assembly GCF_016509475.1 of Prionailurus bengalensis. Classification (NCBI taxonomy): domain Eukaryota; kingdom Metazoa; phylum Chordata; class Mammalia; order Carnivora; family Felidae; genus Prionailurus; species Prionailurus bengalensis. The sequence continues at coordinate 16,791,749 of NC_057356.1, forward strand.
GGAGCAGTGCCCCACAACTGCGAGTGAGATGGGAACTACAGCGGAACAAGGGGGTAACATCCCTACTCCCCCCCCCCCCCCCGCCCCCCGCCCCCCACAGCTGCTGGGGGAAGGAGAACTCCCTCCCAGGCAACCCGATTCCTCAGGCCTGAATATTGAGCACCAGAGCAAGACGAGACCCTTGTGCTTCTTGGAGTTCACAGACCAGTGTGAGGACTGGAGAAGATGTCAGATGGTGGGTGCCATGAATAAGGAAAACAAACGCTGGGATGGAGAATGTGTGGTCAGGGCAGGCCTCAGTGAGTCAGGCCTGGATGGAGGGACGGTGTATTCCGGGCAGAGGAACAGGGCTTGCAAAGTCCCGGAGGCAGGAACAAGCCCTGCTGTTGCAGAAAAGCTACTGCAGAAAAGCTGCCTTGTGCGGCCAGAGCAAAGACAGCGAGGGCCCGGTGGGCATGGTGGGCTTGGGGCGGGAGAAGTGGGCGGGGGGTGGCCATATGGGGCATTTTAGTTTGCGGGCTTGGATTTTAGGAGAGGCGGGCCACCGTCCAAGGGTTTTGAGAACGGACGTCCGTGGACAGCGGAGACCGCGTGACCCCGGGAGAGTGCGGTTTGCGCTAGCTGGCGGGGGGCGGGGCCGGGAAGAGCCGCGGCGGACCCCGCCCCCGGGGCTGGAGCCCGTGACGTCCCGCCTCCGGCCCCGCCCGCGCAGCCCGGAGCCCGCGCTCCTGCGGTCGCAGTTTGGCGGTGTTCGCGTCCATGGCAGCTGCGCTGCTCGCCCGGGCCTGCGGCCCCAGCCTCCGAGGTGAGTGCGCTCCCGCTCCGCTCAGCGGGGCGGCGGCCCGGGCCGGCCGGGCTCTCCCCGGCAACGGCGGGAGGGCGGGCGGCGCCCCCTCCGGGAGCGCGCGCGGCCTTTGCCCTAGTTGGGCCGCTGCTGGCGCCTGCGCGGCCCCGGCTCCTGTTCCGACCCCCGCCTGCCGCCCGGCTCTCGCAATCGTATCAGCGCCCCGAGCGTCATTTCCCCGCCCCCTCAGGTCCGGGGCGCGTCCCTCCTCCCGAGCCAGGCCTGGGATTGAACCCTGACCCTGGGACTTTGACCTTGGACGAGACGCTCGGCCCGTCCTCCTCATATGGCGGGCGCGTGGGTAAAATGGTCCCGCCAATGTGTTACTGTTCTCAGGGAGTTGTTACGAGGGTCGAATCAGACACAGCCCGTGTAACACACTCAGTTCAGCGCCTGGCATATGGTGCCCAGTGAATGTTAGGTCTTCACACTGCACCTTTCTCTCCCTGTAGCCGCAGTGACACACGTGGCCAGGGCTTCCTTTGCCTGGCCAGAGACCCAGCTCACCCTGCAGGACTGCAATAAGGGGACCCCCCCCCCTACCCCCCCCATTGAGGTCTGTCTCTTGTCAGGCCCTGTGCTGAGTGCTGCAGTCAGGATCTCTTTACCCCTTCCACCCCCAGGAGCTAAGTACTGTTGGCCTCCACATTTTCTGGGAACTGAGACCCAGTGAAGTTAAGATCCTTGCCTAAGGACACAAAGCTGTCTTATTATTACCATTAGTGTCCTAATGGGATAGTTGTGTGCAAAGTGTTTAGTAAGTGGAGAAAGCATTCCGCTGGTGTGCATTTCTGAACAGCAGCACTATTGACATGTTGGGCCGATGATTCTTTTATTTTGTACTTTTTAAAAAATTTTTAGAGATAGGGAGTGAATGTGAGCTGAGGAGGGGGATGGAGGGAGAGACAAACTTTTTATTTTCCTATTAAAAATTTTTTTTTAATGTTTATTTTGAGAGAATGGGGGAGGGGCAGACACAGAGCCCGATGTGGGGCTCTATCTCAGGAACTGTGAGATCATGACCTGAGCTGAAATCAAGAGTCCAGTGCTTAACTGACTGAGCCACTCAGGTGCCCTGAGAGACAGAATCTTTTTTTTTTTTTTTTTTTTTTTGAGAGACGATCTTAAGCAGTCTCTACACTCATTGTGGAGCTGGCCACAGAACTCGATCCCACAACCCTAGGATCATGACCTGAGCCAAAATCAAGAGTCAGATGCTCAACCGACTGAGCCACCCAGACATCCCTGGGCAGATAATCCTTTGTTGTGGGATCTGTCCTATACATTGTAGGTAGGGTGTTAGTACCCCTGGCCCCTACCTAGTTCACAGCGATAGCATTTCGCTCTTCAGGTGTAACGACCAGAATTGTTTCCAGACGTTGCCAGATGTCCTTTGGGACATTCCTGGTGGAGGCCCACCAAGTCATTGGTTTATGATGGTGATGATGCAATCCCTTTCCACCAACACCTGTTCTTGCCGCAGCTCTGCGTCCTTGGGACTGGTGTCAGTTGCACACTATCTACCAGTCTGTGGAACTTCCCGAGACGCACCAGATGCTGCGTCAGACGTGCCGGGAATTTGCCGAGAAGGAGCTGGTTCCCATTGCCGCCCAGGTGGACAAGGAGCATCGCTTCCCGACAGCCCAGGTGAGAGTTCCAACCTCAGCAGCCCCTGATGGTGGTCTGCCAGCTGCTCCTGGATGTGTGGGGACAGTGACAGCCAGAGGCACCGAGACTCCCAAGCCAGGAACCCTGGGACCCAGAAAATGTTCTGGAGGTTTCCTTCGTTCAGCACGAGGCCTGGATTTAACTCCTGGAATAACAGTAATAATGGTGCGTGGTCGGCATGCTCACTGTGTGCCAGGCCTTGTGCCTATAGTAAGAGTTAACGTTTGCAGGGTGCTCGGCACGGTTCTGAGGTGTGCCAGCCCATCCGCGTCTCACCGTAGCCCTGTGAGGTGAGGGTACTGGTATCCTACATCCGGTTGTGCGGTTGGTAAACCCAGAGGGACTCAAGGGTTCAATAATGGGCCCCAGGTCACGGAGCTCGGGAGTTGCACAACTAGGGCTGGGACCCAGCTCCTCGCCAGACCCGGAGCTCTCAGTGCGAGGGCTCTTTCCCTTGACGTCGGCGCATCTGTAATTTCACGTTTAAGATGTTCCTGCCGTAGGGACGCCTGGGTGACTCAGGAGGTTAAGCGTCCAACTCTTGATTTCAGCTCAGGTCGTGATCTCACGGTTTGTGAGATCAAGCCCCACACCGGGCTCTGCGCTGACAGCAAGGGCCCTGCTTGGGATTCTCTGTCTCCCTCTCTCTGCCCTCCCCCCCCCCCCCCCAGCCTCCAGTAAATAAACTTTAAAAAAAAAAAGCTGTTCCTGCTGTATTCCCGGGCCTGGCAAGCCATGTGGCACATGGTATAAATATCCAGTAGCTATTTGTTCAGTCAATAACTTGTAAAAGAGGAAACCTTTCTGGCCTCTTCTCTTGGCCTGTTTTTTTTCACTCTTAAGGAGTTCAAGAGTTGCCATCCATGTCTTCTGGGCTCTGGGGCCACTTTTCCAGCTTAGAAAATACTGTGCTGATCACAGCATATTGGGCACTGTGCTTAGAACCATGGCAGTCCCTGGGGAGCTCCAGGTATAGTAGAACCTGGCATTCTGGGCACTGGCATCAGGGGGATAACTTTTGAGCTGTTGAGTACTTCATGTGCACCTTCTTATTCTAGTCCTGAGGACGTCCTCACCTGCAAGTCTAATCTCCATTTTGCTTCTAGAATGCTTACAAGGATTAAGTGGGGGTAATGCCTGTCAAATTCTGGTGCCTCCTGGCCCTTGGGAAATGGTAGCTATTATTAATACCATTACGTTGAGAAATTTGAGGCAGAGGTAAAGTGATTTTCCAGGGTTACTGATCCGTGGTGCTAGACTTCATATCTCAAGTCTGGCTGGCTCCAAAACCCTTCTCCATCCACACTATCCACGTGGTTGTTCCAGAAGCCCCGCTGGCAGGCAGGGAAGCCCCCTTCTAGTTGGGAATATTCCCGTCAAAGGTCTAAGCTGCCCTTCTGCCCTCTGTACCCACATGCCCTGCTCTCAGTAACCTTATCTGGCAGTTTCCCTTCATCTTTCGGTGCCGTTAATGGAGATGTGAACAAACGCCATCTCTCTGCAGACAGAGGATGGGAGTGAGCGGATGACCATTGACAAGCAGGAAGAGCTCAGAGGCGCTCTCCCCAGAGCGGTTATGTGAGCGTGGCTGTGTGCTGGGGCTTTTCCTACCAAAAGACAGTCGGCTTGATTTACTTTTCCTATCCTATTCCTACATTCCCTCAAATTCTTACTAATATTACAGACAGATTTGCTCTGGGCAAGAAAGCTGGCAATAGAAACAGACTTTTTGACGAGCTCCTCTGAACTAATCCTCTGGCTTTATAATCTCCTCCCTGCTTCCTGGTGCTGGGTATTTTTCAAGCTAACCCTCCGGAAGAGGGGCAGACACAGGTATGGGGGGAGGAGACCATGGGCGGCAGGCAGCCTCCTTCCCTCTGGCAGGTGGGGGCCGAACGCACGGCCACGGCTCAGGGTCGCGATGGCATCTGTATTTGGGTCTGTGTTGGTCAGGGTGTTTTCATGTCTGTGATGTCATCAAATTGTCCCGAGTCCTGCTGTTATTATCCCCTTTTCGTAGATGACAAAGGAGCCGTTGTTTGAATTGCCTGGGGTTGCAGAGCTAGGAAGGAGTTGTGCTAAATCTTCGGATTTTGCCACCACCCCGCTTGTCTCGGTGGCTGATGGGATTATGGAGGTTAATCAGTACTGGCCTCCCTTGGCCACGGATTGAGGAGGCCTGCTGGGTTTTTGCTTCCTCCCTCTCTGTGTTTCAGGGAGTGGGGGGGTGGTGCTCATCTCCCAGTTGCAGCAGGAAGGCCAGGGCTTAAGCGGGCAGAGGGAACAGAGCTCGAGCCACACAGAGGATATGGCAGGTTGCGGAATTCAAGATAATAATCCCACTAGTGTTTCCAGATAAAATAGACATAGGAACAGGAATAACTATCATTTAGGGCTTACCGTATTCTAGGTGCTTATGCCTTACATCTTCAGCACAACACTCTGGGGGTAGTTACTTACCCCAGAGTAAGTGGGGTTTTTAGATGAAAACGGAAGCCAGGGGTTAAGCTTCTTGCTTCCCAGTCACACATATAGAGTCAGTAGGAGTCTATAGACTCCTGAGCCCGGCCTGGCCTATAGTAGATGCTTAGTTAATGATTTCTAATATTTTTTCACCACCGCCCAGAAATGTGGGTTTATGGGGGAAGGGTCAAGGGGAGAAGAATTGGGGGAGGCAGACCCAACTATTAGGTGGAAGGCTGGTGCCAATTTCTGGTTACTTGGCTGGTTTGGGAACCTAAGTGCAACTTCATTCTTCCTGGGTCCAAACCAAAAAAAAGAAAAAAGAAGAAAAAAAAGTGTAAATATAAACTTACAATGTTATTTTGTCATAAAGGGAAGCAAGAAATAAAATGGTGTTTCAACTGATTTTGGACTCACCAAACTTTATGTGTAGAAAACTGAGCCCGGGCGCCTGGCTGGCTCAGTCAGGAGAGCGTGCGACTCTTGATCTCAGGGTCATGAGTTCAAGCCCCCTGTTGGGTGTGGAGCATACAAAACAAAACAAAACTGAGCCCCATTTCTTCTTCACTCGGTGACTGTTTATTGAATAACTTTAATAGACCAGGTGCAACACCTCGTCTTTTTCATGCCCTGGCAGGTGATGGTGCTACGCTGACCTGGTTAGCCACATAGAAACCTCTAGGGCCCTACCCCATTTTCTTCTTCCTCATAGCCACCGACTCTTGTTAATTCCACCCTGGAAATGTGTCCTGATTGCCGCCTCCCATGTGTCTCAAGCAAACTTCATCGGTCTCTGTTCCGGGAGCATCCCGTTCATAACCCATGATCCTGGTTGTGCTCAGCACATCGCTGGGCGTATGTCTTCCAGCACGGATGTTGCAGGCAGTGAGCTCCTATTTGGGTTTGCATGTCCCTGTGCACACAACACCTTGCTCTCAATGAGTGCTCGACCTTCAGCAGATGGTCGCCCGGCTGTCAGGTAGCCCCGAATGTCCTTGCTGCATCAGCTCGGAGCACCCACGAGCCGACAGCGGACACTAGAGGCGGCGGCCAACGGGGCCTCTTTCCCTCGAATACGCAGCCAATCTCCAACAGGCTGGGAGATTTGATTCTTCTAAGGGGGTTAGTTTGGGCTCTAGTGAGCACACACATACTTAGGATCCATTTGATTTGTAAAAATGTGAGCTCTAGAGGCGACTTGAGGCATTGACTTTATATGAAGTACCTGCTCAGCGTCTCCCAAACCCAAGGCAGGCGGTGCCGAAGGCTCGTTCCGTCGCAACCAGGAAAGGGGTGTTACTCTTTCTCGCGTCTTGGGAGTTTGGAGACCAGTAGGCTTGGCCTTGTCGGGGCTGGTGCCTCTCTTTGGGCTGCAGGTCTGGCTCACAGACACAAGAGACCGAGGGTGGCCATATGAGTAGCTCCGGGAGGTTCCCCTTGGGACGACTCTGAAGCCCAGGCCCCTCTGCTGGTAGCCGGTGGCCATCCGCGCACTTAGATCGGAAACGATTTCTACCACTGGACACGTGTTCTTTATGTTTCTGCTGCTTTCCATCTTGGCCCTGCTTTCTTTCTCTTTTTGATGATACTGCGTGTTCTTTCCACGGCCCCGCTGGTTCTTTCCCTCGATGCCGGTCTCTTTTCCAGGACACACTTGGGTGAGGGCACCTCGTGGCCATAACTGCTTCTGCCTCTGTATTGTTCCTAGAACATTCCTGCCTCTGGCCGTAACCTTTTGCCGGAGTTCTCACGATCTGCTTCAGAATAGAAAGGTTGGAAAGGGCAGCCCCAGGCCCCAGGCATCCCTGATGAAACTGGGGGAACCTGGTTGTGTGCAGGCTCTGGGCCTGGCGTGGGTGAGTGCCTGCCCTCAAGTGTGTTGGGGCTGGAGGTTTTTCAAGCAGACACTGATGGCAGGAGGTGGGGGAGGAGGGGACATGGGTGAGACTCTCAAGAGGAATGACCGGTCAGGGGTGCAGTGATCTCCTACAGTGACAGCTGCCTGGATAGCCAGTGGGAGGCGCTGCGGAGGGGAGAGTGCCCGGAACTCTGGCTTCCTTGTAGCGGAGACTTGGCTTGATTCCTTGTGTCCTGGAACCCCACCTGGGATTTGGGTTTCCTTTTTGTTTCCGGGGATGAGGTGGAGTTGTGGGCCTAATCCGACCTTTCTTTTGGGCCGAACCCGGAAGGGCTGTGGCATGAGGAGGAGGTTGGGTGGCACTGGTAGGTAGCGTGGGGCAGTTTTGCCGGTAGGCCAGAGAGAGCCTTCCAGCGGGGTGCCCTTCTAGGCTTGCGCATGCGTCCTGGAGGCCTGCGTGTTTCCGGCACCTGGTGGAGTGTGGCCCGGACTCCTAACCCAGCACCACGTTTCTCCCCCTGGCATGGGTGAGTTGGCTACCTTCAAGTGTGGGTCTGATGGTTTCTGTTTGGAGGCCACGCTCGTGCTGGCACAGCGTCCTGTGAGGCCCCACATGGGTTCAGATACAGCGCCGAGTAGGTCACTCTGCCTTGAACCCCTGCCCCCCCCCCCCCCCCCCGGGTGCTTCCCACCTGCTGAAGCGATACAGCATCTCTGAGCAGGCCGCTGCCCCCCTCTGACGGCAGGTGTGCGGTCAGCACAGAACATTTGTCTTTTCAGCGGGTCTCGAAATGACACATCCCTGGCGCCTCTGGGTACTTTATCACCGTCTGTTAGTTTCCTCTTGCTGGTGTCCACAGACTAGCGGCTTGAAACGACACCACGTTATTATCTGACAGCTCCTGGAGATCAAAAATCTGATGTGGGACCCGCTGGGCTGAGAGCCGCATGCTGGCCGGGCCGCTTCCTTCTGGCGGCTCCAGAGAAGGGGCCATCTCCGTTCTCCGACCCTCCTTTCTCCCTCTTTCCCTTGTAAGGACCCTGGAGATGACATAGGGTCCCCCTGGGTAATCCAGGGTAACCCCCATCTCACCAGCCTTAATCTCACCTGCAGAGCCTCCCACCCATGTCGCCCCCCTGTGGCTGCAGAGCTTCATTGCAGTTGCGGCTCTGCAGCTCACTGCCTTTCGGCAGACACTTGTGGTCTTTCCGGAGTGGCGGAGGGGAGTAAGGTCATCCCAGGTGTGGAGTCTTACAGGAGAGTCTCCCCGGGAGCGGTTCAAGGCAGAATCTGGTAAGAGATTCATAGAGGGGCGCACAGATCATTATGGAAGTGCCCCTCCTCCCATCCATTCTTGTCCGGATGCCAACTTGTCAGCTACTTAATGATAGTAAGTGCCATTCACTGATCAGCTTGTGCCCGGCACTGGGCTCAGCATTTTATATATATTGTCTCAGTCCTCAAACAGTTCTGTGACGAAGATCCTATTTGCAGAGGAAGTGTAACAATTTTATAATCATGGAAATAATATGATAGAAAAGTGAGAAGATATTGTGAACATTCTTATGTTTGCTTCTTTTAAGTTAAAATAACGTAAGAACGTGGTTACAAGAATCTAGTGACATAGAGGGGCTTGTGGAAAGCAACGGTGCCCTTCTCCTCCCCCCGCCCCTGCTGCTCCCCACAGTCACTTGGTTTTATTTGCTTCTTTTTGAAGCTCGGTAGGTTGTGTGTGGTCCCCGTTGGGCAGAAGGAAAGCAGGCTGAAGGAGGGTAGGCAGTTCGTCCCAGGTCAGAGGGGCGGAGCTGGGTGGTGTGCTGAGCTGGTTATGGCCCTGGGGTCACGGCCCGGCGTGCAGTCCAGCTGCACTGCCTCCGGGCTCTGGCTCCGAGCAGGTTGCTTCATGTGTCTGAGCTCTGGAAAGACTCAGATGCAGAGCTGGGCACATAGTAGTCACTTGATGGTTGACCATTACTAGTATTGTTGTCCTGCATCAGAAATTCCAAACTCTTACCACTTATTCGCTCTTTCACGGGCACTGGGGATAGCACAGTGGGCAGACAGCAGTCTCTGCCGTCATGGTCAGGGAGAAGGATCGTAACCGAAACCAGCAGGGTAATAGGTGTGAACCTGCACCCGCCTAAGCACCGCATTGGAAAGGTGGAGATTCTGGGAGGGCACGCAGTTAGAGGACAGAGACGGTAGCTGGAAGAAGCGAGGCTCGAGCTGAGGTCTGAAAGGAAGGAGGCCGCAACAACTCATTTGCAGATGATCGGAAACAGCATGTGCAAAGACCCTGTGGTGGGGCGGCAGAGTATGTGCGTGGGGCTGAGAAGGTCAGTATGACACTGTGCTGCCCTGCTTCTTACCTTGGAGGCCCCTGAAGGCTTCCTGTATCTTCTGCCTGCTCGCTGGCTGTGGCTACAGACACAGAGGTGACCCAGTGTGGAGTGTGGGGGCACAACAGCTTCAGTCCACGGTGCTGTCATGCAGACCTCAGCTGAGGCTGGGTCTTCAGTGTCTGGATTCGGGCATCATGGGGTGGGTGGATGGGGCCACATGGCCTGTTTGTGCAGACACCGGCTCAGGAGCTAAGGGGTGCTCGCCTGACGGCCCTTGCCATGACATCCTTCTTTGGGGCCAGGTGAAGAAGATGGGCGAGCTCGGACTTCTGGCCATGGATGTGCCCGAGGAGCTAAATGGTGCCGGCCTTGATTACCTGGCCTATGCCATTGCCATGGAGGAGATCAGTCGGGGCTGTGCCTCTACAGGAGTCATCATGAGTGTCAACAATGTGAGTTCCCTCTCCTGGGTCCCTGGGACACACAGGTGGAGGGGAGGCTCCCGTGGGCAGGTGGGCACCCTGGCTATGTGTCCAGGCACCCTGGGCACAGCCAGGCCTTGGTGCCCAGCCCCCAACCTCCTCTGGGCTTGGTCCTTTCAGGTAGGGCCCTGGAGAGAACAGGTCTTGGGGTGGGGTCCACAGGCAGGCAGGTGGCCTCTGACCGCCTCCCCGCGCCCACCCCCTCCAGTCCCTCTACTTGGGGCCTCTCCTGAAGTTCGGCTCCAAGGAGCAGAAGCAGCTGTGGATTACCCCTTTTACCGGTGGTGACAAAATTGGCTGCTTTGCACTCAGTGAACCAGGTACCATGGTGGGACAGCGGTCAGCCCCCATCCCCTCACCTCAGGGTCAGAGTGACGGACTTGGGTTGGAGCTGGGTTGTCCCCCAGGGCAGAGGCAGGAGGGGGGCCCGCGAGAGGCGAGGGCACAGGTCTTCCGTGCGGGCCGCCTGGGAGCGACCAAGGAGCACGCAGTCACCTCAGCTGAGCCGGTGAGGGATGCCTGGCTCTGGGGTCCCTTTGGGGTGAAGACGCCCTGCTGTGCCACCCCCCTCCCCTCCTGGACTAGTCTCCGAGGACTCTGGGAGCTGGTGCGGCCTGGGAGCTTTCTGTTAGGAGCCAGAACCCTGATTCTTTGGAGGCCGGGTGGCAGGGGCCTCGTGCTCACAAGTGGGGGGTGGGTGGAGCCCGGGTCCCCTGCTTGCTGGTGGCAGCGCCCTTTGCGGGGTGGAGGCGGTGGATTCTGAGTCTGTGCGTGGGGCAGGGAATGGCAGCGACGCAGGAGCCGCCTCCACTACCGCCCGAGCGGAGGGCGACTCGTGGGTCCTGAACGGCACCAAGGCCTGGATCACCAACGCGTGGGAGGCCTCCGCCACCGTGGTCTTTGCCAGCACGGACAGATCCTTGCACAACAAGGTGGGAACCCCAGGGGGAGGGTCGATGAGACCTCCGGGATGCAGACCTTTCGCAGTTTCTTCACCCGAATCCCCTCGGCTCCGTGGAGCTGTTCTGCTCTTGGCCGCCTTGGGGCTGCCCCTTCCCCTCTCTGGCCGGTTGTTGGCCTGAGGCTGGAGTCTGCACCGTCCCCAGGGAGGCCAGCAGAGGGCGTCCCGGCCTGAGGTCTGAGGGAGGGAAGGGGCTGCTGGTGTTTGGTGGGGGATCAAGGGGTGTGGCCTGGGCCAGCCCCTGAGAACCTCTCTGGGTATGCCTCGCAGGGCATCAGTGCCTTCTTGGTTCCCATGCCGACGCCTGGGCTCACGCTGGGGAAGAAGGAAGACAAGCTGGGCATCCGGGCCTCATCCACGGCCAACCTCATCTTTGAGGACTGCCACATCCCCAAGGACAACCTGCTGGGGGAGCTGGGGATGGGCTTCAAGATAGCCATGGTGAGCCCGGCAGTGCGGGCAAGGGCTCTGGGGCCCCGCTGGCCAGCCACTGACCGGGGCCTTCCCCACAGCAAACCCTGGACATGGGGCGCATTGGCATTGCCGCCCAGGCCCTGGGCATCGCCCAGGCCGCCCTCGATTGTGCTGTGAACTATGCCGAGAATCGCAAGGCCTTCGGGGCCCCCCTCACCAAGCTCCAGAGCATCCAGGTAACGAGTGGAGCCTAGCCTGGATGCCGGAGGGAGGGCAGCCCGGCCTTTCCTCTCCGGCTCCGAGGTGAGCTTTTACCTGCTTGCAGGCTCTCCCTCCTCCTCCCTCCTGTCCTGGGAGGGAGGGGTGGGGGGGTGGGGCGGCCACTGACTGAGGCGGGGCTGGGTTCTTGCAGTTCAAGCTGGCGGACATGGCCCTGGCCCTGGAGAGTGCCCGGCTGCTGACCTGGCGTGCTGCCATGTTGAAGGATAACAAGAAGCCTTTTACCAAGGTGCCTGTGGCAAGGGGGTCCCTGGGCATGGCCCACAGCTTTGGTGTGCCGAGGGAGAAGTCCGGGTGGGGTCCCGCTTCCTTGGGCCTCGTAGGCTTACTGCTTCGAGGGGAGGCTCCCCAGGCCCGGCCTTGCTGAAGGGCCATGAGCTGGGGGCTCCTCCCCAAAGTAGTTTCTGACCCCACCATCCCTTGTGCTTAGGAAGCAGCAATGGCCAAGCTGGCTGCGTCGGAGGCTGCAACTGCCATCAGCCACCAGGTGAGTGTCCTGGGTGCATGAAGAGGTGCCTGGGTGTGAGGTCCCCAGGACTGAGTAGCTGAAAGTGGGCCGGTTACCCCTCCCTCGCTGGTCCCTTACTGTGGCCGATCCCGCCCCTGACACGGCCTTTTCCCTCCCGATCCCCTGCTTCCCCCGCAGGCCATCCAGATCCTGGGTGGCATGGGCTACGTGACAGAGATGCCGGCCGAACGGCACTACCGCGACGCGCGCATCACTGAGATTTATGAAGGCACCAGCGAGATCCAGAGGCTGGTGATCGCTGGGCACCTGCTCAAGAGCTACCGGAGCTGAGCCCCACTCAGGTGCCAGGCTGACCTGAGGACCGAGGGGAAGGGGGCGGGAGCCATGAGGCCTTAGCCCTGGCTCCCATCAGGGATGCTGGGGGGGGGGGGGTGGACAGGCGGAGGGCGTGCCTGCCCTCTGCTGTGGACTCACCTGTTGCCCTCACTCTGCCCGCCCCAGACCAGACTGCCTGGGGGTTAAGTCTGGGAGAAAGGAAAGGCGAGGGGCGGTGGCCAGCATCGGAGGACACCCATCTTCAGCTCGGTTTTTTGGCTCTGCTACCTTTTCACAACCGTGCCTTGTTTTCTTCATCTGAGTGGACCTGGCCTCCTGGCGGCTGAGTTACCACCATGGGGCCCCCATTTCCTTTCTCAGGTGGGCCAGGCTCTTGGCAGTGTCTGCTCCTCTCCCTGAGGTCGGGAGTCAGGGGGAGGAGTCGGCTGGGGGCCAGAATGACCGGACCTCATTGTAGCACAAGTGTGTTCTCCTCGGGGTTCCCAGGGATGTCTCGGGAAGGCTGTGTGGCTGGGTGACTGTGGACGACCTGGCGCCCCATAACCCTGTACTTTGTGTGGGAAGGGCTCCGAATCACTCTTCGGGACAATTGAGCGTGGAAACTAATAAAGAATACCTGTGCTCTGGTCCTCACGTCCTTGTCTGGGTGCTGCTGGGGAGATGGCCCGTTGGTGGCTTCTGTTGCCCCGTGTGAGTATGAGTGTGTGTTTGCGTGTGTAAGGCTGACTGCAGGGGCGGCTGTCTGCACGGGAGAGCTCCGGGACCAGGCAGGGTTGACTCAGTTAAGGAGGATGCAGGGCTGGGGCTGGGGTGAGGGGCTAGGACCATGGCCGCCAGGTAGGGAGGGCAGGTCAGGGCCTCTGGGCCCATAGTTGGGCCCAGCCCCCGAGCAGGAGGAAGGAGGGTGCCTGATGGGTGGGGAGGGGACCAGGGACTGGGCAAAGCTCAACAGGCCTGCAAACCTGGCTGTGGAAGGGGGGGCCTCAGCAGCGTCCTTTGCTCAGGGTGGCCGTGCTGGAGCTGCTGGTGACGGGCCTGGTATCCCCAGCTTTGAACGACTGCCGCCCAACGTGATGAGGCAGCGGCAAGAAAAACGGAACAGAGACAGATTTCAGAGGAGCCGGGGTCGGCCCTCCCCGTGAGGCCTCTGGAGGGAACTGGAGGCGGAGCCGTGACCCATCTGGAGCCCCCATCGCGCGGGCGCCGACCGGCTGGGACCCTCTTGGTGGCGGAAGCTGCCGGGAGCCTGTGGCCCTATCCCCGGGCCCTTCCTTTGCTCCCACGCGAGGGGCTGGCTGGGTGCGCCGCCCACTGCGGGTCCTGGAGGTCAGGTCAGCTCTGCGTGGCGGAGCGGAGCGCACGCGCTGTGGGGCCAGGCCGCAGGTGTGCGGGCGTCCTGCTACCGAGCCGCACCTGTGGCCGCATGCGTCTTCCCCGCACGCTCTCTAGGTCAGGCTGCGGCCCCGGGCGGGCAGGCGGCAGGCGGACGGTGGACATCTGGGTGATCTGTGCCCCCTCCTGCTCCAGGTGAGCGCCCAGGGGCTTGGGTCCTAGCTCGCACCCTCTTTGGGGCTCCCAGATCTGCCCCTGTCGCCGCCCTGGGCTCAGGTGCGAGCCTGAGGTGGGGGGTGCGGGTGGGATTCGGGGCTTCTCCCCAGCAGCGGCCAAGTTAGACCTACCCCAACCGAAGCAGATGAAGGTCTGTCACTCCCGAGACACCGACCCCACGAACAGCTGGGAAGGGGTGTTCCTATGGCTCCCTGACCCCTTCAGCCAGATGGCACTGGCTCCTGGCCCAGCTGAAGGATGAGGGAACGGGCAGGTGGTTCATGTTGTCTGGGCCATTATTCTAGGTAGGGTGGGGGGTGGGGGGTGAGGGAGTTTAATGATGTTGAGGCCCAGAGGGGAACAGAGGGAGCCCAAACTGAGCCTTAGCCCCGGGCAGGGGTAGTCCAGCTGGAACCCAGCTCTCCTCAGGACTCCGGCCCCTCCTGGTTTGGCTTTAGGCCCACCTGCCCCACCTGCTCCAAAGCGTGTGGGTCTTGACGGGCCTCGGGCTGGAGCCGCAGACACTGCTACTGAGTCAAAGGGCTGCACGCCAGGGGATGGGCCTGTTTCCAAGTCCCAGGTGGGTATCTGCTTCTCAGAACCGTCTGGGCCTTTCTGGGAAGACGGTGGGAAGAGCCTCACAGCGTCAGGAAGGGCCGGGAGCTGAGCCAGGGTCCAGTCTGCCCTCTAGTCCTTAAAGGGGCTGGTGGGGGTGGCGGGGGGTGGGGCAGTGAGCTCACCAACCCTTGGCTTTGACAAGGAGCGGGCCTCTGGTAGATGAAGCCAGCTCACGAGTAAGTGCTGAACTCCACCCCTGCGTCTGTTTGGACCTGAACTGTTGGAGGAGGTCTCGGACATCACGTCCCTTTGTGCCCAGCATGTATTTCCTGAGAACGAGGACATTTGCTGATGCACCTACAGGATGGTTACCGAAGGGGCAGCGTAACAGTGGTCAACTGTCATACAGAGACCCCGGTCACAATTTATCCATTGTCCCATTGTCTTTCTCATTTGTTTTCAAGGTCCAGGGTCACTTGCCGCATTGAGAGGTCTCTTGTCTCCTTCACTCCAGGACAGTTTCTCAAATGGTGTTTGTTTCTCACGACATTGGCATGTTTGAAGTGTCCAGGCTGGTCATTTTGTAGACTGCCCCTGGGTCTAGATTAGTCTGATCATTTCAGGACTGGCTTCATGCTGTGGATTTTTGGCAGTGAGAATGTGGTGAAGCTATTTTATTGCTGACTTCTGTTGTTGGTAGGTTACCTTCTTCTGAATTAATCTGAGGTTTGTCAATGATTTCAGTCTTTCTTTTTTTTTAATGTTTCTTTTTAAGAGAGAGAGAGAGAGAGCGCGCGCGCGCGTGCGTGTGGGGGAGGGGCAGAGAGAGAGGGAGACACAGAATCTGAAGCAGGCTCCGGGCCCTGAGCTGCCAGCACAGAGCCCGACGCGGGGCTCGAACTCATGAATTGTGAAATCATGCCCTGAGCTGAAGTTGGACGCTCAGCCGACCGAGCCACCCAGGCGCCCCCTAGCTTCCCTTTGTAAATCTTGATACCGTGTTTTCATTATTCCATTGTTCTGAGTCCCACTGCGCATGCGTTGTCTTTTACCAGTTATTGAGAAGAGTATTATTTTATTAACATGGGATTTTCCTCGGTATTTTTTGTTACTGATTTTTTTATACACTTGTGGTGAAATACATATAATGTAAAACTTACCGTTTTTCCTCAAGGTACATTCAGTGGTATTTAGCACATGTACAGTGTGCAACCATCAACACCATCTCGTTCCAGAACACTTTTGCCAGCCCAAAAGGAAATTCCGCACCCATCGGTATTGATCTTCACCTCAATTGCGATTGTGGTCTCAGAACATTTCCTGATTATTTAAATTCTTTGAAATTTGTTGAGATTTACTTCACGGTCCCTAAGTCACCTCTTCGTAAAAACCAAATCGTGTTTAAGAGATTCTTTTTCCCGCTTTGATACGTCGACTGTAGTTCGTTTATTCCGATTCCTGCCTGGTGTCTCATTGTATAAATATACTTAGGAAGTTCCGAGTTTTGCACTGTCACAAACCGGTGCAGAGAACATTCTGGAATGTGTCTCCTTGTTCGTGTGTGACAGCTTCTGAGTATTTAAGTAGAAGCGGTCTTTGCTGGACTTTGGACTGTTTCTTCAGCTTTCCCAGATGTTGCCACATTGCCTTCCACAGCAGTTGGATTAGAACGCAGCCTTCTAATAGGGCAGGAGCATGTCTACCCCTCGGTGCCATCAACTTTACACTGTTTCTTCACTCTGATTGTGATTTTAACTCCCATCTCCTTGGTTATTACTGCATAGCTTTTTCACATGGTTGTCGACCCTTGTGGTTTCTGCTGTGAATGGCCATTCCCGTCTTTCGTCCGCTTCTTCCCTTACTGATTTGTAATTGTCTCTTGGGTTATATTTTGGATGCTAATCATCCGTCAGCTGTCTAGTTGCAAAAAGGCTCATACAGCGTGTGGCTTCCACTTTTTAAAATGGTTTCACATTTTCATGTTCACTCTTTAAAAAGTTGTTTTAGAACTAAGTTTTGTTTTCTGCGAACATTTCAAATACATATTTTGTGGTAAAATGACCATCCGTTCTCAGCGATAGTTCCGGTGCATCATTCCAGACCTTTCCCTGCGCATCTGTGAACATCTCATTTATGTGTCCCTGCCCCCACAAGACGCATACTCCATGCATTACTCAGCTTTATTCACTTTACATTTTTCTCACGTCAGTACATTAAAAAAAATTTTTTTAAATTACATTTTAATTTTGTTTTTGAGAGACAGAGCGTGAGGGGGGGAGGGGCAGAGAGAGAGGGAGACACAGAATCGGAAGCAGGCTCCAGGCTCTGAGCCATCAGCCCAGAGCCCGACGCGGGGCTCGAACTCACGGACCGCGAGATCGTGACCTGGCTGAAGTCGGACGCTTAACCGACTGCGCCACCCAGGCGCCCCATATCTGTCTAATTTTGTAACATTCTTGGACATAACATCATGATTGAGTAGCTATGTATTCTGTGATCTCTAGGGCCTTGGGGTATGATGGAACAGATTATCAGATGTTAGAATACTTACCGTTAACATTAGGGCTTATGCTGTGCATCTGGTATCTGTTTTGGGGTCCTGAGCTGTAGTTACCACAGCTAGTCACGTAGCAGGGATGTGCCTAGGTGGGCATCTCATAAGAGTTCTGGATTCTGAGGCTTGAGTGGCTGCCCCGGGGCAGAGACGTCTCACATCTCTGTGGTTCACAGAGGGCCCCTGGAAGACCGTGCCCAAAGACACAGCCAGTGGGATGTTGAGGAACGGCGGTTGCCTCTCCCGTCGGTCACAACCACCTCCTGTTACCTCCTAGCTGGACCTGGCTTTCCCTGGAGGCTGCCACAGTGGGGCGGTGGCACGGCCGGGCTGTGCTCGGCCGGGCTCAGTGTCGGCATCGGGACCCCTCGGCCTCTAGGTGCCCTTGGCTGGGAACTCATGCTCTCACAGGCCACAGAGTGACTGCAGGCCAGGGAAGGAGCGGGACCCCTGAAAACCTTCCGTCCCCCTGCCATCCTCCCTGCCGCACCCCATTCTCCTGCGGCTCTGTGGATGCTGTTGTGATTACAGTTGGCGTATTGAAGGGGTTTTATATTAAGTATGTTTGGTCTAAAAATAAAAAGCACTTCATCTAAAAACAAAATCTGTGCAGCCCTTGTAGAGGGTCTGCTCTTGACCTCTCTGGACGTCACCTGTGTGTATCTTTTTCCTGCTGCTTCTGTATTGTATCCTTTGCTTAAGAAGCCTTAGCTGTGCTGTAACTTGATCTCAGATCGTCCACATCTTTCTAGTGAATCACCAAGAGTAGAGGATGGTCATTGGACCCCTGACCTATCTGCTGCATAGCCCCCGACTCTGCTCTGGGCTGCTGTTGATCCCTCTGCATTTGGTGTCAACCACCCTCTGTCCCTGGAATTTCACTTGAGTTCCTTAACGCTGTATGCTCTCCTTTAACCTCTGTAGAGCATTCAGGGTTTGGCTAAGGAGGGGATCAGCAACCTAGGCCAGCTTACTGTCTTGCAGGAAACCAGAAATCATCTTACTTACTTATTTATTTTATTTATTATCATTTATTTACTTATTATTTATTTATTTATTTGAGCACAAGCAGGGGAGGGGCAGAGAGAGAGAGAGAGAGAGAGAGAGAGAGAGGGAAGCACAGAATCTGAAGCAGGCTCCAGGCTCCAAGCTGTCAGCACAGAGTGCAATGTGGGGCTCGAACCCACTAACTGTGAGATCATGACCTGAACCGAAGCTGGACGCTCAACTGACTGAACCACCCAAGCGCCCAATCATCTGTTATATTTTTGAAAATTGTTTATTGCTGATGTAGTTAAGTTCTTTTATTTCTGTGTGTTTATCTGGTTATGCTGAAGAGCTTTCTTGTTTGTTCTCTCAATGGATTGCCTACTCAGAAAAGCTCAGTCATCACTGCCAATGATCCGTTCTGTATTATGCCTCTCATTTCTTTTTCTTATCATGTTGCATTGACACCTGCATGGCCACCTCTGCTTCATGGGAACGCCTCAGGGGTGTCACTGTTAGGTATGACATCTCTTTGTTACACATTTCTGGGGAGGTAGCCATTAGTGACTTCAGAAAATTTCCATCTGTTTCTAGTTTATGGACAGTTTGTTTTTCTTTTCTTTTTAACGAGGAAAGGGTTGCAGATTTTTAAGATGTGTTTTGAAGGTGATGGCTTTTCTCCAGTTGTAAATGTGTGGAATTACATTAATACTTTTCTCCTGTTTGGTATGGCTGTTATGCTATGAAGCTTAACTGGTCATGGTTTATTATTCTCATATAATGCAGGATTCAGTTTGTTAATATGAGCAGTTTTGCATATATATTCATAAGTAAGATTGATCTGTAAAGTTTTCACTTTTTATTCTGACCACAGGGTTATGCCAAACTTGAAGAAGAGTTAGGTTGTTTCCAACATTTTATATGCCCTGGGATAGTTTAATTAGCAATAAAAGTTTTGTTATAACTCTCAGTAAAACCATCTGGGCCCGATACTTTATTTTTCTAGTAAAAAGAAAAAAGAGGTGTAACTGGTAAGTTACACAATTTTAAGGGTACAGTTTTATGGATTTTCCTGCATGACTGTCCTGGAATAACCACCATCTAGGTAAGGCTATGGAACGTTTCCAGCACCCCACACTTCCCCTCGCGCCTCCTGATGAGTGAGTGGCTCCCGAGGTGACCGCTAATCCAATTTCTATCACCATAGATTAGTTTTGCGTGCATTTCAACTTCACATAACACTGTGATACAGCATGAACTATTTCGATGTCTAACTTTCTTCACTCAACATTACGTCTGTGAGATTCATCCATGATATTGAATTACGGTCACTAGTTCATTTTTTAAAAATAGTTGTCTCTTCACTGTATGAATTTACCCATTCGTTCTACTATTGGGTTGTTGGGTTTCCAGTTTTTGTCTGTTACAAATCAAGCCGATATGAATATTCTTGCCCCTGGCTTTCGGGACACGATCACTCTGTTCTGTCGGATGTAAGCATGGGGGTAGAATTGTTGCTCATAGGGTATGCGTGTGTTCAGTGGCTGCTGCCCAGCATTTCTCCCCAGCAGCTTTACCAACTTACCCTCTCATCCACGATGAGAGAGTTGCCCCAGATCCCCACTGATGCCTGCTATGAGATGGCTTTTTAAGGGCAGGGGACAGATTTTTTTTTTTTTTTTTTTCAGTTTTCAGACTTTACACGGCAAAATGGGGAGGAAGGTACAGAGAGTTGCCATATGCCTTCTGCCCCCACACATGCACAGCCTCCTCCTCCATTATCAACATCCCCCACCAGAACGGTACATTTGTTACAATCATCGAACCTCACTGATATGTCATTATTACCCCAAGTCCATCGTTTACATTAGAATTCACTCTTGGCTGTACATTCTGTGGATCTGGATAAATGTGTAATGACATATATCCACCATCATAATATCATGCAGAGTATTTGCACTCAGGACAGATGTTTAACTGCTTTTTTAATTTGTTCTAGACTTACTAGTCCATTCGGGGGTTTTTTTGTCTGCCTTGTCTAGGATCAATTTTGTTAATTTATGTTTTCCTAGACAACAGACTGTTTGCATAGATTTTAAATCTAACCAGCATAATTATTATAGGTTTTGATGTGCAATGTTTCCTTAAAAAAAATTTTTTTTTAAACATTCATTTTTTTGAGAGTGAGAAAGACAGAGCGTGAGCAAGGGAGGGGCAGAGAGAGTGGGAGACACAGAATCAGAAGCTGTTTCCAGGCTCTGAGCTGTCAGCACAGAGCCCGACGTGGTGCTCAGACTCCCAGGCTGCAAGATCATGACCTGAGCCGAAGTTGGACGCTTAACCGACTGAGCCTCTCAGGCGCCCCCGTAATGTTTTCATTGTATGTTATTTTTCTTTAAAGTAAAAAGTACAGTGGCTCAGTCATTTAAGCCCCCAACTTCGGCCCAGGTCGTGATCTCATGGTTTGTGAGTTCGAGCCCCGCGTCTGGCTCCGTGCTGACAGCACTGAACCTGGAGCCTGCTTCAGATTCTGTGTCTCCCTCTCTCTCTGCCCCTCCCCCACTTGTGCTCTGTCTCTTTCCCTCTCTCAAAAGGAAACATACATTAAAGTAAAACGTACAAAGATTAAATAGTATTGCAGAGCTGTAACAGACACCTCAGTGCCCTGCCTTTTTCATTTCCTTTTCATTTCCTGGCTC
Source organism: Prionailurus bengalensis (assembly GCF_016509475.1). Lineage (NCBI taxonomy): Eukaryota > Metazoa > Chordata > Mammalia > Carnivora > Felidae > Prionailurus > Prionailurus bengalensis. Next base: position 16,812,212 of record NC_057356.1, read on the forward strand.
TTTTGGTATATACATATTTATGCTGTTCACTCAATTTCTTGATTTATAATTTGGGATTCTATAGGGTCATGTCCTGGTTATAAAGGCTGCCATTTTAGCTTTTTCCCCAGCCTGCTCTCCCACTTCCCTTCCCCCAACATTCTCAGCCGAGTTATGTCATGATTCTTGGCTTAATCAGTATTTAGTGTTGACCTCATTATGACCATGTTACTACTGTTACCACCAAGCCAAGGAGTGATTTCCTCCTCTTCTCTTCCCCCTCCCCCCCTTCTCCTCCTCTCCTCCTCCCCTCCTCTTCCTCCTCCTCCTCCCCTCCTTCTCCCCCTCCTCCTCCTCCCCCCTCCTTCTCCTCCCCCCTCCTTCTCGTCCCCCTTCCTTCTCCTCCCCCTCCTCCTCTCCTCCCCCTCCCCTCCTCCCTTCCTCCCCTCCTCCCCTCTTTTCCTCCTCCTCCTCCTTTCCTCCTCCCCTCCCCTTCTTCCTCCTCTTCCCCTTTTCCTCCTCTTCCTCCTCCCCTCCTTCTCCTCCCCCTCTCCTCCTCCTCCTCTTCCTTCTCCTTCTCATCCAATGTTTTTTTTTCTGGAGTTAGTAATTGTCTCATTTTTCTACTTGCTTATTTCTGTGAATCTGTCATGGATTTCTCCAATCTCTCCAACAAAGTGAAAAACTCCTCTGATTTAATTTTCTACGTGTTTACACACATCGTATGTCTTGTAAGTTCCATGTTTTTGTTGGTGCCATCCCTGTAGGAGGCTTCCCGTGTTGGTCTAGGACCTTTAAGAAGTGACACCAAGATGGGATTAAGTATGCGGGGATTTTTTTCTTGAGGAAATACCTGTGTGAGAGGAAATGAGGGAGCCAGCCCCGGGCTGGGAGAGCCACGGGACTGAGATGTAATGACACCACGTGGAGGAGAGCAGAAGGGAAGGTCGGGTGGACGCATCCTGAGGAAATTTCTGCAAAGCCATCAGGGAGTCTTGAAGCTAAGATTGGCTATCACAGGAGTCCTGGGTCCCCCAGGAATCACCTGCCTCAGTTACCCTGTTGTCCTGGGAGGGGCCCATGGCAGGCGAGGCCTCCGTGCAAACTGGAGGATGGAGTTCAAAACTAGGCCGCGGGGGCTATTGGTCAGCTGTTCTCCCTGATGCTGGAGGTCCGCGAGGCACATTTCAGTTGTTTCTCTACGGAGGTGTGGGGAGCAGCAGTTCTGTGGTTTCTGTGGGCCTTTCTTCTTCCGGGGAAACTCAGGAGGAAGTCAGTGAGGTGAACTACGGTTCTTTGTGCTGCGGTCGACCTTGGGTTTGCAAATTCCTCCTCACTCGCCTCCACTGTCCGTTCTATATTCATCTTGGCCCCAGCAATCACCTTGTGTTGGTGGTTCTGCCTGCTGGAGTGGCCCAAACCTTCATTTCTGACGGGTCTGAACACTTACCGGCAGACCCTTTTCAGCCTGGGGTTGCTGCACGTGTCCGTCCACGGTGGGAGTGGGGCAGGAGAATACCAGAAGGTGCCCCGTGGCATCACCTGGATTCCCTACAGATTGTTCCCATCCTCCTTCCTCCTGATCCGTCGCCTCTGCCAACACGGTGATTCCCGTTTCCTTCTGCTGCCTCCTGCAGACGTCCACCTTGCCCTGGCAGCGGCCGGAACTTGCAGTGCGCCGGGATTCTCTCTGCTCGCCCCTCTGGTGACGGGGACTTCCTACCCTGCCGAGCCCCAGGGTGGTGGCATGGGAGGCACAAAAATGGCAAATGGGAGCAACTCCTGTTCCCACTCCGTTCCAATTGAGAGCCATGTATCCTTCCTATGAGGTCTCAGAACTAGATAGAAGTCTCTGATTTTTTAAAAAATATTTTTATTTATTTTTGAGAGACAGAGCACGAGTGGGGGAGGGGCAGAGAGAGAGGGAGACACAGAATCTGAAGCAGGCTCCAGGCTCTGAGCTGTCAGCACGGAGACTGACATGGGGCTTGAACTCGGGGACCGTGAGATCATGGCCTGAGCTGAAGTCGGGTGCTCAACCGACTGAGCCACCCAGGAGCCCCAGAAGTCTCTGATTTAATAAAAACACGGTGTTCTGATCGACACCACCTATTCTTTGAGAACATTTCCTTAGCTGGCATTTCAGCTGTGCCTTTAGGCCACTGAAGCTTTGGGTGAGGCGGCTTCTGGAAGGCCCAGTGTGTGACACAGCCAGTGGCTCCCCGAATCGTGGGTGCACTTCTACGCCTCTGTCACGGCCACATGCTGTGCTTGCTGTTTGGCCCGCAGGCCTGGGCATCAGGCTTTCTATAAGCCCCTGGACAGTGGTGCTGGCTGAGGCTCTGTAGTTGTCTGTCCTCATGAGGACGAACCACTGGCCCTTCCAGGATGGAAAAGGATCAATGTTGACTGGCTACCAAGTGGTCTTCCCAAGGAATTATGCCATAAGGGGAGCTCAGGGTTGGTCTCTGCTGCTGACCAGCTGGACATCCTGAGGCAGGAGCAAGTAGCTCAGTCTTTTTTTTTTTTTTTTAATGTTTATTTATTCTTGGGGGGGAGAAAGAGAGAGCACAAGTGGGGAAGGGTCAGAGAGAGAGGGGCACAGAATCTGAAGTAGGCTCCAGGCCCCAAGCTGTCAGCACAGAGTCCGACACAGGGCTCGAACTCGTCAACCTTGAGATCATGACCCGAGCCGAAGTTGGACGCTCTACTGACGGAGCCACCCGGGTGCCCCTAGATCAGTCTTGATAGGTGGGAGTCCATGCTGTTGATGGCATTTGTGGCCTTTCCATCCATGCACCTGCTGTGCCAGTTCTAGGGTGGCTGGTGGTGAACACTGGCCAGTGTTGATCCACTGGGTCATTTTGTCTGCTTGGTTGTGCAGCACCTCTTCCTTAGTGGGTAGCTGCGTGTTTGTGTGAGGGTCTGAGTTTCAGAGGTTTCCGTGTGGCCTTCTCTACTATGACAGCCCTCATTCCACACCCAGGGACATAATATGGGCATCATTGCAACTGCCAAGTTTATCGATGCCAATTATACAAGCAGGGACTGGAGCAACGACCTGGATGTAGGTGAATCTACAGACCCACTGAACCCACTGTGAAGTGGCCTCTAGCCAGGATGCCATCTGGGACCTGACCCTGTCAGCCCCCACTCCAAGGAGGGGGGACTTGGGGCGCCTGGGTGGCTCAGTCGGTTAAGCATCTGACTTCTGGTCAAGGCATGATCTCGCAGTTTGTGGATTCAAGCCCTGCGTCGTGTTCTGTGCTGACAGCTCAGAGCCTGGAGCCTGCTTCGGATTCTGCGTCTTCCTCTCTCTCTGCCCCTCCCCCGCTCATGCTCTATCTCTGTCTCTCAAAAATAAATAAATGTTAAAAAATTTTTAAAAAGAAAAAAAGGAGGTGGACTATGATGAAACACTGGGCCTTTGGACATCAGGGTCAACTCAGACCCTGTGTCCAGTGGTCCTTGAAATATCTGGTTAGTCCCTTTCCCCCCCGGTCTGCGTTCACCCAAGTAAATGACCCTTCTTCTTTTGGGGAATGACTGAGGGGAATTCTCCTGGTTTATATGCTTGTCATGATGTTACAGGGTCCATGGTGATGGCTGGGATGTCCTTGCTTCTCAGGACCTAACCACTTTTCAGTCCAGGGGTCCCACACCAGTCCCTGTGAAGAGATTAAATCTGTGACTCAGATCCCTGGAGTCACCTCAGCAGAAACGAGGAATAGAGATGAGATTATCTGGGAAAGATCTGTGGATGGTCCTCTTGTCCACTGGTGTGAATCCTTGTGTGCACAGGTGACCCACAGAGTTCTTGAGAGTTTTATACCACTGCCAGCTTGGACTGAATGGGACAGAGAGAGGGGCCAAATGAAAGGAGGCTGTCTTTTAGAATTGTGCAGGCGGGAAACCACCCGAGCAAACATGCCGCATTTCACAAAGAAGGGAGGGTAGAGCCGTGGGCCATGAGAGTTACTCCCAGGCCCTGAAACCTAAGGGGGGTTTGCCCAGCTGGATTTCAGAATGTTTTGGGACCATGGTTCCTCTTTTCCTCCACTTTCTTCCCTTTTGAATGTCTGTATACTTGTCATCCTATAGCTTCCTGCTGCCAGATTTTGGGAGAGGATAATTGGTTTTCGAGTTTCACGGGTACCCTGTGCTCTGGGATGGAGTCTGCTTGGAGCCTGGCTCACAGCTGACCTAAGTGCTGTGGAAGACGAGATCTGAGGCTTTGAGTTGCTGCTGCAGTGGGTTGAGACTCTTAGGGACCAAAGCAATGGGATGGATGTATTTTGCGTGTGGATGGATATGAATCACCGGGGGCTAGAGGGAGGACTATGGCAGGCAGGATAACACCTCCCCACCCCCCAAAGACATCCACATCCTAATTCCTGGGACGTGCACAGAGAAAGGGACCTTGCGGGCACGATGAAGGGTTGGGCTGTGAGGAGGGGAGAGTGTCCTGGATTCGGAGTGCCTTTCCAGGCTGCAGTTGGAGAGGGAGAGATGGGCTGTAGAGGGGGTGGGCTGTCGGGAGATTCACAACATCACTAGCTCTGAGGATAGAGGAAGGGGGCCAGGAGCCCAGGAGCACGGGTGGCCTCCAGAAGTTAGCAAAGGCAAGGCAGTGGTTTGTCCCCCAGAGCCTCCGGGAAGGAACGTGGCCCCTACTGATGCCGTGATTTTACCCAGTGAGACCAGTGTGGCCCTTCTGACCTCCGAAGTTGTAAGGTAACACGTCTGTATTGTCTTAAACCGCTAAGTTGGTTGGTGCAGCAGAAATGGAAGAATAACAGGGACATCATACTCTCTTGACCCCCTCACAGCGCCACGCTCCCCTGACTCCCCCACCAAGCCGGCTGGTCTTCCAGCAGTTGTGCTTTCCAGCTTCTTGCTGTCGGCGCCACCCCTGGACCATGTGATGCGTCACGAGGCCAGCTCTGTGATGGCCTCTCCTATCAGTGCTGGCCCGCAGAGGAGTGCCACCTCTGGACTTCTTAGCGACGCGGGCCCCCCCTCCGCTATTCCTGATGGCCTCCTTCTGGCCGTGTGTGAAATATCTATTCCAGCATGCCCACTTAACTTAGGCTCTTTATTCTCTTGCCCAATCATTTCTGGCTTTTCCAGGATTCTAAGAGCTAAAGCAGTAAGTTGGCTCCAACTCCTGGGTGCTTGCTTGGGTGTTAAACCCCAATCCCGAAAGAAGTGCAAGCAAGTCAACTAATTATCGTGTATCTCACCTTACGTTCCAGCTTTCTTGCTTCAAGTCCACCCCAGGACCACTGCCCAGGCTCCTGCTGGTGCGTGCCAGCTACTTCTTTAGTGTTGTGGTAGGCATAATTCTACTTTTTAAAAAATGTTTACTTATTTTTGAAAATAAATAATAAAATAAATAAAATAATAAAATAAATAAAGATAAACTGAGAGAGCGAGCGGAGGAAAGGCAGAGAGAGGGGGAGACAGAGGATCTGAAGCGGGCTCCGTGCTGACAGAGAGCCTGTTGCGGGACTCCAACCCACGAACCGTGAGATCGTGACCTGAGCTGAAGTCGGACGCTTAACCGACTGAGCCACCCGGGTGCCCCAACATGAGAGAATTTATTAAGAGGAATGTCTCTGTGATGGAGAACAGGGAGGGGGTTAGAGAAGGCTGGGTGAGCCAACAGCCCCAAGGGAAGGAGAGAAGTTTGGGTGGAAGCATCCTAGGCTTTTGTGCAGCATCAGGAAAGTTCAGCAAAGCCATCGGGAAGTCTTCCAGCCGAACTGAGCCATCAGGGGAGTCTCACGTCTCCTGGGAAAAGGTCTGCCCTCTTTCCCTGTGGCACTAGTCACTGACTGGGAGCACCTTGTGGGAGGTGGCCTTGGTGCAGATGCCAGCGCAGATTTTAGAGGAAAGCGGCTGAAGTCTTCGGTCAGTTGTATTCCCTGTACTTGGGGGTCTGAGAAGTCCATTTTCGTGGCCCCCAACCTCCATCTTCATGTTAATCTGGACCTACTACCCACAGTATCATTCTGGAACTTTCCTTGTCATCTTTCTTGTGTTAGATTCCTTGTTTCTTGGATCCTGGGTCTTTTTTGTTTTATTAAGTAGTTTTGATAGAGTATTTTCTCTAGGAGCTTCCTGAGAAAAGATGAGTGAGAGTCAATTTTTTAAAGGCCTTGCATATCTGAAATATTTTTAGTCTATTGTTTATTGAGCCCTTGGTAGCGAGGCAGGGTATAGAATTCTAGTCTGGAATTATGATTCTTCGGAATTTTGAAGGCATTGGTTGTCTTTTAGCTTCCAGTGTTACCATTTAGAAGTCCAGAGCCATTTTGTTCTTGAATCTTCGTAGGTGACATGTATTTTCTGAGAGTGTGTAGCACCCTCCCCTTGTCTCCAGTGTTCTGAGAGATGTTTTACGTTTTTTTTTTTTTTTTTTTTAATTCATTTTGAGAGAGAGTGTGAGTAAGCTGGGGAGGGGCAGAGAAAGTGGGAGAGAGAGAGAATCCCAAGCAGGCTCCGAGCTGTCAGTGTAGAGCCCGATGTAGGACTTGAACTCACAAAATGTGAGATCACGACCTGAGCCAAAACCAAGAGCTGGACACTCAACCAACTGAGCCATCGAGGCACTTAAGGCAGTGTGTCCTGATGTGGGTCATTTGCATCCATTTAGCTGAACGTTTGCTGGGCTTTCTCAAGCTGGAGATTCATATTCTGAGCTTCTGAAATATTACATTATTTCTTTCTTTATTTTCTCTTTTTGGTTTTCTTTCTAAAACTCCCATGAATCTGATGTTCAGTCTCTTGTTAATTGAAACTCAAATTTTTTCTCTCCTTTTTTCCTTCTTTGTCTCTCCACCCTACTTTTTGGGGCCCTTTAATTCCATCTTCCTGTTCTTATTTGTTTGACAAACACATACTGAGCACCTGGAATAGGTGTTGGACAGCAGTGAATGAGACAGAGCCCTTGCTGGGTTTTATTTTTCATATTTACTTCTAGTCCTACTGTGCAATAGAGAAAGTGGTCAGTTGTCTTCACTCTTCAGATTACCAGGTTTGTGAGGATTGCGACTTTCATCAATATTCTGTAAGAACTAAAAAGGTTATGATTTCTAGGATAGTAAATAGGTATTCATAAGATTGATCTAATAAATGCTAGTAATTTGATCCATATTTGTTCTACTAGTGTTTATTATAGCACCTAGTACATTTGGGATGTACAAGCCACTGGGGGAAATAGGAAAAAAAACAAAAATTCCTTTTCTTACAGTCCTTATAGGATAATGGGGGTGGGGATGGGAAGCAGACAGACAAGTAATAGCCTGAATAAATACAGTGCAAGAAAAGAATGGAGTTCTATGAGAGCATAACATAGAGGAATCAGAGCTCGAATGGTAGGTCACAGGCTTCCCTGCCAAGGCGACAGGTGAACTGAGATCTGAAAGATGAGATGGCATTAATAAGACAGAGAACCTGGAGGAGAACAGTCCCAGTCTCGGGAACGGCTTGTGCAAATGTCCTGTGGCGGGAGAGGAGCATGGTCTTTAAGGAATGGAAGGGCATCTTGAGGACGGAGGGAGGGAGCATGGTGTGAAAGGAAGCTGGAGAGGCAGGGAGGACCATGTGGCCCCAGCCCTTTGTGTCACATTACAAATTTCTGCCTTGAGAGCAACAAGAAACCACTGGCCCACTTGACTCAGAGGGGTATATGAGAATATGTCCATTTTGGAAAGACCACTCTGGCTGTGTGGTACAAATCAGGTAATGGGAGATGGAAGGGGAGGGTGGTCAGAGTGAGTTAGAAGGCTCCTGTAATAATCTAGGGATGAGATGGTATTATCTTGGACTAGGGTGGAGACAGAGGAGATGGAGAGAAATGGATAGATCCCAGGGGCGTTTAGGAGTATAAATGAGAGGGGTCAGTGATGGATTGACTGGTCATGGGGGAGAGCACAAGATCTGCCGCAAACATTAGGAGCCTTTCTATATACATTCTTTTAAAAATGTTTTTAATGTTTATTTTTGAGAGGAGGGCAGGGGCCGAGAAAGAGGGAGACACAGAATCTGAAGCAGGCTCCAGGCTCTGAGCTGTCTGCACAGAGCCTGATGCGGGGCTCAAACTCACGAACTATGAGATTGTGACTTGAGCTGAAGTTGGACGTCTAATCAACTTAGCCACCCAGGCACCCCTCTGTATATATCTTCAACTACATTTTTATTTCTATCAATTTCTTGTGTTTCATTTTTGCCTATATAATTTGATATGTTTGGCAGTAAAAGTTCGTAACAACATCAGATTTTAAGATTTCTATTTCACTATTTTTTTTTTAGAGAGAGTGCACGCACGTGCGCGCACAAGTGAGGGGAGGGGCAGAAGAAGAGAGAGAGAATCCCAAGCAGGCTCGACACTCAGTGCAGAGCCCAACGTGGGGCTCGATCCTACAACCCTGGGATCACGACCTGAGCTGAAATCAAGAGTCGGATGCTCGACTGACTGAGCCACCCAGGTGCCCCATGATTTTTATATTTAATTGCTGAAATAATAACTGAAAACACTGTCATGAAGCACTCAAAATTATGGACAGTCCCTATTTATGGCTCCCAGTCCTGTTTCCCTCTCTAAAAGAAACCTTGGCTCACAGCTTGGGTTAGACAATGATAGATTCAGTGTGGATTAGGGTCTCCAACTTTATGAAACTTTTGTTTTGCTTAATTTACCAAAATTCAACTTTGCTGGACCTTTCATGTCCTTTCTTTTCATGTACATTTGCTTGGTACATCTTTGCTTGAACTCTGACTTTGGAAATTTTGAGTCACTTCTCAGTGGTTGGATTTATCTTTTTGGTCAGATTTGAATTTTTTCTTCTAACAAGTGACTTTATCCCACTTATGTTAGTACCAGATTCTTGATCTTTGTTTTCACCTTTTTCACATTGTCCCCTTTTAAATGCTTCCCTATTATTTTCTTTGCTCATCTTCTGCTGTAGTGTCTTCACCTGGGTAATTTGGAAAATTGACATTTTTAGTTCTCCTAGTTGCTATCTTTAACTTTAATATATTTAGGTGTATATTTCCAGTTTCTCTTCTTCAGAAATGGGTCAGGATGCTGACTTCTCTGAGGAAGAAGAAATAAGCATGCATTCCTTCTTTCTTCTCTGCCCTGTACCTCACACATCTGTCGGTGCTTCCCAGTAGATTATTACTGCATCATGTATCATCCGCTTTAGGAATGGTGACAAGTGACATCATTTTGTGATCTTAATTCTCTTCTGTAGGAAAGAAGAGGAGGTAGGTCTGTCTTGCTCTTTTTCACCACAGGGAATGACTGGCCTGAGGCACCCCTGCCCCAAGAGGAGGGTGTTTGCGATGGGACGGCGTGTGCAGCCTGGTTCGGCCAAGAGCCTGGCCTGTGGCCTGAGTCTGTGGTTAATAGCATGGCTTTCCTTGGGTATACTTGGTGACCCACTGGCTCTTTCCTGCCTCTGGGCCGTGCACTGGCTGTTCCTGCTGCCTGGCCAAACGTTCTTTCAGTGACGTATTTTTTTTTTTATTACTTAATATAGGCCCAAGTTAAAAAACTCAGACAGTACAAAAGTGCCTGCTATAGTGAAGTCAGTCTCCTTCCCATCCCACATCCCCGCAGGGCAACAGCTATTATGCATCCTTACAACTTCCTGGAGACGTCTGTGTGTGGATGATGGTATCGGTCTGGATCACTTTCGCGTGAACAGGCCCACACTGTTCTGCATCTTGCTTTTTCTAGTTAACAATGTCGCTTGCGGATTACCAGATCTGTACTTGGAGATCTGCCTTGTGCTTGTTAATAACTTCATGGTACTCGCGTTTATGGATGTACCATGATTTAAATCTCCTGATTTGAGGACATTTTTGCCGGTTCTTAGCCACGGTGATTACTGTGCAGAACATCCTTGGCACCTAGTAAACACTGTGCATGTTCGCTTTGATGACTGTCTTTCTTGTTCTCAGAACAAATGTGAGTGGCAGGCACTGTCCTTTCTACCTGGAATTCCTGGGAGATGCAGTTCGGACCCTCTTGTCCTGTTGTCTATGTTTTATTTTATTTATTTATTAAAAAAAAATTTTGTTTTCAACGTTTATTTATTTTTGGGACAGAGAGAGACAGAGCATGAACGGGGGAGGCGCAGAGAGACAGGGAGACACAGAATCGGAAGCAGGCTCCAGGCTCTGAGCCATCAGCCCAGAGCCCGACGCGGGGCTCAAACTCCCAGACCACGAGATTGTGACCTCGCTGAAGTCGGATGCTTAACCGACTGCGCCACCCAGGCGCCCCATGTTGTCTATGTTTTATAACCTCTCTTTCACATTGTCATCTGTCTCTGTGCGCTCCCTTCTGGAAAATTTCCTCAGCTGTTTCAGGTTTAGTAATTCAGTCTCCATATTTCAGTCCATCAATTAAATTACTTTGTTGTTGTTGTCTTAGAATTTAGAAGTTTGTTTTCATATCTAAAAGCTTTTAAGGATAATTATTAGCACAAGCATGTGCAAACTAAAAAAAAAAAAGTGATGTCAATTATACAGTTGATTAAAGCAGTGCTTGGAGGAATCCTGAGCAAAGTTTAAAACTGACACCCCAAAACAGGGATTCCTGAATTTGCTTTTTTCCTCCTACTTCTATTTTCTGCTGATTTCTTTCAATAAGTGTGATGGTTTTGTTTTGTTTTGAGTCTATTGATATGAATGACACTGATTGATCTTTGAATCTTAAGCCACACTTGCATTCATGGAATAAACCCATCTTGGTCATGATATATTGTCCTTTCTATATATTGTTGGATTCAATTTGCTAAAATTTTGTTGAGAATTTTTATGTCTGGGTTCATAAGGGATACTGATCTGTAGTTTTCTTGTATTGTCTTTCTGGTTTTGGTACAATACTGACCCTGCCCCCACCCCACCCCCCTCCCCAGGAAATGTATTTCCTTCTTTTCAATTTTCTGGGAGAATTTTAGAGAATTAGTATTATTTCTTTCTGGAATGTTTGGTAAAACTCACTATTGAGGACATCGGGCCTGGACTTTTCTTTATGTGGAAAGGTTTTAAGCTATAAATTCCATTTAGTAGATTCAGGACTACTCATGTCATCTGTTATTTTTTCATTGGGCTCTGGTAGTTTTTTGTCTTTCAAGAAATTGTTCCATTTCAATTAAATTCTCAAATTTATTGGCAGGAAGTTCATAATATTTTATTAATATCCTTTTCAAAGCTGTAGACTCTGTGGGATGTTCCCAGTCTCATTCCTGGTATTAGTAATTTGTGCCCCTAATCAGTTTGGTTAAATGTTTATGAATTTTATCAAACTTCTCCAAGTATCAGCTTTTGGCTTAACTGATTTTTTTCTCTATTATTTTTCTGTATTTGGTTTCATTGCTCTTTCTGCTTTAATCTTTATTATTTCCTCCTTATGCTTACTTTAGGTTTAATTTGGTCTTCACATTTTAGTTTATTAAAGTGAAAGGTTAGGTATTGGAGACTTTTCTTCATTTCAAATATCAACATTTAATGCTATATATTCCATCTAAGCACGGCTTTGGTAGTAATCCCATAGGTTTGAAATATGTTTTCATTTTCTTTCCATTCAAAGAGTCTTTTTTTCCCTAAAATTTCCTGTGATTGCTCCCCTCTCCCTCTTGATCCATGGGTTATTCAGAAGTGAGCAATTTAAGGGGCTCTTGGGGGAGCTCAGTCAGTTAAGGGTCCTACTCTTGATTTCAGCTCAGGTCTTGATTTCATCTTGTGTCATGAGATTGAGCACCACATTGGGCGCTGTGCTGAGTGTGGAGCCTGCTTGGGATTCTCTCTCTCCCCCTCTGCCCCTCCCCCACGCTCACATGCTCTCTCTCAAAATAAATAAATAAACATTAAAAAAAAAAGAAGTGAGCTACTTAAGTTTCCAAATATTTGAAGATTTTTTTAGATCTTTGTTAATGATTTTTAATTTAATTTTGTTGTGTAGAGTGTTCTAGAAGTGTTAATAGGTCAAATTAACCTATTAATTGGTTGACTATGTTGTTTGTCCTCATTTTCTATTTACTTACTCTGAATTAGTGAGAGGGATATTGAAATCTTAGCTACAATTCTGAGTTAGACTACTTTTATCTCTATCAGTTTGCTCCATGTATTTTGAAATTGTATTATTAGCTGCAAAAACACTCAGAATTTGGGCTTCTGATAAATTAACCACCTTATTATGGGATGATCTGCTTTATTCTTGGTAATACCCCTTGTTCTGAAAACTATTTTGATATTAACATAGCCACTCCGGTTTTCTTATGATTTGTGTTAGCATGATATATATTTTCCATTCTCTTACTTTTTATCTATATGTGTCTTTATTCTTAAAGTTGGTTTCTCAGATTACATATAACTGGGTCTTGATTTTAAAGTCCTGTCTGAGAATCTGCCTTTTAATTGTGTGTTTAGACCATTTACATTTAATGTGATTATTGATGTTTGGTTTTAAATCTACCATCTTGCAATTGGTTTTCTACTCTTCTCATCTCTTGTTTCTTCCCTTATTTTAGATTATTTTTATGATTACATTTTATCTCATTTGTTGGCTTTCTTATTTTAGGATTTACTCTAGGATTTACAGTATACTTCTTTAATTCATCTCAGTTTATGTTTAAATATTATACTATCTAACATATAAGAATATTAAAACAGTGTATTTCCATTTCCTCTCTTCCAACTTTTGTATGATTGCTGTCATACATTTTAGCTTTATGTATCTTATACGTATATATATATATAATATAATCTTATATATATTATCTTTATATATTATATCTTACTTTTATATATCTTATCCTTTTGCTCCAAACAGCCCATTATCTTTTAAAGAGATTGAGAATATGAAAGTCTTTTACATTTATCCACATATTTACTATTCCCAGTGCTAATCATTCTTTGGTGTAGCTATAGTTTCCATCTGGTATCATCATCCTGCTTGAAGAAATTACTTTAACATTTCTTGTGGTACTGGTCTGATAATGATGAATTCCTTTTGGTTTTGCATACCTGAACTGAAAAAGTCATTATTTCACTTTCACTTAAATAAATTTATTTGTATATGTAAAATATACATGGCATAGTGTTTATCGTAATTATTCAGAAGTGTACAATTAAGTGGCATTAAATACATTCACAATGTTGTAGAACTGTTACCAGTAGCTATACCCAAAACTTTTTCATCGTCCCCAACAAAAACTCTGTAGTCGTTAAACAATAACTTTCTTCCTTTCCTTCTTCCAGCCTCTGATAACCTCTATTCTATCTCAATGAATCTGCCTATTTTAGGTACCTCATATAAGAGGAACCATACATTATTTCTCCTTTTGTGTCTGGCTTATTTTTTTAGCATAATGTTTTCAAACTCTATTCATGTTGTAGCATATATCAAAATTTCATTCCCTTTTCTGGCTAAATAACATTCCATTGTATGTATATACCACATTTTGTTTATCCATTCATCTGCTGTTGGACACTTGAGTTGCTTTTACCTTTTGGCTATTGTAAATAATGCTGCTATGAGCATGGGTGCACAAATAATCTGAGTCCAGGCTTTCAGTTCTTTTGGATGTATACGTAGGAGTGGGGTTGCTGGATCATATGGCATTTCTATGTTTAACCTTCTGAGAAACTTCCACATTGTTTTCCACAGTGGCTTTACCATTTTACACTACCATCAGTGATGCACAAGGATTCTAGTTTTCCACATCCTCACCAACACTTGTTTTCTGTGTGTGTGTGTGTGTGTGTGTGTGTGTGTGTGTGTGTGTTTTAATAGCTATCCTAATGAGGGGATGTGAAGTGGTATCTCGTAGGTTTGATGTGTGTTTCTCCAATGACCATTGAGATTGAGCATCATTTCATGTGCTTATTGGCCATTTGTATATCTTATTTGGAGAAATGTCTATTCAAATCTTTTACTAAGTTTTTAGATTGGCTTGTTGTTGTTGAGTGGAGGAGTTCTTTATATATTCTAGATATTAACCTCTTATCAGATACATGATTTGAAAATATTTTCTCCCATTCAGTAGGTTGTCTTTAATTTTTTTGATAGTATCCTTTGATACAATCTTAATTTTGATGAAATCTATTTTTTTCTATTGTTGCCTATGTTTTTGGTGTCATATCCTTGAAGTTGTCGCCAAATCCAATGCCATGAAGATTTTCTCCAATCTTTTCTTCTCTTTTTAAAATTTTACTTATTTAAGTTCAAGTTAGTTAACACACAGTGTAGTATTGGTTTCAGGAGTAGAGCCCAGTGATTCATTACTTACACCCAGTGCTCATCCCAACAAGTGCCCTCCTTAATGCCCATCACCCATTTAGCCCATACCCTCCCCACCCCAGCAACTCTCAGTTTGTTCTATTTAAGAATCTCTTATGGTTTGCTATAGTTTCATTTCTAAAGTTTAGGACTTTGATCCATTTTGTAAATGGTGTAAAGGAAGGGTCCAATTTCATTCTTTTGCATGTGGATATTTAGTTTTCCTAGGATGGTTTATTGAAAAGACTGTCCTTTTCCCATTGAATGGCCTTGGTACCCTTGTTGAAAATCAATTTACTATTTGTGTGAAGGTTTATTACTGGACTCTCTATACTATTCTATTGGTCTATATGTCTGTTTTGATGTCATTGTCATACTGTTTTAACTATTATAGCTTTGTAGTAAATTTTCAAAGTTGAGAAGTGTGACTCCTCCAATTTTCTTCTATTTCAAGATTGTTTTGGGAGTTCCATATGAATTTGAGGATTGGCTTTTCTATTTCTACAAAGACTACTGGAATTTTGTGGTTTTTTTGGTTTTGTTTTGTTTTTTTTGTTTTTTTTTTTTTTCAATATATGAAGTTTATTGTCAAATTGGTTTCCATACAACACCCAGTACTCATCCCAAAATGCCCTCCTCAATACCCATCACCCACCCTCCCCTCACTCCCACCCCCCATCAACCCTCAGTTTGTTCTCAGTTTTTAAGAGTCTCTTAGGCTTTGGCTCTCTCCCACTCTAACCTCCTTTTTTTTTTTTTTTCTTCCCCTCCCCCATGGGTTTCTGTTAAGTTTCTCAGGATCCACATAAGAGTGAAAACATATGGTATCTGTCTTTCTCTGTATGGCTTATTTCACTTAGCAGAACACTCTCCAGTTCCATCCACGTTGCTACAAAAGGCCATATTTCATTCTTTCTCATTGCCACGTAGTACTCCATTGTGTATATAAACCACAATTTCTTTATCCATTCGTCAGTTGATGGACATTTAGGCTCTTTCCATAATTTGGCTATTGTTGAGAGTGCTGCTATGAACATTGGGGTACAAGTGCCCCTATGCATCAGCACTCCTGTATCCCTTGGGTAAATCCCTAGCAGTGCTATTGCTGGGTCATAGGGTGGGTCTACTTTTAATTTTTTGAGGAACCTCCACACTGTTTTCCAGAGTGGCTGCACCAATTTGCATTCCCACCAACAGTGCAAGAGGGTTCCCGTTTCTCCACATCCTCTCCAGCATCTATAGTCTCCTGATTTGTTCCTTTAGGCCACTCTGACTGGCGTGAGGAGATATCTGAGTGTGGTTTTGATTTGTATTTCCCTGATAAGGAGCGACGTTGAGCATCTTTTCATGTGCCCGTTGGCCATCCGGATAAGACTACTGGGATTTTGATAGGGACTGCATTGAATCTTTAGATTGCTTTGGGTAGTGTTAACATGTAACAGTATTACGTATTATCCATGAATATGGGATTTTTCTATTTATGTTTTTAATTTCTTTCAGCAATATTTTATAGTTTGTGTACATCTTTCATCTTCTTGGCTAAGTAAGTATTTTATTATTTTTAATGCTATTGTAAATGGAACTGCTTTCATAATTTCCTTTTCAGATTGTTCATTGCTAGTATATAGAAATACAACTGATTTTCATGTGTTGATCTTATACCTTGCAACTTTGCTGACCTTGTTTATTAGTTGTAATAGCTTACTTGTGGATTTTGACATTTTCTCTACATAGGATCATGTCATCTGTGAATAGAGATAGTTTTATCTGTTCCTTTCCAATTTGGATGACTTTTATTTCTTGCCTCATAGATTTGGCTAGAACTTCTAGTACAGAGTTGAATAACAGCAGTCAAAGTGGGCATCCTTATCTCATTCCTCATCCTAAAGCTTTCAGGCTTTAATCATTGCATATGAGGTTAACTGTGGAATATTCATAAATACCATTTTTCATGTTGAGAATTTCCCCCCTGTTTCTAGTTTTCTAAGAGTCTTTATCATGAGAGGGTGTTGAATTGTCAAATGCCTTTTCTGCACTAATGGAGATGATCATGTCGTGGGGGGGGCTTTCATTCTGTAAATGTTGATTTTCTTATGTTAAACCACTCTTGCATTCCTGGGATGAATCCCATTTGGTCATGGCAAATAAGCCTTTTAATGTGCTATTGGGTTTGATTTACTAACTTTTTGTTGAATATTTTTGCATCTATATTCATAAGGAATATTGGTCTGTAGCTTTCTTGTGATGTCTTTATTTACTTTCATAAAACTTTTAGAAGTTTATTTATTTATTTTTTGAGAGAGAGTGTGAGCAGGGGAGGGGCAGAGAGAGACAGGGATAGAGGATCCGAAGTAGGTTTAGCAAGAGAGGCCGATGTGGGGCTCAACCTCAAGAACCGCAAGATCTGAACTGAAGTCCAAGGCTTAACCGACTGAGCCACCCAGGCGCCCCTCTTGGGATGTCTTTAACTGGCTTTGGTATCAGAGTAATGCTGGCTTCTTAGAATGAGAGAGGAAGTGTTCCCTCCTCTTCAATTTTGGGGAAAATTTGAGAAGGATTGTGTGGGATCCAAGGAATTTAACAAAAATCCCCTACCCCTGGACAAGCAGAGCAAGACTAACTTCATTTTGTGCTACACCCACCATCTCATGTATAACCTCCACATGACCTGCTTATTGCTTAAGACACTCCCCCACCCTAGTCAAGCCGCTGAGCACACCCTTACTGGAAACCGGCTCATATAGGAATGCGGAACCCCTAACCGCCAAAGAATGTAAACCCCGCCTTTTGCCCGCCAAACTTGCGCGCAAATTCTGACCAGAGTGATAGGCTAGTTCAAACAGTTACTATAGGATAAATTGTAATTCAATTGGCCACTGCGTGTGGACTGGCATGACTATGCAACTTTCTGTGTGTGTTACAATCTCATTGGCCACTGGCCCCTATAAAACTGCTACGCCTTTTAACCTAGGGGTCCAAGTCCCTGCTCCACTGTGTCGGGTATACTTGGGCCCAAGCGCTAGCTTGCAAATAAACCCTCGTGCATTTGCATCGGTATCGGCTCTTTGGTGGTCTCTTGGATTCGAAATCGGGGGCATTACAGATTGGTGTTAATTCTTTGTTCAATAGAATTCACTGGTGAAGCCATCTGGTCCAGGCCTTTTCTTTATTGGGAGATTTTTCACTACCGATTATGTTGCTTTACTTGTTAGAGGTCTGCTGAGATTTTCTATTTCTTCTTGGGTCAGTTTAAGTAATTTGTGTATTGTAAGAAATTTGTCCATTTTTTATAGATTATATAATTTGTTGGCATTTAGTTTTTATAGTATTCACTTGTAATCCTTTTCATTTCTGTAAGGCCATTATTTAATGTCTTTACTTTCATTTTCAATTTTAATTATTTGTCTCTTTCACTTTGTTGGTCCAGTTAAAGCTTTGTCAATTTCACCTATCTTTTCAAGGAACTTCTGGTTTTATTGATTTTGTTTTTCCATTTTCTACTTTATATCCTAATTTTTATTATTTTCTTCCACATGCTAGCTCTGTGTTTGGCTTGCTCTTCTTTTTCTAGTTGCTTAAGGTGTAAACTGTTACTGATTGGAGATCTTCATTTTTTTAAGTTTATTGATTTATTATTTTGAGAGAGTGCATGAGTAGGGTAGGGACAGACAGAGAGGGAGAGAATAAGCAGGCTCAGCACAGATCCTGATACACAGGTCTACTGTGCAAGCCTAGTATGGGGCTCAATCCCCCAAACTGTGAGATCATGAGCTGAGATCAAGAGCCAGACTCTTAAGCGACTGAGCTACCCAGGTGCCCTGAGATCTTTCTTCATTTTTAATGTAGGTATTTATAAGGATAAATTTCCCTAGAGTGCTGCTTTTGTTGTTGCCCGTAAGTTTTATGTGTATTTCATCTTCATTAAAAAAAAAATTTTTTTTTTGAAGTTTTAGAGCACAAGCCAGGGAGAGGGGCAAAGGAAAAGAGAGAGAAAATCTTAAGAGGCTCCATGCTCAGCACAGAGCCCAATGTGGGGTTTGATCCCATGACCCAGGGTTCATGACCTGAGCTGAAGTCAAGAGTCAGATGGTCAACTGAGCCACCCAGGGGCCCCTCATTTTCATTTCTGAAAGTCTTTCTCTTAGAATTATGAGACAATTTGGAATTCCTTAGAATTTAGATCTGGGACTTGTTTATTTCAATACTGTAGAGATGTTGCTCCCCTGTCTCCTGGTTTGAGTTGTTTCTGATAAGAATTTTGCTGTCATTCTCACTTTTGTTCTGTATTCTCCTCCCCACCCTGCCCTGCCCACCATCACCACATGGCTATTTAAAAATTTTTTTATCATTTTTTCCCAGCAATTTGATATGAGTTCCTTGGTGTAGTTTTCCTCATGTTTATTCCACTTGGGGTTAATTGAACTTCTTGGATTTTGGGGTTTATAGCTTTCTCCAAAATTGAAAAAAAAAAAAAAAAGCGCAACCAAACAAATCTGGAGAATAATTTGGCCATTATTTTTTTTAAATGTCTTTTTCTATTTTTCATTTCTCCTCTGACACTCAAATTGCACATATATTAAGCTATTTAATGTTGTCTTATAATTCACTGATGCTGTTTTTTCTTTTTTTTCTGTTTTTCATTTGTTGGTAGTTTCTATTGTAGGCTGTCTTTAAGTTCACTGATGTTTTCTTCTGCAATATCCAAAGTACCGTTCATCCCATCCAGTGTATTTTGTATCTCAGACATCATAGTTTTCATTTTTGTAATTGTGATTTAGGTCTTCCTTCTGTCTTCCATTTTTTCTTTCAACATGCTCATGTTTACTTTTTTTGGATATGTAGAATATAATCACTTTTTAAACATTCTCGTCTACTAATTCTATTGCTTACATAATTTTTGGGTCTGTTCCTATTGATGGAATTTTCTCTCCTTTGTGGGTCATATACATATACATATTTTTTACTGGATACCAGACATTGTGTATTTTACACTGTACTTTGTAATGTAAAATGTACATTTTGTGCATTTTGTTGGATATTTTGTATCATTTGTTTTCATTTAAATACTCTTGAGGTTTGTCCTGTGACAGTTACTTGGAAATAGTTGGATCTTTTTAAGGATTATTTTTATGCTTTATTAGGTGGATCCAGAACATCCTTTCATCTGTGGCTAATTTGCCCCTACTTGATACCTGAGAACTCTAATTGCTGCCTCATGTATTAGGATGTCTTTTTATTCTGATGTTGACAGTATAAAATATTCCTGGCCATGTGTGAGCTGTGGATTGTTGTTTCTGCTCCTTTCTTCCAGTTCTTTCCTTGACTTTGATAATTTCTCATACATATGTACTAAAGTCAAAGGTGAGCCTTTGCAGATCTTCAGTGATCTTTTGCTCTCTGAAATTTTCTTCTCTTTTACTCTGTCCCACACTTCTAGGCATTTTGGTCTTACCGAACCATGCACTCTCTTCAACCCAAGGAAACATCTGGGTTCTGTTTTTTTTTTTTTTTTTTTTAACATTTTCATTTATTTTTGAGAGACAAAGACAGAGCATGAGTGGAGCAAGGGCAGAGAGAGAGGGAGATGCAGAATCTGAAGCAGTCTCCGGGCTCTGAGCTGTCAGCACAGAGCCCAATGCGGGGCTTGAACCCG
The DNA here is from genome assembly GCF_016509475.1 of Prionailurus bengalensis. NCBI lineage: Eukaryota > Metazoa > Chordata > Mammalia > Carnivora > Felidae > Prionailurus > Prionailurus bengalensis. The sequence goes on from NC_057356.1 coordinate 16,832,143, forward strand.
TCAGCTGTGAGATCATGACCTGAGACAAAGTTGGACACTTAACTGAGCCACCCAGGTGCCCCTGGGTTCTGTTCTGTTCTCTCTGATCCATGGTCTGGAAACTCTCTACATGTTGTAGGTTGGGGCAATTGTAGGGCTTACTTCATTAGTTTTCCTTCTCTCAAAGATCACTGTCCTGTGCTGCCTGTTGTCTGAGACAGGTCTGAGACCTGTTGTTGCATAGATTTTTTTTTTTTCATAATATCGGATTTTTAAAAAATGTACATAGACTCAGGCCAATTTCTGTGTCTTTGGTAGTACAAAATGTACGTAAATATGGAGAATAGCAAGTTTGCATATAACTCAGGCATATAAAGTCATTTCTGGTTGCATGTTCTTAAGAGACGATTCCTTTTCTGGCCCTTCAGAAGTTACCTCCATCTATCTTCCCTCTGTTCCCTATTTCAGTGCTGAGTAAAGCCACTGGCTCTAGAGGCTTGCAGACAATTTTCCCAATAGTGTTTCCCCACAATGAGCTCTACCTTTTCTGCCACTTCAAAAGTTCCTTGAGTTTGAAAACGTTCAAACTGCCTGCTATGAAGTACCAGTGCCCGTTTGGCATTGTATACATTCTGGATCTATAATTTTTCTAAAAGCCTTAATAGTCTTTCAAACTCATCCACTATCCTGGAGCACCCCTGTTTCAAGTCCTCAGGGCTCTAATCTTGGAGCTCTCTCTTGATACCTGTTCTTCAGCCTAGTCTCATCATAGACAAGCATTAGCACAGAACAGTGATGTAGCAACATTTTAGTTTTGTGTTTTCAAACTCAAAAATTATTATAAATTGACAGATGATTTGGAGTAGGTAAGTATTAAAGGTGTTTTGATGGCAGAGTGGTGACACAGATAATCACTGCATTGGGAGGTAGATTTTTTTGTTTTAATTGTTTAAGGGGAGAGCTTTAATCTCCTTTTTATTCTGTCAGAAATATGTTGTCAGTCCATTATTTTTTTAGTCCGTTAATATTTAATATAATTATTGATATCATTGGTCATTTTGCTATTATCTTCGTTTTCTCTTTTCCTGCCTTTTAAGCAAATAGTTTTTAGTATCCCATTTTAATCCTCTTATTGGCTTTTAAAGTTATTCTTTTGCATTTTATTTTTGCTATTCATTTTATTGTTAATTTTTTGGAGAGAGCACACATGAGCAGAGGGAGGGAGGGAGGGAGGGGGGAGAGAGAGAGAGAGAGAGAGAGAGAGAGAGAGAGAGAGAGAGAGAGAGAGTCAGTCTCAAGCAGACTCCATGCCCAGCACAGAGCCTGACGTGGGGTTTGATCTCATGACTGTGAGTTCATGACCTGAGCCCAAATCAAAAGTTGGACACTTAACTGAGCCACCTCATCTGCATTTTCTTATTTTTTAAGTATTTGCTTTAGGGATTACAATATACATCCTTAACTTTTCACAACTTGCCTAGAGTTACTATTTTACCAGTTCACAAAAATATAAAAATATTGCAACCATATAGGTCCATTTACCTACCACCCACATTTTATTCAATAGTTGTTACAGGTATTATATCTTCATATATTACAAACCTCACTATACAATGTTAAGTTTTTTACTCAGTTATAGGTATATTAATGAAATTTAGAGAAAAGTCTTTTATATTTAATCCATTGCCAATTGTATTAGTTATCTATTGCTGCATAGCAAGTTACCTCATATCTTAGTGACTGAAGACAATGATAAATATTATTGTCCAGTTTCTGAGAGGCAGGAATCAGAATTGGCTTAGCTGGGTGATTCTGTCTTGTGGTTTCTTAGAATGAGATTACAGTCAAAATAATGGCCAGGGTTGCAGTCATCTGAAGGCTTGACTCCCAACTGGAGGATCTGTTTCTGAGTTCTCACATTACAGCATATTGATGGCTCAGTTTCTCGCCGTATAGACAGAGCCTCTCTCTATAGCTGTTTTGAGTGCCGTCATGAATATGGCATCTGACTTCTCCCAGTGTGAATGATCTGAGAAAGATGAAAGTGACAGGGTTTGTTTTTGTGTGCGTGTTTGATAAATTGAGATATGACTCTCATACCATGAAATTCATACTTTTAAAGTATACAATATTCACAAAATTATGGAATCACCCCTTTCCAAAAGCAAAGGCTGCACTTGTTAACTGTTATTCCCATTTCACTCTTCCCCTGGCAAACACTAATCTCCCTTCTGCTGCCCCCATGGATTTGCCTATTTTTGACATTTGATATAAATGAAATACTTTATGTGGTCTTTTGTGTCTGGATTCTTTTATTTAGCATAATGTTTTCGAGACCCATGTTGTATCATGGGTCAGCACTTCGTTTCTTACCAAATAACATTCCATTGTATGGACACGCATCAGCTGAACATTTGGGCCCCACCTTTTGGCTATTATGAATAGTGCTATTGTGAACATTTGTGCACAGGTTTTTGTGCTGATATAGATTTCAAATCCTCTTGTGTATATAACCACTAGTGGAATTGCTAGATCATATGGTCACTCCACGTTTTACGTTTTGTGGAACTGCCAAACTGTCCTCCGAAACAGCTGCACCATTTTACCGTCCCACTAGCAATGTGGGAGTTCCAATTTCTCCACATCCTTGCTAACTGTTACTGTCTAGCTTTTTAAATTTACTTATTTTTAAAAATATTTTAAAAATGTTTGTTTATTTTGAGAGAGAGAGGGAGAGAGAGACTTGCAGGCAGGCTCCACACTTAGTGTGGAACCTGATGTGGGGCTCCATCTCCAGATCATGAGATCATGATCTGTGTTGAAATCAAGAGTCAAATGCTTCACAGACTGAGCTGGCCAGGGACCCCCTCCTGCCCTGCTTTTTAAAATTATAGTCATCTTAGTGGATGTGAAGTGCTATCTCATGATTGATTTGTATTTCTCTGGTGATTAATGATGTTGAGCGTCTTTTCATGTACTTATAGGCCATTTATATATCTTCTTTGGAGAAATGTGTATTCAAATCTTTTGCCCACACAAGAATTGAATTTTATTTTTATTGTTGAGTTGTAAGAGTTCTTTAAATATTCTGGAAACTTAACCTTTTTTGGTGATTTACAAATAATTTATCCCATTCCTTGGGCTTTTTATAGTCTTGGTTGTGTCTTTAAAGCATAAATGTTTTAAATTGTGATGAAGTGCAATTACCTATTTTTTTCCTTGGTTGTGTTTTAGGAATCATGTCTAAAAGAATCATGCTTGGGGTGCCTGGGTGGCTCAGTCAGTTAAGCGTTTGACTTCGCCTCAGGTCATGATCTCATGGTTCCTGAGTTCAAATCCTGCATCAGGCTCTGTACTGGCAGTGCTTTAGATCCTCTCTCTCTCTGCCCCTCCCCTGCTCCCCTCTCTCTCTCTCAAAAAAAAAAAAAAAAAAAAACATTAAAAAATATTAAAAGAATCATGCTTAATCCAAGGTTATGAAGATTTATGCCTATATCAATGTCTTTAGTGACCTAGCTTTGGAAATCTTACACTATCATTTCACATTCTGTGGTGGCCACACAGACCAGTCCTGATAGTGTGGGAGGGGACGATATAGAGAACATAAATACCAGGAAGAAAGGATCACTGGAGACCATTTTGAGATTAGACTGACTTCTTAATTCCTGTAAATCTGGATTCCCATCTGGGCTCATTTCCCTAGACCTGAAGAATTTTTTAGTAATTCCTGTAAAGTAGGTCTGCTGCTGCTGACTCCTCCTTACAGTTTATCTGAAAATGTCAATATTTTACCTGCATTTTGAAGAGTATTTCCACTTGGTATAGGATTCTGGGTTGACATGTTTTACTTTCACACCTTTAAATATGTTATCTCATTGTCTTCTAGTCCCTGTGACTTCTGATGAGAAGTTTGCAGTATTTCATATAATTGGAATGTGGTTTCTTTGTAAAGCGTCATTTTATTTTGGTGCCTTTAAGATTTTCTATTTTTAGTTTCCAGCAATTTGACTATGAAGTTCTTGAGTGCAGCTTTCTTTTTATTTATTCTGTTTGGGGTTTGTTGTGATTCTTGAACTTTCTCCACGTTTGGAAAGTTTTGGCCATTATTAAAAAACAAAAAACCTGAAGCACCTGGTTGTAGAGCATGTGACTCTTGATCTCAGGGTCCCGAGTTCAAGCCCCACATTGGGTGTGGAGCCTACTTAAAAACAAAGAAAAAAAAAATCCTCTTTCTACCTAATTCTTTCCCTCTTCTCATTCCAATTATGTATTTGTATGTTAGACTGTTTGTTGTTGTCCCACAGATCAAAGATGCTCTGACCATTTTTTCAGGGTTCCCCCACTCCCCCCCCCCCCCCCCCCCCCGCTCTGTTCTTCAGATTGGATGTCTATTGTTCTATTTCAGGGTTGAAAAACTGGATCACTCCAGGCCAAATGTGTTTATCCCTATTCATCTACCATAGTTGCTTTCACACTACAATGGCAGAGATGAGTAGTTGTAATGAAGACTTTTGACCCTCAAAGCCAAAAGTATTTACCATGATTCATCCCAGAAAAGTTTTACCAACCCCGCTCTTTTTCAAGCTGAATGATCCTTTAACAGGTCACTGTCAATGTGTTGTTAATCCCACCTACTGAATTTACTTTCAGGTCTTGCATTGTTCAGTTTTATAATTTTTATTTGGTTCACTACTTTTTCTCTGCTGACAATTCCTCCTTGTGCATTCATTATATTTTCCTTTATATTTTTTGGCATCATTGAAATAGTTGATTTAAAAGTTTTAAGTGTTAATTCTAACATTTGGGTCATCTCAAAGGCACTTTCCGTTAGTGCCTCTTCTCTTTGGTACGGATCACATTTTCTTGTTTTTCATTATGTGTAGTAATTTTGAATTCTATCCTAGATACTGTAGGAGTTCTGAAAACTATTTTGAAAACAGGCAGTTAGGCTGGCTGACCTCAGACTAAAAATTTGATTCCCCTGTGCCGTGCAGCAGCTATTCCTTTTAAGTTCTTCTAGTTGGCTGCTTGGAGTCTGCTAAGTGTGTATTTAGAGATAAAAGATTTAGGCAGAGTTTATACATAGAACATGGACCTCTCTGGGATTTACTCCCTCATTTTTTAAGGTGCTAGGGTCATTCTAAACCATTTCCTTTGGTGCCTGAAGCAATAACCAGGTCCTCTGGGACCTGACCTCAGGCAAAAAGCCATGAACATGGGAACTCACTCCGTGACATTTCCTTCCAACCGTCAACTAACTCCCTTTCAGTTTCTCTCCAGTTTGGTTGCTCTTCACTGCCTTACAGTGGTGGTTTTCTTCATTTTCTTGAGAATTTATAGTTGTCATTTGTGGGAGGGTTGAATGAATACTTCTACCCTTCTTCTGCAGAAGCAGAATCTTCTTTACTGCTTTATAGAAGACACTTTCTAGATTTTAAAGTTATTTTTAGCAGGAGGATTGGTTTGAATTACAGCCCACCATTACTGGAGATCATAACAGCAGCTGACAGTTGTTTTCATTTATTTTTATGGTTTGTTGTTTTGTTTTAATGACAGCAATGGGGGATTCATCATTTTAACATTAAAATCTGGTTGCTTCAGATGCCTCAAAGAGAGGTTTTGTTTGGTCCTGGCCCCTCCTTCTAGGGACTCCTGATTTGTACAAGAACAGTCTTTCAGTCAGTCCACACTGCCATAACATTACTGGGAGGAAGGCCTCGCATTATGCCTCTGAGCAGCAGCTGGGTCAGAACAGGGCCCCTGGCAGCCCAACTCCAGCTCTTCCCTGCCTAACAGGGTTGGTGGTCACTGACCTCCAACAGGACGCTGTTTGCGCAGTGCCCTGTTTACGGGCCCTCCACCCCCTTTGTTTAAGCCACACAAGTCCTATCTACAGAACCTGGGTGGGACTACTTTCCGATAAGCTGGGCAAGGAGGCAGGAAGATCTGAGGCAAATTATCTGACCTTGAAACTCCTTTTTCTGGTGTGTAAAATGGATAATAAAATCTGTCTTCCCTGTATCATGAGATTTTATTAAAAATATGAGGTGATTACAATCTTGGCCCCCCGAGGTGGAACATGCGCTGGATTTGGGAAGATCCAGGCAGAAGTGGTTGCAATGATCATTATTTGCTTTGGGCAGTGGTTGGGCTTCAAATGTTTCGCACCCAGTAGGCCAGAGAGCCGTGACAGAGTGTATAATGACTTAGCTGTATTTTGAGGGTGGGGACTATCTGTAGTTCTGTGCTGGAGAGGAAGTACAGTGGTCAAGGTCACAGGCCAGCATTTAGAGCAAATTCTGCCACTTGCCAGATCTTGGGGGCTTGGCGAGTTCCTCTGTAAAACTGGTGGCGGTAGTGGCACTCACCTCAGAGGACTCTTGTCAGGCGAGGCGGTCCTCATCTCTGGGGTCTGGCTATCACTTGCCAGGACTCTCTCCATCCAATTTCCCGGTGTTCAATGACCTGTCCTGGCCCTCTGAGCTCTGTCTGGATCATGGTTACATTTTCTCCTTGCTTCATGTCCTCTTCCACTTTGCTAGCCTGGCAGTCGTGTCCTTAGCCACACTGGCAAGAGAAACATTGGGCGAGGCTCAAGACAAAGACGAGGCCGTTCCTCCCAGTTACTGCCAGGCCATTCCTCTGCTCATTTGGAACCGAGCCATTCAACCAGTTATTAATCCACTACAACAATGACGTATGAGCATCAGTGATACTCAGCCCTGACTTCCCCACCTTGTCCCTGAGGATAATTTTCCAAATGCTTGCTGGCGCAGAGGCGCAGAGAGAGAAAGGCATTCTTACTTTTTACTTACACTGGCTCCTGTTCCCCTTCTATCTTGTGGACTGCAGCCAAGTGGCTTAGAATGACGCTGCTCTTTATTTTAAAACAGACTGCAAGTTTGGCCCACTGAGTCTTTTGTTCCAAAGGTGTTCAAGAAAAGCCTACAGAGTTGGGAGCTACTACAAGCCCACAATGACTGAAGGGGTGGTTTCACAGTGCAGCGGTTAACTTTTCCCTCAAAACACATAGCAGGACTCTAAAGTACACCAGTGTAAAAGAGGGCATATGTGGCATTTATTACGGAAAAGAAATGTACTACAAAAAAGTGAAAACGTCACCAGTGGTTGTTTGCAGAATCTGGTTACAGGTTGATACCCTTGGCCTAGGTGGCCAAAATGTTTAAGGACCTATTAGGCAGAACCTATCCCAACTGTGTTACTGGAAAGACTAATGTGGGGACACGTCATGTTTCTGTTGTGAGCATTCTGCTCAGTCTGGGCTGCAAAAATGAAGGCCGAAGCTGCCTCATAATGAATGGCTAAGGGAAGGCTCTAAAGGTTCTGGGAGGCCACTCCTTAAACTTAGCCAGGGAGAGGCATACCGCTGGGTCCCACCCAGACATCCCAGGATATGCAGATGTGGGAAACTGCTACACACTCCCACCCATCATCCCTGCTTTGTATCAAGTCCTTCGGTGCTTACAGGAAAATGTCAAGACCCTGGTCTGGCCTGGTTTTATGGTAAAGATCCTATTACCTACGCAGAATCCATTCTGTTTTGGAAGACTGGACTAGGATTCAAGTGCCAGCTCTCTCTTCATGTCTCAACAGTGGAAAGATAACCAGTTTCTTCAGTGATGAACTGGAAGCATTTACAGAAGCTGTGGTTGTTTAGATAATGAAAGTGTGACATCTGTTTAAATAGGGTTATCTTAATTGTATTCTAACTCCATGAAGACTGGTAAATTGTGTGGAATACATGAAAACTCAATAGACCAGTGTAGTGCCTAGTATTTATTTAATATTCTATTCTTTAAAAGCTAGATTTTTAAATGTTTATTTGTGAGAGAGTGCACATGATTGGGGAAGGGGCAGAGAGAGAAAGGCATAGAGGATCTGAAGCAGGCTCTGCACTGTCAGCACAGAGCCTGATGTGGGGCTCAAAGTCACGAATGCGAGATCATGACCTGAGCCAAGGTTGGACGCTCAACCCACTGAGCCACCCAGGTGCCCCTTTAATACTTTAAATAAGGCATTGTTATCCCCAAGGTTCAGAGGGGCTTTGTCACCAACCCCAGGCCACATGTGGCTATGTGAGGCTAACTGCTGACGATGCCTTACCACACAGAATGTCATGGGAGTCACTCTCCTGCCTCTCACTATTGCCCTCACCTTGGTATTTAAAGCCTCGGGGAATGTATGTTTCTATCTTTAAGACATCCCAGTTCTTTTTTAGCTGCTCTACTGGCTAAACCAGAACTCTTCTCCTTTATCTTTCCTTTCTCTCAGTTCTGGCAAATAGCTGTTCAGGTCAAAAGCTGAGGGGTCTCCTTCCGGTCCCCATCCTCTCCATCCAGTATGGCAGAGGGTTCTTCCCAACCCTTAGTCCCAGCCACCTTGCACCAGGACGGCACAGCAGGGGACCTGCTGGTAGAACAGCTCCGTGAAGACCACGGTGAAGGCCAGGCTGGATGGCAGCAGGGGGACACATTAGGTGACATCCAGTGGCACAGGCCCTGATTGCACCTGTGGCTGTTGAAAGGGCCAGGGCAGTGGAGAATGGGGGAGGGTGTCTCTCCATTCCCCGAGCTTCTGGGTAGGGCTGGGGCTCATGGCCCGAGCTGCCAGCAGCCTTGGGGAGGGCAGCACTGTCTCCACCGCTGTCATCCATACAGTGCTTTGTCATCTTGGAGGCCAGCGGTGCTCCTTCCTGTACCAGCAGGTCCTTAACCTCTTTTTTGAAATTAGCTGTCTACCCTCCCCAGGAAGCTGCGTAAGTGGGCACAGCAGCCCAGGATGTGCTACTGCATACCCACCAACTGAAGTATGAGGAAATCCACTGTCTCTAGGGGAAAAGGTTCAACTACAAAGGCCATAAGTTAGGTACACGTGCTACCTGCATCTCAAAGTCCAGGCGAGCTGTGTGAACGGTCTCATTAGAAGGTGGATAGGTAGAGGCACCTGGGCAGCTCAGCTGGTTAAGCGCCCAACTTTGGCTCAGGTCATGATCTCGCGGTTCGTGAGTTCAAGCCCCGTATCGGGCTCTGTGCTGACAGCTCGGAGCCCGGAACCTGCTTCAGTTTCTGTGTCTCCTCTCTCTGCCCCTGCCCTGCTCGCACTCTCTCAAAAAGTGAATAAACGTTAAAAGAAAATTAAAAGAAGGCGGATAGGTAACTTGCTTGGAGCCAGTCTATTCGGCAAGGCAGAGGAACTGGCACTCAGAACCCAGAGGCTGGGATGCCGGCATGTGGCCACCCTGCTGCCCTCTCTCCATCTCTTTGTTCTCTGGACACCCCTTCCTTTCTTTCATTCCTCACGAGGCAAAAGCCCACTGGTTGGCATACTTCCCGACTCCCACTCTCAAGCCTTGTTTCCTCTCCCTAACTTGGTTCCCGTTCCTCAGTCTTGTGGATCTAGTGAGGATCCCAGGACTCAGTGGGGGCTGGAGCAAGCTCACAGACTCCTCTATTTCAGGACCACTGTTCACCTGCGAACCAGCGGAAAGTTACACAGTTCTACTTAACAGGGGATAGACTTCTTGGAACTTAAACAACTGACTATGCAGCATCCAAATGAGAGGAGCCATAAGCCTGAGTCCACCACATGAATTTTTAATAATTCAAGTATCCAAGAGCTCTATAGCACACCAAAGTGCTCACCACTAGAAAGCACTGCAGAAAGCTAGAATTGCCACAAACGAACTGCTGGCTCTTGGTAGTGAGACTTCCAAACCATGCTTCAGAGACAGAATGTGCTCGGTGCTTCCTTCAGTGTCGTTTATACATTTAGTCAGGAACATGGCTTCTTCTGCACCATGGTTATAACCCTGCTTTCAACTTTGTTAGTTGGGCGCATCCAGTCCCGTGAACAAGCATTCCCAACTATGTCTTTGCTATTTATGGGAAAGCCCAGAGTCCTGGACTGAAAGCTCTAGAATGTACTTGTCAAAGGTGAAATAAAATGCAGCCGGGAGGCCATTAAGGAGGTGGGCTTCAGGCACATCCTCACCAGGTGGGGCCGTGAACTGGGCTAAACTGCAGATACTCCCAAGGACTCTGCTGGGACCTGCAACTTGCTACAGTGACAAGCTTTCGCCTTCCAGGGGACAGCCTTAACAACCCATTATGTTCTGCCAAGATTAGTTGTCTGCAGCCAACACCAATGAGAACTCTTCGTAGACAATATCTATTCGCTCAAAAAAATCCTCTGGTTTTTGCCCCCTAGTGGGACACTACTTGGGATGCTACCCAAATCGGTGTACCCCGAATTGCAATTCCTTGATCCCAAATAAACACCCCTGCTTACTACTGCCTCCTGACAATTTTAGGTTGATGCACTCTGAAACTCAGTGCTGTGCTGCTGGGTAACATCATGTGCGGGGACAACGTTCCATGGTTAAGCAGCCCCTGCAGCAGACCACTAGAGTAGGGCATCGGCTGTTGGGTTTTGTTGCCCGGAGCAGCCAGTGCCTGACACGGCTTAAGTTGAAACATGGCTGAATTACCACCTATGGGTGGGAAAGGGTTTGAGTTCCAAAGGAAAGGCCAAGGAGGAAACCGATTACATGGCCGAAAAGGAGGAGTGGACAAAGTACTGTTCTGGGAGAGGCTCCATTCACATGAGAAGTTAGACTCCGAACCTGCAGAAGTGAAGAGTTCATTCAGTCTTGGAAACAGGGAACAGTCTGTAAATTGCACCAGAATAGAAATAACTCATGGGTAAAAAAGGTCTTACCTGGCTTATCCCTCCCGGAAGAGAGAAGAGCCCGGGTTCTGTGGCCACATCTGCAGGACTTCATACAGACTCCATGGCAAGGCTGACACCCGTGTTAAGAGCCACTGTTCTTGAAGTGATTTCACGGCTGGAAACTGCCAAGGTGATGTGACGGAGCGAAGGGAGGAGGCCGTGCAGGCCATTGTGCGCTGGCACACCAGAAGTAGGATGCGTTGCTTTCCTTCGGAGCCTGTGCGGCCTGGCCTGCCTTGCTTCCATGGAAAAGAACCGCAGTCGAGATTCCTGAGGAGTGCGCTTCATGTATATACAAAACGATTACATTCCGAGGCTCTGACGTGAATGTTGGCCTTCACCAAACACAAATGTCTACATACAACGCTGGATCTGGTTAGCGGTAATGTGAGAGCTGCTCTGCAGACACGGCAGAATCTATTTTTAACACTTTGTTGACAAAACAGAACAACTCCCTTCGCTCCAGCCTCACAGAGAACTAGCCTTTTTTCTTGTAGGTAACGTAACTTACCTGTTTAACCAAGGCCTGTGCTGGCATGCTACAAAGGCACCCCCCAAGGCCCCCAGTGCTGATTTGCACCATCCCCACACAAGGCGCTGTGTAGTTGTCTTATTCAGAAAAACAGAAGCTGTAATAACAGTGATGGAACATACAAGACTTTGGGTAAACTTTGCTGTCTTATCTTCATTAGCTCAAATTAGAAGACAGTTACTATGAGAGTTTCAAAGTGCAGTCTCTCTGGAGGTGGAAGAACCTCAGACCAGTGAGGAAGGAAGGCGGACTGTGCTAGAACTTTGTCAACATGCCTTGCCTAATGCAAACAAGACTTCTTAGAAAACACCAGAAGTCAGAGCATCTGAGAAAACAGAAAAAATAAGAGGAAGACAGAAGTCTGTATGAGGCAGGGGAGGGGAGAAGATTGTAAGGAGAAATTGAAATAATGTGCTATAACTGTAGCTGCTCCCTGCCCCCCAAGAGTCCTGTTATTTCCAGAACCAGGGGAAATTCTAATGTGTCTTTTGTGGTTGATTTAAAACAAAGGGAATATTTGCGGTTCCTGTGCCAAAGTTTTAAGGGCTTTGAGGACTAGCAGCTGGAATCCAAATTACTTTCAGGAGACCCGTGTGGGTACTTTTCCCCCTAAACCTGCACAGGAGCAAGGATGGCAAAAAATTGTCCGGATTTTAGGTTTTTCATGAAAAGATAGTTAAATAAAGATAATCACTCCCAGGATACTACCTCTAACCATTACTAGCACTTAGTCACTTTGGAAGAGTTCCCCCACCCCCTGCCTTGTTTAATTAGCATCCTCGAGGGCTGAGGAAGGATACAGCTGATGAGCAGCGAGCACATGAGTGTACCTTTGGTATTCACCAAATCCAGAGGCTGTTATGAGTGCTGTGGGCAACGGAAGCTTCAATTCTTTGACATCTCTAGGACTGAACCAGAGCCACGGGTGACCTTGTCTGGAGACAGGGTCTTCCCATCAGTCTTCTGGAACAGGCATAGCAGGTAGGAGGTGACGGGAGCTCTGTGTGGTACCAACAACCAAAAGTGAAGATGAGGTGACAAAGGCTAGAAAGGAGTCATTTATTAAAAAAACAAAAACAAAAACAACAGAACACAAAAAACAAAACAGCCCTCAGCAGGATTTGAAGACACAACAGAAGAACGCACCATCCTGATCGCTTCCCGCCCTCACGCCCTGCGACGCGCACGGCCTACGAGCTCTGTCCACCGTGGCTTCTGGCAACGGGAAGCCCAGCACACCAGTTCATCACACAGGTTGAGGCAGAGGCACGTCACCTGCCAAAGGGAGAAATCAGGACACGTGGGCCCTTCTCCGACCTCTGCTGTCAGGTAGCCAGGATTCTCTCTGCCTGTACAGTGGGCAATTTCTTACCGGGCTGGGGCTGCTGAGACCAAGGCGGGCTGACACGATCACACTTAAATTACTACCAGAATGCCAGCTCTCCAGCAAAGACCACAGCACATGGTCAGATTCTAAGGGGACAGAGCAGCTCGCTCCTTCCACAACTCCTAGAATGTAGGGCCCAGCTCAGAGGGGCATTTGACATTTGTCCCCAACACCCAGTTGTCACCACAGGTAAACCAAGACCATAATCACAACAGCAAGGACAGGATCGTGTTGCTTTTTTCCTTTTTTTTTCTTAAAGGAGTGAGGGCATGGAAAATACAGCACACCAATGAAACAAAATGCCAAAAAAAAAAAAAATACAAAAAAAAATAGAAAATAGAAAAATGTATTTACAAGTAGTACATTACTATGATCAGAAAGCACAAAGACACCTGCTGCTATATTACATGCATTGGTTCAAGAAGAAACTACTAAAAACCCTGCAAGGGAGAAGCCTGTAAAAACAAACAAAAAAAGGGCCAAAAAGTTTTAACTTTTCATCCCTAATTTGCTACACTGATCAAAACCAAATGAGAGCCCCCTAAAGTCCATGAGTATATCAGTACAAATACTATACTGGTTTTTAACTGCACGTTCAGTTGTGGAGGGAAAGACAGCAGCTTATCCATATACAAGAAAGCCAGAGTAAACTGCTCTACATGCTAAAAATTACAGCAAGTCCCTGTCTGCTACACAGCATGATCTTAGCAGGTTTTAATTTTTGTTTATTCATATATACCTATGTGCGTGTGTGTGTGTATGTATAAAAACCGTGCCCTCGTTCACTGCCAACACAACATCTGGGTGGACATGAACTCATTACAACAAATTCTTATGTTTATGTTGTAAGAAGTCACTCAATGTCTGTGGATTTAATAAGTCACTTCACACCACAGAAAATATTTAATAAATCCAAAAAAAGGAAAGAATAGAACGACAGAAGAGCTTCTGTCTCAGTTCTCTGAAACTGAGTCCCCCATAGGAAACTGGTCCCAAAGTTCTTGAGGGTTCACTGAAGAAACTTCGGTTTGCTAATATTTTTCATCCTTTTAGTGTTCAAAAGGTACAGAACGACTCCTTGCCGTTGTCAGTTTTAAACAGTCACATCTCCATCCCCCACGGGTAACAGTCTGGTGCAGATTCATAAAAACGGGGGAGGAAGGAGCGCTGGGGAGGGCCTGTCACTTCAGGAGGGGCTCCGCCTCTACAACGGCAGGAAGAGAAAGAACCAAGCAGGGCTCCAGCACCTCGCTCCTGCAAACAAGCTCCCTGCAAACGCAAAATCCAGTCACACGTCAGTTCCTTAAGCAGGTACATCTCTGAGTACCAGGCCAGCTCTAAGAGGAAACAAAACCACGCGTTGACAGAAAAGGACTAAGATGGCCATTCTGGTCACTCTCTGGGATCCATCATACTTCCAGGAATCGGGAGCTGCTGGACTTGGAGTGGAATGGCTCAGACCACATCCGCCGAAGGTCACCCTGGGAAAGAAGGAACTTTACTAAGTTACAGGTTTTAAACGTGAGCCACGCACATCTACAAGTCCTTTTTGATCTCAGACCACACTGCTTCTGCAGAGAATCAAAGAACATTTCAATTTCATGCACTGAAAGATGACCACCATTCTTTGAAGAACTCACTAGAAGAGCTCTTAGGCCCCTTACGCCAAGAAGGGTGTAAGTTCTCTCATTTCTCAGTGAGATGCTAAAGGCGAGTTAGTTTGCCTCTCTGCCTCCTCCTCTGTAAAATGGGGGTAATGCAAATATTATAAGGTAATGTTCCAAGTCTAGCTGTAATCATACATTACTTACTTCCAAACTTTAAGGCAGAGTACTAAAAAAGCTGTTAAGTGACAATAGGGCGCTGCTTTTAAGGGAAACAGGAAGTCTCTGCAGCTGAGCTCTAGGGATTTCAGTTAGTCCATCCATGACCAGGTGGCGTGAGTAGTCTAACTCACTAGCATTTTCTGCCAATGGCTGTAATAGTCTGGAAGAGGTTGCTAATACCAGGTTAGCAAAAACCCATCAACCCACTGTCAAGACCAAGAGCTCTGGGGCTTAAGGAGAACCACCTCTGGCAAGGAGAATATATGCCAAGTTATTGCTTTCATAGGTTTTTAACTGCTTCTCTCACCTTTAAATAGGCCATCGTGAGGAGTGGCAATAAGGTAAATGGCACCAAATAGAGAAGGGCAGGCTGGGCTGCTCGGTGAATGCGAGATGCCACAGTAGCGGTGAGCAGACCTATAAGGAGAGAAAAACACTCGTGAATAATGCCAAGGGGCCAGCCCCGAGAGAAAAGAACCTGTAATATGGCTGCTGCTTGCCAGGGTCTTCAGACTGGACAGCTCTACTGTGACACATTCTGTCCAATAGGTAGGGTATGAAATGCCCAGCCCTAGCAGTTAAAGAAGCATGGAACACTACAGCTTTAAAAATGCTAGCACTTCAAGGACGCGTGAGTGGCTCAAGTCCCTTTCTGTGCTCAGGTTCCTGGTTCAAGACCTCACTTCCGCACTGAGTGTGCCTGGTCTTCCTCAGTCTTGTGTGGTATGTGATGCCAGACTCGGAGGCAAAAGACCTGGATCCAAGTTCCAACCGTGCTACTTACAAAAGCTGTGTAACCCTGGCTACGGCACTTCACCTCTCTGAGCCTCAGCCTCCTCTACTGTTCAGTGGGGCTAACACCACTTGCCATGCCTGTCTCTTGAGTTTTTGCACTGAAATGAACCACTATGCTGTAGCCGTTGTAGGTGCAGACAGGTTACCGCTATTCCTAGCCCAATCACACAGGTCTCTCACTGTTGGTCCGTAAGCGAGCTGCCTAGAGAAAAACTAGCCTAGTGAGAGTCTGAGATTAGAGGTGATAAACATATTAGAACAAATGAAGGGAAATACCTGTTTAAAAAAATGGGAAATTAAGCAAGACATGGATTAACTTCAAGCTGAAGATTTAATTAGGCACACAGACTGATCCGTGATCACTGTGTGGTAGAACTGACCATACTCTTCTTCCAATGTTCTTCAGAGATTACTGCTGGATCGGGAACGGGCTGACCGGTAAGGACAGCACCCGTCATCTCACAGGCCACTGTTACTTGTCCTTCGTGGTTGTCTGTAATAGCAACCACAGTTACTGCACTCCTCCCACCCAGCATCTGCAGCTAGAAGACCTGATTTAACTCCACGGGTTGGAGGACAGTTAGTGGATCACGTGCCTCTCCCACTGTCTTACCTACAAAGTATCCAATGAGGGTGCAGTGAAAGTAGGAGACCTTCTGCATGCGTCCAGAGATATTGGCGGGTCCAGAGGCACCACAGGAGTCACCGTTGGCTTGTTTTTTGTAGTTGTCGTAACGAAGGACAAAGCACAACAGGAGTCCAGGCATCACGATGTCCCCAATGCCCAACATAGAGAAGTGACTGCCGGTGGAGCTGGAATGCAGTGGCACAGGTCAGGGATGCCACCCTCAACAATCCCATTTCTCCTCCTGTGCAGAGTCATTTGTCAGCTTTTTTTAAGGAGTTGGACTTACCTGAATGGGAGGCAATCTCTAGCGGTGGAACAGCACTAGTTTGTAAGAGTTTAGAGATCACAAGCCAGAAGAATACTGACGATGAATGTCTTTAACCAGGCTCCCTCACTGCTTTAAGAGAGCACCTCTAAAGTGACTGCTAAAGTCATCTGTTTAAGTACTGTCTCCTCTAGAAATGTCAAGCAATTCAGTATTTGTCACACATTCACTGCTGTGACTTCAAACAAGCACCTGACTACTACCAGACACGGATATTAAAGCAACACAATTTTTTCCAAGATTATATTACCAGCCACTGTATAATTTTAGCATTAGGACATATTTTTACAAACATCTTAGAAGAAAAAAGGATCCAGATTCTCCTGTGAATTCCCTTCAGCCAACTCCAAAATATGGTAACAGTAGTAACATATGGTTATTTGAGAACATTAATCAATAATAAAAAGTAGCACCTGTATCATTTAGTGACAAATCTTTGCAAGTCAAATCAATATTCTCTTTCTCATTTGTATAACGGACAGATGACTCACAGCCCTTTTCCAGTCTAGGATAAGAATGCTGATGACAAAGACCAATCAAGGAGCACAGAGACACAGGGAGAAGACAGTGTATTAACCATCACAAGACGAGGCCCAACATGCTAGTCCTACCTGGGAAAGACCAGTTTTCCAGGCAGAGACAGGCGAGGAACATCACGCCCAACGTTGGGCCCCAGGTGGAGCTTCCGGGATAGAACGTCAAGGGGATTGTCAGCCGGTTGTGTGGCCACCTTCACCATGACATTGCTATTGAAGATGTAGGCGGAGAAAAACACCTGCCGAATGGAGAGACGTCTTCAACAGAGGGAGCTAGAAGCAACCTGATCTCAGCATCAGCCCTCCTCGTTCTTAAGAGCAAAGTCTCAGAATATTACATCATCAAGCTTTTTTGACTGCATGTTTTGGAGGTGAAAGAAAATCTTTGCTCCCAGGGCACAGAACTTTGCCTGCCTGCTCTCCCCCCACCCCAAGAGACACACACGTACTCCAATTAAACACAAAAGAGAACAGTGGCTTCAGGGAAACAGACACTTACCCAAAAGACATCATAGATTAGAAGCCCTGAGAGAAGCAGGCAGGAGACCTTGAGGCTGGGCAGGCGGACAAAGGCGATCATGGCGACACAGAGACCCATGGCCAGGGCTGGGGAGGAGGCCACAGACATTGGTCAGTGTGGAGTAGACTCATCCTCTTTCCACAAGCTATTCTTATAAACCTAACAGTCTCTAAGTCCCCTCAAAAGTCAAGCAGCCCAGTTTAAGCTCCAAGTTAAGACATTTACACCCTACTTGTGCAAAGTGCCCACTTTAGCCCATTCTGACAGACTGGTTTTCGGGGACATCCCTTTTCTCATGCTCTTGGATAGTGCTCAACTGTGTAAGACCCAGGAGATTGTTTTGAATGATAAAGCTCTGGGGTGCCTGGATGGTTCAGTCAGTCAAGCTTCTAATTCTTTTTAAAAAATTTTTTTAAATGTTTACTTATTTTTTTTTTTTTTAATTTTTTTTTCAACGTTTATTTATTTTTGGGACAGAGAGAGACAGAGCATGAACGGGGGAGGGGCAGAGAGAGAGGGAGACACAGAATCGGAAACAGGCTCCAGGCTCTGAGCCATCAGCCCAGAGCCTGACGCGGGGCTCGAACTCACGGACCGCGAGATCGTGACCTGGCTGAAGTCGGACGCTCAACCGACTGCGCCACCCAGGCGCCCCATTGTTTACTTATTTTTGAGAGAGGGAGAGACAGAGCATGAGCGGGGGAGGGGCAGAGAGAGGAGACACAGAATCTGAAACAGGCTCCAGGCTTCAAGCTGTCAGCACAGAGCCCGACGCGGGGCTCAAACTCATGAACTATGAAATCATGACCTGGGGCGAAGTCAGTCGCCGGACTGACTAAGCCACCCAGGTGCCCCTATCCTCATTCTTAGGTCAGAAAACTCTTTTTCAGGGAGTCTTTCCTGATCTATCAGATTAAGTAGGGTTTTGTTTTGTTTTTTCTTTTTGACACCACAGAACTCTGAAATCTCTCTCAACTTGCTCACCCATTCTGTAACAGTGTGATTATTTATATACAAGCAAATTTATTGCTTAAATTTGGTACTCCTGGTTGACCAAAACCATGGCTTATTCTTTCTGTGAAGCCCCAGCACTTACCAGAGTAGATGTTCAATAAATATTTTCAGAATGAATGAAAAATTATGTTCCATCTACTTTAAATTTAAAATTACTCCAAGGAAAGTTAGAAAAGTGAGGCCAGATTACACATGTATATCATTTTAATAGAATTGGTGGTAAACTGTCAGGACATGTAGCTAAGTGGGCAAATAGAGCAGTCTGGCAGACGCTGGACATGTCAAATCAATTCATGTTTGGGGAGTTCCTATCATGGGAATGGTGTTGCACAAACAAGAGGAGAAAAACCATTCCTAACCCTGGAAGACAGTGCTAACACTGGGAAAAAGAACAAACTATCTGGATTCTTCCTCTGTCATACCGTTATCAAGCACTCGGTGATCTCCATGCTGTGTACTGCAGTATGCATTTTGGAGAGATGTGGTTGAACATAATTTCTGATTTTACGATAATCTAGGATGTGCTTGTTTTACTAGGGTCTCCTTTATTTTTTTATAAATTTCTAAGAACAGAACCAAGGCCCATGATATAATCAACCGATATGCATTTTTTTTAAACAGGGTTTCCCATTATAATGATCTCCAGAAACAAATAGTTGGCTGTGCTGTGAATCGATAAACAGGGCACTGGCAGGGATAAGCTCAGCTGGCCTGAGGAACAACAGTGGTCAGTGGAGGGTGGGAAGCCCCTGGGGCAGAGGAAGGGGTGAGGGCAGTAGGGTAGCAAGTGATCTGTTCAGGAACTTACAAGTGCAAACGTGGGGTGCAAAGTGCACCAAGGGAACAAAGGAAGAGATGAAAGCCTAATGGACAGACCAGGGACAAGTGTGTGGCAGTAAAGGTCAGAGGGCTGACTGATGATAACCAAAGGGGCAGGTTCCCAAGGTTAAATGTATATGCCTCTGTGACACATGCAGGTGACTGGTCCGTTCCAGAATTTTTCAATTTACCATACAGTCCCTTAACCCTAAACTGGGAGAAGCCTTTACAGGCCACAGGGACTAAGCATCCACTCATTGCTTTGTCACTCCTCTTATGCTGATCCTACCCCACCTGAGTCACAACCAAACATGGACAAGACAGAACTGCTCAGGGACACTGTCATTCTATCTCTATCTTCCATACAAGAAACTCTAGATTCGTTTTCAATTTATCAGTGTTTCATCACGTGCACTGCATCCACGGCCATTCTGTGTACCACCTTTTGTTGTTACAGCACACCTCGGTCACACTTCCCTAGTTTGATGTGCGTCCTTCTTCACTTTCTCTCTTTCCCACTTACTCTTCACTGCCACTGTAAACAATTCACTTTGCATCATTTCCTGCCTTACAGTCACTAGGCTCCCTACTCTGATGGATCAAGTCTAATTATAAGTCCCACAGCATTGGGCACAACTCATGGGATGGCGTGTCCCCAGAGTCTTCCTTTGTTCCTACTCCTCCCCAGTTAAGCTGAGCAATACCCTCTTCCCAGTCATGCCAACCAAGCGTCGCCAGCTGTGCTGTGAGTTCCACATTTGAAGCAGAATGCATCCCTTCTGACTGTTTCAGATAACGAGTATCACTCCTACCCCCAGAAGAACACTGCCACAATCTGTCACATCACAGGAACATGCCCTCAAGTATTCTAGTTTGCTTCTCTTTTTCTCCATTCTTTCATTCAAGTAACTCTTCATAATCTTACCTCCTCCTTAGCACTTTTCCAAGCCAAAATTAAGAGAAGTGATAACTTTCCCTCATTCCATGCTGCTTGAGAGACTCAAGACTCTCCCAAATGGCTTTACCAACCATCTTCACTTTGGGTTAATTTACATTTAAAATTAACCAAAAACGTTAAGAGTAGTAAATTATTAATCTTAGCCACTTGTCTAGAATTACTTTCAACTTAGTATCGATATAATCTTTGCGTCGCTTTGTCTTCCACAACCAGTGGGGTCAGACACAAAGACAATGACACCAAACCAAGCCAAAATGTTCTTGAAAAGCAACATGCAACCTGTAAATTCTTAAGCAGTGCTCAGTTCTAAGATAAAGGATCTGTAGATAGCTAAGCCCTATGTGGACTAAGTACCAGCGTCTAGCATTTTAAAACAAGAAAAATCAATTGCTAGATTTTTGGCACTGAACATTTTCTAATCACAGATTAGTAGCAAGTGTAACTCTTCTAGTCCCTGAGCTGGTCAGTGGATCCACACTGTGAACCTGGTTTAACGATCCCTGAACAGTAAATGTGTGTGCACAAGATTCATCAGCTTTTAGCTAATGCATGATACCACCTATTGGTCAAATTCTCTCAAGATTTCCCAAATTTAAAAGGTTAATTTGCCAGATGAAACTGAAAGTAGATAAAACTCTAGATTTAGTTCAAGAACACACTGAAACGTCTTCTTACTATTAACGCTTCTTAGTATATAAAATCCTGAAAACGCACTTCATGCCAGGGCACCTGGGTGGCTCAGTCGGTTGAGCATCTGACTTCGGCTCAGGTCATGATCTCACAGTTCATGGGTTCAAACCCCGCATCGGGCTCTGTGCTGACAGCTCAGACCTGGAGCCTGTTTCAGATTCTGTGTCTCCTTCTCTCTTTGCCCCTCCCCCAGCTCACACTCTTGTCTCTTTCTCTCTCAAAAATAAACATTAAAAAAAAATTTTTTTAAAAACCATACTTCATGCCTTGCCCTAAAACAACCACATTTATAATTGTCTTCACTTTAAATTAACTTCAAAGAACAGGCTTTAACTGAGAAACATTCATTCAAAGAATTTCTACTACCAAATTATCACTGCCTACAAGATGATTTCTGATTGTGCAGAGAAGTCTGTAAAGATAATTTCCACGTCAGAGAAGAACCTATTTCAAAACATTAAAGACCATGGCTAGAAAGCTACATTTTCTGTAACAGCAGAAAACGAACATCAAACACTAGAATCTGAGAAACAGTAATTGTAAGAAAAGCTCAGGGGCGCCTGCGTGGCTAAGTCGGTTGAGCATCCAACTCTTGGTTTCGGTTCAGGTCGTGATCTCACGGTTCGTGGGTTCGAGCCCTGTGGGCTTGGGATTCTCTCTCTCCCAGTCTCTCTGCTCTCACTCGCAGGGGTGAGCACGCGCGCCTTCTCTCTCTCTCTCAAAAATATATAAACTGGGGGCGCCTGGGTGGCTCAGTTGGTTAGGCGGTTGATTCTTGATTTTGGCTCCGGTCATGATTTCATGGTTGGTGAGTTTTTTGTCCCTGTGTCGGGCTCTGCTATCAGTGCGGAGCCCAATTCATATCCTGTTTCTCTCTCTCTGCCCCACCCCCGCTCTCTAAAAAATAAATATTAAAAACTATCATCAAAATAAATTTTTAAAAAGCTCGAAAGTTCTTTTTTTAGGGGTGGGGAAAATTCTATTGGTCACAGGAAGTTCAACCAGTGCAAACTGGCAGGGAAAAGAGACTCCTGGGTAAGTAAATATTGGGGAATATCAATAATGACAAAAGGTGATGGAAACGTCTACATGTTAGGGTTGATTAGGGGTTGGGGAACCTCACTGGACACTCAGAATTTTAGCTATCAGGTGAATTTCATGATGGAAATGTATTTCTGATGGGTCACTGGGAAAATAAAGGTGCCTCTTATGGGCAGCTTTCTATCGGCTCCACAGTCTAGAGGAAATGTTGCAGTGAAACGTACTCTGCAGGTATCTTACAGACAACTGCTTACCCCATTCTGCTGTCAGCGAGTCTAGTAAGCCTGGCCCTGGCCCCTGCCCCTGCCTGTAAAGGTACAATGAAGAAAATTCTGCTAACTTGTTCTCAAGTATGTGTTTCAGATGGCTGTGTAAATCAGTGTATCTTGAAAAGAATGTCACCTTCTATCATGCCAACTTTTTCTTTTTTAGTGACATACTACTAGAAAATAGGTATTTTTCTTTTCTATGCAATGCCTGGGAAGAGGAGACAAGAGAGTATAAAGAACATTGCTTGCTGTTTTGAGAGGTACCCCTTTTTGGGTCAGCAGCTTGGTAAATTTAAAACCCTTAGCAAAACCTATAAATAGTATCATGTGTGTCTGGACACACGAATAAAGGGCTCCACGAAAGCAGAGTCATCAAAAGTTAGTGGGATTACAGAGAACCTCAGACCACAGAGGGGGCTGACAGACTTCAGGTAATTTTTTTTAATATTTATTTTTGAGAGAGAGAAAGAGAGAGAGAGAGAGAGAGAGAGAGAGAGAGAGAGAGAGAGAGATTGCGCAAATGAGCATAAACAGGGGAGGGGCAGACAGAGAGGGACACACAGAATCTGAAGCAGGCTCCAGGCTCTGTCAGCACAGAGCCCGACGTGGGGATCGAACCCATGGATTGGACCATGAGATCATGACCTGCTGAGATCATGACCTGCTGAAGTCTGACGCTTAACCGACTGAGTCACGCAGGTGCCCCAAGACTTCGAGGTAATTTACATACCATTTGTCATCAGAAGGACTTTGGGTTTTCCAGTGTTGAGATGAATCAATGTGGTGATGATTCAGGTGATGACTGCCCTATATTACTCTAGTTAAAGCAGTGGCACCTGAAGCTTTTTATCATCTCATTTCACATAATATTTGTACAGGGAGAATCATTATGCTTGCAGTATTCTTATGGATTGGTGTTTACAGAAGTGGACTCTTTCATTTAAGGACATTAGCATAAAACAGTTTCTCTTCAGAATATATAGCTAAGAGTCATTTTATATGGACTGAAATAATCTGGTTTAGGTATTAACCAGCTAACGAGCATTTCTAAATAGTTTTTGTTCAAAAGTAGTAGAGGAGAAATGTCTGTGCTGCCTGCTTTCTCATCAGGAAGCACTGGTTTAGGTGAGACTGAAGGATGTAATCATAAAAGCAGCTATGAGATTGATGTGGACTAATACTTACTATCTCCACTCCAGTCATTATCATGATTAAGACTCCCTAATTTTCTGTAACAGATTTAAAAAGAGATTAGGCTCTATGAAAGTCTTTCAAAATCACCTACATGCTTTTCAGGTTAACAAGTCATTCTTCTGCAGAAATCAAGACTTAATCTCAGGAAAAGTCAAACATACACACTTGCTACTTCATCAATACTCTTAATACCTAGTATATAAAAATAGGCATTTACTCTTCTACAATAAGCCGGGCAAGCAATTTATGTGATTTCAGATGTAACTTCTTTTTCTGAACTTATTCTTTATCAACCTCCACAAGCACTGAAGTATCAAGCACCAATCCATAAGAATACTGCAAGCACTGATACTAGATTTGGGAAATTTAATAGTTCTGGTAACTACTTAAAAATCCTAAACACTGGGGCGCCTGGGTGGCTCAGTCGGCTAAGCGTCCAACTCTTGATTTTGGCTCAGATCATGATCTCACGGTCGGTCCTGAGATAGAACACACACATGGAACCTGTTTAAGATTCTCCCTCTCCTTCTCTCTCTCTCAAAAACAAACAAACAAACAAACAACCTAAACACTGCACTTCAGGATGCTTATATACATTCCAAAGCAAATGATCACAGAAATGTTTTTTTATAAGGCAATTTAAGATGCTAAAATAAGAGACCAAACCGGTCAGAAATCAGCAAATATGAATTATCACATGGTCAGGCAGATTTTGACACTGTTTTCCATTCTGACTCATTAAAGGCCTCTAAATAAATCTAAGGGGTAATGTGGTCTGCAACCTCATGGAACTTGTTTTTTAAAGTTCATTTATTTATTTTGAGAGAGAGAGCGTGTGCAAGCAGGAGTGGGGGCAGGAGGGGGAGAGGGGAGAGGGGAGTCAGTTTCAAGCAGGCTCTGCACTGTGAGCGCAGAGCCAGATGCAGGGCTCGTTCCACAAACCATGAGATCATGACCTGAGCTGAAATCAAGAGCCAGGTGCTCAACCAACTGAGCCATCCAGGTGCTCCAGGAACTACTTTTGGGTCTCAAGAGCTTGGTATATGGTAGGCACTCAATAAAAGTGATGAACAACTATGACAACAATTATATACAAACAAATTAAGTATTTATAAAGTTATACATATTTTATATAATATTTAAGTATTAAATATTTTATGAATATGTGTAACATTTGAAGATTAACAAACAGTAATATTGATAGTTTTTATTTAGAGGTAATTCAGTGAATTTTAACACAGGCGTAGACTTATATAGCCACCACCACCCTCAGTGTGTAGAATACTTGTATCACCCCAATAAAATCCTTGAGCTATAGTCACACCCTCTCCCCCACACAACCACTTGTCTGTTCTCCATCACCATAATTTTGTCTTATTGTTTTTAAAAATATTTTTTGCTGAAGAAGTATACTGGGTATCTCTGCATGATTTACAATTTAAAAAGCGCTTTCTCTATAATTATCACCTACGATTAAAATCACATGTGCCATTTACCTATCGCTTTACAGAGCTCTCAATCCACTCTATAGCTTGTTTCCTTACAATACTCAGTTTCTTAGAGTTTTTCACTAGTTAACTTGGCACACATAAATTTCAAATTCTTGAACTGGTACAAGACAAAAAAAAAAAAACCCTTGAAACAAAAGAATAAGATTTTAATTTTCCTCAAGGTTTAAAATTTCCTCCTTATCAAGATTATATTACTAATTCTGGATCACACGTGCACACAAAGTTTAAAATCCTTTTTGTCAAGTTCTATCTGATTTGACCATGAGCAGAATATTGCGATACAAGTGTGAGCTACTCCTGAACTTGAGGCATGGACAGTGAGCATCACTCTCGCTGGCTCTGTGCTTAGGCAACACTGAATGACAGTTCCACAGTTAAGCCATCCTCAGAGCTGCAGGGACCAGTGCCTTAGTGGAGAGGAGCCTCTCAGACC
Source organism: Prionailurus bengalensis (assembly GCF_016509475.1). Lineage (NCBI taxonomy): Eukaryota > Metazoa > Chordata > Mammalia > Carnivora > Felidae > Prionailurus > Prionailurus bengalensis. The sequence goes on from NC_057356.1 coordinate 16,857,349, forward strand.
TGGCAGTTGCTTCCAAAGAGCTCTGTTTCCAAGGTCTTGATTAGCCTTGTAGTTGCTTGGAATGGATAATGGGAGTAAGTGCAATCCATACCCATAATCTCTGATTTTTAAATTCCTCCTTTAAAAATTCTTTAGATAGTACTACAAACAGTATAAAATCATCTTTTGTATTTTAACTTCCTTCCCTTCTGAAACACCAGAGGAAAGGAGAAAGTGAACAGACTTTGTGGGGCAGAGCAATGGTTAAAGTTTCTTGAGATCAGGAAAATGAACTGTGAGAACAGGAGTCAGGACTGAATGAGCAAGGAGATGGAGGTGCTTACATGGTCTTTAAGAAAAATGAAAAACGTCTTAGGGGAGAGAAAAGAGTAAGGGGGGATTTTTGGAAATGTCCTTCCAAGATATTTTGAGAAGTATCAAGTATACACAGGAGTTCTATGACTGGGTAACTGACTTCTCTGAACTTCGTTTCCTTGTCTGTAAAATGGAACAACAACAGTACCTACTTCAAAGACTTTCCAGGATTAAATGAGATAATCCACGCAAACACCCAGGAAAGCACCCAATGCATAAGAAGCACTCAATAAATGTTAGCTGAATAATACTGCCATTATTATTTCATCATCATCATCACCAATGAAGGGAAATCCTCACATGCTATGGACAGGAGTATAAACTGCCACAGCCTTTCTGAAAGGCAGTATAATAACAGATAAAAAAACTTTTTACTACAAAAACCCTTTAATCTAGGAATTTAATATCTAGGAACTCATCCATAGAAAAATAATCTTATTAAGTAATCTGACATGTGTACCATGAGGTGGAACAAGAGTGTTTACCTCAGGATTATTTATAAGAGAAGATTAAAATCAATCTAAGGGCCCAGCAATAAACAACATACAATGGAATACTCTGGAATTATTAAAAAGGATAGGATACACCTTTATGTAATGATACAGACATGTATTTGTATCATTACATAAAAGAGTCTATTGTATATAATACATATATGGCATATATTCCACATATGTATTTTATATTACAGTATTCCATTTATGTAAGAAAATATATAGTCTATAGACAAAAAATTACATATGAATGTTCATACTAGTATTACTCATAATAGCTAAAAAAGTGGAAACTGATGAATAGATAAATAAAATTAGCATATCTATACAACTGAAGAGTGTTTGGCCATAAAAAGCAATGAAATACCGATTCAGGTTACAACATGAATAAGAACCTTGGAAACATCATGCTAAGTGAAAGAAGGCAGACACATAGGTCATATAATGTTATGATTTTACTCTCTGAATATACTAAAAGAGCCACTTCAAGTAGGTAAAAATGTGGACTATACCTCAAAAAGCTGTATTATTAAAAATATCTTGAGAATGTGGGTAAAAATAATAACTCAACAATATGTAACACCACCACCTTTGGACACCTAATACTCATGGTAATCAGAGGAAATATTACTAAAACACAAAAAGCAGAGGAAGGGAGGACAAATTTAACTATAAACTGTATTAACACTTCAACTTGTCACATGTTACTCACCATCCATGAGAAGCCAATGGCCAGTGAGAACCCAGATAAGGACGAGCATGACAGACAGAGAGAATGACAGTAATTCAGCAGCAGTAAAACGCCCACAGCAACCAAAGGAAATCCTGGAAAACACATGGTATTTATTGGACTAACAGGTGATACATTATATTTAATAATCAAACTCTCCCTTGGTTCTTCACGATCAGAGTTCATCAGGGCCAGATTAGAATAGCAGGCTATACCTAGACTCCCAGAAATTGAAAACACCCAAACCTCTTTGGAGTAGGCTACAGGAAATGCAAAGGCATTAATGATCCTTCTGCAGCCCTCTGATATTGTAGTTTTTATCCCGAATTATCAACATGGATGTTTACAATTTAAAGTGACAATACCAATCTTAGGAGAATGAAGTACACTATAGGGTAATTCTGTTTTTATGAGGAAAGCAAAATGAAGAAGGTCAATAGTTCAATCCACTGGGTGATGATGAATACATATTTATAAAATGGTAACAACTCTATCTGGTTATCACGAATTCCTGGGAAAATCAGCTGCTCCTAGTGACTGGTTTCCTTACGTTCATATGGGATCTCTATTAACACAGCACTTGGTGTCCATGAAGCAATGGCTTTAGGAGTTGAGGTGTGAAAGGTGTGCACACTGGGTTTAAACCCAAGTGGTTAGTATATATTCTTGGTCACCAAAGACAAAAGGCAAAGAATGTCTGAGTTGATCACATCCCATTAACTCACTAGTCAAGAGACAAAAGCATTGCTTCAAAATGAAACTGCTCATCTTTCAATAATCTGAGCAGGAAGCATGTTTCAACGACTCCGACTTCCTAAGATTTGTGTATATTTCCTCTCCTATGAAAAGGTTCCAAAGGAAGTACTACCTTCCAGTCTTAAAGATCAAACATCTCCCTTCCCAGTCTTCTAGCATTTGTGTGCTCTGGTCCATACCAGAAATTTAGACTCCTAACAATGTTATCAAGTGTGACATAAAAACATTTAAAATTTAGAGAAAAATCCCAAGTCCTTACTTGTTCTGAGGTGAACAGGGTCTTGTTAAATACTGGCACATCGGGAGAAGGAGGAAAGCAAAAGCTATTGTGGCAAGAACTAGAGAAAGAAAATATATGGTTAAGTTTTGTTGTTTATTTTCAACACCTTTAAGAAAAATGGCAGGACTTATGGAAACACTGACCAGGATACTCTTCTCAATAAGTAGATACAATTAACTAACTACAGAAGAAAAATATCTTCCTTTAGCACTGTACAAATAAAGTCTTGAAAAACAAACAGTACCTGATTTGAAGGAATGGGAAGCATAGACAGGTTTTCTCATTCTTTTCTATCTTAACATGGAAAGATAAATGGCAAGCCAGGGGATGATCTAACATGTCTGGCATTTTGTTGATGTTCTATACATTTCCATCATCTCTTGACTTGAAAACTGATCAGAGGGTTGACAGTCAAATTACTCTGATTAGTTACCAATGCGTCTGTCTACAGAAACATTGGTGGGGGTTGCCAATGACCGCTTCGCCACACTGGACCTTCTGGACACTTTGACTCCAGACAAGGAGTCAAAGTGGTCCTGTTCTGGTGTCATAAAGCTCACAAGTTTTCAAACCCCTGGTCTTTTGTTCAGACTGTGCTGACAGTCCCGAACTGATGATACGGGTATCCAATGGTTCAAGGAGAAGATGGGGAAGAAAAGCCAGACTTATGGAAAAAAACTTGCATGGCAGGTTGTATAGGTCTTAAGTTTTGAATGATGATTAAAAAGAAGTACACAGAAGATCCTGGGTTCGAGTCTCAGTGGAACCTTGGTTCCAGGAAACTTACCTTGGTTTCCCTTCAAAAGAAAAAAAAGACGTGAGAGGTGCCTGGGTGGCTCAGTTGGTTAAATGTCCAACTTGGCTCAGGTCATGATCTCACAATTCTTGAGTTCGAGCCATGTGTTGGGCTCTGTGCTGACAGCTCAGAGCCTGGAGCCTGTTTCGGGTTCTGTGTCTCCCCCTCTCTATGCCCCTCCCCAACTTGCACTCTGCCTCTTTCTCAAAAATAAATAAACTTAAAAAAAAAAAAAAGAAGTGAAAAAATTTCCTTTTAGGTTAATGTTCAAGAATAGAGAAACATGGGACACCCAGGTGGCTCAGCTGATTAAGCATATGACTCTTGATTTCAGCTCAGGTCATGATCTCATGGTTTGTGAGATTGAGCCCCAAGTTGTTGGGCTCTGCACTGATACGGTAGAAAACCTGCTTGGGATTCTCCTCTCCCTCTCTCTCACTGGTGTGTGCATGCTCTCTCTCTCAAAAATAAATAAACTTAAAAGAAAAAAGAACAGAGAAACTTATTTACCTGCTGTACATATTGTAAAAACTACTTGAACTGAGTCAAAGAAGAAGAACATTACTAGGAGAGAGACAGATGCTCCAATTGGAAGGAATAGGGCCTGGGTAGAGTCAATAGTTTGGATACCTGAAAGAGAATAAGGGACATATTAATGACATATGATAAGTACTGTGCCCATGTACTCCAGAGACATTAACCCATTAAAATGCAGACAGTCTATGGAGCGCCAGGGTGGCTCAGTTGGTTAAGCTTCTGACTCTTGATTTCAGCTCAGGTCATGATCTCGCAGTTGGTGAGATCGAGCCCAAGTGGGGCTCTGTGCTGACAGTGCCAAGTCTGCTTGGGATTCTCCCTCTCTCAAAATAAATAAATAAACTAAAAAAAAAAAAATACAGACAGTTCTAGGAGTTAGTATATAAGATATAGATTATCTAGGACCTCTGATTCTTTCCTTCCCACTGAAATTATGAGGTCCTTGCTCTCCTCATGGTGCATTCGTTATAGCAGGTACTCAAATACTTGAACTGAACTACTACCTCCTGGTGCTAACAATCTGGTTGACAGGCTGAAGGAAGGAAGAAATAGGAAGAAGAGGGGGAGGGAGATGGGGGGGGGGTAGAAAGACGAAAGGAGGGAAAACACAAACTAAGAACATCAACAGGTAGTAAAAAGATTAGTCAATCTGAGTACATCTGTAATCTCATGTACAGGTTTGGTAAAAGGTAGTTTAAAGCCACTGACTAAAATCCTTTCTCATTATCTACAGATTTACTCATGTTCACTCTTCCCCACTGTTGCTGAGAACTGACTCTCAGTGGAGCATAAGAGTGAAGGGAACAACACATCTGAAAATCAAAAATCAGAAAGATTATTCTGTGGGAACATCGTAAGGACCAAACAGGAGATAAATGGGGGAAAATAATTACTTGGGATATAGGATTCTTGGTTAATCATTAGAATCATCTGGAGAGCTTTAAAAATTACATGCCCAGGTACAACCCCAGAACAATTAAACTGAAATTTCTGGGTGTTATTAGGCCCAGCTGAAAACTCTCCACAAAATTTTACTTTGCATATAGAGTTGAGGAACACTAAGTATTTGGTAGAGAAGAGAAACACGGCACAATCTGGTAACTACTGAATGAAAAAAAAAATTACTAATCTTGTGTGCTACTTCCAAATTAACACTGCTGAGAAAAAAAAAATGTTCATATGAGCTATTATAAAGAAATACTAGGGACGACTAGGTGGCTCAGTTGGTTAAGTGTCCGACTTCTGCTCAGGTCATGATCTCATGGTTCATGAGTCTGAGCCCCACGTCAGGCTCTGTGCTGACAGCTCAGTGCTCAGAGTCTGTTTCAGATTCTGTGTGTCCCCCCCCGCCGCCTCTCTGCCCCTTCCCAGATTGCGCGTCTGTCTCTCTCAAGAATAAACATTAAAAAAAAAAAAATTATAAGTAAACATCTCTCTCCATTAAATTAAGGCAATGAATAAAATATAATGTGACCAGGATTAACATAACTAGGCACAAAGTGTTGTAATTATCAACCAATATTTAAAAATGGTTCTTTGATATTTGAATTTACCTGTCCCAAGAAAGCTATTTAAGGATTTTAGTTAAATAAACTATTAAATATTTCTACAAAACACAATTGCTTCCTACTGGCTAGATACATGAGTCAAATAATTCACTTAGGAATAGGGCATTTCAATTTAGGAGTGGCTATGTGTCAAGACAAATAGAGATGTTCTTCAGAAGACAGCTGGCCAGAAGTGCAGTCAAACTTGTCTTCCTGGCCCCTTGATGGTGTGTGTGTGGGGGGAGGGAGGGTGGTATCTTACTTAAAGTGTCTTATGGACATTTACAAAGTAAAACTCTATGAAATCTCTAACTGAATTTCACCTAGTTTTTATCTGAGTGCTCTACACTAGTTCAAAGAACTACTAGAGGAAACTACAGATTTCAGGTGCCTTTCACAACAGAAAATAATGGTTTCTCAATGGCTCTGCACTGACGGCATGCAGAAAAATTAAATGGCTGGCGAAAACAAAACTGTTTAGTAAGTCAGGTATATGAGAAGTATGTGTTTATAATAAATCTAAATTTTATCAGTTTAGTCTGCAATTAAAATGCAAAGCTGAATACAAAGAGCCTTTCTAGAATATTAGTTAAGAATGCATAGATTTTTGTTTTTTGAAAGCACATATTTTAAAGCAAGAGGTATTAAGACACTGCTTCCATTAGTTCTATAGAAGAATGCCTAAGGGAGTTTACCAAACAGCAATGTCACAGGTAAAGTGAAGTTCCTTTAGTTGCTGACAATATGCTTCCCAAAAAAATACAAAATTTCAATATTGTACTTCCTAAAGGTCTGGAGATAATGGTCCTGAGGGAGATGGAGCTAATTAATTAGAAATTTCAGTGACTTCAAAACAAAACAAAATAAAATTCTCCGTCAGTATTCTAGCTTTATATTAGATCCTTGGTATTTCCTCCCTCTTAGGTGGTGACTTTAATCTGTCCTGTCAGTCACTCCTCATAATTAGGAGGAGTTACTCAAATGCAGTGGGCATTACCTTTAAAGCCAAAATTATCATAAGAAATAGGCATGGTTTTCTCTTCAAGGCGGACCCTAGAGATAAGACGCTTTAGGACAAAGGCAAGAAGCTGCTGGAGCACAAAGAGATAGAGGGCAGTCTCAAAACAAAAGAAATAGGCATGGTGACAGAAAAAAATATGTACAGAGAAATTATTTTTAGCATTCAGTGAACAAGGCTACAGGCTAAATACATGGTCATGAAATAGATACTGAACAATACACCAATGTATTATTGATAATCATTAAGAAAGTTAATGATTTAGCACCTCCGTGAGAGAAGCATGTTTTGGCTATTTACTGTATTACACAGTAGGTAACACGAGGGACTGAAAAACCTGCACAATCTTCAGATATATTACATGGGTAGCCTGGTAAAGGCCTTCAAGATGTCAGATAATGGGGGTGAGGTTGGGAGTTGTCCTTTTCAACCCACCTAACACTGATTCAATGTAGGACTGGTGCGCCAGGGGAAAAAGTATCTACCTAGGTTTCTTGGAGCAGATGTAGGGATGAAACGGGATTTAGAACAAGGTTAGGGAGAATTAGAGAGGCCCTGGAGGGCACTCCCTCCTCCCCACTTTCTCTTTTTATTGCAAAACATAACACACATACAGCAAAGTACATAAAACAAAAATGCAGAGTTCAGTCAATCATCAAATGGCTAATACCACCCAGGTCAAGCTTGCCAAGCCCAGAAGTCTTTCTTGTGCATCCCAGTCACTACTCTTCCTCCCAGAGGGAACTACTACCCTGGTTTTTATACTTCCTTCTCTGCTCTATTTGATATGCACCCAAGCATGCATCCTAAAATACTAATATTTATTTTGCTTGTTTTTGAACTTATTACATGCCTTGAATTACTAGGATTTTTTTTTTTTTTTGCATCTGGCTTCTTTTGCCCAACATTGTGAGCAACATCCATGCTATTTATGTAGCTGTACATCACTCATTTTCTTGTCTTTTTCAAATTCCTTGATTCTTACTTATTTTGGGAGTAAGCAACCACAACATTTATTTATTTTTAATTCTGCAACCTTTAAAAACCACCTCATCTATCTACACTTTTTCCTTCAATCAGTTCAGAACACTTTTGCCAAAATCTGAACACTAAATTCATACCTTCCTTTCCTGAGAACTTCCCCTTAATTGTTATCATTCAGGACTTCAATCTCTTTGGTGCCTACACAATCTCTTGTATTTCTCTGTTTATCTTTCTGGCTGTTATTTCCTTGAGTTTGATAAATGTACCATGTTTTCCATGCCATCCCTTCAATCTGGAATGATGTCGTGCTCCATGATCAAGTGCTGGCCTTCCCTGCAGCAACAGCCATTTCTTTATGTTTTTTTCTGATTATGTGGAAGTGGAAGGCATTCTCTCCTCATCTATCCCTTTTTGGTATCCATGGCCCAGATGAGGCACTGAGGACATACATCTGTGAGGATAATTTAGTGTAACACAGGAGACAGATTTAAGACAATGACTATTTAGCCATTTGGCTCCCTGAGCAGCGCCATGGTGGTAGGCAAGAACAAGCGCCTTAAGAAAGGTGGCAAAAAGGGAGCCGAGAGTGGCTGATCCATTTTCAAAGAAAGAGTGGTACAATGTAAAAGCACCAGCAATGTTTAATATAAGAAATATGAGAAAAACACTAGTCATGAGAACTCAAGGAACCAAAATCACATCTGATGGCCTCCAGGGTCCTGTGTTTGAAGTAAGCCTTGTTGATCAGCATGATGAAGTTGCATTTAAGAAATTCAAGCTAATTACTGAAGATGTTCAGGGCAAAAACTGCCTAATTTTCATGGCATGGATCTTACCCGGGACAAAATGTGCTCCATGGTCAAAAAATGGCAGACATGACTGAAGCTCACGTTGATGTCAAGACCACTGATGGGTGTTTGCTTCGTCTTTTTTGTGTTGGTTTTACTAAAAAACGCAACGATCAGATTCAGAAGACCTCTTATACTCAGGACCAACAGGTCTGCCAAATTCGGAAAAAGACGATGGAAATCATGACCCTAGAAGTGCAGACAAATGACTTGAAAGAAGTGCGTCAATAAATTGATTCCAGACAGCATCGAAAAGATGTAGAGAAGGCTTGCCAGTCTATCCACTCCATGATGTCTTCGTTAGAAAATTAAAAATGCTGAAGAAGCCCAAGTTTGAATTGGGAAAGCTCACGGAGCTTCATGGTGAAGGTTGTAGTTCTGGAAAAGCTACTGGGGATGAGACTGGTGCTAAAGTTGAATGAACTGATGGATATGAGCCACCAGTCCGAGAATCTGTTGAAAATTCAGGCATTTAATGGTGATAAATAAAAAATCTTATTTGTGATGTTTAAAACAAAACAAAACAAAAATGATTATTTAAAGCAGGTTATGATCTGACAGCTCATGGGTTCGAGCCCCATGTCGGGCTCTGTGCTGACAGCCCAGAGCCTGGAGCCTCCTTTGGATTCTGTGTCTCCCTCTCTCTCTGCCCCTCCCTTGTGTTCTCTCTTTCTCTCTCAAAAGTAAATAAACATTAAAATACATATATATCTAATAGAATATCTAAAAAATACACATCTAATAAAGTGCATGATAGGAACCCAGCATCAAGCTCTTAACAAATCAAGTCTCTTTATTCATAATTCAGTTCAGATGCTGGTAATGAGAAATAGAAAACTGACATAACCAGATACCCTTTCACTGTATGGACTGAGGATTTATTTATTTGAGGATAAAATTATACTTAGACACACAGTATCGATTTCTCTTAGGTTTCTGTGATGGAATGTACAATGGATTTATAATCTGATTTAAGTACATCATTTGCATATATGCTATGTAACACAGGACTTATAAAGGAGTTTCAATTGTATAAGGTGATTTGGCTTAAAATGTTGATAGAAGAAGTGCTCTGTAATAATTTAACCTGAAAATTAGATACTGACACTGGGTTTTACCTGATTCCTAGTAAGTTGGTGGTATGGTCTTTTACCTCATATAAGGATCTGTGTCCTAAGAAAAGCCTCATTATGTTTCAGTGATTCTACTTACTAGATTTATAATGCCTGCTTTACACTGCTAGGGACAACAAACACATTTAACTGGGTGAAAACTGGGCAAGTGTGATTTGGCTGATGGGGTAGTAACTAGAGAAACTGAAAGTGATCTCTTAACAAGTTAACTTCTAAAATTCTCCATCAGCATTCTAGTTTTATATTAGATCCTTAGTATTTCCACCCCCTTAGGTGGTGACTTTAATCTGTCCTGTCAGTCATGCTCATTCTCTCCCCTGTGCCTATTACATGCTCTTCCCACCCAGAATGCCTTCTTCTCCAGCAATCCAAGTTCACAGTTTCAAATTTCAAGTCACACTCACCTTGTCTGGGAGGAAGTCCCTTATTAAATTGGCCCTCTGTGGCTCACCCTGACTTGCCTCTTTACTCTCTTTGTACATGGATGTCAAAATCACTTCATCTCTAGTGTGTATTCTGATCTACTGATAGTAGATGCTGATTCAGAAGTATTCTAAGGCTATGGTAAGGGTCTGTGAGAGGAAGTACCTGCTCTAGGGACAGGAAGTGGTATTTGCTATCTCCGTCTCAGTACTTTATTAACACTTGAGAAAGTACTTTGGCCACACTGCCTATGTGACAGCTTGGGTGCAATCTCTTGTACTTCTGCAGCTTTCAAAATATGTAACAGAATATCCAGGGGCACCTCGGTGGCTCAGTTGGTAAAGGATCCAACTTTAGCTCAGGTTATGATCTCATAGTTCATGGGTTTGAGCCCCGCGTCGGGCTCTGTGCTGACAGCCCAGAGCCTGGAGCCTCCTTTGGATTCTGTCTCCCTCTCTCTCTGCCCCTCCCCTACTTGTGTTCTTTCTTTCTCTCTCAAAAGTAAATAAACATTAAAAAGTATATATATATATATATATAAAACAGAATATCTAAAAAATACACATCTAATAAAGTGCATGATAGGAACCCAGCATCAAGCTCTTAACAAATCAAGTCTCTTTATTTATAATTCAGTTCTCTTTATAATAAACGTCACCAATTTTATATAACTCTACTGAGGCACAACTTATATATATTCATCCATCTTCACTGTACAGTACTTGCCACATAACTACAAATCTACTTTCTGTCTCTCCATATTTGCCTTTTTGGAAATTTCATACACGTGGACTCACACAATACGCAGCCTTTCCTGTACGGCTCCTTTCATAATGTCTTGAAGGGCATCCACGTCGGGGCATCTACCAGCACCTCATTCTTGTTAACGCTCAACAGTATTCCTTCGTGTGGATACTTTATCCACCCACTACTTTATTGATCTTTGAGCTGTTTCTACTTTTTGGCCATAATAAACAATGCTGCTAAACATTTGCCATATAGCACACTTCTATTTTTTATAAAGCAAGCTTTATTATCAGGTTGCCACAATACTTAGCTTTACAAGTACTTCAGAAGTAACTATCTTCAAGAACCACTGAGTGAATTTATGATCAACACATACAAAACTATCAACCTCACCAAAGGATTTAAATGAAGTCTTAAGCAGGCGGATACCTATTTTCCTACTTATTTTTAAGAAAATAAAGAATCTCAGCAGTAAGCTTTCAGGCACGAGTTAAAAGCAGTACACAAAAGTACACAAGAAATCTGTAGTTCAGATTCAGAATGTAAGCATTTTTACAAATTCTACCATACAGATTAGATTTTATTATTACACCAAACAAATCCTTAACCCCAGTAAATTAACTTGGGTTACAGAAACAATCAAATTAAGCCCAGTGCATGTATGAAAGTTAATTGACATAAAAGGCCTTACTATTATTGGTGCTGTTGCCATTGAAAGACCCAGTAGAACTGCTATTGTCTTTCTCCTTATCTTGATTTTCAAAGTCCATATTAAGGGACCTGTGGAAAAATGTATAGGCAAGTTTTAATTTTGCTTAAGAAATGAGGTCAGAAAAGTCTGTTACGAGATAATATTTTAACATGGAAGGCATCAGGGAAGATAGGAAGGTCTCTTTTGAACAACTCTGCAAAACAGTTCTTGTTCGTACATTTTGGAAAAACCATCTACATCCCTTCCAATATGTCAGTTCAAGAGTTCTCCTGACTGAAGATTAAAAGCATTCCACTGTGGCTGATCTTCCAGACACATCTCTGTGCACATCCTTAATTACCTACTTATGATAAATACCTAGAAAGAGAAATGTTGGGTCAAAGGGCAAGCACAATTTTGAGACTTTAACATACTACACAACTGCTTCCAACAAAGTTATACCAATTTGCTCTCTCTAGCAGTGTATGAAAGCATCTTCTCTATACCTTGTCAGCTTTCATTTAACAACAGCATACACTTGAATTTCTGCTATATATAGGACTGCTCTAGGCAGTGGAGGGATGATAAATAGTGCATAAGACAAGTTTTCACGGATTGTACATTCACAGAGGGGGGATGCCAACAATAAACAAGAAAAGTAAGTTAAATGGATATTAATGGTAACAGCTAATGAGAACATGCAGGAAATGAAAAGACTAGATTTGAAATTTTAAATAGGGTGGGCTGGGGAGTCAACACCGGCATGATTTCCATGTCAAGACATGAAGGAAGTGGTCATTGTCCAGCTGGGGAATGAACAATGCAATCTCTTAAGTTAGCGTTCTTTAACTACTAAACAATTTTGTGTATGTGAGCTCACTCATTTTTTCCTTTTTTGTAAACTATTTAAGTCCTAAGCTCATCTTCAACTACTATGTTACTCTAAGGTGTTTGTGCCCTAAAGAACTTCCTGCAGTGATGGAAATGTTCTGTATCTGAACTGGGTAGACATTAAGCCACATGAGCACTGAACACGTGGGAGTGCAACAGGAACTGAATTCTACATTTAATTTTAAGTAATTTAAATTATTTGGGGGCTAAAACTATAAAATTCTTAGGTGAAACATAAGAATAAATCATTGTAATCTTGGATTGGGAAGTAGATTCTTACACATGATGCCAAAGATACAAGCAAAAAATTGATAAATTGGACTTCATCAAAATTTAAAACTTGTGCTTCAAAGGACACTATCAAAAAAGTCTCTAACCCAAAGGATGGGAGAAAATATCTGCTCTTATACGTCTGTTAAGGGCCTTGTATTTAGAACATATAAAGAACTCCTACAATTCAATAATAAAAAGACAACCCAATTAAACAATAAACAAAGGGGGGCGCCTGGGTGGCGCAGTCGGTTAAGCGTCCGACTTCAGCCAGGTCACGATCTCGCGGCCCGTGAGTTCGAGCCCCGCGTCGGGCTCTGGGCTGATGGCTCAGAGCCTGGAGCCTGTTTCGGATTCTGTGTCTCCCTCTCTCTCTGCCCCTCCCCCGTTCATGCTCTGTCTCTCTCTGTCCCAAAAATAAATAAACGTTGAAAAAAAAAAAAAAAAAAAGAATTTCTTGAGCTGTTGCATGAATGAGTCGACGGTTTAAAAAAATAAAATAAAATAAAATAAAATAAAATAAACAATAAACAAAGGATCTGAATAAATACTTCTCCAAAGAAGCTATGCAAATGGCCAATAAGCACATGAAAAGACTTTTCACATCATTAGTCATCAGGGAAATACAAATCAAAGCAAAATGAGATACCACTTCATACCCATGAGGATGGCTATAAGCAGAAAGTCAGATAATAACCAAGTGTCAGCAAAGACATCACTGGTGGGAATGGAAATTGGTGCAGATACTTTGGAAGCCAGTCTGACAATTTTCAATTTCTTTAATAAATATGAGGCTATTCAGGTTATCGATTTCTTCTTAAGTGAGCTTTAGCAGGGTGTGTCTTTCAAAGAATCGGTCCATTTCATTTAAGTTGTCAGATTTACTGGCATTAAGTTGTTGATAGTAGGCCCTTATTATCTTTGCAATACCTGTAGGTTCTAGTAACATCACTTCTCTTGTTCCTGATACTGGTTTTAGGTTTTCTCTTTTTCCTGATTAGTCTGACTAGGGTTAAAAAAAAATTTTTTTTTTTTTAAGTTTATTTTGAGAGAGACAGAGACAGCATGAATAAGGGAGGGGTACAGAGAGAGACAGAGAGAGAGAGAGAGAGAGAGAGAGAGAGAGAGAGAAAGAGAGAATGCCAAGCAGGCTCCACACCATTAGTGCAGAGCCCAATTCGGGGCTTGAACTCATGAAACTGTGAGGTCATGACCTGAGCCAAAAACCAAGAGTTAGATGCTTAACCGACTGAGCCACTCAGGTGCCCCCATAGCCTGGCTAGAGATTTACCAACTTCTATTGGTCTTTAAAAATTAGCTTTTGGTTTCACTGATTTTTCTCTACCCCTAGGGAAAATAATTCACTTATTTTGGCTTTGATCTTCATTCTTACCTTTTGTCCATTTACTAAATTGGTTTCAATTTGCACCCCCCCTCACCCCACCTAGTTTATTAAGTTTAAAGTTTAGATCATTGACACCTTTTTCTTCTATTCTAATCCAGGCATTTAGAACTGTAATCCCTCCTCTGAGTACTGCTTTTGCAAAACTCCATAAATTTAGTGTTTTTCACTTTCTTTTCATGCACAATATTTTCCGTTTTTCTACATGACTTCTTTTTTGATGCATGGAAGTGTTATTTTTGTTTTAAAATATCTGGGAATTTTCTAGACATCTTTCTGCTATTGATTTCCAATCTGATTCAACTGTGATCTGTTAGGGACTGAATGTGTCATTCTCTAACCCCCAAAAGTTCATTTGTTGAAGCCCTAACACCTAGTATGATGGTATTTGGCGACTGGGTCTTTGGGATGTAATTCTGTTGAGGTCATGAGGGTGGGGCCCTCATGACGGAATCAGTATCCTTCTTAGAAGAAATACCAGAGAGCCTGCTGAGTGGGCACACACTGAGGAAAGACCATGTGACCACACAGCAAGAAGGGGTCTTTCTGCAAGCCAGGAAGAGTGCTCACCAAAACCCAATCCTGCTGGCACCCTGACCTTGGATTTCCAGCCTCCAGAACTGTAAAAAAAAAAATAATTTTCTGTTGTTTAAGCTACCCAGCCTGTAGTATTTTGTTATGGCAGCCCCCCGCTAATTAACAGAGATCAGAGATCATACTTTGTATGCTTAGTATCCACTTACTGAGACTTATTTTATGTCCCCAGATATGTTCTAAACTGGTAAATGTTCCATGGGCACTTGAGAAGAATGCATATTTTCCAGTTGAAGGGAGTGTTCTATGAATGCCAATCAGGTGAAGTTGGTGGAGAATACTATTCAAGCCACTATATCCTTACTGATTTCCTGACAACTTGTTTTATCGAATACTGAGAGGTACTGAAATCTTCAGCTACACTTGTGGATTTCTTAACATTTATTTTGGGGACAGCACAAGTGGGGGAGGAGCAGACGATCCAAAGTGGGCTCTGCGCTGACAGGCTGACCAAAGGGCACCCAATGCGGGGGGCTGAATTCACAAACCGCGAGACCACAACCTAAGCCAAAGTCGGACACTCAACCGAGTGAGCCACTCAGGCACCCGTTTTATTTCTCCTTGAAGTTCTATCAATTTTTGCTTCATGTATTTTGAGGATCTTTTATGAGATGCATAAACATTTAGGATTATTACGTCTTGTTGTTTGACTCCTTTATCATTATGAGATAGCCTTGTCTGTAAATATTCCTTGCTCTGAAAGCAGCTTTTGTCTGGTATTAATATAGTTATTCTAGCTTTCTTTTGATGATTATAAGGTATATCCTTCCCCAACCTTTTACTTTAAATCTTTTTCTGGCTTCATATCTGCTTCTTGTAAGCACCATGTAATTGGATCATGCATTTTAATTCAATCTGATAATTGTTGCCTTCTGATTGTAGTGTTTAGGCCAATTTCATTTTACGTGATTATTGTTATGATTAGATTTGAGACTATCATGTTGCTATTTGTATTTTTTGCTGTTCTGCTTTATCTAACTTCTTTTGGATTAATACAGTATTTTTAATGATTCTATTTTATTGCTTTTGTTGTCTTATTATCTGTACTCGTTCTTTTATTTTAGTGGTTGCTATAACATTTACATTAAACATCTTTAACCAATACAGTGTACCTTCAGGTTATATTATGGTACTTCACGTACAGTATAAAAACCTGACAACAGTTCACATTTGTTACTCAATCTTTGTACTATTACCATGCGTTTTACTTTTACATGTTATGCTACAAATTCCACAATATATTGTTAATTTTGTTTATATAGTCAATTATATTCTAAAAAGTTTTAAATAATAAGAAAAAATTATTTTATACTTATCAATGTTGTTACCACTTCTGGTGATCTTTATTCCTTTTGTGTAAATCCAGACTTTTAGCTGGTACAATTTTTAATGTGTTTGAAGTACTTCCTCTCACACTTCTTATAATGGAAAGTGGTTGGTGATAAATGTTTCAGGTTTGGGGTATCCGAAAACAGCTTTATTTTGCCTTAATTTTTGAAAGATACTTTTGCCAACAGAATTTGTCAACAGAGAATTTTATGTTGATGGTTTTTCCTTTCTGTACTTTAAAGCTGTTGTTCCACTGTCTTCTCATTTATATTATTCTCAGTGAGAAATCCAGTGTTCACCCTTATTTTTGTTCCTCGCTGTGTAATGTGTTCTTCTGCCTACTCCCACCCCACCCCCCCATCCACCTCTGGCTCCTTTGGATTTTCTCTTTTATTGCTGGTTTTGAGTGACTTGATTATGATGGGCCTTGGAGTAGTTTTCTTCATGTTTCCTGTACTATGGGTTTATTAAGCTCCTTAGAGCAGTGGGTTATAGTTTATTTCAAGTTTGGAAAAATTTTGGCCACTAATTCTTCAAGTATTTTTTTTAATGTTTATTTAACATTTATTTATTTTTGAGACAGAGAGAGACAGAGCATGAATGGGGGAGGGACAGAGAGAGAGGGAGACACAGAATCGGAAGCAGGCTCCAGGCTCCGAGCCATCAGCCCAGAGCCGGACGCGGGGCTCGAACTCACGGACCGCGAGATCGTGACCTGAGCTGAGGTCGGACGCTCAACCGACTGAGCCACCCAGGCGCCCCAATGTTTATTTATTTTTGAGAGAGAGAGAGGTAGAGTGTGAGCAGGTGAGGGGGACAGAGGATCCGAAGCGGGCTGTGCTGATAGCAGAGAGCCCGATGCGGGGCTAGAACCCACCAACTGTGAGATCATGACCTGAGCCGAAGTCAGATGCTTAGCTGACTTAGTCACTCAGGTGCCCCTTCAAGTATTTTTCTTTCCTTCCCTTTCTTCTCTCTTGTAGAGACCCCAATTACCCATATATTAGCCCACTGGAGGTTCTTCTTTGATGTTCAATGATAGGTCAAAGACACTCCTTCCATTAAAAACAATTTCCCCCTCTTTTCTCTATTTCATTTTGGATATTTTCTGTCACTGTGACTTCAAGTTCATTAATCTTTTCTTCTGTAATGTCTAATTGCTGTTAATCTCATCCAGTGTATTTTTTTCAGGTTTTAAAACTTTTTATTTACACATTAAAAAAATTGTGCATTCTAGTAGTTAAAATAATTTGAACAAAAAAAATGCTCTGATGCAACTGCATTTTACAGCCTGTGGGACATCTTGGAAAGCTTGAATTTTACTCTAGATTTCACTGTTGTCCCAGCTAGCTTCTTCCTTCACCAACATGCAAGTTCTTTTCCTTTCCTGCCAGCCAGAGAGGCAGATGGGAGGTGTGGCCTTTGTCGTCAGTAGTCCTAGATTCTTTTTTTTTTTTTTTTTTTAACATTTATTTATTATTGAGAGACAGAGCTTGAGCAGGGGAGGAGCAGAGAGAGAGAGGGAGACATAGAATCTGAAGCAGGTTCCAGGCTCTGAGCTGTCAGCACAGAGCCTGACGTGGGGCTCAAACTCACAAACCACAAGATTATGACCTGAACCGAAGTTGGAGGCTTAACCGACTGAGCCACCCAGGCGCCCCCCCCCTTTTTTAATGTTTACTTATTTTTTGAGACAGAGTGCAAGCAGGGGAGGGGCAGAGAAAGAGGGAGACACAGAATCGGAAGCAGGCTCCAAGATCTGTGCTTACAGCACAGACACGGGGTTCAAACCTACAGACTGCGAGATCATGACCCGAGCTGAAGTCAGACACTTAACTGACTGAGCTACCCAGGTGCCCCAGCCATCGATTCTTTGATGTGAAAAGGGGCAGCATTTAAACTTGATCCAAATTCTTTACAATTCACAAAGTTAAAGAGCTAGAAGCAGCAGAATAAGTAGGCAATGCTTGTGGAATGTACAGTGCATATTGTTAGTGCACACT
The DNA here is from genome assembly GCF_016509475.1 of Prionailurus bengalensis. Classification (NCBI taxonomy): domain Eukaryota; kingdom Metazoa; phylum Chordata; class Mammalia; order Carnivora; family Felidae; genus Prionailurus; species Prionailurus bengalensis. The sequence goes on from NC_057356.1 coordinate 16,875,176, forward strand.
TCACTACATTTTGCCTGCTTGCTTCTTCTGGTTAGCTGTTTCTTTTGAAGGAAGTAGATTTTGCGTTTCTATATTCTTCAGTTTGACTTCTTGAATTTCTCCCTATCAGCCATATCGGGTTTGTCAGACATGGTTGCAGAGGAAGCAGAGTGAAGTACATGAGCCTGCAGAGTCTGGTCTGAGTGGTGGCTGCCACTGAGTGCCCATTCGGTGTATTTTTGGTCTCAGACATTGTTGTTTTCCTCTCCAGAGGCTTGATTTGGGTATTTTAAAACATCTTCCATCTGTATCTATCTAACTTTTTGTACAGATGGAATATAATTTATAGTAACAGGTTTGATGTATTTCTCTGCTAATTCCAACATACATGTGTCAGTTCTGGGTTGTTTTGATTATTTCCATCATTGGTCATGTTCTCCTTTTTCTTTGTTGCCTGGTCATCTTTGTACTCCAGATATTGTGAGTTTTACCCTACCGAATGCCACGTGAGTCATACAGTTTTCCAATCTGGCTGACAGGAGCAGGTACTCTTTTAACCCCTTCACATTATTCCTTCCTTAGCCTTAGGTGATTTCCTCACATGCACGCACTGATTGATACTCTGATGAATGCTCAAGGAGTGCACCTGCAGATCTCTGGGACTTTCTCTGTTTGTTGCTCTTGTCTTTCATACTCTGTCCTATTAACTCTGGCTGCCTCAGGCTTTCTAGACTCCCAGCTCTGTCTCCACCAGGCAGGGAATGTTTCTCCTACAAATTGTCTTTAATGTTTTCCCTTTTTCTTAAATTTGTTTCTGATGAGTAAAAACTGTACTATTTACTGTACACAACATGATGTTTTGGTGTGTATATTATGAAACAATTACCACAATAAAACTCATTAATATACCCACTGCCTCCCATAATTACCTTTTTTCATGGTCAGAATACCTGAGATCTACTCTCTAAGCAAATTTTAAGTATATAAATACATTATTATTAACTATAGTCACCACAATGTACATTAGGTCTCTAGAACTTATTCATCCTAGATCTTTCATCAGTCTCTCCTCCTTCCCCCACCTTCCAGCCTCTGGTACTACCACTCAACTCTGCTACTATCAATTCAACTTTTCTGGAGGTGAAGAGGACAGAGAGGACTATCTTAATACAGCTAGAAAACTAGTTTATCATCTCTCAGGATTTGTCCTTTGTTGTCTGATGAACAGTATCTTAGAAATCATTATTTCAGGTGGGATAGTAAGTCCAGTTCCTGTTACTCCATCTTGGCTGGAAGCAGAAGTGCTTCTAGGTAGTTCTTTTAAATATTCAGGTTCCAAACTGAGCAGATTTTGAAGTGAAGGAGAGGTCCCCTTTTATTCTTATTCATGCTGTTTTTAAGTCCTTGAGGTACTAGAACATTGTTGAGGTACTGGAACCTTGTCTTTTTAGGAAGAATACAGGATGCTGTCTTGGAGAGGTCAGAATTCTTCCTGGAAGGGACTCTTAACCAAACCATGAGGCTCAGGTGGTACTCGAAATGTTCTTCACTTTATAGTTTCCTACACTTACAACTCAAAATCTGCTAGATACAGGAAATCTGCCTCCTACTGTAATAGTTTGACTTTGCCATTTGGCTTCCTGTTCTATCAACCACTGTCTAAAACTCCCTTATCTGTTACTGGTGCTGAAGAAGCCTCAATTGGTTATGACTTCAGTTAGAATTGGTGACCTGCCTAGAAAAGCCTGTGGAGTATTGACTAGTTAGGTACCTTTCACCCTGGTCCTCTGTAAACTTGGCTAATTAGTTGCTTAGCAAACTGTCCCACTGGAAGGGCAGCCCTAATGGGTGACAAATTCTCCAATAAGACCAAAGGAGACTATATACGTATGTATATAGATGTGATAGACTCCCTAAAATATGGCTACCACTCCTCTTCTGAATACGGTCTGGACTCTGATGTGTTGGCCTTCCTGGGAGTTTTTAATTTAAAAAAAAAAAAAAAAAGGCCCTGTATTTTGGAACATTCATCTTTTCCTATCTAATACTGGGGGCTTCTATTTCTCTGGCAATCAGAGGAAGACACTTTAACAGAGATTAGCAAGTATACGGGTTGTTCTCACCTCAGTCAGCCCTGGTCATTGCTATAGGACTGGCTCTGGGGACAAACTTTACCCTGTCAATTCTGTTTAGTTCCACAACAAACTGGACATAATGTTTTGCATATATTTCCCCTGCTAAGACACCTGCCCTAGTTTTCAGTATACGGTTTCATTTCTATGGTTTTTAAACTTTAATTCATGTTTCTCATGGAAGTGCTAACGATTTGTGGACAGTTAAACTCTAAGACTGGTGGTGCAAGTCATGAGGGCCTGTGTGGAGCCACGGGGATATGAAGACTGCTTCTTCCTTGTGGGCATGCTTTGGAAAAGACCTGTAATAATTTAAACTGCATTTTTCAGATTCACTTATGAATGGATTGACAACAACATTTACTATGCACAGTCTGGTTCTCAGAATCCTGGAGACAGCATAGTAAATTTACAGAAATTGTTAACCCCCATCTCTACCACTGGGACTGGCTAGCAGGCATAGTTAGCTTCTCCTATGCTTTCTGCTGGCATTATATATTGATGTCTGGACTGGAAAGTTGCCCGTCATCTCTGATTTGACCCTAGGCACAGCTGGTACAGAACCTCTGTCTTAAGACTGAGTAAATGAAACAGGGTGCTTAGAGTACTGCCAGATAGGCTTAGGGGTAGTATCTAAGTCTAGTTCAATTTTTACTAACTGAGGACTATTTAAGACTCTATCCTGGCTTTTTTTTTTTTAAGTGTTTATTTATTTTTGAGAAAGACCGAGAGGGTAAGCACAAGTTGGGGAGAGGCAGAGAGAGAGAGGGAGACACAGAATCCGAAGCAGGTTCCAGGCTCCAGCTGTCAGCACAGAGTCAAGTGCAGGGCTCAAACCCACAAACTGCAAGAACATGACTTGAGCTGCAGTTAGATGCTTAACTGACTGAGCCACCTAGGTGCCCCTATCCTGGCTGTTTTAAGACAAGGATTCCTCTTCTTTTCAAACACTGGTAGGCTGTGGTTACCTCAAAACCAGTTTTAACTGTTCCATTTTCGTAGAACCTAATTTAAGAACTGTTGCAAAGGACGTGAAAGCTTTAGACAGACTAATGAGGTACTGGGGTGGTGGTGGGGTGGGGTGCAGAGTCAGCAAGCATGTCATATAATCTGAAGCTTACTCTGAATTTCTTATTGCCTCAAATAAACTTAGCTAAAATCAAGCACTGCCTGATCCTTAGAGGCAGACCGTGGGTGACTACTACACAAAACAGAATGAAGTTGGTTAGATGAAGTGGTGGGGCCCCACACATTTGCTCAAACAGGAGGTTCATGTATTGTAGCTTTACAAAACAAGATCAATGAACCTGGGTTTAACAGATTCCAAGCCACTGTGACTGAAGTCCAATAAGAGTTACCCATACCGTATAGCTAACAACCCACTTAAGCAGTTTAAGTAAAGTCTTTGCTGAAGACTCTGCCTCCTGAGCTATCCAGGGACCATTCTGAATTATGGGCCTTTATCCTGCCTTACTTGGTAATCTCTATTAACTCTACAGACATGAAACTGCTTGGCTGGATCTAGAGCAGTTTATTCCATCTTCATAAAAGACTACCCTTCACTCTTCTCCCCTCTCTCCCTGCCATCCCAATTTTACTGTTATTACTACACAATAACATACATTAATTCATCATGATGTTATTACTAGACATTCCAGCCAAACTGTATATGGGCTATTCACTTAACCTAAGTCTGGGTTACTGAAACCAATGTTTAAATACTCACTGAAAGACTTGAGCTATTGCTATTTCATCACAGACAACTATCTACCATCACAGAAAAAGCCATCTAAATTATAGCATATTATTTGCTATTGTTAGTTGCCTTGTCATCAACTATGACTGAACAGGAAATAGTTATGGGTCAAGCTTTAGGAGGCAGACAAATTTCCAGTTATTGATGCTTGCAAAGAAGCTACACCAAGAATCTACTACTAAGAATCCAGGTAGAAGAGATGGTCTTTTGCCTAGGAAACTGAAAACTTTCTAAAGGTTAAAATAATGATAATAGTTCACCTTTACTGAGCTTATACTGTCAGGCTAATTATGTAACTGCTTTATAGGCAAGATTTCTTTTGTTTCACAGAATAACTATAATTAGTAATGTTGACTGTATTTGGAGACAGAGCATTTAAAGAGGTAATTAAATTAAAATGGGGGTAGATAGGGTGGGCGCTAATCCAATATAATTGGTGTCTTTATAAGAGGAGGACATTAGGTGAGAGAGACCAACCAGACACATGCACACACAGAAGGCCAGGGGAAGAGCACCATCTACATATGAAGACAGTAATCTATAAGCTGTTTCAGAATGAAACCAACCCTGCCGACACCTTGATCTTGGACTTTTGGCCTCCAGGAATACATTTCTGTTTTTTAAGTCACCCAGTCCGTGTTACTTTGTTATGGCAGTTGTAGCAAACTAATACAAAGATGCTCTATTACTATCCCTACATGGTTAAGGAAACCAAGGTTCTCACTGTACACCTTGCCTTGGCTATATATTATCTTCCCTTCTAAAACAAATGAACATCTATTTTTTTTGGGGGGGGGGGGGGAGAATATATATGATTACCAAAAAGCCTCAAATGATAGAAAAAGGTACAAAATAATGGATTCCCATAATCTCTAGAAATAAATGCACTTGGTATAAAATTGCCTTTTTTAAAACTAAGGATTAATATTATTTCACAAATTAAGCTTTCATTCAATAGTACGTCAAGGGCATCCTTTTACATCAATACATACTGCTTTTTCTCATTAAAAAAAAATAACTACACAGTATTTCTCCTTGAGTTAATGTGATCCAATATCATTTTTGGATGAACTGCATATATCCTGCCTTGTTACAGAGAAATATTAAGACAAGCAACGTTTTATAAGCAGATGATATGGTTTTATCTTGAATTGGGTGGGGTTCAACTGACAACTGAACCTGCCAGTTAATTAGTGTCAGAAGAACAACAGGGGCGCCTGGGTGGCTCAGCCAGTTGAGCATCCGACTTCGGCTCAGGTCATGATCTCATGGTTTGTGAGTTCGAGCCCCACGTCAGGCTCTGTGCTGACAGCTCAGCGCCTGGAGCCTGCTTCAGATTCTGTGTCTCCCTGTCTCTCTGTTCCTCCCCTGCTCACACTCTGTCTCTCTCTCTCAAAGATAAGAAGAAAGAAAGAAAGAAAGAAAGAAAGAAAGAAAGAAAGAAAGAAAGAAAGAAAGAACAACCACCGATCAAGGTTCTTCCAATTTAAATTAGTGTATAAGTATAAATCCTAAGTGTGCCTTTTTGGGGTCACTTTGATGTACAACACAATATATCACAGACACTACATCAGGAAGTGGTTTAATATTCCCTGAGAGCTTTAAAAGATTTTATTTTGGCTAAGGTAGAGATCTGGTCATCGTATCTGCTCTAAATTTTTTGGACTAAAGCTAACTCAGCTATAAGGAACAGAACTTTAGGAAATCAACTACTCATGTCTTTATGTACTGGACTGGATTATACAGGATTTTCTGAGCAAAGTCCTAGGCCTGTGGGAACTTCCCACTGCTTGCCCAGCATAAGGGGAAAGATGGGCTTGTCGTTAGGCCTTTTTAGGTTCCTTGGTTCTGATGAAGATACAAATGTGCTGTGAGCACTGTTAAGACAAAGAGAGAGGTCTATATTCAGCTGGCAACAGACTACATGTCTAGACTGCTGCCAACATTTATCAAGAGATCAATACTCAGGAGTAATCAGTTGATGAACTAACAACCCATTCATTTCTCTAGATATTCTAAAACATAATATTAGACGAGCGTAAGCTAGCAACCTGGACCACCACTTTCTGCTGCTGGCTGTGTGCCTTTTTTTTTTTTTTAATGTTTATTCATTTCTGAGAGACAGAGCATGAGTGGGGGAGGGGCAGAGAGAGAGGGAGACACAGAATCAGAAGCAGGCTCCAGGTTCTGAGCTGTCAGCACAGAGCCCGATGTGGGGCTTGAACTCACAAACCAGGAGATCATGACCTGAGCTGGTCAGTCGCTCAACCGACTGGGCCACTCAGGCGCCCCTGTGTGCTCTAATTTTGGCAAAATTACTGTTGCTGAAATGTATTTTCATGAAATGCCACTAGCTTATATTGAAGGGCACTATAATTCATTCAACAAACATTTGAGTGCTTACTGTGAAATGCTACAAAACTCAAAGCTGCATCCTCTTTTTGAGGACCTTCGGGATAAAGGTCTGTCTGATCTTAAGACCAAGAACAGATGCAACTCACCTGAACTGGGTTCTTTTTTATCCAAAGGCACTGTTAAGTTTTTTTTTTCTTCTGAAAGTTGGCTGCTAGAAAGCTTACTGTGGTATTTGTGGACAACCAGTAGTAAAGGTGTTGGCCAATATGGTTTGCATTTTTAGAATTATTTCTGGCTCTCTGTTTCCACCCATACTTTTTCTTTTCTTTGGCCCCATTTTAATTTACCTTATCCCATCACAACTTGGAAAACAGCGAATGGTCTGAAATCCTTTTGAACAGGGCAGAGCAAAAACAGACAATCGCAGGAAGCAAAACGGAGCCGAGCATGTATTTACTGAGTTACATTTGTTCATTCATTTGAATTCTGATAACAGAGTACACTGAATACTGGAGAAGAAAATTGGAACTTTTTATCTTAATATTTTACTTTAAGAATACCACCTTTTTTGATCATCCTAATAGTAGAAGCAGGTGCAATGAAGGAGAGAATGCACTTGGTCAGGGTAAACACTATATGGTTGAACTGGATTTAAGCTAAGTGTGTGTTCCTAAAAAACTCAGTGGTTTTTATAAATGGAAAAATATACCGCATCCTACCCTATATTTTATGATATTTTTTAAAAGAGTTGATTAAATTGTTAAATATATCAAGGAACTTGTCCATATACATTACAATGTACACATAACCGTTTCCTACATTACCTGATAAGTCAGATTTCTGTATATGACGTTTTCTCAAAGTAGGACAGGCTCTGAGAAGGCAACGAGCAGCTCAGAAGGTAAAACATCACACACCATTGTGTGATAAACACACATTCTGACACTGTCAAGCATGGTGGGACTTGTTTTTGTTAACCTGGTCTGATTTTACAATTATACAAGTTTAGTTTGAAGGGCAACACAATCATAGAAAGTACATTTCTTATTATCTCTGTAGTCTCATTAACCTGATGACATTGTTTTCCTAGACCAGGTTAGGGTATAAGCAAATAAACTGCTTTGTCATTAAAGAGAGCACAGGTATGGGGCGCCTGGATGGTTTAGTTAGTTAAGCATCTGACTTCGGCTCAGGTCATGATCTCACAGTCTGTGAGTTCGAGCCCCTGTGCTGACAGCTCAGAGCCTGGAGTCTGCTTCAAGTTCTATTTCTCCCTCACTCACGCTCTGTCTCTCTCTCTCTCTCTCTCTCTCAAAAATAAACATTAAAAAAAATTTTTTTTTTTAAAGAAAGCACAGGTACTTTTTTTTTTTTTTTTAACATTTTTTGTTTTTGAGAGACAGAGACAGGCAGAGCATGAGCAGGGGAGGGGAAGAGAGAGAGAGACACAGAATCTGAAGCAGGCTCCAGGCTTTGAGCTGTCTATTAGCACAGAGCCCGACGCGGGGCTCAAACTCACGAACTACAAGACCATGCCCTGAGCTGAAGTCGGACGCTCAACTGACTGAGCCACCCGGGTGCCCCAAGGTCTTTAAAAGGTAGTAGTTACCCTGCAGTTATAGAAGTTTCATTATTCCTTCATATAGCCAACTTCAGAGATTATAGATAAATATATAATTATTTAGGGAGAGAGGAAATAAAGTATATCTCCCTTTTGATTTTTTAAGGTCTATCTCAAACCTGTTATTTTTCTGATTCCTGACGGGACAGAAGTCAAGTGTCTTACCAGCAATGAGCTGCAGTTAGAAGTTCGTATTCTCTCTCTCTCTCCTTCTGTTAATGTTCTTCTATAGTTTGTCAAACTCTTCAGGGACATACTGATTAGAGGAGTAATTATGCTATGTTTTTTCTGAGTAGCTGGAAAGACTAAGGAGAGACAGGTGTCAGTTGAAGTAATTTAGGAGATCCAGCAGAGCTCAGCCACGGGATGGCAAACATAAGGATTCCTAAACTGAGGATTTATTTTGGCTTTTAGAATCTGGTGTTTTGCGGTATAGTTTTCCCCTCTGTACTTAAAAACGTGAAAGCCTGATGGGAAATAACCAGTACAACTGACAAATCTTTTATCCTAAATTTTATGATATTCACCATGTCTTCACAGCTTTTAATAAATAAAATGTGGGGACACCTGGGTGGCTCACTTGGTTGAGCACCCAACTCTTGATTTTGGCTCAGGTCATGATCCCGGGGTTGTGGGATTGAGCCCTGTGTCCATCTCTGCTTAAGATTCTCTCCCTCTCTCCCTCTGCCCTTCTCCTCTGCTCACACACATTTTCTAAAATACAATTTAAAAAATAATAAAATGTGGTAATTTAACTGAGCAAATAACATATTTTTATGGTCTCAGGGGAGATATGAAAATATTTGGTTGAGTAGCTGGGGGCAATACAGACACAGTTCTATTCAAATTCAAGAAACATTTTTTGTGCTTGTCTATGGAGGGTAGCATAAAAGTGAATCACGGAAGCTAAGAGAGGAGAAAATTTCAATAGTACGTGGTGGCATACCATCAAGGACAGCTCAAAAATGAAGCCTGGAGGGGAATTTTTTTTTTTTTTTTTTTTTTTTTTTTTTTTTTTAGCAAAAGGGAAAAACTCTGAGACATCTGGAGAGTTTCAAATAGACCTGTAAAGGGTAAATAACATATTAGTGAATGGGCCCTGAAAATGCTATCAGCAATTAAGAACTAATGACTTAGAAAGTCAAGAAAGTTTCCAGAAAGTGTGTTGTGCAGGCCACTTGAATAGGCTTGGGTCCTGGGCCCCCAGGTGAAGCCCAGTGAAGCAATCTTCTCCAGGTGATTTTGATGCACAATAAAGCCTGAAGACCACTGCTAAAGAAGAAAAAAAAATTCACCAAAAAGGGATTTATAAGAAAGCTTCTCATTCCTTCGGGCTTTACTACGAGATCAATGTATTTGGTTCAGAAATGAAATTTTGTTATTGTTCTCAATGGCCAAAAGCAGTAAAGTACTTAAATCCCAGCTCCATCACTTACTACATTACTACTTAACATTTTTGGGACCAGTTTCCTCATTTGTAAAATGGGAATATCAATATCTATCGTGCGGCACCTGGGTGGCTCAGTCAGTTAAGATCCAACTCTTGATTTCAGCTCAGGTCATGATCTCAGGGTTTGTGAGTTCGAGCCCCATGTAGGGCTCTGTGCTGATGCCATGGAGCCTGTTTGGGGTTCTTTCTCTTTCTGCCTCTCTCCCTCTCAGGTGTCTGCTCTCTCTCAAAAATAAATAAACATTAAAAAGAAAAAAACAATATCTATCTTGTTGAATTAATATGAGAATTAAACAAGACTTTATGTAACACATTTAGCACTGTACCTGTCACATAAATGCTTAGTAAAATATTAGCTATTTTCTTCATCTTCATCAGATTTCTTTAATATAGTCAATGTCAAAGTAAAAATTTATAAACAGCCAACAGAAACCACACATCTCTACCCAACCTGCTCACGCAAGCAAGAGACATCAACTCGCAATAATTAAAAAGCATCTAAGCTGTAGAAAACCCAAATGGTGGAAGTCAGACAGCAAGTGGGCTATGAAGCATCATGCAGAACCCACAGGGTACCCAACTGGCTACGCCTCAAGAGAAGTCTCTGTAAATATTTTCATCAAGGAATCTATGTTGAAATAAGTCACAGGCCAGTTCTTCAACCAGCTATCGTGCGTTTATGTGAAAGCAAAAATCAAGGAAATTACTTTGCTACTGATTTTACCTCATATTTCAATTCTCACTTCTATTATCACAAAGAGATGTGTTTGAGAAGAGGCATAAACACCCTTACGTGACCCTAGGTCAATGAGTAAAAAGAATCTATCAGGTTGAACTACATGAAACTGCTAACATTTGACAAGTTTTGATCTACCAGAGCAATAATTACAGTATTGCTTGTTTATTAAATACTTAGAAACAAAGAGATGTGAAATTTTATTGTAAAAATACGTTTGGTTAAGCACTACTAAAATATACTTACAACTCCCTCTGGAAGCTTAAAGAGAGATAGCATTACAGTCAGAGTATAGTTAATGTGACACTATTATTGTTATAAATTATAGTAATACTTGTAATTAATCAAGTATCAATCTTCCAGATGGGGTCTGCAGAGGTTAAGTTTAATTTACCCCAAATTAAACAGTTTGGGAAGAGCCAAACTAGAACGAACATCAGTCTCTTGACAAATTGTATCTGCTTTGTAGATCAAGTTTCCATGAAAAATCAGCTTCTTTTACAGAGCTTTCCATCTCAGAAACTGCATCATCGTTGGATCCAGTTGTTTAGGCCATACACCTTGGAGGCTTCCTTGCCTCCTCTCACACACACACTATCCATTCTATCAGCAATCATGTCCTAAACCCACTGACATTTCACTCCACCACTATTAACCTAGTTAAAGCCACCATCATTTCTTGGGGCTCGTGGGTGGCTCAGTCAGTTAAGCATCTGACTTCGGCTCAGTTCATGATCTCACGGTTTGTGAGTTTGAGCCCTGCATCGGGCTCTGTGCTGACCGCTCAGAGCTTAGAGCCTGCTTCAGATTCTGTGTCTCTCTTTCTCTCTGTCCCTCCCCAACTTGTTCTCCCTCTCTCTCTCTCAAAAACATTAAAAAACCCAAGCAAACAAAACATTAAAGCCATCATCATTTCTTGTCTGTACTAGGGCACTGCTTCCTCTATGTCACTTTCTCCCCTTACCCAACAAGCTATTTCTCATAGAGAATCCAGAACAATCTTTCTAAAACACAAACCAGATTATGGCACTTCCTGCTCTCAACCCTCTATTGAAGGCTGATTTTTAATTGCACATGGAACATTCTTCAGGACAGATCATACGCTAGGCCATAAAACAAGTCTCAATAAATTTAAATGGACTGAAATCATAAAAAGTATCTCTCTGACCACAATGGAATTGAATTAGGCTCTTAAAATTCCTTTCAAAGAGAGAATTTTGAGATATCCCCCAATAGTAGGAAAGTAACCAACATCCTTATAAAGAACCCATGGGTCAAAGAAAAAAATCACCAGGGAAATTACAAAGTATCTTTAATTGAATGATATGAAAATACAACATAATAAAATGTATGGGATGCAGTTAAAGCAATGCTTAGAGGGAAATTTGCAGCTTTAATTGCCTAACTTAAAAAAAGAAGAAAGGTTTCAAATCACTAACTTCAGCTTTCACCTTAAGGAACTAGGAAAAGGAGCACAAACTAAACCCAAAGCAAGCAGAAGGAAGAAAATAATAAAAATTAGAGTAGAAATCAATGAAATTAGAAAATAGAAAAAAAAATAAAGAAAAATTAATGAAACCAAAAGTTGTTTCTTTGAAAAGATCAAAATTGAGAGCCTTCAGCTAGACTGACCAAGGGGGGGAAAGAAAAACCAAGATACAAGTGACTACAATAAAAAAATGAAAGAGGGAACATTACTACCGACCAATAAAAATTAATTATACATGAGCAATGTGAACAAGCTAATGCCAATAAATGAGATCATTTAGAAAAGATGCACAAAACCTAGAAAGACACAAATTACCAAAACTGATTCAAGAAGAAACAGAAAATCCAAGCAGACGTATAAGAAGAAATAAAATTAGTAATTAAAAATCTTCCCACACACAACCATAAGAGAGCTGGAATGGTTTAAGACTTTTAAGACAAAAATTATTGCTAAAGAGTGATATTTTATCTCACTCTATCAGGAAAATATAAAAATTGTAAACATACAGAAAGTGAAAAGACAAACCCACAGGCCAAGAGAAACTCTTTGCAAGCATTTATCTGATAAAGGACTTGTACCCACAATATATAAAGAATTCTCAAATCAGTAATAAGACAATGTAATTTTAAAATGGGCAAAAGATTTGAATAGACACTTCACTACAGAGGACACACATATGGTAAATAAGCATGAAAAGATGCTCAACATCATGAGCCACTAAGGAAATGCAAATCAAAACCACAGCGAAATACACTTCATATCCACCAAAACAGAATACAGTATCTATAATCAAAACAGATAATAACAGAAATTGGAGCCTTCATATATTGCTGGTAGGAATGTAAAATGATGCAGCTCCTCTGAAAAACAGTGGCAGTTTCTCCAAATGTTAAAAAAATAGAGTTGCCATATGACCCAGCAATTCCAGTCATAGGTATCTACTCAAGAGAAATGATGACTTATGTCCCCACACAAACTTGTACATGAATATTCATAGCAGCCCAATGTGGAAACATAAATGTCTATCAATTGATGCGTGGATTAGCAAAAGAGAGTATTATTGGGCAATAAAAAGGAATGAAGTACTGACACATGCTACAATGTGAATAAACTTTAAAACATTATGCTAAGTGAAAGAAGCCAGTCACAAAAGGTCACGTACTGCAAGATTCTACTTAAATTGAAATTTCCAGGATAGGTATATCTATATAAAAGACAGAAAACAGATTAGTAGTTCGCTAGAGCAAGAGAGAGAGCAAAGGGTAATGACTACTAATGGGTACAAGGTTTCCTTTGGTATAATAAAATTGCTCTAAAATTGGTGATAATTGCACAACTTTGTAGACATACTAAAACCACTGAATTGTACGCTTTACATAGAAGAATTTTACACTATATATATATCTCAATAAAGCTGTTAAAAAAAACCCACACCTTACCAATACTTAAAAAAGGGGGCGGGGGATGGGGAAGGAATAAACTAGTGAGCCAAGCAGGGAAAAAACAAAACCAAAAAAATTTTCCCACAAAGAAATGCCTAGCTTTAGACAGTTAAACTCTATCAAATACTTGAAGAAACAATACAGTTCTACACAATCTTTTCAAGGAATAGAAGAAACACTTTCCAACTCATTCAGTGAGGCCAATATTTTCCAAGTACCAAAGTTATAAGAAGACATAATAAGTACAGACCAATATCCCTCATGAATACAGACACAAATCATATATATAGATATATATAATTGTATATATGATATATGATACATATATCATATATATAATAAAAATCTATGACCAGGGGCGCCTGGGTGGCCTAGTTGGTTAAGCCTCCGACTCCTGATTTGATTTTGACTCAGGTCATGATCTCACAGTCGTGAGAATGAGCCTCATATCAGGCTCAGGGCAGAGTGTGGAGCCTGCTTGGAATTCATTCTCTCCCTCTCCATCTGACCCTCCCCTGCTGGCCTGCGTGTGTGCCATGGCATGTACATGTGCGCTCTCTCGCTCTCTCGCTCTCTCTCAAAAACAAAAAAAAAAGCCCTGTGTCTCTTCCAGCTACCTTGGTCCTCATGCTCTTGTGACAAGAATGATATACTACTTCATTCTGTATTCTTCTTTAAATATATATACATACATCATATATATGTACATACATACACTATATATATATATATATATATATACATACATATATATGATCTATATATGACAAAATCCATTCATGATAAAAACTTTCCACAAACTAGAAACAGGAGGAAATTTCCTCAACCTGATAAAAAGCATTGATGAAAACCTACAGCAAATACTATACTTAATGGTGAACCATTAAATGCTCTCCCCTTAAGATCAGGAACAAGGTAAAGAAGGATGTGTGCTCTTGTCACTTTCTATTCAACACTGTACTGGAGGTTCTATCCTATACAAGAAGGGGGAAAAAAGGAGGAGGAGGGAAAATTAAAGGCATTCAGATATGAAAAGAAGCAAAACCGTCTTTATTTGCAGACCATGTTATCCTGTGTGTAGAAAACCCTAAGGAGTCTGTACACAAAAAAACTACTAGCAGTAACAAATGAGTTCATCAAAGCTACAGGATACCACATCAATATACAAAAAGTCAACTGCACTTCTACATGCTTAGCAATGAAAAATCCAAAAATGAATCCAAGAAAAAAGGAGTACTTAGGAACACTGGAAATACTCAGGAACATCAAAAGAATGAAATACTTAACAAAAGAAGTACAAGCATTGTACACTGAAAATTACAGAGCATTACTAAGTAAAACTAAAGATCTAAATAAATGGAGAGACATTTCAGGTCCTGAACTAGAAGATTCACTATTATGAAGACAGCCATTCTTCTTGGATTGATCTGTAGATCCACAATACCTGCAAACCTCCAGCAGAATGTTTTTTTGGTAGAAATTGACCAGTTAAATATAAATTTTTATGGGAATCCAAAAGACCTAGAGTATTTGCAATTTTGAAAAAGAACTAAGTTGTAAGACTTACACTACTGGAGTTCAACACTTACTATAAAAGCTACAGCAATCAAGACCTGTGGTACTGGCCTAAGACCTATAGACCAAAGCACAGAAATGGGAATCCAGCGATGAATCCTTCCATTTATGGTCAACTGTGTTTTCACAGTGGTGCCGAGGCAATTTGATGGGGTGAAGGACAGCCTTTTCAACAAATGGTGACGGCACAACTGGACAGCCATGTTCATAAGATGAATTTAGATTTATTTGTACTTCATGCCACACAGAAAAATTAACTCACATGAATTATGGACTTAAATGTAAGCAGTAAAACTAGAAAACTTCTTAAAGAAAATACGAGAAACTCTTTGTGTCCGTGGATTAGGAAAAGACTTTTTTGCTACAATACCAAAAAACATGATCCATCAAACAAAAAATTGGTAGGGTTCACTTTATCAGAATCAAAGATGTTCACACTTTGATTTTTTAAATGTTTATTTTTGAGAGAGACAGCGCAAGTGAGGGAGAGGTGGAAAGAGAGGGAGACACCGAATCTGAAGCAGGTTCCAGGCTCTGAGTTATCAGCACTCACAGAGCCTGATGCGGGGCTCAAACCCATGAGCCATGAGATCGTGACCTGATCCGAAGTCAGATGCTTAACCAACTGAGCCACCCAGGTGCCCCAAGACATTTATACTTTGAAAGACAGTATGAAGAAAATGAAAAGGCAAGCCAGAGACCGGGAGGAAATATTTGCAAATCCTACGACTGACAGAGAACTTGTATCCAGAATATTTAAAGAACTGTTACAATTCAGTATAACAAAAATAACCCAATTTAAAAATGGCCAAAGATCTGAATAGACATTTCACCAAAGAAGAAAAGTACGTGGCCAATAAGCACATGAAAAGATGCCCAACATCTTTTCAACATTTTAATTGGATGCGATCAAAGCCACAATGAGGTATCATTTCACACCCAAGTATTGAAACAGTCATAATAAAAGTAAAATAATGGACAGCTCCTGGTCATGATCTCACTGTTGGTGTGTTCGTGCCCTGCGCTGGGCTCTGTGCTAACAATTCAGAGCCTGGAGTCTGCTTCGGATTCTGTGTCTCTCTCTCTCTCAAAAAAAAAATCAACATAAAAAAATAATAAAAAATAAAAGTACAATAATGGGTATTAAAAAACCCTCAAATCTGCTACTGAACTGTATACTTCAAAATGGTTAAGACAGTAAATTGTTATGTATATCTTATCACAATGAAAAAAATTTTTAAGCCCTTACCAATACTTAAAAAAAAAAGTAGGTGAACAAAGTAGGAAAAAACAGAAACAATCTTTTCCCACAAAGAAAAGCCCAACTTTAGATGGCTTTACTGGTGAGTTCTATCAAATACACAAAGAAGAAATAACAAAATTTTGCACAATCTTTTCCAGGAAACAGAAGAAAACACTTTCAAACTTATTCAGTGAGGTCAATTTATTTATTTTTATTTTTGAGGTCAATTTAAATGTGTAATTAAAGGCATCATGATTTACTTTTTGCAGAAATGCATTGAAGTATAAAAGACATAAGGTATTGGACCAGAAGCATCAGGAGCTGGGTGCCAATCCAGAGTCTGTTACCAACTAGTTGTGTAATCTTTGTCAAGTTACTTCATCTTGTTGGGCTTCAGTTTCCCTATTTGTAAAATACGAAGGTTGACTGGCGAAATCCTTTCCATCTATATGATCTAATTACATGGTATACTTATTACATAGAATTTTGTTTAAAATTTGTCCAATTGTATAATTGCTATAACCTTTCTGGAAAACAATATGGCAATATGTATGTAGTAATAGCCAGCTCATACTCTCTGGCAAAGTATTTCAACTTTCAGATATTTGACTTAAGGATATAATTCAACCAGCCACAGAACATATAAAAATAAAAAGATGGTCACTTTAACCATCTACATGTCCAACAATAGTAGAATAAGAGTAGTAACACAAAGAAATATCAAATTACTAAAAATTAGTATGAAGAAGATCAAGGAAGATATTTTTTGTTATGTAAAAATAATCAGAATATTAATGAGTTAAATTACGAAAATGTACACCGTATATAAATACACGCCAAACAAAAAGTCATTTCTACTGATGAAAGTAAGTATTCGAATTTTGAGTCTAAAAGATTTTGGTTTTAATTACAAAGTTTTTTGAAATATTGATACATGATATACTCAAAGAGAAAAAATCAGAAACTCATCCAAAGGACAGATAACAAAATATCAAGATTATGTTGATAAGGTTCTAAATTGCTCTGGCTTAAGGACTTCTCAGAGTGGTTATGAACCTAGGGCTCTCGGCAGAAATCTCAATGATTAAAACTTTCATCAGCTGATACTGGAATTATCAATGTATTTTACTTGTTCTACCCAGTATTGGGATAAAGCCTGGAGGTCTGATCTTACCAAGTACTCATCCAAATCCAGATATAATACTGGACAGTTCAAAATTCTTATCCCTGATTATTTATCAGTCACCCCCTTTCAAGTTCTCAATTTAAAAGTTATCATCCAGCCTCCATTTGTAAATATATAAGCCACAAGACATCTGTGTTATATAACCACTAAAGCTCCTCCCTTAAGTAAGGAGTGTGAAAAGAAGGGAGTATCTAGCTTCCTGACTTTCCTTTGTATTCCTATGGCTGCCTGCTTAGGACAGGAATTTCAAGAGGATCCAGTCTCAGCATTTCCAAGGTCAGCAGACAGAATACTTGGGGAATGATACTGGGCACGATCCTAATAATACTAGGCTGAACCATATGAAATCATTGGCAATTGCTCAATGTGGCTCAACCTAAGTCAATGCCTTTGTCTTAAGAAAAACTTGCCGTTCCCTTTGAGACTGTAGAATCGTTGTCAAGGCTTCTCTCCTTGATCTTTTCAATGAGTACACTTATGGGAGTCATTACTTTCAGAACCAGAATTTAAGCAATTTTAAATTTTAATTTTCAAGCAATATTTACATGTTTGCATTAAAATGAAGTGTTTTACCGGCAGCCAACCAAAGAATAAATTTCAGAATTATCCCACTCTAACTCGATTCTTGTCAAAGTCATGTTTCCCTTCACACAGCAGCAAGTTTTCATACTTCCCGCACAATGCTGCTTCCACCTCCAACTGAAATTTGTCCCATCCTGAGAGCATCTTACCTGAAACTACCATAGACTATAAGTAGAATGGAAATCAGAAATGTAGACACTTGACTGGAATCCACCAGGGAATAGGCCCTAGAGAAATGAGAAAAAAAAAAAGTTAAATCACATGGCAGCAAGTCCTCATGGAGTTTACAGTATGGTGGAGTTCGATCTCACTAAGTTTCATTATTGTCTTTAAGTTAAAAAAAAAAAAAGGTGTAAATTAGCATTAACAAAATAACATAACTGAGACCTGCTAGTTTAACATAAAGAATACATGTGTAGGTTCACAGCTATTATTAGTTAACACTCACAGGATGTTAAATGACATCAATGTAAAAATCCCACCTCCGTATACCACATGATGCTTACAACATCCACTCCCAATTTAAGATATGCCAAGATATCTACCATTACGGTACCAAAGATAAAGTCTCAGTGATTATCATATGGTACCAAAATCAAAACTATATATACCAAAAGGTATACAACCAGGAAGTCTTACTCCCATCTAGTTCCCCCCAGGTCCTCTTGAGATAACCACTTTTACTGGTTTCTTGTATAGCGTTCTAGAACATATAGTATCAACACATATTATTTCTCACCATTTCTCACACAAAAGATTAACACTCTGTACTCCCCCCACCCTCCTTTTACAACATAACCTAGAGATCTTCCTATATCAGTATGTGCAGAGTTTCTCTTCTTTATTTTTACTTTCTTTAAACATCTACATAGATTTCTATTGTGTGGACACACTGAAAAAACAGTTTTTGTTTTTAAAAAAAATCCCTTTTAGATGGACACTGTGGTTGTTTCCAAAAATTCTGTTACCCACAATTGTGTAATAAAGAGCCTTGTAAATTATATCTGCAACGCACACATGAAATGACACGTCTGTGCAGAACAAAGGTCCTAAAAGTGAGACTGCTGGATCACAGAGGAAATGTACTTGCAATTTGGATAGATGTTGCCAAACTGCCCTCCAGAGAAGTTCTATCATTTTGCATTCTCACCAGTAACAGATTAGGGTTCCTCTTTTCCAAAGCCTTGTCAACAGTGAATGTTGTATAATTTTTGACTTTTTACCAATCTGAAACATGAAAATTGGTATCTCGATATGGTTTTCATTTGCATTAATTTTCTGACGTACTTAAAATTTAAAATTGATTAAAAGTGAGCTTAAGCAGCTTTTCAACATGATTAAAGGCTAGTATAAGCATTTTTAAAAGAATTTAAACATTTTTTCCAACTCCAGAGCTATAAAAAACAAAGGGAGCCCTTTTTTTTTTTTTTCCTTTTAAGAAACCTTTCTTTTGCTGGTGTATTATTTGGATGACTTGGCTTTTTCGTATCCTGTGTATTCTGAAGCACATTGTCATTACCTAAAAGGTAGATTAGAGTCTAAACTTCCCAAACTCAGTGTCATAAGATCTCATACTACTGTATATTCCTTTTGCTACATCTCTCACATCAATGGAGGCCCTCCAGAGACTCATCACTGAAGACTTCTAGAAGTCTGGGGTTCAACTGTTATTAAACCAGCTCTTGTCTTCCACACATCCTCTGGGCTGTGTTCTTGTCTGTGTGGCTGACCATCTTGTAGTCACTGACTTTCTTCAGTCTTTTTCAAGGCAAGGGTTTGACCATATGCAAAATACCTTCTGAAGAGGCTGAGCAGGTCGACCAGCCAATAAGCCTGCTACCCACTGTAGAACGAAACACGGCATTTCAGGAAATGGTTTCTTCTAGCCTGAACAGTTTTCTCTTTCAAATCTATACAAGAAAATCTGGTAAAAGCCGACTCCAAATCTAGTCCACAATTTATAATAAAACTTTTTTTGTTTATTTTATTGGGGGGGGGGCAGGAGGGGCAGAAAGAGAGAGGGAGTGAGAGAGTCCCAAGCAGGTTCCACGTTGTCAGTGCAGAGCCCAATATGGGGGGCTCTACCTCACCAAGCATGAGATCATGACCTGAGCTGAAATCAAGAATCGGATACTGAACCTACTGAGTCACCCAGGCACCCCTATAATAAAACTTTTTGAAATGTCATATATTTTCAACTCAAATTATCATTATGGAAGTTTTACAAAAAGCTTTTTTTTTAAAAAAAAAAATAATTATTTATTTTTGAGAGAAAGAGTGTGCGTGCATGCAAGCAGGGTTAAGGGCAGAGAGAAAGGGGTACACGGTATCTGAAGTGCGCTCTGTGCTATCAGTGGGGCTGACACGCGGGGCTCAAACTCACGACCGTAAGGTGATGCCCCGAGCCAAAGTCAACCCTTAACCGACTAAGCCCCCAAGCGCCCTGGAAGTTTTACAAAAAGCTTTTTAACACAAAGAATTTATTATGCAGAATATGGTTTAAAATTAATTTTAGCCAATTTTAGCATTTTAAAAATAGTATCAATTTTATTTTTTAAAAATTACAAAAATAATTCATGTTCATTGTAAAAATCCAAATAACAGGTAAGAAGCAAAAGTACAAGTGCCTTGCCCCTCCCCCTTGTCCACATGCCCATTCCCTAGGAGCAGACGCTGTTTACAAGTTGGTATGTGTATCCTTCCACATAAAGTGTGTATGCAGAATGTATACACACCATAAAAACCGATACACACTTCGTGTCCTTCTGTAACTTGCTCTTTTTTCAAACTCAACTATGTAACAGGGGCTATTCTTTTCTACTGCCTTAATTTATTGGCCTTTTGCTATAAAATTAAGACATGGAAAACCTGATAATTTAAACTGTACTCTTTCTTTTTTTAAGAGAAATCACCTAGGTTCAATAAACACAACTTTTAACCATATACACATTGTCTACAAATTCTCATTTCTGAGTTATTAACCACAGCATACCACGCTTTTTCACCTCACTTGACCTCCTAACCTCAACAGAAACACATGGGGATGCCTCCGCCTATGCTGTTCTTTTTCGTCAATTTAAGATTTAGTGAAGACAGGAATGTTTCCATTGCCCTTTTTTCAAAGGCAACCATGGAATCCCACAGGTAAAGATAACATCCACATCATGATACTGAACAGTCAAATATCCTGTGAAAAATATTAGGAAGAGCTGCATCTTATACTCTCGCCGATGCACCCTAACTCCTGTCTTGGGGCGCCTGGATGGCTCAGTCCGTTAAGCCTCTGACTTCGGCTCAGGTCATGATCTCGCAGTTCATGAGTTCGAGCCCCACGTCTGGCTCTGTGCTGACAGCGTAGAGCCTGGAGCCTGCTTCGGATTCTGTGTCTCCCTCTCTCTCTTTCTGCCCCTCCTCCCTGCACCCCCCCCCCCGACTCTGTTGGTCTCTCTCGCAAAAATAAAACATTAAAAATTTAAAAACAATTCTTGTCTAGCCTAGAGCCTATCAAAAACATTGATATTATACATACTATTACATTTAAAATGTGTATGGAAATCATTTTTGCAAAATAACATCTGCTTAAGAAATGTGAACATGCTAGCACATTTTGTCACTAACACTGAACATGTTAGAACATCCTGCTATCCTAAGACAACTTGACAATGAAGTTTTTCTTTTTCCACACTTACCAGAAAACCTTCTGCTACTTACAGTCTCTGAGTTTAGGGACTTCTCGGCATAGATACATTATGCGTTACACATCATTTAAGTTTATTTCATTAGAGGTTGCCCGTGTCAAGTTTACGTTGAAACATGTACATTTTACTATTAAGTCTTTAAAAAGCCCTGAAGACAGAAGCACCTATTTAGCTGATGATAAGCCCAGGATGGACATAGAAACATAAGTTCTCCCTCTCATACCAGCTGTGTTAGCCAATAAATAATCTGCTGGATCATGTAACTTAATCAATACAAAGAGATAATCATTACAAAAATAGCAAAGTAAAGAATAAACGGAACGGGAACTCAAATACAGAACTGCACTGTCCAATATAGCAGCCACTAGCACTAAAATGGCCACTTAGCCACCAGCCACACGTGGCAATTTAAATTTAAATGAAATTAAAAATTTGGTTCATTGGTTACACTAGTTGAATTTCAAGTATCCAATAGTTGATGACTACTCTACTGAATGGCCAGATAAAGAACATTTCCATCAATGTAGAAAGTTCTAATGACTGCACTGATGTACACTTGTATAGGAAGACGCCCCTGTTATAGTTCAAAATTGGGCTTCTGGGATTTTCTTGGTGGTAAGAGCAACATCTAACGTTTTACTGAGCGCTTAATTTTCACAACCATTCTATGACATTAAGTCCTACATGTATACAACCCCTTATTCAAAAAAATACCTTGAGGATAAATGTGTTGCAGAAAACCCCCTCACTGGGGTCTAGAGCAGCAAGTACCCTATAATCAAATATTAATATTTCTGTAGTGAAACATGAATAACCACACTAAATATGATAAATAAAGATTAGAAACCGCTTCATCAGCTTGGGTCAGGTTTTGCTTCCATGTGAATTACAGAAAAACTCTGGGTTTTCAGAATTTGAGGTTTGGAAACTGTGTGATTGTCACCATTGAGCTGAGGAGCCGGGTGCAGTTCTGAACATAGGCAGACTTACTCCATCATCTCTCAAACTGACTTGATCATCTGATGACAAACTTGGGAGTCAGGAAGCTCCAGTTTCTATCTTTAATTATTCTATAACTAGCCATTTGATCTTCCGTAGGCAAGCTTTTTACATTTTCCTGGTCTCTATAAAATCCTCTTTTGGCCTAGACAAACTTGAAGGCCCAGCTAATTTTTATTTTCAAGACTCTAGGTTTTTACACTGTTTTTCCTCCAAAAATGATAAATATTACCATATAAATATGTTTGGCCGATCACTGGCATGTTTATAGGCAAATGAGCTGACAAAGGCAGCACTGTTTCCAGACTACTGAAAACTGTTATTAAATTTTTTTACATTGGACTATAGTTGACACACAAGATTACGTTAGTTTCAGGTGTACAACATAGGGATTCCCCAAGTTTATACATTATGCTGTGTTCACCACAAGTGTAGCTACCATCTGTTACCATACAACTATTATAACATCCTTGATAATATTCCTTAAGCTGTGCC
Organism: Prionailurus bengalensis; assembly: GCF_016509475.1. Taxonomy (NCBI): domain Eukaryota; kingdom Metazoa; phylum Chordata; class Mammalia; order Carnivora; family Felidae; genus Prionailurus; species Prionailurus bengalensis. The sequence continues at coordinate 16,897,914 of NC_057356.1, forward strand.
TTTTATTCCCGTGACTTAACTCATTCCATAATTGGTTGGTTTAATCAACCAAGGGAAAATTCTTCTCTGGAGTCATTTTTTACAAAAACTGGCCAGCTCTAGGGTCTAACCCACAGCTCTTTTGTTTCATTATCAAACAGATTGTTTAATAAAGGTTTTAACTGCTGATAACGATAGGGAGAAGAGGGCCTCATCCATACCTCTATTATTCTCTTTGCCCGCAAAGAGAAGTAAAGAATCAGAAACACTTCACAAGTATGCGAAGACCCAAGAATTTTACTGCAGAGACTGGGGTCTGGGCTTCTGGGGTACGACCAGAGTAGGGCAGGCAGAGGGAAAGGTATTCCAGAGAAAAAGGGTAGGTAGTCTGGCCAATTCTAGGAAAGCAAAGCCCACAATCTTATTTCACAGCCTCTTCCTATCCCACACTTCAGGCTCTCCCACGGCCAAAAGCAGATGTGTATCATCTCTCAGGACCTTCTCCTAGTGAGGTGTCTTTTCCCGAGACTCAATGCACATTAAAGACAGGAACTTACTCTACAGACTGAAACAAAGGAACTACTACTGAAATGCGAAAAGAAACTAAATACATGCCTTTCAGATAGGCCAAAATCAGGTTGGCCAAATGTACTGAAGAAAGACTCGGGAGGCTTTGCCAAGTGATGTATTAGTACAGGTTAGCTGTTGAGATATTTTACATGGTCACTACAAAACCCCCTAATTCTTTTACCATATTCCCCCAAACCTTAATAGAGAAAGCTACCAGAAAGTTCTCTCATATACAGTAAGATTATATTCTACACCCTAAGATTTTTAGAACCATGCTGGATTTTATTTAGTAATTGCTCTACAGTCAAACATCTATTTCTAGCTGCTTTACCAGCAAGTGCTTATAACACATATCCTGCTAAAAATCATGCCAAACTGAGACACAGAGAGTACTGTTCTATAATGTGTTCTATGTGTCAGCCTTTCAGCTATACAATGAAAGCATTCTTGTCCACCCAACAAACCAAGCAACTAATATTCCAACCTAGCACTGTCTGGTGCCCTAGACTGGCACTTTGCAAACTTTTTGGTCTTGAAACTATTTACACAAGGAAGACCCCTTAGAGCTTTTGTTCCTATGGGTAACAGCTGCTGGAAATTAAAACTGAGAAAAAATGAAAACGTTTACTAACTCATTTAAATGTAACAAAACCATTACACATGAGCATATTTTTTTTTAAAGGAAAAAGAACTATTTTCCAAAACAAAAAAGAATTTAGTGAGACAAGGGGCATTCTCTTACATTTCTACACACCTCTTTAATGTCTGGCTTAAATGGAAGACAACCAGATTCTCATATCTGCTTCTGCATTCAGTCTGTTGCCATATGTTGCTTTAGTTGAACACTATGAAGGCTATGGAGAAGGAAATCTGGCCTGACGCATATGGGTAGCTGGAAAAGGGAAGGGTATTATAACAACATTTTTAGGTAACTGAGGAGACTCTTCTTTAATGCTACACTGCACTTCAACAAGTGGTAATTTCTTAAAGGTTATTTTCAATGTGAAATCTGAAACCGTATCAGTAAAGTTTTTTAAAAAATATATTATGTTAAAATCCAAAGGATTATGCTACACTTTGAATGGATCCTTTACCCATGAATGATTCTGTAACATCATGCACTGGTCATCTGGAAAATATTGGTTCACTGAGTTATGCAGCTCTTCCAGATGTGGTCACATTTCATTACACAGTATCTGAAAAACCACATTTGTTAACATCATTCCTGAGACTAATGATAACAGATACAGTTTTCCAAAATTCTAATTTTCACTTAAAAGTTCAAATTGTATCACTGGCAAACAGTGTGGAGGTTCCTCAAAAAATTAAAAATAGATCGACCCTATGACTCAGCAATAGCACAGCTAGGAATTTACTCAAGGGATACAGGAGTGCTGATGCATAGGGGTACTTGTACCCCTATGTTTATAGCAGCACTTTCAACAATAGCCAAATTATGGAAAGAGCCTAAATGTCCATCGACTGATAAATGGATAAAGAAATTGTGGTTTATATACACAATGGAGTACTATGTGGCAATGAGAAAGAATGAAATATGGCCTTTTGTAGCAATGTGGATGGAACTGGAGAGTGTTCTGCTAAGTGAAATAAGTCATAGAGAGAAAGACAGATACCATATGTTTTCACTCTTATGTGGATCCTGAGAAACTTAACAGAAGACCATGGGGGGAAAACGGGGGGAAGGGAAAAAAAAAAAGAGGTTAGAGAGGGAAGGAGCCAAAACATAAGAGACTCTTAAAAACTGAGAACAAACTGAGGGTTGACGGGGGTGGGAGTGAGGGGAGGGTGGGTGATGGGTATTGAGGAGGGCACCTTTTGGGATGAGTACTGGGTGTTGTATGGAAACCAATTTGACAATAAATTTCATATTTAAATAAATAAATAAATAAATAAATAAATAAATAAATAAATAAACAAACAATCTCTAATCACTGAGAACTAATACTCTAAAAACAAACAAACCAAAAAACCCAAATTGTATTACTGGCAAAACGACTGTTTATTTTTTTTAAATGACAGGCTCACTTCATTAAGTTTTGAGAAATTGCCAAACATCAAAGCGTGAATAACTCTAGTTTGTCCACTAGTCATTCTTCAAGTAAAAACAGTGTTCCAAGAAAAAAGTAGCTAGTTCAGCTACCATCTCAAATGACTGCACAAGTATTTTTTCAAGAAAACCAATGGTACCTTAGTATACAGCATACATGCTTGAGAACTTTCTATTTTATTATTTAAAAATGTGTTCTTAAGGATTGAGATTTTTTTTTAACGTTTATTTTAGAGACAGAGAGAGACAGAGCATGAACGGGGGAGGGTCAGAAAGAGGGAGACACAGAATCCGAAACAGGCTCCAGGCCCTGAGCGGTCAGCACAGAGCCCGACGCAGGGCTCGAACTCACAGACCGCGAGATCATGACCTGAGCCGAAGTTGGCTGCTTAACCAACTGAGCCACCCAGGCGCCCCAAGGATTGAGATTTAATAAAAGTAATTTTCACTGCTTCACCCTAAAGGAAACTGTTTTTTTGTTTTTTTGTTTTTAAACAAACACAAAACAAAACAGTGTAGTGCATGAGGGGCACGTGGGTGGCTCAGTCGGTTGAGCATCCAACTTCGGCTTGGGTCATGATCTCACAGCCTGTGAGTTCAAGCTCCACATTGAGCTGGCTGCTGTCAGTGCAAAGCCTGCTTCAGATCTTCTGTCCCCCTCTCTCTGTCCCTCCCCAACTTGCACTTTCTCAAAAATAAACATTTAAAACTTTATTTATTTATTTATTTATTTATTTATTTATTTATTTATTTATTTTGAGAGAGAGACAGAGTAAGAGCAGGGGAGGGGCAGAGAGAGAGGGGGAGAGAAAGCAGGCTCCACACCATCGGTATGGAGCCCCGATGCGGGGCTTGAACCCACAAACCACGAGATCATGACCTGAGCTGAAACCAAGAATCAGAGGTTTAACCGACTGAGCCACCCAGGTGTCCCCCAAAATAAAAATAAATAAATGAACGGTGTGTGCACGGTGGTGAAGAACATTATGATTACTAGTACAGTTTGGTGCCACTGCCTTGATTCATGTCGCACAGCAGAGTTTTTTGGTTTTTTTACCCACCACTGCTTTTCACCATAAGGAAAAAATGTCAAAATGAAAAAGACAAGGAAAAAATATCAAAATGAAAAAGACAAATAACTTTAATGGTAGCCCCCCTACAAGGGTCTGAGGACCCCTGAGGGATTCGTGGGCCACACTTTGAGAACAGCTGCCTTATACACTCACCCACAGGTCCTGGCTATACAAATTCCTAGCATTTTCTCATATGAACTTCTAAAATCACAAAACACCAAGAAGTAGTTAAAATTATTTTGCTATGCAAGATTTTTGGCTTTAAATAGGATATGCACAACATGACTTACATTCCAGGCCTCAGCAATACTAGCTTTCCCTTTAAGGTAGAGTATGTTCAAAGAGGATTTCATTTGTATTTTTATCTAAAATATCTAACATTATAGTATCCACAATTCCCTTCCACATTTTTCCATTATTTTAAGGAAAAAAACCAAATATGTATCCTACGCTTAATAATGGAATAATCTTATTAAATAAAAATTTAATAAGTTAAATTTAATCTTTATGTCCAAGACACAAAGTAAGACAGTCACTTAAGAAAGTGACGATCTAGTAAGAAAGACACATCATACAAGGTGACAGAATGTAATATTCTAATAGAGAAATAAAGTGCTATGGGAGGTGCTATGGGTTGCCATGTACTGGAGGGGGCAAACTATGGCCTACTGCTATTCCAGTAAACACAGCCAAGCTCATTCATTCAGGTATCGTTTATGGCTGCTCTGGTGCTTCACTGGCGGAGCAGTAGAGTTGTGACAGTCTCCACATGGCTCACATAGCCCAAAATATTTACTAACTGGTCCTATATGGAAAAAGCTTGCTCACCCTTATTGCATATTGTTGTTACTGAATAAGGCCACCCAACTAAGAGGGCCAACGAATGTTGAAATACATCCTACCCTTCCCTCCCGGAGGATGCAGCAGGACTTCGGGCACAAAGCTTGATGAGCAGAACCTTGAGTCCTACAGGATGGATGCAGCCACCTGGTGGGAGGGACACCTTTTTTTTTTCACAAAGGTGACAATTTTTGAGCCAAGCCCATCTGGTCAGGGAGGCACTATTTCCTGTTTTGCACAAAGAGGTGTGTGTGTGTGTGTGTGTGTGTGTGTGTGTGTGTGTGTGTGTAGTCTAGCAAGAGTCACGAATATCTCTGAGTCATACCATGAATATGGGTGGATTTCCAATATCAAAATATTTTTGGATTAGAAATGAAGAATTTTCATTCTTCCTATCTCTTCATTAGCACCAAATACTTTATGGAAAAAAACATATATGAGATGCACCATATGTTACTATTTTATTTTATCCAGCTAGCACGGTGAAAAGTTATTTCCATCAGAGATGCAAAATCTGAGGACTGAGCATATTCCTATGAAAGAAAGGTATTAGTCTCTAAGGCAGTAAAGATGATCTGTAGTCATTTTGTTTTCAGACACATTTTATTGCCTACAATAGGTAAGAGAGGGTTTACAGGGTTCCAGTGAAACAGAAAGAAGACCCCACGCTGAAGGATTCCATGGTAAGATGCTTCCATTCTTTCCTATGAATTACTCTTTTAGACAGATCCTCATATTACAATTTCAAAAGCATGTGCATTTTTTGGTGATTTGAGCACACACCCAGCAACATAATTGTGACTCCTGTGTTAAAACACCAGCAGCCAGAAATAGCCCTGTACTGGCTGTAACATACATTTTTAAGGCAAGGGAAAAACCTAGGCAACTGGTTTTCTCAAAGTAGACAGAAACAAGCTGGAATAAAGTGGTTTATGCATTTCCATTTGACCAAGGGACTCATTTTCAAAAAAGAAAATTATAATGCAGCTTTTGAAGACATTTTTGTTATCACTAGCCAAGCCAAGATTGCTTTAGAACTTGAACTAAATAAATTTCCTTAAAAACTTACAAAAATTTGTGTTAACATGCTGGTCAAGATTAGTATTTCATAAAGAAACTGCTCCTGAATGTCTCAATACTTTCTCAGCATATGTGTCCACAAAACTTAGTAAGGCCTATGTATATACCCCAAACAACTGAAAGCAGGGACTCGAGAGATACTTACTTGTACACATGTTCACAGCAACACAATTCACAACAGCCTAAAGGTGGAAGCAACCAAAGTGTCCATCAATGAATGAATGGATACACAAAATGTGGTGTATGCATACAACTGAGTATTACTCAGCCCTAAAAAAGGAAGGCAATGCTGATATGTGCTACAACACAGATGAACTCTGGAAACATTACGTTAAGTGAAATAAGTCCAACAGAAAAGGACAAATAGTGTTTGATTCCATTCATATGAGGGCCCTAGAACAGGTAAATTCATAGAGAAAGTCAAATAGAGGTTACCAGGACTAGAAGGAGGTGAAATGGGGAATTCTTATTTAATGGGTACAGAATTCTGTTTGGGATGATGAAAAGGTCCAGAAACGGACAGAGGTGATGGTTGCCCAACCTATGTAACTGGACTTAATGCCACTGAACTGTACACTTACAAATGGTTAAACTGGGGGCGCCTGGGTGGCTCAGTTGTTAAGTGTCTGACTCCTGATTTCATTCAGGTCATCATCTCATGGTTCTTGAGTTTGAACCCCACGTCGGGCTCTGCGCTGACAGCCTGGCATTCTCTCTCTCTGACTGTCTCTACCCCTTCCCTGCTCATGCTTGCTCTCTCAAAATAAATAAACTTTTAAAAAGTTAGCAGTTTAGCTTTTATGTTTACATTTATTTTACAGTAAAATTAAAAAAAAAACAAGAAGGGGATTTTTTTAACACTGTTCTTAAAAACATTCAGCAAATTGATTTTCACTTCATGAGTCTCATTAAAAGATTATTCTTTGCCATTTAATGCTGACAATATAATAGCTTTATGTATAATTCTGTAAACAAAGTCTTGAAAGCATTCACACAATTCCAAAATTTGGACTTTAAGAAGATTTTCCAATGACTTATAAAACTGGATGCTACAGGTTGACATTTAGTCCTTTCCTGGTAGCTAACCTCTCCTCATGACAGATCTACTTCTGTGGACAAGCAAAAAGAAGCCTGACGACCTAAGTCACAGTGCCTCCTTTACTTCTATCAAGATAAACTAGAGAAGTTCAAAAGGAATGTCCCAGAACAAGGGGATTTCTAAGACAGACCGAATTTCAGTAAGAACTCTCCAATGCCCATGGGGGTACTTGCATCACCTCAAATTCAACACATCTAAAACCAAACAAATCTCCCCATTATCTTGCAAAATGTAACCTCTGTTACAGGCTCTAACGGTAATAACTGCTTCTGTCACTGCTCCATCCTATCTTACGCATCACTGCATGCAGGACTATTTAAATTAGTACTCTCATAAGTGCGGCACTCCGAGATAAAGACCCAGCCCCATATCACCCATTGAGAACTGTCTGATGAGGAACAGAAAAGTAAAAAGGTTATCAAATTAAGCCATACTATGGATCAGTGTAGAAGCTCAGCTTGGAGGCCTGTGTGAGAGTATGGTCTACTGAAGAGATGACCAACAGTCCAGTAGCTCAGCTAGGCTAGAAAGAGAGGTGAGGGAGCACGCATGGGTGGGAGAGAGAGAGCAAGAGCTACAATGCACTCCCACAAGAGTATCTGCTGGGGTGGGGGGTGGTGTGGGGGGACTGGTACGAGGTAGTGAAAAGAAAAAAGACCAGAAAGGTGAAACAGGCCAGGTCAAACCTTCTAGGGACTCAGGGGTGGATTGCTGTCTCTGCTAGGGTTTTTGTGTTTTGTTTGTTTGTTTGTTTGTTTGTTTGTTTGTTTATTTAGAGAGAGCACGAGCAGGGGAGGGAGAGATAGGGAGAGAGAGAACGAGCAGAAGAGGGGCAGAGAGAGAATCCCAGGCAGGCTCTGTGCTCAGAGACTGACACGGGGCTCAAACCTGCAAACCTCGAGAACGTGACCTGAGCCAAAACCAAGAGTCAGACGCTTAACCAACTGAGCTACCCAGGTGCCCCTCTGCTAGTGTCTTCTTGACACAATCTGGCTTCTGCCCTCAGTACTCCATGGAACATGCTCTCCCTCTCCCCAAGATCAACAACAATCTTGTTGTTTTATCCAATAAACTTTAGTCAGTATCTTACTTGGCATGCTCTCTCTGGCTCCTTGCAGGATCTGAAAACAGCGATCGCTTTCTTTCTTAAAACAATTTTGTCCCAGCATCCACGATTTTCTTCTGGACTTCCTCCTATCCCTCTGGCTCCTAAAACTTCTTAGTCTCCTTCTCCTCTGCTCATCATGGCTTCTGTCATCAGTGCCCCCTCACTTCTTACTCCACGCATTGTCTTTGTGTGACACTGTCTACTGTCATGTGTTCAGTTACCATCTCTATAGGCTGATGGCTCCCTCCTCCTCGAAACAATAACAATCTTCTGTTGAGTAGTGTGTCAAGTAGTGCATAAAATGCTTTTGTAGATGAAGTAACTGAAACACAGTGAGGTTAATCAACCTTTTTCCTTTTGCTATAGTCATTGTATTTTGTATACTTCACTCCACTATGAAGAAATTTTAAAAGAATAGCATGGAAAAACCGTTACAGGAGGAAGCAGGCTAAAGACCAATATATCACATAATACCACTTTTATTTAAAATCGGACTATTTCACATTTTTGCATTTATGTGAATTTTTAAAATGACACTAACATTTTTAATTTTTTAATGTTTATTTATTTTTGAGAGAGAGACAGAGCACGAGTGGGGGAGGAGAACATAGAGAGGGAGACACAGAATCTGAAGCAGGCTCCAGGCTCTGAGCTGTCAGCACAGAGCCTGACACGGGGCTCGAACCGACAAGCTGTGATCATGACCTGAGCCAAAGTCAGATGCTTAACTGACTGAGCCACCCGGGTGCCCCATGACACTAACATTTTAAAAAATTGTATTTAGGGGTGCCTGGGTGGCTCAGTTGGTTAAGTGTCCAACCGCTGACTTCGGCTCAGGTCATGATCTCGGTTTGTGAGATCGAGCCGTGTGTCAGGCTCTGTGCTGACAGTGCAGTGGAAGCCTGCCTGGGATTCCCTTTCTCCTCTCTCTGCCCCTCCCCCCACTCCTACACGCAAGCTCTCTCAAAATAAATAAACATTAAAAAAATAAAAAATAAAAACTGCGTTTAGGATCTTAGGAGGATATGCTAAGAAAAGAAAGTGCTTGTGATTTCTGAATAGGCTACATTTTTTCACTTATTTTTAACCATATGCTAAAAGCTTATATCCTTCAGTTAAACGTTAACATCCCATCTATGGTAGAATTTATTTTCAAAAAGCCAAATTTAAAGACAAAGGTTTTCTTAAACTTTTAAAAGCACCAACATCATGAGGCTCCCGGGTGGCCTGGTTGAGTGTCTGATTCTTTTTTTTTAATTTTTTTTTTTAACGTTTATTTATTTTTGAGACAGAGAGAGACAGAGCATGAATGGGGGAGGGTCAGAGAGAGGGAGACACAGAATCTGAAACAGGCTTCAGGCTCTGAGCTGTCAGCACAGAGCCTGACACGGGGCTCAAACTCACGGACTGTGAGATCATGACCTGAGCCGAAGTCGGACACTTAACCGACTGAGCCAACCAGGTGCCCCTGATTCTTGATTTTGACTCAGGTCGTGATCCCAGGGTTGTGAGATTGAGCCCCAAGTTGGTCTCCATGCTGAGCTTGAAGCCTGCTTGAAATTCTCTCCCTCTCTCTCTCTCTCTCTCCCTCTGCCCCTCTCCCCAGCTTGCACACGCTCACGCTCTTTCTCACATACATACATACATAAATTTAAAATTAAAGCACCAACGTTACAATTACATATATATTTTAAGTCTTATTTAATCATGTAATCACATCAGTTGAGATCTTGATTCAGCACTAAATGCTACTAGATGTTATTTTTCTGGTTATTGACCCCTTTTCACACTGGAAATGGCAGCAAACTCTCATACTGTAATTCACTTGAAAAGACAGCTTAAAATTTTTTAAGTAGCTACTGTAATAATTTTTAACATAGACAGTTTATTTGTAGATGGGGCTGAACAAACATTAAAGAGTAAACAGACCCCCAGTCCCTTTCCCATAGTATGTCCTCCTATATGATACTACCTTAAATCTATCGGGCAGTCAAGGGGCATGGAGGTAGCTCAGCTGGTTAAACATCTGACTCGGTTAAACATCTGACTCTCAGTTTCAGCTCAGGTCATATCTCATGGCTCACTGGATGGAACCCCACTTTGGGGTATGTGCTGACACCAAGGAGCCGGCTTGAGATTCTCTCTCCCAGTCTCTGTCCCTCCCTTACTTTTGTGTGCCCATGTGTGTGCACTCTCTCTCAAAATAAACAATCAAACAAACCTTAAATCTATTGTACAGTCATTATATTTAGTAACACAAAAGGAACATCTCTGTTACTAAAGTCAAAGTCTGGGAAGAGGACATAGGTACACAGGGAGAACAGTATCATTAGGAGCAAGTATCTTCTCTCACAGAAGAGTGAAATTCCAAAGAGATTAACTGGAAGATGAGTTTCTATCTAGTGATTAGGTTAAAATATGGTATACTTAGATTCTAGGTTTGTCAGTAGAATTTTATCTGCTGAAATTTTAATCTCATCTAGAAATACTACCATTATCAATGAAGTAAAATCATAAAAATGACACAATAATATTTCTGGAAAATCAACTAGACAGAAATATCCAGTGTAGATGGAAGGGGCAGAAGAGATGAGACTGGAATGAAGGAGACGAACTAAAACTCTTACAAGAATCTAGGCCTAGGGGCACCTGGGTGGCTCAGTTGGTTAAGCATCTGACTTCGGCTCAGGTCATGATCTCATGGTTCGTGGGTTCAAGCCCCTGCATTGGGCTCTGTGCTAACAGCTCAGAGCCTGGAGCCTGCTTCGGATTGTGTTTCCCTCTCTCTCTGCCCTTCCACTGCTCATGCTCAGTCTCTCAAAAATTAATAAATGTTAAAAAAAATTTTTTTAAAGAAAAAAAAAAAGAATCCAGGCCTATAGCCCAGATTAATAAGAAGCAGAAATGGAGGAAGTAAACAGTTACAAACTGTATTTTGAAAGAAATACCAAGGAGATCTGGTGACACACTGGGCAAAGGGAACGAAGAAGAGACAAGAGTGAAAATTTCTATAATATGACAGTGACCTGACCACTTAGCCTGACAGTGGAGACACCTGACTGGGCACCAAAATCCAGGTCCAGGTACCTCACATATCAGTACCAGAGGCAGAAGTCACAAACCAAGGCAGAAGAACCTCGATACAGACCGTCTCCTGGCCCCATGCCTACCTCATTCATCAACAAGCCCAAGCAACCTACAATACCTAGACACTCCAATTTCTAAATGGTACTCTACTATCTTTTGTCTTCAAAAGCCCCAATCCATTTCCTCTACTTCAAATCTCATCTCCTAGAGCCTAGACTCTGTACTGGACTGGATTCACTTTTTTTGATGGCAAAACGTTTTCACTCAGTATTTAATCTTTGGTTTCAATTATCCTGAACAGTGCACAATGGAAATTAGGAATTACTACGGGGAGAACTTAGAGCGGAGGGAAAAGATCACATTAAAGGCTGAGCATATGTACTGAGCAAACTGGGGCTGTGAGACAGATGCTAACAAATTTGCCCCAAGTCCTACAGAAAGTTTCAGGGGGCGCCTAGGTGGCTCAGTCAGCTAAGGGTCCGACTTTGGCTCAGGTCATGATCTCGTGGTTCACGAGTTCAAGCCCTGTGCACTGACAGTTCAGAGCCTACGGCCTGCTTCAGATTCTGTCTCCCTCTCTCTTTGTCCCTCCCCCACTCACGTTTTGTCTCTCTCTCTCTCTCTCTCTCAAAACTAAACATAAAAAAAAAAAAGTGGCAGAAACAGGATGTGAATACAGTATGGCTCCAAAGGTCCACAGTTCTAACCATTAGCCCTGTTATTACCTCTCATAAAAGCAGATGAGGATGAAGGCTGATTTAGGAGAGATTACAGGTGATTTTCTAGAGTTAGTTATTCAGTATGAAGTGAACAAAGTACAACAGGTTCAAAGAAAAGAGTAGGCTTGGAAGTATCTTAAGCAGAAATTTCCTTAAATTCAAATTAATCATGTACTTTTATAAAATTCATGTTAGAAACTCTTCATACTGAATTAATATATAAAAAGGGACACTTGAATTCCCTTCAAAGAATAATGAGTATCTAAGTGCTGTGGAAATCAGCCAGGTAAAGATGCCAAAGAAAGATATCAAGAGTTGGGTGAGGTGAACTGGGGCAGGATTCCTAGAAGACTGGTTGAAAAATGGAGGTATTTTAAGCAGAAAAGATGAAATATAAAATGGTAAGAAGATGGAAATGCAGAAATTGAGGAGGATAAACACCTAATAAAGTTATGAGAGCTGGGTCAATGAAACATGGAGCGTACAGAGAAGTGCACTGTGAGATTGTTACAGTTAAGACAAAAGGCTCTGTAGTCAGATGTCCTGGGTTCAAATCCTGACCCTGTCCTTTACCAACTGCGACCTTGGGCAAGTTACTTAACCTCTCTACTCTTCAATGTTGTCATCTATAAAATGAGGGTGATAATAACACCATCTATCTCATAGAGTTAAGCTCTCAATGAAGTGATCTGGTAGATAGAATGTTAATAACATAAGTGTACTGTTCAGTGGGAATCACATATTCTTCAGCTAAGAGATGATGAAAAGGGAAAAGTAAGAAAATTTATTTTAATAATTCTACAGGGGATAAGAGCTAACATTTACCAAAGATTTGGCTCACTCTGAGTAATAGTTATTTAATCCTCATTACCACCCTAGGAAATAGTTAACTTTTTTATCTCTAATTTACATATAAGGAATCTAAGGAATATAGAAATGAAATATCTTGCTTAGGTTACAAAGTATTAAGTGACAGAGTCCAGATTCAAATCCAGACAGTTTGGGTACAGAAGCTCTAAAGTACTCTGTTTACTCTGAATAGCTGCCATTTTGGATTTCCCAAGAAAAGGCTTCCCTCTATTAGTGAAAATATTCAAGGACTGACTGTAGATACAATTACTTGTCATTTTCTAGCAGACAAATCAAGATCAGCCCCAGGGCCCAGTTTTTTCCACAGAGACCCATATACTTATATGTATACCTTTTGGCTACTTAGTCCCTCAATCCTTTTTCACTTCTAGCTGTACTACCACATTTTCAGGTGCTAATGTTCTATTTCAACTTGAACCCACCCAATTTATTTAACTGGATTTTTACCTGCATCAGCTAGCTATTACTACAGAGTATGAGGAAAAGGCATAGCTACATTTAATGTACCAGACGCCAGGACTGGCCATGGATGAAGGTCCACAATAGGAAAACATCGTTAATTTGTCTGACAACTAAACTGGAGGCAATTCATTAATTTGCCTCCAATTCAGTCGTAAAGGGTAAGGTTTCCAAATAATAGATTTCAAAGTAAAAGCTTATAGTGTTCTGAAAGTTTTAACATTACTTTTACTCTATTTCCAATAGATTTTATAAGAAATCTAAGACCAACGGTGCTGAGACTTCAGAATCTAAACAATGTTCTAGTTACAACAGCATGTTAAAAATGGCCAACATTTATCAACTCAATGTAAAAGGCAATTCATTGTGCAACATTCATGTAATACACAAGTCTTCCAACTCTGATAAAAGCAGCTTTGCTGCTGGGGCATCTGGGTGGCTCAGTCAGTTGAGCATCCGACTTTGGCTCAGGTCATGATTTCACGGTTTGTGAGTTCGAGCCCCATGTCGGGCTCTGTGCTGACAGCTCAGAACCTGGAGCCTGCTTCTGACTCTGTGTCTCCTCTCTCTGCTCCTCCCATGCTCATGCGCTCTCTCTCTCTCTCAAAAATAAATAAACATTAAAAAAGAAGCGAGCTTTGTTGCTGTTTTCCCAATATTATAAACATATGTTTACTGTAAGGTCATACTTGAATTCCAAGTTCCCCTCAGCCCCATCCCACCCTCATTTGGACAGGAGCCCAACTTCTACTCCTGAGCTTGCACAGCATAGCCCCTCGTAGAAAGAGAAATGCAGTTGTCTACTTCACCACTGCCTTGATTATACGAGGATTTAGTGATTCAGAAGGAACAGGAATGGTAAGCCAGAACCTTAATAAAATTGGTCACCGCTAAGCTAATGTCATAAGACAAATATAAGGGTGATAATAGGAAAATATCTGGCAAACTTCAGTATTAGTAACAACACCAAACCTCTTAAATAGTGTTTCCCAGATTCTATGGGACATAAGTTTCTTAGGCAATTTAAACTGATGTGCATGACTAAAAGTAGTAATGGACAAGTAGGTTTGTTAAATGCTGAGCTAAACGAAATAAACTTGACTACTGTTTTGTTTTTTAAATAGAGAACTTCCTGAAGCTCATTATATATTTCTGGCAAAACTTATACCACTTCTCCCCTTTTTTTCTGGAGCAGCTTTTGTGTCCCACAGCACACTCTTGGAGAAGTTCCGCTCTAAAAGAAGGAATCTTTTTTCCAACACAAGCCTGGTAAAAACCTGGTCTCTAACTCTTGATTCAGAAACTAAACACAAATAATAACCGCAATAATAATAGAAAATGATAACTGTTAAGCATTTACTGTGTGCCAAGTATCATTATTCAGTACTTTAATTCCATGACTTAATTTTCATTACCACCCTATGAGACAGGCAACTTTTATTATCCCCAGATTAAAAGGATGAAACTGCTGAACAGAAATGTGTTCAAGAACTTGTTCAATGGTACAAAATCAGTAGGTGACAGAGTCTGGATTCAAGTCTAGACTATTTGAGCCAGGAGCTCTAAAATAATCTGTGCTAAATAACTCCAAAAACTCATGGTCTAAAGAGGACTCTTCTGTCCTCAGTAATAATATTTAATTCCCTGTTTGTTTGTTTGTTTGTTTGTTTTCAGAGATACATGCAAAGAATCAGTGACTGAGGTCTTTAGCTGGAATTAATCCACTTCTGCTCCTCTAAAAAGATTCAGATCAAATAACTACTGTCCAGGACTCTGGGGGTGGGGGTGGGGGAACAATACAAATATACTATTAGAAACAGAAACAAGAACAAGAAGCCCTGGCTTAATTCAGTTATGAATTTTCTGATTAATCTTGACAAAAAGTGAGACATTCATAAGATGAATGTCAATATTTAAAAGTCACACAAATAAAGACTATTTTTAGTTAGTAGTTATAATGGGTACTGGACTCTTTTATAATTGGAGATTTCTGCTACTTGTAAGAATATTTTCAGAGGAAACTGTTGATTAAGAGTCAAATTCTTGTTTAGAGTTTAAATTACAGTGTTTTAAAAGCTTGGGTTATATAGATTTCCCAAACTTTCCATTTTCCTCGACACACACATGACACAAACCCTCAAATAAGTGTTATTTGGCTTCTCATAAATAATAAATATGAGAAAAACCTTTAAAAGGGGAGTAATTCTTTACAAAGTATCCAGGCAACCAAACAGGGCCCTATCTGACAGGTCTGTGAGACCAAGAAATTACACTGCTGTCATATAATAACAGTAACAATAACAACAGCAAATATTTTGGGGGCTCTTACTATGTGTTAGATATTGTACTAGCTGTTTACATCCTACTCATTTTACGTTCATAACATCCATTTGAGGAAGGCACTATTATTATCAGCTCTAGAGATGAAAAGATGGAAGCACAGAGAGACAAACTAATTTTAATTTGCCTAAGGAGGAAGCAGAGCTAAGCAAGCCAATCCAGGCAGTATGCCTCCAGATCCAGAGGTCATGCTCTAAACCATTTCCCGATCCTCAACTCTGCTTGTTCCCCAACCTCAGCCCTGATCATTAAGTTGTACGGTGGATCAAAATGCATGTTCTGAGTGCTAACAAGAAACAAAGCACACACGGACCATTTTCCTGGACAGGCTACGTGCTAAGCCATAAAAGCAATTTAAAAGAACTGAAATCCTATAAAATATATTTTCCAACTACAATGGGATTAAATTAGAAGAAATCACCCACAGAAAATCTGTGACATTTCCAATATTTGGAAATTAGGGGTGCCTGGGTGGCTGAGTTGGTTATGCGTCTGACTATGGCTCAGGTCATGATCACATGGCTGAGTTTGTCAGGCTCTGTGCTAACAGCTCAGAGCCTGGAGCCTCCTTTGAATTCTGTGTCTTCCTCTCTCTCTGCCTCTCCCCCACTCACGTTCTATCTCTCTCTCTCAAAAATAAACATAAAAAAATAAAAAAATAAACAACACACTTCTAAATAATCCATAGGTCAAAATGAGAGATCACATAGGATATTAGAAAGTATCTTGAACTGAATGAAGATGAAAACAAAAAATACTAAAATATGCAAAATGCAGCCAAAGCAGTGTATAGAGGGAAATCTACAGCATTAAATTATTATATCAGAAAAGAAAAAGGTTTAAAAATCAATGACCTAAGCTTCCACCTTCAGAAACTAGGGAAAAAAAGAGAAAATGAAATGCAAAGCAAGTAGAAGGAAGGAAAAAATACAGAGCAGAAATCAATAAAACTGATAATTAGAAAATTTCTATAGGTATCAACAAGCCAACCCTAACTTTTTATGGAAGCAAAGGAACTACAATAGCCAAAACAATTTTGAGAAGAAAAGTTGGAAGATTCACACGAACTGATTTCAAGACTTACTCTAAAACTACATTATTCACTGTGTGATACTGATGAAGCATATACATACTGTTCTACAGAACAGAGAGATTCCAGAAATCGAAAAGTTATGATCAACTGATACTTAGACACAAATACCACATGGAAAGGAACAGTCTTTTTCAACAAAGTGTTCTGGACATCCAAATGCAAACCAACAAAAACCTCATACTGGATATAAAAAGTAACTCAAAATGAGCCATAAACTTAAATGTAAAACTGAAATCCACAAAGCTTCTAGAAGAAAAGAGAGGAGAAAAACCTGCATGGACACTGGGTTAGGTAAAGGTTTCTTAAGACACAAAACACAGAAATCATAAAAGAGAATTTGGTAAATCAGACTTCATCAAAATAAAATCTGCTCTTTGAAAGACACTGTCAAGAAAATAAAAAGTCAGGCAATGGACTGGGAGAAAATTCTGCAAAATATATATAAGATAAAGGACATTAAGATAAGATTAACCACAATATATAAATGACTCTCTCAATTCAGTAAGAAAACAGATAACCCAATATAAAAAATTGAGCAAAAGATCAGAAGAGACACTTCACCAAGAGATACAGATGGCAAATAAATAAAGAGATGCTCAACCACCACTAGTCATTAAGGAAGTGAAAATTAAAACTTGGGGCACCTGGGTGGCTTAGTTATGTATCTGACTCTTGATTTGGGCTCCGATCATGATTTTGGTTCATGGGACTGAACCCCACGACAGGCTCTGCACTGACTGCTTGGGGTTCTCTCTCTCCCTGTCTCTCTCTCTGCCCCTCCCCTGCTCGTTCTCTCTCCCTCTCTCTCAAAATTGAATAACAAAAGGAAACATTAAAAAAAGAAAATTAAAACTTCTATCAAGATACAACTATACATCTTTTGCAATGGTTCAAATTAAAAACAAGTTGATTACAACTTGTTATTGTTCGTAAAAAGTGCTCTGAGGAAGCTGAGCTACTACCAGAAGCTGCAAACACTGCCAGTGGGAATGCAAAATGGTACTCACTTTAGCGACAGTTTGGCAGTTTCATATAAAAGTTACCATATGACCCAAGAGAAATAAAAATATACAGTCACACAAAATCCTGAATGTGAATGCTTACAGCAGCTTTGTCCAGAACTGTTAAAACTGGGAGACAATCTAAATGTCCATCCACTAGTGAATGGATAAACAAATTATGGAACCTTTACACAGTGGAGTAGACTCGGCAATAAAGAAATACAAACTACTAACACATGAAATGTTGATGGATCTATATATGCTAAGTCAAGAAAGCCAGACTAAGAAGTCTACAAACCTGATTTCATTTATAAGACATTCCAGAAACCATAAAACTAAAGAGAGAGGAAAGAAACCTGTTGCCAGGGACCAGGGATCACATGAAGGGACTGATTACAAAATGATTACAAAAGAGCATGAGGGAACTTTTGGGGGGCAACTGAAGTGTTCTCTCCCTCCATCTTCCTGCAAACAGCCATTTATTTGGGCAATTAGAAATTTAGGAGACACACTGGGGCGCCTGGGTGGCTCAGTCAGTTGAGTGTCCGACATCAGCTCAGGTCATGATTTTGCAGGTTCATGAGTTCAAGCCCTACATCGGGCTCTGCGCAGGTAGCTCGGAGCCTGGATCCTGCTTCAGATTCTGGCTCCCTCTCTCTCTCTGCCCCTCCCCACTCAGACTCTGTCTCTCTCTCTCAAGAATAAAAATAAACAAAAAAAAAAATTTTTAAACAAAACAGAAAGTTAGGAGGCAACAACTGAGGTAGAAACCTGACTCGTGTTCCCTCTATTTCTTGATTATGGTGGTCGGTACAAGACTACGTGTTGTCAAAATTCATAAAACTCTATGCTTAAAAAGTGAATTTTATTGTTTGTAAATTATACTTTAAGAAATCTGACTTTCTAAAAAGTGGAGGAAAAAGGGGATGACTGGCTGATATACTGAGAACAGATTACAGGGGGTATGGCAAAAGCAGAGAAAACAGACTACTGTAGTAGATAGCCCTGGCAAACGACAATATATGGCGGCTGTTACCAAGTGAAAGTCATGGTAGTGGTGAGAAATAATCAGATTTCTAGTTGTATTCTGAAGATAAAGTCTACAGGATTTCCTGATACGCATGAAAGAAACAGAAGCTAAGGATGACTACTACGGTTTGGCCTGAGTAACTGGAAACATGCAGCATCCAACAACTGACATTGGAAGGCTACATGGGGAAGATGGTGGGGTGGGGGTAGGACAGGGGGGGAATTGGATGTTGATTAGGAGTAGACTTCTAAGCTCCAGTCTGCTATCAAAGAAAAATAATGTCATTACGGATCCCAAGGTTGTGTGTGTGTGTGTGTGTGTGTGTGTGTGTGTGTGTGTGTGTAAACATCACTGTATTCCTCCATTTTAGCTAGAAATCCCATCATGTAGACTCTGTTGTGACCCTAGAAGGAAGCCTAGCCACATACAGTTCTGCTTGATGGTTTGACCAGCTCTCACCCCCAAGTTAAGCATACTCTTCTTCTAAGAAAGGCAAAAACGTGTTCACTGCCCATGGCTCCTACTTAATTAGGTCCTACTCACACCCCTCTAGCAGAAATTCCTCCACGTCACTATTTCTGTATTTCACTTATTATGCCCACTGTATATGCCCCACTGTTTATGCAAGGGAGAGAAAGGCTGGATACTTGGGAATTCATGTTGGATCACCTGTACCTCTGATTCAGTATTCCTTTCCTATTATGGAGTTTACTATTTCCACCAGTGTTTGCTTAATGCACAAAAACAAAACAAAAAAAGCTTCTCGTTTCTCCCATCTCTTCAAGCAGTCATTTCCTCTGAAGTTCTGTAGTTCCTGATCATTTTTGCAGAGGCTCCCTATTCTCTTTTACACTAACATTTTATTTTTTTTTTTAATGTTTATTTATTTTGAGAGAGAGCACAAGCATGCACATGTGCAGGCAGAGGAGGGGCAGAGAGAGAGGGAGAGAGAAACCCAAGCTGTCAGTGCAGAGCTAGACGTGGGGCTCAATCTCATGAATGGGGAGATCATGACCTGAGCAGAAATCAAGATGCTTAACCGACTGAGCTACCCATTTTTTATTTTTTTTACCCATTTTTTTATTACTAATTAAAAAAAAATGTTTATTTTTAAATGTTTATTTATTTGAGAGAGAGAGAGAGAGAGAGAGAGAGAGAGGAGGGGCAGAGAGAGAGAGAGAGAGAGAGAGAGAGAGAGAGAGAGAATCCAAAGCAGGCTCCAGGCTCAGAGCTGTCAGCACAGCACCCAACTCAGGGCTCTAACTCACGGATGGAGAGATCATGACCTGAGCCGAAGTCGGACGCTTAACCGACTGAACCACCTAGGCGCCCCTAAATGTTTATTTTTGAGAGAGAGAAATGGAGCATAAGCACGGGTGGGGCAGAGACAGAGAGGGAGACACAGAACCCAAAACAAGCTCCAGGCTCTGAGCTGGTCAGCACAGAGCCCGATGCAGGGGTTGAACTCAGGAACCGTGAGATCATGACGTGAGCCGAAGTCGGAGGCCCAACCGACTGAGCCACCCAGGCGCCCCCTGAGCCACCCATTTTAATCTGACTATCATTTTAATCTGAGAGTTGGGAAGGAAGAATCAAAAAAAAAAAAAAAAAAAGCTACTATGGATTCCCACTGAAAGCTTTTTTCTCTGAAGGGAGAGCCAGTCCTTTTTCCTCCAGCAGTACTGTCACCTAGAAACCAAAATTCTCAGCTGACATAACATTTCAGGGCTATTCTAATTCCCAGGAAACTACTCTGCACAGTTCAAAACATAAAAACCAGCAGCAGCACTTGCCTTTACCCCAACAACAATCTAAAATCTCAAATTATAAATTCCTGATAGTAATTATAGTTGCTTAGTTTTACTGACCATTTAGTATGTGTGGGGTGCTGTGCAAAGTGCTTTAAATAAGTTAGCCAATTTAATACTCGAAATAACCCTGTGACAAAGTTATATCATTATTCCTATTTTATTCATGTAAAGTTAGCATTTAAGGTAACATTTATAAAAACAGGAGATATGCCAACCTTAAAAATAAGCAAGCACCAACTATCTAAAATTTGGTTTTAATGACCAATATTTTGGCAGTATACTAAGGAGTATGACATTTGATTAATTCCCAAAGGATTAGAGAAAGTGGTTTTTGCCTTATGCTGTTATTTTCTGGCTCTAACATAAAAAAAAAGAAGAAGAGGAGGAGGAGGAGGTGGTGGAGGAAGGAAAATACCGGTGTGACTGCTCTTAAAGAAAACAAGTTACTTGGAAACATCACATTTATGGAAATAAAAACAAAAATTTATTTTACTTGGAAATCCTTACAATCAAAGGGAGAACTCAAGGTTGCCCTCACAGCAATTGAGAGCTCACTATACTACACAGTGGGCAGCTTGTTTCCACACTGCAATTTAATATCAGAGATCTAACTGCACAGGAAGACTTTTAAAGCAGTGCACCGAACAGATGTTTTACTGAACCCTTCCAAAGTATAAGGGATTACTTTAGGCACCACATCAGCACTATGGGAATATGGTGATAACTCACAGCTCCTGACCTCAAGATTACAATCTAAGTGGGGAGATAAAAATGTACATACATAACTCTAAATGAGGCAGAGAGAATTATATTTCAATAAAAGGAACAGACAGGTACAGGAGAGGAGAAAAAGACTACTTCCAATTGCAGAGGTCAAATTAGCATCTTCTGCAGAGGTAATACTTGAAACGTTCTCAAAGGATAAGCGGGACTTGGATATCTGGAATCCAGCAAGGAGAAGAACATTCAGAAGCAAAGCGTACAACAGGAATGATGGCACAGGACAAGGAAGTGTGGGGTGTTAGTAAGTACTTGGAGCTCATGTAGACCACGGGACCCTGAGAGGAAATACAGGAAAACAAGGTTGGCCAGATAAGTGAAGTTGGCCCATGACAGGCCTTAAAAAAAGGAGAGAGCATAGAGGAGGAGCTATTAGAATACACTAGGCAAATACCTGAATGAAGGCTGATACCAAGGACATAGTAAGAGGCAGAACAGACACGGTCTGGCAGCTGACTTGGTGTGGTGGAGCAAGAGAGAAATAGGAATGAAGCTGGGTAAATGACAGGATGGTAATATGCAGCAAAGGAGGAGAAGACGACGCATGTGAGTTGGGACGGGAAAGGAGTGCTGCTTTGCATATACTGAGCTTCAAGTGATAGACACTGCAGTGGTGAGATCCACTTTTATTTTGTATGACTACAGTGGACTGCAAATGTGGGGCTAACGCTCAGGACTGAGATTTCACCTTAACATATACATAAGGAAAGTGCCGTTAAATCTGCATAGTACTGATCTTTGAAGACTCACAATACACATGTGTCAAGGATTAAACACTTTCACTTATAGTTGCCTTTAATCCTAACAGATAGCATTTATCTCATATGATTATCACTGTTTCCCGAAATTGTAATATTCGGTCTATAAATTCTTCCTAGCTAATGACTTCACAGTTAGAACTAGTTTTACGTTAACCACAATCTGGAATGCAGAAACAAAGGAAATCTCACTGAAGAGTTTCAAAAGTCTTCTGTTCCTAACAGGCAACCAGGCTAGTATGAGAATCTTTCAATTCATTTTTACTCCTGTGTAGCTCCCTGATGTCTACAGCACAATCATGTATGCTAAGCAGTTTGAAGCTGACTGTGCCGTGATTAACAGGGAGCAACAGCGTGGCTGGTGAGAGGGCTCAGGGGTCCGTGAAGGCTCCATGTTTGTCTCCAACAGGGGTTGAGGTGGGTGGTGAGCAGGAGAGGGTGGCAGGGATTCTGCCCTCTGAAGCACTCTTTGAGAGACTGCTGGGAAGACAGACAGACAGACCATGAACAGCTTCCGTGTGAACAACTAACATTCAGGAGGTAGAAAGCAAAAGAGGACTGGACCATGGGTGTTGCCAAAGAAGAAGTTAGCAATGTCTACTAAAACAAAGGAAGACACTTCCTGTCCACTAACTAGGCAATACTGCCTTCTCCAATTTTAAATTCATTCTCCTTTTCTATCAACGTGAACAGGAATCAGCTGTGCTATTCTCACCCCTAGTATCTGAGAAGCACTACAGAAAGTCTTGAACTACTCCAGTTTAACCAAAAATAAAACCTTTTTGTTTCCCTTTCTGTATTTCATTAACAAATGTAATTCTGTGTTTCACTAACTCATGTTGAACTTCTACGTTATCACCTTGGTATTATATATCAGCTATTCATGTGCATCTTATTTGCCCTGTTGACCACAACCTCCTGAAAAATAGGTACCCTGTTCTAACCTTCTTTTAATGATGTCTAACAAAGTGTCTCAACATACAATATACAGTAAATGTCTGTGAACTCAGTTATCACTCAAAAGGAAACCAGGAAGGAAAATCGCAAACAAATAACATACTATTCTACAACTCAGAGTGAAAAATTGATATCCATGTTTAAAACCACAAGTCTACATATTCTCATGATTCACTAAAGGTTCTCTAAGCATGTGACTCTCACTGGGCAACGTTCCTTTAGTTACCTGTCATTCCAGAAATTCTATGAACGCTTATTCCTTACAGTGTAACAGACAAACAAGAATTCTTCCCCAAAAAGCCCAGGACCTAACCCTTGACCCACTCTACTGCTGCTCTCACAACAAAACAAAGGCTTGCACAGTAACATTTCACAGTCCAAAAAAAAAAAAAAAAAAAAAAAAAAAATCTCAAGAGAAAATGCTCTTCTGGTTTCAAATTCTTCTCCTACAACTTTATTCCCTATTAAAAGATCTTTTCTATGAAGTCAAACTATCTTAAAAAACAATACCCTTATGCCTTACCTAAAAAGTTTAATACAAAGAAGAAAATCTGTATAGTCTTTCAAAGTCAGCATTATAGAAATCCGAAATATGTATACAAGCCCTTGCTATTTTATGATCACAAGAAAACAGCTAGCCTGGGAAAATAAAAGAGAGGTGAACCATTCCTAACATCTTAACAGCCACTTCAAGCAACCACTTGTTCTGTAAATACCACAGGCCCCTTGAGAATCCTTAGATTTGGTCGGTAACTTCAACTCTGGCAACTTGCCCTGCAATGTTCTACTTGAAATAGGCATTAACAGCCGAAAACTATGAATCTTACATTCTATGTACTTTTTATGGAATTCAAACTAATTCACATTTCAAAATGAAGTAAGGTAACACTTACAACAGATCCAAGCACACACATGTGCCATCAATCCTATACCCTGACTATCTTGTTTGGAGCATGCAGACTGTCTGCAAAGATGACCACCAACAATGCCTCGCTTATTCCTGCACACACCTGCTGCTCCTCCCACTATGAGGTGGCATCTATTCCGCAACCCCCCCCCCACCTTGAATCTGGGCTACCCTTGTGATTGCGCCAACCGAGAGGCTGCTTACAGAAGTGAGGTTCTGTCAGTTCCAGACTTAGGTTGAGAGAGACCTGGCAGCTTCCAATTTTTGCTTTCTTAGAGCCCTGAACTTACATGTAAGGAAGTCCCAGCTCTTCTGCTAAAAACAAAGGGCCATGTGGAAATAGAGGCCCCATGGAAGAGGACACTGTATGAGAGAGGTTATGAGGAGGAGCACTTACACACTAACTGAAAGCTAGTACCAAGGCTGCAGGCACGTGAAGGAGACCATTTGGGATTCTCCAGTGCGAGCAGAGTCCAGCAAAGACAAACCATCCCAACTGAGCCCTGCTCCAAAGGCAGATCCACAGAACCATGAGCAAGTATTTCTGAAAAGACAAAATTTAGAAATGACAGACAGTGGTTGCAAAGGGTTAGGGATGGGAGGGAGAGTGGAATATCAGCACTGAGAGGTGGGTATGGGGTATGGTTACAAAAGAGCAGTATGAAGGGTACTTTTAGTGTTAGTCCTGTTGACTATGGTGGTGGATATACAAAGCACAGGTGATAAAACTGTCCAGACCTTACTGTATGTTGGATTTAAATACAATTAAATACTTGGATTTAAACACAATTAAAAAAATTATTCAGACCTAACACAAACACACATACACACCCAAGTACAAGTAAACTGATGAAATCTGAGTAAGATCAGTGGATTGTGTCAATGCCAATATCCTGGCTGTGATATTACACTATAGTTCTGCAAAATTTACCACAGAGAGAAAATGGGCAAAAGATATGTGAGATTTCTCTGCATTACTTTTTTTACAACTGCATGTGAATCCACAATTATCTCAATAAAAATGTCAATTAAAAATGGTTACTTTAAGCTACTGGGTTTTGAAGTAGCCTGTTATATAGCAATAGATAACTGATACAGAGTAGCAACATTTTAATTGAACTAATTAGCTTAGCTTTCTAAGAAAACACTAACTGGGTATATAACTGATGCTGGGGTGCCTGGCTGGCTCAGTTGTTAGAGCATGGAGCTCTCAATCTCAGGGTTGTGAGTGCAAGTTCCACATTGTACATGGAGCCTACTTAAAAAAAATTTAAAAAAACCCTGATGCTAACAAGTGCTATTATTACTACGGTACATTATTTTTGCCTTTTTTATTTGCATCTGTTCAAACATTTCTCAATTACATACAGTAATTATTCCTTCAACTGGCTAGAGAGAAATGGGAGGAGGCAAAAACCAGTTATGAGAAAGATTAATACTATCAAAGACACACTTTTCCCATGTTTTAACATCTCTAAAATTGGAATGTATTTTACAATTGACAGCATTTTTTTTCCTTAGTCGTTATGGTCCATTTTAAATAAATAGTCTTAGATTAGCCAAAACACATTATATTAAAATCTGAGCTCTTTTTTTTTTTAAGTCCAAATATATATTTAGCTTCATTTTAATTTTTTTAATGTTTGTTTATTTTTCAGAGAGAGAGAGGGAGGGAGGGAGGGAGGGAGGGAGGGAGGGAGAGGGACAGAGAAGGGGGGAGGCAAAGAGAGGGGGAGACACAGAATCTGAAGTAGGCTCTAGTCTCAGAGCTGTCAGCACAGAGCCTGATGCAAGGCTTGAACTCATGAACCATGAGATCATGACCAGAGCCAAAGTCTGATGCTTAACTGACTGAGCCACACTTTAAAACACCAAAGATTTTTGTTTTCTATAGTTCTTTCCCATATATATGCCACTACTGTCTTGAGGGTTTTTTTTCTTTTTTTAAATGTCTATTTATTCATTGGGGGTGGGGTGGGGACACAAGCTGGGGAGGGGCAAAGAAGGAGAGAATCCCAAGCAGGGTCCATGTTGTTAGCACACAGCCCAATGCAGGGCTCGAACTCATGAACCACAAGATCATGACCTGAGCAGAAATCAAGAGTTGGATGCTTAACTGACTGAGCCACCTAGGTGCTCCGGTCTTGAGTTTTTTATCATATATAGTTAAACCTAATCCTAACTAATAAATCCAGCCTACAACAATGTTATCCAAAATATATCCCCATGGAATCTTAGGAAAGATTCCACAGAAAATATCCTTTTCTTGTGGAAGAGTTGCATATTTGAGTAGGAAAACACTGTCCTACCCATTAAAACCTAAGATTCTTCAAAGTCTACAAAATCATTTTTCTACCAGCACTGGAAACTTTCTAAAGGACAAAAACAAACCTACAATTCTTTCTATGGGAATGCATACAATGTTCCTGATATGTTCCCAGATGACCTAGATGTTTCTAAATGTAATTTTAGATGCCTCACCTTTTCACCAATTCTATATTCTAGCTGTTAATGAAATCCATGTAACAGCTGATGTATAAATTGACTAGTATTTGCTAAATTCTAGAGAAATAATAGGAATAAGAGTTGGTTAACAATTTGAGACTGACCATGAACAAGGATTTCAGCCCTTTTTACAATTTACACAAGAGACCAGTATTAAGAATCACTAAAGCAATTTAGGGAATGTCTTCAGACACTGAGAGGAGGAGTTGAACACAGTACCATCGTTGCTTTCTCAGAGGAAGCAGTAAATAAAATATCATTAATTTAGTTTTAACACTTGTGGTTTTAATCAGATTATTAAAATGTACCCAATTATACTCTTATATAATCCTAATTTACTCACTCTAAGAAGAAGTCTGCTTTGGTCATGACAGTTTCACGCATCTTTATTCCTAGGATAATACCTATGGCTCAGCAGATTAGCATTCCCCAATTGAGTAAAACTCAATCCCTCATTAGACTTATACACCCATGGGGCTCCTAGGTGGTTCAGTCAGTTGAGTGGTCGACTTTGGCTCAGGTCATGAACTCATGGTTTGTGAGTTTGAGCCCTCCGTTAGGCTCTGTTGGAGCCTGGACTTGCTTCAGATACTGTGTCTCCCTCTCTCTCTGCTCCTCCCCTGTTCACACTCTGTCTCTCAAAAAATGAATAAATGTTAAAAAAAAAAAAAAAAGTATTATACTCCCATGTTCACTGCTGTGTGACTTTATAATGCCTCCCACTGTGGGAGCAGTGTATTTCCTGGTCCCATTAGTTTTGGGCGTGGCCATATAATTTACTTTGGCTAATAAAACTGGGAGGAAGTATCAGTGTGCCAATTCCCAGATAAAGCTTTAAGAGACACTGCACGTTTCCAATCACCCTTCTCATTCTCCTATGATCCTATATGAGAAGAACATGTAGCCACATGCCCAGGTAGCCACTGCCGCTCAGCTCAAGCCCCAGAATAAAAACTTACAAAATAGACCGGACCTTGGCCAGAGATTTGAAGTTCAGCCTGGCCTAGATGAGCAAAGCCCAGATGAGTAGAGGAACTGAACCAACTCAAAACCCATAGGAACAAAAATAAATGTTGCTGGTTGTAGTTCACTGAGGCTTCAAGGTTATGCAGCAGGCCCCCCCCACCACCACCCCCCAAAAAAAGGAAGGGAAAAGAAGACTAACAACATCTACGCAAGGAAAGTTATTAAACTGGATAAAATTCATATGATGCTCAGAATGCTTATTTGCATTCTTCTCACTGATGCCCAGAAGAGAATGTTTAAGCCACCCTATTCACTGCCTTGACCTGTACTTATTAGAATAAGCTGGAAGAGTCATATAGGGATGCTGCTTCACATAAAATTCAAGTTGGACTCAGGGCGCCTGGGTGGCTTAGTTGGTTAGGCATCCAACTTCGGCTCAGGTCATGATCTAGTGTGTTGTGAGTTCGAGCCCTGTGTCGGGCTCTGTGCTGACAGCTCAGAGCCTGGAGCCTGCTTCAGATTCTGGGTCCCTCTCTCTCTCTCTCTGCCCCTCCCCCACTTGCGCTCTGTCACTATCTCTCAAAAATGAATAAATATTAAAAAAATTTTTTTTTTAATTCAAGTTGGACTGGTCACTAAAAACCCAACCCCTGTATCGAGCAAGACTATCACTAAACAAAAATAAAACATTTTTCACTGCTGACAGATGTTTCTTTAGTATTAAATCTTAGACACAATGATTTATGAATATAGGCCACACTTATCACTTAAAACAAAGGAACCATTTTTGTTTAACAAAGTTATACAATACTTTACCAAAACAAAACTTAAGAATAAAGAGGCACAGGGGCACCTGGGTAGCTCAGTTAGTTAAGCATCTGACTCCTGATTTCAGTTCAGGTCATGATCTCACAGTTTGTGAGATCAAGCCCCATAATAGGCTCTGCGCTGGACATATGCCTGCCTGAGATTCTCTCTCCCCCTTTCTCTCCACTCCTCCCCTTCACTCACTCTCTCCCTCCACCCCCCCCCCCCAAATAATAATAAAGAGGCACAGATATCACAGATTGGCCACAAAGGCTAGAAAAAGAAATTGTGAAAGATGGGCTTCTTGAATTCAGTACGTTATCAGGTACAGGCTCAAGTGCAAGTGCAGTTGGATATGAATTTTGTTTTCCTTATCAGCTCTACAGAAAGAGATGTGTGACTCTGCAGTGGACTCTTATTGGATACATCTCAAGCATACATTCTCCCTTCTTCCCCTAAAAGGACCCTAACTTGGACTATACCCACTCCCAGATCTAGCTTATCCCAAATCCTGACCAAACAAGAGCACACAACCCAAGGCAGATCAATCAGGGCTCTAAGATTCAACTGGGACTTCTGTTTAAGCCATCAGGGAACTCTACCTTAGAGTGGAAGAACAAGTCTTGCCTGAAGCCAGTACCACCTGGACTTTTCAGTCATTGTACTAGAGAAGCCTCATTACTACTTAAGCCATTGGGCTTTCTGTTTTATTATTTGTATCCAAACATTCAACTGATAAAATTTTCAGGGTAATCAAGGAGCAAATGTGAAATCAGAATTAGAGGTATTACCAAAGTACATAGCCATCATCCTAAGAAAGTAGGCAAATTCAAAAAACCCAATGAGCTTTCCTCAACTCATCTTCAATTTAGGAGGCTTTCTCTTTAAATAACCAAAGGTGGAAAACAGCAGGCATAATAATATCCCTAGCTCTGTGGCTAAATTGCTTCTCAGTATGTAAATACATTTAACACATCCCATTCACTGGACTAGTCAACAATGATATTATTTATGAAACAATAAGACAGACTTTAAAATAGAGCAATTCTGGGGCACCTGGGTGGCTTAGTCGGTTAAGTGTCCAACTTGGGCTCAGGTCATGATCTCGTGGTTTGTGAGTTCCAGCACCGTATTGGGCTCGGTGCTGACAGCTCAGAGCCTGGAGCCTGCTTTGGACTCTGTGCCCCCTCTCTCTCTCTGCCCCTCCCCCGTTCTCATGCTCTCGTGTGCTCTCTCAAAAATAAACAAACATTAAAAAAATGTTTTTAATTGAACAATTCCATTCTTTGGTACATATTTAAAAGAAGTGAAAACACATGTTCACACACACAAACATATACACAGATGCTCATATATCAGCAGTATTCATGCTAATTCAAAAGTGGAAACAATCCAATGTTCACCACTTAAGAATGGATAAACACATTGTGGCATAAACCATGCAAAGGACTATCTGGGGCCATAAAAAGGAATGAAGCACTGATACATGCTACAACATGGATGAACCTTGAAAACATTATGCTAAGTGAAAAAAGTCAGACACACAGGCCACATATTGTAGGGGTCCAATTATGACACGTCAGAAGAGGTGAATCAACAGAAAAGAGATTAAGGCTGCTTCAGGCTGGGGTAGGGGATAAGGGAATGGAGACTGACAGCCTGGTAGGCATGGGTCCCCATGGCGGGGGGGATGGAAATGAGATAATGGAAACCAATTTCACAATAAATTATATATCTTAAAAAAAATGAGATAATGATGAGGGTTGCACAACTAAAAGCGGAACTGCATATTAGGAGAGAATAATTTTAAGGTATATAAATTATCTCTCAATAAAGCTGGTATTAAAAAAAAGAAACAATAAAAGCTTTGAACTGTTCAAATCTTTATTAGTCACTGACTTTCTTTGCCATGCCCTTCCTTTTAAGTGAAAAGAACAGATTACTTATATACTGGGATGTCTCCTTCCTCCAACTTTGTTTTTCATTATTACAGATTCCTGAGACCTTCATGCTGTAAGAGGATGAGAAAGAGCCAAGTTACGTATTTTCCTTAAAAGAATAAAAAGAGACGCTCCCTCAGTTTGCTCTTTGGTGTGAATTAGGTTAATTTACTTGACTGTATCAATCAGAAGTTCTGGAATATGAAACAAAATGTGTTAATTGGGCAAGTCCCAGTCTGTGCTTTATACAATCAGCCCAATGTTATAAAACAAGTACCCCTTGTTGTCCAAATCTATTCAGTTTCTGAGTTTGAAAAGTGAAAGGTCAGAGTGATAACTATTTTCTTTTAGTTACAGAGTCTCAGCAATACAACTTCTTTTTTCAAAGCAAAATAAACATCAACACAACAGACTTTTCTGCTTTTACTACTCATCAATAGCCTGAATCACAGAACTATTGGTTTGTACTTTTAAACATGCACTAGTACTACTAGGCATGTAAGGCAAAATATGATATTTTATTATGTCTTAAATTTCTATCACGCCCCAAGTCTTAAACTTCTATCACGCCCCAATACTATCTTACCATCTAAAACAGTAAGTCTAAGGATCTACAGGTTGAATTAATTCTGATCACCAACACAGACTGTCTAGGTCTCTTCGGCTGGACTATCACAGTACAGATAGAAAAAGCACAGCTACAAACTGTGATAGCAAAAAGAACAGAAAGGCTCAACTTTGAAATGATGGGTCTGACTCACACACAGCAAGTTGATACTTTTTAGGGAGAGTAAAAAAAAATAGTCCTAAAAGACCCCTGATGGTCTACTTGGTTGATGCTAACAGGCACCACAAAGTTAAAGATGGGTACATCAGAAACTCTTGTTCATCAACCTTAGATAGTGGCAGAATATTATAAAACACACCAAGAAGGGGCAAGAAGGGGAATCTTACCAAGAACTTATAAAAATGTTCCTCACAAATTATTTTTCAAAAATAATGAAAGGGGAAAATATAGTATTGAAGATATAACTCTAGCAAACATTCAGTAAATGGAAAAAAACACCAAGAAGGTTTTTTGGTTTTGGTTTTTTAAATGCAGAAGGACCTGCTAATCAAGGATTTGGAACCTGCAGGAGGCAACACACACACACACACACACACACACACACTCCTTCAACTACACATTTTGTACTATTTCTAATTTGAAATATACTGAATTACAGCCTCAAACTGGTACAGTAAGGTTCTCAATACAGCCTATGCCACATTCAACAGCATTCACACAGTGATGGATCATAGATCTACTAATACATGTCTTGGGTCCACAGGTGGGAGGTACACATATATAAACTATATAGGGGTATTTCTATAGATCTGCACTGGGAACAAAGTATGTTTGTTATCCCAGTTCTCTCTTACAAAACATAATTACCTGTGGTATCTATTCAGGACATCATCCTTCCTGATATAAGAGTTGTCTGTAACTGTCTCTTTCCTCACTTCTGTTCTCTCTGTGACCATTCATTCATATCAACTCCACTGAGAATGCTCTCATTAAGATCATGAATAGCTCTCAAAGCCAATATTACTGTAGTTCTTATTTAACTTGCCCTCCCAGGAGTGTTTGTCAGTTTCTATCCTTCCTTTTTGAAACTTTCAACTTTTGGTTTCTGATGCCACTATCACTGGTTTCCTCTCACCTCAGTGGTTGTTCCTCCTCAGTTTACCTTTGCTGGCTCTTTTCCTGGGGTCCCCAGGGTACCAGCTCTCCTCCTTTTCTCAATCTGCACAATGTCCTCAGTGATCTTATATGTCCAGTGGTTTTAATTTTTTTTTTTACGTTTATTTATTTTTGAGAGACAGAGTGTGAGCAGGGGAGGGGCACAGAGAGAGGGAGACACAGAATCCAAAGCAGGCTCCAGACTCTGAGCTGTCAGCATAGAGCCCGATGCAGGGCTTGAACTCATGAACCGTCAGATCATGATCTGAGATGAAGTCGTATGCTTAACTGACTGAGCCACCCAGGCACCCCTCAAGTCCAGTGGTTTTAAATACACACTCTCTATTGCTTAATACCTGTCAGTCTGGGCTTTTCTCTGGAACTCTGGGGTCATTTGGTAATCTGGTATTTCCAGTTCGCTATCTAACAGGTA
Organism: Prionailurus bengalensis; assembly: GCF_016509475.1. Classification (NCBI taxonomy): domain Eukaryota; kingdom Metazoa; phylum Chordata; class Mammalia; order Carnivora; family Felidae; genus Prionailurus; species Prionailurus bengalensis. Next base: position 16,929,917 of record NC_057356.1, read on the forward strand.
TCTTAAACTTAAAATGGACAAAACAGAAACACTTGGTTTTTCTCAAAAAGCTTCTCTTTCCCAGTTTTTAGATCAGTAAAGGTACTACCCACCCAGGTACTTAAGTCAAAATCTACAACACGAGTAAATCAAGCATGCCCTCAAAATATATCCCCAGTCCTTCCACTTCTATCTGCATTATAAGCATCCTGATACAACTCAACACCATCTCTATCCTAAACCACTGCAACAGCCTCCTAACTGGTCTTACTTCCATTCTCCTTCCTCCAATACACACACAACCAATTCTTTATGTCTAAACAGCACTGCTGTGCCTGTTTAAAATCCTCCAATGCCATCCCATCAAAAGGATAACATCCAACCTCCTGTCTACCTATCTGACCTCAATCTTACTCTTATTTCCTACATGACCCCTCCCTAGCACCCCACACCTCATCCCTTAGCTACACAAACACTATGATTCAGCCTCACTGGCCACCTTTCTGTTTTTGAATATTCAAACTCATTTCCACTTTGGGACTATTCCTTCTGTTTAGGATATATATCCTCTGATCTTTGCATGGCTGGCTCTTGCTATTCAGACACCAGCTTAAATGTCACCTGCTCAGCCATTTCCTGCCTGTCCAATTTCAGTCATCCCAATCACCGTATCATTCTATATTAACATTAATTATATTAATTCTCTGCTTACAGCTCATTATTGATATTTTCCTTATTTGTTTACTGCTCCCTAGAAGGTATGCCGCACTAGAGCAGGGATTTGACACCTTGTTCACTACTGTACCCCCAGCACCTACAACAGTGCCTGACATAACTACAGCACAGTAAATATTTCAAATGACTGAAGAACTGAGAAGGAGGGACACTCTAAGAAACTTGATAAAATAATTTACTAATTTCACAAATTCATTTCAAACACATGCACAGTATGGCACCGTTGTTTAGTGTGTCACTTGACTTTACCAAAGATGAACGGTGGGCTCTTCAAATAGATTTTTAATTACATTGAAGGCAATGAAATTTTACTGTTTTAAATTGATGAAACAACAGTCTCTGGTTTACTTACATAGCTGCGATTTCAATTTACAATAGTTGTCTTAGAATTTTAAAGCCTGAACATGTTTTATCCTATAAGGGCTCTGGAGAGTAAAATAGTGAGCCAAGGATGTTTTTTGCTTATTTAGTGTATGTTACTTAAGGCTAGAAAGAGAAACAAGTCTTAAAATTGGGAGTTTTTAAAACTTGGCAGCAAATTAAGTACAATGTCTTAAGAATACAATCACAAAGTTTTCAAACAATTAAATTAAAGAACGGCCTGGAGAAAGCTGGCAAAATGGAATAGAAGTCATAGAGTTTTGGGCATTTAGTTGAGACATATAAAGTTTCTAAACCAGTTCCACAGAAGCTCTTGGAATGGAGTCCATATTTTTGTTTGTCAGACAGAGGGCAGGAATAGAAAAATAGAAAACCCCAGGGAGTTCACGAGGGTGGAAGTGTGGAGGCTTCCTTCAGGCCCTGTCTGGGTGTTTATATTGTGACAGCAAACTCTGTGGTTAAGGCTGTGCAGTAATTAAGTAGTGTGTTTAAAACTTAAATCTCAATGGATTTTTCTAAGATTCCCCTCAGGCTCAGGAAGAAGTGAAACAGGATTCTGACTTACAAACACAAATAAATCAAGTTTTATGTTACTGAACGCCTGCACCAACAGCCTCAAGCTTCACTATGCACAGAACCAAACATAAAGGAAAAAAGGAAATTCAGCAAACAAAATAAACCAAAAGAAAAGAAGATGTAACAGTGATTTCAATGCTAACTAGAAAGAAAGGGGAAAAAAAAAAGAGAGAGAGAAAAAGACAAATTTAGTTAGTCTCTTAAGGAAAGCTAGAAATATGGATCAGGTTGATTTTTTAAGGTAGCCATTTGAAATGGCTTTCAATCTAATAAAAAGATAGTGGTGATATTCATAATTCATGTTTTATAGCAGAGCACTGGTCTTCCTGTTCTCCTGTAACTACATACCATAATCACTTTGTGTGTGTGCCCTCACTTTTAAATTGCCACAGTGAATACGAACTGTGTTCATTTTAACTGACGAGATAAAAGGAATAATCTCTGGTTCGGTAGAGTGTTTGCTTATTTTTTTTTAAGTAGGCCCCATTTCCAGCAGGGAGCCTAACTTGGGGCTTGAACTCACAACCCTAAGCTCAACACCAGAGGTGAGAACAAGAGTCGGATGCTTAGCCTAATGAGCGACCCAGGTGCCCCAAGGAGTGATTTTTTTTTTCAATATATGAAATTTATTGTCAAATTGGTTTCCATACAACACCCAGTGCTCATCCCAAAAGGTGCCCTCCTCAATACCCATCACCCACCCTCCCCTCCCTCCCACCTCCCATCAACCCTCAGTTTGTTCTCAGTTTTTAAGAGTCTCTTATGCTTTGGCTCTCTCCCACTCTAACCTCTTTTTTTTTTTTTCCCCTTCCCCTCCCCCATGGGTTTCTGTTAAGTTTCTCAGGATCCACACAAGAGTGAAAACATATGGTATCTGTCTTTCTCTGTATGGCTTATTTCACTTAGCGTCACACTCTCCAGTTCCATCCATGTTGCTACAAAGGGCCATATTTCGTTCTTTCTCATTGCCATGTAGTACTCCATTGTGTATATAAACCACAGTTTCTTTATCCATTCATCAGTTGATGGACATTTAGGCTCTTTCCACAATTTGGCTATTGCTGAGAGTGCTGCTATAAACATTGGGGTACAAGTGCCCCTATGCATCAGTAGGAGTGATTTTTATAATCAACTGAATGTCTGGTGACAGAAAGGAGAAGACATTCTGCAAACAAACAAAAAACAAAAACAAAAACAAAAACAAAACAAAAACAAAAACCCACAAAAACCCCTCAAAACTAGCCTGGTCCATGAACACTGGCGTGGGATGAGAGGGTTTACATGTGTCTAAGAGTAGTTTCTGACCTAGATTATTTACCACCTCTTGATGAAAAGAGTGGCCAGAATCTGTTAAAAGAACATTACTAGCACTGCCTTGACAGAGAAGCTCAAGGCTGCCTTAACTTATCACTGTAAACAAAGTTGTACTTGCAGCTTCTAACCTCACTTTCTCCACAGGATATAAATCTCAAGGAAAGGGTCTGAGAACACAGGTCAAACCATTCCTAAAGCCCTGGAATGAACCTGAGGACTACATGGAAGTGTACAGGTCTCCAATTATTCTCATACTCACAGAACTGAGCCCTCAAGTTAAAGTCCTCCAACACGGGAAGACCCAAGGGAGGTGGCACACGAGCACTGCTATTCTTGTCTGGTCTGAATGACTGAGAACAGTGATACCATTAAGAGAATGGTAAGAGTTTATTTTAACTACTTTACTAGCTCCCCCTTGAACCAAGTAAACTAGCTTAACAAGTATTATATTAGAATTGCTATATTACTTTAATCACCTAACATATTTTACATGGACTTGTGGAATTAATCTATATACTTAAGATTAAAGGAAGCCAAGGGGCGCCTGGGTGGCTCAGTCGATTAAGCGTCCGACTTCAGCTCAGGTCACGATCTCACAGTCTGTGAGTCTGTGAGTTCGAGCCCCGCGTCGGGCTCTGGGCTGATGGCTCAGAGCCTGGAGCCTGCTTCCAATTCTGTGTCTCCCTCTGTCTCTGCCCCTCCCCCGTTCATGCTCTGTCTCTCTCTGTCTCAAAAATAAATAAACGTTTAAAAAAATTAAAAAAAAATAAAGGAAGCCAAATTTATAGTTTTCATAACTACTTTCTGATTGTTTCATTTCCAAAGTCACAAAAATCCAGAAGGTTACAAAATGAAAAGCTAGGTTTCTTACAGGTACTTTATTGTTCTTTTAGCATACCTCATTATATCTAAAGTATAAGGAAATAGTAAAGCAAGTAAGCAAACAATAAGGAAAAAATTTAAACAAATTTGTGCAGAAACTACTCTTTATCATCTCTATATGATAAATTACACTGATAACTAAAAAATGAGCAAGCTAGAGAGGATTTGTATGACATCCCATTTTTTTTAAACTATCTTTCGGGGCCCAGGACAAAACACTAACTTGGTTACTGTGTGAATGTTTTTACATCAATAAAGTAAAACTAAAGCTAAACATACCTCTGATATTCTCTTCCCTCTAACAAAGCTACCAGAGATGGAATCATCAACTCTAAAAAGCTGTACTGTGTATCAAACCATCTAAGTCAGTCTTCTAAAGGTAAAAAATAATAATAATAATAATTTCATGTAATTAGGACCCACTTCTAAGTTGCAGTCAACTGGAGGATGGTTTCCTGAGCTATTGTTTAGGTAGCTACTAATGGATTAATGAGCCACCACAGAGACAGTTGAAATGGGTGATCTGTTTATACCAGCAACTGCTTAAGAGATTTGGGGCAGTTCGATTAACAATATATATAAAAAAAAAAATCCAAATTGCTCAAAACCAGAGACTAACATATTTTGTATGATTTTTCCATATGGTACTGAGACTATGTCCAAGAAAATGTCTGGCTTGTACTAGGCATTCCAGTTAGGCTGTGAACTGGTTTGACTAGTGAATAATACATATGGGACTTAATACACTTTGGGGACTAGGAAAATCCTAATAAGCAGAGATTCCTGAAAACAACTCTGGATTACAGGCTCTAAATTATCTCACACATACCATCCCCCTCTAAAGTTTTCATATCCTCAAGCCTTATCACTTCTTTATGACAGCTGCTGCTTCATACATCTCTAAGTCTAGTGTGAAAACAAATTTTTTTAATGTTTATTTACTTTTGAGAGAGAGGGAGACACAGTATGACCAGAGGAGAGGCAGAGAGAGGGAGACACAGAATCCGAAGCAGACTCCAGGCTGTCAGCACAGAACTCGACGTGGGACTCAAACCCACAAACCGTGAGATCATGACCTGAGCTGAAGTCAGACGCTTAACCAACTGAGCCACCCAGGTGCCCCTAGTGTGAAAAAACTTTTCTCTAATATCTGAGATTGAAACGATGTTGACAAAGACTCAGTAAAAAATAACCATTCTTAACAGTATATGAGATACACACAAGCAGATACCGATCAGATGCTTCCCTCAGCTGAATCACCAGTCCATGGAAAACCCCAACTTTGCATTTCAGAGAGGCTCTGAAACACTACCCTCTGGTGTGCAAACTTAAAATACATTAGGCCTGGAGAAACCATTCTAAAGTAACTTGCTGCATCAAACGCATCATGATGGATGGTGGGTAAAGGACAGATCCAAGCTGCCAAGAAAACTCCCTGGAACCCTTTCCACTGCATTAAGCCTCCTACAGAAACTCTTATTTGAGATGTTCCAGAGGTTTAGGAATCCTCCCTACTATCCCTATCCAATCTAATTTCTTAAGTCTCTAGAGCCATCTGAGTGTTAAGGCCAAAGGAAATCTTCTCAACACGTACACACCATAGAAGTTTATGCCACAGTGTAGAGAACTCGAAAAAGCCAACTGCTGCTATTCCAGACTCCACGTTATAAAAAAGAATGAGGAGTCTTCTGACCCCGGACTACTGGTTTCTTAAAGAAACTGTCCCCTTTTCAACTTAAGTAACACCCTGTCTGTATTCATTTTCTCTTGCTCCTGTAACAAATTACCACAAACTTAGTGACTTGACACAAATTTATTCTTTTGTCATTCTGGAGATCATAAATCTACAATGAGCCGTTTGGGGCTAAAAATTAAGGTGGTGGCAGGGCTGGTTCCTTCCGGAGGCTCTGAGGGGAAAACTGGTTTCCTTGCCTTTTTTTTTTTTTTTCTTTTTTTTTTTTAGCTTCTAGGGCCCTCCTCTACTCTGGCTCAGGTCCCCTTCACCACACCACTCACTCCCACCTCTTGCTTCCATCATCAACTCTCCTACTACTCACTCGGATCTCTCGCCTCCTTCTAAGGACCTACCTGGATAATCCAGGATAATGTCCCCACCTCAAGATCCTTAACTTAATTACATTTACAAAGCCTCTTTTACTGTACTTATGGTAACAGAAACTAGAATGTGGACATCTTCGAGTAGTCACTATTCACCTTACCACAAACCTATCTAGAGATTTTAAATTCTATAAAGCATACTTACCTAGAATATTTCATTTAAACCTTATGAGGTGTTATTCCTATTTTATAAATGCTAAGGCAGGTCTAGAAAAGTTAATTTCTCAGCCATAGTCATATAGTTAGCCAAAGAACCAGGACTTAAAACCGGAGAATATGGCCCTAAGGAACCAGAGAATATACACCATCATCACATATTGCCTTCTCCCCAGCCGTGCTATTTACAATTCCCCTGCCTTTCTCCTCCCATTTTCTTGTACGACTTTTTACCATACCTGAAGTCCAAACTGCAATTTATCAAAAAAAGTTTAACCCACAGCACAGGTCCTTACACTTTTTCAGGTCACTGTTCCCTTATAATCTTGGTCATTTTCTCATGGTATTCCCTGGGCCAAAAGAAATGCCAAAATATTCTGTTAGCTCCAACCACACTAAGTATTTATGTCCTAACAACTTAGCACCTTTTGGGTACTCCACAACTTCTCAACTTCTGATTCTTAGCATCAGGTTAGACACCGCCACCCTTACTTCCTATTTCACATTGACTTTCATACTACAGTACTTCCTTAGTTAGAGCAATGGTCAAAATTCCAGCTTCGCAAAAATATGACAAAATATCAAAAGGAATGCAGTGATTTAATGCTGAATTGTAAACTACGTTAAACTAGCAGTTTGTGTGATGTCTGACAGATGTCACTGTGTTTCCCAGAAAATTAAAAGTATCCTGTGATGCCCATGTGAATTTGCTGGGGCACCCCTCAGTGTCTGGGCAAACTATTTGGACCTGTGGGCCTATGTATTTGGTATGCAAATAATAGCTGCATCTCTGAATAATGGGCTAAGACACACAATACAGGGAACTCCCAGTCTGTTTCCATACATATTGACATGCCAATTTGACACTTTCTATTAAAGATACATTCTCTATTACCACATGTGCTCATCATACTCTCCTGAGAAAAGCGACCAGATCAAGGAAAATATCTGTACATAGTAAGGATTTTTATTTATGACTCTAGGAGCATGTTACATCTGAAAGAGAACTGTGTGAGACAAATAAAATACACTGACATTTTCATCTGCCCAAATGAAAGGTACTTACTCATTAAGACATCACAAGAACGCCTGACACCAAACACCAAAAAAATATTTAAGAACCTTAAAAATGTATGCAATACTAGCAAAGTAAAAAAACTGTTAACATAAACTGTCTTATTTCCTGATTCTTTGGTATCATTTTAAGACTAATGTTAGGGGGCACCTTGGGTGACTCAGTAGGTTAAGCATCTGACTCTTGATTTTGGCTCAGGTCATGATTTCATGATTATGAGATCAAGCCCATGTCAGGCTTGCACTGAGCATGGAGCCTGCTTAAGATTCTCTCTCCCTCTGCTCTTTCCTCGCTCACATTCTTACTTGCGCACGCGCTCTCTCTCTCTCTCTCTCTCTTAAAAAAACCTAATGTTAGGAAGGAAGGTATGATGTAAATCAAAGCACATGTAGAGAAAGTTTCAGAGTTGGTCCCACATGATACAAATTCAGGGATCTTCTAAATGAGTATTCTCAAACTTGAGGGTACACTAAAATCACCCCGAAAGATTTAAACACAGGCTGCTGGGCCTTACCCCCAAGTTTCTGGTTCAGTAGACCTGGGGCATTTCTAAATAGTTGCCAGGTGGGGCGGCAGGGTGGCTCAGTCGATTAAGTGGCCGACTTCGGCTCAGGTCATGATCTCACGGTTCGTGGGTTCGAGCCCCACATCAGGCTCTGTGCTGACAGCTCAGAGCCTGGAGCCTGCTTCAGTCAGATTCTGTGTCTTCCCCTCTCTCTGCCCCCTCCCTCTCTCTCTTTCTCTCTCTCAAAAATAAACATTAAAAAAAAAAAAGTTCCCAGGCAATGCAGATGCTGCTAGTACAGGGACCACACTTTAAAAAAAAACACTGTTTCAGATGAAACTCACATTTTCATGGCAATTCGAAAAGCTACTAAATGCATTATGAAAGCTGGCGAGGAAATGAAACTGCAAAACAATACAAACCCACCACAAACAACAAAAAACACCCAGAAAAAAGAAAACACACTAACAGTCAATACTTTCCCAAATAAGAAAACTTAGCTAACTCAAACTGAGCTCCTCATGGTTTGTGCAAGTTCTCAATTTACCCTTCACTGACTGCTCTGCAAGGATTAAATGAGACAACACATACATGTAACAGCCCTCTGTAATGTGGCCAGAGGAAACCAAAGTTCAGAAAAGCCAAGAGTTCACCATTAAGCACCAGAATAATTTTCAACATCTAGTGAGAGGGCATTAAATTTGTAAACAGAGCCTGTCCATCCCTAAACTGCTTCAGAATGAAGAAACAAATAAGTTTTGCTGGTGTTTGCCAAATTACACTCTAATAGCCAGATGTAAATAAATTACACTCTAATAGTTAAATGTAAGTAAATCTAGTCCCGCTGACATAAAATGGAGATGTACGCAAGCAGGCAGCACTTTTTAATCAGGGGGAGATGTGCTGTGTTGGTCACTACTCTCTTACAGAATCTATATCTAAAATCGTGAAACCACGGGAATGCAAGCTGGTGCAGCCACTCTGGAAAACAGTGTGGAGGTTCCTCAAAAAACTAAAAATAGAACTACCCTACGACCCAGCAACTGCACTACTAGGCATTTATCCACAGGATACAGGTGTGCTGTTTCAAAGGGACACACGCACCCCAATGTTTATAGCAGCACTATCAACAATAGCCAAAGTATGGAAGGAGCCCAAGTGTCCATCGATGGATGAACGGATAAAGAAGATGTGGTGTGTGTGTGTGTGTGTATATATATATATATATATATATATATATATATACACACATACATACAATGGAGTATTACTTGGCAATCAAAAAGAATGAAATCTTGCCATTTGCAACTACATGGATGGAACTGGAGGGTATTATGCTAAGTGAAATTAGAGAAAGACAAATATCACATGACTTCACTCACAGGAAGACTTTAAGAGACAAAACAGATGAACATAAGGGAAGGGAAACAAAAATAATATAAAAACAGGGAGGGGGACAAAACAGAAGAGACTCATAAATATGGAGAACAAACGGACAGTTACTGGAGGGGCTGTGGGAAAGGGGGATGGACTAAATGGGTAAGGGGCACTAAGGAACCTACTCCTGAAATCATTGTTGCACTATGTGCTAACTAATTTGGATGTAAATTCTGAAAAATAAAAAATAAAAAATATGGGGCGCCTGGGTGGCTCAGTCGGTTGAATGACCGACTTCAGCTCAGGTCATGATCTCATGGTTTGTGAGTTCGAGCCCCGCTTCGGGCTCTGTGCTGACAGCTCAGAGCCTGGAGCCTGCTTCGGATTCTGTGTCTCCCTCTCTCTCTGCCCCTCCCCCACTCATGCTCTGTCTCTGTCTCAGAAATAAACAAACATTTAAAAAAAATTTTTTAATAAATAAAAAATAAAACCAAGTTAATAAAAAAATAAAATAGAATCAGTGAAATCATAAACAATGGGCAAGTGTATGAAGTGCTATCAAATCCTTAATCAATTAAATGCTAAATTGCGTTAGTATGTTTTATTAAGCAAGAAAGCATCTTAATGATACTAAAAAACCTCAAACAAAATTAGCTGTTACCTGAGTCAATCTAAAATTAGCCTAAATGCCCCAAAGCCTAAGTACCATTAAGTTACAGAACTTTACAAAGTTTATCAACAATGAAAAACTCAATCTCCTGATAGTCCTACTCCTTTTATTTATTTATTTTAATTTTTTAAATGTTTATTCACATTTTGAGAGAGAGACAGAGCGTGAGCAGGAGAGGGGCAGAGAGAGAGGGAGACACAGAACCCAAAGCAGGCTCCAGCTTCGAGCTGTCAGCACAGAGCCTGACGTGGGGATCAAACTCATGAACTGAGAGATCATGACCTGAGTGGAAGTCACGTTCAACCGACTGAGCCACCCAGGCACCCGAGTCCTATTCCTTCTAAATAACTACCACTGGCAAGTGTTTCCAAAGTGAGCATGTCTTTGGTACAATCAAAACTGGTTCCACTGAGAGAAACAGTGCAGTAATGAGAACGTCCTTATATTTGTATATATTTTTTTATTTGAGAGAGAGAGAGAAGTGAGAGAGCACATGAGCAGGGGAGAAGGCAACGGAAGAGAGAGAGAGAGAATCTTTTTATTAAAGTTTTTATTTTTTAAATAAATTTTTAAAAAATGTTTATTTTTGAGAGAGAATGAGAAAGAGAGAGCATGAGCAGGGGAGGGGCAGAGAACCCAGTGCAGGGCTTGAACTCATGAACCATGAAATCATGACCTGAGCCGAAGTCAGCCTAACCGACTGGGCCACCCAGGTGCCCCAAGAGAGACATAATCTTAAAATTTTTTAAAAATATTTATTTATTTTTGAGAGGCGGGGAGGAGGAGGGAACAAGCAGGGGAGGGGCAGAGAAAGAGGGAGACACAGGATCTGAAGCAGGCTCCAGGCTCTGAACTGTCAGCACAGTGATGAACTACAAGATCATGACCTGAGCCAAAGTTGTATGCTTAACCAACTGAGCCACCCAGGCAACCCCCCAAGAGAGAATCTGAAGCAGGGTCCCTGCTCAGCAGGGAGCCTGACATGGGGCTCGATCCCACGACCCTGAGATCATGACCTGAGCCTAAATCAAGAGTTGGATGCTCAACCGAATGAGCCACCCAGGCACCCCTATTCTTATATTTATGATATTTATGCTACTTACATGGACCTAACAGCAAATCAGGATTTTCAGCGCATACGAGTAACTAGTGTGGGCACTCCACAGGGGAAGGAAAGAGAGAAAGAAGCAGCTTGCCTGATCCTACCTCTACTATTCAGGAAAGAGGAGAGGGAAATCAGTGTCCTTCCAGCCACTCTTTCTTCTCTGTATATAGAATGATCACAAGATCCCAGAGAGTGCTAGAATTAGACCAGAGAGGTACGGAAGACTATCAATGACTACATCCTTTTTCTGCCACCATGATGAGCAATAGAGTAAAGAAATAATACTTAGGTGATGGAAAGCACCAGAACAGGGTAACCCACATCCACATCCACATCCACAGTTCTAATAATTTATGAAGTAGATCCCCTGGTATAAGACCTTCTGGAGAGCACAATAAAGGAACAGAAATAACACAGTATAACGTCATTTTTCAACTACTCAATTAGAAACTGACAAACGTATATAAACCAGTTTTTCATCAAGTAAATCACAGGTCTCTGCTACTTAGCATTATGACTCCAAAGCTTTATTTTCAAATAAAGTTATTGGTCTCAAGTAAAACAATACTTGCTTCAGAAATGTGTGCGGTCTTCTCTCAGGCGGTAAAAATCTTACTCTTCTTCATACACAGAGGAAATATATCACCCTGCAAAGGAGCAGAGGTGTACCTACAGCCCAAGAGTCACACCAGGGTGGAATCACTGTTAGATACTGTGTCTATTCACTATGCAGATGTCCCTAGAAGGCTGGAAGGCAGTGGACAGAATTCCAGTCTTAAGGGTGAGTGTAATTCTGAAAGGCCCAGAGGATAAATCATGTTAACGTAAGCCAGTGCTTGTGCTAATGTAAGCTAGAACTTTCTGTGATGATGAAAACATTTCTGTATCTGCAGTGTCCAATAAGTGAAATGTGATGAGTGCCACTTGAGGGCCACTAAGGAACTGAATCTGTAATTGTATTCAATTTTAATGACTGTAAACAGCCACATGTGGTTAAAGGCTACCTTACTGGATAGCACAGATGCAAGCAAATTCTGGAGATTCCAGCGCCCTCGACAGTGATCTAGAATAATTCTGGCCAATGAGATAGGAGGAAAAGATTTTCCTTGATTTAGAACAAACAAACAAAACAACACACATACACAAAGAAGAAAAGATTCTTTTTTTTTGCCTCTAGATGTGGTCTTGAGGAAGTGACGTCTAGGAAATGTTGCAGTCATCTTACAAACAGTAGGGTAGCAAGCCTACATATGAGACAGATATGCTGAAAAGAGCAGAGCAGAAGAATGGAAAGAATATGGGCCCCTGATATGATCACTGAGCTGCCCAACCAGTACTATGGAGATATTTTCATCTATTTACTCATTCAGATATTTTATATATTTTCATTTATTCAGGTCCTAAGCACTGACAAGATCCTACAATGAGCACAACAGATAAAAATTCCCGACAATATGAATTCAACAAGGTCTTATTATATCAGTCAAATCAGGATTGCTGTTAATTGTAGCTGAAGATATAGCAATTTATAAGATAAGCAAAGTAAAAGTGGATGAAATAAACTGTTTTCCTTGGTACAGGAGTGAAACAAACCCCATATATTTAAAGATCAGACACTGATGTCAATTCCAAATTTGTACCTCAAAACAAATATATCCTAAATAACGGGTTACAAGTACTTTGCTAAAAAATAATTTTGTCAGCGTGTATTAAGGCCAGACTACTAAGAAACATAAATAGATATGGTTAATAGTAAACCAACCACCTGTACACTACCATCCAATGACACATGAAAAAATGCTCAACATCACTCATCATCAGGGAAATACAAATCAAAACCACAGTGAGATACACCACCTCACACCTGTCAGAATGGCTAACATTAACAACTCTGGCAACAGCAGATGCTGGTGAGGATGCAGAGAAAGAGGATGTCTTTTGCATTGTTGGTGGGAATGCAAACTGGTGCAGCCACTCTGGAAAACAGTATGGAGGTTCCTCAAAAAACTAAAAATAGAACTATCCTATGACCCAGCAATTGCACTAGTAGGCATTTATCCACAGGATATAGGTGTGCTGTTTCGAAGGGGACCATGCACCCCAATGTTCACAGCAGCACTATCGACAAGAGCCAAAGTAGGGAAAGAGCCCAAATGTCCACTGATGGATGAATGGATAAAGAAGATGTGGTATATATATACAATGGAGTATTATTTGGCAATCAGAACAAAATCTTGCCATTTGCAACTATGTGAATGAAACTGGAGGATATTATGCTAAGCGAAATTAGAGAAAGACAAATATTGTATGACTTCACTCAAATGAGGAATTTCAGATACAAAACAGATGAACATAAGGGAAGGGAAGCAAAAAGAATGTAAAAACAGGGAGGGAGATAAAACATAAGAGACTCTCAAATATAGAGAACAAAGGGGTTATGGGAGGGGGGAAGGGCTAAATGGGTAAGGGGCACTAAGGAATCTACTTCTGAAATCACTGTTGCACTATATGCTCACTTGGATGTAAATTAAAAAATAAATTATTAAAAAATACTAAAAAACATAATTTAAGAAAAATTTGATGAAACAGAAGATTGAAACTGTATATTGAATCAATCCCTAATGACCAATTCTAAGACACAGTTTAGTAAAATTACTAGATTTTGAAAACAGCAAAAATCATGGCATCCAGGAAAAAAAGACCAAATCACTTGTAAACAACTATCAGAATATCTTTAGTCTCTGACAGTGACACAATATGGCAGAAGACAACAGAGAAAAACAAATGTGAGCCAAGAATTTATCGACAGCCACGCCTAGTAGGAGTGAAACTGCAGGGTCATATGGTAAATATGTTTAACTTTTTAAGAACCAGTTTCTTTTTATCGTCTATTAGTGTTTCCTTATTTAGTCACTCTATTTAGGGTCCTTAATATAAGTAGTTATGCTTTCATTTTTTTTATTCTGTCTCATCATGTTTCCTGGAGGCACACTAAAAATTTTTTCCAATGGGGAGATTTTATCTATAAAGAAAACTTATATTGTGTCACAAGCAAAATATAAAAATAAGTGCTCACATATCTTCCTAAATAAGGTAAGGATTACTGAATCCAAATGTTTTCAAGCAATAACTGAGGTTAAAATTGTGATAATATATACATCATATATAGTAGTATGTCTGTGTATATATGTTTTATTTTGACCCCCCAAAAAAGTACCTGAAACAAAAGTCCTATAGAAACCACTAATTTAAATGCAACAGTTTTTAATAATAGATTGACTACTAGGGCTATTCAAAGTGCGACTCAGCACTGGTGTTGGTTCATAAATTTTTTTTTTTCAACGTTTATTTATTTTTGGGACAGAGAGAGACAGAGCATGAACAGGGGAGGGGCAGAGAGAGAGGGAGACACAGAATCGGAAACAGGCTCCAGGCTCTGAGCCATCAGCCCAGAGCCCGACGCGGGGCTCGAACTCACGGACCGCAAGATCGTGACCTGGCTGAAGTCGGACGCTTAACCGACTGCGCCACCCAGGCGCCCCTGGTGTTGGTTCAGAAACTATTGGCAAGTGACCCACTTCAAGTTAAGCACAAAAACAGAGTAAACTGATTTTGAAACCTTTACAGTAGTTTGGTAATTTTAGGTCTGTTGCCTCTAAACAAAATTTTAGGGCATACATTTATAAGCTCTTATTTCCTTTTTTTCTGGTAATTTACTTTAATGTATTTTACCAAAAAAATCTGTTCGTGACAAATTGGGGGCAGGGGAACTGGTACTTTACCAGAAATAGCATGAGAAGCAGAAGCCAACAAATTTTCTGTAAAGGGCTAGACAGTAAATATTTTAGGCTTTGCAAACCATAGGGTCTCTGCTCCAACTATTAACCTCTGCCATTACAGCATGAAAGTAGCCATAGATAGTATATAAACAAATGGGCATGGTTGTTACAATAAAACTTTATTTATAAAAATAGCTGGTGGGTCAGATTTGGCCTGCAGGCCAAATTCACTGATCCCTGTACTATAACATTCCAGAAAAACAGAATGAGGAAGGAGACAAAGCATAAAATTATCCAAAAGGACAAAAGGTTTTGGCAATGGAAAGGAAGGGGAAAAAAATAAGAATTTTGGAATCCAATCCTTAAGAGGTTGTTATCAATGTAGTCTAGATTTTGTTTAGCTATGCCAGCAGTCACATTTCTAGTCATATGTTAACCAGGCTGTGATGGATCCTTGCTTTATTACACTAAACTACAGTGCCTTGTGGTGATACTACATAAGCAAGATGACTTCATTTATATGCATCAGAGCAAAGGACTGAACCCTGGTTTATCTGGCAGGGGAGAACACCATCTGCTATTACCCTTAGCATACAATCAAATTTCTAGTAGATTAAAAAAAAAATCACATTCTTGAAACCAAAACTTATAAAAAACAATCCAATCTCTAACAGGTTAGTCCTATCCCTCATTATTTGTTTTTTGAAACAGTTCCTGTACCTAATAGGTACAAAAGTCTGCTCGTGGATGTCTGCTTAAGGATGTAAAAATAAGGTTTGCCTTCAAAACAGTTATATTCTAATAATTAAAATAAGAGACACCTAGGAGCGCCTGGGTGGCTCCATCGGTTCAGTGTCTGACTTAGCCACTTTCGGCTCAGGTCATGATCTCATGATTGTGAAGTTGAGCCCTGAGTTGGGCTCCATGCTGAGCATGGAGACTGCTTAAGATCCTCTCCTTCTCTGTCTCTCTGTCTCTCTCTCTCTCAAAACAAAAACAAAAACAAAAAAACTATAAATAACCCAAATGCAAGGCAAAAATGACAATACTTCTCCTACTATACCCTATGTTACTTGACAGCAGGATTCATGCCTGATTCTCCTTTGCATCTTCTCTACCAAACACATTTAAAAAAAAATCAACTATTTACTGAGTAAGATGTGAGTAAGGGTGGGTAATTAGTATCTGCTTTTCACAGATAAGGAAACCAAGGGTACGAAAAATTTCATCTGGTTAAAAGTGGATTCAAGACCACAATCCAGGTTTCCTAATCTCTATTATTCAGGTTTTCCAACCAGACCATGATTTCCTCAGTATATACAAAGAACAAAATCCCATCAGCACTCAGACTTTCAACCATCTGAAATAAAACCATAAAACCTTAAAGGTATCTGTAATACCTCTCAAGAACAATCTCCCAAACTGAGGGCCAATAACTATATCACAGTAATCTAGCATATTACAACAAGCATAACAGAGGTGGTACGGAAGGAGGGAAGAGCAGAAAGTACCCTCCAAAGTAGGCTCTTGAGTCCCGAAACCTAAAAGTTTTGAGACCCCAAAACGAAGATAAGGAGACTCAGGACTAAGAGAGAACTGTCAACATGGCTCTGGGTGGTAGTTCTTGAACATTTTCACTTTTTCCACATGGTTTCAATTCTAGAATTTTGATCAACATACTTGAAGGGATTAGGCCTTTAAAACAACAGTAAATAAGCCAACAATAATTCTAATACAACCCGTACTACTGCAAAATAATACCCACAGTGTCTAGAGAAGCTGTTCTCAAACTTTTTGGTTTCAGAACTCCTACTGGGGGCCCAAAAGGCTCCTGTTTATGTATATTACAAATACTGATATGTATCATTAGAATCAGAACTGAGAACATTAAAAATATTTATTTTAAAAGAATATACCGATGGGGCACCTCAGTGGCTCAGTTGGTTAAATGTCTGACTTCAACTCAGGTTATGATCTCACATCGGGCTCTGTGCTGACAGCTCAGAGCCTGAAGCCTGCTTCGGATTCTGTGTCCCTCTCTTGCTCTGCCCCTTCCCCGCTCATGCTCGCTCCCTCTCTCTAAGAATAAACAAACATTAAAAAACAAAATAAAACACACATTACATACTCACATAAATTACATGCTTTAATTAAAACATAAGTTTTCTTTCAACGAAAGTTAAAATTGTGGCACTGTTTCACATTTTTACAAATATCTTTAATGTCTGGTTTAACAGAAGTCAGCTGCATCCTCCTATCTACTTCAGCATTTAATGTGTTCTGATAATTTGCTCTGGCTGAAGTATATAAAGAAAATACAGCCTCACACAAATCTGTAGTTGAAAAGGGAGTTTAGGGGCGCCTGGGTGGCGGAGTCAGTTAAGTGTCTGACTTCAGCCAGGTCACGATCTCGGGGTCTGTGAGTTCGAGCCCCACGTCAGGCTCTGGGCTGATGGCTCAGAGCCTGGAGCCTGTTTCCGATTCTGTGTCTCCCTCTCTCTCTGCCCCTCCCCCGTTCATGCTCTGTCTCTCTCTGTCCCAAAAATAAATAAACGTTGGAAATAAATAAATAAATAAATAAATAAATAAATAAAGGGAGTTTAATAGTCTTTAAGAAAATTGTCAACATTCTTCTTCAACACTGCCACAAAACTTAACAGATGGTAGTTTTCTTAAAGGTTACATACAATACAGAATCTGAAACCACATCAATGAACTTTTTGTACACCGTTACCTTAAAATCCATTGGTCTATCTTGTACTAGGCATCTTTACTCAGCCAATATTACTTCACTGAGTTATATAGCTCTTCAAAACACTGATATACTTCCTTATTCAATATCAAAAATTCCTATTTCTTAACATTGCCACTGATCTCTTCAGAGAAGCCTTTAAATACTGGGAAGCTGTCAAGTCCAAATTTTATCACTGGCAACAGTTCTTTCATTTTTTTTTTCCAAGTTTCAGACATTTATTTATCAGTGTAAATCCCCACACAATACACCAACATGATTTCATGCATTTGGAGGAAAGATATTTCCTAGATAAGTGGAAAATTGTGCGGACAGCTTCTGGAACACCTTCATTCTAAGCAGCTTTATGGTGAAACATTTCATTTAGAAGTCTGGACCTCTTTTATCAGTTTGCTGTAATCTGCATTCACTGAGTGGAACTTGTATTGATCACGGAGATCGTTTGTTCCAGGGTTCTGAGTTACTCTTCCTATCCAAACTGACATCTGGATTGAACAATGCCAGGCACAAGACAAACAGCGTTGCTCCAGTACCTCCCGCTCCAATAAATACGAAGAGGGGGATCAAGCTCAGATGCCTGAGGATCCAACATAACACGGCTGCAGCAGAGGCCTCAGGTCTACAGGGAGAAAAGATCAAATCTGCAAGGCCCAGCACTAAGCAGTCCCTACACCAAGGATGAACAGACATCCAAAGTCACCCAGAACCTCCTATTTCTCAGTTCTTTCATTTTGTGAGAAAATGTCTGCTAATTACCCAAATCAGAATAACCATAGTTTTTCTGTCAATTATTCTTTCAAGTAAAAATGATGTTCCATGAAAAATTCTGCTAGGTCAGCATGCAACTCCAAACCTCCAAGTGCTTTTTCCTTAAAATAACCACAGTACTTCAATATGCAGAAGCTCCATATATGTATTTCTCATCATATCATATAGACTAATAAAGGGACGTGTTCTCTTTTACTCTATTTTTTACTTCAATAAAGGCATTCTTAAATAAAACTGGCTTTTTTTTTTTTTTTTTTTTTTAACTGCAGAGTGTATGGCAGTGAAGAGTATAATGGCTTCCAGGACGATCTGGTTCCAGGGCACTGGAATTGCTCAGGCACCAACACTTTACCCACCGATGCAGCTATATCAGCAGTACAAATATTAGCACACATAAAAAGTCACAATTTCTCGGTAATGTTATAAAAACAGTTTGACCTTGAGGACCCCTTGAAAGAGTTCCAGGGCTTCCAGGAGAATAGAGGCCTCACCAAGAACTGCTAATCTACAGAAGCATTAACAGTTATCTAATTGATCCCTATGTGGCCCTTTAGAACTGGTTATTGTTTTCTGCTCTGACTCTAACTCTCTCATATAGTTAGGAGGCCACACTCTGTTGGGCATTCAACCTTACGTTCTACCACGTCTCTCACTTCATACACACGGTAAATTGTACACTACTCTACAAAGTACTGCACAACCAGCTTAGGTCAGCATTTGCCCTGCAACAGCCAATACTGTGTGACTAAGAGCACAGGCTCTAAGTCAGTTTGCCTGGGTTCCAATCCTAAGTCTACCACTTACTAGGTAACCTTATATAAATTACTTAGCCTCATCTGCAAAATGAGAATAACAGTACTCATTATCTCCAAGAGTTTGAGGATTCAACCCATGCAGTGTTTGGCATGGGGCCTGATACAAAGGCAAGATACCAGCAATATTCAAAATATCACTGTACTAGAACATATGTATCCTAAATTATAGCAAAGAAATTTTGTATAGCAGTCAAAATTAGACAGCACCCCCAGGAACAAGCCCAGTATCTAGAGCAGTACTTGCCAACTATCCTGGAAGAATCACTTAGGGTGCCTACAAATCTGGATTCCTGGCCTCTACCCTAGACTTAGTATATCAGAAACTTCAAGGAAAGAGCCTAGGAATCCTGCATAACACATTAGGGAATTCTTATTGTCATGCGAGGGTGGGAAACATACCACTGGAGGAAATACTGTAATTGAAGGATTTAGATCATGGCTATCATCACACAACTTACACATTTTATTTTATTTTGTGGATAGTGTGAAATTCATTACAAACACGACTATTAAAAGGTTGATATAGGAGTGCCTGGATGGCTCAGTTTGTTAAGTGTCTCTTGAACTGAGCTCAGGTCCTGATCTCAGGATCGTGAATTCAAGCCCCACATTGGGCTCCACACTAGGCATGGAGCCTACTGAAAAGAAAAAAAAGAAAAGAAAAGAAAAGAAAAGAGAAAACAAAAGAAAAGAAAAGAAAAGAAAAGAAAAGAAAAGAAAAGAAAAGAAAAGAAAAGAAAAGAAACAGAAAAGAAGAAAAGTTTGATACATAAAGCCACTTTCTGAATAAACTGAAATGGTAAGGCATAATCTATCCTGAAGAAGGCATGTTTGAAAGGAAGAAACATTTAAAAGGGAGAAATAACTCATTTCTTCCATTCTAAGATGCTATCTTTAGAATTTCTCAAAGTAATTACATACCACTTTCCTCTTCAAATTCTGATCCAAGTTTGGATTGAAACTATCTTCAAATTCAGAGTTTAACAATTTTTCTGAACTTCTGGCCATCAGCAACCATGCATAATATCAGATTAACACATCACTTTTCAAAAACCATAACTCTGTTCTCTTTGACATCTTTAGAACTGACAGCACAATTTTGAGGCGTATAGAGGAATATCTGGGAATCCTCTAATTTTCACATGTAGTTATCCTCTGTTTCATTTTTAACTAGATAGTAACAGAAGTTGAGCAATTTCTGTTAAGAATCAGAAGGATTTTTAAAGATGTTAGCACTTGAATTATAATCCATCACAAGTCATGAATCAGTCACACTCAATTCCCTTATCTCTCAAACTCTCAAGATGTGTTCCAATGAGTTAGTGATTTCTGTCACTTTTAATAATATCATATGTCTTGGTACACAGGCTGTTTCTTGCACATAAAATAATCTTTGTATCTTCTTCCTTTTGAAGAAATATAAAACAAATTCTATATCTACATTTAACTTAAAATTCAACCATGTGTAATGTTGTCAGTGCAAATAACTGAGGTGGCAAGTGGGTGAAAAGACAACTCTACACGTGGCTAAATTGATATATAAGCAGGCAATAACATCTGTAATACAAAGTAATCTGCCAGTACATCACAAATTTTGTTTGCCATTAAGGACTGCGAACGCACATCAATTTAAATTTAAAACAATTTAAAACAACACAAATGTTTTAAACATTTTTTAGGCAGGCACCCACCCAGTGTGGAGCCCAGCGTGGGGTCTGAACTCACAACCCTGAGATTGAGACCTGAACTGAGATCAAGAGTAAGATGCTTAACCAAATGAGTCACCCAGGTGCCACATCACATCAAAAACATTTAAAAGCACTGAAAAGGTTCATTCGACAGTTGGGCAATTATGGTATTAGATAATTTATGTGTAAGAAAATTACAGTGATAAATATAAGGATCAGATTTCTTTATAGAAAGTTACAGCAGAATGAACTGAAACCCAAATTCAATTACAAACTGTTCACAAAAGATAGACTAAAGGGTAGAGTTTAAGTTTTGTTTGTTTGTTTTTTTTAACGTTTATTCATTTTTGAGAGACAGACCATAAATGGGGGAGGGGCAAAGAGAGAGGAAGACACAGAATCCGAAGCAGGTTCCAGGCTCTGATCTGTCAGCACAGAACCCACTGCAGGGCTGGAACCCATGAACCATGAGATCATGACCTGAGCCAAAGTCAGACACTTAACTGACTAAGCCACCCAGGCACCTGAAGGGTAGAGAGTTTAAAAGCATCTTGGGTGACTCAGTCTGTTAAGCATCCGACTCTGGATTTTGGCTCTGATTATGATCTCATGGTTTGTGAGTTCGAGCCTGCTTGGGATTCATGCTCAATCTCTCTCTCTCTCTCTCTCTCTCTCTCCCTCTCTCTCTCTCTCTCCTCTGCCCCTACCCTCCCTACTCTTGCTTTCGTTCTCTCTCAAAAATAAACATTTTACAACAAAATAAAACTAAACTAAACTAAAATAATCTTGGAGTACACCTGAAACCACCATGTTGTATGTCAGTTTATCTTAATTAATTTAAGATAAAATTTAGGGGCTCTTAGGTGGCTCGGTCAGTTGACTTCGGCTCAGGTCATGATCTCACAGTTTGTGGGTTCAAGCCCCACAATGGGCTCACTGCTGTCAGTGCACAGCCTGTTTCAGATCCTCTGTCCCTCTCTCTCTGCCCCTCCTCCACTTGCACTCTCTCAAAAATAAAAATTAAAAAATAATTTTTTAAGTAAAATAAAATAAAATAAAATAAAATAAAATAAAATTTAAAACAAAACAGGGGAGCCTAGGTGGCTCAGCTGGTTAAGTGTCTGACTCTTGATGTTGGCTCAGGTCATGATCTCAGGGTCATGACAGAACCCCTCATCAGGCTCCCTGCTGAGGGTGGAGCCTGCTTAAGAGTCTCTCTATTCCAGGGCGCCTGGGTGGCTTGGTTGGTTGGGCAGCCTATTCTTGGTATCACATCAGGTCACGATCTCACAGTCGTGGGATCAAACGCCACATCAGGCTCTACACTGAGCATGGAGGCTGCTTCAGATTCTCTCTCCCTCTTTCTCTACCCCTCCCCCACTCACATGCGTGTGCTCGCGTGCATGCTCTCTCTCTCTCTCTCTCTCTCTCTCCATCTCTCTCTCAAAATAATAAACTTAAAAAAAAGAAAAGATTCCCTTTCTTCCTCTACCCCTCCCCGCTCCTCACTCTCATGTTCTCTCTCTAAAACAATAACAACAATCAACAAACAAAAAGAGTTTTGCAATAAAAACTACATAGAGAGTTTAGAAC
This sequence comes from Prionailurus bengalensis, assembly GCF_016509475.1. Lineage (NCBI taxonomy): Eukaryota > Metazoa > Chordata > Mammalia > Carnivora > Felidae > Prionailurus > Prionailurus bengalensis. Next base: position 16,952,185 of record NC_057356.1, read on the forward strand.
AAAAACGGTAATTGAGAAAAGTAAGGTCAATGTACAAAAGCAAGACAAGATATACAGCAATGCCTCTCAAAGTACTATTGGTATTGCCCATAGTGTGGGCACATGAGACAGTGTGGTAATTTCCAAAGAATATTGATCAAAGAATATTTTCATACATATCTGAAATGTAGTATTAGTGGTAACTTCACAGAAATACTAAAGCAATCTTAAAGGCTGTGTATGTGTCACAGGGACTATGGAGTTCAGTTGTTTCTGCTATTTAATCAGTTCAGCGGCTCCAACATTACCAAACTCAAAAGCTCCTATTTATAAAAAACGTTTTAAGAGTCCCTTTATTACCCTGAAATTATATTAAGTGATAACTTACCTATCCATTTAACTTTAAAATATCATTACAATGCCCCAACTATAAATACGAAAAAGAAAAGGAAAAGGAAATTAATTGAATAAAGCACTAAGATGTAAAAACTTGAGCATCACTACACTAGAAGATACATAAGATATATAAGATGTTTGCACCAATACGAAGAATCACAATGAAAATGACAGCTACAAACGCCAACTGAATCAGGTATGTGAAACAGTGACTAACATACTCTGAGGGGTACCACTGTGATGCATTTTTCCAAAACGGCAGATGCATTTTTCCAAAACGGCAAATGCATTTTTCCAAAACGGTAAACAACTCTTGGTAAAGCTCTACATGAAAGGACATTACTCACTCCTTGACATACATACTAGTTGCATTTATAGACTACATTATATATTAACATCATGTAAAAAAATGCCTTGTGTATACAGGTAGAATATTTTAGACTGAGGTAATTACATGAAATGAGACAAAACAGTTATTCCTTGTACAGCACTGTCCTGAACAATGTAAGGCATCTAGAAACTTAGCCCCTTGCTCACTAAATGCCTGTGACAACCTTCAGTGTGGTGACAACCAAAAATGCCCCCCTCTCCCAAACAGCAAGCACTACCCTAGCTGAGAACTACTGAGCTCAGTAACTAGGCTATTTAAAAATCACTGGCATGCTACTATTTCTATTTCTTAAATTAGCATTTTGCTACTACACAGTATTATTCTGTAGCTATAATTCACTATAATGGATCAACATAAAAGTAGTTATAAAAACAGACACAAATACTACATCTAAGCATATCACAAATATATGTAATCAAACACGATTTAAATACAAACCAGAATGGAAATATGTATCTTCTGGAACAAAAGAATTTCGAATGTAGTTGATTTCAAATATACAGCTGAGAATCCAAAAATAGGAATATTTAAAAACTAGATTTTACTGGATCAGCAATCTACTCAGTACTAGGAACTACTCCTGAATGTCTCAATATTCTCTCAGGATATGTGTCCATAAAACTTAGTAAGGCCAAGGTATATACTCAAAACGATTGAAAGCAGGGACTCCAACAGGTATTTGTAAAGCCATGTTCATAGCAGCATTATTCACAATAGCCAAAAGGTAGAAATAACCCATGCCCACAAACAGACAAATGGATATGCAAAATATGTATATCCATACAACGGTCAGCCTTAAAAAGGAAGAAAATTCTGACACATACTACAACATGGATGAATCTTGATAACATTATGCTAAGAAAATAAGACAGTCACAAAAGCAGAAATATTATATGATTCCATTTGTATGAGGTATTTAAGAGTAGTCTAATTCATAGATACACAAAGTAGAATGGTGGTTGCCAAAGCTTAGGGAGAGGATGGAATAGTGATACGTGTTTAATGGGTACTCAGTTTCAGTTTGAGAAGATGAAAAAGTTCTGGAGAAGAACAATGGTGGTGGTTGTACAACAATGTGGATATACTTAATGCCATGGAACTGTACGCTTACAAATGATAACTTTTTATTTTTATATTATATGAATATATATTAAAATATATTTATATTTTCTTATTTATATTTTATATATTTAAAACAAAAAATTGAATGGGGGGAAAAGCTGGAAAATCAGAAAGTAGAAATGACATACACTTTGTTGGCAAATGAAACTGTTAAATCATTGAAAGTATTAATACAATTTAAACAGGAAGATTTGAAATTCTGAACATAAAGTTCTAATTGCTACAGGAATCGCCCTGTTCTTGTAAACAACTAGAAAACCTGACAAAACACATGAAATAGCAGTTTTTAGACATTGGGCAAACAGCACCAGAGACTGTGATCCTCAAGAGAAAGGAAACAAAGAAAGTAAATTCCATGACTGACCAAACTTTATGGCCTGGAGGCAATTTCCAGACTTCACTGCAGGGACAGAAATTTGACACAGGATTCCTGGCTCTGACTGCACTGAGGAGACAAGAGTCGGGGAAGCTGAAGCACCTGGAATTTGCAGCTAGAATTTGCGGGACAAAGTACTGAAAAGCAAGGAGCTGCATGCATGTGGAGATCTGATGATCTGTATAAGGATTCTCTTCAATCTCGGAAACCTTCTCAAGAGCAGGGAGCAAACCACCAAAAAGCAAACAGCCCAACAATCTCCAGAGCTCACACAGGGCTGGGACTAGTTTGTGATCCTACTGGTCAGAATGTAGAAACCTCAGAATCACTAGAAGGACCACGCTTCTGTAGTGGGGCTAAATTAGTCTAAGGAAAAAGACTCCTGTGACCAACCATAAAAACCTTAAAAGCAAGCTTCCCAAGGATCAAACTGACCAAAAAATTACTTAATAACTGTATGACAATAAAGTCTGACATTCTTTAAAGGAATATAGCAAAATTCAGTGCCCAGAAATGTAAAATGTAGGGATGCCTGGGTGGCTCAATTGGTTAAGTGTCCAACTTCAGCTCAGGTCATCATCTCATGGTTTGTGGGTTTGAGCCCCGTGCCGGGCTCTGTGCTGACAGCTCAGAGCCTGGAGCCTGCTTCGGATTCTGTGTCTCCCTCTCTCTCTGCCCCTCCCCAACTCACGCTCTGTCTCTCTCTTTCAAAAATAAACATTAAAAAAAAATCAAGGGGTGCCTGGGTGGCTCAATTGGTTAAGCATCTGACTTCAGCTCAGGTCATTATCTCGCGGTTCGTGGGTTCAAGCCCTGCATTGGGTTCTGTGCTGACAGCTCAGAGCCTGGAGCCTGCTTCGGATTCTGTGTCTCCCTCTCTCTCTGCCTCTCTCTGGCTCACGCTGTCTCTCTCTCTCTCTCTCTCAAAAATAAATAAACATAAAAAATTTTTTTAAATAAATTCAAAAAAGATGGAAAATGTAAAATTCACAATGTTCAGCCATACAAGGGAAAGAGGAAAAGATCCACATCCAGAAGAAAAGTGAATCAGCTGAAACAGAACCATAAATGATATAAACATGATGGACTTAGAAGACAAAGATGTTACAACAGATACTATAAATCTGGTTCACATAAATGTGACGTGGAAAAAAGAGAAATAGATGAAAAAAGACCCAATGGAACTTGCAGAGTTTTAAAAAGTATAGTAGGTAAAATGAAAAATACACTGAATGGGAAAAAGAGATGAGACACTGCAGAAAAAAATAACAGTGAACTTGAAGATACAGAATATAGAAACTATCCACAGAAAGAAAGATTGGGGGGCGGGGGGGAAGGAAAGAGCCTCAGTAACCTGTGGGACACTGGCAAGTGGTCAAATACACATGACTAGAGTCCAGAAAAAATGAAGGGAGAGCAGAAAAAACAACAACAACAAAGAAATAATGGCTGAAAATCTGACACATTGATGAAAATTATGAGAAACCCAAGAAACTCAAGTCTCAGAAGAAACACAAAGGGAAAAACACCAAAGCACACAACACTGCTTAAAAAAAAAAAAAAAAAAAAAAAAAAAAAAACTGATAAAAAGAAAAACTTTGAGTATCCAGGGAAAAAGGCCATACTATTCAAACAGATACACAGATAAAAATGAAAGTAGACTTCTCATTAGAAATCATGTAGGATTAAAAAAAAGAAAGAAATCACACAGGACAAAAACAAGTAAGATTCTAAAGTTCTGAAGAAAAAAAAACTTAGCCAACATAAAATTCTATATCCAGTGAAGTATTTTTAAACACAAAGACAAAATAAGGGCTTTTTTTAGACCAATAAAAGCTGACAGAATTCATCACAAGCAGACCCCTGCTATAACAAACATTAAAGGAAGGTCCTCACACAGAAGAATATCAGATGGAAATTTGGATCTACAAAAAAGAATAAAGAGTGAAAGAAATGGTAAATAGGTGGGCAAAAGCAAAAGACATGTTTAAAATAAAACGTACTGTGGTGTTTACAACATACAAAAAATTAAATGGAATGATAATAGAGGCACAGAGATACAGGAGAGTCTAACAGACTGCATTTTCCAAAGGTTGCCTCCTGTTGCAATCCACATGCTCTGCTTCCAATGAGACACTAATATTCCTCCCCTAAGATGGGTGAGGGGTGCTGGGGGGGAGTCTATATTCCCTCTCCCTGAATCTGGGCAAATCTTTATAACTGCCTCCACCTACAGAATACAGCAGGAGAAACACTGCCTGACTCAAGATCAAAGTTAGGTCATAAAAGGCAACAAAATTTCTATTTGTCTGTTTCTTGTTAGGATACGTGCCTTTGGAACCCAAGCAGCTGAAAAATTAAACTGTACTATTGTAAACCCTGTAAGTTATAGGTGACATGGTGTAACATTATTTTAACACAGATGGTAGGAAATTAAAGATGTATACTGTAAGCCCTGTATCAACCACGAAAAATATAAAACAAAGACATAAACCAAGTAAACCAAGAAAGAAGATAAAATGAAACCATAAAAATTCTCAACAAATGTTTTAATAAAAAGAAGACAGAAGGAAAAATGAGAAACAAGAAAGAACAGATGGAACAAATAGAAAACAAATAGCAAGAAAGACAATACAGGGGGTGCCTGGCTGGCTCAGCCAGAAAGCATGCGCCTCTTGATCTCCAGGTCATGAGTTCAAGCCCCATGTTGCACATGGTGCTTACTTAAAAAAGAAAAAAAAAAAAAAAAAAAAAAAAAGAAGGAAAATATGTGTAATACTAGCATATTAAATTACATATAATTACAGAAAATTTAAACAGTCTACTCCAATTAAAAGACAAAGGTTGTCAAACTGGATAAAAAAGCAAGCCCTAACCATATGCTATCCACAAGAAACAGAGTTTAAATATAAAAACACAGACAGATTAAAAGTAAAAGGATGGGAGAATACAAATGAAGGCAAACACAAAGATGAAGCGGTATAAATACCAACAAAGTAGATTTTGGAACAATGACTATTAGGAGGGATATAAATAATGATAGAGAGATCGATTCATTAAAAGGACTTAAATAACAATCCTAAATATGCATGTATCTAATAACGAAGCTTCAATAGTCACAGAACTGAAAGCAGAAATACACAAAGTAACTAAAGTCGGCAACTTTCAACACACGTTTCTCGGTAATGGATAGAATTTTTAAAAATCAGAAAGGATTTGAACACTACAAACCAACTTGACCTAATAGATATTTATACACTATTTCACCCAATAGCAGCAAGATACACATTCTTTTCAAGTGTACCTGAAACATTCACCAACATGAACATATTCTGGACCACTTAAAAAAAATAAACTACTCTGGGGCGCCTGGGTGGCTCAGTTGGATAAGTATCTGACTTCAGCTCAGGTCATGATCTTATGGTTCGTGAGTTCAAGTCCCATGTTGGGCTCTGCACTGACAGCACAGAACCTACTTGGGATTCTCTCTCTCTTTCTCTCTGTCCCTTCCCCATTGTTTCTCTCTCAAAAATAAACATTTAAGGGGTGCCTGGGTGGCTCAGTCGGTTAGGCGTCCGACTTCAGCTCAGGTCACGATCTCGCGGTCTGTGAGTTCGAGCCCCGCGTCGGGCTCTGGGCTGATGGCTCAGAGCCTGGAGCCTGCTTCCGATGCTGTGTCTCCCTCTCTCTTTGCCCCTCCCCGTTCATGCTCTGTGTCTCTCTGTCTCAAAAATAAATAAATAAACGTTAAAAAAAATTAAAAAATAAAATAAAATAAACATTTAAAAAAAGAAATTTTAAAATTTAGGTTCAACAGATATGCTATTAAAATATTAGATACCAAAATTGATATAAAAAGACATGGCTAAACAAATCTGTAACAGAAGACACTGACCAAGATAACAAATTACCCAACCACCTCTTCTTTATCCCTACAAGAGCACTAAAACCCCAAACCTAGCCTTACACAGAAATTTTTAAATTTCTTACAAAAATGTGGCATACTGACCTTAAAGTACTGTGAAGTAAACATTATCCTGGTCTTAAAACCGTTAAGATAAAATTAAAAAAGAAAATTACAGGACAGTCTTATTTATGAATAATGATGTGAGAAATCTTACATAAAATTTAAGCAATTAAAGCAGTACCTCAAGAGATTTATTTAAAAGAACTACTATATAGCTTTTGTTAGAAGAATGCAAGGGTTTTAAACAAGTAAAACTATTGATAGCACATGAAAGATTCGAGCAAAATGTCATGATAGCAATAGAGTCTACATTTTATAAAATTCAATCAATCCCACTCCTTTCTATAAAAAGCAATAAAAAACTTTTGATTTCTTTTTTAATGTGATTAAAACAATCCACATTACAAATCTGATGGCTGAACATTAGTGGTCTTCCACTTAACAGACCAAGAGGTACCTGATTTAGCTATTCGTAATAACATATTACATATTCTTTACTCCAGATAAATTTTTAAGGGACAATAAAACAGAGAATTACAAAAACTACTGAAATATACAGATCACTATCTGAGTCTGTATAGAAGCTAAGCAAAGAATCATTAGAATAATTTGTCTACTATACTTGTTGGATATAAAAAGCAAGTCTGCAAAAATCAATGGTAATGCTGTACACCAGTAGTAACCAGCTAGAAAAAGAATGCGGAAGTATCTCTGTTAAAACAGCAACAAAAAGAATAAAACATTTGTTAATTGGTGTAGTGAATGTACAAAAAAACCTAAACTTTAATGCAGAAAAACTTGGTTAGTTACAGAAAAGGAATATGCCACAGTATAATGAAGCAGACAATTTTGTCCAAGTCAAAAAGTAAACGTGATGTACTTCCAATTAAAACACTAACAGGGCGCCTGGGTGGCTCAGTCGCTTAAGCGTCGGACTTCGGCTCAGGTCGTGATCTCACAGTTCGTGGGTTCGAGCCCCGCATCGGGCTCTGTGCAGACAGCTCAGAGCCCAGAGCCTGTTTCAGATTCTGTGTCTCCCTCTCTTTATGCCCCTCCCTGACTCGCGCGCTGTCTCCCTGTCTCAAAAATAAATAAACATTAAAAAAAAATTTTTTTAAACACTAACAAGACATGTTACACAACTTGAGAACTTGGAAAAATAAATGGGGGAAAATCAAAGAACATTCTGTAAAATCATGAAGACAGGATTAGGCCTATGGAATACTAAAAGCAATGCCTAAGCAAGGGATTGGGTCTCAAACTGAAAAATGGCTTTCTCTTGCAAAATAAATGCAAATAGGCTGCTGATTCATTCATTTGCTGACCATCTCTGACACTAGTTTCTGTTCAATGTTTAAATGGCACACTCATAATAGAGACAATCTTTCATTTCCTAAATCATAGCTTATATCATCTGTGGTACAGCTAAAATGCACAATTCATGACCAAGATAGAATCCTTAACTGAAAGCTCACATGTAAGAAGAACTGCAGGTCAAAGTGTTATTTTTTTCTTAAATATTTCCAAATGAACCTCCTAAATTCTTCTATTGTATTGTAATTTTACCATATCATACACAATGAAATAAAGCTAGAACTTATTATTTACTTGTGGACAAGGGAAGTTGTAGTCACGCGCAATTCACCTCTGGAAAAGCAGCTGGCGGCCCATTTGAGTTACCTTACAGATTTGGGGAAATAAGCTCCAAAATGCTGCATGCCTGCTCTGTGTTAGGTAATTCTATAGATTGTTTCTTCACCAGGTTAGGATTTAATTTCCTGTCCTTAGCCTTTCTTGAAATTTGATACAACAAAGAAAACACAAGTATGACTGGAACTTCCCAAAATAGTGGTAAGGGGGAATTGTTCTAGGTACTGTTAAGATGCCAAACTCTTCCCCTGAGCAAGTGTCTTTTAACATTTAAAACAAAATCAAACAGATTTCTTTTTTACCACCTGACTTACCAGAGCTCATGATATGCTAATTCAGACTATGAATTTCCAAGAGAAGAATTTAATATGCAGCCTTTCTCAGGCTTACTTGATTAAAGGTTCCCTTTATTCTCAGAGAACCATTAATGGCAAAGAGCCTAGGCTTTGGAGTTAAAAATATCTGTGTTCAAATTCTAGCTCTGCCATTCATTAACTATATAATCTTGGGTGAGTAATCAGTTTTTCAATTGTAAAATGGCCGGGGGAAGGGAGCAATACCTACACTTCAGAGGACTGATTTAAGGATAAATTATATACACACAGTGTGTTAAGAATATATAAACCTGATAAACTTTCAACAAAATTGCATTTGTCCTCCTGAAAGCAAAAGTTAATGATCTTTTCCCTTATATTCCTTCTTTCTCCCTTCCTTGCTTTTGCCTTTTCTTTTCAGTTTTCATTCCTGGGTTTAACATTCCTATGTGATTTTCTTTTAATTTAACTGTTCGTTAAGGTAGCCAGCCATACTCAAAAAGCTCTCCTACATACTGACTTACACTGTTCAACTGAATGCTGGATAGAACAAAAAAGAAACAAGTTAGTGGGGCTGAGATACATTACTAAGTGAAAAAAGCAAGACATAGCATGACAGTGTGTAGAACACACTATCACTTCATCAAAAAGGGATTACACAAAAGAATGAAGTTGAATGCTTACCATTAAAAAAAAAAAAATGGATTCCAAATAGATCAAAGTCCTAAGCATAAAAGCCAATGCAAGAAAACTCGTAGAAGAAAACACAAGGGAAAAGCCTTACCTTGGATTCGGCCATGATTTCTTGGATAGAACACCAAAAGCAAAAATAAACAGGCAACAAGAAAAAAAAATAAACATCAAAATTAAAAATTTTGTGCACCAGAGTAAACTATTAACAATGTGCAAACGCAATCTATGGAATGGGAAAAAAATATTTGCGGATCATATGACTGATAAGAGATTGATATCCAGAATATATAAACAACTACAACTCAACAACAAAATCAAGCAACCTGAGTAAGAAATGGGCAAAGGACTTAGAGACATTTCTTCAAATATATATAAATAGTCAATAAGCACATGAAAAGACACTCAACACCATCAATCATTAGGAACATGGAAATCAAAACCACAAGGATACCCTTCACACCCATTAGGATGGCAATGATCAAAAAACAGAATACGACACGTGTTGGAGAGGATGTGGAAAAACTGCAACCCTATGCACCACTGCAGAGAACGTAAAATGATGCAGCTGCCATAGAAAATAATATGACAGTTCCTCAAAAAATTAAACTAAGAATTACCACACAATCTGCAATCTCACTTCTGAGGATATATTCAAAGGATTTGAAAGCAGGGATTTGAACAGATATCTGTACAATCATGTTCATGGCAGCATTATTCAATAATATAAAGCCAACAGAAGGATAATGGATTAGAAGACTGTGGCATATACACAGAATTGAGTATTACTTAGCCTTAAAAGGAAGGAAATTCTGACACATGTGACAACATGGATGAAACTTGAAGATCTTATGCTAAACGAAATAAGCTGGACACAAAAGGGGAAATGGTGTATGTCCCCATTTAGACGGGATACTTACAGTAGTCAAATTCACTGAGACAGTGAAGGGGAAGGGAAGGGAGGAGGGTAGAATGAGGAATTAGTGTTTAGTGTTTCATGGGTATGGAGTTTCCATTCTGTAAGATGAAAACGCTATGGAGATGGGTGGTGGTGACACCACGGTTGCACAATTTGAATGCACTCATTAATGCCACTGAACTAACTGTACATTTAAAAATGGCTAAAATGGAAAATTTTATATTTTGTATATTTTACCACAATAAAAATGGAGGATTACATAGGATTATACTTATACATGTGCTTTCAAGCATACATTTCTAGAAGAATGGAGAGAAAGCTGGCTATATTTTCCTGGAGAGGGAGACTGGAGGATCAGGAATGAATAAGACATAATAAAGAAGGGCTGGATATAGTGGTCTATTATGTACACACTAAAAACTAACCTATATTTAATGGTTTGAAAAGATGTTCAAGGTATTTTAAATAGAAAAAAAGGCAGATAACAAAATACTATTTGCTGTTTAGTAACAAAATACTATCTACCATCTAACATTACTTTAACACACCAAAAAGAGTCTCAGAGGTAACATCGGAGATCAGTGAGAAAAGAAGGGACTATCAATAAATGTAGCTGTGACAACTGGATTCCTATTATCCTCTACTAACAGGATATAATAATATAATTAATAATCTTATAGTCCTATTACCCTATGGTTAAATAAAACAATTCCAGATGTCTTAGTCTTAACTAAATCCATCTTAATTTAGACAAAATTCTAAATTTAATCTAGATTTTAGATTAAAAATTTGTACATGAAAGGCAAAGTATTAACACTAACTCCAATTTAGAAAAAAATACAGGAGAATACCTTTAAAACCTCAGGCCAGAGAGGGATTTCTTACGACACAAAAGCACTCACTTAGGAGAGATGGTTAGATTCTAGCCCTAGGGATAAATCCTAGGAAAACTCTCAAACACGAACACCAGGCATGATCTCACAGTTTGAGAGATTGAGCCCCGCGTCAGGCTCTGCACTGACAGTGTGGATCCTGCTTAGGATTCTCTCTCTTCCTCTCCCCATGCTAGTGCTTGCGTGCTCGCTCGCTCTCTCTCTCTCTCTCTCTCTCTCTCAATAAACATTAAAAAAAAAAAAAAGAGAGAACACCAAGAATATATATAAGAATGTTCACAGCAGAAATCTTTGAAACGGTTCCAAACTGGAAACCTACATATCCGTCAACAGGAAAATAGATAAATAAATTATGATATAATTCACAGGCTGGAATATTATACATTAGTGGAAAATGAGTACAAAAAGTGGGACACGTCTTGGAAATAATATTGATTTTAAAAAAGCAAATTATAAAAGACACCATATATACCTTTACAATACTCAACTGTAAAAAATTAAAGTAAAAATAAACATTATATCATACAGTAAAACATAGTAAAACTAGTTTTTTAAAAAGCAAGGGAATGTTAAACATCACATTCGTGACAGGGGGAGGAGGGTAGGTAGGAGGAGGGATCAAGGAGTACACACAGGTGCTTCAAGAAAGTACTCGTAATCCTGCAGTTCTTTAGGTGGTTGGTGAAGTTCATGAGTGTTTATTATGTCTCATAACTAACATACACAGAACATTTATTCTTCTGTAGATATTAAGTTTGACACAAGAAGGAAAATACAGTATGAATCTATCCTTATTTTTGTGTAAAAAATAATCTATACTTCCTATAATACCCAGAAGGGTACCATGAAATGTTGCCACGGATTTTCTAGGTAAGTTAAACTTTAGGTAACGATAATTTTTTTTATTACTACTTATTCAAGACTTCTGATTTTTTATGAACTAGTGTGTAATTAAACAACAGTCACAAGCATATGCATTTTTTAAAAGACCTGAAAGATACACAGCAAATTTAATGAGGGATGGGGGGGGGTAGGTAGAAGTGTTTTTCTTTTCTTTTTCTGTTTATCTACATCTTCTAAAACTGCACCAATAAAATGTGTAGTACTAGAGTTCCATAATTCCTCATCTGATACTCTTGCAGCCAGGGATGTTTCAGAATCCTGATTTTTAAATCTATTTTTGTTTTTATTTTGTGAGAGAGAGTGCAGGGGAGGAGCAGAGGAGAAGGAGAGAAAGAATCCTAAGCAGGCTACATGCTCAGGGCAGAGCCCAATGTGGGGCTCAATCTCACAACTGTGAGATCATGGCCAGAGCCGAAATCAAGAGTTGGATGCCTAATTCTCTGAGCCACCCAGGCACCCCTTCTTGGCTTTTAGAAAGGCAACACACACACACCCACGAAAAAGAAAACACAGAACCTGTACTAGGATTACCCTAGCATGGTTTCGGGCAGTACCCCATAACCAAACACAAATATTTCTGCAGCAAAGCAAAGAGTCACCCTAACAGGGATAAACAGGTAATATAAAGAACTTCATGTCAGTTAGGGCTTGTTTTTTTTTTTGCCATCAGAAGAAGTCTAAATTAGGTTTTACCACCGGAAGAGTGGAATTATTTAGTGCCTAAGACCAGAGAAGAAGTAAGGCTTCCAATTCTGTCCCCACTGATGATCCAACCAACTTGGAGCTTAGTCACTGCAGTCTGTGCACTCAGTTGAGAACAGGTAAAACAACTGTTAAATGAATATTTTATAATACCAATAAATCAAAGCATTTCAAATTCTAAACTAAAAAGCATTATTTCTCTCTTTCAAGCACATTTCAAAAATGAAGTTAATGAACAAGTGTCAAACTAAACTTGGAAATTATCAAAATCATAATGTGTATCAAAAACTCAAGGGGCACCTAGGTGGCTCAGCTGGTTAAGTGTCCAACTCTTAATTTTCAGCTCAGGTCATGATCTCACAGTTTGTGAGTTCAAGCCCCGCATCGGGCTCTGTGATGACAGTGCAGAGCCTGCTTGGGATTCTCTCTCTCTCTCTCTCTCTCTCTCTCTCTCTCTCTCTGCCCCTCCCCTGCTCATTTGCTCTCTCGCGCTCTTATCTCTCTCAAAATAAATGAACTTTAAAAAAAATAGAAAGGGAATTTGGCGTCTGGTATCTGGACACTGGTGGGAGGTCTCAGCACTAATGGAGAGGGTGAGACTTGCCCAGGGCCATGCCCTAGTCAGCAGTGGGGCCAGAGAGAAAGAAGAAGCTGATGGAACATTTATTAGAACATTAAGACATCCAATAGTTAGCAAAACTTAATACAATGGTCAAGTATGGAGTATTTGTGTCTCACGATGGAAGTACTCATAAGATAAAGTCTTTTTTTTATCCACTGTCACTGGGGCACTGATCAGCCATCTCCTTATCCCTAACCCACCCTTGTGGCAATGACCTACAACTGATCATAGACATCAGGAGGGGGTCAACACTCAACTGCCTGCAGGGGCTAGGTAAACGATATAAACCAGTAATATACAGATTCTGTGTGAGGCAACAGAAAGTGGTGAGGGCTGAGGCAAACTAGAAAATATAAGCTATGAGTAATGACACTCAAATATTAAGACACTTGACCAAATTCAGTCCCTCTAGTAATCAAATGATTGACTGGGACACACCATCCATACAATGGCCCATTCTGAAATCTCTTCTCTTGAAGTGGTCTTAATTACATCTGCTGGCAAAATGCCAGCAGTCTCTATCAACAGTGTAAACTCATGGAAGAGAGAATCCTGTTTATTCTGCATTAGTTACTATAGTGAAGCCCCAGCAGGCAAAGAGTCAGTCATTAATTACAGAGATCAAACCCACAGCCTTATTTTGTCTAACCAAGAGAGAACTATGTGGTCAAACAGTACAAGTGGTATATAAATGATAAACAGCAGGCCAAATGAGACCCTGAATGTACAAGAACAATTAGAAGAAGAACCAAATGGTAGCAGTTCTTTCACTTGCCAAGAACTACAGAACCTGGTACACACCCTTAATGATGAGGCAGACCAAAGTTCTTCTTTCTCCTGTTAACTAATCTCTACTCACAGCCAAGAATCTGAGCTGTAAGGAGCTGGTCTCTCTGTACCCCTCTGAAGATTCTCTTCCACATTTAAAAAAAGAAAAGGCAGTAACAACATAAAACTGAGAAACTAGAAATACAGGCTGATCAAGCACTCATCTGTTTTTCCTAATGATACAGATCATCATACATGTGAGCAGAAATCCAGATCATAAGCTCTTAGACCTCCAGAATGGTGTTTGTTGTTCAATATGGCAGCTGCCAGCCACTTGTACATGTTAAGTTTTTAAAATGTCGCTACTCTGAACTGAAAAGACTATGTACTAAAAAAATGTAAAACATCTTAATTTTTGTTTTGATTACATATAATCAATGATATAAATATTTTTATATACTGGATTAAATAAACTATATTATTAAAATTAATTTCATGAGTTTCTTTTTGCTTTTAATGCAGCTATTAGAAAATTTTCAATTACATGTGTACCTCATTATATTTCTATTGAACAGTGCTGCCCCAAAAAAGGTCGTATTTTACAACTAACTCCTCTAGTGATTACCTTGCTGGCAAAGAACAGATACAGAGGACTCCCTCCATGCAACCCCCGCCCCCCCCCAAAAAAAAAAAAACAACGACTTCAGTCATTAAACCAGTCACAGTCCCAAGACTACTGATGACACAGCAGGCTGCTGGAGTAATCTGGGCATTCACTTACTCAAAGGTAAAGAACTAGTTTAACAATCACCTGAGGTTAATCTCTTGCTAAATGATTCTAGCATGTAAAATAAGGAGTAGCCTGAAGAAAAATCTGAGTCAAAATATTATATTTTTTTCCCCTCAATTTACCTTTTTTTAGGTAATTAAAACTGAGGTGGCAACTCTGGTACTACCCTGTTAAGTGCAAACAGATCTAACATTTTAAACCACTGCTTTTATCCTCTATAAACCCTTAAATATAAACACTACACAAGTAAGAACCACTTCACACTCACTAGGATGGCTGTAATAAAAAAACATGGCCAATGACAAGTGCTGGTGAGGAGGTGAAGATATCAGAACCCTCAAACATTGTGGGTAGGAATGTAAAATGTACAGCTGTCTTGGAAAACGATTTGACAGTTCCTCAAAATGTTAAACACAGAGAAACAAAATGAGCCAGCAATTCCACTCCCAGGTATTTACCCAAGAGAAACGTAAATTTATAAACATCTGCACAAAAGCTTTTACATGAATGTTCATAGTAGCATTTATTCATCATAGCCAAAAAATGAAAACAATCATCACCTGATGAACAGATAAGCAAAATATGATATATGCATAAAATGGAATATTATTTGGCAATAAAAAGGAACGAAGCACCAATACATGCCACAACATGGATGAATCCTGAACACAGCATGCTAAGAGAAGTCAAAAGACCACATATTGTATTATTCCATTTATACGAAATGGGCAAATCCATAAAAACCAAAAGTACATTAGTGGCTTCCAGGAGCTAGGGAGAAGGGGGAAAAGGGAGTAATTTCTAATGACAGGGTTTCTTTGGAAGTGGAAAAAAAAAAAAGTTCTAAAATTGATTGTGGCAATGGCCCCACAACTCTGTGAATGTACTAAAAACCACTGGATGTACACTTACTTTTATTTTTTGATATTTCATTTATTTTTGAGAGAGACAGAGAGAGAGTGAGAGCAGGGGAGGGGCAGAGAAAGAGGGAGACACAGAATCCGAAACAGCTCCAGGCTCTGAGCTGTCAGGACAGAGCCTGATGAGGGGCTGAAATTCACAAACTGTGAGATTGAGCTCAGTAGGACATTTAACCAACTGAGCCACCCAGGGACCACCAGACGTACACTTTAAATGAATGAATTATATGGTATGTGAAGTATACCTCAAAAATGCTATTTTAAAAATATAAAAGATTAGAGAGAAAACCTGAATGCTAGAGAAAGAGACCTACATGAAATCTGACTATATGGTATGCTTCATTTTAGAACAAAATGAAAAAGTGACACCTAGTCACATGAAAGGGAAGTGGGAACTTCCAACTGTGGTTGACTGCTTTTACTGGCACTAATTCCTCGCCTCTCCCAGAATCTACTCTGTAGCCATGTGATTTTGCAGCTCCTCCCACAAACGGGGAAGATTTAGTTTTGTGGCTCCTTGTCTTTGGTTTCCACCAAAGACTTGCTTCGGTTGAAAGAATGAAGCAGAAATGACAGTATGCCAGTTTTGAGCCTGAGCCTCAAGAAGTCTTGTAGGTTTCCACCTGCCCTCCTATGCTTCTGCCAATGTCATGAGAAGAACTCCCCCACACACACCCATGCAGATGCTGCTGCTCATTCAGTCTAGACCCCAAATTAAACACACATGCAGCAGAGCCGCTCAAATGACTTACAGATCTGAAGCAAGAAGCAAAGGTGCCCAGCCAACCTGCAGACTGCTACTCTAAGCCACCGGGTGTGGGGATAATTTGTTATGCAGTATTACTGCAGCAACAGCTAACCAACACAGTGATCAATTCTCCCACTGTATTTTGAAGAGGTTCCATAAACTAGTTATAACCAAGGTAGGTCCAGCCTAACATCTTCAACAATAATATTTTCAATTACTTAGTGTAAAAGACTGACCTATAGACCCAAATGATATTTGATGCTTGTCCCTTCAAGCTCTTAAACTGAAAGTTGAAAGCAACAGAAGATATCACATAACCTTCCATCTTACTAATTTTACTTTTAGGGTTATTTTAAAAAATAAAATACAGAATATTTATTTTTTTAATGTTTACTTATTTCTGAGAGAGACAGATTACAAGCAGGGGAGGGGCAGAGAGAGAGGCAGACACAGAATCTGAAGCAGGCTCCAGGCTCTGGGCTCTCAGCACTGAGCCCGAACCGGGGCTCAAACCCACAAGCCATGAGATCACAACATGAACCAAAGTCAGACACTTAACCAACTGAGCCATCCAGGTGCCCCTAGAATAACACTTAAATAAACTATGTGCCAAGCCACTGAGGATAAAGACACAAAATATAATCAGGCCCTCAATACTTTACAAGGAAACAAACAACAATTGAAAAAGGTAAGTACGGGGGGCGCCTGGGTGGCTCAGTCAGTTGAGCGGCCGACTTCGGCTCAGGTAACGATCTTGCGGACCGTGAGTTCGAGCCCTGCATCAGGCTCTGGGCTGATGGCTCAGAGCTTGGAGCCTGTTTCCGCTTCTGTGTCTCCCTCTCTCTGACCCTCCCCCGTTCATGCTCTGTCTCTCTCTGTCTCAAAAATAAATAAACGTTAAAAAAATTAAAAAAAAAAAAAAAGAAAAAAGAAAAAGAAAAAGGTAAGTACGATGTACTAAGGGAACACAAATAAGGGTCATCTAGGGACAACGATGGGAATGAAGAGTAGACAAATTGTTTCTAAAACTGAAGAAAAAAAATACACACACACACATATATACATACATATATATACATACATATATATATACATATATACACATACATATATATACATACATATATATATATACATATATATATATATATATATATATATATATATATGAACAGGACTTACTGACTTGTTTGATGGGGATTAAGAATGTCTCCAAGGTCTCTAGCTGTGATGCCCCACCAGAAGCTCTTGATAGCTATGGGACAGGCTAAGACTGCCTCATCACCAAATGTTGACTCATTATCAACTTGGTAAGCCTAAACTGAAGCACAAAGCTGGATTTGCAGAGATGTATGGGGCTATTTGCACCTTTGCCACATGATGACTCTGGCTGAGTTTCCTATTCTAGTAGCTGGCTATCTTTTCCATTTGGTCTCACTACTTGAGTTTCCTGACACGTGAGTCTCGTAACCTTTGCCTTGCTTCTACTGTCCAATCACATCTGCTATTCACTGTTCTCTCTCACTTCTACTTGTTAGTCCCTTTTGTTCTAAATTGGTTGGTAACCTTTAGCATTAGGTCTTGGAACCTTTGCTATCCATGAATACCAGCCTAATATATCATCCTTAGGTCTGTCAGTTATTTTCACCATTGCACAGCATACAAAGGTGCAAAACAAAAACAAATTTCTAATCCCCCAAACTCCTGATTTATCCCTATCCAGACGACTAGGTTATTGAACTCTAAACTAAGATTGAGGCACTGCTGTATCTATGCAATTTAAAATATACACTCACTAGGCCAAGATTTTTTTTAATTGCCCTTTCTGAATTACAATTAAACAAGAGAAAAGAAATGAGTTAAAAGAGAAAACAGTCTCTTAAAAACAGGGAAAAGATGAAGGCAAAATAAGTTTCTATTTAAAAAAAAAATTAGCACCATTTTTTTCCAGAAAAAAAATTGTATTTTTAATCTAAATATTAGACTACACTGGAGGTTCATTCTTTATAACATAAGGAACAATTTGTAAATTGAAACAAATAATATTATTGTGAGACATATATACTTTCTTGATAGTAAAAGCAACAAAAATATGAAGGAACTGAATATTTTCAGATAAAATGTAAAGAAAATTAAGGAAAAAATATGATAAAATCTTCTTAAGATAAATCATCAGAAATATATCTTTTAGATCCTTACTTATAAAATCTATTACTTTCCAAAAACAATTTCTCTCTTAAACTTCTGATATCCAACCCCTTACAGATATCTCCTATACCACCACCAAATTGTACCTGAACACTGCAATGCAATTTTAAAAAGACACTCATGTGAATGCAACCAATAATATAAACATTTCTCTTGTAACTCAGAGGTACTGATCATGCTATCAGCTCTTTAAACAAAAGCTTAAATACAAGGAATATGAAACTCTGAAATAGAAGCAAGAGAGAAAATGTTAAATTGCTCAGAAGCTGGTTTCCACATAACTTATTGCTCCTCATACCTCAAAGGAAGTTTCCTGCAAAATATTTTCATTTGAGCATGTGACTGAAACTCGTCCCCTGCTAATTACCAAAAAAAAAAAAAAAAAAAAAAAAAAAGCAGAGCTTCTCCACTTAAAAAAAATAGTATTCTATCACAAAGTGCCTGTTTGGGAGATCAAGTATAAATAAATTGGTAGCAGTTGGTCGGCAGTCAAGTTGAAGAAGACTGAGATAAACGAAGACGCTGACTCTAAAGAGCCTGTGGTCCTCTGTAAACGCCTCCCATAGGTGTTTGGTTCGGGGCTGAGCCACTTTCCTTCTCAAGGTGCTATACGGATATTAGAAAGTTAGGCAAATCTGGCCACAGCACTTGATCCAACTTAACAATAACAATTTTACTTTTGTATTTTCTTCAAAGAGCTGTGAGATGTTAGGTAAGTATTCTCTCCTCTCTTCTATGTGCCCTTTCATTATATTTTTTAAGGAAACATTATATTCTAAAATCCAGCACCTGGCAAATGTCACCTCTAAAACATTCATTCTTTAAAAAAAAGAAAACCTCAGCCTCTACCCAGAGTTCACAGTCAAGGTAGGAAGATAGCCACATAAATATATTCAATGCAAGGTCAGAAAATCATCAAAGTGCTGCCACATGGCAGGATCAGATAAAGAACTACAGGCATCAGAAGAATATTTCTTCTAGACAAATCAAAAAGATTCTGTAACAAGAGGAAAGCATTTCAGCTGGACCTTCAAAGATGCATAGGACTTACATATTTAGAGACTTGGGAGAAAGGCTAACCAGGTATAAGAGCTTGAATAAAAGGGGAAACAGTGAGTAATCCAGTTTGGCAGAAATAACAAGTATTTTAAAGAAAATACAGGGAAGTAGGATTACAAGGCAACAATGTTTCAAATGACCAAAGAGGTTGGACACAATTAACACACACACACACACACACACACACACACACACACACACACACACACACACAAAGAAAACAAGACATCCAAATGAAATACAATCCGAAATAGTACTAATGTAAAGATCCAAAGAATCAAAGACTAAATGTCACATCCCCATTAAGTGTTGTTCATTTCCCATTAAGTTCCCTTCACAACTCCTAACTGAAATCCATGACTGCAATAAATAAATAAAAATCTCTAAATTTAAACTACAGTAAAATAATAATAATCTCTTTCCAAGATCAATTTCTCTTTCTCCCTGGCTTCAAATATACAATTCTCTACCTTATCAATAAAAACAGAAGACCCTATGGCCCTGTCTATACCAAGCATACTCTTTCCTTACATCTTTCCCATCTTATTTGGTAAACAAATGGCCAGTACCCAAAGGATGCCTTTATTTCTTCATTACCCTTCCCTAATTTGCCTTTCACCCTCACTACTCTGATCTTTATTAGTGCACTTTCACTAATGACTTCCTTTGCAAATTCAATAGCCTGTTTTTTCTTCATTCTCTTTGAACCTTGTAGCTTTTTACACTCTTGCCCCCCCAAATTCTCTGTGCCTTTTCTTTCACTGCCATGGAGCTTTGCTAATTACCCTACTTCTGATGGAACTTCCTTTGATTCCTCTTCTTCCTCCCATTCTCAGTTGTGAGTTTCCCAAGCCTCAACTTCCGGTCTTCCATTCTGCCCTCTCTATTCTCTCCCTCCTAATTAACTGATCTTATCTCAAATCTTTCACTCTCGCTAGCCTTGCAGCAGTATCAGGTGGCATTTCTGTAACAAGACTAGACTTAGCCCCTCTGAAAGCTATGTTTGAAAATATT
Source organism: Prionailurus bengalensis (assembly GCF_016509475.1). Taxonomy (NCBI): domain Eukaryota; kingdom Metazoa; phylum Chordata; class Mammalia; order Carnivora; family Felidae; genus Prionailurus; species Prionailurus bengalensis. The sequence continues at coordinate 16,972,616 of NC_057356.1, forward strand.
TTTTTTTACGTTTATTTATTGTTGATAGAGAGAGACAGAGCACAAGTGGGGGAGGGGCAGAGAGAGAAGTTGACACAGAATCGGAAGCAGGATCCAGGCTCGGGGCTCCGGGACAGCCCGGAGCCCGACGCGGGGCACAAAACCACAAACCACGAGATCATGAACCGAGCCGAAGTCGGACGCTTAACCGCCTGAGCCACCCAGGCGCCCCAATGTTTGAAAATATTTTTAAGGTATTGGTGCTTGCACTAATCACTGCATAGATAAAAGAATTCACTCTCTAAAACTAACTTTTACTTCTAATAGTAGTATTTTTCCAAGCATTTTTGAGAAATGAATGTAAATTTCTGGGGGTTTATAAAGTCAGTAAAGCATACAGTCCAATGTTTAAAAGTTAAGGCTGTCAGGCAAAGCCTGAAGATTTACAGATTTGGAGAGTAAAGCTAGACAACTCAAGCAAAACTTAAGACAAGGAAACAACAAAGTCAAGTACTGTACTTAAGTCAAAATGTCTGTATAACTAAGTTGAAGAAACAATTAAAACTTTGCTGCACATGTCCTATTTAGGTCAAGAGTGAAGCCAAAATCTGAGGCCTTCAGATGAGGGGAAATGGGTGTGCCTGGCAGACCTGGTACGGAGTAGGGAAACAGATAAGAAACTGCTAACAGCCCCTCCACACATATTTTAGGGTCCAAGTGTCCTGGCCATTCCAGAGAAAACCAGGAAAAGACTAAGTTTATCCATACCACTGCTCTCTTCCCCTCACATGAATACATTATGAAGGAAACTGCCTTCAAGTGATCAAAATAAAACTATTTTATGAAAAAAACTTAGCTTTTATTCATGGTTTTTCTTGTTTGTTGGACTTCAAAACAGGACTAGAAGATGACCTTACAGCACATTTCAAAGGCAACAATACAAATCAATGACAATTTGCAAACTATTCTCATTCTTTTTATAAAACATTATTTGAACATCTCAAAGTTAAATGCTAGTTATTTCGTGAAATGAGAAAAATCATTTCTGTAGTGAGGAACCTGTATCTGGAACCTGTCTGGATCTTACAATGTAGAGAACAAATACCTTGCTTTTTATATTTCACTTAGCAATTACAAAGCATTTGCACTTACATTATCTCATTGAATCCTTGCAACAATTCTATGGAGGACAGGCATAACCACTGTACAGAATATAACACTGGGACCAAGACAAGACTAGCTCACAGTTCATCAGAGATGGAAATCACCCCCCAAGAAATGTTTCCCAATTCAAAAAAAACCAGAACAGAAGTAGATCCTCGTATTTTAGAATTTCAAACAAAAATTTAGTGAATGGTGTTGGCAGAATCAAATACTTTCTGAGCCATCACTTACGTTCAATACAATTTACATAAAAAACAACGGGGGCACACCTCTACTTTAGTGCACTTTTGTTTTTTATCCCTTAATAGTTCTTCACTATCAATACCAGAAGTCCAAAATAGAGATTATTGAGTTTTCTTACCAAGCTAGGGTGCAACCTACAAACCAAGAAATGGGATTTTCTACTAGGTCTCTATTAGGCGACTGCATATTCATCAGTCTAATATCTTAAAAATACTTTCAAATCTTTTCACAGGTCCTCAATCTAGTCTAATCACAGCTAATGAGTAGGTCTGTTTTATGTTAAGCTGTGGACCTAGTGAGACCTACTAATAAAATCTGAGAGGTAAGAATTCATTGTGAGGATCATCGGGACTAACTGTAGATTTTCCCTGTAAAATTGAATTTGGTCACCTGAAGCCCCTCTACACACCTAAGAGGTTAAAATTACAGAAGAGGAGAACTCTACCTCTCACTTTTTAAGTGAGGATTGGAAAATATGTTACAGAAACTTGTTGCAAAGTTCCAAAAATTTCTTGATTTAAACATACAACGAATAAAACCAATACTTCCCTTTAACTCTCAAGAAACAACCATTAAACGCCAGAAAATATATTATAGAATTTAATAAATCGAGTCATTCTTATGGCTCTATTGCCAGGGACAGCAACCATATGAAGTTCAGATGCCAAACGTAGCCAACTAAAACAGCACTTGGTTAGACACACTCTCTCCTCTTAGAACACCCCTGGATTTTCCCTGAGATAGTTTGATGAAACGTGAGAATGATAAAAATGAAGTTATTATGTTGAAGTAAAATACAACTATACAGAACTACATGACACCTCAATTCAGTGGCATTTGTCATCTCTAAAATAAGTGGTCACGTAGAAATCTGTTTTGAGAAATCCACGGACATTAGGCATTTTAATTCGTAATACTACTTGCTAAATTATAGGCTGATATGGCTACAAACTCTCCAGCTTCCCCCTTCCCCCTCCCCAGGCTTCATAAGAAACACTGAGGAAAACGATTTTGGTACAAATTCTTGGTTTTAGTTTTGGTTAATTTTCAGCTTGAATCATGCATCACCAAACCATTATTACAGCACCTTAACTCTAAGCAAAACATGTTTTTAAAATGAGCAAATCTTGGGGCGCCTGGGTGGCTCAGCTGGTTGAGTGGCCAACTTCGGCTCGGGTCATGATCTCACCGCTCGTGAGTTCGAGCCCCGCGCTGGGCTCTGTGCTGACGGCTCCGAGCCTGGAGCCTGCTTCGGATTCTGTGTCTCTCTCTCTCTCTCTCTGCCCCTAACCCACTCACATTCTGTCTCTGTCTCTCTCAAAAATAAATAAACATTAAAAAAATTTTTTTAAATGAGCAAATCTAAAGTTTATAATACTAGAGACATATTTTCAACTGAGTATTTTCTCTCTGAAAAACTTGTATTAGATGCAATGACCACAAGATACAACAATCAGATATGATCACTAGAGATAAAATGACACACAACAGTAACTGCAAAGTAGAAGTGACTTCCGTGAGTTCCAGAGATCTGTGTTATTTCTCACTCTCAGGTTTAGCACTATTTGTAAATACCTCACAGGATAAAGTCCATTATCATAACACTATATCACCTCAACATAATGCAATCCTTAGAGCAGATCTTAAACGTAGGCCAGAGGGAAGCATTCTCATTCATTTGTTCAGTAAATATTTACGAGCTACCCATTACGTGCCAGGCCCGGGAGAGAGTATCAAAATAGATTCTTACCCTTGTGTAACTTTTAGTTTGTTTATGGTCTGTCATCCCTCAGAGACACACACAAGATGAGACTATGAAGAGTCTACTAAGGAACTTAAATTTCATTCTAAGTGTGGCCACCAAAGGGTTTTAAAAGCAGAGGATTGACAGGATCTGAGTCAAGGAGTTAGAAGGCCACTCAGAAGGGCCATCGTGTGGAGAATGGGGGGAACCCTTGTTAGGAGGCTAACAAGGAACTCACTCAAAAGATGGGTTGGCTTGAGTGGCGACTGTGGAAATGAAAGTAGATTCAGTGACAGAATCTTCGGGTCAGTCTGGACTTTGAGCCCTTTTACCATTTACATGTTATCTGGCAAGTTACTTAAATTCTTTGAGCCTCAGTTTCCTTACTTAGCAATGTGTGTAAAGCCCTAGCATGGAGAAAACACAATAAATTATTATGATACTATTTTGGTCACAAAATTCATCCCAATGAGGTTCACATGTACTTATTTCCTTTTCCCCCTACACCAACATTAACTCTAACATAAGTAACTTTTACCACCAAGATTCAAGTGCGCTTATAAATTTTATAAGTACTGCATTGACTCCATCAAGAGACACGCCTAAAAAAAAAATTTAAAAATAAAAATAAGAGAGACAAGTTCCCCTTTCCCACAGAACTTAAGCTAAAACAATTGCTCAAAAATATTTATCAAGCAAGGTATTTTTCTCAAATTAATAAAAGTCTAGTTTGCACCTTCTATTTGTGTTTTCACATGCATTCCTTTACTTCCTCACTTTACAAGTAAAAAGGATACAAGCAGAATCTTGTGGTTTAATCATGATAAAGACTGTGGTGTTACTACCAATAACTTTAATTTCATATGTCAATAGCTTTTATTTAAAACTTTATTAAGGATAGCATTACTCATTCTTATAGCAAGTGATACCAGGAAACTAAGTTACCAAAAGCCCTCTTCTATAAGTATATGGATTATAATAAACACTCATCTAACTGTAGCTTCCCTTTACACTTAAAATATTCTTTCAACAAGGGTGCCTGGGTGGCTCAGTCAGTTGAGCGTCCGACTTCGGCTCAGGTCATGATCTCACGGCTCGTGAGTTCGAGCCCCACGTCGGGCTCTGTGCTGACAACTCAGAGCCTGAAGCCTGCTTTGGATTCTGTGTCTCCTTCTCTCTCTGTCCCTCCCCTGCTTGCACTCGTCACACTCTCTCTCTCTCTCTCTTTCAAAAATAAATAAACATTAAAAAATTTAAAAAAAAAATCCTTTCAACAAAGGATGAAACACCCTGAAAATCATGTTCACTCAATCAGCTCCTAAGCAGGAGCTATGGGCAAGACAAAGGTTAGTGTTAATAGTGTCCTTACCCTCAAGGAGTCTACAATCTAATGAAGAGGCTTAGGTATTCACACACGTAAAGGGAGGAATGATGCAGACTACAAGTATCAACAATAAAGAGATCACTTTCAGTTGGGGTGTTCAGAAAATGCTTCACAGCTCAGTGGAATTTGCAGTGAACCCTTGGGTGACAGGATTTTGATAGAATTTGCTAGGAAGAAAGTGTGATGAGGAAAACAACTATTGAGAACAAGAACTTTATTTTTCTGAGTTGCTACCTAGCCATTTTTTAGTATGATATCCATAATCACACCCAGAGTCTGTACATTCAGATAAGGACTCAAGTTTGGGATACTCACCACAAGTCCCTGCTTTGCTTTTCCCTGGGCACCTTTTAAAAATAACCACTAGCATTAAGCCCCCCAAACTACTGACCTCCACACCAATCACAGGTGCTCGCTACCCGGCTATGTATCTCCTGCTCATGACCTGGGACACAGGTCTACCCTCTCCCTGGCTCATGGGGCCCCACGATTTCAGTTACCAGGGTCAACCACAGTCCAGAAGCAGATAATCCTCCTCCTCACGTACTGTCAGAAGGTCAATAATAGCCTAATGCTACATCACAATGCCTATGTTCATGCACCTAACTTCATCTCATCACATAAGCATCTTATCATCTCCTATCATCTCAACAAGGGTGAGTACAGTACAGTAAGATATTCTGAGAGACCATACGTGACTTTTATTATAGTATGCCATCATAATTATTTTATTTCTTGTTGTTAATCTCTCACTAGGCCCAATTTAGCATTTAAACTTTATCGTAAGTATGTATGGATAGAGAAAACATAGGATATATTAGGGTTCAGTACTATCCTTGGTTTCAGGCATCCACTGGAGTCCTGGCATGTAAACCCCACAGACAAGGGGAACTCTGTACTTCTGTTGTATGGGTGACTGAAACTGCACCTTCAACCAGAGCAACCCCATGGATTTCATGTGCCCAAAGTGGAAGCTCGCATGCTCAGGGAGCTAGCTACCTGCCCACTACCTGGGTGGCTCGTGCCCCCTCATTCATCAGCTCATAACCTACATATTCTTAATACACCTACTCACAGAAAGCTTCTCAACACAGAAAGCAAGCACAAGAAATCAGAAAACAGCATGAACAGCATGTGTAGAGTTTTTAAATTAACTTTTTATTATGAAAAATGTAAATATGTCCAGGTATACAGAATAAAATAATAAGCCCCCATGTACTCATCACTAAGCTTCAACAATTACCACCTCATGGCCAATCTTGCTTTAAGATTTACATTATCTTATTACATGAAAATCCTAAAGAAACCTATTTTCATTCTTCTGACTTCTACATTCTTCACTGACTCCATCCTCAGACAAATCTATATTGCCACAGTGGTCTCCACGAGGTTGATTTTCCTCAAGGCCACATACAAATAAAGCATAAGTCTATTAAAAAAAAAAAAATCAACTCTTATTTGCCTGAACCTAAGGAATGGTGACAAAGATACTGCAAATGAGAGATATTCCAAAACTCAGTTTACATGTACTTTTGGAATACCTTTTCCATACTTACATTTCAAGGAGAATGAATAAAATGATGGGAGAATTCATGTCCAACAAAATAAAGCATCACAGATGAAGTATCTTAGACAAATCACTTGTCCTCCTGAGCCTACATTTCCTCCTCTTTAAAACAGGGAGTGATCACCGACCTCAGGGCCTTGGGAGAATTAAACAAGTACCTTACTGCCACATGGATCATTACCTCTGGTAACTATCAGAACCTAGAAAGCTGCCTGGTTTTCCAGTCCTCTCGCCTCAGACAACTCCCTCTCTCAAGACGATGTAAACAGTTTCTCCATCTCAAAACATACTAAAGATGACAGGCTAAGCATTCTGATTTCAAGGAGCTTCTCTGCCTGTAAAGCCAAAGGGAGCTGAGATTGAAGTATTTCAGTAGAATGAATATTGTAAACTATCAAACTTCACAAAATAGGCCCTACTGAATGAGCAGAGCTGTCCAGCATCACACAGAGATAGTGTGGCCAACCTACCTAGCGAAACACTCTCATTTCCCCCACTTCTTGGCCAGTGTATTTCCTCCAACCATCCGCGGCCTGTATACAGCACAAAGCAGGGTAGCCATCAGGACTCTCAGCTGGACCCGGGTGTTAAGAGCTTGAGATGAGTTAGCTACCACAAGGCGAACTTACTCTGTCCATAAGAAAGCTCCAGCCGCAATCTTGTGTTCCTTATTACCTGCTAGGGAGAGGCAGCTCGCTGTTGCTCAAAACTATCCAATTAAACAGCTTTTAAAAATACATATGCGGTCACAACTGTTTACCAACGTTTTAATTCTTCTTTTAGTGTTACTTTATTTCAGTCTTTCCGTTATCTTCTTTTTGAGCTTGTATACACATCATTGAGGTTCCCTTTTGAATGATCATCTTCAACCATCAACCCTCTTTCCCTCTGTGAAGACAGAATGAGTTCCTGACTTATCCTAACACCAACCACCACAAAGCATCCACTCAATGAAAGCCCTCCACCTAAAACCATTCTTTGTTTTCACTTATTACCCATTCTCTGTTTCCCTAACTATAACGTAGTAAAATGTAACACTTTACAGCTTGCCATGTGCTTTGTAAAGTTATTCATTTAATCTTTACAACCCAAGAAAAAGGCAATTCTCCTATCGAGTAGTAAGGGAAAAGAAATGGAGAACTTATTATCCTGCCCAGTTATAAAGCAACTTAGTGGTGAACCGGACCTCCAAACCAAGTCTTCCAACTCCAAATGCCCTGCCCTTCCTACTCTATTGTGCTCTTTTCTAACAAGGGAAAGCACACAATTCTGTCCCAAGTCAAATTTGCTTCAAACCAAAGGCAAACCATCTTCAATCTCTCTAGATTGCAACCGGATTCCCCATCCCCACACCATCATCCCATTTCTTGCCTCCTCACCCTCCCGTTACTACCTCCTCCGCACTATCCAATTTCCACCCTTCAAGGAAACTATCATCATTCCCTCAACCCCTCCTGCAAATATTCCACCTCCACATGCTACAGGGAGGCCTCTCATCCCCTTCTCCCCAAACACCGCACTCCCTTCTCAAGACAGGTATGTTCTCACTCTATAAACTACATAGTAACGCTTCTCAGTCCTTAATAAGCTATTTAATAACTTTAAAAGTCCCATAAAAATGGGCAGATCTTGCAGATCTCCCATCTCCACACTTGACCCAGGGCACCAGGCCACTTTAAATTCTGAAGAACAGAGTACCGACCCTCACCAAGATTCTACTCATGCCCCACTGCCACCAACGACCTCCCTTCCAGAATGTGCTTATCCAAACAGGCTCCCCTTCCAAACTCTTCCCAAGGGACTTCCCTCCATGGCTCCCAAGACGCTCCTTCCGCCGTTAACCCTTCCGTCATGCCCGGGCCTCTGCCCACCTTACCAACTCTCCCTTCACTCGCCCTCCAGGTGCTGAGCAGCGGCCCCAGTTAGACGGCTCCTCCTGTCTCACAACTTCCAACTTCGTCCTCTTTTATCACCTGTTTTTCCCACCAGCTTCCTCGCAACCCAGTGGCTCAACCCTTGCCCCGGCCCGCCTCTGCCCACCCTTTCAATTCCTCCTGCCCGGGAGCCACCCGCTCAAGTCAGTTCCGGGGTGCCCAGGGGATTCAACTTCCCATCCGCGGGCCTCCCACCTTTGGGGTCATGCTCCCCTTCTCCATCACCTGCTCCGCCCATGACCAGATGACATCCGCCGCGGCCGCTGCCGCCGCCGCCGCCTCCATCCCCCTTCTCGGGCGCCGGGTCCCCGGCCGCTGACCGCCTCCCTCCAGCGCCGGCCGCCCCCTCTGGTGCGGACGAGGGGGGCGTGCACCCCCAACCCGTGCCCTCCCCCCCGCAACGCGCACCTGTTCCTCCTCCTCCTCCTCCTCCTCTTGCCCCCAGCCGGCCGCGCCGGCGCCCCGACCCCCACTTGCGCCGCGCCCCGGCCTCCCGAGCCCCGCACTCACCACGAGTAGGTCTGCTCCGCCATGGCGCTGACTCTCGTGGGCTCCGCTGCAGGCTCTGGCCGGGCCCGGCGGCGGCGGCGGCACGAACGGGCGGGCGGCGGACTCGCTCGGGCCGGGAGCGGAAGGCGCGGCCGCGGCCCGGCGCTCGCTCGCTCGCTCGCTGGCTCGCACGGCGGGCGGGCCGGGAAGGCGGCTGGCGGGGAGAGGCCGGGCTCCAAGGCGGCCCCGCTCCCTGGGCCCCGGGGCGGGGCGGGCTCCGCTCTCGGCCTCCCTCACCGGCGGCGGCGGCGGCGGCTCCGCTGCGGCTCTAAACCCAACATGGCGGCGGCGGCGGCGGCGGCGGCGGCGGCGCGGAGAACAAGGGGGCCCCGGGGCGGGCGAGCGGCGAGAGGGCCCCGCGCTCACTGCGCGCTGGGCCGCGGGAGCGCCGCGCTCGAGCGGCGGCGGCGGCGGCCGGGGGACATGGCCGGCGGGCGGAGGCGGAGACGGCGGCGGCGGCGGCGGCGGCGGCGGCTGAGGGGGGCGCTAGGCGTTGAGGCGAGGCCGCTCGGCTCACACCCGCCGAGGGGAGGAGAAGAGGGGGCGGGGGCCAGCCTTGGACCCGCGCGGGTCACGTGCCCAAAACACGCTCACGTGACGCGCGCGCCCCGCCCCTCGCGCCAGGCCCTTGCGCGGGGACGTCGGTTCGCTGGTTCGAGGCGACTGTTGCTCGCAAGGCTTCTGGCGGATGGGCCGCCTCCCGCCGCCTGGTGCCGCCTCCTCCCCACGCGGAGCCGTCGCCTCGGGCCCCCTCCCCTTTCCCTTTAAGGGGGCTGCAGCAGCCAGCCAATCAGGAGCCCCGAAGCGTCCGTTGGCTGCCAGTCAGCTGTCAGCCGTCAATCAACAGTGTGCTGGCCGCGGGTCCCCCAACTGTCAGTCAACCTGTCAGTCCGCAGGCCGAGCGCCGCATCCCTTCGTTCGTTGGTTCATTCATTCGTTTGGCAAATGTTCCGTGCTGCCAGCCTCTATTGCGCCAGGCTCTGTGCCAGGTCCTCGGGGTGCCAACTCGAATACCCCACACTTGCCTTCACTTCATCCGTCATCCGATATTTATTGGGAACCAAACGATAAATCCACCGATTCTGCTGGATCTCTGCCCTCTAAGAGCTTACATTCTAGAGGAAGAGACATAGTCCAAGCCGACAAATAGGTGAAGATGATGTCAGGTGCTGTTTCATGAAGACGATAACTCAAGGGAATGGGACAGAGTGTGTACTTGTACCAATGGGTGGTCGAGGAAGGCTTAGCTGAGCAGATGACATTTGAGTGGACACCTGAAGGATGAGAAGGAGCTGGTCCTGCAAAAGCAAAAAGCTCAGGGAACTGCCCATCGGGATGACGGGAGGCAGGCACAAAGTAAAATAACAGCGCTAGACCAGAGACCAACAGAGTGAATCTGGGGCGTAGGAGGAGAGAGGAGAGATGGGTTGAGCTTCTAGGCATCAGGGGATGCCTCTCCAGGAGTGGCTTATGGGGAGAAAAGGCATTCTATGAAGAGAGAATGGCATGAGGCAAGGCCCAAAGACGTGAAGGCTTGGAGTGAGCTTGGATCCGGGAGTGGGAGTGGATAGTTTGTGCTGGGGAGTGTTGAGAGAAGGTACTGATAAGGTGCATTGAGGCCAGACTCTGAAGTGCCAAGATAAGCCAGTTACTATGTTCATGAATGAAAATGATCAGTGCAGCTCCAGGTTTGAGAAGCATGCTTGGGCAACAGACACACGAGTGCCCCCTGGACCCCAATCTCCAGAGGGAGCAGACCTTGCACACCCGAAACCAGCATATTCAAGCTCCTCTGCAGCTTGGCCAATTTCAGGCCGGGATCTAGCTCTGCTCCAGTTTCCCAGGGCCTGCCCGGGCTTACAGGGAACACCACACCCCGAATCTATCTCCAAATGGATCAGTTGGCCACTGCCCATACATCTGCTCCTTGCCTGTTCCCCAAAGGGAACCCATTAATGAGAAAGCCAAGTACACTTTTCCTTCAGAGGCATTCTCTCCTTCTTCCTCCTTGCCCCACTGCCAGATGCCAAGACCAGTCAGGTTCGACATGTTTCCTGAAGCTCCACCACAGAGCCCTGGGAAAGGGCCAGCTGATAAGATCAAAGTCCCAAAGAGGGTTTGAGATAGGGCCCCAAGAAAATGCCAGACCACCAACTGCCCTTCCTCTGACCATTGACAGAAAGATACCAGCCTGCAAATATCTTCCCAGCTGTAAATAGCACTGGATGTAGGGATATCATGGGGAGATAGGAAGGCAGAGAGCCTACATTTTGATGTTCACTTAGCTCTTACAGCTTTGCCAGGTGCTTTTACAGAATGCCAAACATTCCCTTGAATGTGACATACAGTCATTCTGAGTCTCAGAGGAGCATGAGTTGAGGTTTCAGACCCCATGGGAAAGACATGGTACAAGCCATTGGTACAAGTGGCTTTGAGAGGTGCAGAAGCTTCTTGCCTGGAAAGCTAAGAACAAAACAGACCAGACGTGTTGCTAATGAAACAAAAAGATGGAGAGCCTCTGGGAAATTCACTTGGTTTTTAGTTCCCAGTGAGTCATTAAAGGCAAAGCCAAGTGAAAAGTTGGTATCTGCTGGATGGGACAGGAGGTGCTGAGGAAAGAAAGTCAAGGCTTTCCCAGAAGCAATGGGACCATTCATTGCACTGAGAAAAATCTGGTGGAAGAAAGGAAGGAGAAGAGGTTTGGGTAAAGGTATGGGGTCAGAAATGAAAAGAAAGGTTTTTGTCTCTCCATCTAAACCAAGGGTCCTCATAGTGTCTCTTGGGTGAACAAGTGAAGGCAGACTGTATAAGAAGCCATAAGATACCATATGTTTTCACTCTTACGTGGATCCTGAGAAACTTAACAGAAGGCCATGGGGGAGGGGAAGGAAAAAGAAGTTACAGAGGGAGGGAGCCAAACCATAAGAGACTCTTACAAACTGAGAATAAACTGAGGGTTGATGGGGGGTGGGAGGGAGGGGAGGGTGGGTGATGGGCATTGAGAAGGGCACCTGTTGGGATGAGCACTGGGTGTTGTTTGGAAACCAATTTGACAATAAATTTCATAAAAAACAAAGAAACAAACAGCATTTGACAAGACTAAGAGAGTGTCTAGGCCACAGAAACCCTGTGTATGTGGTCCAAGGGGGATGGAGTGTGAGCCCAGGCTAGTGGCTTGAGCATCTGGAGCTAAGGTTGCCAAGATGTAGAAAGCACCTCCAGGTCCCGGGCAGGATCTCTGGGGAGTGACTTTCAGTCACTCTGCCAGTAGCACTCAGCTCCAACCTGGAGCGGTCCCAGGTGTATCTATGGCACCTCTGGGCCTCAGCCCGGTAGTCAGGTGTGCTTGGCGCTTGGCAGGAGGAGATAGATGCAGGTGTTGGCTTCCCCCACGGGGGATGCCTGGCTTCCTCCCCCCGCACCGCCCCCCCCCATCCCCGAAGATAAGAGAGCCACATTTTATGCAATGTTTGTTGAAAGAAGTAATGGGAGTTCCTCTAATTATCACCACGGTAATTATAGGATCACTTCTTCTATCAACTGTGTTCAAAAGAGACTTGGTGAGTCTCCCCAGGACCTGTCATCTGCCTTAGGCACAGACTCCTGGGAGCAGGCTTTGCAGGTCTGGTTGGGCTGAGTAGGCACTAGTGAGAGGGTAAAAGGCTTGGGTCCTACCATCCCCCTTGCCTCTCCGACCCATTTTCACCTCTATCGTCCACTCCCCACCCCCACACACATGCTCTCTATTTACATTCCACAGTGAGTGGATGGCACTTCCTGATGGGCTCTGTTCTTTTTTGTTTCTAGATCTCTGACCAAGCCCGGGAGGCATTTCCATTGCTTCTTCACTGCTGCTCATAATTTTGAGGTTTGCTTCTATGTCACCCAGGAGGGAAGTCTCACTTGACCAAACGTAAGCTCGGTTAGATACTCCTCCCCAGGCCTCCCCCAGGCCCCTGAATCTACATGTATGGTAACACTTAGCACACTGAACTGTCACTGCTTGTTTACTTGTCATTCTCTCCCTCTGGATCGTGAATGCCTTGTGGGAAGGGACTGTGGCTTGCTGCCAGTTACACCTTCAGTTCCCAGTGCAGAACTTAGCTCAGAGAAGCTTGAATATTGTGGAATGAATGCTTGAGTGAGCAAGAGGCTAACCAGGTTTTGAACCAGAACAACTGGTTTCGCCTGATGTTCCCATGATTCTCTCCATGACCTTGTTCGTATTCAGCATCCCCTCCTGTCCTCCAAAACCCCCTCCCTGACTGAGAAAGAGAATCCTTCAAGGCAGGTAAATCTCGGTTAGAAATATTATGGGAAGGCAAAAGATTGGAAGGAAGGTATATGGTAAGCTTAGGTATCAGGTCACCTACAATCTTTGGACATGGGTCTTTCAAAAAAAAAACCTTAATTTTTTGTAGAACGTTTTTAAGTTTATAGAAAAGTTGATGGGAAAGTACCAAGGGTTCCCGCATACTCCCCTGCCCCCAACACATAGTTTCCCTTATTACTTATATCTTGTGTGGTACCTTTGTTACAATTGGTGGGCCAATAATGGTATACATTATGATTAACCAAAGTCCACAGTTTACATTGTGTTTCACTTTTTAAAGTCTTTTTTAAAAAATAATCTCCACACCCAACGTGTGGCTCAAACTCACGACCCTGAGATCAAGAGTAGCATGCTCCCCCATCTGAGCCTAGCCAGGAGCCCCTAGGTTTCACTTTTTGTGTTGTACACTTCTGTGGGTTTTGACAAAAGTATAAGGATATGTCTCCACCAATACAGTATGGTACAGAATAGTTTCCCTGCCCTGAAAATCTCCTGTGCTTCACTTACTCATCATCCCTCCTTCCCAACTACCTATCTTTTTACTGTCTCTGTAAGCTTACCTTTTGCAGAATGTCATATAGTTAGAATCATACAGACTTTCTGGATTGGCTTTTTTTTCTCTTTGCAATATGCTTTTAAGGTTCTCCATGTCTTCTTTGTGGCTTCAAAGTTCTTTTTATCGCAGAATAATATTTCACTGTATGAATGTACCAGTGTCTGTTTATCCATTCACCTACTGAAGGACATCTTGGATGCTTCCAGATCTCGGCAAGTGTGAACAAAGCAGCTAAGAATATTCATGTGCAGGTTTTTGTGTGGACATACGTTTTCAACCTAATGCAGAATGTCATGGGTTTTTTAGAGGTGTGTTGTTTAATTTCCCAATATTTGGGGTTTTGCCTGATATCTTATTGCCATGTATTTCTAATTAATCCTGCTGTGGTCAAAGAATATATTCTATAAGATTTTAACCTTCTGAAATTTGCTAAAACTTGTTTATGGCCCAGGATATTTTTTTTCTTTTTTAATCTTTATTTTTGGGAAAGAGAGACAGAGACAGAGACAGAGCACGAGCAGGGGAGGAGCACAGAGAGAGAGGGAGACACAGAATGTGAAGCAGACTCAGGTTCTGAGCCATCAGCACAGAGCCTGATGCAGGGCTCAAACTCACAGACTGTGAGATCATGACCTGAGCCAAAGTCCGACACTCAACTGACTGAGCCACCCAGGTGCCCCAGGATATGGCTTATTTTGATGAATATTCCATATGCACTTAAAAAGAATTTGTATTATTTGATGTGTAATGTTCTATAAATGTCAATTAAGTCAGAATAGTTGATAATGTTCAGATATTCTACATCCTTACTAATTTTTTTGTCTAGTAATTGATTTTTTGTATCAATTATTGAGAGGTATTAAAATTTTTCATTATAGGGGCGCCTGGGTGGCGCAGTCGGTTGAGCGTCCGACTTCAGCCAGGTCACGATCTCGCGGTCCGTGGGTTCGAGCCCCGCGTCGGGCTCTGGGCTGATGGCTCAGAGCCTGGAGCCTGTTTCCGATTCTGTGTCTCCCTCTCTCTCTCTGCCCCTCCCCTGTTCATGCTCTGTCTCTCTCTGTCCCAAAAATAAATAAACGTTGAAAAAAAAAATTAAAAAAAAAAAATTTTTTTTTCATTATAATTGTGAGTTTGTCTACTTCTCCCTATAATCCTATCCATTTTTGTTTTATACATTTGAAGCTCTGTGATTAGGTTAATATACATTTAAAGGTGTTATATCTTCCTGATGAAGTGCCCCTTCTATCATTGTGAAATATCTGTTACAGTCTGCTTTGAAGTCTACTTTATCTGGTATTGATATAGTCACTCCAGCTTTCTTATGATTTGTGGTTTTATTTTGTATCTTTTTCCACTCTTTTGCTTTCAACCTATGTGTAGTTTGTGTTTAAATAATGTGTCTTGTAGATAGCATATACATGGATCTTGCTTCTCCGCTGTCTCTGGCAATTTGTGCTTTTTGTCCATTTACATTTAATGTAATTATTGATGTATTTAGGTTTAGTTCTACCATTTGCTATTTGCTTTCTGCTGTCCCATCTTTTTGTTGTTGTTGTTGTTCCTCTGTTTCTCCTCTCCTTCCTTCCTTTGGTTTAATTGAATAATATTTTGTATTCATTTTAAATCCTCTATTGGGCTTTTTAGCTACACCTTCTGTGAATTGTATTTGTGGTGGTTGCTGTAGTGATTATAACACAAATCCTTAACTTATCACAATCTACTTAAAATTAATATTGTAGTACTTCACATAAAATATAGGAACTTCACAACAATATATACAGGAATACAGTGCCAGAATATGGATTCTTAGCCTGTATGCTGTTGTTACTACATAAATCACATCTGTTATAAACCCTATAATATAATGTCATAATTTTAGCTTTCAAACAGTTATGTCTTTTAAAGAAATCAAGAAATGAAAAAATAGAATTTTTTAAAAATTATTTACTCACATATTTACCATTCAAGTGTTTTTCATTCCTTCCTTCAGATCTGAGTGTTTATCTGATGTCATCTCCCTTCTTCCAGATAAACTTCCTTTGGCATCTCTTATTATACAGGTTTGCTGGTGACAAACACAGTTTTTGTTTATCTGCAAATGTGTCTATTTTGCCTTCATGTTTGAAGTATATCTTCACTGGATATAGATATCTGGTTCAAGAAGGGATTTGCTATGTTTTGTTTTGTTTTCCAGCATTTTAAAGATGTCGATCTGTTAGGTTCCAGCTTCTCATTTGCAATGAGAAGTCAGCTGTCATTTATATCATAGATCCCCTGTTTAGAATGTGTCATTTTTCTGTGGCTGTTTTCAAGATTTTTCTCATTCTCTTTGGATTTGGGTTGTGTGACTATGCTATGCTGGGTATGGCTTTCTTTGTATTTTTCTTGTGTGGGCTCCACTGAGCTTTTTGAATGTGCAAATTTATCTTTAATTACATTTGAGAAATCATCAGCAAATATTTCTTCAAATATTCTTATGCCCCATTCTCCCTCTTTTTTCTAAAAATTCAATTACGCGTGGTATATAGATCTTTTAATGTTTTCCCACAGGTCCATGAAGCTCTGTTTAATTTTTTTCAATTTTCTTTTTCTCTCTGGTATTCAGAATGGGTAATTTCTTTCTTTCTTTCTTTTCTGAAGATTGTTCACGCTTCTTTTTTAAATGTTTATTTATTTATTCTAAGAGAGAGAGAGAGAGTACATGCATGAGAGAGCATGAGCAGGGGAGAGACAGGAAGAGGGAGAGAGAGAATCCCAAGCAGGCTCCATACTCAGCATGGATCCCAATGAGGGGCTCAATCTCACAGCCCTCGGATCATGAACTGAGCCCAAGTCGAGTCAGATGCCTAACCGACTGAGCCATCCAGGCACCCCCAGAATGGGGTTCTATTGATCATATAATCCTTACAATAGCCCTGTGAAGGATTCACAGAGTCTTTGGTCATCTTCATACTGCTATTGAACCTATCAAGTTAATTTTTCATTTCATTTGTTGCACATTTTAGTTCTTGGATTTTCATTTGGTTCTTTTGTGTAGTTTCAATTTCTCTGCTTAGGTTCTCCATCACTGTGACCATATTTTCCTTTAAGGCCTTGAAAATATTTATGAGTTGCTTTCAAATCCTCGATATTTAATTCCAACATTTGGATCATCGCTTTTCTCCTTGAAAATGAGTCTTGATGGGGCGCCTGGGTGGTGCAGTCGGTTAAGCATCCGACTTCAGCCAGGTCACGATCTCGCGGTCCATGAGTTCGAGCCCCGCGTCGGGCTCTGGGCTGATGGCTCGGAGCCTGGAGCCTGTTTCTGATTCTGTGTCTCCCTCTCTCTCTGCCCCTCCCCCGTTCATGCTCTGTCTCTCTGTCCCAAAAATAAATAAAAAACGTTGAAAAAAAAAATTTTTTTTTAAAGAAAATGAGTCTTGAGTATAAGTCAGTTTTCTGTTTCTTCACAGGTCTACTACAACTTACTTGGTTTTTGTATGCTGGACATTGTCAATGATCCATTGTAGACACCCTGGATTATGTTATGTTCCTCTCAAGAGTGTTTAGTTTGGTTTTAGCAGGCAACTAACTTGGCTGGACTCAAAACTCCCAACTGTGCCCCCTTGTAGAGGGCGACCCCTGAAATTTCCACTCAGTTCTTTGAGCTTCCAGGTGCTGATTTCACTGGGATCTCTGGAGCCTCCTGTGCATGTGTGTAGGTCAGTGGACAGCTGAGGATTTGGACAGAGTTTGTATACAGATTTGGGGACCCATCTCTTCTACAGCTCATGTCTTTCTGGGATTCCCCACCACCACCACGCCTTAATTTTCCAGCAATTTGCATGGAATTCTGTACCCTTGACACCTCAAACTAGTAAGACCACAGCTCTCTACACATTCCCTACCTCCCACACAGATTAGAGAGTGCCTCAGGCAAGAGGCCACAATACAAATTTCACCCAATGTAGCTCCTGTCTCTCAAGTATCAACTCCCCTCACATTTCTGCCTCCTGTTGGGTGCTCTACAGTGCCATCAAATAATTGGAGGTTTTCGGTCTATATTTTGTTCAGATTTTGTCATTGTTATCTCATGGAGGGTTATTCTGCCCAATCTAATCTCCTATTACCACCCCTTTTCCCTTACACTCTTTAACTTTTTTATTCTTCAGAGCACCACCTCAAGGTCAGTATAATCAGTCCTATTTTTAAGCTAAGGAAACCAAGAATTTGAAAAGAAGCATTTTGCCCAAGGTCACACAGCTAGTTCATGGCACAACCAGGATTTGAAACAAACCAGATGACATAACCCTATCCTTGCTGTAATTCCCAGTACTTCCTATATGTCTTTAAGGTGGTTTGGATTCCACCCTAGAGCCCCCTGGAAAATATTCGAGGATGGGAAGAGGTGAGATCCCTGAAAACCCCTATTCAGGCTAGGGCAGTAGTTTTCAACCCACAGTCTCAGAATCATTTGAGAAACTATGAAAAATAGAGATACTAGGCCCCATTTCCTGGAGAGGTATCTCTAGTGGGAGAGACTTGAAATCTACATTTTATACTGTTTCTTAATGATTCTAATGCCCAGGCAGGGTTACAACCCTATCTGGTAAAGGCAAAGTAACCGCCACCAGGATTCTTCTGTCTCTCGCAGCTCAGGATTCTTATTTTTCCATCATGCTTCACCAAGATACTAACACTGGTGTTGACACTGGTTAAGGCTGTGGGCCCTGGAGTCACTCCACTTAGAGTCACATCCCAGCTCTGTCACTTGTCAGCTGTGTGGCCTTGGGCAGGTGGCCCCACCTCTCTGAGCCTCCTGCTTTCTCTTATCTTAAATGTGGATCACAAGAGCACCACCTTCACAGGGCTCTTGTAAGGATTACAGAACCATTTCACAGAGTGCCTGACTCCTGGTAAGCCTTCAGTTGATAGTAACTATTATTATGAAAACCCCCTCCCTTAGCTTTTCTGCTTGCATAAACTGTGCTTTATCACTTATCTAAACCCAGCTTCTAGAGTTAAACTACACCCGTGTTTTCTAAGGTACTTCAAAATCCCCTTCTCCCAAAAGTTAACACAATCTCTGACCTTGCAACCGATCCATTCCCACCCTGAGCAGGAGGCGTTTAAAAAAAATTTTTTTTAATGTTTTATTTATTTTTGAGGGACAGAGAGCGACAGAGAACGAGCAGGGGAGAGGCAGAGAGAGGAAGACACAGAATCCGAAGCAGGCTCCAGACTCTGAGCTGTCAGCTCAGAGCCTGACGCGGCTCGCACTCAGGAACTGTGAGATCAGGACCTGAGCTGGAGTCGGACACTTAACTGACTGAGCCACCCAGGCACCCGCAGCAGGAGGCATTTTAAATTGAGCCCAGAAGGGCACCTGGGTGGCTCAGTCGCTTAAGCGTCTGACTTCCGCTCAGGTCATGATCTTGCGGTTCCTGAGTTTGAGCCCCACGTTGGGCTCTATGCTGACAGCTCAGAGCCTGGAGCCTGCTTCAGATTCTGTGTCTCCCTCTCTCTCTCTCTCTCTCTCTCTCTGCCCCTCCCCTGCTCTCTCTCTCCCTCTCTCTGTCTCTGTCTCTCAAAAATAAATAAATATTAAAAATAATTTATAAATCGAGCCCAGAACTTGAAAGAACTTCTTAGCAGTGACTAAGTAGCCCTTAGCGTCAGGCTGTGCCCCTTCTTGCCTGTGCATTGGACCTTACAGGCCACACCTTCTGTGAAGCCCTGAGTGACAGCTTTGAATACCAGAATGGGGCGTTACAATGGCAAAACCAGATTTACATTGTTGAAACTAACTACCTCTGTTCCCGAGTCAGGCCTGAGTCAGAGTGTCCTAAGGGGAATCCAGGCCTGGCCAAGAAGATCCAAGGAAGGCAAGCTTCTCACACCCTGTTCCTGGACACTGGCTGAACAGCTGGGGGTATGAGAGGACTCACCCGCCACCCTTGAAGCTTGCCCCATCTGGTACACTTCACTACAGGACGCCTGGCCGGGGAAGCCTTTCCAATGTGGCACATGCCCGCCAGAGCATTCCCTCTGCTTCCGTCATATGTCAGGTCTGTAGGTTTCAGGAAACACCGAGGACCGGAAGGGTTCCCACGACTGGTTCCTGGGAAGGAAGGGAAAAGGATCCCCCGTTTTACTGGGGACCCTCTATGTGCCAGATGCTGCACATTCTTTATCGTACTCCATCTGTACCGTGAGGTGTCTGTTTTCCTCAGCACTGAATCCCCAATGCCCAGCAGAATAGGCACTAGGTAAATACTTATTCGTGATAACAGTAAAATAGATACCATTTATTGAGTGGTTATTATATGCCAAGTACTGTTCAAAGGGCTTTATATGTCTTAACTCATGCTGTATTTGCCGAATGAAAAATACGACAACACTATGAGGCTAGACTCTTGATTCCTATTTTACATAAGAGGAAGCTGAAACAAAGAGAAGTGGGTGGGGGGGAGGGAGTCAAAGGGCAGACAGGTAATAAATGAATAGTGGGGCCAGGCTTTGAATCCAGGGAAATGGGGCATCCCAGGAAGTAGAAGGGAGGGTCTGGGTTGAGTGAATGAGATAAAGGTGCAAAGGGAAAAAACCTAGTGGGTTCTGAAGGAGGCATCTCTGAAGAAGAAGGGGCAAAGACCAGCGAATGTTGGTGGGGGCCGATGCCAGCTGGCCACCCCTTAGAGCATATGTTTCACATGCAGCACTACAAACCCAGGCCAGTCCCCTAAGAAATGCTGACATCGTGGGGGCACCCGGGTGGCTCAGTCGCTTAAACCTCTGACTCTTGATTTCGACTCAGGTCATGATCTCACAGTTCGTGGGGTTTGAGTCCAGCATCGGGCTCCAAACTGACAGGGCAGTATCTGCTTGGGATTCTCTCTCTCCCTCTCTCTGCCCCTCCCCTGCTTATGCATTCTCTCTCTGTCTCTCTTAAAATAAATAAACTTAAAAAAAAAAAAAAAAAAGAAGAATGCTGACATCCTGTCCTCAAGGACCACACCCCCTTCCTACAGGAAGAGGGTAGAAATGAACCTTAAATTTCATCACGGCCACAGGGCACAGAGGGGTATGGCTCCTGCCCCAGTGATCACAAGCCCCTGTTTCTGTGCCTCTGGTCAGATCCTCTCCCAGAGTCCTAGAGTCAGGATAGTGTGGGGAGGTGGGGAGTAGCAGGCAGCTTCCCAGCTCCGCCTGAGATGAGTCAAAGGTGACGCCCCTGCCCTGGAGTCTGGGCGTACCTGGGCAGGTAGGAGCACATCGAAAACCCCATCAGTGGTTCAGAGGACACCCACCCACTTGGCCTCATTCTTAGGTGAGACCCCTGGGGTCGTCTTGGTGAGGGGGCTACAGAGCTGGCCTGCCTTCCTGGGCAAGCATTCGGTGGACCTGACTTCTCAGATGGGACAGAGGCCCCAACAGGGCAAGGGCTGGGGTAACACCCAAGAAAAGGAAAAAGCTGTGACCCTTCTGCCCCTAGCTCATCCCCTGGTGACACAAATGGCCAAGTCTGCTCTGGTCACTCAGCCCCACCCACCTCAGCTGCTCCAGTGTATCACATCATTTTCTTCACAACACATTTCACCACAGGATCGACCTTGACCCATCTGATGCACTTGCTTGGTATCTCCCTGCTGCTTTGAAGCTCCTGCTCCCTGTTCACGGTAGGTGTGGAACGGAACTGGGCACAGAGCACGTGCTGAATAGCTGTGGATGAGCCATGAGTATGACAGGACCACGCCTCCACCTACGGTCTTGGTGTCCCAACGGCCCCCCACCAGCACCACCACAGCTGGGCCAGCAGGAAGTCCTGACCCGGACGTGGGTCCCCTTCACCAAGGATTCCAGCCATGCTCTGGGTTCTGGTAGGGGCTGTGGCTCCCTCCGAGGTCCGGGAAGGGAGGAGACGCCTCGGATGCGGCCAGAGCTGCTCCTCGCTGGCTCGAGGCCCCTCTGCCCACTGTCGGTGGGGCTCAGGCGCTGCCCCACTGCTGACTTCCCTTCGGGGCCTGCCTACCTGGGAGGCTTTATGCTCACTCCTCTCTGTGGCCAGTCCCCTGTAGTGTCTCCTGTTGAGCTCCGTCAGAGAGGGGGATCCCTTAGCAGAGCGTTTTGGGCCCCACGTGAACCCCTCCTTGCCTTCACCCCGCAGCCTCCTCATCCCAGAACAAATGAGGGCTATGTGGGGACGAAGAAGGGCAAACGCATCCTCAGACTGTTCCCTGAACACCTGTTCCTAACAATCTCTCAGCCTAGTCCTCTGTCAGGCCCTCTCCGCCTGGTGTCTTCCTCCTGGGATTTTCTCTCTCAGGGGCCTTTCCTCCCTGCATGTAGTTATGTCTACCCCTGCTGACGCTGTTGGGTTGGTGTGACCTTGTCTGAACCCTAGGTTCAGATACCTGGACAGGGTATCAGCTCTTTTCCTTGAGGCCCATGGGTCCCATGCAGATCAGAGGGTGTGTCCAGCCATATTGCAGGAGGTACCATGCCCCCCGCCTCCCACCTAATGTTCCACAGCCATTTGGGAACCAGTCTATTTCTAGCCCACGGGCCCCTCTGGAGGGTACTGTGGCCGGATTGCTCTGCTTTCGCTGAGCCAAAACAGTCCCACCCAAGAACCCAGCAATCAAGAGGCTGGGGGAGAGAAGGTAAATTTTCTAAGCACCCACCATGAGCCAAGCGTCCTGCTGGGCCCTTCCAAACGGAGGGTCTCAGAATCCCCTAACTGTTGAATAAACTTTTGGTGAACACCTACTCTGTGTCACGCTTTATGGACCTCATCTTTTTTTTTACAACATTCTTGGGAAGGATTTTCATCTCAGAGTTGAGGAGACCGAGGGTCCAAGAGGTGAAGGGGCCTTCCTAGGCTTACAGCTGGTACCTGACTCCAGAGTCCATGCTTGTCTCAGCCTGCCACATCCTATCCCCAGTTGTGGCCTTAAGAGACACACTCAAGGGGGCACCTGGGTGGCTTAGTCAGTTAAGCGTCTGACTTTGGCTCAGGTCATGATCCCATGGTTCATGAGTTCGAGCCCCATATCGGGCTCTGTGCTAACAGTACGGAGTCTGCCTGGGATTCTCTCTCTCCCTCTCTCTGCCCTTCCCCCACTTGCACACACACACGCACACACACGCACCTGCACACGCGCTCTCTCTTACTCTCAAAATAAATAAACTTTCTGCTCAAGGAAAACAAGGCATGAATCACAGCACTCTACTCACCGAAACAAGGGGTACAAACCCAAGAGCCTCCGGGGCCCAAACACATCATTTAAATAAGCGAAGCAGTCCAGGCCAACAGGGATGAGTGGAGACCATGGAAAACTGGAGGAGGTCACACCCCGTTGAAAGGCAACAGGTGCTACTCATCTTCTACCAAATGTTAGCACGCGGGACCGTGCGTCAGTGTGGCCAGATCTTCTGATTTTTCAAGAAAATCTGGAAATCTGAAACTTTTATGTAAAATTTACAAACAAAGCATTTCTGGGGCACCTGGGTAGCTCAATCGGTGAAGCATCCGACTCTTGGTTTGGTTTCAGCTCAGTCATGATCTCACGGTTTCATGGGTTCGGGCCCCACATCGGACTCTGCGCTGACGGTGTGGAACCTGCTTGGGATTCTCTCCGTTTCTCTCTCTCTCTCTCTCTCTCTCTCTCTCTGCCCCTCCCCTGCTCCCACTGTCTCTGTCTCTCTCAAAATAAATAACATTAGGGGCGCCAGGGTGGCTCAGTCGGTTGAGCATCCGATGTCGGCTCAGATCATGATCTCACAGTTTGTGAGTTCAAGGCCTGCGTCGAGCTCTGTGCCGATAGCTCAGAGCCTGGAGCCTGCTTCGGATTCTGTGTCTCCCTCTCTCTCTGCCCCTAACCCACTTGTGTTCTGTCTCTGTCTCTCTCAAAAATAAATAAACATTAAAAATAATAGTAACATTAAAAAATAATAAAAGCCATTTGTTTAACACAAACAAACAAAGCATTTTTACTTCTGGCTGTGTCAGGCTGACAATTTGGCCCTCTGAACCAGAAGATGCTCCACAATCTTGGAAAGGATCCCATGTCTATGAATCTGCTGTTTCCAGTTTTGCAATGTGTTTGGGCCCTCAAGATACCCCTCTATCGGGGGAGGGAAGGTTAGAGATGGGAAGACATAAGACACGCACACCCAAAAGGTGTGCAACTCTTGAAGAAAAGACACAGTTAAAAAAAAGAAAAAGGGGCGCCTGGGTGGCTCAGTCGGTTAAGCGTCCGACTTCAGTTCAGGTCGTGATATCGTGGTCCATGAGTTCGAGCCCCGCGTCGGGCTCTGTGCTGACGGCTCAGAGCCTGGAGCCTGTTTCAGATTCTGTGTCTCTCTCTCTCTGACCCTCCCCCGTTCATGCTCTGTCTCTCTCTGTCTCAAAAATAAAGGTTAAAAAAAAAATTTAAAAAAAAAAAAAAAGAAAAAGACACATGGTTGTAACACAGGACTACTTGAAGGTCTGAGCTCATTAGCTGCCAACAACAGAATCCATTTCTAGGTAACTCAGGCAGAAAGGAATTTGTTAGAAGGGTATCTGGAAGCTTAGAGAACCGGTGAGAGAAATAGAAGCAGAAAATTGGCAGAAACCCAGGGGAGGGAGATGGATGGAATGACGCTTAAGGATTTTGCCACAAATAGCCTGTGGCCATCGCTGAGCATCAGAGGCCCCATGAAGCCTAAATCATCTCTCCTCGTAGGCAGCCCTCACCCTGTGCTTCCAGAAGTTCCAGCCAAATGATCCAGCCTGGTGAGAACGAATATCTGATACTTTTATTTCATAGAAAATCTGACGTTTGATCCAGAAGGTGGACCCCTCCCAAACACAGGTATGAGGTTCAGATGCTGGGAAGCCACACGTACACACACCTACCGTCCAACCCATAGTCTAAGCCGGAAGGGGTCTTGAAGAGCCTCTTGTCTTCCACTTTCAGAACGGGGAAACTGAGGCACCAAGCAGGCCAATGGCTTGCTCAAAGCCACACATAGAGCTTGTGGTCAAGCCACACGTTGACCTCCTGACTCGGGCTTTCTAACTGAGCTGTAAAAGGCTTCAGAAGTCACGAGAAAGGAGAGAAATGTGGGGTGTGGCAGGCAAGACGGCATCGCGGTGGCGGGGAGAGAGGAAGGTGAAGGAACATCATAAGAAGGCTTAAGCGGGGTTAGGCCATAAGGGAGAACTAGAGATAATTAATACGAAAGCCGTAGCTTTGTTGTTGGAAATGCAGAGCGTCGGGCCTGGCCTGCATTTCTCACCAGATCCCCAGGTGATCGCGGTGCGTGTGCAAGCCTGAGACGCAGTGCTTTACTCAGTGGGGGGAGAGCCGAGCTATCAAAACAAAACAAAAACCCGAGCTTCAGGAGTGATAATATTCTAGCTCATAAATCAGGGGTTGGGTTCCCAGATAATGTTTGTTTTGTGATTAGGCTTTATAACATATTTCAGGGTTTTGCTCGAGAGTTTCCTCCTCGATGAAGCTTTTTATAGTTGCACCATTCAAAATGCTCCTTCGCCTCTCTCCTGCTTTATTTGTAGTATTTTTTCTTTCTGGAAAGCTTATTACCATCTGAAAGACGAAAAGCGTCCGTGTTTTTGTTTGTGGAGTCTCTGTGTACGAGGTACAGAAGCAGCAGTTGGGTCCGTTTTCATCCCTGCTGTATCCCCGGCATCCACAGCAGGGCTGGTACCCCATAGGTCCTCAATAAGTGTTTTTGGAATGAAGAGGTTACATGGCATACATCAAATATTGTACAATAAAATGGCTTTTAAAATGTAAAAACCATACCTAACAATTAGCGGGCATTGCCACGGGCCAAGTCCTGGGTTGAGCACTTCAGGCACCATTAAGAGCTCACTGAATCCTCATGATGCAGATGAAGGAACGGAGGCTCGGGGAGCACGACATTCGCCCAAGGTCATACAGCTAGGATGTGGCAGCAGCAGAATTCGAACTTAGCAGAGACAGGAGGCCGGAGTGATTCTGGAGGTGAACTGGGGACAGGGTTGGGCTCCAGAAGCAGTGGCACTGAGGTGAGGTCACGGAGGGAAAACGCTCCTCTGAAGCCGGGCTGTGCTGTTTAAGAGCGGGGGGGGGGGGGGGGGGGGGGGGGGGGGGGTTGGCTGGGTGCGGTCGGGTTTGTACCTGGGGACTCTGAAACCACGCTGAGAAGGCCGCATGTGGATTCTGGCAGGTGTCAGTGCTGCCTGGAGCTTGTAATGATGCACTCAGATTACAAGGTGCTGAGGAATGCTGGGAAGGCGGCTCAGAGCCTCATAGACTCACCCTTCCAGTCCCTCCAGAGGCCCAGGAGGGCAAGCTATGTGTAGAATGACAGGCAGCCAAGAAGCCGGCGAGGGGACTCTGAGTCTTTCTGGGGTTACTGGGTGGCTCAGTCGGTTGAGCGTCTAACTCTTGATATCAGTGCAGGTGGTGATCCCAGGGTCGTGGGATCCAACTCCACGCTGAGTATGGAGCCTGCTTAAGATTCTCTCTCTCTCTCTCTCTCTCTCTCTCTGCCTCTCTTCCCTGCTCACGCTCTTGCTCTCTCTCTTAAAAAGGAAAAAAAAAAAAAATCAGACTTTCTGAATCCCAGAGCTGCATGGTCTCTATTCTCTGAGCAGCTCAGACTGTGGAGCCGGGGACTCCCTGCTACGGGCTCTCTGCTTGCGGCTGCTTCTGCTCCCCTGCCAGTATTACATTTGAGGGAAGCAGGGACTCCTACAGAGCCACCCTCTGCCCCACTCTGTCCCCTGAAGTAACCCATCTTCAAAATACATCCCAGATCCAGCCACTTTCTTCCACTGGGTCCGAGTCTCCCTTCCCCTTCTCCCCTCCCCTTCCTTCTGGTTGGGATATAGTTCACATATACGTTAGCCGACGTTCCCTAGAGAAACAACACCGATAGGGGTAGGGATAAAGACAGCGATGGGGTAGGTATCGGTATAGAGACACGCAAGACGAGATGTATGAGGTGCCCGGCTGGCTCAGTCAGAAGAGCGTGTGACTCTTGATCTCAGGGTCGTGAGTTTGAGCCATATTAGGTGTCGAGATTACTTAAATAAGCAAATAAACTTTTTTTAAGAAGGAGATCTATTCTAGGAACTAACTCACATGGTTATAGAGGCTGAGAAGTCCCATGATCTGCCATCTGCAGGAAAGTCCGTGGTATAATTCAATCGGAGTCCGAAAGCCTGAGGACCAGGGGTGTAGATGGTCTAGTTCCGATCTGAGTCCAAAAGGCCCAGAACCAGGGGCACCAGGGTCTGAGGGCAGGAGAAGATAGCCATCCCGGCTCAAGCAGAGAAAGTAAATTCTCCCTTCATCTTTCTGTGCTATTCAGGCCCTCAGCGGGTTGGGTGATGCCCACCCCCATTGAGGAAGGATACTTGCTTTATTCAGCTCATTAATTTAAATACTAATCTCTTCCAGAAAAACCCTCACAAGACAAATCCAGAAGTAACGTTTCACTGGCTACCTGGGCATCGCTTAGCCGAGTTGGCATAACACGTAAGATCAACCATCCCAATGTACTAAAAACTTCACCTTTTAAAATTCAGTGAATTTTAGTATAGTCACCAACTTGGGCCATATCATCACCATCTAACTTCCCAATTATTTTCATCACCCCCAAAAGAACCCCCCTCATCTGTTGGCAATCGCACCCTCCCATTGTCTCTCCCCCTAGCCCTGGTTAACCTCTTATCTAAATTCTGCCTCTAGGATTCGCCTACTCTGGACATTTCATATAAATGGAATCACAGAATACATGGTCTTTTTGTTTCTGGCTTCTTTCACTTAGCGTAAGGTTTTCAAGTTTCATTCACATCGTATCACACGTCAGTACTTCCTCATTTTTTTTTTTTATGGCCAAATATTCCATCGTATGGTTAGACCACATTTTGTGTATCAATTCGCCAGTGGACATTCGTGTTATTTCCAGTTTGGGGGCGTTATG
Organism: Prionailurus bengalensis; assembly: GCF_016509475.1. Classification (NCBI taxonomy): domain Eukaryota; kingdom Metazoa; phylum Chordata; class Mammalia; order Carnivora; family Felidae; genus Prionailurus; species Prionailurus bengalensis. The sequence continues at coordinate 17,000,031 of NC_057356.1, forward strand.
AACAAGGCTACGATGAACACGTGTACAGTTTTTGTGTGGACACCATTACTTCTTGCCTGAATCAGACCACTAACACCCATGCTGGAGTCCAAGCTCCTGCCCTTGGCCCCCAAGGGTCTGTTCTCACAGCAGCCAGAGGGGTCCTTTGAACATGGAAGTCAGGTCATGTCATTCCTTTGTTGTAAACCTCCAGTGGCTCCCCATTACCCTGAGGATAAAGTTGAAGACTCGGCACAATCTGTACCCCACTTCCAGCCCCGCGGTCACCCGAGGGTGTCTGTACTTCTGCTTCCCTGGCTGGGTCTCAGTTCCTCAAACGAGCTATGATCCTTCCCACCTCCATGCTTCTGCAAGTGCTGGCTTTTGGTTGGGAGCATTCTTCCTGCTCCTTCCTCTCTTCTGTCTGCAAACTCCTCATCATCCCTTAGGTCCCCTGGGAAAAATCACTCATGTTTGCAGACAACCTTTCTGTGACCTTGAAGGTGGGGCAATCGGGTTCAGCAGGGCAAGGCTGGGGGGTTTGCCTTGAGGCTGCATTTTGGCAGCTGTAGAAGATGCTGTTGGTATTCTGTTCGGGTCCCTCTTCCCAACATCCATTGTCCAGACACTAGGAGCATTGCTGCTTTTTTCCAGAGAATTGCCTTCATCTAAGGGGTCCTGCCTCACCTAGGAGGTTCCAACACCTCCTACTGCTCCCCCTCCGAGCAGCCTGCAGGCAACGACTGATACAGGGACGCAAAAGACTGGACGTCATGCCTCAGTGTGGGACAAATCTATGGTGTAGTTTAGACTCCAGGGCACCTCGCCCTCTGCCCCAGCTGTGGTAAATCAGGCCAAGGCTAGACTTTCTCTAGCCCCTCTCCCACCCCATCCTGCTTCCCTCACTCCTTCACCGGATCTCAGGCACCTGCCTCAGACTCAGCCTAAGATAATCCCATTTTACGTGAGACTGAAGAATTGTCCATGTCAATATCAAATACATCCCCTCCCGGCTTCTGCTGATGGAAATGATGGGGAGGAAGGCTATGCCCTTCCCCAAGTCCCCTTTGGCACTGACCCTGTGACTGGGCACCCCATCGGTACACCCAAGGCGTCATGCACTTCCCTTTGTGCCCCTACATATTTCACTGGCTTGTTGACCGTCAATTGTCTCTTCCTCACTTGACCTTAAGTTCTCCAAGGGCACAAACCACATCTGTGTCATTTTCTACCTTATCCTCATTATCCACCGGGCACCCTGGGGGAGCTTAACCAATATTTGGTGAAGGGTGTTCCTTGCTTCAGCGCTCATGATACCAAGAGGTGGGAAACAACCTAAACGTCCGTGAAAGGGGAATACCTATCCGTGGTACTTGTCCAAGAAGCCCTGGCCAGCTGGCTTGCTTACCTAGCAGGTAATTGATTTCATTAGGTTCACACGCAGCCGGAAGCTCTGGACCCCAGCTTTCTTGATGCCTTACATGGAGGCCACAGAAGGCAGAGAAATCTCAAGGACCCTCCCAATCATCAGCCACCCACTTAGGAGCCAGCACAGGGCAGAGGAACCGGTGTGGGACTTATTCGGCTATATACATTCCACAGCCACCCCCTCCCATAAAAGTACGCAAACACTTTGACCTAGAAATTCCGTCACTAAGAACGCATCCTAAAGGAAAATGGAGGATTATGCACGAAGGTTTAGCCGGAAGTATATTCACTGAAGGATCACTTCGACGGTGGAGGGAAAGCGGGAACAACCGTCACCGGGCTGGGGGCGGGGGGGGGGGACTCTTGCTGTACTCTTTCTGAACAGCGTGACCTTAATTTACTCAACTTCCCTGGACCTCTGTTTCCTCATCTATAAAACGAGGACACCCGCAGACGCCCTGTGTTAATCAAGATTGGCTCGCTGCTGAAACAAACAACTACGAAGTCTCACTGGCTTAACCCAACCACGGTTCACTTCTCTCTGGCGCCAAGTCTGATGCAGATGTTCCTGGCTGGGTAGACGAGCCTTCTGCCAAGTGATAGACTCAGGGATGGGGTTGCTTTCCATCACAAGGGTCCACCATCTTAAACTCCTTTGTTCCCTTCCATGTGGCCGGGAGAGAGAACGTGAGAGGTGGGGCGGGATGTTTCAGGGCCAGGCAGGGTGGAGTGGACATCCTTTCCAGCCACCCTCATGCTGGCAGCACAAGGCACACGGCCCTCCCTAGATGCAAGGGTGCTTGGAAACGTGGTGTAGCCAGGGTCCAGGAAGGGAAGGGGGTGCGGTGAACCCTCGGCTTTGTTTCCGATCCACGCCTCATGGTGGGGGGGGGGGGCTCCTCTGGATGAATGAATGAGCTTAAATGAAGTAGCACATAGTAGGTACTCAGGCTTTTCCTCGTTCCCTTTCCTTTGTGATTGATTCTAGGTGTGACTGCCCTGACTTTTCAAACACTGGTGCCCTCCAGATAAGTTTTGTGTAAACTGAGGCAAGATGTTTATGCTGGGTGGGGGGAGAGGGGATGGTAAACTGGAGGTCAGGGTGTCCATTTAAAGGAGCCCTAGAGAAGAGGTCCTCCCATCCGCCACTCCACCCTCAACCCACCTAGATGACTCTCCCCCGAAAATTTATATCCTGGGGCACCTGGATGGCTCAGTCGGTGAAGCGTCCGACTTCGGCTCACATCACAGTCTCGTGGTTCGTGGGTTCAAGCCCTGCGTCGGGCTCTGTGCTGACAGCTCAGAGCCTGGAGCCTGCTTCAGATTCTGTGTCTCCCTCTCTCTTTGCCTCTCCCCCATTCATGCTCTGTCTCTGTCTCTGTCTCTGTCTCTGTCTTTCTCTCAAAAATAAACATTGGGGCGCCTGGGTGGCTCAGTCGGTTGAGCGTCCGACTTCGGCTCAGGTCATGATCTCACGGTTCGTGGGTTCAGGCCCTGCGTCAGGCTCTGTGCTGACAGCTCAGAGCCTGGAGCCTGTTTCAGATTCTGTGTCTCCCTCTCTCCCTGCCCTCCCACTCACGTTCTGTCTCCCTCTGTCTCAAAAATAAACAAACATTAAAAAAATTTTTTTAAATAAAAAATAAACATTAAAAATAAATAAATAAATAAAGAACTCTTACCCTCATTAAAAACAAAACAAAACTGTAAATACCATGATGTTTCTCTTCTTCTTAAAGCCTTCAGTGGCTCCCCATTGCTTTTTTTTTTTTAATTTTTTTTCAACGTTTATTTATTTTTGGGACAGAGAGACAGAGCATGAACGGGGGAGGGGCAGAGAGAGAGGGAGACACAGAATCGGAAACAGGCTCCAGGCTCTGAGCCGTCAGCCCAGAGCCCGACGCGGGGCTCGAACTCACGGACCGCGAGATCGTGACCTGAGCTGAAGTCGGACGCTCAACCGACTGCGCCACCCAGGCGCCCCTCCCCATTGCTTTAAGGGCCAATCTAAACCCTCTCCCTGCTCGTGGGGTCTGGCCCCAGCTCACTTCTCCAGCCTCCTCGCCCTTCGTGGCTTTCTTCATCCTGTCCACACTTCCTGAATTTCCAGAACGTGCCTTGTTCCACACAGCCTTTCCACGCTATGGAGAGGCCCGCCCGGCACTTCCTCAGGAAAATCTCTCTCTCTGACTCCCCATTCCAGACGCGGTTCCACGGGCCCTACCCTCATGGACTCTCGCTGCTTTTTCTCCATGGTGACGAGCTACTTTCGTGATTTAACACTGGTCTCTCCCACCAGGCTGTAAGCTCAAGGGGGTGGGATTAGCGTTCATTTATTTACCACTGTAAGTACCCAGTCCTTTATTTTCCTCACCTGTAAAATGGGGGTGATAACTGCTAACGACTGAATGTTTGCCTCCCCTCACTTAAATTCACAGATTCACAAGTTGAAGCCCTAATCCGCAGTGAATGGTATTTGAAGATAAGGCCTTTACAGAAGTAAGTAAGGTCAAATGAGGTCATGAGGATGGGGCTCTGCTCCAATGGGATTAGTGTCCTTCTAAGAGACACCAGAGAGCTCATTCTCTCCCGCAAAAAGGACAGGTGAACACGTGGTGAGGAAGTAGCCACCTGCAAGTCTGGAAAAGAGCCCCCAGAATGAAACCTACCTTGGAGCGTCTGGTTGACTCAGTCAGTGGAGTGTGAGACTCTTGATCTCGGGGTCGTGAGTTCAAGTCCCACACTGGATGTAGAGATTGCTTAAAAATAAAATCCTAAAAAAAAAAAAAAAAAAAAAAAAAAAAGAATGAAACATACCTTTCTGGCACCTTGATCTTGGACTTCCAGCCTCCAGAACTGGGAGAAATAACATTTCTGTTGCTTAAGCCACCTAGTTTGTTATGGCAGCTGGAATGGGCCAGGTATAACAGAATCCACCTAAATCACTTTTTTCCAGAACTAATTAATACCTATAAAACACTTAACACTGTGCCTGGCATCTAGTTACACTGTTAAACTGCTCAACACCAGATGTAAATATTTGTGGAATGAATAAACAAATCCTTTTCTGCAAGTTTGAGCTCTTATGCGACGGTTTCCTTAAAGTGAACCTGCCTGCATTACCATCCCAGAATATTCAGACACAGATGAACTCCGTAAAAAAGGACCTTATTGGGGCGCCTGAGTGGCCCCGCTGGTCGAGCATCTGACTCTCGGTTTTGGCTCAGGTCATGATTTCAGGGTTCGTGGGTTTGAGCCCCACATCGGGTTCTATACCGGCAGTATGGAGCCTGCTTGAGATTCTCTCTTTTTCTCACTGCCCCTCCCCTGCTCTCTCTCTCAAAAATAAATAAATAAACATAAAAGAAAGGAATTTATCAACAAAAATACAGTCTTAAGAGGCTGTGTGTCAACTCTTGGTTTTTTTGGTTTTGTTTTTGTTTTTTAGAATGCCCACCAGAGGGCTCCCTGAGGTCTTTCTCCTTCCAGATCATGATTGGCCCCCCGGGAAAGGACCACTACGGGAAGGTAGAGAAGCTGTGTTCTCATTGGGCTTACCCCACGGGAGTAAACAAGTATATAAACGAAATTGTTCAGTATGTGCTCGGTGTTGCCTGACTTCTCTCGCTCAGCATAATAACTTTGAGATTCATTCACGTAGTTGTGCCTGAACGAGTCGTTCGCGAGTCATACTCGATTGCATGGAGAGTACACACTTTGTCCACTGGTTGATGGTCTCTTGGTCCACCTCTCATTTTTGGCTACTACGAACATTTGTGGCACACGTTTACATGTGGGCAGGTGTTTTCCTTTGTCATGGGTAAATACCTAGAAGTGGAGTGGGTAGATCAGAGGGTAGTTATGTACTGAACTTTTAAAGAAACTACAAGCTACTTTCCAAAGTGGTTGTACCCCCTTATGTTTCTAACAGCAGTGCACCAGGGCTCCAGAAGCTCCGTGTCCTTGTCAGCACTTGTTACGGTCAGTCTTTTTAATTGAAGCCACTCAAATAGGTAAGCACTTTTTCTTTTTTTTAACGTTTATTTATTTTTGAGACAGAGAGAGACAGAGCATGAACCGGGGAGGGCCAGAGAGAGAGAGGGAGACACAGAATCTGAAACAGGCTCCAGGCTCCGAGCTGTCAGCACAGAGCCCGACGCGGGGCTCGAACTCACGAACCGCGAGATCATGACCTGAGCCGAAGTCGGACGCTTAACCGACTGAGCCACCCAGGCGCCCCAGTAAGCACTTTTTCTATGCAGAGCAAGGCTTCTTTAAAACACAGTTTCTCGGGGCACCTGCGTGGCTCAGTCAGAGGAGCATGTGACTCTTGATCTCGGGGTTGGGAGTTCAAGTCCCACGTTGGGTATAGAGATGACAAAAAAGAAATAAACAAAAAAAGATGAGGAGGGAAAGAGTATGAATAATCACACCTAGGTAATAATATACTAGCTCATCTCACCCTCATATAAACCCCAAGGGATTATAAAGATCTTTAACCAAATTGCAGGGAGGAAGAAACAGGCTCGGAGAGAAAATGACTTGCCCCAGGTCACACAGCCAGATCCAGGATTTGAATCCAGACCCACCTGGTTCAAAAGTTTGTGTTTGCTCCTCTCCTACAGACGCCACTGTTTTGGATGCCATGATCTTAGAAGATCCCCACCTCGCTCCAGAGGTAACAAAAGCGGGGCGGGGCGGGGCGGGGCGGGGCAGGGCAGGGCAGGGCGGGGCGGGGGGAGGGGGGGATGGAAATTAGGGCCTTTTAGCCCGGAAGAGAAAACTAGCAGTGGTGTGAAAATAGTCTTCAGACATTTGAGGGACTGTATTTGACCCAGAACACATCACTTTTTTTTTAACTCTCCCTTCCTCTAGATGATAAAAATGTTTTCAACCAATCGTGTGATAATCGACAAAGATCATCATTTCTCGATTCATTCTTTCATTTTAAAACAGTCAACGGTTAGGAAGTAGGAATCCATTTCAATTCTAAAGACACTGTTGAATTGAGTGAAAACACCATGCATGAACTAAAATCAGCACTGACCACCAAGAGTGTTCCATCTTGCTGTTCACACGGTGCTTCGCGGTGTTAAATGTTGGAAACAAAAATTCCAAGTGGCCACGTAAAATGACCAAATTCGAGGTAGGCTGAGTTCTGTTACTTCGTCTGTATAGTCACTGTATTCTGCTTTTTTTTTTTTTTAACCCAATGACTTTCTATTATTACAAACTTGCTCTTGAAACCAAGATAGCTGAGACCAGCCATGCCACCAGCTGTATAACTGGAATTCTCCGAATTAAGTTCCCTACGAGTACTCTATGATGTTTATTTAAAAAAAAAAAAAAGGTAAGTTATTTCAAAGTGCTAGGTTTACATTTATATTACTTGTGTTCTATTTTTAAAAAGGTTTTTTTTAACGTTAATGTATTATTGAGAGACAGAGACAGGGCAGAGAGAAGAGGAGACAGAATCCGAAGCAGGCTCCAGGCTCCCAGCTGTCAGCACAGAGCCCGACACGGGGCTCGAACTCACAAATCTCGAGATCATGACGTGAGCCCAAGTCGCGCTTAATAGACTGAGCCACCCAGGCGCCCCTACTTGTGTTCTATTTTAATTTATAGTGTGCACTTGTTATATAATCATTTATGTTATTAAAACCCAGCAGTAATTAAAGCAATTGTTTATTTTATTTTTTAAAGATTTTATGTAGAAATTTTTTTAATGTTTACTTATTTTTTTTAATTTTTTAAATTCCTTTTTTTAATGTTTATTTATTTTTGAGAGAGACAGAGACAGAGCTTGAGCGGGGGAGGGGCAGAGAGAGAGGGAGACACAGAATCCGAAACAGGCTCCAGGCTCCGAGCTGTCAGCACAGAGCCCGACGCGGGGCTCGAACCCACGGACCGTGAGATCATGGCCTGAGCCGAAGTCGGACGCCCAACCGACCGAGCCACCCAGGCGCCCCTTTAAAGATTTTATTTTTAAGTAATCCCTGCATTACTTATCTCAAGCTCACAACCCTGAGGTCAAGGGTCGCATGCTCCACCTTGACTGAGCCAACCGGAAGCCCCAGCAGCAATTGTTTTCAGAACAATTCAACCAACTCAGAGGGGAAAGTATTTTATCACTCACATTGGTGAGAACTTCTGTTGCATTTTGGTAATAAAAAACTTCTACTGCACTTTGATAAAAACTAACTTTTAGCTGCTTTCCCATTATGTTAAAATTCTCTACACGAAATGTTCCCCTTTGTTGATAGCTGTTTCCATTGCCCCGCCAGTGGTACATGACCGGTCCCATGGACGAGAGACTGGCCATCTCAGGTGGCATAGAGGGTAGGACCCAGGTGGGTGGCTGTGTATAGCTGTGCAACCTTGACTTTCCTGAACCTCAGTTTCATCATGGCTAAAATGAGCATTTCATAACGTCTCTTTAAAAAAAATTTTTTTTTCAACGTTTATTTATTTTTGGGACAGAGAGAGACAGAGCATGAACGGGGGAGGGGCAGAGAGAGAGGGAGACACAGAATCGGAAACAGGCTCCAGGCTCTGACCCATCAGCCCAGAGCCCGACGCGGGGCTCGAACTCCCGGACCGCGAGATCGTGACCTGGCTGAAGTCGGAGGCTTAACCGACTGAGCCACCCAGGCGCCCCCATAACGTCTCTTTTAAAGGACAGCTGAGGGGCACTTGCGTGGCTCAGTCTGTTAAGCGTTCTCCTTCGGCTCAGGGCATGATCTCGCGGTTCGTGGGTTTGAACCCCACATCAGCACAGAGCTGTTTGGGATTCTCTGTCTCTCCCTCTCTCTCTGCCCCTCCCCCACTTGCTTATGCAAGCTCTCTCTCTCTCAAAACAAATAAACTCAGGGACGCCTGGGTGACTCAGTTAAGCGTCCGACTTCGGCTCAGGTCATGATCTCACGGTTCGTGGGTTCGAGCCCCGCATCAGACTCTGTGCTGACAGCTCGGAGCCTGGAGCCTGTTTCAGATTCTGTGTCTCCCTCTCTCTCTCTGCTTCACCCCTGCTCCTGCTCTGTCTCTCTCTCCCTCAAAAATAAATGACAAACATTTTTAAAAATTAAAAAAAAAAATTTTTAAGAAAAAACCAAAATTTTTTCTTTAATTTATAAATAAATAAATAAAGGACAGCTGTGAGATCCAATGGCCTAATGCACGTGTAGATGCTTGCTCTGTCCATTGGGTTGATCCCTTTCCTTTGGGGGTCATAACAGAAGAGACTCCGGTCTTACTGATCTTTATCGCAGATGGGGACTCCTGAGTCCATATTGTCCTTGTCATCTTATTACCCACAGCGTGACTTGCAGTCCCACTGACGAGGGCTTTCTTTCCCTCTCCCTGACCTCATGCCGCCTCACCTACCTTCCTCCGAAGCCACCCACACGCCTGGACCTTGAGTATGGTGGTGAAGACCTTAAGGCAGTGGTTCTCCAGTTTGAGCCTGCTTCAGAATCCCCTGCAGGGCTTAGGAAACGCTGGCTCCCTGGGTTGGCTGGAAGATTTGCATTTCTAACAGGTTCTCAGGTGAAGCGGATGCAGATGCCGCTGGTCCTTACCTGCATTTTGTGAACCACTGGCCTAAGTCAATTGTGGTAATTCTTTCTCCTTTCGCCCTCAATTGATTCAGAGCTGGCCTAACCAAAACGGTGTAAACAGCTCTTCCTTCTGCTTCTTCCCCCTCTAGGCCAACATGCCTCAGTGAGTGGTGGCAGCCACTTTGTGACCATGAGGGGAATCGCCAATCAGGGAGTCTCGTGCTATGGACGGCTGAGAAGGAACATGGCGAGAACCTGAGGTCCTAATGTTGCCATGGAGTTGTCCTTAGCTGCCCTGGGGAAGGCTGTGGATGGATAAGTTTTCTGGGGAGAAGATGGAGAACTGATTTGATTTGATTTGATTTGAGGTTTGTTTGTTTAATTTATTTATAATCCCAAGCAGGTTCCACGCTCCACACGGAGCCAGACTCGGGCTTGATCTCACGATCAAGAGATCATGACCCGAGGGGCGCCTGGGTGGCGCAGTCGGTTAAGCGTCCGACTTCAGCCAGGTCACGATCTCGCGGTCCGGGAGTTCGAGCCCCGCGTCAGGCTCTGGGCTGATGGCTCAGAGCCTGGAGCCTGTTTCTGATTCTGTGTCTCCCTCTCTCTCTGCCCCTCCCCCGTTCATGCTCTGTCTCTCTCTGTCCCAAAAATGAATAAACGTTGAAAAAAAAATTAAAAAAAAAAAAAAGAGATCATGACCCGAGATCATGACCTGAGCTGAAATCAAGAGCCAGACGCTTAACTTGACTGAGCCACCCAGGCGCCCTGGAGAATTTTAATCCAGGCTAAAAATCATCCTTTATAGCTTTAACTTTGCTTCCCTTGTTTCCAGAACTACACTTTTGATCAGCCTTGGCCTTTTCATTTTTTTTTTTCCATTTCCCTGTTCATTCCTGAAATATAAAAAGGGCAAAAGTGAGGGTGGCCTGGGGACCCCCAAACTTGCAGCCGGTGTGAGATGAGGGTGGTCTTGTGGAAGATTGTGTCCCTCTCCTTGAGTTTTGCCAACTCATTGCAGAAGGGTCTGGCCATCCACCTAAAATAACACCTCCTTTCCTTGCAATTTGGGGCAGGTATGAATTTCCACCACAGATGCTAGGGAACAACACTTTATTTTTCTGAAATTTTCCAATTATTCCTGACCCAAGACTTGTCTGTGTTCAGAGGACGGCGTTTCACGCTGGGTCATAACTCGGCTTCCTCTTTTCAGTCTGGTACAAAAGGTTGCGGGATTTTTGGTTGAGAGGGGCCTTCTGGCCTTTGGTCTACACTGGTTACACTAATACGCCCTCCGTTCAAGCCTGTGGAACCCCCCCCCCGCCAAGGCTGGCAAGACCCTGTGCCAAGCTTTGGTGCAGGTGTCTTGGTTCAGACCGGCCGCTCCCTACCCAGGATCAAGCCTCCTGGGGTTTTGCCTCCATCGCCGATCCTCAGGCCCCCCAAATCTTGGGATAGCTTCCACTCCCCAGAGGATGGGCTCTGTGTCAGCCATCATCTCTCCCAGCTCCTTCTCCCGCCAACCTGCCTGGAGGGTCCCGAGTAATCTCCTTTCAATGGGCCTTTAGAACCGGCGCTGGCCTCTCTTCTCTGTGGGGGGCGTGACCCTGGAGTTGTGCAAAATGGCAGCCCTGTGATGTTCCCTTCCTCCCCGCCCGCCTACTTCTGTCTCCTACCTTTGCACAGCTCCCGCCCTCCCCTCCTCCTGCCACTCTGGCCATCACCCATTTCTGTAAAGGTGTCAGAGTCCCCACCGAAGCCCCTTTTTGTAAATTGCTAAGTGCGCAGTTCTGGGAGTCTGCTGACTATCAAAAGCCTTTCTTCTCGGAGTTTCTGCTGACTCGCAGAGGGGAACAGAGGGACTTTGGTCTCACCATCTGTTGACTCCTCTGGGGGCAGGAGCGCGGGGAGGATGGGGTCGGCTGGAGCGACGGGGGTTTCCATGCCAGAGAGGGGCGGCCAGTCTTCTCTCAGTGTATTTACAATCAAACCTATCTCAAACCACAGAGATTAATTTCCTTCTGAAAACATTCCCCCCCCCAGTCTTCTGCTTGGAAATTAATATTTCCCCAAGTCACAGCATTTTGATTCCATTTCAGGAGAACCAGTAACCCTGACCTTATTATGCTAAGGGAACATTCCCCCTCCCTGCTTGGGGTCACATTACAAAGACTTCTCACATCAGCTGCTCACAGTTAAGGGGCCATGCCCAAATGGCTCCTCTGTGTGTGTGTGTGTGTGTGTGTGTGTGTTTCCCTGGCTACGGAAGGGGCAGAGGTCAATCTGGTTTGACCAGGCCACACTTACGAATCGAGTGGCACTGTGTCTGGCACATAGTAAGCGCGGAATACATGGAGGTGTTATTGTTATCATTTGTAGCTAGTTACGCACCCAATATGCTTTGTTTCCATTTCTCCTTAGTAACAGGATCCTGATCTTGTCTAAAGGCCTATCCCTGCTACTCTTACATCTAGGTGTGGCCACGTGACTGCATTTTGTTCAGTGAACTGTAGGTAGTAGATGTACTGTGTGAGACTCTAGGAGTCTCAGCCTTTAATTCGGTTCTGACGCTAACTACCCAGGGTTGGTGCAGAGCCCATAGACTAAGGGCTCAGTCCCGCCATACTGCCCCCACCTCGGACGCCAGTCACAGGTACTGGGTTCCCAGGGTACCCACGCTTCTGTCCGGCTTGGCCTCAAATCAGAAGCTCCCAGGACCCTGTCCTTAGGCTCAGTATTCTGTTGTAACGGCTCATAGGATTCAGGGAAACATTTTACTCACTATCACTGGTTTATTGGAAAGGATATTATAAACGATGCAGGTAAGCAGCAGGAGGAAGAGGCACATAGGGCGGGATTTGAAATGGTCCCAAGTACAGAAGCTTCTGTCCCCATGGAGTTGGGGGGCACCACCCTTGTGGTGCATGGATATGTTCACCAACCCGCCAAGCTCTCCCAACGCTCTCTCGTTTAGGGTTTTAATGGAGGTTTCGTTATGTGGGTATGGGTGGTTGAATCATTGGCCTTTGAGGATTAGCTCAGTGGGCAGCCCCTCGTCCCTCCTCAGAGGTCAGGGGTGGGGGTGAGGAAGGTGGGGCTGAAATTTCCAATCCTCTAATCCTGAGTTGGTCTTTCTGGTGGTGAGCCCCCATAGTGCCCCTCCTCCCTCTCCACTCCCCCCCCCCCCCCGCTCCCCCCCAGCCATCAGTCATCTCCTTAACATACAAAAAGACAGTTTTGTCACTCTGGAGATTCCAAAGATCTTGGAAGGTCTGAAGTCTGGAACCCGGGACTAAGGTCAAAGATTGTAACAGAAGATATTCCTATCACCCCATCACTCCATTTTACAAGGATTTAGGGGCTCTGCCAGAATCCAGGGACGAGGACCAAATATATTTTTCTTACATCATCAAAATCACAGTCACCTCGGGGCGCCTGGGTGGCTCGGTCGGTGGAGCATCCGACTTCAGCTCAGGTCACGATCTCAACGGCTTGTGAGTTCGAGCCCCACGTCGGGCTCTGTGCTGACCGCTCAGAGCCTGGAGCCTGCTTCCGATTCTGTGTCTCCCTCTCTCTCTGCTCCTACGCAACTCGTGCTCTGTCTCTCTCTCTCAAAAATAAATAAACATTAAAAAAATTTTTTAAAAATCACAGTCACCTCCATTGTGTGGTGGTCTGGTCTGCCCTGCAGCGGTGATCTCCGGTCTCCACTCTGCTCTGTGTCCCGGGGAGTCTTCCTGTCCCTGGTGGTGGCCTGGGACAGGTGGGGAGACCCTGGGGCAGGTGGGGAGACCACACTGGAGTGGAGGTGGAGGTATTTACTGCCCTCCCACCTCCTGGCTTGGAGTCACCTGGTTCCGGCCTCTCAGGACAGCCCTTTCCAAAGCACCGAAGGCCATTCCCACCCCTCACGTGTCCAGGCTGCCGACCGGCCCCAGCCCCAGCCCCCACCCAGGTACTCCGTCCCTCGGGTTTTTCTACATCTCCCACTTTGGTAAAGAGCCCCTTTACGGACAGTCTCATCATCTAATTTGAGAATGCCAGCTGGATCCTGCCAAGGTGCCGTAAAAAGGAAACAGCACAGAAGAGAAGACTTCATCCCACCTTATCCTCCAGTCCTTGGGTTTCCCCCCCCCCCCACCCCCAGAAACAACCAGTGTTCCCAGGCTCCTTTGTCTCCATCCACCCAGAATCAGAATCACAGGCTTTTGGTTTATTTGTCCTGGGTCATCAATGACTCGCGAAGCGTGAGGCCCACCGAGGCATGTGAATGGATGTGACTCCAATGCCAGACCCCGGGGACACCTGCTTGAGTTTGATGGAGCAGTTCCTTCATGTCCCTTCTCCTCACAGGGGCTCCGTTTTCAGTGGGTGGAGTCCAGAAGCTACGGCTTTCTGGAATTGCCCATGTCCTGTACTGAGGCTGTGACTAATTGACATTTGTCCATCAGCGATGCCGGGGCATCGGCACTTCCTGGTCCCCCGAATTCAGGCGCATGGGGGCCAATCTGGGAAAACTTGTAGGGCGAGGACTCTCGCCTGCACCTGCTTTCCACCCCTCAGCTGCTCTTTGGACTTGCTCAGCTGATTGGTCGACTCTTCTCCAAAGAAGCCAAGGGCCAATGTTCGTGGCTCCCGAAGGACACGGTAGTTTCGTCACCCTGAGGCCATTTCATCCTGGGGCCCAGAGCCAGGCTTCCTGGACCCCAATTTCAGCTGTCACTTCTAGCTGGGAGACCTTGGGCAAGTTGCTTAACCTCTCTGGGCCTGTCTCCTCATCTGTGAAAGGGGGAGAATAATACAACCTATTTCACAGGGTTATTGTGAGGGTTGAAGGAGCCGATAAAGTAAAGCACTAAACGTGAGGCTTGGCACATGGTACATATTAGCTATTTTTGCTGGGAGGAAAACCAACATGTCAACGCCTGCTTGTCGTATAGATTAGTTCACCGAATTTATCTTATTGAATTATCCCACCCACCCTGGGAGGCCCACATCATCCCTACTTTGCAGGTAAGGAAATTGAGGCTGGACCTGCTTCTGGAACTTGTTCAGCCACGCAGCTGGTACATAGAAGAGCTTTGCAACAGTTTACTCTGCGGCCAGCACCGTTGCCTCGCCCTGGGGCGGCCGAGCGAAGTCCTGGCTAATGTATTCATTTGCTTACTCTGATTCCTGTCTTTGTATTCTAGTAAGTGTCCCTGGGCTTCGACTTTGCTCCTAAGGGGGGCAGAAGCCACATCTGAGACACCCGGGCAGCTGTGTGAGGCAGTTTCTTCTCCAACTTGCTTGATCCCGAGAAAATGGCCCAAGGTCTTGTTCAGAGAAGAGATTCTCTGTCATTTCTGCCAGAGTCCGATTCAGGAACAATGCGGGCGGGGCCTTGGAATCCGGACCTCTTTTACTCTGGGACTGGGGAGTTCATAGAATTTTTTTTTTTTTTTTTTTTTTTTGGCAATTTTTGCTGCGTGGAAGTAGAGCGCCCTCTGCTGTCAATGACGAGGATGACATCGAAACAGACGAAGGCACTCTGAGCAGGCCCCCCCCACCACACCCCCTCTTCCACTGGTGTTTTTCAGCCTCACCTCTTGGTTCTACCCTGAAGGGCCCCTATGTGCCCATATCAGAACCGGGCAGGGGCAAGGGGGGTAAAAAGGTCAGGGTTCTCCTGCTTTCGCAGAGCTTACAATCTAGTTTCACTGACAAGGTACCTTCAGAAAATCCTAGGAAACGGGTTCAGAAATCGTACTGGACTCCATCCCACGGGTACTGCCTGGGCATGTGCTGTGTATAGACCCCAGGAGTGTAGAATCAGAATGTATGAGCTCTGGGTGCCCAGTAGTAGACATACCGTGGGCTTTGCCACCAGGTGGGGATCCAGAGCCGAACACCTGAGATGGGGAACAAAACCCTGGGTGCCACCATAGCCTGGGGAGCCTGGCTCTTTGGGGGGGGGGGGTAGGTAGGAGTTACCAATCAAATAAAAATAACTTTATATTAGGGCGTCTGGTTGGCTCAGTTGGTAGAACAAGCAACTCTTGATCTCAGGAGGTCCTGAGTTCAAGCCACACGTTGGGCGTAGATATTACTTTTAAAAAATTTTATTATTTTGGGGCACCTGGGTGGCTCAGTCGGTTAAGCGTCCGATTTCAGCTCCGGTCATGATCTCGAGGTCCTTGAGTTCAAGCCTCATGTGGGGCTCTGTGCTGACAGCTCGGAGCCTGAAGCCTCCTTCGGATTCTGTGTCTCCCTCTCTCTCTGCCCCTCCCCCATTCACGCTCTGGCTCTCAAAAAAAAAAAAAAAGGAATAAATATTAAAAGAAATTTTAAAACATTTATTATTTTAAAAATGTTTATTTGTTTTTGAGAGAGAGAGAGAGAGAGAGCAGGGGAGGGGCAGTGAGAGAGGGAGACAGAATCCCAAGCAGGCTCTGTGCTGTCAGTGCAGAGCCTGACGTGGGGCTTGAACTCACGAACCGTGAGATCATGACCTGAGCTGAAACCAAGAGTTGGACGCTTAACCGACGGAGCCACCCAGGCGCCCCCCAAAAACATTCTTTTTGATATAAAAAGTAAATATTCATGTTAAACTATTCAAATCATACAGAAAAGAATAAGCAAGAGAGTAAAAATTACCTGAAATCCCACTATCTAGACTGCAGATACATCTTTGGAGGCCATCTTCCCATAACCGCTCGCCGTGGTTTACACCGACACACGTACACACACCAAATCACTTCATTTTAAGTGTGGTGTCTTTTTTTTTTTTTTTTAAGTTTATTTATTTATTTAAGGGCTTACGTATTTGGGCCACACTCCGGATCTACTAAAAATCAAACCCTTTGAAGGTGCAGTCAGGAACCTGTATTTCTAACCCTCAGTCCGGGGGGTATCCTGGTCCTGCTCCAGGGAGGTTAGGGAAGGCTGGCTAGTGAAGGCTTCTGTTGCTAATGGCAATAGAAGGGGTCAGAAGGAGCCCCGGGAGGATCTTCAGGACAGGTTAACAGGTGGAGGTGTCCAGGTAGAGGAAACAGCTTGCGCAAGAGCGTAGATGTGAGAGTTGCGGACGTGCTCCGGAAGTGGCCGATAGTGTGGCTGGTTAGAGGGTGGAGTTGAGGAAGGACGGCCTTGAATGCCGGAATCAGGGCTTAGCAGTCAAAGGGGATGGGCGACAGGGCCTCGTATGGGAAGAACTTTTGCAAAAGAAGAGAAAGCCTGGCCAAGGGGAGGGGGGCACTCGTGTTCATAACCATGTGACAACACTCTTCCGGTGGGGGGTGTGCTTACAACGTGCCTGTCACAGTGCCTCCCGTGTATTATCTCATTAATCTTCCTGCCAACTCACAGGGCAGATAGTATTTTCACCTCCACGTCAGCGAAGAGGAAACCGAGGCACAGAGATGATAAGCAAGTGGCCCAAGGTCACACAGCTGGTAAGTGGCAGAGCCAGGCTCAAACCCAGGCAGCCACGAGTGGAGTCCGTGCTCTTGACCACTGTTTTATTCCTTGGCACCTTAGTCTCTTCATCTGCAAAACCAGCTCGAAAGTGTCAAGGCCGAGAGGCAGAATCGCCCAGAACCACCACCACCACCAAAGTAACAGTAACAGGGGTTTGGTGAGAGCAAACTGCCTCAAAAAAAAAGAGGTAGCGGGGCACCTGGGTGGCTCGGTCGGTTGAGTGTCTGACTTCGGCTCAGGTCATGATCTCAGGGTTTGTGAGTTCGAGCGCCTCTTTGGGCTCACTGCTGCCAGCATGGAGCCTGCTTTGGATCCTCTGTCCCCCTCTCTCTCTGCTCCTCCCCCGGCTCATGCTCTGGTGAGTGCACATGCTCTCTTTCTCTCTCTCTCTCAAAAGAAAAAAAAAAAAAAAAAAGGTAGCATGGAATAGTGGTTAGAGCTTGGACTCTGGCATCCGGGGGACTTGGATTCAAATCCTAGCTCTGCTATGCACCAGCTGGACAGGTTACATATCTTCCCAGAGCCCTGGTTTCCTCAGCTGTAAAATGGGATAGACGTCCCTACCTCCTGAGGCTGTTGAGGTGTTAAAGGAGAAAGCGGACGAACATTGCATACGCCAGCCACTGTTCAATAAAGGTTAAAGGGTAGAGGGGCTGGGAGGAAGAAGAGTCTGAGTCTGAATAGAGGGGGACCCTGAGATGGGGGTGGTAACTGATTTCCAAGAGAGCGCGGAGATTGGCTGAAAGGGCACCCCTCTTGTGCTGTCTCTGATGGCCAAGGGGGAAGCCTTATGCTTTCCCTGAACTTTGGCCTTGCAAATCGCTGCTCACCGAGTGGGGCAGAATGGCGATAAAGCTCACAGCTACTGAGCTGAGTGTACGGAGTACCTACCGTGTCCACGTCGCTCCGTTATTAGGTGGGCAGGTCTCAGACTGCGCGCAGGTGCCCCAGGGGACCGCAGACCAGTTCAGAAGCTTTTTGAGAGGTCCACAGCGACACCTGCCGGACACCTTGAAAACTGCTAGCTCTAGGTAGTTCGCATTTTCAATGTCGGAGCTTCATTCCTTCGGATGATGTTGCAACTCGGTAGAGCTGGGTTGATGGCAGTTTCGATAAAAAACAAGTATAATGCGAAAATTACTGTGGAGCAGGAAATTAGGATGGTAATGACCAATGTAATTCCAAGGGTTGAGTTGTTGAGAGTCCAGCAAGCTCTCGTTCCATTAGGGTGTATTTAGGATTATTCAGGAAGGAACTAAAATATTACTCTTTCTTTCAGCTTTTGTGTATTTTGCAAGTGGCTACCAAGTTGTTAGAACATGCAGATTTAAGACTTGTTTTGACCTTAGGGGCGCCTGGGTGGCTCAGTCAGTTAAGCGTCTGACCTCGGCTCAGGTCATGATCTCACGGTTGGTGGGTTCGAGCCCCACATCAGGCTCTGTGCTGACAGCTCAGAGCCTGGAGCCGCTTCAGATTCGGTGTCTCCCTCTTTCTCTGCCCCTCCCTGCTTGTGCTCTGCCTCTCTCTCTCCACAATAAATAAACATTAAACAAAATTTTTTAAAAAAGGGTTGTCTTGACTTAACGTAACGGCTAGGTTTGGTTTTGGTTTTGATGTTTTGTTTTGTTTCGCACGGGTGGGAGTAGGAGGTGCCCTGAAAAAGTTTCTGAGACCCCGGGGGTGCCTCAAACCAAGAAAGTTTGGGATCTCTGCATTGCGCGCTTTACGAAAAGTCATCTTAAGCAACCCTAGGAGACCCATACCTCGTCAAGAAAGGCTAAGGTGGCCCGAGGCCAGCCAGGGGTGGGGGTCGGAGTGCTGTCAGTGACAAAGTACGTCCTGTGTCATTCTCTAGAAGGCGAACAGCTCCTCAATTTAGCTTTATCTCCCGATGGTGGGGAAGGGCAGCCCTTTCTGCTCGTTGTTCCTTCGTCCCTGTGGAAAAGCAGGGTCAGGTTCCTGACGTTCCCCTTCTTATTCACACCAGGGAGCCCTACTCAGGGGACCCAGGACAGCAGCCTCTGTGGGTACTGGGACCGGAAGCTCCCTGGAGGCTCTGCCACCCCATCCCCCCCCCCCCCCCCCCCCCCAAACCCACCTTCAGTTCAGAGTCCCAGGCTCAGCCGCCAGGCTGCGCAGGACACAGCAGTTAGAATTCAAAAGTGGTTCGAAGAATCCAGGCCCCGCCCTCCGGGTTCCTCCTGGGTGAAAGGTCGCCACGCGGAGCTGCAGGCGGCCTCCCGGCAGGGGATAGCGGCCAGGAAAACCATGAGACCATGAAGGGGCAGCACACCGCATCCTGTCCTTCAGCTTGGACTTGAGAATCCGGCCCCGCCCCCGCAGCGAGCTGCCCGCTCCCCAGAACAACCTGCATCGGAGGAGAAGCCCTGGAGGAAAGGCGGGGTCCCACTTTCCCAAGGGGCAACTGCCAGCCTCATCCTGCGCAGGCGGGCTGTTGGCTCTGGGGGACTCTGAACCAGTCATTTAACCCCTCTGAGCCCGTTTCCCCCCTGCAGATGGGAACAGCAGCACCTACTAGGCGGAGTTGTTCTAAGAATTGAATGCATTATTAAAGCCTCTGCTCAGCGCAGAGCTAAGTATGCATGGTCCTTGCGCAGTGAAATTTAGCTAGCGATTCACTCTCAACAAATATTTATTGAGCACCTACTGTGTGTATGTACATTCTAAGCACTGGGAATACAGCAGGGCACAAGCCAGGCAAAAAACGCCTTGTCCTCAGGGGGCGTACGTCCTAGCAGAGCGAGACCGACCATTAATAACAAACAGAATGGGTAAGTCAATTATAGAGCAGCTCCGTCCAATAGAAATATAGCGTGAACCATGTATGGAATCAAAATTTTTCCAGAAGTACCATTACAAATGTAAAAATAAACAGGTGAAATTCATTTTTCTAATGTTTAATTAAAAAAAAAATTTAGGGGCGCCTGGGTGGCTCAGTCGGGTAAGCGTCCGACTCCGGCTCAGATCACGATCTCATGGTTCATGGGTTCGAGCCCCTGCGTCGGGTTCTGTGCTGACAGCTCCGAGCCTGGAGCCTGCTCCGGATTCTGTCTCCCTCTCTTGCTGCCCCTCCCCTGCTCATGCTCTCTGTCTCTCAAAGATAAACTAAAAGAAAAATTTAAAAAAGAAATTAAAAAAAATACTTAAAATGTGTTTTAAAAAAATTGAAATCTCACCCAATATATCCAAAATATTATCATTTCCACTAGAGGCATTAGCCACATTTCCAGGACTCGGTAGCCATGGGTTACGAAGAGTGTTAAAAGATGACTGGAAAGATGAAGACATAGTTCAGGGCAAGGGGGACAGGAGCCCCAAGCAAGGGGGCAGATGACGGACAGAGAAGGTGAATTCCCGTGGACAGAGAGCTCTGTTTCAGTGGTTAACCAGCTCCCTTTCCTCTGTGCTGGCCTGGCCCGGCCCGCAGGAGGGTTTTCTGGCCAATGACATGTCCTCCCCTCCTCTGCCTAGTTCTGCAGAGCCCTGAAAGATGCACCACCTGCTCATTCCAGGAAATGGCGTGCACCCCTTTTTCTGGGAGCTTGGGGCCACCCCAGGGGGACAAACTGCAGGAATTTTGTCAAGGATCTTGACCGGAACTGGGAAGAGGTTGGGGGTGGTGTGGTGTGTGAAGGACGAGTTCTTGCCCAGGGCTGGGATTAGGGGGAGGCCAGTGAGGACTGCAGCCCGTCTTTATTGAAGATTGTGATATTTTAGGGGAGGCCGAGTGGCTAAGTCAGTTAAGCCTCAGACTCCTGATTTCGGTTCAGGTCACGAATCTCGCGGTTTGTGAGTTCGAGCCCTGCATTGGGCTCTGCGCTGACAGTGTGGAGCCTGCTTAGTTCTCTCTCTCTCTCTCTCTCTCTCTCTCTCTCTCTCTCTCTTTCTCCCCCCCCCGCCCCTCCCCGCTTATGCGCGCGCTCTCTCTCTCTCTCAAAATAAATAAAACTTAAAAATAAATAAAATATGATAGTTTGCTCATCACAGATACTTTTGCCTGAATTAAAAAAACATACCTTATCGACTCTTGTATCACAAATTCATGCTTTTAAAGTGCTCAGTTCAGGGGGTGCCTGGGTGGCTCAGTCAGTTAAGCCACCGACTCTCAAGTCATGACCTCACAGTTTGTGGGTTTGGGCCCTGCGTTGGGCTCTGCACTGACAGTGCGGAGCCTGCTTGGAATTCTCTCTCTCCCTCTCTCTGCCCCTCTCCTGTGCTCTCTCTCTTTGTCTCTCTCTCTCTCTGTCTCTCAAAATAAATAAATAAACTTAAAAAAACCAAACAAACCAGGGCTCAATTCAGGGGCACCTGGCTGGCTCACTTGGTAGAGCGAGTGACTCTTGATCTCAGAGTTGTGAGCTCGAGCCCCACGCTGGGTGTAGAGATTACTTAAATGAATAAATTTAAAACACTTAAAAAATAAAGTGCTCCATTCCATGGTTTTTAGTATTTTCACAGTTGTGTGACACTGCCTAATCAATTTTAGAACATTTTCATCATCCCCCAAGAAACCCCGGCACCCATTAAGCAGTCACCCCCCCCCCATGCCCCCCTCCCCCGCCCAGTCCCCCATCCCCAACCCCTGGCAACCACTAATCTATTTTCCGCAGGCATGGATTTGCCTGTTCTGGACGTTTCCTATCAGTGGAATCCTATGCGACCTCTTGTGACCGGCTTTTTTCATTTAGCGTAATACCTTCAAGTCTCAGCATGTCACTCCTTTTTATGGCCGAATAATATACCATTGCATGGATACACCACATTTTACCTGTCCATTTGTCCATCAATCGATGTTTCTGTTTCTTCCCCTTTTTGGTTGTTGTGAACCATGAACTATGAACATTCACACGCAAGTTTTTGTGTGGACACGTTTTGAATTCTTTGGGGGCCTGCATTACCTTTGATTTGTAATACATTGCATATTTTTATGTACTTTAGTACACCGAATATTTTTGCATATGATTACTGGAGTTTTTGATGCCCCCTTAAAATGTATACTTGAGTCAAGTGCCTGACTGGCCTCCCCTTGCTCCCACCTTGCAAGTCCTGTCCCTTGCTAGCTGTGTGACTTTGGGCAAGTTGTTTAACCTCTCGGTGCCTTGGTTTCCTCGTCTGTGAAATGGGGATGATCCCTGTACCTACTGACAACGATTAGGGGGATACAATGAGGCAATATACACAGGGGGGCCTGGTGTTGGGCCTGCACAGGTGGGTCTCAAAATGGATGTGACCTAGCCTTGACCTTCAGGAGAGCCGGCCCGCCTGCCCAGAACCCCTTGCTGCTTCAGTTCCCGGGGGAAACCCGCTATTTTTCCCTCTCTTGCCTCGGCCTGAACCCCCTACAAAGTCCTCGGGGCGGGACCGAAGCTGTTGGCCAGAAGGCCTCGGTGGCCCCCAGCCCCTTCCGTCCCAGCTGCCCTGCCCCCTGCCACGGCCTCCCCCACCCTCCCCGCTGCCCATTCCCGTTGAAGGCCTCGGCTCCCCCGTCCCTCTGCGCTGCCGTGAGGCCTGCACTTTGCAGGGCTGAAGTCCAAAGTTCAGTCCCTTCGCTAAGCACACGGATAAATATGAACCTTGGAGAATTTCCCCAGCTCCAATGTAAACAGAGCGGGCAGGGGCCCTGATTCACTGGCCGCTGGGGCCAGAGTTGGGGGTTGGGGGTGCCCACAGGGCTTGGTTAGTGGGGTTTGGGGGGGCAGTAGGCGCAAAGAGCCTGGTTCGTGACTGCCTGCCGATCGGCCAGCCAGTAGACAGCCCACTCGGTGGGGGAGGCGGCCGGTGTGGTGGCCCCAGGCCGCGTGGCCCGGTGGTGGTGGCGGAGCCATGGTGTCTAAACTGAGCCAGCTGCAGACGGAGCTTCTGGCGGCCCTGCTCGAGTCAGGCCTGAGCAAAGAGGCGCTGATCCAGGCCTTGGGGGAGTCGGGGCCCTACCTGCTGGCCGGAGATGGCCCCCCGGACAAGGGGGAGTCCCGCGGCAGTGGCGGTCGGGCGGAGCTGGCCGAGCTGCCCAATGGGCTGGGGGAGGCAAGGGGCTCCGAGGACGAGACGGACGACGATGGGGAAGACTTCACGCCGCCCATCCTCAAAGAGCTGGAGAACCTCAGCCCCGAGGAGGCGGCCCACCAGAAGGCCGTGGTGGAGACCCTGCTGCAGTAAGGACCCCTTGCCCGTCCCCGGCGTTCAAAGAGCCCAGGGAGGCCCACCCTCGGCTCTCAACTAGCTCTTCGTCTGGGAGCTATGGCTCTTAGCCTGGCTGTGAGGAAGGGGGACAGGGCGCCCGAGAGCTCAGGGCGTCCTTGCTCAGAGGCTGGAGTCTCCCAGCCCCTGAGCTGGCCCTCGGCAAGGTCCCCAGTTCCCGTGAGCCAGGGCTTTCCACCCAGTGCTTGAGAAGGAAGGGCATGCTCCAGGGGAGCTCTGAGCCGGGGTGGTGGGGGGGGGGGGGTGGAAAGCAGGAAAGCTCATAATTCAAGTGCCTGGAGAACCAGAGGGTGGTGGGAATTTTTAGCCACCAGGGCCATTTCTACTTCCCAAACCCTAACTTCCTGCTACGCACTCAGATCGCAGGCTCCAGGGTCAGGAAGCATGGTTAGCGAGAGGGGGTGCCGAGGTTAGGGGCTCCCTTAGCCACCCAGGGACTCAAGCATTAAGCCAGGAAAGCCCAGGTCTTACCTGAGCGAGATGGAACCTCGGAGCAGGACCTGGTTCCCCTTTCCTGCACAGTGTTAGTTAGGCCCCCACAACTCACCAGCAGGCACCATTAGAGGCCTCCCTGTGTACCCCCATCCACTGGCCGGCTCCCCATCTCCCAGAGAACTGGGTGGGTCTGAGCCCGATGCCTCCCCTCTCCTCAGCAGTGCTGACCTGGTTACTAATTACCCACGAGCTTTATTATTTCTCTTTTGTTTTATAAATTTATAAACGGTAAAAGGCTCTGATAAGGCCTGTGATCATTAACTTGTAAAGATGGCCTGGGGAGACCTGGGCCAACCAACCTCCCACCAAGCAGGGGGGGGGGGAGGGGGCCCAGGGGCTACAGGGACTGCCTCCCCAAAGGCTCCTAAGCTCTAATCCTAACAGCCAGGCACTGTACTGCAGTTTTATACGCAGATGTTCAGATAATGTTGAGACGAACCCTGGAAGGAAGCTAGGCATAACTCTGCTTCACAGATGAGGAAACCGAGGCCCAGAGAGGGAAGGTAGCTTGACTAAGGCCACCCAGCTGAGACTCCACAGCCACTCTGTTTGGTGCTTTCAATTGCCAGGACGAGGCAGCCAGAGGGAGAGTCCCAAAGACGCTCTCTAGGGGACCATCTCTTTTTCTGTCCAAGGTCCTGATCCCAGCTTGGGGTGGGGGAGCCCTCAGGGTCTGCCTGGCCTTGTGAGGGCCTGGGCAGGGGGCAGGGAGCAGCTTGGGCCCCCTGACTTGGCAGGAAGAAGAGGGCAAAGGGCCCTGCTGAGCTGCAGGGGAGGGGCAAAGAGTCAGGCATTGCCAGACCCAGGGCGAGGGCCACCGGGACAGGGTGGGGCTGGGCCAGACCTGCTCAGGGCCCCAGATGGGACTGGGGGCTTTGGGGTGGGAGTGGGGGCAGGAGGTGCCAAGGGCCTTTCTTACCTGGCTGGGTGGGGCCTGTTGATCAGCAGCCCCTTTAGTGGAATGGTGGGTGGGGGGGAGGCTCGATCCACAGCACTTGAGGGGGGGAGCAGAGGTCAAAGTGCTCCCTGGGGACCAGCAGAGATCCTGGAAGCTGCGAGAGAGAGAAGAGCCACTGAGGAAGACAGAGGGCATGGGGGAGGGGGGGGGGTGAGATGCAGAGGCCTGGAGAAGTACAGGATAGCGGAGGAGCCAGGAGGGCAGAGGGGCTCACACCCAGCTGGGAGAAGGGGCTGGGGAGAGAGCGAGACGCCCCAAGCTGAGAGGAGGCTGGAGTGCTTCCCCGCCTGCCCCGATTGGGTTTTCTTTAATGCTAACAGCATGCTATTTACTTTCCATTTAAATTTGAGATGTTGCTATAAATTATCAACCAGCTCCTTGTTCCTGCGGAGTTTATAACTAACTACCTGGGTTACTTATTGTTCAGGTAACAAAAGGGATCTGAAAACGCCCCGAGGGGAAAAAGTGGGGCCTCTACCCTCAGGGCACAGGAGGGAGTGGGGTGGGCACCCGTGAGGAAGGCCTGGACACTGGGGGTGGGGGAGGTTAAGGCTGGAAGGGATGGTGCACAGGCCAGGTTTCCAGGGGAAGCCATGTCTTTGGAGAAGACAGTGTGTGGAAAGAGGCAGGGTGGGTCCTAGGTGAGCAAGTGGTGATCGGGAACCTGAGCTCTTCCCTCAGACCTCCACCCTTAGTTCACCGCATGACCTTGGGCAAGTCTCTTCTCCTGCCTCAGTTTCCCTAGCTGGCCAATGAATAAAATTCAAATTCTCTGTCCTGGTTCCCTGACCTCTTCTTGAGGGAACCTTCTCTCCCTCCCTCCCTTTCCTCCAGTTATGTTGAATGCACTGATTCCTACCTCAGGGCCTTTGCATGTACAGTTCCTTCTGCGGACACTTCTTTCTAGATCTTCCCATGACCGATTCCCTCTTCTCCTTTTGTTCAAATGTCACCTCCTCAGGGAGGCCCTCCTTGACTCCCTATCCAAAGGCAGGACCCACTACAATCATGCTGTCTTCCACCACCTTCTGTTACTAGCCTTTGTCCCTTAACTTTATTTATGATGATCTATTTTTGTGTGTTCTCTATCTCCTGTCATGAAAATAGAAACCTTTCAAAGCTTCTGTGTGGCCTGGTTTACCACCCTGCTATCTAGCCCAGTGGCTAACACAGAGCAAGAATGAATGGGTGGCTAGGGTTCCCTGAAGCCCTGGGGACATCTGTTAAGGTCAAGGGAGGAACCTATACCCAGGGCTCCTTCCCGGGTCTCCTCCCGGGTCCTCCCTGTTCCTGAGCAGCTCAAACCACAACCTGAGGGTCTCTGATCCTCTCCATCAGGCAGCACCAGGGCATTGAGACCCAGGAAGACAGCGGTTAGGGTGGGACAGTCTGACATCTCTGACTGAGGCCAACCTGCGTGGGTTCAAATCCCAAATCAACCCACCCTAACCTGGGCAGGTGATTTCATGCCTCTGAGCCCTAGTTTCGCCCGCAAGGCAGAGATGACGATAACACTTACCCACGGGGCAGTAAACGGTTACTATGAGTAATAGTCCCATTTTACAGATGAGCAAACTTAAGGCTCAGAGTAGCAAAACGACTTGCCCAAGGTAATTTACAAAGTACTAAGGCTGGGACTGGGACCCCAGGTCCTCCTAATCCCTGTGCTCTGCACAGCACCCTTGAGGTTGTATGCCCTTCCTTGATAAGCTTATTTCCTTTTTATCCTCCCGAGTTCTTCTTGCTCTCAACCTCCCATCCACTCACTTCCACGCAGTGCTCTAGAGGTCACGGTGGCTTACTAATCATGGAACTCATTTTCTCCTCCTGGCAACCTACGAAATACTATTAACCCAGTATCACAGCTGGGGAAATTGAGGCACACTGAGATTAAGCCATTTCCTAAGGCCACCTGGATAGCGAGTGGCAGAGCTGAGATTCAACCCGAGATGGGAACCCTCCCCCCTCCACCAGCCACATGCACTGAGAACTCAGCTCCCCTTCCAGCTGGTCTCCAAGCTCCACAGCCTTGGACCCTCTGAAACCCCCGTGGCCAGCGAGCCAAAGGCCCAAAGTCTTGAACCTCTGATTGAGCCCATAATGTGTAGCAGGTGGGAGGAGGAGACGTGCGCAGATCTTCACCTCTCCTGGATCCTCTGCCCTCTGCTCTGGGGCTGGGGGTCCCAGGGCCACATCATCATGATGACGACGATGATGATGATGATGGTGACAAATTGTACTTACTGAGCATCACGGGCCAGGCCCCGCTCTACACGGTTCACTCCTGTTTGAAATTCACTCATTTGTCCCAAGGGCACTGGGAGGCAGACGTGGGCTTCCTGCCACGGTACCGATGAGGCGTGGGGCACGCGCACATCGTGCTAGGGCGCCGTGGTGGGATGTGAAGCCGGGTTGGCTTGACCCTTAAACCCATTAGAATAAGAGCAGGAGATATCTGGAGAGGTGGCCTCTTCGTGCTGGGTTGGGAGAACTGCCCTGAAAAGGGTCGGGTCCTCTGAGACTGATGTGAGCAAGAGACAGAGCAAACAACAGAGACACAGACAGCAGAGACAGAGAGAAAGAGAGAGAGAGAGAGGCAGAGAGAAGCTAAGACAGATACAGAGAGAGACACGGTGAATCAAATGGACAGTGACAGATAGTAAATCTTTAGTGTGAGCCAGGGAGGCCCCCCCCCCCACCGAGAGAAAGACTTAGCTCATTCTCTCCTGAGAAGAGAGAAGGGAGGGAGGTAGGGTTGCTCAGGAGGGTGATGCCTACAGCGGGGGGAGGAGGGAGGCCAACAGGCAGCCTGGCTCCAGAATCAGATAAACATGTTTGCCTCGAAGCACAACACCGGACTTTGTACCTCGTTTCCCTCCTGGCTCTGACTGGCATCCAGGGAGCAGGGGAGGGGTTGACAAGGAGGATCCTAAATGCAGGGAGGAGGAAAAGCTCCAGGAGAGCTCTGGTTGGGGTGGGGGGAGGTGTCTGGAAAAAAGAGAAATATTCTGGAGTCCCAGCTAGGTCGCTTTGCACAAGCACTCCCTTTCTGAGGTTCTGTTTTCCCATCTGTGAAATGGGCACATAAGTAGCACCCGGTTCCCAGGGTTACATGGTAAAATGTAAATGACCGGCCTTTAGCGCAGTGCCTGGTCCACGGCAAGTAAGAAACACGAAGTCTCACGTCGGTCACCGACTGCCGGCCGACTTAAATTGAATGGCCCCTGCCTCCCTTCCCTCCCTACGCGTATGGGAACTGCTGATAAAAAGGAGAAAGTCACGGGACCCAAGCTGCTGAAGGGCTCTGTGCCTATCACACCTGAGAAGGGCATCATCAAGGGGGCAGGGCCAGGCTGGTTCTTTGGGAAGGAGGGAAGGAGGGAAGGGGAGAAGGCAGTATGAGGTGGGCCTCAAAGTGCTGGGGGGTTTATTTGCTTTTTGTTCTTTTACAATTTAGTTTTAAGTGTTATACGTGCATGAATAGCATGCTGTACAACGATATATTACATTATTTTAAAAGTGCAGAAAAGCAACAGAGGACACCGTCCTCTCCCCCTGGCCCCGGCACCCCATTTCTATCTCAAGACCACTGGTGTCAAAAGTGTCTTCTGTGTTCTTCCGGTATTTCATGCAAACACAAGCAAATATGTGGAAATCTGTCAGGCCATTTCACATTTGACACAAATCGCACAGCAGACCTACCAGAGGGGCTCTGTTCCATCAGGGCGCAGGGAGAGCTTTCTCACTGGGTTTTTACGGCCGCATCTGCTGGAGGTACCACGATTGGTACCCTTTCGCTGGCACTTAGGTGGTTTCCCATATTTTGCTGTGCCAAACATGGCGATGAACTGCCTCCCACACCTGCTATTTGTCACACGTGCGAATACCGGGAGGCTCAAATTCTAGAAGCGAACGGCTCAGCTGAGGAGGCGAGAGCCTCAGGCTTTGGAGCCACGCAGGGCTGGGTTCAAACCCCGCCCCCCGCCCTTGCTCTCCTGTGTCAGCACTGTTGTGTGGAGCTGTTTTCATCAGACATATTTGCCCTACAAGCTCAGGGGAGGACGGGGCAAAGAGAGGAGGGCTGAGACAGAACAGGAGGGGGAGAGAGAGCATTTGTGTAGTACAGGCAGTCAGAGCCCCCCATTCTCCACAGTGAGCAGGGGATAAGAACATGAATCGTGGATGGCTGTCTCTCCAGTGAGAGAGTCTCAGCCCACAGAGTGGGATTCAGGTGCGCACACACACACACACACACACACACACACACACACACACAGCTGTATACCAGCTGACAACCTTTTCACCTGGACCTGTCTGCCCCTGTGCTCTGGGAAACTGGCCAGGCCACAGCCTAGGGGTTAGTACAGATTTTCAGGGGGTGTTTTGACCCTATGTGATTTGTACCTGATAGGTTGACTTAGAACTGAACCCCTTCATATGGGATGGGACTCTGCTGGGCTGTCCCTGTGACCTTGGCCAAAAGATGCTATGCCAGCACTCTTAGCATCAGTGACCCTGCCTGTAAAATGAGAGAATTGCTTTTCTCTCCTTGTTTTCAGAACCACCCCCGCCAAGTAGGTCTCCCTCATCCATCCATCCACCTGCTCACACCCCTATTCACTTACCCATCTATCCTCCTATCCATTCATCAAACTACCCATCCATCCATCCACCACCCACCATCCCATTTACCCAGCCATCTACCTGTCCACCCATCTACATATTCCCCTATCTACCTATCCATCTACCTTCCTATCCATTCATCCAACCATCCAGTCACTATCATATATTTATCATCCATCCATCCATCCATCCATCCATCCTCCACTCATCCATCCATCCATCCATCCATCCATCCACCCAGGATCACATTTACTCACCCATTTCTTCATCCCTGTATCCACCTACCCTCCCATCCATTCATTCATCCACCCACCCACCATCCCATCCATCCACCCACTCACCCATCCATTCATTCATTCATGCATTCACCATGGGCATGCAGGCCTATTCTGGGTGCTGAGAACCAGAGAGTTCCTGCCCTCCAAGTGTTTACGGTCCCTCACAGTGGATAAGACACAGCCACAAACAACATTTTGAGGTAGGAGGAGGTGGGGGGGTCTTCAAAGGAGGCACAAAGGTGAGGATCTTCCCCAAGTGGCCTGTATAGCTTCTGGTGGGAGTCAGTTCATGTCTTCATGTCAGTCCATATGTCTGTGCATTCATGTTTCTAAACTTTTCACTGTGCCCGCGTCTGTGTGGCACTGTTTGAGGCCTGTGTCCACACGTGTGTGTCTATAAGTCTCTGTTCCCATGTTCGTGTGTCTGCGTTCCTGTGTCCTGGCACGAGTGCCCCTCCCTTGCTGTCCCTGAGTCTAAGTGTAGGTCCCAATCCCCACGCCTGCTTTCACCCCCAATCCCCATTCTCAGGGCTGACGGGACCCCCGACCCTGCCTGCACCCCCACGCCCAGCAGGCTCTGTCCTGGCCCCTCCTCCTAGGGAGGACCCGTGGCGCGTGGCCAAGATGGTCAAGTCCTACCTGCAGCAGCACAACATCCCACAGAGGGAGGTAGTCGACACCACCGGCCTCAACCAGTCGCACCTGTCCCAGCACCTCAACAAGGGCACCCCCATGAAGACACAGAAGCGAGCGGCCCTGTACACCTGGTACGTCCGCAAGCAGCGAGAGGTGGCGCAGCGTAAGTAAAGACCACAGCCGGTCCTCCCTGGCAGGTCTGGGGTGGGGGCCGGAAGCTCCTCCACCGCACGACGGGGATAGGCCGTCTGAGCGGAAGTCCATGCGAGTCAACGGGCGCTTAGTACCTGTTCCGCGCAAGGCACTCTGGGGGAGGGGAGTAGGTTGGCCCTGGGCATCTGCGGGTGGGTGAGTGGAGTCCTTGCCCTCTAAGTGTTCTGTGTAGATGGGAAGCAGAAAAGATCATCATGATACAGCGAGACATGTATTATAATGTGATAAAAACAACAGTAACGGCTAGTGTTTATGGAGCATTCACCGTGTGCCAGGCCCAGGGCAGAGTAGGACTGCATGAAGTATCTCAAAATGTTGAGCTGGCAGAGGACCAGAGAGTAATCTATTGTCAGCGGGGAGGCAGGGGCATCAGGAGGGACCACACCAGAGGCAGAACTTTCAGACTAGGTCTTAAAGTCAGAACGGAATTTTGGCCCATGGAGGCGGCAGGGAATGGTGTTTGGGCCAAAGGAGCAGCCTGAGTAAAGGCTCAGAGGCAAGGTGTAGGCTCAGGGAATCCTCCATTGCAAACTCCAGGAGATGTGGCCACGCTGTCTTCAGAGAAGTCTGGGTTTCCTTACCCCGACCTCACACCCCGCAAAATCCCAAGTGCACTTTCACACTACTGAGCCTATGTGTAGACATTTTAAAAAAAAAGTTTATTTTATGATTTATCCAAGTTTTTTAAAAAGGCAATACATACTTAATTTAAAAAAATAGGAGGGGGCACCTGGGTGGCTCAGTCGGCTAAAAGGCCGACTTTAGCACCGGTCATGGATCT
The DNA here is from genome assembly GCF_016509475.1 of Prionailurus bengalensis. Taxonomy (NCBI): domain Eukaryota; kingdom Metazoa; phylum Chordata; class Mammalia; order Carnivora; family Felidae; genus Prionailurus; species Prionailurus bengalensis. The sequence continues at coordinate 17,030,655 of NC_057356.1, forward strand.
CAGTCTGTGGGTTCGAGCCCTGCGTCTGGCTCTGTGCTGACAGCTCAGAGCTTGGACCCTGCTTCGGACTCTGTGTCTCCCTCTCTCCGCCCCCACCCCCCCCCCCCACTCATGCTCTGTCTCTCTCTTAGAAATAAACATTAAAATTTTTTTAAATTAAAAAAATAGGAGAAAATAGAGTTTACAATAAAAGTTAGGTGTTCTTCTCCTAAAGGACATCCCCAGTTTTATGTATACTTCCAGAGATATTTAATGCATATACTAGCAATATATATGTATTTTCCTCTGCTTTTTTTTTTTTAATTTTAAGCGAGATTTTTAAATTTTAAGTGCACATGGGTGGGGGAGGGACAGAGACAGAGAGGGTGAGAGAAAGAATGACAAGCAGGCTCTGCACCCAGTGAGGGGCTGGAACCTGCAAACTGGGAGATCATGACCTGAGCTGAAATCAAGAGTCAGATGCTTAGCTGACTGAGCCACCCAGACGCCCCTCCTCTGCTTTGCTGCTAGTTATTCTGTTATTTGGATGTACCGTTATTTGTTTAATTGGCTCCCTACCAAAGGACTTTTATTAGGGTTTTTCCAGTGTGCTGTTAGAACCAATTGCTTCAAAGAACATCCTTTTTTGTATCTATTTGTGCTCACACGAGAGTATCTATAGAATAATTTCTAGAAGTGAAATTCTAGGTCAGAGTGTAGGTACTTGAAAATTTTTGATAGATACTCCCGTAGTTCCTTATGAAGACATAGCGACAATCTGCATGTTTGGTAATTAAAAAAATAAACTTTCCTCACCATGCTTCCTAAACGTTTATTAAAACGTTAAAGTCCTAAATTTCACATATCGATTTGCTGTTTATTTACTTATACAAGCTGGAAATTTTTTAGAATGTCTATTTATTTAAAAAAATTTTTAATGTTTATTTATTTTTGAAGGAGAGAGACAGAACATGAGCAGGGGAGGGGCAGAGAGAGAGGGAGACACGGAAGCAGAAGCAGGCTCTAGGCTCTGAGCTGTCAGCACAGAACCTGACATGGGGCTCGAACTCACAATTTGTGAGATCATGACTTGAGTGAAGTCGGTCGCCCAACCGACTCAGCCACCCAGGCGCCCCTATGTTTACTTAGAGAGAGAGAGAGAGAGAGAGAGAGAGAGAGAGAACGTGAGCAGGGAAGGGGCAGAGAGAGAGGGAGACACAGAATCCGAAGCAGGCTCCAGGCTCTGAGCTGTCGGCACAGAGCCCGATGCGGGGCTTGAATTCACAAACTGTGAGTTCATGACCTGAGCTGAAATCGAGAGTTAGACGCTTAACCGACTGAGCCACCCAGGTGCCCTTAAAAAAACAACTTTTAAAAGCTGCGAAAAACTATGATATTGGCATTATCAGCAGGCTGATTAAAACATTAAGTGAACTAACATTTTACCGAGCAACCACTATGGGAAAGCATTAATATTTTCTTACAAAGATGATCACTGATTGCTTATTCGTGCAGAAATAGCAACACCTCCTGATGCCCGAGGGGCCAGTGAGTGCCTGCGCCACCTCTATCTGCCAGGAGCATACTCTCGGGTCTCAAGGGGCTGGGACTGTAGATGACATACTTTGAAGGCACTAAGTGCTTTTAGAAAATTAGCACGGCTTTAATTTACGCCTCCATAGCAGATAAAACTGAAATAGCACATAATAGACTCTTAATTTTAGAATAAGTGTTGGTTTTCAGAACTTCTGGGCAGATGGTAGAGAGACTCCCAGTTTACCCCAGACCCAGCTTTCCCTATTATTAACACTAGTATGGGACATTTTTTTAAAGATTTATTTATTTATTTATAGAGAACACAAGCTGGGGAGGGGCAGAGAGAGAGAGAGAGAGAGAGGAAGAGAGAATCTCCAGCAGGCTCAGCACCGTCAGCGCAGAGCCTGATGCGGGGCTCCAACCCACGAACCATGAGATCATGACCCGAGCCTCAATCAAGAGTTGACGTTTAGGGGCGCCTGGTGGCGCAGTCGGTTAAGCGTCCGACTTCGGCCAGGTCACGATCTCGCGTTCTGTGAGTTCGAGCCCCGCGTCAGGCTCTGGGCTGATGGCTCGGAGCCTGGAGCCTGTTTCCGATTCTGTGTCTCCCTCTCTCTCTGCCCCTCCCCCGTTCATGCTCTGTCTCTCTCTGTCCCAAAAATAAATAAACGTTGAAAAAAAAATTAAAAAAAAAAAAAAGAGTTGATGTTTAACTGCTTAACCGACCGAGCCACCCAGCCACCCCTAGTATGGGACATTTGTCATGATTAACAAACCAACACTGACACAGGATTATTAAGTCCGTACTTCGTTATTCAGATTTCTTCGGTTTTTCCCTAACGTTAATGTCCTTTTTCTGGTCCAGGATTGTATCCAGTTGTGGAGACGCTGTATATAGTTGCCATGTCGCCTTAGGTTGCTCTGGCTTGTGACAGTTTCTCAGATTTTCCTTGTTTTTGATGGACTTGCCAGGATAGTTTTTAATGTTTATTTATTTTGAGAGAGAGACACAGTGTGAGCAGGGGAGGGGCAGAGAGAGAGAAGGAGACACAGAATCAGAAGCAGGCTCTAGGCTCTGAGCTGTCAACACAGAGCCCAACGTGGGGCTCGAACTCATGAACCGCTAGATCACGACCTGAACTGAAATCAGATGTTTAACAGATTGAGCTACCCAGGCGCCCCGACAGAATAGTTTTTTTTTTAAGCTGAAATATCTTAGTTTTCTGGGCCAAGTCATGTCTGGTACTCCACATCTTGGTCCAGCCCGCTGCCAGGAGAGATGGCCAACGAAGTCAGTTGGAATCTGAGTCAAGCGGGCTTCTAGTGGCTTCTAGGTGGGTCTAATTCCACCTGTCCCCAGAGCACTGGTGCTGGCTTCTGCCTCTTGAAACTCAGATGATGAAGGCACTCCTGCACTATCCCCGACTCGATCTTCCTGCCTCCCCTCTCATAAAAATGGCTTGGCATTTATCTGTTCTATTCTCTTGGAGGCTTGCTCAGGGATAATCCAACAGTTTCTATTAATGTAGAACCAGCTGACAAAGGCTGGCTGGGTCTCTCCTCTCTTGGCCAACACTTGCATTTTAAGTGTGCTTTATAGGTCTGAAAAGTTTGAAATAGCTCTAACCTACTCAAGAAATGTGGTTCAAGTTTCTGTTTTACTGTGCATCCCTGGAAAGATATTTAGCCTCTCTGAGCCTCAGCTTCTTCATCTGTAAAATGAGATGGCAAATGTGTTAGATCTGAACAAAAGCCAATGCTTACCTGGAGCCCTGTATTGGGAAAGATTGCGAGCTTATGTCTTGGCTCAGTAGAAAACTGTGCAGGTTTTTTTTTTTTTTTAATTTTTTTCTTAGCAAATTTAAGATTTATTTTTAATGATTTTTAAAATGTATTTTATTGTCAAGTTGGCTAACATACAGTGTATACAGTGTGCTCTTGGTTTCGGGGGTAGCCTCCCATGATTGTTTACATACGACACCCAGTGCTCATCCCAACAAGTGCCCCCTTCAATGCCCATACCCATTTTCTCCTCTCTCCCTGCCCCATCAATCCTCAGTTTTTTCTCTGTATTTAAGAGTCCCTTATGAGGTTGCCTCCTTGCCTCTTTGTTTGAAACTATTTTTCCCCTTCCCTTCCCCCATGGTCTTCTGTTAAGTTTCTCAAGTTCCACATGTGAGTGAAAACATGGTATCTGTCTTTCTCCGACTGACTTATTTCACTTAGCATAACATGCTCCAGTTCCATCCATGTTGTTGCAAATGGCAGGACTTCATTCTTTCTCATTGCCAAGTAGTATTCCATTGTATGTATAAACCACATGTTCTTCATCCATTCATCAGTGGATGGACATTTGGGTGCAGGGGTTGATTAGTAATGTCTGCCTTGGACACAGGTTAAGACAGTGGTGGTATGTGTGCTGTGTGACTGTCATCACTGGATTAGATGATTTCTAAAAACATTTTTTTCTAATGTTTATTTATTTTTGAGAGAGAGAGAGAGAGAGAGAGAGAGAGAGAGAGACAGAGCACTAGCGGGGGAGGGGCAGAGAAAGAGGGAGACACAGAATCCAAAGCAGGCTCCAGGCTCCGAGCTTGTCAGCACAGAGCCTGACGCGGGGCTCTAACCCACAAACCATGAGATCATGACCTAAGCTGAAGTTAGACGTCTAAACGACTGAGCCACCTCCAAAAAAATTTTTTTTAATATTTATTTTTGAGAGACTGAAAGAGACAGCGCATGAGCAGGGGGGACAGAGAGAGAAGGAGACACAGAATCCAAAGCAGGCTCCAGGCTCTGAGCTGTCAGCACAGAGCCCGACGTGGGGCTCGAACCCATGAACCGCGAGATCGTGACCTGAGCTGAAGTGGGACGCTTAAGCGACTGAGCCACCCGGGCGTCCCCGGGCTAGATGATTTCTAAGTTCTAGCTGTAAACTCATTTGGCTCAGCACCCTGGGAATGAGAAAGAACCGGGAGCGTGGTCAGAAGCGGGAAGGCGGGAGTGGCCAGGGCCCTGCTGACGGCTCTCTGTGCCTACAGAGTTCACCCACGCAGGGCAGGGTGGGCTGATTGAAGAGCCCACAGGTGATGAGTTGCCGACCAAGAAGGGGCGGAGGAACCGTTTCAAGTGGGGCCCAGCCTCCCAGCAGATCCTGTTCCAGGCCTACGAGAGGCAGAAGAACCCCAGCAAGGAGGAGCGAGAGGCACTGGTGGAGGAGTGCAATAGGTATAATGGCTGGTGGGTTAGCGGGGCTGGTTTGGTCTGGGCTGGGGCAAGGTTGGGTGGCTCTGGGTTCTGGGGAAGGCTCGCCAGTCCTCAAGAGCTCCTCCTGCTGGCCCCAGGGCACTCAACTTCCGCTCAGTGTCTGCAACCTAGCTCCACTCCTAGCACCCACTCCCCACCCACCCGAGCAACCCTTGCGTGGCCGCTCATCTCATTCACCTTCATCTAGCCTCATGGCTATTTTGCTCACTTTATAAATGGAGAGACTAAGAGAGGCTAAGTCACTTGCTCAAGGCCACACAGCAGAACTGGGATTAGAACCCAGATCTGCCAGTTTTAAACACTAAGGTAGAACCCTACCGCTCGGAACTCTCTTCGCCACCTCCAGCCCCAGGAGAGGGTTCCTCTGAGCCTGGCCTGGAGGCTCATGAGTGGCCATTTCTGCAGGGCGGAGTGCATCCAGCGGGGGGTGTCACCATCACAGGCACAGGGGCTGGGCTCCAACCTCGTCACGGAGGTGCGCGTCTACAATTGGTTTGCCAATCGGCGCAAGGAAGAAGCTTTTCGGCACAAGCTGGCCATGGACACATACAGCGGGCCGCCACCAGGGCCAGGCCCGGGCCCTGCACTGCCAGCCCACAGCTCCCCGGGACTGCCCCCGCCCGCCCTCTCCCCCAGTAAAGTCCACGGTGAGTGATATGTGGGCAGGGGGGTTGAAATGTAGAGGGTAGAGGGGACACGAGTGTCAGCTGGGGAGCTGGGGAGCACCACCTCAGTGGCGGTAGCCACCCAAACCTCTCAGCACTTCAGCTTGGATCCTTATCACTCCATTCCACTCATTACAGTCTCTATCCAGTCCTCTCCTGTCCATCCCACTGACCACGCCCCTCCATTCTCCAGTCCAGCCTAACTTGACTTGGGTTACTTCCATTCAGTTCATTCATTCAAGATCAATTGACTTCAGTTCAATTCAATTCACTTCAATTCAATTCTGCTCAACTCCATATGATCCAATTTAGTTCCTTTAAATTACACTCCGTCTAATTAAATATAATTGGAGGAAATGAAATTAATTTTGTACAGCTCAGTTCAATTCAATCCAATTCTCTTTGATCCGATTCAGTTCAACTCCACGCGCTCAATCTAGCTCAGTTCATTTCAGGCTCAATTCAGCTGGATTCCATTTCATTGAACTAATTCCAGTTCCTTCTATTCAACTTGGCTCACTGCAATTTCATCAGCATCAGCTCATGTTGATTCAAATGCCTTTCACTGCACACCTACTGCCTATCACATGTAGTGCTAGGCAGTGGGGGCCATGGAGCTAATAAAACTCAGGTCTTGCCTTCAAGGAGTTGGAGGCAGCCAGCCCAGGAGCTGGCAGGAGGATGCTCAGGTGAAGTTTGCCGCTGGCACACAGAAACACGGGGCAAGTGGCCTAAGCACACCAGTGCGGTCTGGGGTGATGAGGGCCAAGGAGGGCAGGGAAGTGAGGGGCTGAGGCTGGACGCTGCTCTCACTCCAGGCGTGCGCTATGGACAGCCGACAACCAGCGAGGGGGCAGAAGTGCCCTCAAGCAGCGGTGGTCCCTTGGTGACGGTGTCTGCACCCCTACACCAAGTGTCTCCCACGGGCCTGGAGCCCAGTCACAGCCTGCTGAGCACCGAAGCCAAGCTGGTGAGTGTCCTCATACCCCCCGGGTGGAGAAGCGCCTTCCAGCCCCATCTTCCATCCTCCCTTGGCCGGGAGATTCTGGAGTCATCCCCAGGGAGACAGTGTGGGGCTCCACCCTCACTCAGCTTGGTTTCCCCTCCAAGGTCTCAGCAACCGGAGGCCCTCTCCCCCCTGTCAGCACCCTGACAGCTCTGCACAGCTTGGAGCAGACATCCCCAGGCCTCAACCAACAGCCCCAGAATCTCATCATGGCCTCACTTCCTGGGGTCATGGCCATTGGGCCCGGTGAGCCCGCCTCCCTGGGGCCCACCTTCACCAACACAGGTGCCTCCACCCTGGTCATTGGTAAGTTGGTGGGCATGGGGAGGGGGGAGCACCCGGGTGGGAGGGTTCGTGGGGCTGCCACAGAATCCAGAACCTGGAAGGACCACTGGGACTCATTCATTCATTCATTCATTCACATACTTATTCAGAGCCTGCGCTGTGCCAGGTACTACGATACATCAGTGATACATAGGTGAACCAAACAGACTGAAATCTCAATGACTCCAGTGGGGGGGGGGGGCAGACAGCAAACATAATGCAGACGTCACACAGTGTCTTGGAAGGCAAAATGTCTATGGGAAAAGTAAGCGGGGAAAGGGGGATCAAAGTTTTGTAGGTTTTGGGTTGCGTGTGTTTTTTCTAAGATGTCTTATTTATTTTTGAGAGAGAGGGAAAGAGAGAGAGCAAGGGAGGTGCAGAGAGACGGAGGCAGACGATCCAAAGCGGGCTCTGTGCTGACAGCACAGAGCCTGATGTAGGGCTCAAACTTAGGAACCGTGAGATCGTGACCTGAGCTGAAGTCGGACACTTAACCAACTGAGCCACCCGGCGCCCCTGTTTTTTTTAAGCCCAGAAAGACTTTATTTGTAGGAACCAGGATGCAGAGGCTCAATATAGAAGACAGAGAGACAGCTGCTGGGAGAGGGGAACAGAGCTAAGCTGTAGGGCCTTTGCACGGCTGTGGAACCAACCTAGTTGGACAAAGCCCCTGCCCCTGTAATGAATTAAAGGCTTAGAGAGGGGGAGCGCCTTGCCTAGATCAAGTAAGTTAGTGACAGCTTCTAGGGCAAAGGTGTTTCCTGGTCGCCTCTTCCCTTCCCCCAACCGTTTGGCTCTGGGAGGGAGGGACAGTGCCCCCAGGGGTCGGTGCGGGGCCAGGGGAGGCAGTGAAGGGGGTAGGAAGCCTGGCTGACCCCCGTTCCTCCCGCTCCAGGCCTGGCCTCCACTCAGGCACAGAGCGTGCCGGTCATCAACAGCATGGGCAGCAGCCTGACCACCCTGCAGCCAGTCCAGTTCTCCCAGCCACTGCACCCTTCCTACCAGCAGCCACTCATGCCCCCCATGCAGAGCCACGTGGCCCAGAGTCCCTTCATGGCCACCATGGCCCAGCTGCAGAGCCCCCACGGTGAGTACCCCTAGCCCCACGCTGTCCACGAGCACGGGGTGGGCGGGTGGAGGTATAGGGTGGCTTAGCAGCTGTTGTGGTTTCCGTGTGTGTGAGCGCTTCTGTGATGAGGTGGTCTGCAGGCCAGAATATGATTCAGTGTGTAAATATGCGTGGTGTTTCTGTGAGTGGGAAGGCACGTGGGCGTCCACGGGTGTTTGCAGGGGCACACCCACGTGAGAGGACACCACACGTCCTTTCTCTGCAACCCACGGGGCCACGTGTATTTCAGAATTCGCTACTTCTCAGACTTCACATATGGTGGATCCGCCGTATGTATGTTTTATCACACTCCCAGCAGGGCTTGGGCAGTGTCTCGTCATCAAAGCCCTGGGATGTCTGCAGCAGGAGGCAGAAGGCCACGAAGGAGGTTAATAAAGACGGGGCACAACCTCACAGCGGGCTCGGGTGGGAGTTTGCCACCAAAAGCGCTCTAGTGCCGACCTTATGAAAATCTGTGGGTTTTTCAGACCTTTGTGTGTGGAGTTCGGAACCGGGCCTGAGGGACTGTGCACCTGTGTATCTGTGTGGATTTGGTTCAGTGCACGTATTTATGTGGGTGTATGGTTTCATCTGCGTCGATGTGAGAATGTGTGCTCATGTGCTTTTCTGCTGGTGTCCGTGTGCGTTCTTGTGGGCCGGGCTGTAGGTGAAACTTTGGGTGACATTTTGGAGAGGTGTCCTGGAGGCGGAGCTACACGGCCCTCTGTCCCGCTCAACCCCCTAACGGGAGCTGCCAGCCTTTCCCTCCGTGGCCCATACTTAGCACAGTAGCACCTGTGCCTCCCACTGCCAGTCACACCTGTCGTCCTCAGGCGGTGGGTGTGGGTTCCTGTCCTCCCCCAGCCTTCCCCCCATGGAGCCAGCCTGAGCAGGGTCCTGTAGTTGGGGAGAGGGTCTAACCCCTCTATCTGGAGCTCCCAGCTTGGGATATCTGTCCTGAGTCCCCAACCACTGCTCCATCGAGCCACTTACCAGGCCTCGTGCCTCACCTCCCCCACAGCGCCCAGCTTTGGGGCCCTCTCGGGAGGGGCCCAGCCTGGCCCAGGGTGTCTGGTCTTTACCCCCCTCTCTCCTCCCTCCCGGCCAGCCCTCTACAGCCACAAGCCTGAGGTGGCCCAGTACACCCACACGGGCCTGCTTCCGCAGACTATGCTCATCACCGACACCACCAACCTGAGTGCTCTGGCCAGCCTCACGCCCACCAAGCAGGTAAGGCCCAGGCCTGCCTGGCCCCTCGCTCGGGCCCCACCCCACAGCGCACCCATGGGGGGCTCAGGAGGCTGCTCTGTTCCCCCAGGTCTTCGCCTCAGACACGGAGGCCTCCAGTGAATCCGGGCTGCATACGCCGGCGTCTCAGACCACCACCATCCACATCCCCAGCCAGGACCCCGCTGGCATCCAGCCCCTGCAGCCCACCCACCGGCTCAGCGCCAGCCCCACCGGTGAGCCGCCTTTCCCTGCTCCCTCAGGCGGGGAGGAAGGTGTGTGCGGCAAACGGGAGGGTGCCCTGTGCTCCCCCGACGGGAGCCAAGAGGGGTGTGAAACCACAGGGAAGTGGGCCTGTCTTACAGGAATATCTCACTGACTTGGACGGGGAAAAGATTAATTTCGAGAGACAGGGGAGGGTAACGGTGAGGAGCGATCTGATCTGGCCTTGCTTTGGGCCAGAGGTGGCTCGCAGGCGTGTTGGGTGGCTCAGGGTTTAGCATGGAGTTCGTTGCCCACGTTTAAAGATGAGCTTTCACAAAGGAATCGTGATTTCTGGCTTTTCCTGGAGAATCGGAGACCCGTGTTCCCAAGCAGCAACAACAGCGTGCGGGCTCTCTAGGTCAGCTACATCGCACTTGACCCATTCATTTCCATCCCCCGGTGCCTCGAGCCCGCAATCTACGATGTCGATGAAGGGCGGGCACCGGGGAGTCAGGCTGCTGGGCTCTGAGGCCGGGGGTGGCCACTCGCTAAGTGCGGGACTTGGGCAGCCGCTTCATCCCGTGAGCCTCAGGTTTCTCCGTCCAGCTCTGGTGGCTGCGACAGGAGCTGAGGGCTCCCTGCTCTACCCACGGGGCACGCGTCATCATCCCTGTTTTACAAATGGGAAAGCAGACGCCAAGGAGGTGAGGGACTTGGTCTTGCCTCCGACAGCTACTAGCAGCTGGCAGGGCCAGGACTTGAACCCAGGTCCAAACTCAAAGCCCATTCTCTTAGCTGTTGGAATCAGTCAGGGTTCTCGTAAGACACAGAACCAACAGGAATACAGTAGATCCCTGAACAACATGGTGTTTGAACTGCACGGGTCCACTTACATGTGGATTTATTTCATTGCTTTTTTAAGTTACTTTTTTTTAAAGTTTATTTATTTTGAGAGAGAGGGAGAGAGGGAGAGAGGACGAGTGGGACTGGGGCAGAGATTGGGGGACAGAGAATCCAAAGTAGGCTCCTCGCGGACAGCAGGAAGCCCGATGTGGGGCTTGAACTCACAAATTGTGAGATCGTGACCTGAGCAAAAGTCGGAAGCTTAACCGACTGAGCTACCCAGGCGCCCCCACATGGATTTTTTCCGACACAGCACAGGACTGTAAATGTATTTTCTTTTCCTTAGGATGTTCTTCTTTTTTAATATTTATTTATTTTTGAGAAAGGGACGAGAGAGAGAGAGAGAGAGAAGGAGGGAGAGAGAGAGGGAAAGAGAGAGAGAGAGACGGGAGAGGGAGAGAGGGAGAGAATCCCAAGCAGGTTCCCAGCTGTGTGCGCAGAGCCCGACTCGGGGCTTGAACTCACGAACCACAGGATCGTGACCTGAGCTGAAATCAAGAGTCAGATACTTAACCGACTAAGCCTCCCAGGCTCCCCTTCCTTATGACATTCATGATACTTTTCTCCCTCTAGTTTACCTTTTGTAAGAATACAGTGCCTAATACCTCTAACATACAAGATATGTGTCAATTGACTTGTTTATATTATTGGTCAACAGTAGGCTATTAGTAGCTAAGTTTTCGGGGAGTCAAAAGTTACCTGCAGATTTGTGACTACGCAGGGGGTCAGCGCCCCTGACCCTCGCACTGTTTAAGGGTCAACGGTATAGATATATATTCAAGGAACTGGCTCACACGCCTGTGGGGCCGACCAGTCTGGCAGCAAAGGCAGGATGTGATCCTGTAATCTTGAGGTAGGATTCCTTCTTCTAGAGGAACCCTCAGCTTTTGCTCTTAAGGCCTCTGACTGATTAGATGAGACCCACCCGTGTCAGCCAGAGAAATCTCCTTTACTTAAAGTCAACTGATCAGTGGTGTTAACCACGTCTACTCAATACCCCCACTGCAACACTTCAGTGTTTGGTTTCATGACTGGGCCGCAGCCTAGCAACGGCGAAGCCTGAAAGTAACCACACCGCCCCACCAGGGCTCCTCCGACGTTCCTACTAAAACGTCCTGAGGTGGCCACCCCCCGGGTGGCCCCGGAGCCTGGCTGGGGGTTAATAAGACCCAAGGGTAGAGGCGTGGCTTTGGGGGTCTGGTTATCTGCTGTAATTCAGGAGGTGGCGAGGCCCTGTGCGGCCTGTCCCAAGTGCCCCCAGGGATGGGTGGGCGAGGTGGGGTTGGGAAGGGCTTGGCAGACAGCCAGCTGTCTCACTTGCCCCTGCAGTGTCCTCCAGCAGCCTGGTGTTGTACCAGAGCTCCGACTCCAACGACGGCCACAGCCACCTGCTGCCATCCAACCACAGTGTCATCGAGACCTTCATTTCCACACAGATGGCTTCATCTTCCCAGTAACCACGGCAACCACCCCCCAGGGGCTGGGCCCTGCCTAGAGCATGCCTGGCGTACTTGGGGGGTGACTGGGACATGTGAGCCTGGGAAACTTCCACTGCCACAAGAGAGCGGCCTTCCCTGGAAAACTGCCACCCTGCTCTGTCAGCAACGGAAAGGAGGGTTTCAAGGCGCCCCGACCTCAGGAGGGCTGTTTCAGTGCACGAGAGGGGACTGTGGAGAGCTGGGAAGCAGAGCAAGACGCGGACGAGAGGGACTGTCCCTGCTTCTCAGGGTGAATCTTGCCACTTGGAACAGAAGGGGACAGCCTTTGGACTTTGGTACCTCCAGCCTGTGCCTGTGGAGATCCCTGGGAACCCCCAAGGGAACCCTTGTAGCCGCACTCCTCGGGACACAAGCCTGCGTAGCTGTGACTCACGGAGCTCAGTGAGAGGCCCAAGATCAACATGGCCCCGTCCTGTCACCTGTGCCCTGACCAGGCCCCTCCGCCCTGCCCCAGTTCCAGCTATTGACCCCTGCTCCCCACTCACATAAGCATTCTCCGAGTGGCTACCCAGTGCCCAGGCTGGGGCTCAGATGCCCACGCCCCAGGAGGGCTCAGGCTAGCAGCCGAGGCATGCAGGGCTCTCCAGCTTCTCTCGTCCTCAGCCACCCCTCCCCTGGCCTCCAAGATGGCTGGTTCTCTCGGCCATTCATCCCCCCCACCCCGGGAACCACACCTTCTCACGCCAGTCCGGCATCTCGCCTCAATGGGAAAGCCCCCCTCGGGACTAGGAAGTCTGTCTTGCCCCACGGGAGCCTTGTGACTCTGCGCCTGGTGCCGCTGTTGAGATTGTGATAACAGCTACTCTGACCCGTGGGGCCCTGCAGCCCCTCCCTGGTCTGGGGGACAAGCTGCTGGGGTCAGAAGGCAGCAAGGCCTGAGCAGATGACAGAGCTGAGGTGCCCAGAGGGTGAGGGGAGAGACGAGACCGGCAGAGAGGAGCTCCCCGTGGGGACGGGGCTGATGCCTGGAAGCTTGGGAGCTCGGCAGGCTGAGGGATGTGGAGGCCAGGTGGTCACAGCCACACCCAGGAGCCTGAGGTCCTGAGTGCCACCAGGAGGAACACTGTCAGCCCGGGGTTCTATGACCTCCTCTCCAGCAAGGGGCTGCTGCAGGTAACTTGGCCTTGAGGGCTGCTCCCACCCTGGATGGAGGAAAGGGCCGGGGCAGAACCAGCACCCCCGAGGCTTGCAGCCAGCCAAGAGCCAACCTGTACATTTATTTAACTTGTAGTAAAGGAAATGAGGAACGGAGTAGTGGAAATGCATACTGGAAACTTCCTGCTTGTCCACACGTTGCCCAGATAGGGCTGGGCAGGCAGAGGGAGGTGGTGGTGGGTCACACTCTCACATCCCGCCTCTGTCTTTCTCGCTCTGCCAAACCTCAGAGTCAAGGCCACAAAGCCAGAATTCCACTTTAATCTTGAGCTTCTGCTCTTCCCCTGCAAAATGCTGCAGGTGTCTGAAAACCGGTCCACAAGTGCTGTGGTGCTTCTCGAAGTCTTGAGGCTGGGGTGCAGGAACACAGCTTGGGGTGTAGACAGGACCCCACCTACGTGAGGTTTATTTAGCATGTCTCATCAAGATTCGGCACGGACAGGGAAGGAGCACCCAGATCACTTTGTTATGTCTGGGGTCATTTATTTTCAACAATCTGGTTGGCTCAGAGACACGATCGTGTGTGGCACATTCACAAATGTGGAGAAAGAAAATTCTGGCAGCCTAGGGGGGAAAAAATCTCTCTCCTTTTTATCAAGTCTGTGCAATCTGGAGGGAGAAGTACAAAACTCTTTCTTGGCCTTGTCATCTCAGGGGCCCCTTCCCTCGTTAAGGTGGTCTCCCACACCAGGTTGGGAAGGTGGAGGGGAAGGAAAAACTCTCCTGTCACTTATTCTCCTCAGACAGTGCTGGGAAGATGGAAGCTTTACCATGTGGCCTTCGGTCTTGAGTAACTGGAAGGCTCCTTTTTCCTGAGGCCGTGGAATGTTCTGGCATCACAGGTCTGCCCCAGTTCCCAACGGGAGCACAGATGGGCAGGCCTTGATTAGGCTTCTCACCCTACAACCGTGTCTCTGTCCCAACCCTTGGGCGAGCCCCAATCATGGGCAGAGTCTGGACCTCTGTCCAGCCAAGTCCTTGAACTTGGAGGGAGGTGGGGCTTGGAAATGCCTCGTCCTCGGGCTAGTTGGGCCCCGTGCCTGTGGGGCTCCGATCAGTTGGCAGGCACGGCCACTGCCCTCTTTATTGGTGGGGTTGGGGAAGCCTCGCTGGCCTTTGCTTTTTTCCTCCTTCTCTTCTTTTTGGTCCCAAGTGATGTCTGGTCTCCATTGAGCCTGGGTGAATGCTTTTCCTGCTTCCCTATGGTGGCCCCGCTTGTGGTGGTGGCGGCGGCCTGGGCGACCGAGTCGGCACCGGCCTCCTTCTTGGCTTTCTTTTTCAACTTCTTTTTCTTCTTCTTTGCCTCTTTCTCCACTTTGACAGGGCCGTGGATGGCAGATTCCTGGAGGATGTCGGAGGCTGACACGGCCGCCTCCCGGCACCGCTGCCACTCCTCGTCGCTGTCCTCGCTGCTACAAGGGGAGGGCACAGAGTGGGGACAGGGCCCCAGAGCCAGCAGGAAGAGGTCACGGTGGGGTCGGGGGGGGGGGGCGGTGCTAGAAAGCTCCAGCTTGGGAATGAGGCCGGCCTGGGTTCCAACATTGGCTTCTCCGCTTCCCAGCCGTGTGATCTCATTAAGTGACTTAACCTCTCTGACCCTCAGTGTCTCCATCTATGAAATGGGTGCATGGGTCTCACAGGGATGCCCCAGGAGTGAGGTGTCTGGCGCAAGATGATGCTCAAAAAGCAGTAAAGATCCAAAGCCAACTCCCAACAGAACCCTCTTCCCTCTCCCACTGAGGGTACTACTTCTCGAGCTCCCTGACACGGCTCCTTCTTGGCCTAGATCTGACCAGATTCTGCATGGCTCTTCTGGGGGGCTGGCAAACACAGACGACAGGCAAAAAGGAGGGAACGTGAGGAGGGGGTGTGATCCCTCACCTGGAGCCGGAAGGGAAGTGCTTTCGGCTGGGCTGGGGAGCAGCTTTCTTGTGGGAGTCTCCGGGGATGGATGTGAAGAAAAGGCGGAAGCCTAAAATCCAAAGGGGTCGATCGAGTCAGCACTGCCAGGGGCCAGCCCCTCCTCCCAGGTGCCAAGGCTGCCCTGCCTCTGCCCTCGAGGAGATCCAACAGATGTATGTTGAGAGGCACCGGGTGCCTCCTGGAGCCAGGGCCCGAGGTGCCAGACGCGACGCGAGCTGCGCATTCAGAGCAGCAAGCCCTAAG
Source organism: Prionailurus bengalensis (assembly GCF_016509475.1). Taxonomy (NCBI): domain Eukaryota; kingdom Metazoa; phylum Chordata; class Mammalia; order Carnivora; family Felidae; genus Prionailurus; species Prionailurus bengalensis. Next base: position 17,045,694 of record NC_057356.1, read on the forward strand.
AGGCTTCTGGAAGCCAGCGGTTGAGCCTTCTGCCTAAGGCAGCTTCCAAAGTGGCAGGTGGGTTGGGCGCGGGACAGACACTCAGCAGGGAGAGGCTGTGAAGTGCCGTGGTTAAGATGCCCCTGCTTGGGGTTAGACAGACAAAGGTGCTTCAGGCAAGTGACTTCGTTTCTCAGAGCCTCAGCTCCCATGACACCCTGCCCTGCAAATAGGGGTATCATCATCACACCCGCCTCCGAGATCCCAGAACGTACCAAAATGTATTTCCCAGCTCCAGATACACATGAGGTGGGAGACAAGAGCTGGCCTTAATAGTACAACCACTCACCATCATCCTCCGGGGGGACTTTCTGTATTTCAGTCTTTTTCGGCTCCTTCACTACTTCTGAGATGGTAATTGAGCTACGGAAGGAGGAAATGGTTGATTAAGGATGAGATTTTGGGTAACAAAAAATTTTTTTTAAGTGGAGGGGACGGGGGCATGTGATGTTAAACGCAATGGCAGCAAGCACGCCGGCCTGATAAGAACGGTTAACGCCTACAGCCATAACATGCCGATCAGCCCCCGACAGCTGAAACTGCAGTGCCTCATTTGTTTGAACCCCACTTTATTCCAGGAAGTACTGAAGAAGTTTTAAAGATATACACAGTACCACAGAATGAATGCAATTTTGAATAGAGCAAAGAAAATAGGCCAGGAGGGACAGAAAGTGCTGGAGAGCAGGCACACGTTTTGCCTTGAGCATCCTGGCAGCAAGCAAGAAAAGGGAAATAGGACCAACCGATCTAGAGAACTGGTTCAAGGTCAGCTGTCAGCTCGGACACAGTGGCTTTTGTTTTGTTTTGTTTTTTCTTTTTTTTTTTTTAAGACAGATAGATAGATTTATTTTTTAATTTTTTTCATGTTTATTTATTTTTGAGAGAGAGACAAAGCACGAACAGGAGAGGGGCAGAGAGAGAGGGAGACACAGAATGTGAAGCAGGCTCCAGGCTCCTAGCTGTCAGCACAGAGCCCGACACGGGGCTTGAACCCATGAACCATGAGATCATGACCTGAGCCGAAGTCGGACACTCAACCGACTGAGCCACCCAGGCGCCCCTCTAACACAGTGGTTTAATGTAGGTCTGCAGGGCATATTAAGCAATGTCTGGACACATTTTTGGTTGTCACAACTGGTGGTGGTGGCGGGGGGTGGGGGGGGTGGGGAATGCTATTAGGATCTGGTAGGTAGAGGCCAGGGATGCTGCTCCCCGTTCTATAGTGAAACAGGAAGAGCCAGTCTAAAAGGTTAGTGGTGCCAAGGCCAAGAAGCCCTGACCTAACACAAGAGACCAACTAGAGCACCACTTAAGTCTCCTTGCAGAGAAACACAAAAAGCTCCGTGAGGACTGCAGAGAAACACAAAAACGCAGCAGGGAATGTGCTGACTGCGGTTGACATGCATCCGGCTGGATTTCCACCTGCGGAAAAGTCTGATGTGGATCATCGCAGTGCTGGGTGGGCCTTGTTCGCCCTGAAGCCAAAGAGTCATGAAGAAAAACTGCACCCATGTGTTGAAATGCCAACAGACCCTCCTACATGTTTACCACATTCTCGAGCTGGGGCACTGGGACTGAGACCGCGGTGGTTCAGGCTGCTAAGGTCTGGCCCACCACTCTATCTCAGAGCAGCTGGTTTACACTGTGATAGGACATGTTTGTCTTTTTCATGTTTCGGGACTAAGGCCTGAACATCCTCATTTCCCTTTCAAAATCTGGTAGGGCTCAGTCAATCAGGGATGGATCTAGGCCAGTGTCTCTTGAAATGTGTTCCTTGCTACACGGATCGGCCTTCCATGAAGCAAAGCCACTGTGGCCAGATGAGTTTGGAAACTGCTGGGCCAAGCAAAGTCACGCATGTCCCTTTACCGCAGATTCTCAGAGCCTTGACTACACGATTAGGAATCTAAATCTCCGGGGGGCACCTGGGTGGCTCAGCTGGTTAAGTGTCTGACACTTGATCTCGGCTCAGGTCATGATCTCATGGTTTGTGAGTTCGAGCCCTGCGTAGGGCTCTGTGCTGACAGAGTGGAGCCTGCCTGAGATTCTCTCTCTCCCCTTCTCTCTGCCCCTCCCCAACTTGTGCTCTCTCTCAAAATAAATAAATAAAGGTAAAAAAATATCAGCTCTGCTCCCTCCTCCCTGTGGCTTCGAGCAAACGCTCCTTCTCCCAGAGAGCCTGTTTCCTCACCTGCAGACGAGGACAACGACAGGACCTACGTGGCAGATTGTGCATGCCGTGAGGTGACACAGCATGTGCTCCCCACAGCGCCTGCTTGCACACCCCAAGCTCCCCACCGACGTGGGCCACTACTGTTCATATTAATGGAAGCAGGGGAAGAGAAGGAACATTTTCGGTTACCTGTCCAGCAGGGCTCCCAGTTTCTTGGCTACGTGGGCTCGGAATTCAGGGGTGGTCTGAAGCTCATTGCCATCTTGTTCATGTTCGTCCGCTTTCCGCCTGCAACGCACACGAAAGGACCTCACTTCCTGCCAGCTCGGAGGCTGCTCCCTACCCCCCACCCACAAGGGCAGGGACGACATGTGTCTCATTCACCCCGATAGCCCAGGGTCTATCCTTGCATCTGGCACACCGTAGGGGATAAATATTTGTTTAGAGAGTAGATTAAACTTGGACCCGAAGCACACAGTACCTGAGGCTTGGCTGGCTGGCTGGCAACTGATTATTTGCGGCATCTGTGGAAATAACGAAAATGGAGGCATTTATAGAGGAAATGACAGGAACAGTATCTGTTGTGCGTCAGAGGTGATTTTAAGTGATTTACACGTATAACTCATTGAATGTTCCCAACAACCCTGTTAAGGGAGTTATTATTCCCATTTTGCAGAAGAGGAAACTGAGACGAGGAGATAAGATAACTTGGCCAGAGTCACACAGCTAAAAACCGAGAGGGTTGGGGCCAGACCCAAGTCATCTGGCTCCAGAGCCCCCTCTTAACTACCATACTGAACAAGAAAGTGTATTTGATTCCAGTATTTATTGAGCACCTACTATGTGCCTGGCTCTGTGCTAAGTGCTGTGGGGGACAGAGAATCCATTATGTAGATCACATTTTTTCAAGCTGAGACTGGAAATGGCTGGCCTGGTGATCATTCACTCAACTGAATACTGAAGCTCTAACATTACCCAGGTGGTGTTCTAGGTGCTGAACAATTTAGACATAGATGCCAGTCCTCACGGAGCTTACATGCTGGTTGGTGGATATGGAGGACTAAAACACACAATTAAAATATAAAATTAGATCATGATAAATACAGAGGGGAAATAGACACAGCAGGAGAGAGAAGTGGTGAGGGCTAGGCGGGGGATCATTTTATAAAGGCAGGTAGGGAGGACTTCACGTATAGGTGACAGGTGAATGGATTTCAGAGAGGCAAGGGAGTGAGTCAAGTGGACATCTGGGGAAGAGCCTTCCAGGAAGAGGGAAGAGCACCTACAGAGGCCCCAAGGCAGAAGCCTGCCTGGTGCATCTGAGAACCAGCAAGGAAGCCGGGGTGGCTGCGGCCCAGTGAGTTAGGGGAGCAGCAGAAATGGGGACCTTATGGGGGGCCAGATCGTGAAGGGACTGGTGGGCCAGTGTGACGACCTGGGCCCTGAGGGAGGTGAGGAGCCACTGGAGTCTGCACAGAAGAGGGACACGAATGGACTTGGGATTTCACAGCACGTCTCTGGCTGCAGTGTGGACGTAGACCCTGGTAGGGCAAGGGCAGAAGGAGGGGGACCATGGCAATCATGGAGGCGATGAGAAGGGGCAGGACTCTGGATGTATTCTGAAGGAATCAACAGGATTTTGCTGACAGATTCGATGGATGGTGTGAGAGATGTATGAAAGATGGTTCTGAGGTTCTTGACTTGAGTAACGGGACAAAACGTTCTTGTGAATTTAAGGAGCCAACTGGTCGAAATGATCACTTGGTAACTCTGGGCCCACAACGGGGCCATGTGGTGTTAAAACAACTGCGGGGCACACAGTTCACATTGTGATCCATGTCAAAAGTGCTGTGGAGCATAACACGGAATGCAAAGTGCCCGATGCCCCTGGAGTCGGAGGATGCAGATGGCCGGGATAGACCCAGAGTCCTTCCTTCTGAGCATGCCATCACAAGGAGGAGAAGGATTTCCTCTGTCATGACTACGGAGCGAGGGCTGTGATATAATGTCATGGAACAGAAACAGCATTAGACCCCAGGCCTCAGAAGACAGGTTTCAGTTAAGTTCTGGTTCTTCCACTGTGACTCCAGACAGGTCCCTTTACCTCCCCGAGCCTTTGTTTTGGCATCTAGAAAGTGGGGATAAGACCTCCAACTTCCCAGAGTCACTGTGAGGATACAGCGAAATTTTACATGGGTTTGGACACTTTGTTTGCACGTCTGTCTCCCCCTGAATTTGAAAGCTGCTGGAGCACATGGTCTGCGTCTTGCTTTCCGTACGTCTCCAGCTCTTGGCATGGTGCCTTGGTGTGAAAGAAACATTGCATAAAGTAATCACAGTGTACGTTGTCTTAAAATGTAAGTGGTTTGAGGTGTGGGTGACCAGTGCTTCATTACTGGATTAAAGAGCTGTATCAGGGGTTACAGTAATAAAATAGTAACCTACAGGGGTGCCTCGGTGGCTCAGTCAGCTAAGAGTCTGACTCTTGATTTCGGCTCACGGCATGATCCCAGGGTTGCTGGAATTGAGCCTCAAGTGGGGCTCTGTGCTGGGCATGGAGCCTGCTTAGGAGTCTCTCTCTGCCCCACCTCCACGCTTGCATTCTCATGCTCTCTCTCAAAAAAAAAAAATATATATATATATATATTATATATTATATATATATTAATAGCATGGGCTTGGAGGCATAAAGACCTAGATGGGATGCCTGGGTCTCCTACTTACAAGCTGGAGGACCTTTCTGAGCATCAGCTCTCGCATCTGTATAATGGGGCTAATAGTTGCTGGAATGGTATTGTTGGAAAAATTAAACTAGACACCAAATGCAAAGTGTTTAGAGCAGGGCACACAGTAACAGCTCCACCCGTGGCGGCAATTTTTATTATCATACGGCCCAAGAATGCGTGTCACGTGTTCAGGATCTTGCCTGGCACACAGTAGGTGCTCAATAGGTAACAAGACTTAATCACCAGCAGTCACATCTACTTTGATCGGCAGAAGCTTCATGAATGCACAAAAGGGTAGGCTGTAAAAGTGGTATCTTGGATGCCCCTCCTCACACGCGCATTGCTTCACATGTTGGCCAAAGCTGTTCACGTAGGAGACTCACCACAACCCTAAGACCCAGGCGTTTTACGGATGAGAAAACTGTGACTTTCAGAAATGATTTTCCTTGTCTAGGACCAGCTTCAGAGCTGGCACTTCCTATCAAGTGCTCCCTCGCTGCCACAGAGAAATCCATCCTGCCAAGGCGGAAGCAACTGGCCCGGAAATCTAGTTGGAGTCTCACGCCACACAACCCCCCCCCCCCCCCCGCCCCATCAGAGAAGTGCCTTTCTGGCCAGGTCATTCATTCAAGAACTATTTTCCTGAACGCCGATCATGACCTGTGCCAGGCCCCAGGGGAGGGGATACCACAGTGAAGGGACAGGCCAGATCCCAGCCTTCATTAAGCTCCCATCACGTAACCTCTCCCTTGCCATATTTGTGGAGCAAGTCAGGCCAGGTGCAGCTCAGGTCATGATCTCGAGGTTCTTGAGTTCGAGCCCCGCGTCGGGCTCTGCGCTGACAGCTCGGAGCCTGGAGCCTGCTTCGGATTCTGCATCTCCCTCTCTCTCTCTGCCCCTCTCCTGCTCGTGCTCTGTTTCTGTCTCTCAGAAGTAAATAAACCTTAACAAATTTTTTAGTATGTGCCAAGCATTGCAGATGTATCATCTGGGTTACTTGCCAACCTTGGGGGCAGGGGTACCCACCATTATCCCTACTTGACGGGTACCTTGCCCCAATGCTCATTGCTAGTGAGCGATGGAGATGGAGAGGCAGACCTGTAGATAGAGCTTGAATGAGAAAACTCCCGAGTTTTGGTGTCCAGAGATGGGAGGATATAATACTGTTTGGCGTCTACCTATGGGACATACAACGTGGCAGGACAGCAAGAAGGGAGAGGCAGGGGGGAATGAATTACCAAAAGACTGGTGAGTCCTTTTATTTATTTTCTTTTTGTTTATTATTATTTTTTAACATTTATTTATTTTTGAGAGACAGAGAGAGACAGAGCACGAACAGGGGAGGGGCAGAGAGAGAGGGAGACACAGAATCCAAAGCAGTCCAGGCTATCAGCACAGAGCCTGATGTGGGGCTCGAACCCACAAACCTTGAGATCATGACCTGAGCCTAAGTAGGACGCTTAACCGACTGAGCCACCCAGGCGCCCCGACTTGTAAGTCCTTTTAAACGAAAGCTAGGGGTTCTTAACCTTGCTTTGCTATGGCCTGCTCCGGCAATGTGGGAAAGCTTGGATCCTTTTTCAGAATAATGTTTTAAATGCATAAAACACAACACATTACAAAGAAAGCCAATGATACAGAAATTCAGTTATCATTAATAGTTAAAAACAGGGGCGCCTGGGTGGCTCAGTCGGTTAAGCGTCCGACTTCAGCTCAGGTCACGATCTCGCGGTCCCTGAGTTCGAGCCCCGCATCGGGCTCTGGGCTGATGGCTCAGAGCCTGGAGCCTGCTTCCGATTCTGTGTCTCCCTCTCTCTCTGCCCCTCCCCCATTCATGCTCTGTCTCTCTCTGTCTCAAAAATAAATAAAAAACGTTAAAAAAACTTAAAAAAATAGTTAAAAACAAACAAACCCAAATTTGGCACATTAATAATATATGTGCTGCTTTATTAATGCATTAAATCTTTATGAATGCATTACGATCTACTAGTGGGCCCAAAAATGCCTGTAATCTTTTAAATGGATTAATTAATTGATTTTTGAGAGAGAGAGAGGGAGAGAGGGCACAAGCAGGGGAGGGACAGAGAGAGAGGGGGACAGAGGATCCGAAGCGGGCTCTGCGCTGACAGCAGCAAGCCCGATGTGGGGCTCGAACTCAGGAACTCGAGATCATGACCTGAGTGGAAGTCCCATACTCAACGGACCGAGCCACCCGAGCGCCCCCCAAAACGACTGCACTTTTAAAGCAGGGATGAGTGCCAATTATTTTTTCCCAACATTTTACCGTGACTAAAATGATACTTTGATATACATGCAGACGGTAACGGGATATGGAAATCTGTGATTTTGTTAGGACCAAGTAACAGGTACTGCCCAAACTACTGTAGCACTAGATTGCCACCGTCAGACACGTGGAGGACCCAGCTCGCTGACAGCCCCAGGGTCTGAGAAGGTGCTGGAGGCGGGGAAAGGCTGGATGCCAGCATCCGGGAAGGGGGGCTGTCCCAGCCATCTCGGAGAGGTGGCGGGCTGCCAGCGTGCGGCAGTGAGGAAGGACCGAAGGAAGCAGAGTCAAGAGGCATTCAGGTGCCTCAGTTTCCCCGACCGGGGTAATGGAAGTACCCTCCCTGTTGCACCTGCCCGCTCTCTGAATCCGAGTCCCGCGCAGTCCCCGGAGCTTTCTCAGGGAAAGAAGTCGCGTGCCGGTCAGCCCCTCCTCACCACCCATCCTCTCAGACCCCAGGGGAGTCTTTCGGCCAGACTCCCTGCACATAGCCTCCTACCGGCTCTTGGCTTCTCCGGCCCCCTCGAGCGATGCTCCAAGCCCCAGGCCGGCATCGCTGCCTCGCGGCACCGTGCCAGCTCCTCCTCATCGCTGCTGCTGCTGCTGCTGCTCTCCAAAGCGCTCAGGGGGCCACTGGGCGCGGCCATCTTGGGCCACCGCGAAGGATTGTGGGGAGCGTTCCACTAGCAACCCTTCTCCACCACGGCACTGAGGGCGGAGACGCGCAGGGCATTGTGGGGATTGTAGTTCTCAGGCTCAGTCCGCCCTCGGTTCCCTCGGAGTGCCCTGAGGGTTTCCTCAAATATGAGAGCTAGAAGAGCCTAAGAGGTGAACTCCATCCTTTTCTTGATGAGGAAAATGAGACCTACAGAGGAAAAGGAACTGCCTAGGTCATACCAGAACCTTGACTCCAGCCCAGACCTACTGAATCGGAACTTGCATTTAACCGTGATTGCCTGGTGATTGGTGTGCACATTAAAATTCAAGAGGCACAGTCCCGGGTGATTCTTTTTTTTTTTTTTTTTTAATTTTTTTTTTAACGTTTATTTATTTTTGTGACAGAGAGAGACAGAGCATGAACAGGGGAGGAGCAGAGAAAGAGGGAGACACAGAATCTGAAACAGGCTCCAGGCTCTGCGCTGTCAGCACAGAGCCCGACGCGGGGCTCGAACTCACGGACCGTGAGATCATGACCTGAGCCGACGTCGGACGCTCAACCGACCAAGCCACCCAGGTGCCCCTCCTGGGTGATTCTGATGCACAGTTTGGTTTTGAAAACATTCTCCAATTTTTTAGCTCAGGACTTCTCCACTCAGCCTGCACATTGGAAACACTTGGGGAGCTTTTACATACTGACTCCTAGGACCCACAGGACCGACACATTAGAATCTCTGCAGTGAAGATACTCTGCTACGTAGGATGAACAAAGTGACTTTTGTCTTTGGGATGCTTCTCTTCGTGTTTTACCTTTGAGGCTGCGTGTCAGAAATTGTATTAAAATAAACTCTCGGGGTGGTGGGGGGGCCTGGCTGGTTCAGTCGGTAGAGCATGTGACTTGATCTCAGGATTCTAAGTTCAAGCCCCACCCTGGGGCAGAAATTACTTAAAGGAAAAATAAAATCTTAAAAACAAAAACAAAACCTCTTTGGCCTTGGGCTTTTCTATTATGAAAGAGAGGAAGGTGACTTATTCATTCCTTTTTTCTTTTTTAAACAAGAATTTTCCCGTTACAACGTGGGTACTGGGGGCACTATCAAGAATAAAAGCCGGGGGTGGACTAGCCTGTCTACGCTATGGAAAGGAGGCAGTTGTTCTGTCCCTTAAGGCAAAAGAGGGCGGGGAATAGGTTACTATTGGTAAATTGCCCAGAGGCTGCTGAGAACCAATTATAAAGTACATTTTATATTCTATAGTAAGGGAGTAGTTCATCAGAAACCAGGGCAAAGGGGAGGAGTAAAAAGGAAACTTTTTACTGGTTGATGGGAGGAAACCTGATCACATGATATCCTCTGATGATAAAGATACTGTTCTTTTCCTCAAGTCCTTGGACCACTATGTACTGTTTGTGTGTGTGCATCAGGAGTTGAAGGGATCGTTTTACACTTCATCGTCCTCGCTGTCCTGGGCTTTGTCTCTGTCTGTCTCAGTTTCCCTGCAGTCCTCGCCTCCCAGAGTTAGGAGGCTCCAATGAGTAAGCAAGAACCACCAGGACGGCATCAGCACCCATAGAAAGAGATGACGACCACCCAAAGGAGAATAAACAAAGGTTATTTATTTCCAACTTGCTATTGCAAGGGAGTCAGCCAGCATCCCTCATAAACTGGCAGAGATTCCAAGACAGGGAAAGCTTTATAGTGGAAAAAAAGGGAAGGCTTCAGGTATACTCTGATTGAAGCTGTTGGCATGGAGAAGCAGTAGGCAGCTAATTAGAAGCAGGGCCTCCTCTGTGATTGGTTAGGGAGCCTATCTGGATTTTTCTGGTTGGTTCTAAGTTGGAAGTGAGGTCGAATTAGGGAAGCTGGCAGTGATCAACCAAGTCCTGATGATTTGGGGGTGCTTGCTGCAGAGGTGATAGTTTGGCTTCCTGGCCTAGGGGACTGCAGAGGCTGTGGGTCAGAATTCTATTGTCATGTATGGTCTGGCCACTGTCCATCGTATAGCAAGTGTCCCACATCCCTCCTGGCGGGGCTACGCTCACTATTTACAAAGCTGCTGAAGACATGGGACCTTCCCCAGGCGAGAGCTGGAGGAAGTGGTTGATATGCTGAGTCCCGGATTAGTTGGGCAGAAAAGGAAACTTTCCAGCTCTCTTCTCGGAGAGGATGAGGGTATCACTATCCCGGATACCATAGCTCCACAAAGACACCCAATCCTGCAGGACTTGGCCTTGGAACTCCAGCTGCTGCTGACTTGTGAGCAGCCCCTGCTTGTCTTCAATCTGCTGCTTCAGGCCCAGGATGAAGCTTTTGGGGTCAATGGCGTAGGCGTGGCTCCCACCATTGGGATGATTCACAAAGACCTGGATCTCGGGGGAGATGGTCTCTACCAGACAGATGCGGATGTTGGAGAAGACTCCGTAATAGGCCAAGGAGCACCGGCTATTGAGGGGCTGTCGCTTGCCACCAGGCTCCTGGAAGGACAGACGCTGTAGGCCCACGCAGCCCCGGCTCTGCCAGATCTTCTCTTTAACCTTCTTTATGGGTTCATAAGGGTTCACCCTGAGGATCAGATCTGAGTAACCCCACTGTTCCACAGTCACTTGGATGTCTCGTGCCCGCTGGAAGGGAGAGGAGAGGGAGAGGGTTAATTCCACCCTCCTCTGACATGCAAAATTTCCCTTTACCCCTCCTCGTGTTTCCAACAGCAGTAAACATTTGGGTTGTGCCAACCACCTTCCAGGCCCTGGGCTGGGCACCTGTCACACTCTTCTGAATGCATTTTACTGTCACAGCAGCCCTACGATCTTGGTTCCTATTATCCCATTGTACAGATGAGGAAATTGTGGTCGAGCGTGGTTAAATAACTTACTGACCATCACAAAGGTGGTGAGGAACACCGTGGGTATTTGACCCAAGGTTGGTCAGATTTCAAAGTCTGTTCTGAACCACCATCAGCGGCCACGCTCGAGGGCCTGGGAGTCCCTGGTGGCTGAAGAACACCACCTGGAAGGTGCTGGGGAGGGTTGGACACCAGCTGATCTTTTCGAGAAGGAACATAAGCCTGGAATCCCCAAGTCTTCTGATTTTACAAGATAAAAGTCTTTGCACAACGGTTTTTAGATTCAGGAAAAACCCAGAGGCATATACTTTTCAGTCTATCTGTGGGCCTCAGTTGGCTGGTGGGCCCCACAAAGACCTGGGTGCAAATTCTGACTCTGCTGCCCCTTTGCAGTGTGATCTTGGTTAATTAACTGAACCTGCCTGAGCCTCAGTTTCTTCAACCCTTGAGGGTAGGGGTTAAGTCTTATTTCTGCACTACTGTTGTTCCATTGCCCCTCCCCACAGCAACCCCAAATGCTGGCACAAGAGAGCTGTTGAACTGACTCGCCTGGGCTCAACTCATGCAAAGAATGATGGCGAGCATGACTGATTCTCTAGGGGGTTGTGGGAAAGAGAAAGACAAGGAGAACACGAGTTTGTAAGGAAGGCTGAGGCTCAGAGGGTTGAAAAAATGTCCCCGAGTTCACAGAGCTGGTGGGTGCCCCAGCCAGGCTTCCAACTTCCTGACTCCATCGACACAGAAGTAAGTATATGCTACGCAGTTACCCGCTTCCGAGCTTCAAGCCCTTGACAACCCCGAGAGGAGCCATTACCTTCACGGTCCAGCTGGGGACTGGATTCTCCTTGTCGTCATAGCAACAGTTCTGTTTCAGGCACTGGGAGGCCCTCTGAGCGACGATGTCCCATCTGTACCCTTCTGCCACATTGTGGGTGGGGTCAGCTGGATCCAGGATGACAGGCCTGCAACACAGGGAGAGGGTTCCCAGACTCTCTTCCGTCTGGAGGCCAGCAAGCCAGAAAGAATCCTGCTCAAGCGATCATCTGTTCCAACCACTGAGCACGTGCTGTGTCTGGAGCCCTGGGCGGGCTGTCAGGCCGAGAGGACCCAAGAACATTGGTGGAGAAGAAGCGAGCGGGGATGATTATATTTCCAAGAGTTCTTTTTGGGGAGAGGTGCGTGCAAGGTGTTTGGGGGGGGGGGTGTGGAGTGTTGAGATGCCCCAAGGGCATGGGTAGCGATAACAGGTACCCGCTTAGGCAGGTGGGCAGAGCTTTTGTTTTGCTGAGGCTCCATAGGTAAGTTGAAGGCTAGGGCTGCTGAAGTGCTTTGGATGATAGAAACACCACCACCACCACCAACTACTGATATTTATTGAGGCGCTGGGCCACACCCTGTGTGAATTCACCTATTTTAATCCTTCTAACAATTCTGAAAGGCAGCGACTATTGTTGTTGCTGTTGTCCCCATTTCACAGAGGAGGGAACTGAGGCACAGACTTCTTTTTTTTTTTTTTTAATTTTTTTTTCAACGTTTATTTATTTTTGGGACAGAGAGAGACAGAGCATGAACGGGGGAGGGTCAGAGAGAGAGGGAGACACAGAATCGGAAACAGGCTCCAGGCTCCGAGCCATCAGCCCAGAGCCTGACGCGGGGCTCGAACTCACGGACCTCGAGATCGTGACCTGGCTGAAGTCGGACGCTTAACCGACTGCGCCACCCAGGCGCCCCAGTGAGGCACAGACTTCTTTCTGTGAGTTCTCACAGCCAGCAAATGGGTGTTCTCACCCATGGGCTCTGCCTCAGTAGAGCAGGGGTTAGGCTGCCACCAAACGTCTCTCTTCTGTATAAATGGTGAATGAATTTTTAAAGAATATTGGCTTGAAGGAGGTCTAATCGCTTCCTTAAGTGGTGTGGGGTGGCCATACGTGTTGGATGCCAAGCCCATGATTAAGACCTGGCCCTTATACTCCAGGAGCTTCGGGCGTAGAAGGGAGCTGTGACTTTATCCGTGACAGAATGCAACATCCCTGCATCCCTGAAATAATCCTGCCTGAAAAAGGGGGAGGTGCCAGGCTGTCCTAGAGGGTGAGATCACCTGACCCAAAGTGACCCACCAGGTGACCTGACACATAGCACCTGTGCCCAATGGGTAGACTAGTTCCCTCTGGGGATTGGACCAGGGATGATGCAGGTTCTTCATCAAACGGAAGTAAGAGAGGAACAGGGCAGGTGTGGGGAGAGCAGCAGAGGTCATGGGAAGAAAGAGGGCGTGGGGACCACGAGAGAGACAGAGAAAGAGGGTGTCTGCAGGTTTGCCTTGCGTCCCAGTGGTTTTCTAACCTCACATTCCTGGGCATCCTTATAATAAAAATCCCCTTCTCGTCAGGAGATTGGGGTTTTCTTCCTTGTAAAGAAATAAAAAGACCCAATACTCATATAAGGGAACAATAAATATTGCTTGCAGCTACCTAGAGCTAATGTAAAGACTTGTTTCAGCTGGGTGTCCCCAGAAGTAGGTGCCAAGAGCAGGATCTGAGTGCTAGGGGTTTATTTGGAAGGATATGTGGGGAAGCACCACATGTGGGGAAGGATATGTGGGCCACCGGCGGTCAGTTCCACTGCAGGGCCTCCGGGAAACAGTGTAGCACACGTGATCCAGACAGAGTCCTCCCATCTGAGGCAGGAGGGAGCTGGGGTATTTATCCCCCAGCTTCCACCAGTCATTAGGGGAGGCTGAAAACCCTCAGGCAAAGGGACCCAAGTGCTGACGCTTCAGGTTGAGCCAGCCTTCGCAGAAATGGTTGATGGCCCAGGGCTTGGGGGCGGGCGCTGGTGCTTTTCCTAGAGCTACATGTGCTCCAACGGCGTGAGCTACAATAATGAACATTTCCCCGGCATCTACCATAGACTGCACCCCGTAGGCCCTTCAGACTCTGACCCTTACAACAGCCTGCACAGTGGGTGCCAGTTTCTCCTGTTTTCCAGATGAGGAGCTGAGGCTCACAGAGGTGAGACAAAAAGGCAGGACTGGGATGACACCTGGCTCTCCGTGATTCTTTCCATTTTTCCATGCTGTCGCTAAAACGCACCGAAATGGGCTTTTGGAAGCCAGAGAGGAAAGCGGGGCGAGGTTCCTTGAGGGACAGGGAAACGCCCCTCAACCCCTCAGGGCCCCTGCGAGTTTGAAAGGTGGCCAACTTTTTTTTTTTTTTTTTTTAGCTTGGATACCATTAATTTATTATAAAAGAGAGACATGAAAATTATTTACACGATGAAAGATTTCGCAACTTCACTGGAACAGGCAGCTTCACTTCACGCCATTTCAATAATGATTTGTTTCAGTCTACATACTTTCCGTCTCTAAATAAGAGATAATCCATCTCTAAATAAGAGATGCCACCATCTCTAAATAAGAGATAATCCTTGACGAGGCACCTGGGTGGCTCAGTGGGTTGAGCATCCCACTTCGGCTCAGGTCATGATCTCACGGTTCATGAGTTCAAGCCCCACATCCGGCTCTGTGCAGGCAGCTCAGAGCCTGGAGCCAGCTTCGGATTCTGTGTCTCCCTCCCTCTCTGCCCCTCTCTCGCTCATGCTCTGTCTCTCTCTCGCTCTCTCCAAAATAAATGAACATTAAAAAATTTTTTTAGGGGCGCCTGGGTGGCTCAGTTGGTTAAGCATCTGACTTCGCTCAGCTCATGATCTCATAGTTCGTGAGTTCGAGCCCCACGTCGGGCTCTGTGCTGACAGCTCGGAGCCTGGAGCCTGCTTCAGATTCTGTGTCTCCCTCTCTCTGCCCCTCACCCGCTCACACTCTCTCTCTGTCTCTCAAACATAAATAAACATTAAAAATTTTTTTTTAATTTTTTTTTTTTTTTAAAGAAAGAATCCTTGTCATCTAGAACTACTTTGGTGCCTCCATATTCTGGAAGAAGAACTTTATCTCCACCTTTCACATTGACTGGTTGAATCTCTCCATCCTTTCCTTTAGATCCCCATCCACCGGCCACCACTGTTGCTTGCAATCCTTCTCCTTGAGATTTTTCTGGAAGCACAATGCCTCCGTGGATTACAATTTTGGCGGGACCCCTTTCAACTAAAACTCGGTCCAAGAGGGGAAGCAACTTTCTAAACGCCTGTTCTGCCATCACTCCGGCCGCCCCAGTTGGTACTCTGAAAGACGGCCACCTGGAGGTGTGCCCCGAGTCACTGTGAGATTCCGGTTCAGTTTTACTACTTGATAAAGCCCAGCCAATCAGTGCGACACCGCTTTTGCCTCCCTTCTCTCTCCGGTCTCCGTGGGATGTGGCGAGCAAGCAGGGGCCCAGTACCTGTCTCTTTTGAACTGTTTTCTGACAAAGCCCTTGATGAGTGGGTTCTGGAATGTGTAGTACTTGGTCCAGTAAATGCAGAGGAACTCATACTCCTGGAGCAGCTCCATGACAGTGGCAAAGCCCTCGTCCAGCCTGAAGCTCTCGTCCTCCTGGGCACCTACTTCCCAGGCGTAGATAGTCAGCAGCTCAAGGGCATAGACAGGGGGCAGCGCCGCCCTTGGGCACTTGGCTTTCACGTACTGTAGAAAGAGACCCGGGAGAGAGAGACCCCAAGGTTGTGTGTCAGGATCCGCTCTGGACGGACCACAAACTGGAAAACCCAACTTCCTGTGTCAGCTCTGCCACCTACCGGCTGTGTGATCCTGGCCAGTCACTTTCCCTTTCGGGCCCTACATGATTTTCCTGGTTTTAGACTTAAGGGGCTCGTTCAGTTGGCCCAGTGGGTTTCAAAGTATGCTTTTTTTTTAAGGTTTCATTTAAAGAATTTTTAAAATATTTATTTTCAAAGACAGAGACAGAGAGAGCAGGGGGAGGGGCAGAGAGAGAGAGAAAGAGAAAGACACATACACACACACACACACACACACACACACACAGAATCCCAAGCAGGCTTTGTGCTGTCAGCCCTGAGCCTGATGTGGGGCTCACGAACCCTGAGATCATGACCTGAGACTAAATCAAGTCACTTTAACGAACTGAGCCACCCAGGCAGCCCTTAGAAGATTTTATTTTTATGCAATCTCTACACCCTACACGTGGGGCTTGAACCCACAACCCCGAGATCAAGAGTTGCATCCCTCAAACTAGGCTTGACATAACCCCTGGTGTGGACTTACAGAGAGATGTCCCATGGAGTGAGGGGTGGGACTCTGCTACTAGATCCCAGCCTAAGCAGCTCAATTTCTATCTCTCTTAGTGTACTGGGCTTCTGAAAGTTTTCCTTCAAAGAAAAGTCTTCTTAGCTGATAGAAAAAAAAAAGGGAGGGGTGGGAGGTATCTATAGAATTTGTCAATAGCTGAGATTCTGTGGGGAACGCAGAATGCTCTAGCAGGCATCTCTTTCTTCTCCATTGTATAGCAGCGATGCTGGTTGGAGGATGGGATTAGCATCCCCCTCAACTCCAGGGTGGGTCCTGACTGGACAGGGTCATCAGCATAAACCTATTCCCCTTGCTGAGTGATTGGTTCAAGAGAAGCTTGTGATGTGAGCTGGCAATGTGAGTGAAGCCCAGGGGGGCTGAAAGGACAGAAATCTTCTCCCATGTGTGGATGTGAGGGCAGAAATAGCTGTGGCCATTTTGCCATCCTGAGGTTAAATCAGCCTGAAATCTGAGCTGGGAGAGAGAGAGAGAGAGAGAGAGAGAGAGAGAGAGAGAGAGAACTTGAGGCAACTCTAGAGAAAACAGACCTGGAGACACCCCCCCCCCCCCAACAGTGCCTGAAACCCCATCCCCACTGTTACAGGTTTTCACACATGAGCTGATAATTCTTCTTGGTGTTTAAGTCAGTCTGAGTTGGTTTTTCTCTTACTTGCAAAAGAAAGCATCTTAACTTAAGCATCTTAAAGAAAAGCATCTTTTCTTAAAAAGAAAGCATACCAGTCACTTCTTGTCTAAACAGTTTTTCTAGTATTCAGTTAGAAAATGAAAATTTCTGTCAAACATCCAGCTATTTGGTTCGTGGATGTGAAATTGACATCTTGCCCTGTGGCCACTAACACCCCATAGTCAAAGGGGGGAAAAAAACCCCTACTTCGACCTTGAAACAAACAAAAACAGGTCATCTAAAGGACAACAACTTTATTCTCAACTTTTAGAAGCATTTTTTCATTGAATTAAAATTTATTTACAAATTAATGACTTTGTTTTCATAACATTTTTTGAATTCACACTTAAAACTCAAGACTAATGTAATTTTGTTAAGAATTCAAACTCATAGCAATACAATTTATTTTCTCCAGTATTAGGGAGATTTTACTAGTGGGATTCTTTTTTTAAAAGCTTATTTATTTATTTATTTTGAGAGAGAGAGAGCTGGGGAGGGGCAGAGAAAGAGGGAGAGGGAGAATCCCAAGCAGGCTCCACATTGACAGAGCAGAGCTGGACGCGAGGCTCAAGCCCATGGACCGAGAGATCATGGCCTGAGCTGGAGTCTGATGCTTAATCACCTGATCCATCCAGGTGCCCCTACTAGTGGGATTCTTAAAATTTAGATGATAAATATAATGCAGAATGCCTGTAATCGTAAGATGTAAGCCTTAGGGAACATGAGCCCCTTCATTCTCTTAGGAGCTTCAACAGACTATTTAATGGTACAAAGAAAAACAACAAAACAAAACAAAACAAAACAAAACAAAAAACCCAGAAGAAAACATCTGTGTTCCCTTCCAGGGCTGATCTTCAGAGATACTTTGCTTTCTCCGTGTTCAGAATGTTTCTGACTCTTGCAATGGCGCCGTCTGAGATATGTCATGACCTTTCTAGATATGATAAATGTGAGAAAATTGCCATTTTTCCATGACCAGACAAACTCTAAACCTAGTCTTGATAATTGTTGTTTCTTTAAACACCTATTATATTTTCCACTGGCTTAAGCCTTTTCTTCTGCAGTCTGATTCCCTGGCAAACTAGCCTGCAAGTTCTCATTTAATAAGTGACTTTTGTCTGTTAGTTTCTTTTTGCAGCAGGAGGTCTGTCTCACTGAGACTGTCCAGGAGGATTGATTTCCCAAACGACCTGAACTGTGTTGCCTGAGAAATGTACCCCATGGGCTTTGACATTTGGACACGCCCCTCTTCCAGCTCCCAGGGTGGACCTTGTGTGGCAACAGCTTTACCCTTGCTGATGTTTCTTTCCACCTTCCCCAATCCGACTGTTTGTACGTCTGATCCTAATTAAGTCTGATTCTTGGCCAAATCCGATTCTGGTTCATGTTCTTACTTATTTGTACAGGGCCGTTTATGTCCCTTTTGGTGACAATGACCTGTGCATCTAGTTTTATGGTTTGGCCATTTGGTCTCTATGGGGAGACAGATGATAGGACTTTATTCTCTGCTGGGTGGCAGTTGATGGGACTTTGCTTGTATTTTGCGTCTTTCTCTGTTTCTCTTTTGGTCTGTTTTTTTTCTTGAGGATTCTGGGATCTCCCAGGAAGCTCACTGTTGTTGTCTTATGAGTTTTTAAATTACTCAAAAAGTTGTCTGCATGTGTGAATATGTGTGCATGTGTGTGCACATGTATACGTGACTCGTGGAAAACAGCCCTATGAGATGAGGAGCTGACTGATGGCTGGATTTCACCCTGTGTTTACTTTTGACCATAATTAAAGTAGTAAAACCAAAAGTGGTAGTTCTTTTTGTTTTTGTATATAAAAGAAGAAAACATTTTACAAAAGAATGATCTGATTACAATATAATCTATTGGTAGGTAGATTTCTTTCTTCCCACTCAGAGATTGGAAATTTATGGAGCATAATTGGGAATAAATTCATATTCCCAAAAGGGGACTGAGGCAGAAGTTCACCAGATTCTTTTATTCCAGAAGCGGATGACTTCATAAAAGCAGATTGCTTAACCAAAGATCAACAAAATGAGAATTAATTACCCAGATTAATGTTCTATTTTTGATGGATATGTGACAAAAAAAAAAAAAAGACCCATTCTTTCTTCTTAATCTAATTTCTATCCCCAATCTATGGCTATACTTGGGCAAGCTAAGTTTAAACGTTCTTTAAATGACATATTATTCCAACACCTCAGGATAAAAAAATGCCTATAAAAATTCCTACCATCGATTATAATCTAACAAATCCTCAGAAAAACAAAGATAATGATGCTGTAAAAGCATAGCATATATAAATTGGCCCTGTTTACAAAACTATTCAGAATGATGGTTAAACATTTACAGAGTGATTTTTTTAACTTCTTTTTCATGAATACGTAGCATTTACATAAGTTCAATACAAATTTATCCTTCTTCCTACGAGGATAGGTTTAGATAAGGCAATGTGTCAATTAACCGATAACCAATAATAAATCAAGTTTACAAATAAAATTGTTTTCATGCAAGAAATCTCATTTCATTAGGTGTGAAAATTCCACTATTAAGAATCAAAGACAGGGGTGCCTGGGTGGCTCAGGTAGTTGAGCGCCCAACTCTTGATTTTGGTTCAGGTCATGATCCCAGGGTCATGGGATTGAGCCCCACATCAGGCTCTGTGCTGGGCATGGAGCCTGCTTAAGATTCTCTCTCTCTCTCTCTCTCTCTCAGCCCCCTCCCCAACTCTCTCTCTCTCACACATAAATAAAATTAAATTAAAATTAAGAAAAAGAATCAAGGACAGGGGCACCTGGGTGGCTTGGTCAGTTAAGTGTTTGACTCTTGATTTTCAGCTCAGGTCATGATCTCATGGTGGTGAGATCCAGCCCACGTTGGGCTCTGTGCTGGGCCTGCAGCCTGCTTAAGATGCTCTCTCTCTCCCCCCTCTCTCTCTGCCCCTCTCCCTCAAAAGAATCAAGGACAAAATAAAACAGACCAGAAAGACAGATAATGTATGATTCCATTTAAATGAGGGACCCAGAGAATAGGCCAATTCACAGAGACAGAAAGTCGAATGGTGGTTGCCAATGCCTGGGGAGGAGGAGGATGGAGAGTTACTATTTATTGGGTGCAGAGTTTCTGCCTGTGAGGATGAAAATGATCTGGGAACAGATAGTGGTGAGGTTTACACAGCACTGTCAATGTAATTAATGCTGCTGAACTGTATACTTAAAATGGCAAAAAAACCAAAAAAAAAAACCAAAAAAACCCCAAATGAACAAAAAACCTTGTGTGAAAAGCACAACTAAAACACTGGGAAAAGTCCCATCTCGTTCCCAGAACTGTACTGAACTAAACACTTCCAAATATAAGAAACAAACATCATTTTGTCCGTAAAAGAAAAACAAACAAACAAAAAACAACAACAAAAAAGCAAGAATAACCCCCTCCTCTTCACACATGGAAATGATGCTTATAAAATCCCTGCCAGAAACTGATCTGATACTGTTGTAAGGCTGATAAAAGCCCAGCATTATATAGATGGCAAAAATAACACTTTGGGGACAGGCTACGAGCATGAACACCCTTAGACGTCTCTAAGATCGGTGATAACCTTACAGTCAATTTGAAAGATGAAACCCCCGAGGAGCTAAGTTGCATGCTCCCTGGTTTCCGACCCCCTAGTTGATCGACTGAAAAGAAGAATGAAATACTTCTGAGCCATGAAAGCACATGACAACTCCTGGTACTTTACAAAGCCTCCAAACAAACAAACAAACAAACAAACTTCAATCTTTTAACCACAATGAGACTCTAGTTGTGTTTACCAAATAGCATGAGCTCTTTATGTCCTTCTATATTGACCAACACATCTTGCAACACTCAGCTAAACAAAACTAGTTGAACCAAAGATATCAAATCAGTAACACTGAACCAAAAAACTGTTTTAAGAAACCACACGTGATCAAATCCCTGTTTTAAGGGAGAAGGCTTGAACAAAAACAGAAGGGAGGATTGTAGAAGGAAAGCTGATATGTTGTCCCGTGGATATTACAAAAAAAAAAAAATGTGTATATCTTATGCAGGAAGAAAACATTCAGCGCTCAAACAGACAAAGCAAGCAAATGAATCATTCTTTTGGGTTCAAATTCTTCAAGTCCACAAAACCTTGCATCATTTCCTGTAAGTAATTGACTCACCAACAAAACCAATTTTATTCTTGGCTTTGGCGATGCTGGTGTGTGAAGATACATCACAACCTTGGTTGATGTGATAATCATGTAAGAAAATGGCTATTTTTCCACCAAGTAACTGCAAACTTACTAACCTTGGAAAGTTTTTAAGTTCTTAATGTTTATTTATTTTTGAGAGAGACACACACACACACACACACACACACACAGTGTGAGCGGGCGAAAGACAGAAAGACAGAGAGAGAGAGGGAGATACAGAATCTGAAACAGGCTTCAGGCTCTGAGCTGTCAGTACAGAGCCCGACCCGGGCCTTGAACCCACGAACTGTGAGATCATGTCCTGAGCCAAACTCGGATGCTCAACCAACTGAGCCACTCAGGAGCTCCTTGATTTTTAAAAAAATACTTTTTTCTTAAAAAAAAACAACTTCCTTTTTAAAAATGAACAAATCTTTCTAAAATATGACTTTCTGACCATTTATTTATTTATTACAATTTTTTTCCTTACCATTTTTTTTAAATAAGAAAGCAGCTCGGGGCGCCTGGGTGGTGCAGTCGGTTAAGCGCCCGACTTCAGCCAGGTCATGATCTCGCGGTCCGTGAGTTCGAGCCCCGCGTCAGGCTCTGGACTGATGGCTCAGAGCCTGGAGCCTGTTTCCGATTCTGTGTCTCCCTCTCTCTCTGCCCCTCCCCCGTTCATGCTCTGTCTCTCTCTGTCCCAAAAATAAATAAACGTTGAAAAAAAAAATCTTTAAATAAGAAAGCAGCTCCCCCCCACCCTGCCCTTTTTCATTTTTGAGTTTGTTTCTGAATTTTCCTTTTGTAATTTTAGACGACTTGTTCATTTGGATATTTTGTAATATCCTTGGTGCCTTGCAAACTATCACGTGTGAAATCTAAAAAGTAGCTATTAGTGGATATATTTAGTCAATAGTGGTTGTGATAGGAACCCGACCATTTGTGGGGGGAAATTGGTGTGGGTGCAATTAAACAAAACTTTCCTCTGGTTAGTCCTTAACCAGCTGAGATTAACTAATGTCCACAGAACTCAGTGAAGTTGACATTAGCCAACATAGACGGTAACTGGGGTTTTACAAACATTTGTTTACTGAAATACTGTGTGTTCCTTATTTTCCTCCTTCCTTCTCTGTTCCTCTTTCTCCTCCTCCTCCTTTCCCACCTTTCTCCACTGTTTCACTTTACTTTTACAGTTTAAAAGATTAGCAGTTTCTTCCCCCTCCCCCAGTTTCCTGGAATGACAAATCAGCCCCGCCCTCCCCCCCCCCCCCCCCCCCCGCTTCTTCCAGCGACCCCTTCTGCCCCCATCCTGGCAGCCCCCTCACCTGCAGGTACCAGTGTTTTACCAGCCGCAGGAGGCTTTTCAGCTTGGTTGGCCGATGTTTCACAAAGTTCCTCTGCAGCTCGCTGAAGGATGGGGAGAAGTTTCCAGGGTAACCGTGGGCCTCAATCAGACTCACATAGACCTCAGGAGGTGGCCGAGAGTTGGAAACAGAAGGCCCTGAGTGGGAGGAGGCAGAGGTAGAGAGTGGGGATTTAGGAAGCCCCAGGTTGATAAGAAGTCTATGGAGCTAGCCTGCTCATGCATTGGAGTGTCTCTCCAGGGAAACCTGAGACCTCACAGTCTAAGGGAATCAAGGTTTGCCTTGCTTGATTGTACTTCTGGAGAACCAAAAGTGGGCTTTCCACTCCTCAGGTCTCAGAAGACTGTGGTCTTCTCTCCACATCCCAATACCCCAGGTTTCCTTAATGTCTGCTTTGGATTTCTTTCTCGGGGATTTATTCCAAACTCCTGACCCCAGAAGCAGAGAACCAGTTCCAGATAAGAAAGCTGGGCTCCTCAAGCAGTGTGCTGCTGAACGCTGTGCTTTCGTGGCATGCATCACTAATGCATCTGGGCACTCTCTTTCTTGCTCACGTAGGATCCCACTTCTGACACCTTCTCTACAAAGCAACTCCTGGCAACCACTCTAGTTAATAGGAGCTGGCACAAGAGGAAACATGATCATCTGAGGTTGTAGCTGATACTGTTTACTTCAAACATCGAGGACTCTTTTTGCCTGAGGACAAACCAGAAGTGCTGGGGAGTTAATGGTCCTGGGAAGCAGCCGTCAGCCAAGGGTGACTGTGAAGTTGGGGAATAAACTCCAACATCCCACTTGGGATTCAGTTGAGGGGTACTGTACACGGTGACTTAGAGTTCTCCAGGAGCACAAAGCCCTGTGGTTCATAATGGTGACCTTACGATGCTTCTTTCCTCCCCTGTCCCTCTCCCGTATTTCTCTATCAGCATCTCCTGGGACTGCTTGTCCTCAAACCCTTGTCTCAGGGTCTGCTTCTGGAAAAGCACAAACACTACACCTGTGATAAATGCTACAGAAGCACCCCAGATTATGCTTCTAACACATTCCCCTCTGTGGGTCTCGTCTCCTCTTGCAATCATATATTTATCCACATGATTATTTGGTAAGCGTTTCCCGAGTTGGGTGACACAGTGGCCCAAGTTGGGCCAGTCCTGGGCCCTGTGGTCGCTGAGCCCCCAGCTCAGAACATGGGTTGAATGGATGAATGCAGGTGTCTGCATGTGGTCATGAATGGGAGGTGAGGGAATTCGGGTCTCCCGGGGAGGGCAAGTGTGTGAATCAGATCGGCTTCCCCTCCCCTTACCCAGGGCCCCGTAGGCAGGCACGACGGTGACAGTGACGAGCTCTGCGGTCTTCCTGGTCTGGATGGTAAAGACGAGGGCATCGGGGGCTCCTTGGACTATTTCCACGTTCTCGAGCCCAAGGGCCAGTAGGTCCCGGCAACACCACAGCTTTTTCCACATCAGACTCAGAACGGCTTGGTGGTACCTGGCCTCCTCCCGGAAGCTGTGGAAACAGCTCAGGAACACCACCAGTTCCACCTCCGAGGTTCTCCTGAGCACCGTGCCGTTCCCAAAGGAGCCTACCTGCGGAACACAGAGCCCCGTCACCCTGAGCCACTGCCCCTGCCAGGCAGTCCCTGAGGCTCCTTATAGGAATTATCCCACGTAACGTCCACCGCAGCCCAGAGGTACGGGTGGGGGGTACCGCCGTCCCCCTCTTTCCAGGTGAGAAAACTGAACTTTCAAGAGACTAACTCACTCACCCAGGGTCACACAGTGCACAGAAGGGTCTGGGTTTGAACCCAGGCAGCCGGACCCCAGAGCCCACACTTCTTATTAAATGACAACGCATTGCTTCTGAGACGGGGTATTCTCAACCTGTGGAGTGACGCCTCCTCCAAGAAACCTAGTGGCGCCTTCTGTACAGCGCATTCTGAGCCTTCTGGGTGTCTGAGTAATTTCATGACAGTAAAAAGTGGGGCGCAGGATTGCCTGGTGGATAAGAACCGTAGGGCAGCCTGCGGGATGGGGCAGCCTGACTTTGACCCCGATTCTTGCCCTTGTTTCTCAGCTGTGTGATCATCGTGAACCCTCATTTCTCATCTGTGAAATGAGAAGAGTAATGGCACTTGAGTCACTGGGAGGAGACTCGGCGTATCACTGGGATGATACATGAGGCATGGCAAGGGCTTACCACGTGCCCGGAATGCAGGAGGTCAGCAATATATTTCTCATGCTCTTCTTTGTCTAGTGGACTGAGATCATCCCTTCTCTGCCTGGGATTCTGTTTCCCCATCTGGATGGAAGGGGCCTGAGCTGGACAAGTTGGAAGTGGTCTATTCGATGTTCTGAGAGTCTAGACCTGCTCTCCCGCCCCTCCTGCCTCTGTTATACAAAGCCCCACAACTCTCCAGCCTCAGGTTGGGCGGTAGATTTGCTAGCGATGCCCCAGACCTCAAGTTGGCTACCTCTTCTGGGGGGGTTGATTATAATCCAGCTGTCACGGGGTGAACACTCACTATATCACTGAAGGCCCTTTACACATACAGTATCTTTTAATCCTAACACCCGCTGATTGAGGTGGGTACAGGTATGATTGTCCCAGTGCACAGATAAGAAAACTGAGGCAGTGAGGATTGATCAACTTGCCTTGGACTCCGAGCCAGGAGTCATAGTCAGTCAGATAAAGGGGCAGAAGACAAGGGTGGTTCTTCTCCCTTTCTTTCCTGTGACCCAAGTCTCTGAGGCAGGCCCTGGTTCTGAGGAGAAGACTGCCATCTTTTCTTCCCCCGCCCTTTTGCATTCTCTTCCTTCACTGAGACCCAGCATTTCTGCCCCATTTGGCAGGGCTGGGGATGGAACCCTGTGTGTGAATGAAGGGCTCATCCCCCTGAAAGCTATAGGCTTCCTGCCGTTTTCAGTGGTAAGACCCAGGCAGAGAAGAAAGAATATTCTAGAATAATCTTCATGACTTGCTTCAGCCCG
Organism: Prionailurus bengalensis; assembly: GCF_016509475.1. NCBI lineage: Eukaryota > Metazoa > Chordata > Mammalia > Carnivora > Felidae > Prionailurus > Prionailurus bengalensis. Next base: position 17,070,851 of record NC_057356.1, read on the forward strand.
AATCTGTTTAAACCCAACTCGTTCACGGACAAGCCCAGTAAATCAGGTTTTTGGGAGTGGGTGGGGGGGCGCGGGAAGAGGGTTTAGAGTCTGAATAAAGCAATATTTCTCATTGACCATTGCTTTTGGGCTATCTCTTTTATTTTGTGGTTTCAGGGAGGAGGCAAGGGCTACAGTCTTCGGGCAGAGTTTGAGGGCTGGGTAAATACCACTTCCTGCCATCAAAACTCATCCTCTTTGTAGCATCCTATAGCCTCCGGACCTGCCCCATTTCATCTACTCCATTCTCTGGATTGTTAGGGGTGGGGTAGGCTGGGAGGCTCTGCCTGACTCAGAGCAAGAATTTATAACAACGCTTTTGTTTTTGAGCATGTACCAGGCGCCAATTTTTTTTTTAAGGTTTGTTTATTTTTGAGAGACAGGGCATGAGTGGGGGAGGGGCAGAGAGAGGGGGAGACACAGAATCCGAAGCAGGCTCCAGGCTCTGAGCTGTCAGCACGGAACCCAACGCGGGGCTCGAACCCATGAACCGTAAGATCATGGCCTGAGCTGAAGTCGGATGCTTAACCGACTGAGCCACCCAGGCGCCCCCAGGTGCTAATCTTTTAGCTTTTAGCTTTTGCTGGACAAGGAGGAAATGGTGATGAGGAGACAGAAGCTTGAGAGAGAAGAGGAGTTAAGATCACGCAGCTGGTAAAGAAAACATGCCGAGAGTCAAACCCTTGTCTGTGGAAATCATACGGCCTCAGGCTCTAGGCGCTAGGGGTGGGTGTAAGGAAGGGCTAGGGACCTGAGATTTCTAAATCCTTCCCTGAGGTGGCTGCCCCTGGAGACAGAACTAGAGCACTGGGCTGGAAGTCAGGTGCCCTAATTCTAGTCTTGCTTTTGCCACTAGCTCTCTGGGTGAACTTGGGACATCTATCACCCTCTCTGTGCTTCCGTTTCCTTCATTTTTAAACAAAGGTGTGGCTGAGACTGTCTGATTCTCCAGGGCCGTTCTCGCTTTGACCTTCTTGAATTTCGACTCTAGCCAGGTCAAGAGGCAGCTGAAGGAAGGGCTTGGGGGGACATCTCAGTGAGGGCAGCCTGGAGCCCCGGCTGTGGAATCAGATAGATCCTGGTTCAAATCCCGGCCCCACCACTAGCTGTGTGACCTTGGGTAAGTCACCTCGCCTCTCTGAGCTTCCGTCAAAGAAAACTTCTTTTTTTTTTTTTAAGGTTATTTTCTTTCTTTTGAAGGCTTCATTTAATTTTTTTTTTTAATTTACATCCAAATTAGTTAGCATATAGTGCAACAATGATTTCAGGAGTAGATTCCTTAGTGCCCTTTACCCATTTAGCCCATCCCCCCCTTCCCACAACCCCCCCCGTAACCCTCAGTCTGTTCTCCATATTTATGAGTCTTTTCTGTTTTGTCCCCCTCACTGGTTTTACATTATTTTTGTTTCCCTTCCGTTACGTTCATCTAAGAAAACTTTTTTCATCTAAAACTTAAAAACGTAGAAGAATAGGAAGAGAACACAACGAGCACTCATAGATCCAGCCAGTGAGATTCAACAGGTTTACACTTCTCGCCACATTTGCATCATCAAAAACACTTTAAAGCAGATTACAGATACTTTTTCCTTGAATACTTTAGGGAGCACGTTTCCTCCCATAACCCGCCCAACTGTTAACACCTAATAAAGTCAACAATGGCTGCCTTAGATTACCTAATATCCAGGCTGTATTAAAATGTCCTTAATTGTCCCCACACTGTTATTTTCCAGATGGTCTACTTCACACCTGGATCCAATCAGAGACCTCGCATTGCATTTGGTCACTAGGAACCTTAAGCCTCCATTGTGCTCATCTGTAAAATGGGCAAAGGACAGTGCGTACCTCGCAGGGTGCATGGATTAGAGACAGGGTGTGTTAAGGGTTTGGGCTAGTGAACTACAATCACTGGTTTCCTTATCAGGCTTGTTCGGCTCAAGGCAGACAGTACGTACGTACGTACGTACTACAGGGTGCACGCGGCTAGCTGGGGTGTCCTGACGTGTCAGCAGCGCGGGCTGAGGATAACGAGGCAAGACGTCCCCAAGCATCCTCTGACGCGAGGACCCCCATGCTGCCTTTGCCGGGCCCTGGCCTGTGGATGGGAGGGACCAGTCTCACCTTGACCACCTTCAGCACCCGCGCTTCCTGGTCCAGCCCATGCTCCCCCTCAAAGTGCTCTTCCCGCAGGAATTTTTGCACCGTCCGCACGGCCTCCAGGACCTCTTCTTTCCAGTCCCGGCTGGGCTGCAGCCACTGAGTCACGAAGGAGTCCAGCCGGGAGGCAGGGGTGTCATAGAGCTCTGGGGTCAGCGCCATCTCTGAATGAGGAGAGTACCACTGGGGCACAGATTTATAGCCACGCACCTACCCAGCTCCCTGCACACACCCACTTCTTTAAGGGGGCTCCCCCTCGGCTGACTGCCAGCGTCCTGTGGGATAAAGGGACCAGAGAGGAGACGGAACCAGGGGTGTCTGGGCTGACCTGGGTTCCTCTTCTTGGAGACCCCTGGCCGCGGCGAGGACACTGAGGGACAGCGAGCCAAGCTGGGAGATCTGGGGCCACCTTAAAATGCTTGGCTTCCAGTCCACCTTTTTGCTGTTGGTTTCGATTCTCAGCTTTTAGAGTTTCTAGAGTTTCCCTTTCATGACGTTTGGAAACTGAAATTGGCTTGGGTTTGGCCCCAGAGGAGGCAACTCTCCCAGTAGGTCAGAGTGGGATGGCATCCATCGGCCCGGCCACCCCCTCTTGTCACACAAAAATGAGGCTCAGAAAGACAAAGGGACTTGCTCACGGTCGGTTGGTGGTCAGTCAGGGTGAGCCAGGGGAACCCCAGAGTCCGGCAGAATAGACTGCCCGCCACACTCTTAACTTCTGTGACCCTCGCATAATTCATCTGTAAAAAATAATGCTAACCCACCCCCTAGGAGGTTGTGCAGATGAAGCACTGAGCATTGAGCACAGAAAGCACCCGGTAAATGCAAATATTATGATTCAGTCACTAAACACCTATTGAAAGCCTGCTAGGTGCCAGTTGCTGTGTTAAAAAGACAATGAGATGTAGTTCCTGTCCCAGGGGCTCCCAGAGCAGTAGGGGAGCCGGACAAGAGACTCTGAGAGTCCAGTGTGAGCCTTAAAAGACTGGGGACGCAGCCAGAAGGGAGAGGGCGTTCCAAGAACAAAGTAAAAGTCCGAACGATCCCGGTGTGTGCCAGGGACTCAGCTGTCAACTATGTGTTGGCACAGAAGGTAAAGGGGGGGGGGGAGAGGAGAGGGATGGGCCTGGACAGTTGGGCAGGAGTCGAATCTTGGCCATTCATTTGTTTATTCAACAAATATTGATTAGCTACTACGTGCCAGGCAGGTGCTGGGGATACAGCAGTGAAGAGACAAAAATCCCTGCCTGCAGAGGGCTTGCATTCTGATGGTGGGGACAGACAATAAACAGGATAACTATGTCAAATTTTATAGTAAATAAGATGGTGAGAAACGCTAAGGAGAAAAACAGAACAAAGCAAGAGGTTAAGAGGTACCCGGTGTGTGTGCGTGTATGACTGTTTAGATGTTCGGTCTTAAATGACGTGGTTGGAAAGGCCTGAAAAGGAGATATTTGAGCAAAGACATGAAGGAGGCAAAGAGTGAGCCACATATATGCTAGAGGGAAGAGGCTCATTCGTGGCAGAAGGAGCAGCAGGTGCAAAGGTCCTGTGGTATCAATGTGCCTGGTGGGTTTAAGGAATAACAGCATGACTGGAAGGGAATGACCAAAGGGGGAGAGCGGGAGGGGATGAGGTTTAAGTGGCAAAGGGTGGGGAATAAATGCTATGGGATCTTCAAGACCACTGGGCCTGACTTTTACTCTGAATGAAATGGGGAGCCACTGGAGAGTTTCAAGCAGAGGAGTGACATGGTCTGACTTTTTTTACGTTTATTTATTCTGAGAGAGGCAGAGACAGCGCGAATGGGGTTGGGACACAGAGAGAGGGAGAGAGAGAGAATCCCATGCAGGCTCCATGCTGTGGTCACAGAGTCGGATGCGGGGCTCCAACTCACGAAACCTCGAGATTCTGACCTGAGCCGAAGTCGGACGCTTAACTGTCTGAGCTGCCCAGGCGCCCCTCTCCTGTGTTATTTAAATGTGAATCCTAGACATGACATCATTTCCCTGCGTATATTTTGAATATAAACAAGTCTTGCTAATGGATAGAATATGATGTGAGACAAAGACTGGACTCAAGGACCACTTGGAAGCTTGGGGTTTAACAACTGGAAGGATGGAATTGTCCTTAACTGAGTCGGGAAAGACTGGGAAGGGCGTGTTGTGGAATGCCTCTAACCCTCAGGATTCTCACCTGTAAAACGGGAGAGAAGGTGTTAATCCTACTCCTCCATCTAACTTCTGGGGTTGGGGGGGTGGATAGGGATCCAATGACATCATGGTGGTAGAGAATCTTGGTGTCAATGCCATGTCGACACATGGAACTATGAATTTAGTGAGGAACAGAGAAAAAGAATTTTACTGAGCTGCAGAAGCAGATCTTAGTCAAGGCTTTGGGGCACACCTGATCCGCTGTGATCTGCTCAATTTAGACTGATGAAAGGCTGGGGGGGTATTTGATTTTTTTAAAAGGGCAGGTCTAACAGCACCCCCCGCCCCCCCGCAGTGTCTCTCCCTGGGGCTGTGTAAGGGCTTTGGATTCTCTCTTGCTATGCGTGGCTCCAGTGCTCCATTGTCTGTGTGGAGGGGTGTCTTTTTACTCACCTGTAGACTTGAGCTGAGGCTGATCTGTTCCGATTGCATTTCTGCTTAGATGTTCACCCTTATTTAACTATACTGGGAACTGGTCCCAGGACTCAAAATCTGATAGGCGAACTAAAGCCAATAGATGGATTCTATGCTGGGTCAGCTGATTCCTTTGGGTGGTTAGGTTTGGACAGATGAGTGAAGCTATTGGGTAGGAGCATAGAATGGTCTACGACTCCAGCACCGGGCTTGTATGGGGGAGAATGGGCAATCTCAAAGAATGAGACATAGCTGGGGCACGGGTGGGGGAGCATTCCAAACTATGTGGTCTCCAAAACAGAACTGGCTTGAGACCGTCAGGAAGATAATAGGGAAGAATTCAAAGTCATTCTTTGGCTCATTTGTTTGTTCAGCAAGTACGTGCTGAACATGTACACCAGGCCAGCAGCATTCTAGACCACGGGGACACAGGAATAAGGCTCTTGTCAAGTCTCTTTAAATCAGGGAGACTTATGATCCCCACATGGGAATACAATGAGGGTCCCAAGTGTTTTCACGGAAGGTCTGACCTGGGTGTAGGGGCAGAAAATGACTTGGAAGGCTTGTTGAGACACAGATGGTTGAGTCCCACCACCAAGAACTGACTCGGGTGAATCCGACATAGTTGTTGAGATTCACAGTCATGGAGGTATGATCCAGCATTCAGTGCTCTGGAGATGCAAGGGTTTGGGCACATCTGGTGTGTTTTGAGAGTGGTGAGGCGAGATTAAGAGGTAAGCAAGGGCTAAATTGTCAAGGACCCTGAATGCCAAGCAAAAGAACTTGAACTTTATTACATAGGTAATAGGGCCATTGGAGGACTTCACGCAGGGGAAGGGTCTATTCATATTTATGCTTCAGAAAATCACAGTGGCCTGGGTAGAAGGGGGTGGATGGGGGAAGAGGGCCATAGAAGTCTATATCATGTACAACCCGACCGTGGGCACTCCTAGGGGCCTGTGGCTTCTCCTGATGAGCATGATGGTGTCACAGTCTTTGATCTGCAGGTCTGAGAGGCTGCAGTGATTCCTCAGTTTCCGATTCTGGAACTTTAGTATCTGATCCTCCACGTAAGGTCCTTCGGCCTCCTCAATCTTCGCTTTCAAGGCATAGATAGAGTCGTCAGGGTGGATGGCATAAGGCTTGCTCTGGCCGCTAGAGTTCTTCACGAAGACCTGGATCTCGGGAGGGAAGGTCTCCAGCACCCGGATGCTAACCTTAGAGAAGATCCCGTAATGGGCTAACGTCCGCTGGCTACTGAGCAGCTGCCGTTCCCCTCCCGGCTCCTGGAAAGAGAGACGCTGTTGCCCTCTGAGGCCAAACGTCCTCTTGATCTCCGTTTTCATCTTCCAGATGGGACTGTAGGGGTCCACCGACAATATCCAGGCCTCCTCTCCTGTCTTTTTCACCATCACCTGGACCTCTCTTGCTGGCTGGAAGGGAAGGAGGAGCAGACAAGGATATGTGATGGTCGTGGCTGTTGCCTCCAAATCCTCCTCTTCTTGTCTACCGATGATATGATGTATCGCCTACCAAGACACTTGGAGTAGAAAAAGGGGCTATCGATGATTATCGCAGCCAACGGGTATAAACCAGGACTGTCCCAGGCAAAACAGAACATTCGGTCGCCCTAGGCTTACAGGACCACTGGGTCACCCTCTGTCCTGTGACTCACCCTGATCAGAGTAACAAGTGGCAACCGTTCTCCAAAGAGCCACTCCTCCTGTGTGGCGTTATTCAGAGTCCCCACCTGTCACAGGGGGATAACATTTGCACCTGCCCCACAGGTGCATCATAGGGTTGTTCTAGGTTAAACAACCTAACAGATGTCAGGCACTGGGCCATATGTTCAAGGATATTCACTGTGATGGCAAAAGTCTGGGAGCAGCCTAAAGAATCTTTCAGTAGGGGGGGGTAGTGGTCATAAAAACTACGGTACTTTCATTCACTGCATCATGCATGACACAGCTGTTAATCCAGGGTGACCCGACGTTCCTGTTGGTCTAGGGCAGTCCAGGTGTATGTGCCTTGTCCTGGCATAATTAGCCTCACCCCATCTCCTGCTCAAAAATATCCTGGTTTGGACTTCATGTTTTATGGTTACGCAGATCTGCCTTTGAGGCCAACCTCAGAATTTTCCCGCGGGATGTGACATGTGGGAGGGGCAACAAGATTTCTCTGGGAGTGGCAGGTTGGGGAGATGAGCTCTCAGATGAGCTAATAGTCCGGGGCTTTGAAGCCTGGATTCCTATGTAGTGTTCAGACCCAAGACTGCTATGATGGTTCAGGAAAAGCTGTGCCCAGGGGCCTTCACCACCGGTATGGTTGTCTGTGGTCAAATCCTGTGTTCCTCACTGACTGTTCTGGTTGCGTCTATTAAGTCTCTTTCTCTTTCTTTTTTTTTACATCTTTTTCTTTTTTATTAATGTTAAAAAATTTTTTAAACGTATTAACTTATTTGGAGAGAGAGAGAGAGACAGTGAGTGGGGGAGGGGCAGAGAGAGGGAGAGAGAGAATCCCTAGCAGGCTCTGCATTGTCAGCCCGATGTGGGGCTTGAACTCATGAACGGTGACATCGTGACTTGAGCTGAAACCAAGAGTTGGACGCTTAACCGACTAAGCCACCCAGGTGCCCTGAACCCTCTCTCTCTCTTTTAAATGCTTATTTGTTTTTGAGAGAGAGACAGAGACAGAGTGCAAGCAGGGGAGGGGCAGACAGAGAAGGAGACACAGAATGAGAAGCAGGCTCCAGGCTCTGTGCTGACAGCTCAGAGGGGCTCAAACCCATGAACCGCAAGATCATGACCTGAGCCACCCAGGTGCCCCTTGAGGGGATTCTTGGGGAGTTGACAGGCGGTCATCATTGAATCATGACTGGGGGTTGGGGACAGTGACTGTACCTGTACAAGCCAGCCCTGGCTGGGGTCTTCATTCCTACAGCAGGCCTGCCTCAGGCAGTGAGCAGCCTCTTTGGCCACGAGGTCCCATCTCTTTTCCTTTCCCAGGTTGTTGGTAGGGTCAGCTGGGTCCAGGATCACTGGCCTGGGAGAGAGAAAGGGAGTGAATCTCCATCACACTTAGGATCCTGGCCTCTGTCACTCAAGTCTATGGGATCGTACATGCTTGTGTAAAGGGAAGCCTTCCTGCAAGCTCAAGTTCTCGGTTCATGATTGGATTAGGTTACAAATTGTAACCCCATCCGAGTGAGCCTCGGGGATTCTGCTTAGAATTCTAGGACAAAGGTGTACTCCCTCTTGCAGTGGAAGGGAGGAGTTCAGATGAGAAGACTAGAAAAGATGGAAGTCATGAAGAGATGAGCCTGAATTCCAAGGTAAACCCCCCCGGGAAGGGCAGATTTCACAGAATGGGACCCTGAGGACATAGTGAACATCTGGATCACATCACACCTGAAGCTTCCTTCATCTTTGGACTTCTCAGTTACAAAAGCCAGTAAGTTCCCCTTAGTTTGAAACTCGCATGAGTTGGGCTTTCTATTCCTTGCAGCTGAAAGTAATACTCACCTGCATTCCTTCAACTGTTGTTTGATGTAGATTCTGACAGTCTCATTTTGGAAATCATAGTACTTGGTCCAATAGACGCAGATGTCTTCATAATCTATGAGGAGTTCCATCACGGCTCTAAACCCTTCATCCAGGTTGAAGTTCTCACTTTCATCTGTACCTATTTCCCAGGCGTAGATGGTCAGTAGCTCCAGTGCGTACTTTGCGGGCAATGCTTTGTTTTGATATTTAGGTTTCAAGTACTGCAGGGTTGAGGGGTGGGGAGAGGGAAAGAGAGAGGGAGGGAGGGAGAGAGACAGAGAGAATGGTTTTGAGATTGCTACCCTGGCAACTGGGAGTTTCCAGGTCCCAGTAATATTCTGTCAACTTCAGGGGTGCCTGGCTGGGTCAGCCAGTGGAGCATTGACTCTTGATCTTAGGGTTGTGAGTTCAAGCCCCATGTTGGGTATAGAGCTTGCATAACAATAAAGAAATAAAATAACTATTTTGTCAACTCCATTTTACATCTGGATTATGTAGCACATCCATGAAATCTGAAATGAGCCCAGCAGCTTGGGCTCTAGATGGATTATGTCCTGGGGCCATCAAAATTTCAATGAAAGAGGAAACTGAGGCCTCTCATGGACCTTCTGGGTCAGTGAGTCGGAATGGGGGAGGCAATATAATATAGTGTATATGGAAGCTAATTAAAAACAAAACACATCGACACACTGAAAACATAAAATCGGAACAAACTGAAAGATGGAGAAGGTGTAATCATGGGAAATTTTCAGTGCCTCAAAAATTAATTTAGAATTTATTGTAATTACAATTAGCATCCCACTGGTGTTTTTTAGTGGGAGAAAAATGATCTTAAGATTCAAATACGGGAATAAATGCTTAGGAGACGCAAGAAAATTATGAAAAAGAAAAACAGAGAGGTTGGTATTTGTTTTCTCAGATATGACTTAGAAAGCAGTTGTCCCCCAAATGGTGTGTTTTTGGTGTCAGTATAAACCGTAGCCAAGTGTAACAGAACAGAGTGCCCAGTGGATACAGAAATTTAGCAACCGGTAAGGGTGATGAACAATGGGAAAAAAAATACATAATCCAACAAATGATGCTGGCACGACTTGTCAGCCAATTTGGAAGAAAATAAAGATGATCCCACTGTCACACCAAATACCAAAATAGATTGCAAATGGAGTAAAAATGTATATGAGACATATTAGAAGAAAATTAAAAGACCACCTACACGCTGCCGGCAAGATAGAAAAACTACAACCCAGAAAAGTCAGCCCTGTTTGTGTAGTTTAACAATTAGAAATAACTGTATTGTCAAAGATACGATAACTAAGGTCCATAGAGGAGCGGTCGATTGGTAAAAATATTTGCAACACATGAGAAATAATGGTAAATATTTACAAAAAGTTCTTTCCATTGATAAGAAAATGTCCCAATGGGAGAAGATGCAAAATACATGAACAGGTTAAGTCCCCAAAGTTCAACTCCAAAGGTCCGTAAGCAAATGCGTTTTTGTAAAGAGTGTACCATAGAAAGAGTACACGTGATAGGATTCCACTTAAGTAAGCTCCAGGCATGAGCTGTGTGAACACAGATAAAAAGAGGGGCGTAAGGCATAGTCTCCAAAAATGTTATTAGTATCATCTCACGCATCTTATGTAAATTTAACAGATTTTTTTTTTAATGTTTATATATTTTTGAGAGAGAGACAGAGCATGAGTGGGGGAGGGGCAAAGAGAAACACACAGAATCTGAAGCAGGCTCAAGGCTTTGAGCTGACAGCACAGAGCCGGATGTGGGGCTCGAACTCAGGAACTGTGAGACCATGACCTGAGCCGAGGTCGGACACTCAACCATCTGAGCCACCCAAGCACCCCGCATTTCATGTAAATTTTGCCTTCTCTCTTATGCTTTTTTTTCCATCACTTGAATTTTTCATGAGCCCAATGTAACATACAAATAATCAGAAAAAATAATTGTTATTATGAAAATTATGATTACGAAAAAAATTATTATTATTTTAAATGTTTTTAATTTATTTTGAAAGAGAGAGAGAGTGAGAGAGCGGGGGAAGAGCAGAGAGAGAGGGAGAGAGAATCCTAAGCACCCCCTACACTGCCAGTGCAGAGCCTGATGCGAGGCTCAAACCCATGAACCATGAGATCATGACCTGAGCAGAGATCAAGAGTTGGACACTTAACCGACTGAGCCACCCAGGAGCCCCATGAAATAAATTATTATTGTAAAAAGCCAGGTGGTATTGTTGATTAAGAGCACACAGGCAGGCACCTTTGTGTTCAAATCTCAGCCCAACTTTAGCCCTTGAGCCTTGGCTTTTTCATCCCCGAAATGGGGCTGATGAAAAATACATACATTACAGTGCTGTTGGAAAGACTGAGAAAAAAATATGCAGAGCACTCAGCCTAGACCACGGCAGACAATTAATGGTTGATACATAGCGGGGCGTCTGGGTGGCTCAGTCGGTGAAACGTCTGACTTTGGCTCAGGTCATGATCTCACGGTTTGTGGGTTTGAGCCCCGCGTCGGGCTCTGTGCTGACAGCTCAGAGCCTGGAGCCTGCTTCGGATTCTGTGTCTCCCTCTCTCTCCGCCCCTCCCCTGCGTGCACTCTGTCTCTCTCTGTCTCTCAAAAAATGAATAAACGTTTGGGGCGCCTGGGTGGCGCAGTCGGTTAAGCGTCCGACTTCAGCCAGGTCACGATCTCACGGTCCCTGAGTTCGAGCCCCGCGTCGGGCTCTGGGCTGATGGCTCAGAGCCTGGAGCCTGTTTCCGATTCTGTGTCTCCCTTTCTCTCTGCCCCTCCCCCGTTCATGCTCTGTCTCTCTCTGTCCCAAAAATAAATAAACGTTGAAAAAAAAAATTAAAAAAAAAATGAATAAACGTTAAAAAAAAATTAAAAAAAAAAAAGGTTGATACGTGGTAGCTTTCTTCTTACTGTTGTATGAAATGCCTGAGGTCTGAAGCCTGTGGAAAATCACATTTGTGCATGTCAGGAACCATTTAATTGTCCTTTAGAAACCAAGAGGCTGCGACCAAGGCACGGTGCGTTAGAAGTTAAGAGAATATCTGCAGAGAGAAGGCAACAATCAGCAAAACTAAAAGGCAACTGACGGAATGGGAGAAGACAAGTGCAAACGACATATCAGATAAAGAACTTATCAAACTCAAAACCCAAAAAACAAATAACCCAGTGAAGAAATGGGCAAAAGACATGAATAGACACTTCTCCAAAGAAGACATCCAGATGGCTAACAGATACATGAAAAGATGCTCAACGTCACTCATCATCAGGGAAACGCAAATCAAAACCACAATGAGACACCACCTCACACCTGTCAGAACGGCTAACATTACCAACTCTGGCAACAACAGATGTTGGCGGGGATGCAGAGAAAGAGGATGTCTTTTGCATTGTTGGTGGGAATGCAAACTGGTGCAGCCACTCTGGAAAACAGTATGGAGGTTCCTCAAAAAACGAAAAATAGAACTACCCTATGACCCAGCAATTGCACTAGTAGGTATTTATCCAAGGGATACAGGTGTGCTGTTTCGAAGGGACACATGCACCCCCATGTTTCTAGCAGCACTATCCACAATAGCCAAAGTATGGAAAGAGCCCAAATGGCCATCGATGGATGAATGGATAAAGAAGATGTGGTATATATGTACAATGGGGTATTAGTCGGCAATCAAAAAGAATGAAATCTTGCCATTTGCAACTAGGTGGATGGAACTGGAGGGTATTATGCTAAGTGAAATTAGTCAAAGACTAAAATCATATGACTTCACTCATATGAGGACTTTAAGAGACAAAACAGATGAACATAAGGGAAGGGAAACAAAAATAATATAAAAACAGCGAAGGGGACAAAACAGAAGAGACTCTTAAACATGGAGAACAAACCGAGGGTTATGGGAGGGATTGTGGGAGGGGGGGATGGGCTAAATGGGTAAGGGGCACTAAAAAATATATTCCTGAAATCATTGTTGCACTATATGCTAACTAATTTGGATGTAAAAAAAAAAAAAAGTTAACAGAATAGAGCAACAACAAAGAACAGCCACAATAATGCAAAATGCTGTCCAACTCCCTACAATTCAGTTTCCAATTACATCACTTGCCTACACTATTTAGCTCTATTCTTTTTTTTTTTAATTTTTAAAAGTATTTATTTGTTTTTTGCGAGACAGAGGCGGGGAGGGGCAGAGAGAGAGGGAGACACAGAATCCGAAGCAGGCTCCAGGCTCTGAGCTGCGCGCACAGAGCCCAATGTGGGGCTCGAACTCACGAACTACCAGATGGTGACCTGAGGCGAAGTCGGACGCTTAATCGACTGAGTCACCCAGGCGTCCCTATTTAGCTCTATTCTGAGATGGCTTGTTTCCATTTTTTTCTCTTAAAAAAAAAAATGTTAGCGTGTATCTGCCCTCCTTGTCGTCCCTGCCCCTCCCAGCCCGGTAGCCCAGCCCCACACCTGCAGGTACCAATGTTTCATCAGTCGCAGAAGGTTCTTCAGCTTGACAGGGCGACTTTTCACAAAGTGCCTCTGCAGCTCTGTGAAGCTTGGCGAGAACTCCCCAGGGTGGCCGCCACTGGTTATCAAATCTTCATAGATTTCCGGAGATGGTTTCGAGTCCGGGCAAAAATTTCCTGGGAGACAAAAGAACCTGTGTGAGAAAATCCACTCTTTGAGGAGAGGAAGATGGGCAATAAAACCACGAGGTATCCAGTGGACATGAATTGTCTCCTGCACGAACAGCATTATGTTTCCCGTTTTCCAATGGAAGCTTAGAGGGTTTGGTGGCCCCCTCAAAAGTCACATAGATTTTAAAGAACTCCCATTGACCAAAGACTTAGCATGAGTCAGACACTGGGTTAAGCTCACGGAATCCTTAGAACAGCTCCATGCAGCAGGTAAAATTAAGTGGACCCATAGGGAGTGCCCTTTTTGAGGCCCAAGCGTGGTCAAATGTTGCCAATTTCCTATGGTTCAACCTGACATTATGCCATTTGGCAGGCTGGTATATTGAGTCTTGGAGGTGTTAGATAGCTTGCTCAAGGTCGTACAGTTAGTAAGTCTCAGTGCCAAAATTTGAAGACATTAAGAGCCCTGGTTTGTTTGTTTTTTTAAGTTTATTTATTTTGAGAGAGGGAGAGCACACACTTGCGAGTGTGTGGACGGAGAGAGAGGTAGAGAGAGAATCCCAAGCAGGCTCCACACTGTCAGCACACAGTCTGACTTGGGGCTCGATCTCACAAACCGTGAGCTCATGACCTGAGCCAAAATCAAGAGTTGGCCGCTTAACCCACTGAGCCACCCAGATGCCCCAAGAGCCCGGTCTTTAAGAATGATTCCGACCTAGGGGCGCCTGGGTGGCTCGGTTGGTTGAGAGACCGGCTTTGGCTCAGGTCATGATCTCATGGTTCGCGAGTTCGAATCCCGTGTCGGGCTTCTACTGTCAGTGAAGAGCCCTCTTGTGATCTTCTGTCCCCCCCTCTCTCTGCCCCTCCCCTGCTCACGCTCTCTCTGTCAAAAATAAAGAAACATGAAGACAAAGATTCCAAGCTAACTCCAAAGACCCTGAAGTGCCTGCTTGCCCTGGTGTTTCCCAGAAGGTCAGAGAAGAGTCTCCTCCCTGGGTTGGGTGGGAATCCAGAAGTTCCCTAGCTCCCCGGCAGCGGGACATGGAAACACATAAGTTTATGGAAGGAATTAATCTTCAAGGTATACCGCCAGTCCCAGCCCTTCAGGGAAAAAAAGGCAAACTCCACTCTCCCCGCTCTGGCTTCCACTTTCCCAAACCTCCCCCAAGGCCAGGTTGGTGGAGGGCCCCTGCCTAGTTTCTCTGGCCCCGCCCCATTGTTGTCTTTACTTAGAGCGTCATAGGCTGGGAGCACATCCACTCCAATGGCTTCACTGTTCTTCCTGGCCTGGACGTGGAAGGACAGGGAGCGGGGGACCCTGGACGTCTCTCTCTGCGGGACCATGGTGATGCTGTAGGCCAGGCTCCTGCCATACTGAGTCAGTCTCTTCTCGATGAAACTGATGACAGATGCACGGTGTTCTGCCTGGTCTTGGAAGCTGGGGAAGCAGCTCAGGAACAAGACCAAGTCCACGTCGGAGCTGTAGTTCAGCGTCGTTCCCTTCCCGGAGGATCCACCCTGGGGAGGACAGTAATGTTGGAGCTTCACCTCCCCTGGGGACTGAAGCTTTGAGGCTGGGGTGAAGCCAGGGGCCTCATGTTAGGCTGTCTACACAGGTACCAAAAGGAGCTCCTGGTTTCCTCCGTACATGGTGGCCTTTGCCGACCACGTCTTTTCATTCATTTAGAAAAATTAAGTACATGATAAACAGTTCAAAGAATATAAAGGAAACGTAAAACCCTCCTGTACCTCAGGCCCTAAGCTCCTTCTGCAGAGGCCCCCACAGTTACCAGCTTCTTCTAGCTCATTCCAGAGATGTTCGATGCCTAACTGCGTGCCGTCCAACATGGTAGCCAAGAGCCACATGTGGCTGCTTAAATTTAATGTATGCTTATTTTTAAGAGACAGAGCACGAGTGGGGGAGGGGCAGAGAGCGAGAGAGGGAGACACAGAATCCGAAGCAGGCTCCAGGCTCTGAGTAGGCTCTACCTACCAGTGTGTAGGTAACATATGTGTTCATAGAACAAGGCACAGCAGTAGCCTTGAAAGATGCATCGCAAATCTCTCCTTCTGGGGGCGCCTCACGATGTCGCCGTTTGTTAGTTGGAGCCCCGCGTCAGACTCTGTACTGACAGCTCAGAGCCTGAAGCCCGCTTCAGATTCTGCATCTCCCCCCACCTCTCTCTCTGCCTCTCCCCCACTCATGTTCTGTTTGTCAGTCTGTCTCTCTCAAAATTAAATAAACATTAAAAAAAATTTTTTTTTTAAATAAATCTTTCCTGGAAAAGAAAGAAGCAGGGAAAAGGAATTCGGATGTCATGGACAAGCATCGAAATCCCGGTACAAAGTGAGGATGGGGTCCCCCTACTGGAGGGGGACTGAGAACGGAAAGTCCTGCCTGCCCTTAGTTCACCTGCAAATGATCTTCCTCTTGCCTTGTCCTTTCCCCCTACTTAGTGCCGATGCAGTTGCAGGGAATGAACTAGAAAACTACATGTTCTTAATATTTGGTCAAAAGAAACCTCAACAAGAGAAGGAGAAAATGTGTCCTCTTCCGCCAAAGTGTGGAAAGGCAGCCACTGTCCTATGGAATGTTATATATATTGTTAAGTTTATATATATATATATATATATGTGTGTGTGTGTGTGTGTGTGTGTATACACTTATGTATAAATATGTATATGTATACTTATGTATGTTTATATATATATACACACACACTTATGTATAAATATATATATATTTAAATAAAGTTTATTTATTTGTTCCCCTGTCCTGGGGAATGTTATTTTTAAAGACTCAAATTTCGGGGAGCTTGGGTGGCTCAGTCGGTTAAGCGTCTGACTCTTGGTTTCGGCTCAGGTCATGATCTCACGGTTTGTGGGTTTGAGCCACACGTCGAGCTCTGTCCTGACCGCGTGGAGCCTGCTTGGGATTCTGTCGGCCTCTCTGCTCCTCCTCTACTCACCCTCTATCGCTCTCCCAAAAATAAATATTAAACATTAAATATCGCTCTCCCAAAAATAAACATTAAAAGAAAAATAAAGACTCCCAAATTCCAGGGGTTGTTGCTACGTCTGAGGGGCTGTGTCTGCTCCTTGGCTGGGTAAACAGCGCTGAAATGAACATGTCCTCTGAGGAAGGGGGATCTGGGGGTCTCCTTCAGTAGGCAGGGAAGGGGGCTGGCTCTTCTCCCCCGCACAATAAATTGATTTTTATTTTGAAATGACTACAGGTATGCAGGAAAATAGTTTAGACAGGTCTGCAGTTTCCTCCCAACGATCACACCTTATCTAAATATAGCCAGGAAATCAACATCGATGCAAGGCATATAGTTCTAAGACATTTTATGCATGTGTAGATTCCTACAATCACCACTGAAATCAGGATGCAGAACTATCTCATTGTATTTCCTCCTTCTGCTCTTTTAGAGACCTAACCACCTGCCCCCCCCATCTCTAAACCCTAGAAACCACTAATTTGTTTTCCATTTCCATAATGCTGTCATTTCAAGAAGGACACAAAGGCAATTGTACTGTATGGGACTTTTTAGAAGCCGGCTTTTTTGTTTTCACTGAGCACAGTGCTTTTGACATCCATCCATGTTGTTCCATGTACTGCTAGTTTGCTCCACTATAACCACCTTTGTTATAGGTTGTTATTTGAGTTTTGACTTCGGTCCCAAATCTGCCTAATGTTGTTTACTTTTCAGAGTTCTTAAACACTTGTTTTTTGATGTCTGTCCAGAGTTTTAGCTATAATTTGTGTGAGTTGGTAAGAGCCTTACTTCATCTGGGTTGGTGCCAGAAATTACTTGTATAGTTTTTAAAAATCATGGGGCGCCTGGGTGGCTCAGTCGGTTAAGCGTCCGACCTCAGCTCAGGTCATGATCTCGCGGATCGTGGGTTCGAGCCCCACATCAGGCTCTGTGCTGACAGCTTGGAGCCTGCTTCAGATTCTGTGTCTCCCTCTCTCCCTCTCTGCCCTTCTCCTGCTCGTGCTCTGTCTCTCTCTCTTTCTCTCAAAAATAAACGTTAAAAAAAATCATGAGGGGCGCTTGGGTGGCTCAGTCGGTTAAACATCTGACTTAGGCTCAGGTCACGATCTCACGGTTTGTGAGTTTGAGCCTGTGAGTTTGAGCCCCTTGTCCGGCTCTGTGTTGACAGCTCCGAGCCTGGAGGCTGCTTCTGATTCCATGCCTCCTTCTCTCTCTGCCCCTCCCCCACTTGTGCTCTGTCTCTCTCTACCAAAAATAAATAAATCCAAAAAAAAAAAATTTTTTTTTTTTTTTTTTAAATCACATGAGGCTGGGGCGCCTGCGTGGCTCAGATGGTTAAGTGGCTGACTTCAGCTCAGGTCATGATCTTGAGGTTCACAGGTTCGAGCCCCACATTGGGCTCTGTGCTGACAGTTCAGAGCCTGGAGCCTGCTTTAGATTCTGTCTCCCTTTCTCTGCCCCTCCCCTGTGCAAGCTCTGTCTCAAAAATAAATAAATGTGAAAAAAAATGTTTTTTAAATTACGAGGTAATTTTGATCTCAGGTTCCCATGTAGCCTTGATTTTGGCATCGGGTTCCTTGACCTGAGGAAACAGAATAGTAAAAGGAAGAATATAGATGTCAAAGGATGGCCGTGATCAAGCACTGCAGGGGGTATCTTTGCAAAAGTTACTGCTGGTCCCAGAAGACTCTCTAGGTCACTCGTGGTAGGAAATCCAATGGTATCGGTACATTTAACTCAAGAAAGTCACAGTCACCACCATATAGATAGACGGAATCACGAAAACTAGATGCAACTTAGAAAGTCTAGTGCTTACCAAGGTCCAGAAAGGCAGAGAGAAGGAAGTGTTGAATTGATGCAATGTAACCTCTTCCTTCCTCCTCACATAGAAACAGAAACATTCGTTACCAACGTGTGTCCTTTTTGCAGTTGCTGGTTTACCAGTGTTTATCCAAACAGGGCGTTTAACTCCATAAACATTCCTTCTAGGCATTTCTGGTACAGCTCAAAATACTTGGGACATAGTTATTCCAGGAGTATTGAAACTTCTGGAAATAAAGATCATTGAGAGAACAAGAGGGAAAGGGAAAGTGATTTTTTTCCTTCTTCTTCTTCAAATAGTCTCCACTTGACACATACCCCTAAAAGTGAGAATGGGAACTTCAGGGCAGGGGTATTCGAAGTAACATAAATGGCATGTAGAAAACGCAACGTGCATCGCCAATGGAAACACAGCACTTTCAAATTCATGGAAGAACTCTTTTTGCGACATATGTTAAAATACTTGAGCACTTTCAAACCCACCCTTCAGAGAATATTGTCCCATTTCTGGTTCTTTCTTTTTTTTTTTTGGTTTTCGGTCCTGAAAGCATACATTACAGTCCCTCCAGGAAATTCAGCTATGTGGAACAGGCAGAGACCGGCGGTGCAAAGTTTGTATCTTTTTAACTAGAGAGTTTGTAACTCTTGATTTCCATTTTGCAAGCTCATGCTATGCTGGTGACACCCCTGACTCTTTGGTTTCCACCCTTTATTTAAAGATTCTTAAAAAAAAAAAAAATTCCTTAAAGCCGCAGGTCCTTCCTTTGGCAGCCATACCACCCCCAAGGCAAAGCCTGATTTACTTAAGTAAATTTTAGATATATGAAAATTAAGGGAAACCTCACAAAATGGGGTCTGAGACCAGAGGGGGAGGCCAGCAGGAGGAGCGGGACCACTCAATATCAATTGCAGGAATTGTCAATTACAGACCCCAACAGAATTGTAAACAGACACATCAATTGCAGTGCCCCGCCCCCCCCAAAAGATGCACGTTGCATTTTCTGCAAGGAACCGACTAGACTACCCCTGCAACTCAGCCAATGAGAAAGTCTCATTACTCTGACCAGCTTTTCCTTTAGAACAATCCCTCCCACCTTCCTCTTCCTTCCGGTAAGTTCCTCGTCTACTTTGCGGTGGGACTTGTTTATTATGGTTTTGCATAGCTGGCCTGTGTTGAGTTGCCGTTCTTTGTTTTTCCTGAATAAACTTATTTTGCTGGTAAGGTAATTGGCTACTTTATTATTATTTTTTAGGTTCATAGATATCTTTCATCTTAGCAAAATTAGCAAAACCTAGCCTGATTGATGGTCAAGGCACTTTTGACTTAGGGTGGTATGTTAAAAGTTGTATTACAATTTAGTACTTTCCAGGAAAAACCATGATATAAGTGAGTGTTGAATTACATGGTCAGTCCGTTTAATCCATTAAGTACTCCTAATTGCTAGGTAGATTTTTAAAAAAAATATTTATTTATTTTGAGAGAGACAGCAAGCTTAGCCATATTTTTCCTGCCACCCCGGCAACCAGCTTGATCTCAAATAATCATCATCATCCCTTACCATCCTTCAGATTTATAGGATGATTTACTGTATAAAAGCACTTGCCCACGCGGTAGGGTCCCCTCCCTACGGGGGAAAAAACACCTGAAGGTAACCTGGCTATAGGCATATATGACAACATCCCTCACAACCTTGTAACATGAAACCACTCAACCAGACTACACGTTTGTGTGTTACCATATATGGGAGACAAAGAAGTAAAAAATATATGAAAAACTACGCCACGTGGCATTGGGGGCTCACTTCTTCCAGTACGAACCCAACTGATCAGTGACAGCACGAATAAAGTTGCTTCCTGTAAAGCAAAGCCTGGGTGTCACGACTCTCTCTGCGAGAATCCTGCTACACCCACACTTTAACTCATTTATTCCTTATAACAAATCTAGGTTAAAGACGGGGTGGGGGGTGGGGGTAATGAGGCTTCCAGAGATGAAATAACCTCTCCCGCAAGGTCACATGGTTTCCAAGCGCAGGGCTTGGGATTCAAGTCCCCCACTCAAGTTCCCGCTGGCTCACCTTCACCACCTTTAACACCCTGACTTCCTGGTCTAGAACCAGCTCATCGTGGAAGCATCGATCCCTGAAGAAACGTTCGATCCTCTGCCAGGCATCCTTCACTTCCTCCTTCCAGTCCCCCTCGGGCTGAAGGCTCCGCTCCACAAAGGCGGACAGCATGTCTGCGGGGGTCTCATACAGGTTCTGGAAGAGCTCCATCTCTCCAGGACCAGGCTGTCCCTTGGGGTAAATTCTCTGGGCTTCTGCCTTGCCCTGTAAGGGGTCTAGCCTTTCTCTGGAAGGCTAAAGGACCGGGGGAACACATTCCATTCCTCCTCGGAGGCCTCAGGCCCAGAGGCGGTTCTTTCCCAGGCCTCGCTCACTGGGTTTGGAAACCGAAAGTGAATTTGCTCAGCTGTAATTTTCTTTCTGTTTTTACGTGATCAGGAAAAAAAAAGGGCTGAGTGTGGGGCCGAGCGCCCTCTGGAGATCACTCACTGACTGTCAGTTTGAGCGTTTCCCAGTGTGCTGGCCTTCCCGCCACCCCCCCCCCACCCCCCCCCCCCCCCCCCCGCCCCCTGCCCCAGGAGCTGGCGCCTTCTTGAGGGTCCTCTCTCTCCCTGCCTCTGTTAATCCTTTCCTTACTCAGGGCCAGGCCCAGGATGAACTGAGCTCTTTCTTTTCTAAGACCCAAAGTAAACACACCCTTCATTTGCCGTTTTGTTCCTCACATCCAGGCCAACGTCTCCCTTATCCCCAGGGTGTGCAAAAACTTGTCGGGGTCGGTGTTTTGAATTCACAGCCGCCCTCATCCAAACTCCTTCCACAAAATGCCAACAAAATGCCAGGAGGATTTTTCTTCTCTTTTTTTTTGTTAATGCCAAGGATAAGATTTGGCCATTCATTGAGATCGTAGGTATGGGGCACGTCTGGGGAAGCCATGGCTAGGAGGAGGAGACTGGGTTTTGGAAATACGGATGCTAAGGTGTGGTGAGGGACCAGGAGAAGCTGACTTCTGGCTGCACGGGCCACTCCAGGTTTTGTGGGAGGGAGAAAGTCATGCAAAGTGCCAAGCCCAGAGTCGGCCACACAGGGTCTGATGTGTCCACGGTACTGTGGATCTTTTTTCTTTTCTTTTTTTTTTTTTTTTTTTTTTGCCATTCTTATTCCCTCTTGTCCAGGGAAAGTATTTTTCCATTCTTACACATTTTAATTAAAAAAAATAAGGGGGCGCCTGGGTGGCTCAGTCGGTTGAGCATCCGACTTCAGCTCAGGTCACGATCTCACGGTTTGTGATGGCTCAGAGCCTGGAGCCTGTTTCCGATTCTGTGTCTCCCTCTCTCTCTGACCCTCCCCCGTTCATGCTCTGTCTCTCTCTGTCCCCCCAAAAATAAATAAACGTTGAAAAAAAATTAAAAAAAAAAGATTTACAAACGTGGGATTAATTTTCATATTCCCTGAACTTTGTCCTCTTCTATTATTCAATCTGCCAACTCAGATTACTCTAAGGGGTTCGAGTCCACTATTATTTTCTTCTTACTACTTCTAAAGGAAGAATTCACTGAGTGGAGAGAATTTCAGGTGATTGTGCATATAAAGCACTCAGCATAGTGCCTGGCGTATGTAAGCAATACATTAATGTTAGTAATCATTTGATCCATAAGAGTAAGCCAGCTTGGTGCCCAGTTCAATCTCAAAGCACTTTTATTTACCCCGACTTTTCCCCTAAGCCGCTCAGAATCCCTGGCCATCAATGCCAATGTTTAATTAATTAGGGATAAGAAACATTACAATAGCCAACAGTTTTAGTGCATCCCCCAGTGTCTAAGCACTTCAGCTTCTTTAATACTTTTATTTTTTTTAAGTTTATTTATTTGTTTTGAGGAGGAGGGGGGGAGAGGCAGAGAGAGAATCCCAAGTAGGCCCCATGCTGTCAGCACAGAGCCAGATGTGGGTCTTGAACTCACAACTGTGAGATCATACAAGAGTTGGGTGCTCAACCTACTGAGTCACTCAGGCTCCCCACAGCTTCTTTAATACATTTCTTTCTTTCTTTCTTTCTTCCTTTCTTTCGAGACAGAGCATGAGTGGGAGAGGGGCAGAGAGAGAAGGAAACACAGAATCCCAAGCAGGCTCCAGGCTCGGAGCTGTCAGCACAGAGCCCGATGCGGGGCTCGAACTCCCAAACCGAGAGATCATGACCTGACCTGAAGTCACAGGCTTAACCAACTGGGCCACCCCTCTTTAATCCTTTTAAACGAAGCTAGTGACACTCTTTGTGGAAAGGGTTCAGGGTTCCTGCCAAGGAACAGCCTTCCTCTCGCAACACCTGCCTCCCTCCTCGAGACCAGAGGGGGCTCGGGAGGAGCGGGTCAGCATCCCTCCGGGAGGCGGGCGGCTCCGGTTGGACGCCCTGCTGAAGGCGAGCACATTTTGGATATGCGTTTTCATTTCTCTTGAGTGTATACTGGGTCACACCGTAACACTGTTTCACTATTTGACCGCCCACCTGCCAGACTGTTTTCCAAAGCGGCTGCACCATTTCCTGGACGATCGATCGTTGTGGGCTGTGATTGCTCGCCATCCTCTCCAACACTTGACGCTCATCTGTTCTTCCGATGATAAGAGTCACCCTCTGGTGGTTGTGAGGTGATACCTCACTGTGGTTCTGAGTTGTCTTTTTCTGATGGCTAATGATGTTGGACATCTTTTCATATGATTGATGTCAATTTCTGTATCTTCTTTGAGATTGTTTAGTTCATTTCCTTTTTGTTTTCTTTTACAAAGATGCCTTTTATAGTATAGGGTTCCTGCCACTTCCTTCTTTCTCCTCCTAAATCCACTTATCCATTCTTTTATATTCCATGTTATATCATCCTGGGTCTGAACGTGAAATTCCTTTTTTATTTACAGGTCACTTTGTTATCATAATCCTTTACTAGCTTGGATTGCGATTTAAAAAAAAAAATTGAAGTCTTTTTATAATTGAATCATAGTAGTTCTTGATCCTAGATACAGGTTTCTTATCAGATTCATGATTTTCAAATTTTTCTCTATATTGTGGCTTGTTTTTTTTCACTTTTTAAATCATGTCCTTTAAATCGCAAGAGTATTACATTTTGCTAATGTCCAATTTATGCATAATGGAGTCTTACTAGTTAGAAATTATATAGACCTTAAGTCACATCCTCATCAATATTTTGGTTCTGTAAATTAAAAGCCAACTGTGAAAGGATCAGGGAAAGATTGAGATTAGTTCTAGATCAGAAAAAGTTCATTGGGGGTGCCTGGCTGGCTCAGTCAGTAGAGCACAGGACTCTTGATCTCAGGGTTGTGAGTTTGAGACCCACGTTGGGTGTAGAGCTTAGTTGGAAATGAAGTCTGAAAAAAAAAAAAAGTTCATCAGGAACATGTCAGTCCCCTGCGGAAATCCTCCGGTGGCTTCCTACCTCCTCGTCTGTGGTTAAAGTTTAGGCTTCTTCGTGGGGCTGTGGATCAAGGTGTCTCCGATTTCAGCCTGCCTCGTCTCTCATCACTCTCCTCCCTATGTTTTCATCGTTGCTGCCACTTCCCCAAACATCCCAGCCTTCGGATCTTCTCGCGATGAGCTCATTACTGCGCACCCCCCATTCCTTCCATCTGCTGAGTCCCAGTTGTCCTTTGGGAGCCTCCTTCCTCATCCCTGCAGGCAGACATTGTCCTTGTCTTCGTGCATCCTCCATCCATCACTACTGTCTGCTGCTACAAGGAGCTGGACCTGAACTCGAGCTTCCTGTCTGAGAGGCGCCTTCCATAGAAGGCAGGACGTGAGAGAGAAGTTCACGTGCAAGGCAGAGCGGGTTCCCTTGCTCACCGCTTGGTCTCGAGTGCCTGTTGGGTTGTTTGCTGAATGAAGGGTGATTGAAGTTAATTGGAAAGATCGTGAGGTCAGCGCACGTCTCGGATTATTATACACGTCTTTGTGGCCTGGGCTGAAGTAACGCGGAGTGATTCCCCTCTGCCTTTCTGGCACCCAAGTCCAGCTGTTGCCAAAAAATGGCTCAGACGTAAAACGAAGCGTTTGAAGCATTTGTCCAAGGGCAGAACATCCTCGCAGGTTCTCTCCCCTTGATGACCAGCGGTGACTGGTGCACAGCCTTCTCAGTAGGATAAGATGGCCAGGGAACATTTTTAGTTTGGTAGGACTTACCACGCCAAATGGAGGCCAGCCCTGCTGGTGTGGAGTCGGTCAGTACTGGAACTACCTCGGTGTATACCTGATAACGGGTGTAAACTGGGTTTTCAGGGCACACGCTGTCTTGCTTTTCATTCTTTTTTCCCCTGCTTTCTTGCTTCCCTCTGAGCACCTGAGTATTCCTTATTTTTTTCCTATGTTCATTTTTTTTCTTGTTTTCATGGTATATCTTTTTCTCATCCTTTCCTTTTTTAAATTAATAGACTTAAAAACATTTTTAAATGTTTATTTATTTTTGAGAGAGAGATAGACAGGGTCGAGGGGCAGAGGGGCAGAGAGAGAGGGAGACACAGAACCCAAAGCAGGCTCCAGGCTCCGAGCTGTCGGCACAGAGCCCGATATGGGGCTCGAACCCACGAACCCCGAGATCATGACCTGAGCTGAAGTCGGACACTTAACTGACTGAGCCACCCAGGTGCCCCCATAGACTATTTTTAAGAGCAGTATAAGCCTATGGAAAAATTGTTAAATAAACAGAGTTCCCATTTACCTTCTCTTTCTCAACCCCTCCCCCCCCGCCCCAGTTACACCTCTAATTAATATCTTCCATTCGTGTGGTGCATTTGTTATAATTGATGAATCAGTATTGATACATCATTATTACCTAAAGTATGTAGTTTACATTAGGGTTTATCTATGGGTTTTGAGGAATGCAGCTTGACACATATCCACCATTAACGCTACTATACAGGAAAGTGTCTCTGCCGTAAAAATCTCTGGGGCCCCTCGTGGCTCAGTCAGTGAAGCGTCTGAGTCTTGGTTTTGGCTCAGGTCATGATCTCACGGTTTGTGAGTTCAAGCCCCGTGTTGGGCTCTGTGCTGACAGTGTGGAGCCTGCTTGGGATTCTCTCTCACCCTCTCTCTCCACCCCTCCCATGTGTGATTCTCTCTCAAAATAAATAAATAAACTTAAACTTTAAAAAAAAAAAAAAAGCCAACAAAGTGTACAATTTTTAATTCCCACCAGGATACGATGTCGAGCCTCTTTTCATAAGCTTATTTGCCATCTGTATATTTTCTTTGGGATTGTCTTTAGGTCTTTCTTCTCCTCCTCCTCCTCCTCCTTCTGGCTTTATTAAAGTATGACTGACATATAACAGTGCCTAAGTTTAAGGTGTATGAAGCGATGATTTGACATACCTATTTATCGTGAAATGATTACCATAGTAAGGTTAGTTAATGCATCCATAGTAGGGTTAGTTAACATATCTATCATCTCATGGTTATATTTTCTCGAGTATGGTGACAGCTTGTAAGATCCACTCTTTCAGCAACTTTCAAGTATACAATACAGTAGACCTTGAACAATGCAGAGGTTGGGGCGCTGACCTACCCACACAGTTGAAAATCTGGATATACCTTTTTTCTTTAAAAAAAGTTATTTATTTTGAGAGGGAGGGGGGAAGAGAGAGAGAGAGAGAGAGAGAGCCAGCATGCGCATGAGGGGGGCGGGTGGGCAGAGAAAGAGGGAGAGAGAGAATCCTAAGCAGGCTCTGTGCTATCCGCGTGGGGCTGGACATGGGGCTCGAACTCATGAACCATGAGATCATGACCTGAGCCGAAACCAAAAGTCAGATGCTTAACTGACTGAGCCACCCAGGCGCTCCTGTGTATAACTTTTGACCGTCTGAAAACCACCAATAACCTCCTGTTGACCAGAAGCTTTACCGATAACAAACTGCCAACCACATACACATCTTGTATGTTATATGCATTACATATTGTATTCTCACAATAAAGTTATCTAGAGAAAAGAAAATGTTAAGAAAGTCATAAAGAAGAGAAAATACACTTTATGGTATTGTATTTTATTTGTCAAAAAAAAAAATCTGCCTGTAAGTGGACCCTCGCAGGCCAGGCCCATGTTGTTCGAGGGTCAGCTGAATTGTTAACTGTAGTCACCATGCTGTAGATTAGATTCCCAGGATTCATTCCTCTTACAACGATGAAGTTTGTACTCTTTGACTACCTTCGCGCATCCCCCCTCACCCCACTCCCACTGCCCCAATCTACTCTGTTTCTGTGAGTTTTTTTGTTTGTTTGTTTCATTTATTTATGATTCCACATATAAATGAAATCATACAGAACTTATCTTTCTCGGACTTATTTCATGTAGGATAATGCCTTTGAACTTTATCTGTGTTGTTGCAAATGGATTTCCTTTTTTCATGTGGCTGAATAATATTCCATTTTCGTTTATTATGGTTTTTTTTTTCTAAGTTTATTTTTGAGACAGAGAGAGACAGAGCATGAACGGGGGAGGGGCAGAGAGAGAGGGAGACACAGAATCGGAAGCAGGCTCCAGGCTCTGAGCCATCAGCCCAGAGCCCGACGCGGGGCTCGAACTCACGGACCGCGAGATCGTGACCTGAGCTGAAGTCGGACACTTAACTGACTGAGCCACCCAGGCGCCCCTAGTTTATTATGTTTTAATGTTTATTTATTTTGAAAGAGAGAGAGAGGCAGAAAGAGAGAGAGAGAATCCCAAACAAGTTCGCACTGTCAGCGCAGAGCCTGACGTGGGGCTCGATCTCACGACCGCAAGATCGTAACCTGAGCTGAAATCAAGAGTCAGACACTTAACAGACTGAGCCACCCAGGCACCCCAATATTTCATTTAACATATCACATTTTCTTTATCTGTTCCCGGATCCCCACTCATTGTAGATTCCAGATTGAGGGACCACATCTGTCTCACGGCTGGGTCCCCAGTCCCAACACCGTCATGGCCATAAACAGATGCTCTCAAGAAAGATTCTTTACTTTTATTTTTTTTCACATGAACTGTTTTGAAATAGTTTTAAAATTGCAGGGAAGTTGCAGAGGCAGTACAGATAGCTCCTGTATCCCCCCTACCTGGGTTCTTCCATTGTTATCACCTCCCGTTACCATGGTACATTTGTCACAGTGAAGACAATGCTGTTGTTTATTTCCATTAGATGAACTCCATACTTGATTTTGCCAATATCTGCCTTACTGTCCGTTCCCTGTGCAGGATCCAACCCAGGGCACCACGCTGCGTTTAGTTGTCATGCTTGCCCAGTGTCCTCTGGTCCGGGACAGTTTCTCCGTCTTGTTTTTCATGACCTTGACAGTTTTGAAGGGTACTCGTCAGCTCTTTTGGAGTATGAGCCTTCATTTGGGTTTGTCTGATGTTCTTGTCATGAGTTGGCTGGGAGTATGGTTTTTTGGAAAGAATACCACAGAGATGAAGTGCCTCTGTGCCTTCTCGTCCCTTAACAGCATGGTGGGGGGTGCCTGAGATTCACAGGACATTGCTGCTGACTTCTGTCAGTTAAGGTTGTGTGTGCCAGGCTGCTCTGCTAAATCACTGTTTCCCTGTCTATACTCTGTTATTTGGAAGCATGTTCTAAATCCAGCCCTCCTTTGCTTGAGGTGGGAGATGGGGAGGATTCAACTTCATCTCCTGAAGTGAGGAGTCTATTATTTGGAATTCTTTTAAAGGAAAATTTGCCTCTTCTCCCCCATTTGTTTGTTTGTTCATTTGTTTATATCAATATGAACTCATGTACATTTATTTCATGCTTTGGTTATAATCCAATGCTGTGTTACTAAGAAGTATTTTTGAATGACAAAAAAAAAAAAAGAATGAATTTAAGCATCTCAGCAACTCTCTGAGATTGGTACCATTATCATGCCCACTTTATGGATGAGAAAACCGAGTCCTAATGTCAAAATGACAGAGGCAACATTTGCATCCATCTGGGTCAAGCAAAAATTGTCCCACCTCCTTGGGGGAATGGCTCTCTGTTGGGTGACGGACAAACACTTCCCTCTCTCCAGAGTTCAGAAGATTCCAGAGCATCCGGGCCTCCCTTTCTCAATTATCTTCTTTCCTATCCCTTCCCCCAATTATGTTCTGTTAATTCATTTGGTCTTTTATAAAGCCGCTCTCACCAGAATGTAGAACAAAAATCACACCTACCAGTCCCCCACAGCAGTCACTTCTATCTTATAAGTTCCCTCCCTGTCCTTGTGAGGTAAGTGTTACGACCAATGTGTTTTCCATTCTATACATGAGATAGTTGAGGTCAATGAGCCCGAGAAACTTGCACAGGACCTACTGCTGGGAAGTGGCAGACCCTGTAGGGCAGAAGGAACAACACGTGAAACGACTCAAAGGCGACAACCAGTATGGGACATTTGGGCCAGTGTCTGCTGTTCATTGTAGAGTATTGATGTGTAGCACGTTGTGGCTATTCATATTTTCTACTCCTTTTGTTGTATGCTTCTAGAAACGTATCCATTTCCTGTAGGTTATCCCATTTGTTGGCATATAGTTGTTTATCGCTGCCTCTTCCAATCCCGTGCATTTCTATAGTGTCAGTTGTGATGTCTCATCTTTCGTTTCTTTTTAAGAACTATTTGACGCCTCCAGTGCGTTGATTCATGACTGAAGGAGCTCCATGAGGAAGGTTTGCTGTGCCCATTCTGTCTGTGATCACTCAGAAGGAAAAGATCAAGACAAATGGTCAGCTGGGAAAGCTGGCGTCCAAGATCGAGAACCTGGAGCCACCGTTGAGAACTACTCAACAGCTTAACTCAAGGATGCTGAAGGTCCAAGGTGAGGCACCTGTCCTGTCTCGGGTCCTGTGACTCACATCCGGGGACAGGAAGTAGGAATTGGCCCCGGCTAAGTAAGATGTTGAAACACAAGGTCCAATCAAATGTAGGTGACCCTTATAGACCAGACACTTTCCGGTGGGCAAGGAACGCTTTACCACTGTCCCAGGGGAAGGCAGGTGAGCTCCTCTCTATGCAAAGCTCCAGTTGGGGAACACAATGTAAGGAATTACAAGAGGAAAAGGCCAAGGCCCACCTGTGAGGAGCGGGTGTGCTAATGACACAATGTGAGAGTGGTGACCCTGCCCACCACCCCAATAGGCAATACAGCCCGTCATGACACCTGTACAGTCACAATGTACAGAGACCCGAAACTCCCCCCTCCTTTTCCTCACTTATAATCCTTCTTAACACCCCGCCAAACTTTGCATACGGCTTTCAATGAAAAACAATCATTATGCTTCATATTAAAATCATTAATTGTGTGGCTTTAGTGTATTCTGGCAAGGTAAGGTCACAGAAGACACTGCTTTTTAAAATATAATGCAATTGATATTTATTTACAAAATTGGGAAGAGGAGTATGGAAACCAATTTGACAATAAACTTCATATATTGAAAAAAAAATTGGAAAGAGGAATGTAAGTAACTCGTAACCCTAACTCCTTAACCTATCCCAAGTTTCCCTTGCATTGAGATTCCTTCAAATTTTTCTGTTCTGTTTGGTTTTTACATATATGTGCAAAATCTATAGAATCCCAGCCTCAGAAACGGTGCCATGAGGTGACCAGGTCGTCCACAGGGCTCCTCAGAGGCTGAGGGGCCCCCGGGGCTTGGGCAACTCCCAGCCCGGACTGGAGGCTGTGGTGTCCCCTCCTTGATGCTGGGCTGCTATGTGCCCACGGGGTTGCAGAGCTGGGCCAGGGGAGCCTCCCTCCACCATGGCAGGGAGCTCCGGGGACTCTGTCCTCCTCACCCCTTCCCCAGGAGCCTGAACTGGGAGACTTTGAGCCCACCTCCGCACTATCTCACCATATTGATTGGCTGAAGTGCTCCCTGTTTACCTTGAGAGGGTTGGGCGGGATAGGGTCCTGCAGAACTGGGTTCTTGAACCCTCCAAGGACACTTTTCACAAAGAACACGATGTGACCTGCTCCTCCTGCAGTCCAGCACACGGTGGCCCAGCAGGTGCCTCCAGCCCTGTCTCCCAAATTCAGCAGCCAGTGGAGGCCTCGGTCCAGCAAATGTAGGGTGTCCACTCCCTGGGAAATGTTGTCAGTACACCCTTCACTTGTGGCAGTGGCCATGACCTTCATGCCCTCCCGAGAGGTCATGCGCATTTACAGCTACCCCAGCGTGCTCCTGGAGGTTGAGTTTCCCTGAAGGGCACTTGCTTGCCTTCTGCACTTCCTCCTGCCTCTCTGCATTCCATTTCCTCCTCCTGTTCCACTCCATGCCCCTTCTTTCTTGATTCATTCTCTTAAGTCCAGGACAGGAGGATTTCTGGAACCAGATTCCTGATGGAATAATTCTTTTTTTAAAATTGTGTGACCTTGGTAGCTGTAAGGCAGAAGACAGTCATGTGATTCCAGAGGCCCCCACCCCCCTCTCTGGGGCAGGAGAGCACCAAGAGGGGGTCGGCCAGGGCAGACCCAGGCTTCCAGGGGGGCCCTCCAGCGGTGTGGGCCCAGCCCTCCTCATTCCAGCCCTGCTCTTGGCCCACCACTCAAGGCTGCTCAGCAGGATTCAGTCATGCAGAGCTCAGGTCTGGAGCCAGGGTGCTGCTGAGAAAGTGGGTGAGGGGGTGGCGGGGAGATTGTATAGACACTGGAGATGCGAGGACCTCCTGTGCCTGGACGGGACCGGGTCCTTCAGGATGAGAATCGTCCAAAGAGAGAGCAGGGAAGAGTCACACAGGAGATTTATGGGCAGAAAATAAATAGAAAAGAGCTGGAAGTGGGAAGTAAATTATATGCAGATGGCTGGGGTCTGCATCCTAATTCTCGGGATCTGTAAAGCAGACTTCTGCGCACACAAGGGCAGCGACAGTGATGGGGTGGCCTTGGGAAAGGGAGGGTGAGGTCAGGGTGAGGTGAGAACTCTGGCCGCTGCCCCCGGGATTTGCCCCAACCCCAGATAACAATTCTGTCCTCAGGGCTGCAGTCCCCCTGGAGCCCTGATCCGATCCTTTCTCCAATGTGATGAGGAGCAGGTCCAGGGTCTCTAGGTCCTTCCCAGCCCTCAGATTCCATACCTGGGACCAGGAAGAAGCACCTGAGCCACCGTCCCTCCGAGTGGCAGTCACTGTCCCCAGGACTTTGTGTGCAAGACACTGCCCGCCTCCCAATTTCCCTCCCCCAGTGACCACCTGGCCTCCTTCCTGCCTCCTGATTCCTGTCCATTTCCCGTCTCCTGGTCAGCCTCCACCTTAGTAGTTTTCTCCAATATGGGGACAGCGGAACCACAACCATGGGTATACTGCGACCTTCCCTAACCAGTCAACCCATCAACGAATCGATCCAGCCAAATCCAGGGGCACCTTCATGGTTGTGCTGGGCCCGTGGAGAGTGACCACCAATTCCCCATATCATGTGACCTGTGCCTGCTCCGACCTTAGGTACTTGGGAGACACTGGACGTTCACACAACCTTGTCCTCCGCATGGGTCCCCGAGCCCCTTAGGGAGGGTGACCATGACATTAGAGGTAATGCAATTTATCCAAAGTGGCCCAGTCTATAGGCGAAGCAAAGGGAAAACACCCACCGGTGCAGCCACAGAAACACCTGTGCCTGCCAGCCTTTGCCCTGAGCACTGGGAGGAGTAGGGGAGGGCCCGGGCCGGCACAAGAAAGATCACAGTGTGGGCTATAAGCGTGGTGTGGGGAGCAGGCCCATTGCTGTGTGGTTGGAGCAGTGGGATGTGACAGGGGCAGGAACCCCAGCCCCACTGCCAAGAGCCTCTGTCCTGGGCCTGTTCAGTCCTAGGAGACAGCTCAGCGGGGCTGTGAGAGCCAGTGTGTGCGGCCGGCCCGGAAGCCTTCACACAGGCCTCTAGAATTCCTGCCAACGAGGGAGGGCCTCGGGACAGCCGCACAGAGGTCTCTCTCACAGGGAGGCAAGTACGGGATTTATTCTGGTCCAGGGACCCGGGATTTGGGTGAGGAGAGGAGGAGAGAAATGTGCTCCAGGGAGCACCTCTCACCTCGCTTCTGCAGAAGGTCCCGGGAGCACGCGCAGGAAGGAGGCCGAGAGGGAACATTCTCTGTGATGCCCACCCCGGGAGCGCCCTTTCACCCACGGGCAAAGCTGAGGGTGGCCCATGGAGGTGCTGCTCCGTGACCTGAAGGTGCAGAGGAAGAGGGTCCCCGGGTCCCCAGCGCCCGGCTCACACGGAAGCACTTTGTCTCCAGTTCAAGTGTGCGTGACAGAGTGCCTCATCGGACCGCCTCTGTCACAGGTCGCACCAAACGCGACCCAGTAACTGCCCCTGCTCGATTCCCAAGACGTGCGAGCCTAACATCGCCGAGGCTTTGACGCTTGGCAGAGGCAGAGCAGAAAAGAGCCGGTCTTGGGGGAAAGAGAAACTTTCAATAACAAAGCAAGAAAAGATGATTCAAAACAGTACACCCTAAGCCAACAGACACGACAGCTCTTATTCCTACATCATTAAAATATGAGAAGAACACACATTCCCTTTTCTCTCTGATTTCACACCCCGCTTCCCCAGTCTCCAAAGCTGCAGGTATAACCTGACTGCTCCCGGGAACCGTTTCCCGATGCACCTGAGGGCTGTTCCCTCCCGGCGGGCTCTTCGTCCTCACTGCTCGAATCATGCCTTCTGTGGACGATCCAATCGGTAGTGACACAAGCATGAGCAAGCAGGTTATTAGAGAGAGGGGCTCCCCCGTTCCTGCTGCTCCCGCTGAGGCCACGCTGGCTCACCCGGCCTCACCCGCCCTTTCTCCGGGTCCTCAGACCTTCCCTGGGCTCGGGGGAGTCAGAGCCCTTCAACAAGACATTGGCCGCGGTTGTAAACCTTTAATGAGAGAGCATCCCCCTTCACCTGGCACTTCCCCAGCCGCACGGGATCATGGCTCTCACCTGCCTCGGACCAGACTGACCTTCCTGTGATGGACACACGTTGGGTTAGGTGGGTTCCACGAGCAGACCCTGGGCCAGGCTCAGAGCAGCTGCCCAGGAGAGACGTCTGTGAGGATGCAAATGTTCTCTGTTGTAAACATGCACCTGCTGGGCACCTGAACTGTGGCTAGTGTGATGAGGGATGGAATGTTTAACTTCCTTTACTTTAAGTAATTTAAACGTGAGCCGGCACGTCTGGCTAGTAGCTGCCCCCCCCCTCCCCCGCCGGCCCAATAGCGCAGCTCTAGCATCTAAACATGAGGAAGACGGGACCCTCCTGCCCTCGGGGGGGGGGTGTTCCTGCAGAGGAATTTGCTGGCCTGATCTGATCTTTCATTCGTAGGTTCTTCCAGGGCTCATGCACGCGTGCCAGGCACTACGTGAGGCCCTGGGGACACTCAGGATGGTCACCACCAAGTCCTAGAGGAATCCCAGCAGGGGCCCACTTGTCAGAGTGAAGAGTATACCCGCCTCCCCCCCCCCCCCGCCGCTTGTAAGGGATGTAATCAGAGCAGTGGGGAGGGGTGGGGGGGACACTTCACTGTCCTCAGGAACCTACCCTTCTCTCTCTGATCCAGACTAGAGCCGGGACAGACACCTGGCTTAGTGTGAGGCCCAACAGGCCTCACTGTGGGGGAGCACTGTGGGGGACAGGAATGAGGGAGAGGCTGTCGGTGTCCTTGTAGTGACCAGCCAGGGCTAGGGCTCCTGTGGCCGTGAGTGGAAGGAAGGACACAGATAGGGTTTGGAGCTGAGAATTCCAATACCTTTCAGGCAAACCCTCCAACTGATGTCCTCGGGGCCAGGAAAAGGTACAGCAAGGACCACCTTGACCCTGGGATCACCCCCACCACTTTGCTGAGCTCCCTGTGCACCGGAGCCTGAGCCCCTCTCACCTCCTCTGCAACTAGAATGTTCTACAGCTGCCCCGGTCACGTGGGGTGAGATCCCTTTCGTATGGATGTGTTTCCAGCCAAACAACCCTTGGCCAACGGTGTGTAGACAAGGACTGGTTGTCAGATGACCCCCAGAAGCGGTGAAAAGTACAAACTGGTCCCCCCTGGCCCAGGTAGATCAGGCCTGGGAACCTCCTTGTGTCTGGCCTGCCTCTGGTTCCATCTTTGCTGATGTGTCCCGGGTGGGAGAAAGGAGACCTGACTCCATTGTCTGCCCCTCCCCAGTGTCAATGAAGGAAAGAGTCGGATAGACGGAGAAGAGGCTGGGACGGGAAGGACGCCCCTCTCCCCAGGCTTTTAGGAAGATGTCGATGCCGTGCTCTCCCCAGCCATGCCGGCTCGTCCTGCCCCATCCCTGCTCATAAGTGGTTCCCAGGCAGTGGAGGCGTGAGAGACAGTACGTGGGGCTTAGGGCCAAGGGCCTCGTCTCAGTGCCTGGCTCCCCATCCACACAGGCTGTGCTATTCCCCCGTAATCCATCACCCTCTCTGGTCTCCCTTTTCCCAGGGGCCAATTAGATACGATTAGATACCATTAGGGCTCCTTCTCTTTAATCAGAACTGATCCACCTGCCCTGGGGATAAGGAAACAGCGTGCTCAGAGGCGAGGTCTATCATTAAACGAAGTGGTTCTTGACCCATTAAAGGTGATTCTCAAACAGTTTTGTCTGCTTAGAATGCTGTGAACCCTTCCTAGCTGGCCACGGGATTTCCCCCCATGTGTATTAGCATACACTCAAAGTGCAGAATTTGATCAAGTTTGAAATCCATATAATTGCATGAAACAATGGTGATGGGAATTTTCACTTAGAAGCTGATGTTGTCAGCTGTGTTTTTGGAGGGGACACCAGTCTAGGGAGACACACACACACACACACACACACACTCAGAGCCACACCACCTAGATTCACACAGGGAAGAGCCCACCGCCATGCACGCAGACCCTCACCACCCAAAGCGAACAAAAGTGCTTGTGAAGAAATGGCCACGGTTCTTTCCCTGTAGGGTCGGCCTCGTTCCCCACATCCCCAGCCCCCGTCCCCAGCAGGCACCCAGAATCGGGGTGGCGTTCCCGATGAAAGCCAGCAGGAAAGCCCCGCGTCTCTCACCACCTCGATCTTTCCCCAGCAAGTGCGGGACTCCGCAGAACTTACTATTTTCACTTTCTCCCGAGACCGCCTGCAATGACAGAAAAACATGAGGATCAGATCGCTCCCATGTGTCCTCTGGGGGACTTTGGAGACCTAGCCGGGAGACCTTCCCGTCGAAGCCCCCAAGGCCAGCATAGAGGACGCTGCTGAAAATTCCTGGATCACGTCCTCTCAAGTTCATGTCGGTTGCCAATCGTGAAATTCTTGATCCGATGGGGGGGGGGGGGTTCTGCTAAGGAAAGTCCTGCCCCCACACGGTCTACGAGCTGCTGTGGCCCTTCGCAAACAGCCACGTGAACCAGGTGTCACTGGCGGGACTCGACACCCATCCCCAGCAAGGAACTGATAAATAGCGTCTCTGATGAGCATGCCCACATTTTCACACCTGAATTCAACTGAAAGAAAGAAACCTAGAAAGCAGGGTTTGTGTCTCAGACAGAGGCAGGTCAGCTCACCGTGGCATTGGATGGGGCCTTTGCCTCGGCCCTGTCCCAGGATGCTCCTCCACCAGGCCCTTGGGGGGCAGCTAGGAGGACACAGGGTAACCGTCAGTCACTGGCGGTGCTGCTGGGCTCACGCCGGG
Organism: Prionailurus bengalensis; assembly: GCF_016509475.1. Taxonomy (NCBI): domain Eukaryota; kingdom Metazoa; phylum Chordata; class Mammalia; order Carnivora; family Felidae; genus Prionailurus; species Prionailurus bengalensis. The sequence goes on from NC_057356.1 coordinate 17,106,379, forward strand.
GGGTTCTGCTTGACGTGACACGGGCCCAGCCTGCCTGGCAGCAACGGGTTAACAAGCAAGAACTGAGCTGTTCCGGGCCACCCGTCTTGGTGAAGGAAGGAGGCAAAGGAGAGGGGCGGGAAGGGAGAGAGAGGCAGAGTCCGGGCTGATAACGAAGCGCCTATTGAGTTCCTGTTTGTCACTGTCCCCGGCCACTAGGCTCACACAACCCAACGCTTCCAGGGCTTGTGGTGATCCTATTATTAAATGCCCTAAAGTATCTCCCCGAGTCTTACCTGCTTTGGGCCAGAGGCTGAGGAGTGATCCCAGCACTGACAGGCATTGACCTACATTGTCCGAGGTGGCCTCACACGTCTCAGAAACTGTGGGCCCACTGGGAGCACAGGGCTTCCTCCGTGCATTTCGCACTAATGGCCGTGCCGAAGTCGGCTGAAGGCACTTGTGGCTGCGGGGGGCTGCGTGACCGATGAGGCCACCTTGTAAGGCTGGCAGGATCGGGGACCTGGGTGGACTCTGGCGCTCCAGGCATGTTCCCAGATGCCGTAACGCCCTCGCCCCACGTTGAGTGCGCGTGAGGAGTGCAGGTCAGAGTTCAGAGCTGCGGCCACGGGCCTGGGGGCCGCATGGTAGCTCCTGAGCTTGGGCCCTTCATCTCTGCACCTCAGCCCCTCTCTCCGAGGGGCGGGGAGAGAAAGCCAACGCCAGCACAGCTGTGGCGAGGGGTGAACAAGACAATGGATGCAAAGCGTGCGGGGTGATGGGGTTCTCTCTGAGAAAAGGGACCCGGCGTTGTGACGTGTACGTGGGGCCTGTCTCCTGGGGAAACACGTGCTCTTACCCACAGGCACTGCCCACACCACACGTTCACACCACGCAGACGCACACAGAGACCCCCGCCCCGAAAGCCCATACACACAGACCCACACCGCATAAGGGAGCATGGCTGTTCCCAGGGACCATAGGACTGGCCATGGTTCTTTACCTGGAAAATCGGTCCTCACAGAGACGTCCCCTTTCCTCATTCCCAACAGGAAGCTGGAAATGGGATAACCTTCCAGACTAAAACCAGCCAGAAAGCCCCACCTTTCCTTTCTTAAGGATTTTTCCTCCGTAGGTAAATGATTCTAAAACACATACCATTTTCACGGGCCCTTGAGTCCCCCTGCGATCATAGAAATGAAAACACAGTGAGAGTCAGGTCATACTGTATTCTGCTTGCACGAGGGTTTTGTTCTCTTGGTGAGTCTAGAAAACCAGATGGGAAAAAGCAGTTGACTCAAGGGAACCCAAAGGCGAGAGTACGGCAAATGTACTTATGCCGAAAGGCACCGACTTTTCCTGGAGAATAGGCCTCAGGTCCATTTTGATTGGCAATTATAAAATTCTTTTCCAAGGAAGAGAAATTCCAAGATGCTCACTACTGTCCAGTTTGGAATGGATGCTGTCATTTTTGAGTGCCCTCTTGACTCAGGTATCTGTGGTTGAGAGACTCCCAACTGACACTCTCCCCACCATGGAAGTTGCATATGCCATCTATAATATACGTTGTCAGATCGTCCCGTGTGAAATCAATCAAACGTGAAATAAACCGCCAAAGCAACATATCAATCTCAGACATAGACAGGAGACCTCACCTTGGCATTAGATGGAGCCTCTTCGTCTGCCGTGTCATGAGGAATTTCCTCGATAGGCCCTCCGGGGGATCTAGAAAGATACACCAGTCATGAGTGGTGCTAGTCGAGACTTAGGCAGGTTTGGTTGACTGGGCAAGGAAGGGGGGGCTTACAGAGCTGGTTAGTTAATAACCATGACCAGGGTTTTCCTTGGTGGAAAAGGAGGCAATGGGGAGAAAACAGAAATGAGAAACAGAGCCTTTTGACTTTCCAGTAAGGGCCATCTAGTGTTCATGATTGCAACCGTATGACATTTTGGAAAGGGCAGATCTGGAGAGACACTAAAAAGACCAGGGGTTTCAAGGAAAGAGAGAGGGGTGAACAGGTGAAACCAGGGGATCATTAGAGCAGTGAGACTATTCTGGTTGGTCGATAGCAGGTATTACATATTTTTCAACGTTTTTATTTTTATTTTTGGGACAGAGAGAGACAGAGCATGAACAGGGGAGGGGCAGAGAGAGAGGGAGACACAGAATCGGAAACAGGCTCCAGGCTCTGAGCCATCAGCCCAGAGCCCGACGCGGGGCTCGAACTCATGGACTGCGAGATCGTGACCTGGCTGAAGTCGGACGCTTCACCGACTGCGCCACCCAGGCGCCCCTACATATTTTTAAAAAACATAGAAATGGGGGCATCTGTGTGGCTTCGTTGATTAATAAGCATCCAACTCTTGATTTCGGCTCAGGTCATGATCTCACAGTTCGTGGGTTCGAGCCCCGTGTCAGGCTCTGTGCCGACAGCTCAGAGCCTGGAGCCTGCTTCAGGTTCTGTGTCTCTCTCTCTCTTTCTCTGCCCTCCCTGCTTGCACTCTGTCTCTCTCTGTCTCTCTGTCTCTCTCTCTCAAAAATAAGTAAACATAAAAAAAAAAAAAAAAAAAACCCATGCAGCAGACAGACTGTGAAAAATACCTTTCCTTAAATGAGGCACTATAGAAAGTCAGCGCATCGTGACTGAGAGCATGGGGTCGGTGCCCGATGGCCTGGGTTCAAATCCCACTAGAGACCACATGAAGCCGGGAAGGTTAGGCCATCCCTGTGTGCCTCGGTTTCTCTGCACTGTCCTATGAAGGCTTCAGTGGAACCTACTGTTTCATATTACGGTATGAAGCTAAAAAAAAAAAAAGATTAAATACAGGTAAAGCCTTTAGACGATGACTGTTACTTCCTTACACGCTCTGTAAGTGTTCAAGTGGTGACTGCCTCCAGAGAGGGGAGTTGCATGGCTACAGAACCAGGGGGTGGCGGTTTCCTTTCCAGCCTTTCCATGGGAAGGATCTTTACAGCTCCTAAAGGATATCTGTAGTCATCTCCTGCGATCTCCACGTCAGCCCTGTGGGGTGGGCCGAGCAGGGCCTGGGGACCCCTATCATATAGTTCCCAGCATGGAACCTTAGGGACCTTCAGAGATTCACAACACTGATGAGTGATGGATCTGGGACAGGAATGCAACGGGTTCCCGGGGACAGAGATCCCTGAACCCCCAAGCAAGTCCTTTGGATCATGCCCTTGACTCCTGAACCAAGGGCTTCCCTCCCTTCAGTCCTCAACTCCTCCTGCCCCAACGTTCCTTCTGGAGGAGGCGTCTGAGCCAAAAGAGCGGCCTGAATCGCAGCTCGGCCTCTTCTCTGTGTCCACCAATCCCTGACCCAAAACATGACACTGTTTTCCCCAAACCAAGCCCCACTGAAGGAGCAGGGGAAGCCCAGCCGTGGACATCCTGCCCCCACACCTTCACACCATCAGCCGCCTCGTGTGGAGCCTTCCCCAGTGGCCAGCTGAGCACCGTCAGTGGCCAGGCGTCTGCTCGGCTCCCAAGCTGACTCAGAAGCCAGGACGTCCCAAACCAACCGTCACACGGCGGCTCTACCAAGAATTAGGTTCCCTTCAACTGGCCAACCCTGGCTGAGCAGCTAATGTGAACCAACTGGGAACGTGGCCCGTTGAGCTGGTGCTTTGGTGGTTTATTGAATGAAGTCTGGGACTCTCAGTGTTTCACTGACTGTCGGTCTGAGTAACCGTCCAAGCAGTCTGGGCTAAGGCCCGTCTGACCGCAGGGAGGGGTTGTACTGGCTCTGAGGGGTCACCTTCCCTGCTCCTTGCTTCCTCCCCCAAATCTAGGACTCCTCATCCATTCCTAGACCCTGCAGTGGCAGGGGACAGAGTCCCATCTCCTCTTAGATGGTCCACTCCTTACCCGCAGCCTGTGACCGGCCCCAAGATTTTCCTGAGGATCCCCAGACCCTCACGACCTCTGCTACCAAATGTTTATTTCGCCACCCTGATAGCACTGTCCCTTCTCACCACTGTCCCAGGCAAAACACAGGGGAGAACACTTGTTTGTTCTGGATGCTTTTGGCAGAAGGAGGAGGGGGGAGGGCTGTGGGCAGGGGCACGAGGGGGGCGGGGGGATGGGGGAAGGGGAAGGGACAGCGTGGTGACCATCCCTGCAGAGACCAGCAGGGCCAGAAACCCAAGGAAAGACCTGGTGTCAGAGGGACGCAGGCCCAGCTGCTGACCAGGGGCCCAGAGCCGTGGAGACGCCTCAGCTGCGCCCTACGCAGACCCCTCTCCTGCCCGGGCATCCTGAGCCCTGGGGACTTGGGGGCAGCAGAGGCAGCGGCCTTAGCTGAACACAGTACAGATGGAGCAGAACAGGGAAGATGGGCCTCTGAGCCCACAGACCCGGAGGACCGGCACCTGGGGGGGCCAGGAGGGAGGGAGGCAGGGAGAAGGCTGCTCCCGCACTGGCCCTGAGTCCTGGGTCCTGTTAAGGGGACCTTGTCTGACCTTCTGTGCTGAGGCTGCCAGCTCATGCGGGTCACATTCCTGGCTTCTGCGCCAACCTCTGTCCCAGCCTCTGAAACTTTCCCTTCCAAATGTCCTTGTGACACTCCCTTTTCCTTCCCTTCCACTAGATGCTGTTCTACCGTCCCTTACAACAGCCCCATTTCTGATTCCTAGGTCCTTGTGGGGACGAGGCACGGAGGTGATTTGGGGAGTCCTCCCCATTCCCCAGAAGGCGAGTGGAGATCCGAGTGTTTACCTGGGCTCCTTGACATTATGGTGACAATATTCACTCTGAGAGCTAGAGCTGGACAGGCACTCAGCGTGTTTTTTTTTCTTTAATATTTATTTATTTTTGACACAGAGAGAGAGACAGAGCACGAGTGGGGGAGGGGCAGAGAGAGGGAGACACAGAATCCGAGGCAGGCTCCAGGCTCTGAGCTGTCAGCACAGAGCCCGACGCGGGGCTTGAACCCACAACCACGAGATCATGACCTGAGCTGAAGTCGGATGCTTAACCGACTGAGCCACGCGGGCAGCCCCCAAATGGCTACTTTAAAAGGAAGAATGTCTTCTCATCTATAGACACCATAAAATGATAAACCACAGAGTGGAAATGCTTTCTGCATACATATGTCCAATAAAGAACTTGTGTCTGCAGAGAGAGAGAGAGAGAGAGACAGAGAAAATAGACAAAGATGTAAATACACATTTCACAAAAGAGAATATCCATTGATAAAACTCAAATGAAAATATGCTCAATCTCATCAGTTTCCGGTGAAATGCAATTTGACCCCTCCACGTGAGGCTGGCACACAGGCACCAGGAAGTCTAAGTGAAAATTGTCAATATCTAGGGCTGCTGGGGATTTGCAGGATCTGGAACTCCCTTTGGTGCCGACGGCTGCGTAAGTTGATTCGACATTCTGAAAGACTATGTGTCAGTATCTCCTAAAACTACATTCATGCCCTGCGCGCCACGATTCCCCTCTGTGTGGTCCCAACGCAGACGTGTACTTATGCTCACAAATGCAGACAAACTGGAAGGTTCTGTGAGCACCACTATTCATAAGTGCCCCGGACATGCACCTATCCAAATGCCCACCTACACCGCAGGATAAAGCACGGTAGTCACATGGCGGGGATGCCATACGGTATGGAGAATGAAAAAGGCCCAGTGCAGGCAACAATGTGGATGAGTCTCACAACCACAGAGACGAGGAAATCAGACCCCAGAGTAGCTACTGTTTGCCAGGTAACGGGGTAGGCAAGTGACGCACATTGTCTCATTCAGCCCTAATCACGAGACTTTGACCTGCCACAATTATCCCATTGTGCAAACAAGGAGACCGCGGATCTGAGCGTTTAGGTGTCTTGTCTACATTCAGAGCTCGTATGTAACAGACCATACAGTGCCCATCACACCAAGAGCTGGAAACAGTGCCCGGCCCCTTCCCACGGATGTCCTAGGACAAGGCTGGTACAGGCTGGTCAGACCCTCGCAAATGGGAGAGCACTTACCCGCCAGCTCCCCTGACACTGCACGCTAAGGACGGATTCTTTTCCATTCCGGGTGATGTTCCTGTTGTTCAGGACCCTGAATAATTCGACCCTTGGTTCAAATGGTTCCAGTCCATGTGACTGGTGGCCACCATCCAGTGGGCTCTTCATCTGTCTCCCCCCACCTACCGCAGCCCCTCTGGCCTCTTACCCGCACAACAGCCACAGAAGGACCTTTAAAATGCAAATATGGGGCGCCTGGGTGGCTTGGTCGGTTGAGCTTCCGACTGTGGCTCAGGTCATGATCTCACGGTCCGTGAGTTCGAGCCCCGCATCGGGCTCTGGGTTGATGGCTCAGAGCCTGGAGCCTGCTTCCGATTCTGTGTCTCCCTCTCTCTCTGCGCCTCCCCTGTTCATGCTCTGTCTCTCTCTGTCTCAAAAATAAATAAACATTAAAAAAAATTTTTTTTAAATAAAATGCAAATATGACGTCAAGACCCTCTCCTCCAGTGCCAGGGGCTGAAGAAAATCCTTCACCGATTCCCCTGGGTTCCATTTATGGGTCCACAGGGAAGGGCTATGATTAGTATTATTTTTTTCACGTTATGTCCTTCTGTTCTTCATGTGTTAAGATGGTCTTCCTTTTTTGAAATGATACAGATACGTACCTGTTGCTGCTTTTCTAGTCCCGAATAACCAAAATAGAAGAAAAAAAAAAAAATATATATATATATATATATATATATATATATATATATATATATATATATATATATATATTTGCTGTCGGGGGGACACAGTTGGTCTTTTCTGCCATTGGTTTATGGCTTGGAGTCTTGTCTCCATTACCTCTTGGCTGTGTGACCTTGGGTAAGCAATCCGACTTCTCTGAGCCTCGCTGCCTCCTCCCCGGGGCCTTTGGGAGGGTTAAGCGATCGAACCTGTGGAAAGCCCTCCTCCTTCAGCCCGCTGCTGGAGCCACAGCGGGTGGCAGGGATCATGGTCCTTATTCCCGGGGCAACGGCGCCACCTAGTGGCTCTTTATCCCTGCCGCACCGGGTGCCGCTTCTGCCTGGCAATAATGAGCGGGATCCTTGTACATCCGCCATTCATGGCCTCGTATAAAGCACAGGCCTGTCCATCTCCCCGAGAATAAAGTTTGTGCTCTGTCCAAGCTGTCAGCTCTAGAAGAGGAAAGAAAATGAAATCTCGGGGCGCCTGGGTGGCGCAGTCGGTGAAGCGTCCGACTTCAGCCAGGTCACGATCTCGCGGTCCATGAGTTCGAGCCCCGCGTCAGGCTCTGGGCTGATGGCTCGGAGCCTGGAGCCTGTTTCCGATTCTGTGTCTCCCTCTCTCTCTGCCCCTCCCCCGTTCATGCTCTGTCTCTCTCTGTCCCAAAAAAATAAATAAAAACGTTGAGAAAAAAAAAATTAAAAAAAAAAAAAAAAAGAAAAAGAAATCTCTCTCCCTGGTCCCGGGGGTGGGGGTGGGGGGCGTGGGTTGCTCTCTGGGGATGGGGGGAAAGCTGTGTCTTCACCCTGGCTGACAGGGCAGTGGGGCCTCGGTCTTGTCACCCACTCGGGCCGGGCTGGGTGTCGGGTCGCGGCCAGCCACAGGCTCTCCTTGCTTCTTGCTTTCCTGCGAGGTCTGAAGAATGCAAAAGAACAGTCAGCTGCAGCGGGAGCCCTTTTGGGGACAGTCACCAAAGAGGGACAAATGTAAGCTCCGTGCTCCCTCCGGGAAGGGTCTTGTGGCCGACAGAGCCACTAGCCATTGCAAACAGCCCTCTGTCCTCAGAAAAGTTGCTGCAGGAGAGTCTGTGAGACCCAGAAGCCACAAGAGCGCCCTCTGGTTTTACATTCGTGCCTGCGTGTGAGAGACTGACATTGACTTTCCTGTCCGTGCTCGGAGGCTTTCGTTTAGCCTGTGAGCCTGGGCAGGAGGCTCAGCAGGGGGCCAAGAAGGCTGGCCCCTGGGAAGAAGCAGGCTTGCAATCAAATCCCCGCTCGGACACTTGCTGACTGTGTGGCCTTGGGCAAGTCGCTGTCTCCTTGACCTTGTTTCTGCATCTGTAAACTGGGGGCGACCATAGTATACCCCTCAGGGCTTCGATGTGGGATTTGAGTGTGCTAATCTATCTCACCACCTCAGGTGTCTGCAGAGGCCAGGCAGGCCTTGGAAATGAGGGAGATGAGCCAGGAGCAGGGCAGCAGGACTGGGGACAGACAACTCAAAATCCCAAGATTTGGGTGTTGTATGTTTGGTTTTGCACAAGAGTCCGTGGGTCGCCTTTGGCACCGTGGGGCTTCGCTGACCTGACGGGATAGATTTGGTTAGCAGGGGAGTGTGGTAGAAAGAAACGTGGCCCCAGTGCTGCCAGTTTTTCTCAAACGTTCGAGAGAAACAGGAAATCAGCTGCAGTTTTCAATGCTGGCCATTAAATGACATTTTATAAACAATGCACCGGGACGCAGACAAAATCCTGCGTCAGCTGTGTGACCTCGAGAAAGTGTCTTAACGACTCTGAGCTTCTGTGTCGTCCGTGAATAATGACGGTAAGAATACACCCAGTTCCTGATCTTAGCCATTTACAGAGATTACTCTGTTCAAACATTCCCTCCGCGTGATGAGCCACGGGTTGCTTTTAACCCTCAGTTTACGGGTGAGGAAACGGGGGCACAGGGAAGCCAAGGAGCTTGCCCAGAATCCCACAGCCAGACAGGACTGTTGTGAGGCTTCAGAATGAAATAGTGCATGTAAACAGTTAGTGGCTATTAGCTGCAGTTATTTGCATTGTCAGTATCACTACTGTTATTGATAACAGAAATGGCTCACGGTCAGGTCTCACGTTTAGTTGGATGACCGAAGCAAGCCGCTAGACTTCAACTTGCCAGGCAAACACAGAGGCCAGCTCTAAATTATGCAGTATATATATTTGCAGGTTGCTCTTGACCATCTTAACGTGGTTTTGTTTTGTTTTGTTTTTTGGTTTTTTTGGGTTTTTTGTTTGTTTTTTTTTACACACAGGCACCAGGCTACCCTGCCAATGGGTTTCCTGGGACGATAATTAGATTTAGACCCCTGGTGCAGTGGATAGATTTTCATCTCACGGTGACCAAGCCAATCCTGACCTGTAATTTACAGCTCGAGTTGTTCTGAAATCAATAGGGATTTGCTCTTCGCCGAGTGGGCTGTAAAACATGGGTGACGGGCGGCCCCGAAAAGCAGTTGACACGGGAGCAGAGAGCTTGCTGGGGCCTGGAGAGAGAGGCCAGGCTACTTGAAAGGCAAGGCGGAGGGGGCGAGACACCGACCTCGGTCCCAACGGGCTGGGGTCAGAGCCGCCCAGCCTTCCCGCTGGGGTTCGCAAGGGACCCGGTCTTGCTGAGAGAGTAGATCGGATCGGCAGCGAGGCGTGGTAGGAGGAGAACCAGTTTTGGAGCTGGGTAGAACTGGGTTTGTGAGCCAACCGTGCAGTTTTTCTGCCTGTGGTACGCCGGGGGGATCGGGCTCCATTCCCCGACACTCAGTTTTCTCATCTGTAAGATGGGCAACTACGTGAGCCTATTGCAGGGATAAAGACGAGATGAGCCAGAGTTAGCAAGGCCCGTGCTTTACTGCCCCGTGAGTCTAGCAAGCGCAAGAGTCTGTGGCGTCAGGAGGACCTGGGGGTGGAATCCTGCCCTTTTCCCCTTCGCCCAGCAGCCTCAGGTAAGTCCCTCCACCACCCTGAGCCTCATTTTCCCTATTCGGGGCTAATCATCAAAGCCCCTACCTACGGTGGCCGTGATCGTTACATGAGCTAACGCACACGAGATGAATTAGCCCCGTGCACAGAACACAGCGAGGGCTTAGCGAGAGGAAGGCGCTATCTTTTGCCAGGCTGGTTCTTTGCTACCTCACGCCGGGCACAGACGAGGCTCTCCGAGAACACTGGCTCCGTGGCAGGGTGGATTCGTGTCTTCTCCAGGAAATAGAGAGCATCCTCCAACTGGTCACGTGAGGAGAGTTTAACGTAAAAAATTAATGACGCCGAAAACATTCAAAGAACAGAAGAGTCATTAGAACGACGCACACATGCACTCTTTGCAAACGTGTGGATGAGGCATCAGACGGGCATCGTGGTGAGAGCCGAGCGGCACGGCTATGCCAGTAGCATACCACCCTCTCCACCCGTTTAGCAAGCGTTTAATAATTATCCATTAAAAAAATTTTTTGACGTGTACTTATTTTTGAGAGACAGAAATAGAGTATGAGTAGGGGAGGGGCAGAGAGAGAGGGAGACACAGATCTGAAGCAGGCTCCAGGCTCTGAGCCGTCAGCACAGAGCCCGACGCAGGGCTCGAACCCACGAACCGCGAGATCATGACCTGAGCCGAAGTTGGACGCTTCACTGACTGAGCCACCCGGCGTCCCCAGAATTACCCATTATATGCCAGGGCTTGTGATGGGGGCCTGGGACACATGTGACCAAGACATGGTTCCTCTTCCTAAGAATGTCTAGATCCGGGGCGCCTGGGTGGTTCGGTCGGTTAAGCGTCCGACTTCGGCTCAGGTCATGATCTCGCGGTCTGTGAGTTCCAGCCCCGCGTCGGGCTCTGTGCTGTCAGTTCAGAGCCTGGAGCCTGTTTAAGATTCTGTGTCTCCCTCTCTCTCTGCCCCTCCCCTATTCACGCTCTGTCTCTCTCTGTCTCAAAAATAAATAAACGTTAAAAAAAAAAAAGAATGTCTAGATCCAGTGGGCAAGATATAGACTCTTAAATTTAAAAAGATACAATAAACCTCAACCCGTTTTTTTTTTTAGAGATAACCAATTTATTTATTTTTTAAGTTTATTTATTTTGAGAGAGAGAGAGAGAGAGCGTGCACAAGTTGCGGGGGGGGGGGGGCAGAGAGAGGGGGAGACAGAATCCCAAGCAGGCCCCACGCCATCAACACAGATCCCGATGCGGGGCTCGAACTCGTGAACTGTGAGATCATGGCCTGAAGCAAGATCAAGAGGTGGACGCCTTGGGGCGCCTGGGTGGCTCTGTCGGTTGAGCGTCCGACTTCGGCTCAGGTCACAATCTCACGGTCCATGAGTTCGAGCCCCGCGTCGGGCTCTGGGCTGACAGCTCGGAGCCTGGAGCCTGTTTCCGATTCTGTGTCTCCCTCTCTCTCTGCCCCTCCCCCGTTCATGCTCTGTCTCTCTCTGTCTCAAAAATAAATAAACATTAAAAAAAAGAGGTGGACGCCTAACGGACAGTGCCATCGGGCGCCCCAAAACTCAACCAGTTTTTAATAAGATATGACAAACAGGAAGTAACATCCTGTGCTGGTTATGCACGTGGGCCTTGAAGCCATCTCAACGTGGCCTTGATGGGGGCCCTTGCCCGTGCTAGGCGAAGGTCCCTGTGCCAATCACAGCACCATGCCAAACCTCAGTTTCCGCATCTGCTAAGTGGGAATGATGGTTGCATGTATTTCAGGGGATCACGGTGAACACTCAACACGGTAATGTAAGTAAGTCAACGTGCTGTGAGGGGGCCGCGTGGCAAGGAACTCGGATGCCCTCCAAGAACTGAGAGTGGCCCCAGCTGACAACCAGCAAGACAATGGGAACAAAGAACTGATCCTGCCGACGGCCGCCCGTGTGGACTTGGAAGGGGACCCTGAACGCCAGCAAGGGGCTCGCTGACACCTTAGATGCAGCGGCTGGGGCTCTGAAGCTGTGCCTGGACCAGCGACTCATGGAAACCACAAGATGTTAATCGTGTGTTATTTTCAGCTGCTAAATTTGAAGTCATTCGTTTTGATCACGAAGACATTGCGTAACACCAAGACGCTAAGACGTGATGGTCGCTAAGACATTAGGTAACTTGCCCAGGTCTACGCAGCTCCTCAGGGATAAGAGCCGAGATTCAGAACAAGAGGGAACCACCACACCGATTGAAACCCCACCAGCCAGAGGGGTTAAAATGCAAAAGATGTTCTGATTAGCACTCGGCTGACTGGAAAATTCAATTCATCAGAATCTCTAATTCCTGGGCCTTGTGATGAGTCGGGGATTTTCTGGATTAGAAATCGAGTTTTCTGGGACGCCCGGGTGGCTCATTCGGTTGAGCGGCAGCCTCTTGATTCCTGGTCAGGTTATGATCTCAGGGTGGTGAGATCGAGCCCCGCACTGGGCTCTGCGCTCAGCACAGAGCTTGCTTGGGAGTCTCTGTCCCTCTCCCCCTGCCCCTTCCCCACTCACGCGCTCTCTCTCTCAAAATAAATAAATAAACTTAAAAAAAAAAAAGAAATCAAATTTTCCATGGCGATCGGGACCAATACCGCGGATGCCCAGGGGAAGGGCAGCGACCCCAGAGCCGGGAGAAGGAGGTTCCACGTCACACATTACACAGAGGTCTCATTCAGAATAGCTACCTGTTTCCATTTTGAAAATGCAGTGGGGTTGCTAACCTAGCCGCAGCCACCTGACCCTGTGCCTCTACTGTGCCCCTCCCCACTGGGCCCCAGGGGCTGAAAAAGTGATGTCTTGGGGCGTAGGACTTCTTCCTTTTGCAGACAGAGCACGACTCCAACGAGAGGAGATGAATGTCCACCAACCAAACAGCCACCCCCACTCCCAGTGTGACACTAGTGGCTCCCAGTCATCCAGCCCAGAGCCGGACGCGGGGCTCGAACCCACGGACCGCGAGATCATGACCTGAGCCGAAGTCGGACGCCTAACGGACTGAGCCCCCCCAGGTGCCCCGCGAGACAAACAGACTGACCTAGGCTCAGCCAGCCATTCAATGGCAGAGCTTGGGCATTAAATGTGATGCAGACTGTCCCCGAAGCCTGTGCTTTGGCTCATTCTGTTGGGCGCTCTGAAGTAGGATCCAGCCCACCGTGGGTGCACACGTGCTGTTGTTGAGGGCTGACTGTACCCAGGCTGAGCCCCCGCCGCAGGTGACAGACTCGCCGTGAGTCTGAGGAACCTCGGCTTCAGCACCCCTCAGGTGTGGTCCAGACTCACGTGTTTCCACAGTTCCGGCTCCATCCATTCCTTAGTTGAGATTCACTGAGAACCCACAGTGACAAACACCCGGTGGGGAAGCAGACAAAGTCCCTGCTCTCGGGGAACTTGAATTCTAACATAAAGGTAATCCTGATAAACAAGAAAAGCCGGAAATCAAGTAGTTTTTAAAGATACGTGTCCGGGCGCCTGGGTGGCTCAGTCGGTTAAGCCTCCGACTTCAGCGCAGGTCATGATCTCACGGTTCGTGAGTTCGAGCCCCGCGTCGGGCTCTGTGCTGACGGCTCGGAGCCTGGAGCCTGCTTCAGATTCTGTGTCTCCCTCTCTCTGTTCCTGCCCCGCTTGCACTCTGTCTCTCTCTCTCTCAAAAATAAATAAAGATTAAAAAAAATTAAAGAAAAGAAAAGATACTGAGATATGAAGGAGCCACAGGGGGATCTTCATAGGGAAACCAGAGAAGACCTATCTCAGGAGCAGAGCTGGGACGAGAATGGAGAGAGGGAGGGAGCCAGGCTGGGACTTGGAGGAAGAGTGCGCCAGGCCCATGGAAGAGCAGGCGCAAAGGCCCTGGGGTGGGAATGAGCGAGGCCCACACAAGGAAGAGAACGGATGCAGTTAGGAGGCTGACACACAGTACACGCGGTGAAACACAGGGGGCGCTGGTGTGGCATGAGGTCAGAGAAGGTCATCAGGGGTTTTAGGATAAAAGGAACTTGGACTTCGTCCTGCGGCCACAGAGAGCCGGGAAGAGGAGAGGCAGGATCCAAGTTGCACAGACATTCCAATGTCCCTGACTGCCATGGGGAGATTGGAAGAGACAGCTCTGAGAACGGGGGCAGGGAGAACAGGTTGGAGGCCCAGCAGTGGTCCTAGCCCGGCCACCCTGAGGGACTTCTTGCTTTGTCCCACTCCAGAGGCACTGGGATCCTGACCCTCAATTCACTAAGCTCTTTCTTGCCTCCAGGTTTCTCACAAGGCACTCCCTCACCTCACTCAAAGATGAAAGAGACAGTCCCCGTTAGCTCCTTTCCAGCTCTTTCTTTACACCGGCTTCCCTCCCCTCATGTCTGTTCGCCCGGGAAGCGTTCTCTGACCCCACGTCCAAGTAAACGCCCGTGGCATCTAGCTCTTTCCGTTGGAGCTACAGCTTGCTCGGAGCTAGTGAAGGCTACCCACCCCCTCCCCTCCGAGAGCCTATGAAGGCAGGAAATACATCATTGTGCCCCCCACAGGAAGCACATAGAAGGCCTTCAGCAAAGTTGGGGCGCCTGGGTGGCTCAGCAGGTTGAGCGACCGACTCTTGGTTTCGCCTCAGGTCATGATCTCACAGTTTCGTGAGTTGGAGCTCCGTGTTGGGCTCTATGCTGACAGGGCGGAGCCTGCTTGGGATTCTCTCTCTCTCCCTCTCTCTCTCTCTCTGCCCCTCCCCCACTTTCTCTCTCTCTCTCTCTCTCTCTCTCTCTCAAAATAAATAAGCTTAAAAAAAATCTCAGCAAAAATTTAGTTGATGGAGTCGTATTTTGTTGAAGCCAGTGGCAATTTGAGATTTATGCTGCTGACCCCAAATGCTTTTTAAACAATTAAGTAGGGTCAGTTTTTCAAACGACTGTGTCTGTAGAGCAATAACCGTGATTGCTAGCATGCCTCGGATGTGCTGGGGACAGCGCTAAGCGCGTGAACTCCACTCACTCACCTAATCATCTCCATAACCATAGGAAGTGGGAGCGCTCACCCCCACTTCTCAGATGGGAAACTGAGGATGGAAATGGTTAAGAAACTAGCCCAAGAACACCTCGTGACCGGGTAATGGAGTCCAGGGGCTAGGCGACTTGAGTCCACGTCCGTTTCGGTACAGAGCTCCTATCTTTTGACCGCTGATTCCTGGAAATAGGTACACTCATTCCTTCAGCAAGTATTTACCAAGTAGCAGCTTTGCAGGTGGAGGAGGGTGTGCTGTGTATTAGCCAGGGCTCCTGCCTTCTAGGAGAGCAGCATCTAGTAGGAGAGATGAGACCCGGAGGGACGGGTCAGGGCAGCGCTGATACCCTGGGATCCCCATGAACCAGTTCCGAGAAGCACTGAGATCAAAAGAACAATTTAACAACCCCAGGTATACCAGCAAAATGACTCACATTCACTTATTGTAATTCTCCAACGCTGTGAACTCATAGTGCACCGCAAAATGTCTTAAAACTCCTTTTCCAGCCCAGCGTCACCCCAAACTACCTTCTACCCTCTTGACGGATACACTTTTTTCCCTTCTGCCTTAAGATTCCTTATCACCAAAGCTACAAACAGCAGACAAAACCCAAACCAGCGCCTTTGACAGGCTGCGAAGGCCGTGTTCTCCCAGAGACACGTTTCAGTGCAGACGCAAGCATGCACAGGCACACACACGCACACACACACGCACAGGCACACACGCACACACACACACACACTGGTTTCACTGGTTTGCCTATCATTTCACAGGGTCCGCAGACCTCCGGAATCTTACCCGCTGTTTCCGAGGGAGGATCCCCACCGCTGGTCACCTGAAAAGGCTTCAGCGCCTTAGCATTCACCAAAGGAAAAGAGCCTCTGCTCCTTCAGAGTGCATGAGAAAACTTCAGAAATGTGTGTAAAAACAGGTGCACTCCCAACCAAATAACCCGCCCCTTGCTGCTTCAGAAGCTTGTCTTTCTCCACAGTCTCCAGCCTGAAGTGGCTTTTGTTCCCGGGGAGCAGGAAACTCTGTGATCAGGAGAGGAGATGACAACGGCCTTAGCTGCCCTCCAGAGCTGGAGCTAACTCTCTCCTTTTTGGTCTGAGTTTGGGTTCTCCATACCCAAGGGTGGTTTTTTTTAAAAAAAAATTTTTTTTTCAACGTTTTTTATTTATTTTTGGGACAGAGAGAGACAGAGCATGAACGGGGGAGGGGCAGAGAAAGGGAGACACAGAATCAGAAACAGGCTCCAGGCTCTGAGCCATCAGCCCAGAGCCCGACGCGGGGCTCGAACTCACGGACCGCGAGATCGTGACCTGGCTGAAGTCGGACGCTTAACCGACTGCGCCACCCAGGCGCCCCCCCAAGGGTGGTTTTAATGCAACTGCGCCTATTATGGTTCCGGAGACCAGCGATTCTCAGCCGCTGCACCTCCTCGCCGCTGGATGGCCATCATCGCCAGGGATGTTGGAAAACCTGAACTCTTGGTGAAATATCACAGTTGGGAAATGATTGGCTTCGAAAATAAATTGGAGAGCACTCAAGTTTCTCTCTAGCATGATGCTGCTTTCAATGCCTTCTTTTCAGATGTGTTTTCCTGAAAACACATGGTGGGGGATGGGTGGGAATGGGCAGCGGGGGCCGTCTGGGGGAATTCTGAATAACCCTAGGATACCCGCACAACTCAGTCTTACCCTTCATGATTCCTGATTTTTTTTTTTTTTATGTTTAGAAAGGCCTTCGTTAACCCCAAGGGGTTTTTTTGGTCACTATTTTCACTCCTTCCAGAATAATGCTTCCAAACCCCAGTTATTTGAATGTCACTTTCAAGATTTTTGTCCTATCCCTTATTATTTTTTTATCTAATATTTATTCCAATAGGCAACCTTCTGTAGTCTTACAATAATAATCATAAAATCATGGGGTTAATGTGCTTGTTATTTCCCCTCAAGACGCATTAAAATGAGGGCACAACTTTAAAAATAAAAATCACTTGGGGCGCCTGAGTGGCTCAGTCAGTTAAGCGGCTGACTTCGGCTCAGGTCACGATATCACCGTTGGGGAGTTTGAGGCCCGCATGGGGCTTTGTGCTGACAGCTCAGAGGTGGGAGCCTGCTTCGGATTCTGTGTCTCCCTCTCTCTCTGCTTCTCCCCTTCTCGTTCTCTGTCTTTCCCTCTCTCTCAAAATAAATAAACATTTAAAAAAATTTTTTAAATAAAAATAAAAATAAAAATCACTATCCAGGTACAATGAAAAATCATTCCCTATATTCCCCTCACCCAGTGGTACGGTTACCACATTTTTTAATGTTTATTTTACTTTTGAGAGAGAGAGAGAGAGAGAGATACCATGCGCGGGGGAGGGGCAGGGAGCGAGGGAGACAGAGGATCTGAAGCAGGCTGTGCACGGACAGCACAGAGCCCTATGTGGGGCTCGAACCCACGAACCATGAGATCAGGACCTGAGCTGCGGTCGGATGCTTAGCCAGCTGAGCCCTCCAGGTGCCCCTGTTTGCCACGTTTTGAGGACACACTGTTCTAATAAGTAAGTGCCTTCAGGAGTTGAAAGAAATTACCTTTCATCCATTGATTCGTTTGTGAATTCCATTTCATCTTTTAAAATCGTCTGTTGCAAAAAAATCTGTCAGTTTCTCACTACGTAGCAGGCACTGACCTGAGCACGTGCACACTCATGGTGGTTGCCATTGCTGTTCCCATTTCACAGATGGAGAAAAAGAGGCTCAGAGAGGTCTGAGGGTCTTGCCCAAAGTCACACAGCCTGTGCCTTCCAGGGTGGACAGAACCAGTTTCCTTATTCCTGTCTAACAGTCCCCCTCTAAACAGCCAAACCACAGCGCGGACATTTGTTTGTGAAATATGTCGCTGTGTTCCGGCAGTCTAGAATATTTCCAAGAGTTTCTCAAAATCCAGCAGAATAAATATCAGATTTTTTATTGCCCACCACATAATAGGAATAGGACTTATTACTTTCGGAAGCCTCCATAAATCTGGTGCTCCAATTGACTCCATATGCATTTCAGCAAAACCCGGCCCGCGCAGGGGAGCAGTGGATGTAATTGTAATATGGAGTGGGGCTTTTGGATTAATCACATTCTGAATATTAACTGTGCATTATGCTGATTTCCTTGTAAATATATTCAGAAGCCCCAGCGTGTGTACCTGACTCAGGCTTATACAATCAGAATAGCAAATGTCCTGAATGTGGGGCTGGAAACAGTCCCATCTGCAGTGCGTGAAGCTGAGTTTCATTTCCCCCGAGAGAAAGAATATTTCCGCCCTCTCCAGGAGGCCTCCAAACACAATGTACGGTTTTCCGACACCAGGGAAGGAGCCGTGTTTGTTTTCAACTGCCTGGTTCAGAATGGATTTTGCCAAAAACAAGAACACATTTTTTTCCCCCCAGCGAATTCTTGGAGGATATTTCTGGCCCTAGAACTTCTTTAAGAATAAGCCCTTCTGTATGAGTGCCTTTACTAGGTGGGTGGTGAGGGCGGAAGGTGGCGGAGGAGAGAATAGGATGGGGAACAGTGTGACGAAGGACTGAGGTTTAGAAGGAAAGTCCTGGGGGCACCTGGGTGGCTCAGTCGGTTAAGCCTCTGACCTCGGATCAGGTCATGTTCTCATGGTTTGTGAGTTCGAGTACCGCATCGGGCTCTGTGCTGACGGTGCGGAGCCTGGAGCCTGCTTTGGATTCTGTGTCTCCGGCTCTTTCTGCCCCTCCCCCACTCACATTCTATCTGTCTCTCTCTCAAAAGTAAAAAAAAAAAAAGTATTAAAAAAATTAAAAAGAAAAAAGGAAAATCCTGGCTCACAGTTCTGCTAAGCACACCGCTGGGGTAAACTTGAGGCATGAGAACAGACAGCACCCCCTGGAAGTCACACAGTTCATCATTCACAAAGAAAGGCGTGTACTTGTACAATTTCATCCCGCACTCACGGCAATTGTGAGAGGTAGGTGTTATGATTCCCACTTTGCAGATGTAAAAACTGAGATGTGAACAGTCATGCTTTGAGGAAATGTGAGTAAACCAGCTGTGGGCGAGGGGCCTGGAGATGGGCACAAAGCTAAAGGGGCACCGAAAAACTCAGCAATCAAGAACAATAATATTTTAATGCCGTAACTTATAATTACTGCAAAAAAGCTACGATGAGCAAAATATCAACATTTTAAATAAAGACAGGATTAGTAACAGTGCTTTGCTGAGCCTTCTGGAGCCCGAGACAAAAGGATATATCAGTAATACTGACTCATCTTTAGCTCAATTAACTGAGTTGGGGTTTTGTGTGTGTGTGTGTGTGTGTGTGTGTGTGTGTGTGTTTTCTTTTTGTTGGTTTATTTGTTTGTTTTTGGCCTCTCCTTGAATTTGGTGGCTCACTGGCCTCAACCTAATTCCAACCCATCATGGGAGCCAGAATGATCTCCCTAAATCACACATGTGCCCATGTCAGGCCTCTGATCCCATCCTTCGGAGGAGGGCTCCATATTACCCACTGGAAAGAATCCAGATGGCCAAGCCTGCCTTGGAGAAGCTTCTGGAATAGAGGGAGCACTGTGGCTCTGGGATTTACATGCATTAAATGATTAATAATCTTTGGGATAACAACACAGGTTCTGGACTTCGGTGGCCTGTGTTGGGAACCTCTTCTATCATTTACTGGCAATGTGACCTTAGATGATGAAGTAAAAGTCCCAGGATCGCGGTTTTCTCTCCTAAAAATAGGGAGGGTGGCCATGCCTGTCTCACAGAGTTGTTAAGAAAAT
This sequence comes from Prionailurus bengalensis, assembly GCF_016509475.1. Lineage (NCBI taxonomy): Eukaryota > Metazoa > Chordata > Mammalia > Carnivora > Felidae > Prionailurus > Prionailurus bengalensis. The sequence continues at coordinate 17,125,825 of NC_057356.1, forward strand.
TCAAAAGTAAGAAACAACAAGAATCATTAAAAAATAGCATCATTTATCGAGTACCAATTTCCCCAGCATCTGGCAAATATGGTAAGTGCTCCATCAATTCATTCAACTAATATTTAGTAAGCATCTACTATGTGCCAGGTACATAGTGCTAGATCTTTTGAGCCTCAGTAAGTGCTAGTTATTGCTCTTGCTGTTCTAGCAACAGCCCATGAGGCAGGTACCACTGTTTTCATGCTCCTTCTATAGGCAAGGAAACTGAGGCTCAGAGAGATGAAATTATACCCCCGAGATGAGCCACCGGTTAAATTGAAGAGCCAGGATTGGACCCCATTTAGGTCTGGCTCCAAAGCCCGCTGAGTTCTCAGTGAAGTCCGTTAGAGGCGTTTCTGAGTGTGTTTGTCTCTGCCTTGGGACTGGGAGCTCCCAGAAGGTCTGTCCTGTGGGCAAAGGCCAGCCTCTTGTGTCTGCAAAGGCCCAGCAAAGGGCTTTGTTTACAGCCAGTGCTCAACAAATGGCCCACAAAGTAAACTGAGTCTTGTCTTGCAGCCTTCTCGAGTATGCTTTGTGGTTTGTGCCCTAGGATTTACCCCCATGATGGAGAATGTATGTGCTTCTTCTCTGAACTCCTGGTTCTTTGCAAGAAAAGAGAAGCCGGCTGGGATGGTGGCAGTGGTGGTGTCCACAATGAAACTTGTCTTTTGCCCCCACGTGCCTGCTCCTTCTCGAGGCTCCTGTCTCAGTGGACGTAGCACAGTCCTTGGTTCACACGAGACAGCGGGCATCACGCTTTCCTTCCTCCTCCTCTCTTGTCCCCTGGCGGTCACTCAGCTGCCACGTGCTGGGGATCCCACCCCTTACGTCTTTTCCCATCGGCCACTTCTCTCCTTTCCTCCACCACCTCAGGCCAAGCTGCCTCCAGTTTTTGCTAGGATGCCTGAAACCACCTCATCCCTGCTCTGTACCTGCTTCCAGCCTGGCCCCCATTCCATTCCACTCTCCACTGGGCAATCAGAACCGCTTTTTCAATCACAGATCTGACCCAGTCTCTCCTCTGCCTCAAACCCTTCAAAGACTCAGTTTACCATAAGCTGGTCTCTGAGGCGGGGCATCCGCAAGCTGGGGGCGATGGATGCTGATCCTCCCGGCCGAGGGAAGAAGGTATAAGAACCACTTTTGTTTTGCATAAGAAGGTATAAGAACTCCTACTGTTTATTTTCTACTGTATCTGTTTGGAAGCTCTATTTTGAGTCACGTTTCATGATGTAACAATTTCTTAGTTCAATTTCCCTGGAAGCAGAGCTTGAGGCAAGGATTTGGATGCATGGGACTTCTTCAGGGAGTGCACTTAGGAGGAACCTATGAGAGAGTAAGGGAAGCAAGATGGAGTCGAAGGAAAACGCTACCCAAAGGTGTGGTCTCAGCTCTGGAGTCGAGCTTCAGCTTGATCCAACTGGGAGCTCTAGAAGGTGAATTGCACCACAGGGTGTTGACCTTCTGTATACCTCTATCAGCCGCCTGACCCTACAGTGATGGGCAATGTCCACTTCCAAACAAGGCAGCTGCTGTTGCCCAAGGACAACCTTTTAGAGGAGAGAGCAGCTCTTCTGTGATGGGCATTCCACATGGAAAAGGGAGGGGATCAGGCACCGAGAGTGTTGACTGTATGTACAGGGTGTGGTAAGAAGGTATTAGACTCTCTGTTGGTATCTACCTTCCACCTCTTTCTTTTATATTTTCTCCATATTTTATAGTAGACACCTCACCACCGTATATGTAACGTATTAGTACAAGACCATGGGTGCAGTTTAACAACAACTAGATCAGTGATTAGGATAAAAGCTCATCTGGGTTTTTTTTTGACTCCCTAGGGTTTATAGATGAACTTGAATCTATGTCTGATTCCCGAGCCACATGGGTAGAATCAAGTCATACAGAGAAGCCAGGGCCCAGATAGGCAAGAATGCACCTCAAGCAGCGGGAATGTGGACATTAGAGGGCTCCAGGCTTCTTTATTTTGGAATCCAGCATTTGAATGCTTTGGCCCAGTCTCTTCTGGTCATTTCATCACTCACTGGGAACGTGGGAAGGGAATGATTGCACCGAGGGGAGAGCCCTTGCAGTGGTTTTCAGAGGCTCTAATAATTCTGACATCTTTTTACCTTTTCTTGTGCCTCAACCCTTAACGGGCCCTTCAGATGCTGTGAAATCCACAATCTATCTCATCCTTGGCCAAGAACGGCAGCCAGCGTGGAAAGTCTCATGGGAACCAACCGTGTGAAGGCAACCCGCTTTGAAACCACAGGGATTCCTGCCTTATGCCCACCTGGGCCCTGCATGCAAATTACTCTGATCTGAGCTTCTGGGCTGGTGCTGGGAGGTCTAAATTCAGCTCCCACCTGGAATAGAGTCCAGTGAAGAAGGAAGGACTCGGAAGTCAGATACAGTGGGGACCCAACCTCACCTTGGCCAACTACCAAACCTTACAGCTCTGTGCCCCTGGGCAGCTTACATAATTTGTCTGATGTCAAGGTGTTTTTTTTGTTTTTTTTTCTTTTAGTTTATTTGTTTATTTTTAGAGAGACAGAGACAGCATGAGTGGGGGAGGTGGTGGACAGAGAGAGTGGGAGAGCGAAAAGCCCAAGCGGGCTTTGCGCTCCGGGCACAGAACCTGATGCGGGGCTTGAACTCAAGAAACCGTGAGATCAGGACCTGAGCTGAAACCAAGAGTCAGACACTTAACCGACTGAGCCACCCAGGCATCCCTGAAGTCAAGGTCTTTACAACATCTAGGTCAGTTTCCCAGAGCCAAACCCAGGACAGACAAACCACAGGACTGTGCTCAGTAAGACATGTATATCTATATGTATATGTGCATATATAAAATGTGGGTGTACACATACATATATATCTTCTAATTTAATAATCTCAAAAGCCCTGTTAGCTGGGCACATTGTCTTAATTTTATAGATGAGGGACCCGAAGCTCAGAGAGGTTGAGTCACTTATTATAGCCACTACGTGATGGAGCTGGGATTCGAACCAGGCAACTTACCTCTCGCCCTTCATTGCCTCCCAGATCCTCCCTTACTTAAGTTATTAGCGCCCAGCTGCAGACTCCGAACACTTCCGAGACGGTGACGGCTTCGTTCGCAGGCGCTTGGAACTCATAATCAGAAAGCAGACGTCATCTTTATTAAATCCCACGTGGTAGCCAGTTGGGTGTAGAAACAGCACAAATCTCATGGTTTGAATGTCTTCTTTATCCCGGTTGGTGCCTACCCTAAATTAAAATCCCCCGAAGGTACCGCTGTCTTAATTAACAGTTTGCCTGGTTAACACGGTAAACATTCTCCTTGTTGTGGAGCGGATCGTGCCAATTAAAGGCACAGATGATGCTGAGCACGAGGGCAGGGTGTGCACGCCTGCTGAGAAGCCCAGCCTTTTCTGGCCAGCTGCGGTCCCCACATCCCTGCTGGGGGTTCACTGAGACCCAGGGCTCTGGAACGACAGCCTTTTCCACCCAGGATGCAGCTGCCATGCGCCATCGGCTACCCGTGCCGGTTGGGGGCGTGGGTTTGGAGCCATTGAGACCTGCCTGTGTGTCTGGCCCCCTCCCTGTGTCCGTTTCCTCAGCAGTACCTGCCTCATGGGGTGCTACAGAACTTGCTTCATGAGCAGAGGTGAAGCCTGAATGAAGAGACGTGCACACAGGTACTCAGCACGGGGCTTGGCACTCAAGAGTGGAAGCCCTTCTCCCCTCCCCCTCCATCTGCGCTAGTGGATATTTTTTGACACCCTTTTGGCCAGTGAGCATCATTATAATGTTCTTCCTCAGTGGGGGCATTTTCCCTTAAGAGTCCTGCTTACTCAAAGAAAGACTGAAAAATTCACTTGCGAGCATGTGACTCAACCCGGGGACTCAGTCTTGGAAGACTGGGATTGTTTTTGTCCTTGTAAATTTCCTATGCAAGAATCACATGGGGGGGGCACCTGGGTGGCTCAGTCAGTTGAGTGTCAAACTCTTGGTTTCAGCTCAGATCATGATCTCACAGTGGAGTTCATGACCTCAAGCCCCGCCTCCAGCTGCAGGCTGAGAGCACAGAGCCCACTTGGGATTCTCTCTATCCCCTCTCTCTGCCTCTTCCCTGCCGATGCTCTCTCTCTCACTCTCTCTCTCTCACTCTTTCAAAATAAATAAACTTTAAAAAAAGAATAACATACATATAGAAAATCACAGCATAATTATGCCCTTTATTAAATATTTAAAAACCAACTATTTTCCTGTATCCAGGCATAAAACACAAAATAGAATGTTGCCAGCTCCCCTGGAGACCCTGCTGAGCCCCCTTCCCCTTATTATTCCCCAGGGGTATCTGCTGTCCACACCTCTAAAAGCACAGGCTAGTTTTGCTCATGTTTGAACTTCGGATAAACGGAATCAGGCAAAGTTGTATCTAGAGAGACATTCATGGAGTTTCTATGAAAGGGATTAATGGAAATATAAGTGGGGTGGAATATAGATAGAATCGAATGAAATTATATAAAGAATGCATAAACTGTGTCTGTCTTCTGTCATTCAACACTTTGTGGGCTTCATCCGTGTTGTTGCATGTAGTTGTAAGTCATTCAATCTTATTTCAGTGTAGTGCTTCGCTGTGTGACAATTCATTCACTCAACTGTTTAGGGACATTTGGATTGTTTCCGGTTTTCAGCTAATACAAGTAGGGCTTCTATGAACATGCTTACACATCTTTGTTGGTGACCAGACGTGTGCATTTCCTTTGAGTAGAATTGCTGAGTCGTGGCGTATGTGTGCGATTGGCCTTGCTAGATACGGTGAAATCAACTTACGAAGGTTTATATCAAGTTACACTGCCACCAATAATATATGAGAGTTTTCGATTGCTCACATGCTTGGTGTTGTCTGTCTTTTTAATTTAATTATTTTTATTTTTTGTTTTTAATTTTATTTTTTATTTTTTAAAATTTGCATCCAAATTAGTTAGCATATAGTGCCACAATGATTTCAGGAGTAGATTCCTTAGTGCCCCTTACCCATTTAGCCCATCCCTCCTCCCACAACCCCTCCAGCAACCCTCAGTTTGTTCTCCATATTTATGAGTCTCTTCTGTTTTGTCCCCCTTCCTGTTTTTATATTATTTTTGTTTCCCTTCCCTTATGTTCATCTGTTTTGTCTCTTAAAGTCCTCATATGAGTGAAATCATATATTTGTCTTTCTCTGACTAATTTCGCTTAGCATAATACCCTCCAGTTCCATCCACGTAGTTGCAAATGGCAAGATTTCATTCTTTTTGACTGCCAAGTAAGACTCCATTGCACATATATACCACATCTTCTTTATCCATTCATCCATCGATGGACATTTGGGCTCTTTCTATACTTTGGCTATTGTCAATAGAGCTGCTATAAACATGGGGGTGCATGTGTCCCTTTGAAACAGCACACCTGTACCCTGTAGATAAATACCTAGTAGTGCAATTGCTGAGGTCATAGGGTAGTTCTATTTTTCTGTTTTCCAGAGTGGCTGCACCAGTTTGCATTCCCACCAGTTCACAGTGCAAAAGAGATCCTCTTTCTCTGCATCCCCACCAACATCTGTTGTTGCCTGAGTTGTTAATGTTAGCCATTCTGACAGGTGTGAGGTGATATCTCATTGTGGTTTTGATTTGTTTTTCCCTGATGATGAGTGATGTTGAGCATTTTTTCATGTGTTGGTTGGCCATCTGGATGTCTTCTTTGGAGAAGTGTCTATTTACGTCTTTTGCCCATTTCTTCACTGCATTATTTGTTTTTTGGGTGTTGAGTTTGATAAGTTCTTTATAGATTTTGGATACTAACTCTTTATCTGATATGTTGTTTGCAAATATCTTCTCCCATTCTGTCGGTTGCCTTTTAGTTTTGCTGATTGTTTCCTTCACTGTGCGAAGCTTTTTGTTTTGATGAGGTCCCAGTAGTTTGTTTTTGCTTTTGTTTCCCTTGCTTCCGGAGACGTGTTGAGTAAGAAGTTGCTGTGGCCAAGGTCAAAGAGGTTTTTGCCTGCTTTCTCCTTGAGGATTTTGATGGCTTCCTGTCTTACACTGAGGTCTTTCACCCATTTTGAGTTTGTTTTTGTGTATGGTGTAAGAAAGTGGTCCATGTTCATTCTTCTGCATGTCGCTGTCCAGTTTTCCCAGCACCACTTGCTGAAGAGACTGTCTTTATTCCATTGGATATTCTTTCCTGCTTTGTCAAAGATTAGCTGGCCATACGTTTGTGGGTCCATTTCTGGATTCTCTATTCTGTTCCATTGATCTGAGTGTCTGTTCTTGTGCCAGTACCATACTGTCTTGATGATTACAGCTTTGTAGTATAGTTTGAAGTCTGGGATTGTGATGCCTCCTGTTTTGGTTTTCTTTTTCAAGATTGCTTTGGCTACTTGGGGTCTTTTCTGGTTCTGTACAAATTTTAGGATTATTTGTTCTAGCTCTGTGAAGAATGCTGGTGTTATTTTGATAGGGATCGCATTGAATATGTAGATTGCTTTGTGTAGTATTGACATGTTAACAATATTTGTTCTTCCTATCCAGGAGCATGGAATCTTTTTCCATTTTTTTGTGTCTTCTTCAATTTCTTTCATAAGCTTACTATAGTTTTCAATGTATAGATTTTTCACCTCTTTGGTTAGATTTATTCCTAGGCATTTTATGGGTTTTGGTGCAACTGTAAATGGGATCGATTGCTTGATTTCTGTTTCTGTTGCTTCATTGTTGGTGTATAGGAATGCAACCGATTTCTGTGCATTGATTTTATATCCTGCAACTTTGCTGAATTCGTGAATCAATTCTAGAAGTTTTTTGGTGGACTCTTTTGGGTTTTCCATATAGAGTATCATGTCATCTGTGAAGAGTGAAAGTTTGACCTCCTACCGGCCAATTTGGATGCCTTTTATTTCTTTGTGTTGTCTGATTGAAGAGGCTAAGATTTCCAATACTATGTTGAATAACAGTGGTGAGAGTGGACATCCCTGCCTTGTTCTTGACCTTAAGGGGAAAGCTCTCAGTTTTTCCCCATTGAGGATGATATTAGCATTGGGTCATTCATATATGGCTTTTATGATCTCGAGGTATGCTCCTTCTATCCCTACTTTCTTGAGAGTTTTTATCAAGAAAGGATTCTGTATCTTGTCAAATGCTTTCTCTGCATGTATTGAGAAGATCATATGGTTCTTGTCCTTTCTTTTATTGATGTGATGAATCACGTTAATTGTTTTGTGGATATTGAACCAGCCCTGCATCTCAGGTATAAATCCCACTTGGTCATGGTGAATAATTTTTTTTAATGTATTGTTGGATCCGATTGGCTAGTATCTCATTGAGGATTTTTGCATCTATGTTCATCGGGGAAATTGGTCTATGGTTCTCCTTTTTAGTGGGGTCTCTGGTTTGGGAATCAAGGTAATGCTTCATAGGCTTCATAGAAAGAATTTGGAAGTTTTCCTTCCATTTCTATTTTTTGGAACAGCTTCAAGAGAATAGGTGTTAACTCTTCCTTAAATGTTTGGTAGAATTCCCCTGGAAAGCCATCTGGCCCTGGACTCTTGTTTTTTGGCAGGTTTTTGATTACTAATTCGATTTCCTTACTGGTTATGGTCTGTTCAAATTTTCTATTTCTTCCTGTTTCAGTTTTGGTAGTGTATATATTTCTAGGAATTTGTCCATTTCTTCCAGATTGCCCATTTTATGGGCATATAATTGCTCATAATTTTCTCTTATTATTGTTTTTATTTCTGCGGTGTTGGTTGTGATCTCTCCTCTGTCATTCTTGATTTTATTTATTTGGGTCCTTTCCTTTTTCTTTTTGACCAAACTGGCTAGGGGTTTATCAATTTTGTTAATTCTTTCAAAGAACCAGCTCCTAGTTTCATTGATGTGTTCTACTGTTTTTTTAATTCGATAGAATTAATTTCTGCTCTAATCTTTATTATTTCCTGTCTTCTGCTGGTTTGGAGTTTTATTTGCTGTTCGTTTTCCAGCTCCTTAAGGTGTAAGGTTAGGTTGTGTATCTGAGATCTTTCTTCCTTCTTTAGGAAGGCCTGGATTGCTATATACTTTCCTCTTATGACCGCCTTTGCTGCGTCCCAGAGATTTTGGGTTGTGGTGTTATCATTTTCATTGGCTTCCATATACTTTTTAATTTCCTCTTTAACTTCTTGGTTAGCCCATTCATTCTTCTGTCTCCAAGTATTTGTTACGTTTCCAAATTTTTTCTTGTGGTTGATTTCGAGTTTCATAGCATTGTGGTCTGAAAATATGCACGGTATGATCTCGATCTTTTTGTACTTACTTAGGGATGATTTGTGTCCCAGTATATGGTCTATTCTGGAGAACGTTCCGTGTGCACTGGACAAGAATGTATATTCTGCTGCTTTAGGATGAAATGTTCTGAATATATCTGTTAAGTCCATCTGGTCCAGTGTGTCAATCAGAGCCATTGATTCCTTGTTGATTTTTTGATTAGATGTCCATTGTTGTGAGTGGGGTGTTGAAGTCTCCTACTATTATGGTATTACTGTTGATGAGTTTCTTTATGTTTGTGATTAATTGACTTATATATTTGGGTGCTCTCACATTTGGTGCATAAATGTTTACAATTGTTAGGTCTTCTTGGTGGATAGAGCCCTTGATTATGATATAATGCCCTTCTGCATCTCTTGATACAGTCTTTATTTTAAAGCCTAGATTGTCTGATATCAGTACGGCTACTCTGGCTTTCATTTGTTGACCATTAGCATGATAGATGGTTCTCCATCCCCTTATTTTCAATCGGTCTCTTGTAAACAGCATATAGATGGATCTTGTTTTCTTTTCCATTCTGTTACCCTATGTCTTTTGATTGGAGCATTGAATCCATTGATGTTTAGAGTGAGTACTGAAAGATGTGAGTTTATTGCCATTATGATGCTTGTAGAGTTGGAGTTTCTGGTGGGGTTCTCTGGTCCTTTCTAATCTTTGTTGCTCTTGGTATTTCTTTCTTTCTATATGTAGAAATAAATAATTTTTTTTCATCTTTTCTCCCCTCAGAAAGTCCCCCTTAAAATGTCTTGCAGGGCTGGTTTAGTGGTCACAAACTCCTTTAATTTTTGTTTGTCTGGGAAACTTTTTATCTCTCCTTCTATTTTGAATGAAAGCCTTGCTGGATAAAGAATTCTTGGCTGCATATTTTTCTGATTCAGCACACTGAATATATCCCATTACTCCTTTCTGGCCTGTGAAGTTTCTGTAGATAGGTCTGCTGCAAACCTGATCTGTCTTCCCTTGTAGGCTAGGAACTTTTTTTCCCTTGCAGCTTTCATGATTCTCTCCCTGCCTGAGTATTTTGTGAATTTGACTATGATATGCCTTGTTGATGGTCGGTTTTTGTTGAATCTAATGGGGGTCCTCTGTGCTTCCTGGATTTTGATGTCTGTGTCTTTCCCAGGTTAGGAAAGTTTTCCACTATGATTTGCTCACATAACCCTTCTACCCCTATTTCTCTCTCTTCCTCTTCTGGGACCCCTATGATTCTGATGTTGTTCCTTTTTAATGAGTCACTGATTTCTCTAATTCTCAAATTGTGCTCTTTTGCCTTAATCTCCCTCTTTTTTTCTGCTTCATTATTCTCTATAAGTTTGTCCTCTGTATCGCTGATTCTCTGTTCTGCCTCATCCATCCTTGCCGCTGAGGCATCCATATGTGATTGCAGCCCACTTATAGCATTTTAAATTTCATTCTGACTAGTTTTTACTTCTTTTATCTCTGCAGAAAGGGATTCTAATCTATTTTCGACTCCAGCTAGTATTCTTATTATCGTGATTCTAAATTCTGGTTCAGACATCTTGCTTGTATCTGTGTTGGTTAAGTCCCTGGCTGTCGTTTCTTCGTGCTCTTTCTTTTGGGATGCATTCCTTCATTTTGTCATTTCGAAGGGAGAAAAGGAATTAATGAGGTAGAAAAATTAAAATTAAAAAAATATTAAAATTTAAAAAGTATCAAAATTAAAAAATTAAACACACACACAAATAGAATAAATGATGCTAGATCCTAGGTGTGTTTTGGTTTGGGTGTTGAAAGTGGTTTGACAGATTAGAGAAAAAAAGGGGGGAAAGAAAAAAAGGAAATCGTTTGAGAATTTGAAAAAAATGAATACACTGAAGTAGACTAAAATGAGATGATGGGAGTAAAATAGAATTTGAAAAAATTTACACAAAGGTAAAGAATATATTAGAAAAAAAATTAAAGAAAAATATTTTTAATAAAAATTAAAAATAAAAATGAATTTTTTCTCTTTCTGTATTCAAGAAAAAGAAAAGAAACAAAAAAAAGGAAAAAGGAAAAAAAAGAAATCGTTTGAAAATTTGAAAAAGTGAATACACTATAGTAGACTAAAATAAAATGATGGAAGTAAAATAGAATTTGAAAAAATTTACGTAGAAGCAAAGATATAGTAAAAAAATTAAATAAAAATATTTTTAATAGAAATTGAAAGTAAAAATGAAGTTTTTCTTTCTGCATTCAAGAAACAGAAAAGAACCAAAAAAGAGAAAAAAAAGAGAAAGAAAAAGGAGATCGTTTGAAAATTTGAAAATTTTCTACTGAAGTAGACTAAAGTAAAATAGAATTTGAAAACATTTACACAAAAGTAAAAAATAGAGTAAAAAAATTAAAGAAAAATATTTTTAATAAAAATTGAAAATAAAAATGAATTTTTTCTCTTTCTGTATTCAAGAAAAAGAAGTGAAAGGGAAAAAAAAATTGAATAGATGGACCTGCTAACAGATTGAAATAGGACTGAAGTTACTTCCTTTTCCCATAGAAGTCAGACTATGAAGTGCTTTATAGTCCATAAACTAAGTAGGTGGTGAGACTTGTGTTCTTAAAGAGTGAAGTTGGCTCAGTTGGGTGGGGCTCAGTGTAATGGCTCCGTTCTCCACTAGATGGCGCTGCTAGCCTACCGGGGTGGCGTGTTTGGTGTTCGTAGGTGCGTATGCGCATGCGCGGGAGCGGTGAAAATGGCGTCACCCAGCTACCCGGTCTCTAGTATCGGAACTCTGTCCTCCCCCATCAGCAATCGGGCACCCGTCCTCTGGCTTCAGCTTTTGTCCACTCCCCGCTTTTTCACTGTCCGTGACCAGGCCCCAGGGAGTACCTCTCTCCCGAGTTTTGTCTCCGATGCGGCTGTTTTCCCCGGCCCCTCACTTCTGAAGGACTGCGGCTTTGACCTGTTCCACCCCTCTGTGGGAGGGTCTCACCGAGCAGTGGCCGAATGAGCAATGGCCGAATGTCGGCTGCACCCAGGAACGCCTGCTGGAGCCTGCTGCTGCCGCTGCCTCGAGACTGCGGCCAGGTGCCAGCCTGCCCCAGAAAAAGTTCACGAGATAGTGTAGCAGCAGTGTTTTGGGATTATGGAGAATCACAACACACATCTGGCACCAGGATTCCCCCTTAATGACCTTGTTCCAGCACCAGCGAATGTGGCTGTTCTCTGGGATCTGCTGGAACCAGGTGGCTTCAACAGTCTCTACCAAATGTCCTAACAGCAGTGGAACCAGCAGCTTTTCACCGAGTGGCCCGAGAACCTCCCGGACCCCACTCTGTTCCTGGGGATTCGCCCTTCCCACCAGAGCACTACCAGGTATCGAGCTGTGGAGTTGCAGCCTTTGCATTCCCCTCGTTTATAGTCTTAATGGAGTTTTAACCCTCTCCTTTCTCCCTTTTTAGTTTAGTCCCTGCGGCTGTTTCCAATTTTCCACTTTCTCTTCAGCTGCTTTTGGGGAGGGGTGCTTTTCCCATATTCCGCCCCTGCCGCCCCCATCTCTGTCCTCTCTCCACCAGCCCGCAAAAGCACCTCCCTTTCCACGGCTTCTCGCTCCCCAAGTTCACCTCTCTGCACCGTGTACCTGCTGAATTCTGTGGTTCAGGTTGTGCAGATTGTTGTGTTAATCCTCCGATCAGTTTTCTAGGTGTGCAGGATGGTTTAGTGTTGGTCTGGCTGTATTTCATGGACGTGAAATACACAAAAAACTTCCATGCTATTCTGCCACCTTGACTCCTCCCTGTCTTTTTAATTTTAGCCTGTTATGGTAAGAGGGAGAGATATTACATTATAGTTTTGATTTGTATTTCCTTGGTGTCTAAGAACCTTTTCATGTATCTTTTGGCCAGTTGGATATCACCATTTGTGAACTTCCTGTTCATGACTTTTGCCCATTTTTCTTTGGGGTCATCTGTCTTTTCTCTAAGTTGTAGAAATTACCCTTGAACAGTGCAGAGGTTAGGGGCACTGACTCCCTGCCCAATTGAAAATCTATGTATAACTTTTGACTTCCCCAAAGCTTAACTGCTAATAGCTACTGTTGAGTGGAAGCCTTACCAATGACATAAAGAGTCGACTAAGACATATTTTGTATGTTATGCGTATCATAGGCTGTATTCTTACAATAAAGCAAGCTAGAGAAAAATAAAGTGTTATTAAGAAAATCATAAGAAAGAGAAAATACATTTATAATCCTATTTATTGAAAAATCCACATAGAAGTGGACCCCCATGCTGTTCAAACACGTCTTGTTCAAGGGTCAACTGTCTTTTTATATTTTGGATAGAAGTTTATTTTGAATTTGCAAATATCCATTCCCGTTCTACTGGCCATCTTTTATTCCCTTCATGGAATGTTTTGATTACTATCAAAAGATGTAGTTGTAGTCCAATTTATTGGTATTTGCCTCAGTTAACTCTTAATGTGAACTGTTTAAGAAATCTTTGCCTACCCCAAGGTCATGAGGACATTCTCTTGTTTTTCCCTAAATGTTTCATTCTTTTACTTTACACATTTAGCTGTATAATCCATCTGGAATTAATTTTTGGGTATGGTGTGAGGTAGGGTTCAAGAAGAAATTTTCTTTTCCATATGGATATCCATATCCAATTGAACCATTACCAGCATTTAAAAACATCCCTTCTCCCTCTGCTTCCAGTGAACCCTTGTTATAAATTGTGTGGTTATACGACTCTAAGTCTATTTGTGGACTCTATTTTGTTTCATTGGTCTATATAGCTAATGTTTTGGAAACGTTCTTCTGGAAGAGAGATTTGTGAAGAAGGAGACATCCCCAGGAATTCATTATTGGTAATGGTTGTGGGAGAGGCGGAAGAAATCCAGCCAGTTTCTGGAGGCAGCTATAGCAGGGGCCTGAAGGCTTGATAGTAAGAATTACAGTGTCTGGGGCCTCAGTGGCACTGGTCGTAGACTCTCCCCTGGAGCAGCCCAGGGGCATAAAATGGGCATTGCCCTTGGCCATGTAGACCTGAAGCTTAGTCTTCTGTTTCTTCCATAATGTTGGATGCAAAGATTTTGAATCCTCTGTTTGCCTTCCCCTGAAACCAATTTGCCCCGGTGTGCTCCTTCCCCAGTAAGCTGTGAAATACAAGGTCTCCTTGTAATACTTTTATACACTGCTTGCTGCAGTTTAATATATGAGACACTGCATCATAGTCTGGAGGTTCAAAATTACCTCGAAGTAATCATTTCCTAGAGGGCTGGTAGTAAACATTCTGTCACACAGCTATAGATTGTCGGCTGTCGCCATCAATCAGCCCCCAGGGAGATATTAGGGGAAATGATACGGGAACGAATTGAGAACTGGTGCACGTGGCTGCCAGGTCTCTGCAGAAGGAAACAGGCTTGGTGGCCCATGGCAGGCTGGCTCTGTGGGGGGTAGGCTGTGTCTGCGCTGCAATCCGAGGCTGTGGTTTGAGCCCTGGGTGGGCTGGTGGCATAACTCAGCTCCAGGGTCATGGGGTTCTTCTGCGTAATCCTAACTGTGGCATTCTGGTATCTTCCCTACATACTTCAGAACACAGCCAGCATCTGTGTTTGCAAAAATAATAGCAATGCCCATTTACAAACGCCCAGCTCTGCGAGAAGGAGTTGGCTAGTCCTTTTGATTAATCTGCAGAGTGATTGACTCCATGATGGCCTTACTATATCAGTCCCATTTCACAGCCAAGGAGACTGCGGCTTGGAAATGTTGGGAAACCTGCAAAGTCACGCAGCGGGTCAGTGGCACAGGCAGGATTTGAATCTGGGAGTTCTGCCTCCAGAGGCCAAGTGCTGAATCACTGCATACTGCCTCTGTTAAACGTCCAGCTCTACACGGAGCCATCGGCTTGTATCCTCACTACCCTTGTATGCACGCTGTTCTTGTGTCCGACGTACAGATGAGGAAATCAAGGCTTTCAGAAGCGCAGCCTCATCTGAGGTCAGCAGGTAGATGCCTGGCTCCACTCCAGGGTTCTTTGGCCACACATCTATAACTTCCTCCTTGGGAAGACAGGTAGAATGTGGGGGAAACAGTCTGCCTGCAGACTTTGCAGGACACACACAGGTTCATCTGGTGGACCTAAAGTCTTGGTGAACTTTGGCCTAAGGCCCCAAGAGGGTCAGGTCACGACTTGGGGACTGAAGCTTGTGTATTTTGGGTGACTTTTTTTTTAACCCACAAAATTTTTTTTTTTGGGGGGGGGGGACAGAGAGAGACAGAGCATGAACGAGGGAGGGGCAGAGAGAGAGAGGGAGACAGACACAGAATCGGAAACAGGCTCCAGGCTCCGAGCCATCAGCCCAGAGCCTGACGCGGGGCTCGAACTCACGGACCGCGAGATTGTGACCTGGCTGAAGTCGGACGCTTAACCGACTGCGCCACCCAGGCACCCCCCCACAAAATTATTAATACATATGAGGTATAAAAGTACATATTTATCTGGCAGGTCCATTCAGGTGAGGGGTCCTGAAACTTAAATCTCACGAACGTCACGGCCAATCTACTTTGGTCTCTGTGGGATTCCACCTTGGATGCTAAATCTCTAACAATCAGAGCTATAATGATTTCTTGCCCCTGTTGGTCCTAGGTCACCTCAGATCAACTGAGTCAGAATCTCTAGGACAGGCCTAGGCATCAATATTGTTTAAAAGTTTCCCAAGTGCTTGCTCCTGAGGCACGCTTGATCTCTTGGTCAGCCACGCTGCAAAAATGCTGTGAAACAAATAACTCCCACTTCTCAATGACTTACAATAACAAACACGTGTTTTTTTTCACTTCTGTGTCTGCAGATGGGCTAAAGTTCGGTCAATTTCAGTTGGGTGTAACTCTAGGCTGTGTGTCTGCTCTGTGTGTCTCTTTCTGGGACCAGCAGCTTTCTGGGGGTGTGCCCTTATTATAATGGTGATGTCAGGAGGGCAAGAGGTCGTGACACCTCCTGAAGCTCAGTTTAGAACGCTCACTACCTCTAGCGGGGACGCTATCACCCTCTCCCGCATCTCATTGGCCAACACAAGTCACATGACCAAACAACAGCGGAAGGAGGAAGTAGACGCCACCTACAAGTCACAGGGGCAAAGAGCATGGATGTATAATTCTTTCAAGGAGGCATGTGGAGGTGGAAACAGTAATCCAATTTACCAGAGCTGAGAGCCATGCCTGGTTAGAGTAGGTGCTCAGTAAACATTGTGTATTCTTCTAGAAAGCACATTCCCACAGCTTCCTCTGAGGCTTGTTGCATGGGAGCCATTCTCCCTCCATGATGGGTTCCAGGGATGAGTTAACTTCCCACCCTGGCATACAGTTAGTCTCCAGAGAGAGAGGGCTGTGCCGTAATGCACCAAATGCTTTGAGTTCCTAGGAAGAAAGATCCCAATTGGAGGCTGCGAGAACTATTATCGACTGCTTAAATATCCATTTGCCCATCCACCACTCACAAAGTGCTCTATTTATTTGCACACTCTCTGTAATATAGCAGCGGAGGGAGAATTCATTAAGGCAAATTGGGAGGGTAGCTTTCAAAAAAAAAATTCATCTCTCTGTTTTATGCACTGCATAGTTCCCTGTTTAATGAGGACTCTGCAAGTCCATTTTCCTTAAGGGTTTAATAAAAGTATAATTTAAAAAATTAAGACAGATGGGGAAAGTGCCGAGGGAAGCTATTTCTCCCATTAACACGCAGAGTAGACCTTCTCGATACTGCGAGATGGGTGGGGAGAGGAAAAGACCCTAGAAGCTCTCAGGAGTTCTTTAGGCTCACATAAAATTCTGGCCTGGGTTTATGTGGCTTAAGGATTCCTGCCGACCAGATAGGAATTAGATTTATTGGTTGACAAATGGGACTGTTACTAGCTGGCAGTTTAATTAATGCTGATATAGGAGCTTTGCCTTCTCTTAGAATTTGAACTGCGGAACTCCGGAAAGGAGACATTTACATTGTTACAACTTTCTCAGCAGTCTTGGTTGCTTTCGGAGGGGAGAGGAGCACCGGGCATTTGAGGGAGGCAGAATCTCCCGGTGTGGGTGGCCAACATGTGATTCTCAGCTCCCTACGTGCGGCATACTAGGGACAAATTTTTGGTTTTCTTTCATCCCTGCTGCTGCCCCTGGCTTCTCGAAGCAAGGTAGAGCCTGCCATATAATCATTTAATGATATACCAATAACAACAACAACAACAACATAACCACGTTTATATAATTAAAGAAGCTAAGAATTAGTATTGCACGCATTCTGAGTGCTTTTTTTTTTTTTGGTTCATCTTCCCTGGGAAGCTGGTGCTGTTATCATCAGCCCCATTTTACAGATCAGGAAACCGAGGCTCAGTCAGATGTGCCAAACAGACAGAAAATTCAGAGCCGGGACTTGAACCCCGGGTTGGTGTCTTATACCCCGTGCTACCATTTTTTTACTGTGACCTTTGAGGCGCTGAGTCTCAGAGAAGCGTGGTAAAACCCCGACGGCTGAACAGCAAGTAAATACAGAGTGAGAACTCAGTTTCTCAGCCAGCAGCTTTCCCCACTACAGCTCTCACATTTAATACAGGGATTCTGACTCGCTTTAGTATTAATCTTCACAGCACACTCATTAAGAAGGAGAAATATGGTCTCCTTCTTCATGTCGATAACAGTAAGTGCGCTCACAGGGATGCGGGAGGCGCTCACCATGTTGCGGGCACAGTGCTGAGTGCTGCGTATTTCATTTAATCCTTACCATACATGCCAGGGGGAGGGTATGTAACTATCTCCACTGTCAAGGTAAGGAATCTGAGGCTCGGAGAGGGGAAAGGACTTGCCCAAGGTCACGCAGCAGGAAGTGATCCAAACAAGTTTCAGACTCGAGTCTGCCGGAAATTCCCAAGCCTTTGCACTGAACCCCAAGACTAAATAGGAAGGATTGCTGGGTTTCGCCTTCTTCACTTTGCCCGTGTTCCAGGATGCCTCCGCCGGGGGTAATTGAGAGGTGGCTGGTGCAATGCAGCCTGTCACCCCTGGAGTCATTTTTATTTTTATTATTTATTTATTTAATATGAAATTCATTGTCAAATTGGTTTCCATACAACACCCAGTGCTCATCCCAACAGGCGCCCTTGTCAGTGCCCATCACCCACTTTCCCCTCCCTCCCACCTCCCATCAACCCTCAGTTTATTCTCAGTTTTTAAGTGTCTCTTATGGTTTGCCTCCTCCCTCTCTAACTTGTTTTTCCCCTTTCCCCTCCCCCATGGTCTTCTGTTAAGTTTCTCAGGATCCACATAAGAGTGAAAACATATGGCATCTGTCTTTCTCTGTATGACTTATTTCACTTAGCATCACACTCTCCAGTTCCACCAACATTGCTGCAAAAGGCCATGTTTCATTCTTTCTCATTGCCACATAGTATTCCATTGTGTATATAAACCACAATTTCTTTATCCATTCGTCAGTTGATGGACATTTAGGCTCTTTCCATAATTTGGCTATTGTTGAAAGTCCTGCTGTAAACATTGGGGTACAAGTGCCCCTATGCATCAACACCCTGGAGTTATTTTTAGCAAGTTCCTGTATAAATCCTTCTTCTCTGAGGGTAGAAGGGAGTTGGCTTTCCTTGGTGCATTCCCTGGTTAGTGTACTTTTCTTGTGGTCTCCTTGGCATGTGGTATTGTAAATCAGGAAACCCTCGCTGAGATGGACAGGTCCCTGAGTCAGCAGTTTGGGGAACGCTCTCTCTTCTCTGCCTTTCTCGGACTGCCATTCATTAAGTGATCCTCGAGAGAACCAGATTCCTTTTCGACCAAGAAAACGCCTTTGGTTTCCTTCTATGTCCAATTCAAAAGTACTGGAAAACGTTGTCTGTTTCTTTACCATGTTGTCAGAGACGTTGGACTCAATGGAGAAAGGTCAAGAACAAGATAGAGAATGAAAAGGATGATTCAAGTTCACCTTGTAGGAAATTCATGTTCATCCTGTGAAAGTTGGTAGGTGGGGGTGCCTGGGTGGCTCAGTCGGTGAAGCGTCCGACTTCGGCTCAGTCATGATCTCGCGGTTCGTGAGATCGAGCCCCACGTTGGGCTCTGCAGTGACAACTTGGAGCCTGCCTAGAATCCTCCCTCTTCCTTTCTCTCTGCCCCTCGTCCACTTAGGCTCTCTCTCTCTCTCAAAATAAACTAAAAAAAGTCGTATGCCCAAAATAACTTGTTATGTGAACAGACAACTCTGTGAAGTGGGTCCACTATTCCCATTTTGCAGATCATGAAACAGAGACTTAGAGAAATAAGAAGGCTTTCCCAGCATCATGCAGAAAGGAAATAGAAAAACCAGATATGGCAGAGAACAAGGCCTCACTTCCATAGAGTCGCATCGGACATCCCTGTGTCAATGCCACGCATCATCACCATCCTTGTGAAATCCCAACTTCTCCCTGCATGTCTGGGTCCATTCTTCTCTCCAAAGCACTTTTTGTCTTCAACACACTATCTTGCTAATATAATTTACTTATTTATTATGCATGTATTTTATTGCCTGCTTCCCTCCTCCTTGTCTCTAAGCGAGGGAATTGTATTTATTTTGTTAGCTGCTGTATTCACTGGCCTGAGCACAGTGCCTGACACACAGAAAGTGCTCAGCAAATATTTGCTGAATAAATTCATGAGGTCCGCCTGGCTCAAGAGCATCCTGTACATATCACACTGCTAATCCTAAACAATTTATGATCCGAGCTATCATTTATGAATGCCTCCCACCTTCTAGGCATCTTTTTTTTTTTTTATTTTGATGTATTTATTTTTAAGAGAGACAGCACAAAGAGGTGAAGGGCAGTGAGAGTGGGGGACAGAGGATCTGAAACGGGCTCTTCACTGGGGCAAGTCCGATGCGGGGCTCGAACTCACAAACCATGAGGTCATGACCTGAGCCAAAGTCAGATGTTCAACTGCCTGAGCCACCCAGGCGCCCCTACATTCTAGCCATCTTGAAGGCAACATAAATATATCGCTAATGATTTTTATTGTAACCTTTCACGGAAGGGATGAATATCCGGGCTTTGCAATTGAGGAGACTGACAGCAGGAGCAGATGGGGAGACAGATGTAGGTCAGCTGGACACCAAGACCTGCTCTCCTTCCCCAGCCAGTGCACTGCAGGAGGCATGCTTCATTCACAGAGAAAAGGAATATGGCTCAGTACACGCAAATGTATTTAAGCAAGTAAAAGTGAATGGATGTACCACTATCACTGACGTCATCTGGACTGTATTCATTTTCTGGGCCTGCCATCACAGAGTGTCACAAAGGGGTGGCTTAAACAACAGAAATTTATTGCTGTACATTTCTGGAGGCTAGGAGTCTGGGATCAAGGTATCGGAAAGATGGTTCCTTCGGAGGAAAATCTGTCCCGGGCCTCTCTCCATGGCTCAGATGGCGGTCTTCCCCCGATATCTCTTCACACCGCCTTCTCTCTACGTGTGTTTGTCTTCAGTTTTCCCCTTTCTGTAAAGACGCCAGTTACAATGGATGCGGGACCGACCCTACTCCAGTCTGACATCATCTGGACCAATTCCATCTGCAATGACCCTATTTCCAAATAAGATCATGTTCTGAGATCTTGGGGACTAGGACTTCAACGTATGAATTTGGGGGGAGGGCACAACGTAACCCATAATATGAAGATTATGAAACATACATAAACACGTGTATGAATTTGAGGTTTTAAAGGTATAAGATAAATAGAAATATGTATTCTGATGTTTTCTTCCTAAACCTGCAGTAGGTTGTTTTTTGAAAAACAGCTTTATTGAGATACAAGTCATACACCATACAATTCCCCCATGTAAGATGTACAATTCAGGGGTGCGTGGATGGCTCCATCAGTTGAGTGTCCGACTCTTCGTTTCAGCTCAGGTCTTGATCTCAGAGTCGTGAGTTCGAGCTCCACGTCGGGCTTCGCACTGGGCATGGAGCCTACCTAAAAATAAATAGATAAAAATAAAATGTACAACTCAATGGTTTTTAGGACATTCACAGGGTGGTACGACTATCACCACAATTTTAGATTGTTGCCGTTGCCCCCAAAGGAAACCCCATACCATTAGCCGTGGTTCCTCATTTTCCCTCAACCCCCCTAGGCAATCACTAATGTACCTTCTGTCACCTGTAGATTTACCCATTCTGGGTATTTTCTATAAATGGGATCGTATAGCCCGTGGGCTCTTGTGACTGGCCTCTTCCAACTTCACATTGAATAGACCACTTTCGTTTATCTGTTTATCCGTTGGTGGGCGTTTGGGTTGTTTCCACTTAAGGTTATTGCAGATAGTGCTGCCATGAACATTTGTTCCCAAGGTTTTGCGTGAGCGTATGTTTTAAATTCCTCTTGGCCAAGTAACGAAGAGTGGAAGTGACGAGTCCAATGATAAGTCTACGTTTGGCCTTTTGGGGGAACTGGCCAACTATTTTCCAAAGTGGCTGCCCCAGTGAGGTACAAGGGTTCTGACACACTCCCAGCTTCTCCAGCTCTTGTTATTATCTTGTGTTTTTAAATTCTAGCCATTCTAAGGTGTGAAGTGGCATCTCACTATGGTTTTGATTTGCATTTCGTTAATGACTAACGCTGTTGAGCGTCTTTCTGTGTGCTTGTTGCCCATTTGCCTATCTTCTTGGGAAGAATGTCTGTCTGGATCCCTTGCCCACTTTTAATTGGCTCATTTGTCTGTTCACTATGGGATCGTAAGAGTTCTTCACATGTTCAGGACACTAGTCTCTTATCAGACATATGATGGCAGATCTTTTTCTCCCCTTCTGTGAGCTCTCTTCTCAGCTTCTTCAACGTTTATTTATTTTTGGGACAGAGAGAGACAGAGCATGAACGGGGGAGGGGCAGAGAGAGAGGGAGACACAGAATCGGAAACAGGCTCCAGGCTCTGAGCCATCAGCCCAGAGCCCGACGCGGGGCTCGAACTCCCGGACCGCGAGATCGTGACCTGGCTGAAGTCGGACTCTTAACCGACTGCGCCACCCAGGCGCCCCTCTTCTCAGCTTCTTGACGGCATCCTTCAAAGGAAAGAATTTGCCATTTTGATAAAGTCGAATTTATCTGCCTTTTCCTTTTGTTGCTTCTGCTTTCGGCGTAAGATCGAAGAAGGCTTTGCCTAATCCAGTGTCCTAAAGATTTACTCCTACGGTTTCTTCTCAAAATGTCATAGTTTTAGCCCTTCGATCTAGTCTGTTATACTTTTGGAGTAAATCTCTGTGTGTGGCATAAGGAAGGGACCCAACTTCATTCTCCTGTTTGTGAAAATCCAGGTATGTGAGCAGTATACTAAATAGCCAACAGTATTTGTTGAGAAGGCTGGTCTTTTCCCATCAAACGATCTTGGCACCCTTGTCAAAAATCAGTTGACCCAAAACGTAAGGGCTTATTTCTGGGTTCAGTTTTGTTCCATTGGCTTCTACGTCTAGCCTCTGCTACCATCACACTGCCTCGATTACTGTAGCTTTGTAGTAAGTTTTGAAATAAGAAAGTGAAGGTCCTCCAGCTTTGTTCTTTTTAAAGAACGTTTTGGCTATTCTGGGTTTCTCGCATTTCTGTGTGAAATTTAGTACCGGCTTGCCAATTTCTGTAAGGAAAAAAAAAAATCCAGCTGGGATTTTGATAGGTATCGCATTGAATTTGTAACTCACTTTGAGAAGAATTGCCACTTAAAAACCTTAAATCAACACGAAACATCTTCCTATTTATTGAGGCCCTCTTTAATTTCTTTCTACGACGTGTTGTGGTGAATGCATTGTCTTTTGCATCCTGGGGTGGAGACGCCCCACTCTGGTGATCTCTGGCGCAGGAACTTGGGCACATTTATGAGGCCAATCTGGTTATTCGCTGTAGGATATTTTCCTTGGCCTCCTCCTACCAGACAGCAGCTGAGATCGCTGTGACTCTTGTCAGTAGGAGGGTGAGCGGGGCCCTCTGCTAAGTGTGCTATATTATTTATCTGTCACTAGTGACGATAATGAGGAGGAAGAGGAGTGCTGTGCTAAGGGTCTTCTATCCACTACCTTATTTTATCTTCAAAACATCCCTCTAAGGTAAGAATTATCAGCCTTGTTTTGTAGACAGAAATGTTGAGGCTCAGAGAGGCTCACCTAGAACAAGAGACCAAGCGCATGTTTCAACCCAAGTATCTCTGACACCAAACGTTGGCCACTTCCCGGCCCACTCCACCCACATCATCTCTCAGGTGGGCTCAGAATTTTGCCAGTAGGTTGTTCTCACGTTGCCATTCACGTTGGCTACCGATCTTGGCAGTTCACGAGTACAGTAGTTACTTATACGTGGACCCTGATCTGCTAGAGTCCCCTCATCGGATTATGGAAACTGGCTTCATTCTCAGCAGCTGCTTATGATTATCATCCTTGGGCCAAAATTTCTATTTGAGAAACAGACCTTTGCTCAGCTCAAGCAAACAAACAAACAAACACCCTCATCAGACCTGATGAGAGGACTCTATTGTATATTCATTGAGTGGAGCCCATTCAGTGGAGCCCACTGAAACATACTGAAATAGAATTCTCAGAGTTAGAGGGGTTGTGGGAGTTCAGGAATCGGGTTTTAATAAGAACCTAGGTGATTTGTATGATTAGGCTAATCTGGGGAATAGAGTAATAGAATCCATCCATCCATCCATTCATCCATTCTCCATCCATTTCCTCAATCTGTAAAATGGGAATAATGCCAGCACCCACTTTATACGATTGTAGTAGGGATCACATGAGCATATAAGTAGGAAGTTCTTACAACAGTACCTGCCACATCGCAAGAGCTGATTAAGACTTATACCTGGGCACCCCCTATGGACCTGGCTCTTTTCTGGTTATCAGGAATAAACTGATAACCTGGTGCTGACCATCTAGTTGGAATCAACACAGATTTTGGCATCAGACAAAACTGGATTCAACTTCTGCCCTTGCCACACACACTCAGTTGTGGGCATGAACAAACTACTGAACTTGTCTGGGTCCGTTTGCTCAAATCTGAAGTGGGGAGAATAGATTTTTATTTTTATTTTTATTTTTATTTTTGAGACAGAGAGAGACAGAGCATGAGCAGGGGAGGGGCAGAGAGAGGGGGAGACACAGAATCCAAAGCGGCCTCCAGGGCTCTGAGCTGTCAGCACAGAGCCCGACGCAGGGCTCGAACTCGCGGAGAGTGAGATAATGACCTGAGCCGAAGTCGGATGCTCAACCGGCGCCACCCAGGCGCCCCAATAAATTATTATTAAATAACAAAAAAGTGGGGCGCCTGGGTGCTTCAGTTGGTTGAGTGTCCAACTCTTGATTTTGGCTCAGGTCATGATCTCACAGTTCATGGGATCAAGCCCCGTGTCAGGCTTTACACTGACGGCATGGAGCCTGCTTGGGATTCTCTCTCTCTCTCTCTCTCTCTCTCTCTTTCTTTCTCTCTCTGCCCTTCCCCTGCATTCTCCCTCTCAAAATAAATACATAAACTAAAAAAATAAATAACAAAAAAGTTACAGCTTTTTGTTATTTTTATCAAATAGAGGAGATTCAGCATCAGGCAGGCAAAGCAACTTGCCTAAGGTCACAGAGTTAAAAAATAGAGCTGGAACTTGATCCCGTGTCTGTTGGACGTAATGTCTACACGCCGCGTTCCGCAGAGAGAGGTAGCTATAAAACGTACAGGGAATTGGCAGGAAGGATGACGAACCCAGGGAAGGCTTCACCCAACTGGTGCACACGTACACGCAGAAGTACGTTACGCTGAAGCCGTGTGGAAACTCCCCTGTGACCAAAAGATGGCCTGACGT
This sequence comes from Prionailurus bengalensis, assembly GCF_016509475.1. Lineage (NCBI taxonomy): Eukaryota > Metazoa > Chordata > Mammalia > Carnivora > Felidae > Prionailurus > Prionailurus bengalensis. Next base: position 17,149,968 of record NC_057356.1, read on the forward strand.
CCCTGGTTCCCACTCCACGCAGAGTCAGCCTTCTCAAGTCTCCGGGCAACATGGGAATTTGGAGAGCCCTTGGAGAGATTCAATTTCTCTAATCTCGCCAGGCACAAGGAGAATTTGGGAGACATGAAAGGTAGCGGTTATTTATTTCATGAATAGATAACAGCAGGCCATTTAAAGGGAGCAGTGGCAGGAAGATGAAAATGCTATTAATACAGTTGGAAGCTCATTTCTTTCGGAGCGGCCAGCAGCGGCCAGGGAGGACAAAAGCGAGAAAATATTGCAGTGGGCGCTCCTGACAACACAAATTATTCGGGAGACATTAAAGTGCATTGTTCACGATCATAAACATTTTTTTTTTTTTTTACGTTTATGAGATCTGTTCAAAGGCATCTCGACGGATGAAACCCAATAGCATTTTACATGTGTGCGTGCACACGCACACGCTCACATTTCTTTTGTTCTCGTATCCTTTGTAAATCATTTCTTTGAGCTGATGTACTCAACAGCGGCTAGGCCGGGCCTACGTAATGCAAAGTGAAGCCCATGCCCTCGTTCCCCGGGGAACTGTGCTGTTCTCGATGTCGGCTGTGCTGCAGATGGGGCTCTGGGAAGCTGGGAGCTGACGTGAGGCAGAATGATGGGGGCCAGGGAAGCGCTTCGGTTCTGGGAGGAGAGCAACCAAGAGGGGCACGGGGAGGAAGGAGAGAGTTGTAGCAGGGTTTCCCAGTGTGCAACGGGAACTCTCTGTGCCCACCCAGAGAGGGGTCCAAGGGAAGAGGATTCGGACAATCCTTGCACTTCTGACTGCCATGGGGCATTCACGGTGTATGGGATCCTGTTCAAGATTGTGTTGGTTCTTTTTATTTTTTTTTTAATTTTTAAGTTATTTATTTATTTTTGAGAGAGAGAGAGAGAGAGAGACAGTGGGAGACACAGAATCCAAAGCAGGCTTCAGGCTCTGAGCCGTCAGCACAGAGCCTGACCCAGGGCTCAAACCCATGAATCATGAGATCATGACCTTCGAACCCATGAACGGTGAGATCATGACCTGAGCTGAAGTTGGACGTTCAACTGAGCCACTCAGGTGCCCCATGGCTGTGTTGATTCTTGAGGTAAGGCAACCCCCTCAACATGGCTTACTTCTGCTCGCTTCCTGGTTTCTGACCATAGTGGGGCACCTGCAAAACTCCAGTGCCTCAGAGAATCCTTTCAGAAATACGACTTGTAAGTGATAAAAATGAGCAAAGCTGTTAATCACTGTCACTAAGCCACGATATCACCTATACGCGTGATTGTTAGCTCAATTATTTTAAATGAAATGACTCGTCCGTTGAGTTAATAACTAACCAAATTAGACAACCTACTAGTCTGAGAAAATATTTTCCCACTGGAATCGGTTTATTATTTGGTTTAAGACTTGTGGACACAACCAATTTAACTCTTAGGGACAAATTCAGTTTTGAATCCACGACCCCTTTTGTAGACTGCTGAAGAACACCAACTCGGGAGTCAAACGCACCAGAGTTCAATCCTGGCACCTTCCCTTTCTAGAAGTGTGACTTTAAGAAAGTTATCAAACCTCTCTAAGTTTCCATTTCCGCATGTGTAGTATAGAAGGGGAACAGTATTACTTGGACCTATCGTATTGGCTTGTGCAGGTTAGTTGATGCGATGCAGAAGAAAGGGTAGCACAGGGCTGGCGTGTAGGGAGTTAATAAGTGTTGTTTATCATTGTCATCATCGCCATCACCATCATCAGGAGGAAGAGGAGGAGTTAACAGGCGAGCTGTAAATCTTCCAGCCTCAGGAATGCCTGAAGGAAGCTGGACTCTTAGATGCAACATCAACAGAAGGAGTGTATCCACTAGAGATAAACGATCGTCTTGCTGGGGTGGCTACCTGCTGATCGCTGACCCGACAATGTACCCAAGCACACTGTACTTGGTTGTTGGGTTTATCACATGACCTGTGGTTTATGGAGTGCAGCAGCTGGAGGGGGACAGTGTGGCGTGCTCCCTTCCAGGCCCCATGTCACTAACAAGGCATTCAAACTGAGGGATCCAAGTCCCTGAAGCTTCCCTATGCTGATGTGACCCACAGTGCTCATCCTTGAGACCAAAATGGTGATTGGGAAGTTGGACCTTGGCTCTGGGTGTCCAAGGCCTTTATGGTGCTGTTAGCCTAACGTGTTGCTCTGCTTCCTATTCTGTATCCCTTCTTAAGGCAAAGTAAACCTTGTGCCTGGTGAGCCTACCATGCGTCTTGTGAATTTCAGTGACAACCTGAATCTGGAAGCCACCCCAGGGGTTAAAAATATCTGGACTTGGTTTGGCATCACGCCATCTATTCACTGGGTAGCTTCAGGCAAGTCACTGAACCTCACTGAGCCTTGGGTTCCTCTTCTGCAGAACAGGGACGCAATCAAACACTTCACAGAGTTGCGACTCATTAAATGAGATGATATATGTCAAATGCCTACAACAGTGCCTGGCCCCAAACTGAATGATGATTATGTGAGACGACCAGTATAATGCCCTATACGGGGTTTAGTCAAGGGGATTTTCCACAGACTTCTCTTCTGTCATCAGGACATATCCCCACTGGAGTGTACCCAGGTCAGGAACTAAACCCCCAGTTAGTTATAAAGTTGTCCATATTTAGCTCTCTCTAGACTCTCATTAGGGTGTCTTAATCTGCAGATAGAGCATGTCATGAGTCCAGAGACTGTCTAGTTCATGTCTAATTCCCTTCCCTATCACAGGGGCATGTGTGAGAGAGTTGAGGTGATTAAACCTGGACAATACGATGTCGTGTGGCGATGGCCAGGCTGAGTGTGGATTCTCTCTTGTGTTCAGCAAGGAGCCAGGGAAGGCTTTTGAGCAGGGAGACAGTAACAGGGGAATTTGAGCTCTTCCTTTGTACCCCCAAACTGCTAAATCCTCACAATGACCCTCTGAGGTTTAGAATCCTTGTGCCAGTCAGATTGAAGGGCAGAATGACTGGAGTATATTGAGGCTTGATACAGGTCAATTCAAGGAGCACAACGAAAATGGAATTGACAAGCTCCCAGCACGTAGCACATTATCTGTCAATTTTACCGGCCAGCCAAACACCTCCTTAGTCCAGTAAAATGTTCAACCACATCAGTCTCATCCCTTATGTCCCAACAGCCAAAGTGGTCATGGCTTGTAGACGAAGAGCCTTATCAGGTTTAAAGGGGACGGCATGACTCATTCGCAGCTGGGTGGTAATGTCCCCTGAGAGGACATTCTAAGACGCGTCTGTGGCGAGGGCTCCGCACAGCGTAATGCATGAAGTAGCCGACTTGGGGCACTTTACTCCTAGCTAGAAGCTGTGCTCTCCTAACTTTTTTCAGATGGCCCTTTCTCTTCAGTGAAAACCTCTTCTGGGACTATTCTGAGTCTTCTAGTTGGCCATTGACTATGTTCTTTCTTTTTTTTTTTTTTTAATTTTTAAAAATTTATTGGAGAGAGAGAGACAGAGACAGAGACAGAGACAGAGACAGAGGAGGAGCAGGGAAGGGGCAGAGAGAGAGGGAGAGAGAGAATTCCAAGCAAGCTCTACACTGTCAGCACAGCGCCCAACGCAGGGCTCGAACTCACAAATCATGAGATCGTGACCTGAGCCAAAATCGAGAGTCGGACCCTCAACCAACTGAGCCCCCCAGGTGCCCCTAGACTATGTTATTTCTTGACCACGATTCCAGCTGAACGTGCTGCCACTCTTCTCCCACTTCAATCAGAAACCAGTGTTGCCCTAGCAGCTCTCCTGGTCCCATCCTGTCAGTCCCCAAGCTTGCTGGAACGAATTCGCCAAGAGATCGTACATCCCTGCTGTCTCAGGGATGTACCACCACCACCCAGAGTGCCATGGTGTTCACACAAGGTCTGTGCAATGGCATCCTGCCCCTAGACTTGCCTCTTCATCCTGCATCCCGTTCTCCCCAGTGGAGCCAGAAAGCCGCTCAGAAGATTCAAATCTGATACTCTATCCTCTTGCTTCCACACCCAAACCCTATGTCCTGGCATTCAGTGCTTGTCACAAGCCGGCCCCTCCCGGACAACCCATCCTTGGGCTGCTATTGTCGCTTGCCCCACCCACACCGCACCTTCGTGCAAAGTGCCAGGCTCTCGCAGGCTCTTCCAGAGAATGGAGTCCTCAGCCTGGCCCTGCAAAGCCCCGGGAGGTGACCCCACTCCTCCTGCCTCCCCTCCTCTTGCACACGCCCCGTCAGCACGTGGGGCTGGTGCACGTGGACCGTATTTCCCTGGGAGGTACCTCTAGGGCCGTATCTGCGGTTCCTGTGGAGATTGATGAACTTTGCAATGATGAGGTTTCCGGGGGCATTTATTGACGTATAAATCAAAATCCAATTTATGTGAAGGAAAATCCCAGCTGGTTTACATGGCAGGATTATGAAACAGTTTTTGCCTTGTGCGCAGCCTCTCAGATGATGTACAGTGATTTTACCCTCCACAAAGGAAACTTGGCTTTTAAACCTCTTCCGGCATTTTCCCGGGGTGAGCCCCAACGCTGTGTTCAGTTTGAACACTTCCAATATGTATGGCATTCTGAGGTTGCTGACTTATAACACTGGTCTAGCTGAGGAGCAAGAGGGGAGTGCAATTTATTGAGCACCTACTGTGTGCCAGGCACATCCCTACAATATTCTATTTTAAGCCTCATGACAGTGGCCAGGGAACTTGAGCTCATATCGATGGCCTTGATCTCCACCACGTGACTGCCGTTCCATTCCCTAACGAGGGTATATTTGTTATGTGTTACTGCATAATAAATTATCACGCGCTTAGCTTACAGCGACTCACATTTATTACCTCACCATTTCTGTGGGTCAAGAGTTTAGATGCAGCTTAACGGAGTCCTTTGCTCAGGGCTGCTCGGGGCTTACAAGGCTGCAATTAAAGTGCTGGCCAGGGGTGTGGTCTCATCCGGGGCTCAACCAGGGAAGGATCTGCTTCTGAGCTCGTTTGGTGGTTGGCGTCTCCCCTTTACTCGTGGACGGGAGGACCGAGGACCTGAGTTTCTGGTCGCCTATTGTCCAGATATCGCCTTCAGTTCCTTGGTACACGGGCCTTCCGAACACTGCTACTTACTTCTTCCAAGCCCGGGAGAGACAGAGAGTCTTTGAGCAAGACAGATGGTACAATCTAATGTAGCATTAAGCACAGAAGGGACACCATCCCACTATCTTTGTGGTAGTTATTGGTTAGAAGCCAGTCCCTTCTGATCCTGCCCGTACCCAAGCGGAAGAAGTCACACAGAGCGTGAGTCATCGGGAGGTGGGGTTCATGGGGGCCCTGCAGGGTTAAGACCCTCAAGGTCACTCGGCTAATTGTTGATGAAGTTGGGATCTTACTGGAGAGGCCACACTCTTCATGTTATGCTGTCCGGTCAGCTGATTCCACAGTCTGCCAAATCCAAAGCAAAGCTTTTCCTGGGCGATTTATCCTGACTGCTAAATCTGGGTCGTTTGTTTGTATCTGGAGCTGCTGTGGGTCATTAGTACCCAAATGGGACTAGAAGGAGGCAGTTCTTCAAAGGACAACTTTGAAGATGTTGGTACCCGAAATGAGGAGGGCATGCTTGCCCGCTTCTGCTGGACACAGGCCTCCACAGGCTGTTCTCTGATGGAGAACACGTTTTCTCGGGTGGAGTCCAGGTGATCCACTGTGGCCTTTGGGGGAACCCACGTGGCTGCTCAGGGATAAATGCCACCACAGGTCTCTCTCTGTGTGGTCACCCTTCATAAAAGAGACCTTGGCCATCTGGCTTATTAAACAGAATATTGCTGCTGTGTTTTAATTTTCCTACCAACGCTCACAGCCTCCAATTTGCCGTTTGGAGATCTACCAATTCCTCAATTCTGAACAAGACCTTTGTGTTAACTCCTCCGTGCCTGTCATATGCAGTCGTATGGGTTGTGCACGACGTAAGGGATACCTGGCCAAGAGGGTGAGTGGATCATACACGAAGTCAACATCCTGAGCTCTCTTTTCCAGTGGCAGTGAACACACACACACTCACACTTCCCCTTTTAGGAACAGCAGCCCTGTTTTGCTTTGTTCTGTGTTAGGCGCCTTCACCCTTCGGCCTTCATACCACTCATTAAACGAGGGAACGCTGTTTCTGCCCGAGGGAAGAGACACCTTGTTCCACTTCACGTACAGAGACCCATCTAGGCTTGCAGCAGCCTTGGTGACTATTTTCAGGAGAGAGAACCTTCTGCCGGGCTGGGGTGGTGACATACTCTGCCCAAGCTGACTTTGACAACAAGCAGCTCAGAGTTTTAAAAACCAGCTGGGACAGCCACCCAATCCCAGTGGAAATTCCACTTTCAGCCCGCTGCCCCTGAACTCCAAAGTCCATATGTGGCGACATTTGCTAAGGAATGAACGGCTTCGGCTGCCACGCGCCTTTATTTTTTTATTTTTTTTTTTCAACGTTTTTATTTATTTTTGGGACAGAGAGAGACAGAGCATGAACGGGGGAGGGGCAGAGAGAGAGGGAGACACAGAATCGGAAACAGGCTCCAGGCTCTGAGCCATCAGCCCAGAGCCTGACGCGGGGCTCGAACTCACCGACCGCGAGATCGTGACCTGGCTGAAGTCGGACGCTTAACCGACTGCGCCACCCAGGCGCCCCCACGCGCCTTTAAATAAACCTTAAAATCGACAGCCAGGGTTCGGCTCAATGCTGATTTTCAGTCATAAAGACTCCGCTAGGGGAGTGAGTACTGAAAAGCCACGTTCAAAACTATGCAATCAACACCAGCTGTGGTGCAATTAAACCCAACCGATCACAGGTGTTCATACGGGGTACATGCACACACGCTTCTTTTAAAGTGCGGAGTTTGGAAAACACAGCGAGACGACGTCCACAGACCGTTCCCCCCAGAACCCCCTGAAATCCTTAATAAAAATGTAGCCTCTCTATCCCCACCCCAGACCTACGAATCCAGGTATTTGGGGAGCAGGAGCCCAAGCATCGGACTCTAGCAAGCACCCGAGGCTGTTTTAATGCACGATGCCCTTGAAGACCACTGCCAAAGCGTCCGTATTTTTTTTTTCAGCAAAGTCCGGCTGATTCTAATGTGCAATCGCACGGGATCCGTGATGACTGCGGAGGCGGGCTTCAACCTGTTACGGTCACAAGCCCATCTACCAAAGGCGCTTCTCCAGGGCAGATACCCTGTCTGACTCGGGTTTTTTCTCCCACGTTCACTAAATGTTGAATGAAAGGAGAAATGAGTGATTTCAATAACGACGTGGCAGCCAGCGTCTTTTTTGTTCAAGGAGACCAGGGGCGGCATTAAAGACGTCAACAAACTCTCCATCATGCCTCCCGGGACAGGTGGACTGTAATCCTCCTTCCCTTGAGTCTGGACCGGTCGCCTTACTTGCTCGGCTCATAGAATATGGGGGAAGGGATGCTGTGTGGCTTCTCATCTCCTGAGAAGTTCCTGTCCGGGTCTCTTGGAATGCTTACTCGTAGACCTGCTGTGCTCCCAGCTGGCTTCCAGCACTAGCTCCGGCTGGACTACCTTGGACAGTCCAGCGTACGTGAGGCTGCACGTGACTGCAGCCCCCCAGTGACCGGCTGGCACCAGGTGAAGCAGAGGAACTGTCCAGGTAACCTACAGGACAGTGAGAGATAATACAGGGTTTTAAGCCACTGCATTCGGGGGTGATTATTACACATCACTGGATCACAAGCTGACCACCGGGATGTTCGTCCTCTGAGATCTTTAGAGGATGGGGAAGTTTCTTGCCCTCATTGGTGGAGAGCTGCCCTTGGAGGGAGGCGAGGAGGTGTTTATTCCCTGGCGCTTCCTGTCCTACAGGGAGACAGAGCAGGCTCCACGGGCGGAGGGAGACTTTACACGAGGAACCCGATCAGCGGGTGGTTGGAAATCAGTCGTCTGGGTGCACAGAAGGGGTGCGCGGTGACGGCATCCGGTGGGTATCTCCTGCCTCGAGGTCTCCTGTCTCGGGAAGCAGCTACTCAGTTCTGGATAATTGTAGCCATGAAAGAAGATGGCTACGGAGATACCAACTCTTTTAAATTTTTTTTTTTCCAACGTTTATTTATTTTTGGGACAGAGAGAGACAGAGCATGAACGTGGGAGGGGCAGAGAGAGAAGGAGACACAGAATCGGAAACAGGCTCCAGGTTCTGAGCCATCAGCCCAGAGCCTGACGCGGGGCTCGAACTCCCGGACCGCGAGATCGTGACCTGGCTGAAGTCGGACGCTTAACCGACTGCGCCACCCAGGCGCCCCTGGAGATACCAACTCTTGTTGCCTCCCAAGAAAAATCAGAAGGTGGATCTTCATGTAGAGTTCCATGATTTTTTTAAAGTGGGCAACGAACTCAGATTAAAACACAAGTTCTGTGAAGCCAAAACACGCAGGCCCAACGTGTGCGAGTGGGTGCTTTCTTGATCGGTACAAGTCGGAGCGGAGAGAGCACGGAGCCCCACGTCATGGGAAGATGTGGCAAGACAGCAGGACGTGGGACGTAGACTTGACCTTAAACGACAGGTTTACATGAGGGTGGCTTTCAGAAAAGGGAAGCCACATAGGTGAAGGCCCAGCAGGGGACAGTTAGTGGGATGGAGGGGGGAGTGACTAGTTTCATAGTAAAGGCTAATTAATACGAGGGAAACCAACATTAATCTTACACTAGAAACAAGCAGAGAATGTGCTCATTGGCCACATTAAATGCATATATAATTTCACTTCTTCACTCTTAGGCATCTGATGGCAGGAAATAGAATGCTTATGTCTTGGTAAGAAATACACACTGAAGATTATAATCTCACAAAGAAAAGAAACCATGTTTATTGACTGGGATCCTGTTTACTCTTGTATTGACTAGGCTGATCATTTAAATGTGATGCTTTATCTCAATCGGTATCAGTAAGTAAGCAAAATATGTTACAAAGGTGCCATTGTTTTGAATTTCTCATATCCTGCGACTCCTAGCAAGGGATCGTGTAAAGACTATATAGCCCACACTCAAGCAAAATGGTTTCACCTCAGCTAATCCACTGGCTGAGTGACCTTCAGCAAGGTCATTAACCTCTCTGTGCTTCTGCATTTTCATTTGAAAAGGGGAGATGGTGATAGAACCTGCTTTAGCCTGTGGCTGAGGGGAGTTAAGTGAGATAAGACTTGTAAATCCCTTAGCACAGCCCCCAGGACAAGCCCGTGATAAACACCAACACTTGGCAAATCTCACCCCTGGTGACGAAAGTCTAATGAGAACCACCAGTTCGTGAGTTGGTTCCACGTTTGTGCCTGATACAGACGTTCATTACTGCCCGTCTTGTATTGTACTTCCCGGAAGATCGTGTCTTTTGCAAGTGGAAACTGGTTCTTGCAATTCTCTCTGTAAGCTTCCACTCAAGTCTGATTCATTCTCAGAGGGGTTGCTGCTCAAAGTCATTCTTCATTCTTTCATTCAATTGACTGCTTACTGTAAGTCAGGCCTGAAGGAGGCACAGAGATGAAAGAAACAGCCCCTGGGGCACCTGCGTGGCTCAGTCAGTTAAGAGTTAAGTGTCCGACTCTTGGCTTTGGCTCAGGTCATGATCTCACGATCGTGGGGTCAACCACACACTGGGCTCTGCACTGACATTGTGTAGCCTGCTTGGGATTCTCTCTCTCTCCCTCTCTCTCCCTCTCTCTCCCTCTCTCTCTCTCCCTCTCTCCCTCTCTCCCCGCCCCTCCCCACCCACACTCTCTCTTTCTCTCAAAATAAATAAATAAACTAAAAAAAAAGTTTAAAAAAAAAAAGAAAGAAATATCCCCAGACACACAGAGCTCACAGTCTAGTGGCAGGGTGAGGGGAGAGGAAAACAGGCACGGACACCTCAATGAAGTCACAGAAGTGGACAGCAAGCTGCAGGCCACAGAGGAAATGCTGCCCAGCCTGGGGATCAGGAAAGGAAACCGACATCTAGGGTAAGTCCTAAAAAGAAGGGAGGAAGTAGCTGGGAAATGGACTAGGGAATGGGGAGCCATTGAAGGTTAAGAGGGAAGGGTGATCAGAATGGTGTTTTGGAAAGATCACACTTGCTGCTCTTCAGAGCGTGCGTTGGGGGTTAGGAGATTAGTTAAGAGACTAGTTTAAGAGGCTGATATGGTCTTTCAAGTCTAAACTAAGGTGGTGATGAGAAGGGAATAGATCGAGATATAGTTAAGAGACATTAACAACAGGACATGGAGAACGAGTGGAGAGGAGGAGGTGAGATGTGAAGACCGATTCTAGGTTTAGGAACCAGGCAGATGGTGGATGGAGCCATCTTATGGGGCAGGGAGTGTGTGGATAGAGACATTTAACTATTAGTTGGCTTTTAACCAGACCACATACCTCTTTAGATTAAATTCAAGAAGTTCAATTGATATTATCAGCCATTCTCTCTTTTTTTTTTAAGTATATTTATTATTTATTTTGAGAGAGTGAGAGTGAGCAGGGAGGGGCAGAGAGAGAGGGAGAGACAGAATCCCAAGCAGGCTTTGCACCGTCAGGGCAGGGCCCGATGTGGGGCTTAAACTCATGAACCATGAGATCATGACCTGAGCCAAAGTCAGATGCTTAACTGACTGAGACACCCAGGTGCCCACTTGTCAGCCATTCTTACTGAAGCTTGAATCAGAGTGATGATTATTCCAAAGAGGCAAGTTGCACAAATTCTCACAACAGCATCCTCTTAAAGATGCCCGGTTTTCTGCATGGCCTTCAAACTCAACCCAACAAGATTTATTCATCACTTACTCTGTGTCACGTGTGGTACCCATTTGTTCCTGCCTTCATAGGACTTGCATTCTATCTTAGAGTTCCAGTATCTTCTAAAGTGCTAAATCCTCCTGTCCTCTAGGAGTGCTTGGACAAGAATAGGAGTGTATCAGCTAGCTATTGCTGTATAACAAAATGCCCTAAAACCCCAGTGGCTTCAAATTGCAAATATTTATTTAGCTTAAAATTCTGCCATTGGCAACTTAGGCTGGTTCAGCTGGGTGGTCCTCATCTCAGCTGAATAGGCTCCTCCCCTTGACGGGAGCCCCAGCAGAGTTTCATTGCGAAGGGCAGGGGCACAGGGAGGCCGCGTTGGCAGTCTCCTCCAAGGGCTCAAGCACTTCCAATTCTTCGAGGTGTAAAAGTAACCACAAAAGAGAGCTCCAGTCAGATGACGGCAACAGCTGTATTTCTTCTCTCTCTCAGCCAAACAGGAGACTTACTGAGACCTGTCCTTTCCAACAAGAGGGGGTTCGCTCTGTCGCTTTTGGCTGCTGGGTCAGTCCACTTTTTCCGTTTAAATTTTCTGATTGCAGCCATTCTGTTCTTTTTCGCCCCCCAGGACAACAGCCTGGGGTTCTCTGCACAGATGTCACAGAGAGGAAATGTCAGCGGAGTTCACGGTGACCCTGGAGGCGGGTGCTCCCCTCCTCACTGTCCATCTCCTCCTCGTGGTCGCCTTTGGCAGGGCTGGTCTGCACTATTAATAAACCTTCCCTTCAGCATTTTCTCTCGAGGAAACAGTATCAGATAGTCTCGATCTACCGCCCCAGCCTTACTCCCGCCAGGCTGGAGAGAAGGTCTCCTGACACGGAGATAAGAAATCCCAGACACCACCGCCATGTAGGGGAAGCTTGAGGTTCCATTTTCCTTATGAAAGGTCAAATTGCTTCTTTTTGCAGGGCGGGGAAAGAAAAGAGCCAACATAATGTGCTTTCTAAATGCCAATGATCTTGACGTCCCTGATAAGGAGAAGTCAATGAAGGAAGAGAATGGCTTAGGAGGAGAGCTGACTTCTAAGTGCCAGCAGGAGATGTGAAGCATTTTTAATCACTCATGTTAAAGGCCGTATTTAATCCCATCCTGGGTTAGAGTAACGCATTTATTGCAGCTTAAAACTCCTGCCTTGTTGCACGGACTACAATCAATTGTAATAGTTTCCCTCAAGGGGCTTGGGGGCCAAAACAGGCCAGTCACAAAGTAGTCCGATCACCTTTGCATTCATTTATTCTTTTATTCTTTCATTGCATGTGTCTTGAGTAGCCACTATGTACCAGAGACTATGCTGGGCGTAAGGGGTGTGGGAGAGGTAAACGGCACAATAATTCTGTTCTTGAGGAACTCATAGCTTAATTGGAGAGCCATACAAATCACCCCATAACAGCTACAAAGAGTGATGGGTGCTCCTTCAGGACAGGCAGGGTGTCACAGAAGCATCTCCATGGGAGGGTCTAAGGAACATCATTGCCCCACGGGCCCATCACTCCTTCTCCAAACATTCCATGGATTCTAACACCCATGTGCCTTGGAAGATGCCACCTGGGATCTTATTCTCATCCCGTAGTGCCTGGAAAACTCTTCGGTACCTTTCAGGACTCAGACCAAATGCCTTCTCTTCTGCAAAGTTTCTTTCTGATCTACTGGGTACGACTTGTCCTCTCTACATCATGCCCCCAAGAACCTTGTTTATATGTCCAGTTTGGTCTTTATCTCAAAGGACTATTTTATGGTGCTCCTTTGTTTGTTTGATTTCTTTGTATATGTTTCTGTTTCCTTCACCAGACCATGGGCTTCTTTGGAGCAGAGTCCAGATGTTAGTAACCTTTGCATCGTCTGTGCCTGGCCCACAAAAGCAGCTCAGCAAATGCCCACTGTCTGGATAAAAGACGATGTGTTATGACAGGGGCCACAGATCCTGGGTACCACCAAGATAGTTGTGCTTTCTAATTCACGGGCATGATGGAATAGACTATAAGACCCAGTGAGGACGAAAGGAAAATCATCATTTTAGCCTCCTCTCTGCTATGGGGACAGCGTCACCTGCCTTGTCTAAACTTAGGGAGACAGGGCAGACTAGAGCTCATGTCTTGGTGCCATGGCCCACATCCAGGAGCAGATGAAACATTGCCATCTGAAGACAGTGTGGGGATCCTCGATCTCCGATCCCTTGGCTTGTGCAGTGGTAGATATGTACTTTATGGGTAGAGTTCTCAGAATGCACTAGAATAACCTATGAACCCCACCTTCAGAATGTTTCCAGAATCCTACCACTTCTTACCACGTCTGCTGTCACCACCCTGGCCCACCACTTCTTGCTGGAAGGACTGGAATAGCCCCATAAGTGAATCTGTGCTTCTATGCATGCTCCAGCCTCTACCTCTCTGCCCTCCAGGCTAATCTAGACCAGAAGTCAGAGTGATCTCATGAAAATGTAATTCAGGTCACATTCCTCCTCTGTCAAAACTTCCTATGCTTTCCATCTCAATCAAAGGAAAAAGCAAAGTCTTTATGATGGATCTCAAGGCCCTATAGGACTGACCTTCTCCTCACCTCCTGAAGCATCTCTGACCTTCCCTTCTCTCTTTCACTGTGTTCTAACCGCATGGCCTTTGTGCTCTTCTTGCGTTATGCCAAACGTGTTCCTGCCTCAGGGCCTTTGCACTTACTATGCCCTCTGCAAGGATAAGCCTTCCCTAGATGTCCACGTGGCTTATCTCCTCAGCGCCTCAGGTCTTTGCTCAAATGCCATCTTCTCAAAAAAGCCTTCTGCAATCACCCCACGTAGAGTAGTAAGACCACAACTCCAGAAATTTCCTGTCCTCTCACTCTGCCTGGCTTTTCTCCACACTTACCACCACAGACATGTATATTCTAAATGTGTTCTTGTCTATCTCCCTGCTGCTAGCTGTAAGGCTTGTGAGAACGGCAGCTTGGGCTGCGTCTGTCCCTTCTTGTATCTCTAGTGTCTGACAGAGCACCTAGAATGCAGGAGGCACTCGGTATTTGATGAATAAGTAAACGCAGGGCCTCTCAAACAGCTTTGTGAAGCAGATATTGGGATTATTATTCCATTTCTTAGACCAGACAGTGGAGGCTCTGAGCAGGGAGAGGCTTGTTGAAGCTCTGCCTAGCTTAGCTTTTGTACCAGGCTGCTAGAACTGTAGAAAACAGTTCTTTCACATGGCTGGAGCAAACAGAGGACTTTATGGGGAGGCACTGCACACCTTCTAGAGGCCAGAGCCTCCAGAAGGACGGGAAGAAGGAAATGGAAGCTGTCAGGACCTGCAGGGAAGAGCTGTCACTAGGGTGTGCAGGTCCCAGGGCAAATATTTCCTGCAGGTCTCCTGTCTATACGAACAACGTGAGTCGATCCAAATCGGCATGTTGGCAAATAAAAATAAAAACAAAAGTAAAAAGAAAAGCAAATAAATCAGTGTGTTGGCATATTTTTGTGCACTGATTGCACACAGTGCCATTAAAGAAATACCATGCCGGCCAGAGTGAACCATCAGCTCATCATGCTCCAGGGCTGAGGACAACCGCGATCTTTGGGACATCTGGTCAACCAAGTACATGTGGCGAAGGATCCCTGCAGGGGAGGAGCAGAGACTGGGGCTTCCTAAGCCAGCTCTGTTCTCTATTTCGTTGTTGTCTCTCTTAGTCTGCCTGCCGACTGGCTTCCCAGAAGAGGACGTCCCTTCTCTCCAGCGCAGCCATGGTTGCCCAGCTCACACCCTTGCCAATGTGCAGCACAGACTGACCAGCAGCCCTCAGTCCTAATTCCAACCTTCTGGAAGGACAGCCTTTTCAGCTCAACTGTCAGGTGTATATGCCTGGCCCAATCAGCAGGGGCAGGGGGAGGGGCGTAGGGAGCAGAGTAACAGCACAAATCTGGCTACAGTTCTCAGAGCAGAGGGAAGACAGGTGGGGCAAGTGACCTCCAAGTGTTTGCTACAGCTTGTCAGGAAAAGCACCCTGATATTTCGCCCTGGATATTCCAACCTCCAAAGCCTGTAATCTAGGACAGCAATGGTGTGACCGAACCACCCTCCTTAGGCCCACTTGCGGGGCTGACGGGGCCACAGGATCCTGGAGTCAGCAGCAAGACTTTATGAAGTGAGACCCACACGCTGGATTTCAAAACTTTTCAGCTTATTCCTTGTGAATTGGGAGGCAGACGTTCACAAAGTGGGAGCACTCTGCCTGCAGACAAGCTGACATGAACAGCAGGCTACCCTTCGAATGCCCAGGTGCTGAGTGCATGCACACGCACTTTCGTAAAAACTGGCAAATTACACGAAACCGAAAGCAGGTTAATTGGGTTATTTGATCCCTGGGTTTATTCAGGGCACCTTCTTGCAGCCTCTGACTGGGCAGGGCTTGGGATGGCTTGGAACTGAGCCTCCAGATGCTGTCATTAGCCCAGAGTCCCACTTCATCGGTTTTGCTTCAGTCTCTACGGGCCACCTGATGCTCAGTCAGGATGTGCTGGTACAGCATAGCCGGAGTCCCAGGGTCAACAGGGAGTGGCTGAGGGAGCTGGTGGAGAAGGGATGACCTGGGAGGAGGTGAGAGCAGATTTTAATCTTCTGAAAGGCCGCCTGGTGGAAAGGGGTGATGGTTACAAGAGAGCAGGCTGAATCTGGCATGAGAAATGTTTTCAAAAGCAGAGATTCCGATACCAATGGGATTAGGTTATGTTATAAAGTGGTGAGCTCCTTGACACTTCGGAGTATGGCATCAGAATGGCACAGGAGATCTGTAAGGATGTGTTCATCGATATAGAAGATTAAACAGCCATAATAACAAAACAACCATGAGTGCATTGGTATGGACTCTCCAGTAGTCATGCTTAGTTCCTGTTACTGCTAGCAGACTGTAGCCCTGTGTGTCTGCCTGTAATAGCCTTTTTCTTTCGCTCTTCCTTTTGTACCTTCTCTACTATCTTTCAAAATCTGATTAAGATGTCCTGGGCCAGTTTGGATGAGGTCTCTGGGATCCCAATGCTAGGGGCAAAAATATCGGTGCCTGGTGGTTGTTTAGGACCATGGAGAGCAACATACATTTCCACCTCCCTTGGCTACTGTGATTAGACCACATCATCAGGTTACATTCCTTTATGGCCCTTCCGAGGTTGTCGGGAGCCACGTGGAAACAAATTGTTGAGCCATCTGTTATAATTGATGCACTTGGATTCCTATATAACCATTCATTCATTTATTCTGTCATATGGCTTCAGAGAGAAAGAGAAGAAAGGATAGAAAAGAGTTGTCTGATGACTCAAGATTCTTACAAGGCCCAGTTGTTTTCTCGACAACAAAAGGGATCCAAAAGATTCCCCTTTATCCGTTCAGTCAATCTCCTTTTGCTTGAGTCAGTCTAAGGAGGTGTCCATTCCTTGCAACTAATGATTCCTAACAAAGACAGCATCATTGGATTAGGAACCCTCATCCAATAAATGACAAGTCTTGTCTTTCTGCCCTGTAGAGTTTTGGCATGGAAGGCTCCAATATCCAGATGCTGATGGTGTGGATTAAGAAGAGACCTTGGAGCAGGCCCTCATGAGACGTGCATCCTGGTCACAGGCAGAAAGGGGCTTACTCCATGTGGACAGAGGCAGCCCCTATCATTTTGGGAAGGCAGTCAAGCGGCACCAATAAATTAGACCCCAGTGATGCTTGCTTTACTGAAGCACTCAGTTTAATGAGTCTTTCTCTGACACACAAAATACTGCTTGCTCCATCAGCAAATGTGACCTATTTGGTGTGAATAATTCAGTGTTTTGCAGGGGTTCTGACTTCCAGTGAGAATGCAGCACTGTCAAAGATTGTTAACTAATCCTATGGAGCAGAACTGAGCTCTGATTCACCTCTGAGTGAGAAAACACTTGGGAAAACAGTAAAAAGAGAATAAAAGGAAAAACACTTCCCCTCCACTAACAACAGAAACCACTCTCCCCAGACTCCTTCAACACACACATCAGCGTGCAGATCTTCTCTCTTCCAAACCTTAAACCTAGTCTCGGGGGATTTTAGTACAAAGAAGTTTCTGAAGATGCGTTTCTAAAGGAGGAATTCTAAATGGAAAAGTCCAGCTCTGGATAAATGTGCTGGTTGTCTCTGCCCAGAGGAGGTAGGAGATCGGAAATGTTGAGGAAGTCCTGACCACTCACAGCTCAAAGAAGGCTTTTCCCCGCTTCTTTCTGCCCAGCTGAGTGATCTTGGGCAAGTCACTTCCCCCCTCTCTGGCACAGCTGTAAAACCAAAGCCTTAGATTAGAAATCAGAAATCCTTAACCAAGTATTCCGGGTGGTCCATGTGTGGTCGGTGGAATCTCTGAAATACTGTGCTAAATTCTTTTTAGATGTGCACTTTAGGGAAGGGAAGGGGCTCTATGGCTTTCATCAGATTCTCGAAAGTGTCCATGACCTCCGAAGCTGGAAAACTCCTGGACTGGACAATTGTTAGGTCTCAGTTTGATCCTAAATCGAGCCGTGGTTCTAGTGTCTTCCGTGAGTCTGGAGAGTTGTGTATCTACCTGGACTGCTCTTGATGGGAGCCTACGGGAACCACAAGTGCTCTCACCTCCCAAGCTTCAAAGCCAAAGTAGGGGGGCCAACCACTGGATGCAGGAAGCGTGTGTTTGTGTGCAGGCTTCTATCAGGGAGAGAAGATCTTCCTTCATTTATTCATTCCATAAATATTCATTGGGTCCTCCTGTGTGCTAAGCCCTCTGCTACCCACTGCCCTTCTGGAGCTCACAGTCTAGAAATGGGAAAACAATCACGAAGACCTCTGGTTCCAAAGTATGGCAAAGGCTCTGAATGGCCACTAAGAGTTTTGGTGAGAGATTATAAGGAGTGACCTGCTTTTCATTCATGTCACATTCCAGACATCCAACGAACGGTGGACTCCAAAAATAGATCGGGATCTCTCCATCCCCACTGCCACCTCCTTAGTCCAAGGCCCCATCAGCTCACGCCTGAACCCCCACAACCCTCTTCTCTCCGCTTACGTTCTTGCTCATTGACCGAAATGAGGAGACCGACGGGGGGAGGGTGGGGGGGAGTCGAACCCAGTGCTATGCATAAGGATATAAAAGCAAACAGCACACTTCCTTCACTGGAAAAGCCCTCAGGATCTCAGCGAAGGGAGTGGGATGCTGAAGGGGTGCTTCAGGTATTCAAGGCAAAGTGGTGGGAGAAGCCTTCACCTTCTCAAGATGAGAACTTTGAGGAACAATGCTCACTTGAATGGGTAACTTGATAGCATTGGCAAAAAAAAAAAATCGCTCATTTGGCATCGCACCTGGTGTTGCACAAAACAAAACATAATAGAGCCAGCTCACTTCTAGCTGAGCCTGTTGATTCTCAGCCCACAACAGGATTCGAAACACTCTAAATAAAGCAAGCGAGCAAATCCAAACCCACAAGCCAGGCAAATTAGGGGGTGATTACATCCTTTTGTGTTTCAGAAGCCCTCTTTGATTTATAAAGGACCGCCTTAAAATAGCGTTTCTGGAGTGTTTACAGATCTGTAACTTGCTTGCTGGAAGGGCTGCAGCTGGGGAGGGAAACCGAAAACAAAAGTTGCAGAATTCCTGGTCCATGGAAGGCCATTCTAGGGGATGTGTGACCTGACTTCAAGCCCAACACGTGGAGGGATCTACCCCTGAGCTAAAGAGCGGCACACCTACAGGCATCTATGCTGGGATCAGGGCAGGGTCTGAGCTCTTGTCTGAGAACGTGCACATGAAAGCATTTGTATACACGTGGCACTTAATAAGTGGTCGATAAATGTCAGCCATCACCATCATTCCCTAGGTTCCAACAACTCTCTAACACCAGCCAGATGTCCTACGGTTCAATGCAATTCTGACGCCACCCTGAGTTAGTGCATACCCCACGGGTGAAGGGGTTCAGTCCCACAAGACTGCCTCTATTTCAGACACGAACCACAACCCCCAGGCGCCTCCTAGCCACCCGTGCTTCGACGACACATTTGGGGGCTCCCACGACTACCTTTCATGTTTGGTGATTCATGAAGACGGTTTCTAGAATTTGCATAATGCATCATACTTCCAGTTAGTTTTACAACAAAGGGTGCAACTCAAGAACAATCAAATAGAAGAGATGTGTAAGGTGAGGTAGGTGGGGCGGGGGGGGGGGCACAGAGCTTCCTTGCTCTCTCCCCCTGGAATCAGGGTTTGTCACCCTCCAAACACATCGATGTGTGCTCCAACCTGGAAGCTCCCCCAAGCTTTGGCGCCCAAGAGCTCTCGTCAAGGTTTCATTATGTAGGCATGATGAATTAAATCACTAATTTAACTTAAACCATGTGGTGGAACCCAATCTCCAGCCCCTGTCCCCTCTCCAGAGGTGGGGTGTGGGCCTGAAAGGTCCAATCACTTGGATGTTTCCTCTGTCAACCAGCTCTCCACCTCCTGAAGCTATCTAGCTCTCCCCTCCTTGCCCCCCGCCCCACTCCCGCCCAAAGGGCTCGTTATCAATAACAAAAGATACTGTTATCACTCAGGAAATTTCAAGGGATTTTGAAGCACTGAGCCAGGAACCTGGAGCAAAGCAAATATATTCCTTATGATATCCCCTTCCGCCTACCATACTGTCTCCTGAAATAAAAGGCTGAAAGAAGGTCTTAAGAGGTCAAATTATCCATCCCCCTGCCTCCAAGTGAGCTTGTATTTTAATCACTGGAGACAGCTAATTATCATTTTCAGAAAAAAAAAAAAAGCTAAGGAAATATCAGAGGCCAGTAGAGCCCCCAGTCAGTACACTGTAGTCATGCATTTCCAGATTCCCAGGGCCACCTGGCAATCCCTATGCGCTCTCCATGGGGACTGGCCAGCTTCCTCCTCCAGCTCTTCCCATTTGCTTTTATTAAGCCTCTCCAGTCTCCCCCATAGCCTGAAAGAGGACTGGCCACCCAGAGTTAACTCTTTGGAAAGATCCAAGATGGGACGGTGGTGGTTCCTAAGTTCTACCATATTAGGACCCACTGTACCACTGTACCTGATTTTGACTGTTCCTAAGATACTTCATACCCATAGAGGTCTGTGTTTGAAAGGGTTTCCAGATTTATTACTTCTGCTCTACGTGTCTTCCTGTACTTCACTTTCTTTCCCTGCAATTACACTGAAGTTACACAGTCAGTAGTGCGTGTAATCACAGATGGTACAACTCACGGACTCCTCTTAACATTCTCAAAGTCCCTTTCTGGTTAGGCCCTCACAAAGCTGACCCTGCCCTCTCTTTTTCTTTGAAGAATCTTCTTATATTGTCTTTTTCATTCATTCATTCATTCATTCATTCATTTCTGCCTTTCCCTGGATTGTTCTTTCCATATTGTCTAACTGGTGAACTCTTCCTCAGCCTTCAAGGTCCAGTTTAAATGTCACCTCCTCTGAGAAACCTTCCCTGATTGCCTTCAAGTCTCTCCTCCACGCTCTCTTCCATGCTTCTGTAGATGGCCAGACATTAATCTGTACATTTGTCACCATCTGTTGTGATTATTTAATTACACATCTGATCAATTCTCCTGGACTGAAAATCCTTGGAAGGTAGGGGCTGTGGCTGGATCCTCTCTGATTCCAGAATTCTCATCATGACGCCTGGCACCGAGTAGTCACTCAAGAAACATTTATTGAGTGACTGTGTAGATGAAACCCAACCTGCAACAAGCATTGCCTATTCCGTCTGTAGAAGACTGTCAATTTTCCCTCACCAACCACTTCTCCCTTCTTTCTTGCTAATAGAACCCCAGTTTGATCTAGATATTGGGCACTCATGGCCACTCTCCCAACTCCAGGGGGATGCACGCTGGTTATTTCAATACAATCACGGTAATTTCACAACTCTGGCTGGTGATCGGTTTAAGTGTGTACATGTGGGCAACGTTGGCCCATGAGATATAAGGTAAGTGTGCTGGGTATGAAAGTTGTGAGAAAAGGGGTCCTTTCTTGATAAAAGTTGTTGCACTAGAGAAATACCTCATGGGAGGCCGACGTCTCAAGCAGAAGCAGCCATCCTGAGGCCACGTGGATGGTGGCAGTATAGAAGGAGAGAAGTTTCTGGGGCCAGGGGTAGCATTGTTGTGCTTCGGGGCCCACCGGCCCACGTCCATCGTGTAATACGGGGATTTGTGTCCTGAATTTGGTTTCTTCCAGAACAGGGAGGTTTAGGTATCTGCGGGAGGCGGTTGGCAAAGGGATTGCTGACAGCTTCCTAAGACCTAGAAAATCATCCACTTATTTACAGAAGCCAGTGACCTTCGTGAATGGTTCCCTGGAGAGATAGCACACACTTTCCTTTAGAGATTAGCTCTAATGGGACAACAGCCCCCACCCTGGCGTGTGTGTTAAAAATCGTATTCGTTAGAGAGAACGATCAGGATTACCAGTGTCCTCTACACGTGGTTTAGCAGACTTCCCGGTGCAAGTAAAGAACACAGTTCTCAGTGCCTTGCCATGGGATCAGTTCAGCCGATGAAGCGTAAGCTGAAACGACATGTGTGTCTTCTGTCGTAAGGGATTTTGGGGCAGGCGTGCCACTTCTGTGCCCTCTCTTCCTCGGCTGCCTCAACCTTCAGAGCCACGCATCCTAAATGGAAATAGTCACAAGATGGCGTCAGGGCTTTAGTTTAGAAAAAAAAAAAAAAAAAAAGGTTTTTGCTGCCGAGTTAGGGCTTATTTTGTTACCCTAGAGCTTGTCATGACTACTTCACAGAGTAATATATTTGGAAGATATAAACAGAGAAGGACAGAAAAAAAAAAAATCTATACTCCAGTCGGCCCCATGGGACCTCTGGCAGCCATGGTACTCTGTGGAATGTTCTTGAAGATTCCATCTCTTAATCCAGCCTCTCAGTGAACTACCAGGAATGAACCGGACTCTTTTGAATCAGTTACTGTCACCTGACTTGAAGCAGACAGGTAGCCAGAGTCTCCAGAAGGGACACAGGGGAGGCTGGGAGCAATGCATAGGGAGACACTTTACCCCACACAGCCTTATTATTGACAGCTGCCTTCCTCACGGAGAACGTCAGGAAAACTGGAAATCCCTGTCTGTCTGTGAGGGGTTCTGTTATTTTCTGCATCGTGCGACGTCTCCAAAGGTTCCCTATCTTTTTCCGTTAAAGGCAATTTTTATTTTTCAATGAGGCCAGTAGTATCTTTCCATCGCTGACGTATTACCCCTCAAAGAGAATTCTATTTGTGACTTTTGTTTCTAGCATTATATCTTTTTCTCGTAATTCAGTTTCCACAATTACATATCAAGCCACAGTATTTATCTTACATGTATAAACATAGAATTTGCATTGCCCATGCAATCACAACAAAAGTCTGCCTTTTTACTTCCAACGTTATGAGCATCTTTCCGTGCCATTAAACATCCTTCCACACCATCCATTTTAATGCCTGCCTAGAATCCCAACATCTGGATCTATCCTCATTTATTTGACAAATCTCTTGCTGTTGGACATTTAGAATGTTTCCAATTTTTTAGCACTGAAAAAAAAATCCTCATAGCTAATCTTTGCTCATACCCATTATTATTTCTTTAGAATAAATCCCTAAGAGATTCCCCAAAGTGTGTACAAAAAATGTAAGGCTTCTGAACCATACCAGTAACTTGCCTTTTCTGGAAAGACTGGATCCGCTTACGCAGGTGTGAGGGTCCCTTCCTCACTCCTCTGCCTCACATCCTTGAAGTCAGCAGGCAGAGACCAAATAGGAGACCACCGGATGCTTACCACATAAATCTCCTTCATGCAGTCTTTGTGTCTCATGATTAATGATCTGTAGCTGCTGCTGACTCTATTTCTTCCCTTTATTTTGTTGAACATATCCTCAAATAACCTCAAAGAGACTTTTAAATAGACTTGTTCATGTAGTTTCTATGGTGTGAATTCCTTGATCAGTTGTATCTTCTGACTCTCACGGGAGCTTGGCTTCCTATGTGCTTTGTAATTTTTCACTGCGAACTCATCTTCAGTGGGAATTTTTTCTTTGGGATTCCCAGGGGCCAAGATTGGGGAAGCTCATGGCACGGCCTTGATATTTAAATTTCTCCCCATGACTCTTTTACCCCCTGTGGTCTGGGGTGGCCAACTTGCCTGCCAGCCATGTGCTTAAGCCAGTGGGCAGAGCTTTCCAGTGTCCCTTTCACGGATGGAAAGCCCTTTATGTTTCCCTGCTTTGGGCTTTACTAGCTCCTATCCTGTGGATGCAACTCTGCTCTCCAGGCATTGGTATTATGACTTTCTAGGTATAAGTAGTTCTGATACCACATGGACCGTATGGCTCATTTCGTTTGCTCATCCTTTCTGACACCTGGGATTCTCTTTTCCTTTATGTTTATTTTTGATCCAAGCTATGTATTTGAAGCTTTTGATGTTATATTTTATCCAGCATTCCTATGTGCTCGGAGCGTGGAGAGGGTTCTGATGTCACCTCAGTCACTATGTTGGCTGGCAGTCTCTGAGCTCTTCCTACACCCTTAGGGCTGATTCGACGCTCTTTGATGATGGCCAGAAGCTGGACGGCAGTTGAAGCAACAATCGCTGCACCTGTTAAGAAGTCAACACAGGTAGAATACGTGAGACTACATGGATTCACGTACCCATGGCTTATTTGCCAGAGTCACAGCCATGTTCTTGGGGGAAGAAAAGAAGCATGCCCCACGCCAAGAAATCCTGAGGTTCCTGGTTCAGTGCATCCCTTTTTATCCATAACCCTATAAAACAACAACAACAACAACAACAACAACAAGTACTATTACAACTGCCGTAAACACATTGCACGGATTAACCCATTTAATCGTGAGATAGAAATTATTGTTACCCCTACTTTACAAACAGACTGGAATGGAGGGGCATCACATAGCTATGAAATGGGAGGGATGGCATTTGAACCCCAGATCTCAGAGTCCTGACCTCTATGACACAGGTTTGATCTTTCCCTTGTCTTCTGCATAACATCCTCCCCAATTCCCCTCAAAACCCTTTCTCTTGGGATGTCCTTGGCATTCAGTCTACTCTTTACCATTAAGACTTTTCATCTCATTCTCCCAATAGAATACATTCTATTTCTAGCAACAAGAGATAAGTTACCCAACCACACGATTGTACCTTTCCTCTCCTCCTACCCCCTCTCTTTCTCTTTCCCTCACGTAGAACTACTGACGAGATACATTTACCAATTAACTCAATGCCTCTCCCCTTTGTAATACATTAATTCCCCTTCCTGAGCAGTATCACCATCAACCTCTCTGCAGCAGCTCAGTGAACCCCAGAAAGCTAATTATCAAGCAGAATTTCCAGGTATACTATGTCCTGGCTACCCTTGCCATGCGTTCTACAAAAAAGTACAGACGCCATGCTTCTCAACCATGTCTGTGCAGTGGAATTGCAAGGGGAGGTTTAAAAAGATACAGATGCCTTGGCACCATCCCTAGAGATTCTGGCTTAATTGCTCTTCATGTGGCCCGGGCATTTGGAGTTTGAAAATCTTTCCAGGTGGTTGTCATGGGCAGCCAGGGCTGAGAAAATTAAGGTGAATCAAGTTATCCCCCAGGACTATGTCGCGATCGCTCTGTAGTTGGATTTGGGCAGACAGCTCACCCTTTTGCCTTACCCTTATGACCTTAGGACTTGAGGGTGCATAGAATCATCTGGAGGACTTATTAAAATACAGATTTCTGGGTCCCAGTGCCCAGAGTTTCTGGTTTAGTAGGCCTGGGGTGGAGCTCGAGACTTTGCATTTCTAACAAGTTCCAGTTGATGATGATGCTGCTGATCCAGGGAGCATCCTTCGAGACTCTGGTCTTAGGGCGCTATTCTTGCTCTACCCCCCTCTAGGTACCGTTCACTGCCATGGCTCAAGATGCCATGCCTGCCTGTTCCGGTTTTCCCAATTTGTCCTTCGAGGTCTGATTCAAGTCTTCCCTTGATCGGGTCTTCCTGATGGCCCAGCCAGGTGACAACTCTTTCCTCTCCCACATGCTGGGGCTCCTTCTCTGTGACACCCATAGTGGTTGATAGTCACAGGTCATAGACCATAGAGCCGAAAAGATCCTCAGCATCCAACAGTTTAGAACCTTACCTTTGAGCTGAAGATTTCTTTTTCATTCACATGAAATCCTACCCCGAGTGGCAATATTTATTTTATTTTATTTATTGTTTATTGTTTATTTATTTATTTTTAACGTTGATTCATTTTTGAGAGACAGAGAGAAACAGAGCATGAGCAGGGAAAGGGCAGAGAGAGAGGGAGACACAGAATCCGAAGCAGGCTCCAGGCTCCGAGCTGTCAGCCCAGAGCCCGATGCAGGGCTCGAACTCACAAACTGTGAGATCATGACCTAAGCCGGAGTCAGACGCTCAACCGACTGAGACACCCAGGCGCCCCCCAAGTGGCAATATTTAAGATACATAGATGGGGTGGGGCTAGGAGACTGGGAACACCACCTTCTGTACCTCTTTTTCTCCTTTGGGGTCTTGAGGCATTTTGTGGAGGCATATGGGACCTGGGGAGCATAATTTGGAAACCGCCCATAGTCCAAGCCTTCACTTCGTGGGTGAGGAGACTGAGGCTCAGAGGGGGTAAATGACGTGCCCATTCATTCATTCCATATTGTTGGTCACCACCTCTGTGTCGGGCATGGTGGTAAGTCGTGCAGATGGTGAACAGGGTGGACGAGCCCCAGCCCCCACGAGCTTTCTTCTAGCTGGGGAGACAGACGGTGAATAAGTAAACACACAGACAAAACGATCATAGACTGTGATAAGAACTAACGGGGGATCCCACCATCTGCTAGAGTCACACAAGTTCCAAAAGAGTCTTTGTGAAATGACCTTCATTCTGAGTCCTGAAGGATGAGAGAAAACCAATTCTGAGCCTTGTTTGTGGGTCACAGTGAAAAGTCTGGATTCTCCTCTCCGCGGGATGGAAAAACCAGCGAAGGGGTTTAAGCAGGGAAATGACCAGACCCGGATCTTGTTCCTCCTGTGATTTGTCTCCTTTGAGACACAGGTGGGTCACAGTCTTTGTATTTTTCACGGCATTCATGCAGAGTAAGTACCGAAAATATGTGCACTGATGGCTGACGGCCTCAAGTTAACAAGGGTTTAAAGTCATCCCCTGCGTAGCTTCCCACCTTCCAGACCAGTTATCTCTTAACCAGTTTTGGGTTCGAATCCTTTCACGTGTCTGGTCCAAGCTGTGGAGCTTTCCTTAGAAAATAATCCCATGCACACTTGTGCACTGTGTCTTACATACTAAGATTCATGAGTGCCCCAAAGGCCATCTCAGGACCTAGCCCTCTGCTGTACAGATTATGTGATGATACCTCTCCTTTAAGGACCCCCGATGTGGCTGCGTATCATCACTATCCGGATTTAGAATCAGATTATCTTCATGCTTTTAAGCCCCAATTTTCCTGCCTATAAAATGGATTAGGGCATATGTCACAGGGGACTTTTAAGAATGAAATGAGATAATGCGGAAAGGTGGCTGGTCCACAGACGCCCAGTAGACATTAATTACTTTCTCTTCCTCCTTGGCAAGAAAGACAGTAGCTTTTTGTGAGGCAGGATCCTACAGTTGTTAAGAACCTGGCTCTGGGGGCACGTAGACGAGAACTTAATCCTATTCTGCCTCCTCTTAGGTTTTCCTATCCATAGAGTGGGGATAAATATGTAAAAACCCTTAATAAAGTGCCTGGCATCTGGCAAAGACTTTGATAATCAGTTTCTGAAAATTTTGACCGTGACAATGGTACTGATAGTGTCTGCTCCACGCAGCTCCATGCCTCCTTGGCTTAGGAATAGCCGGATGTACAGGGTGAATCGAAAACACAGACTTGATTCTAAGGAGGTTAGAATTCAGGGAGCTCTGTTAGTCTACGGAGAACCATTCTAGAGTGCTGCCCCATGGGAACCACCTTGGCTAAAGACAATCCGATGCTTGTGAGATCCATGTCCCTCAGACATCTCTGCCGACTTTCTGAACCCCGGCAAATCGGCGCGGAGGATGACAGTTATTGGAGATGAGATGGAACTCAGGCACTGGAGACAGAGCCGCTTTCCTCTGGGAACCCTGGATAACACGAAAACACCGCAACCCCAAGAGAGAACATAAAGGCCAATGAAATGAGGCCAATGCATAATGCAGGAGCTCACTTTCTCCCCAACTTAATTCTATTTTGTTAAGTAATGACGGAATAAAAATTCAGGATGGTGGAAGATGAGATTTGCAGCTCTGTTTGATCAAATGCCTATGGCTGTCGCTTTCAGCCAAACGGGTCGCTTCATAAACAGATGAATAAATCAGACATCAGCGGGAAGTGAAAAGTCATGGCCAAGGATAAAACGAGACAGAAAATCATTCCTATTCCGTGACGCTCATTTGGGGCATCTCACCCAGGCTGCGGTGGGAGCCCCAAAGTGGCTGATGGAAGATTATTATGGAGTGGGGATTGAACCCTGGATGTGGAGGACGCAAGCCGTTCTTAGGATGTGCCATCTGCCTGAGCCAAGGTCATCCCAGGAAACTCTGAAAAGCCAGCAACTGACCCTCCACCATTAATGCCCCATCTGTGGGATTAACTGGGCTGCGTGGGTAATAATTTATGGGGCATCATTAACCTAATGATATTGGTTCTCTATAAGCTGCTTAGTCTGTCTCAGGGAAAATGGATTTCATAAATCTAGGTGGAAAATTCTGGGTGACTCACGAAGGCTCGTCAGTGGGGTGGGATGGGTCACCAGACAGGAACACTCTATACTCTTGGTTTGGGTGAAGGGCCCTGAAGATCGCTCCTTCATTTTCTTTGATCTGCCAGCCCACACAATCATTCCAATTGAAGGAGGAAGTGCCCACGGTTGAAAAGTGCAGGCTGGGAAAAAGGTTGTTGATTCTTCCTCGCCTTGAGTTTTAGATCCCACCTATGACCTGCTCTGAAGATTCTGGAAAAGGGAAAAAGATAGCATTCCCAGTGTGGGAAATTCCTGGGCTGCAAAGATCGTATCTCTCCTCATCCAAAAAAGAGTCAAGGTCCTTTACACAAGTCAGCTTCTGCATCTGCTACGTGTCAGGTTGTAAGACTCACTACTTTGGAACAGAGGTGCCCGGGAAGCCTCTAAGACTAAGGGACTGAATGGTGAGATGGAACCAGCATACAAGAGCTGGAAGGAAGGGCACTTAGGGGTAGAAAGGACAGCACGGCAAGTGCAAAGGCCCTGAGGTCAGAGCAAGTTTGACCCGTTTGGGGAACAGAGAGAATTTATTACCACAATTGCAGGGGGCAGGTCTATTTATTCCCTTTTGAGAGCTGAGAAAACTGAGGCCCAAGGAGATTGGACAGATAATTCCCATCCACCCTAGAAGATGGGATTTGTAGGAAGTGTTGATGGATGCCAATCTGCGCGTGTACCCAGTAGGTCAGGGGTCAGCAAACGATGGCCCGTGGGTTAATCAGGCCTTCACCTATTTTGGTAAATAAAGTTTTATCAGCACACAGCCGTTCACTGACATTTTGTCTACGGCTGTTTCATGCTCTACTGGCAGAGCTGAGCAGTCCTAACGGAAACCTTGTGGCCCAGAAAACCTCAGGTATTTTCTATCTGATCCTTTACAAAGTTCACACAACCCCTGTGCGAGACAATGATGTCTCTCTTCTCTGTCTCTTCCTTTGCCTTTCGTGGAGGCAGGTGACAAGTCACACAGCTTGGGAATATGTGTCATCCAGTTCAGTGTGTGGATCAAAAAAGGAGGAGGGGGAGGAGGAGGAGGAAAGCCGAGAATTTCTTCCACAAGCGAGCCCACGGCGTTGTCTGAGGGAAAGAATGTCCCTTTCAAGTGAGCAGAAGGTATTGATGTCCATGGAGAAAGCATGTGATTTTTGGCCCCCTGGGATTCTCTCTGTCACAGACAGTAGTAGAGGGGCAGCCACTTCGGATTATGAAAACTTGACATACTGGGCAAAACAGGTGTTTTGCGAGCCATCGTTCAGAGAAGTCAACAGGACAGTGAACTCACACATCCCGGCAATCTTTTTACTCGTTAACAGCAGCAAAGAGCCATCAGCGTGTACCCCCAAAGCAGCTCAGCCCGTCAGCCTCAGACTGACCACGTTCTTCCCTCTTAACTCGTGTCATCGGCGACCCTTTTCCTTTTCCTCGTAAAAACCTCCTGCCTCCACCCTCCAAGTGGGAGCACGGCTTGGGGATCTACCCGAATCGAATCGGTGCTCGCGGAATTAAAATAGATGCTCATTTGCTTCTTGTTTTCAGGTTGACGAGATCATACCGGAGGAGCAACAGCCCTCGGGGAAAGAAAGCCAGAGGGTGCCTCCATCGACCGTAGCCAAGCCTGAGGGTCCCAGCGAGCTGGGGGACACGCGTCCCCTCTTGGCGTTTCCCCAGCGATTGCCAGGGGTTGGTTCACATTGCAGACCAGCCCACCTCCTCCCCTTCCCGAGCCTGGGTGATGGCGAAGTGGTGACGTTTTTCCCCAGATGTGTGGGCGCAAGAAGGTGTCCTTCCTGTGGCGAAGCCTTCACAGGGGCTTCTTCCCGTGTCTTCTGCTGGTGTTACAGTGTCACGTGGGGAAAGGGGAAGTCACAGAATTCAGAGGAAACCCTCCTGGGTTTAAACCCTGACTCTGACCATGGGAGAGCTGTCAGGTTCGAGCAAGCCACTCACTCTTCTGAGTGTCAGTTTCTTCATCGACGGGGCAGAGATGACAGCACCTGTCTCGTTGAGTGTTATTAAGATGCAAAAACAAACAAACAAAACACGAGTTTTGCTCTTGAAATCCCCAGTTGCTACTTGAAATCCCTACTCTCGATTTTGAAATGGGGGATAAGGACTATATTTCCCAATCTCCCTGATAGCTGGACATGACCATGTGAGTCTGTTACGGCCAATGAGATATAAGAGGCCCTGATGCCTTAAATTCCTAGAAAAAAACTTCTTCTTTTTTTGAATCATGTCCACAGTTAATATTTTAAAATCAGGCTATGAAACAGTGGACACCATACGATCCCATTTTTGCAATAAAAAATGTTTTAACGTATAATATATAAGCAATGAAAAGGATAAAGATCAAAGAGGTGGTTCTTATGGTCTATGGATGAGAGATGAAGTTTTCTTTTATTCTTAGTGCCCAATGATATTTTCAATTTTTTTCTATGATGAATACACATTTCTTTTCAAAAGGACCTAAAAATCTAAAACGCTATTTTACAAATTAAATGACTAAATCCCCAAGTAAATACTTGTTTGTAAAAATGACTATTCACAGAAGACTTAAAGAACACACCAAGTCCTTGAAGTGCAATACAAAAACAACAACAACAACAACAACAACAACAACAAGACCAGTCTAATACCCTGCTTTGCTGTCTATTCCCCAACCTTATCCTGTACCCTTTCCCTCTCACCCACATGTCATAAGCGACCGAAGCCCCTCAGTGTCTGGAATGGAAAGCATCTTCTTTTTCCTTCTTCCTGGAAGGTGGAAGGTGGGCGTGATGACTGGAGCTGGAGCAACCATTTTGAGCCACAAAGAGGAAGCCTCGTGTTGAAATATCAGAACAACAAGCTAGAAGGAACCTGGGCCCCTGGACTCCTTCACAGCAGTTTCTGATTCGGTGAGCGAGAAAGACGCTCCTGTCGTGTTTGTTTAAGCCGTCTTTAAATTTTGAGTTTTCTCTTTCTCAGGGTAGAATGAATCCTGATATACTAGTGGTGTGGCCTTGAGCAAATTTGCTCAATCCCCCTGGGTCTCAGGAACCTCCTCAACAAAATAGGTTTTAAAATCCCAAACCCTTAGAAATGTGAGGATTCAAGAACACAACGCGGTAGTTCTCTGCTGCCTCTGATACATTTTGTGATGACACCCTAGAAATACAGGTCTTCAGGACCCATGCTGAAGCATTTGCATCACCAGGTCTGACGCAGGGGCCAGACGATGTCCATTTTTGTCAAGTCTCCAAGTGACGGGATACTCAGCCAGCTTTGGGAAGCATGTTGCTGAGAGATTCATCTCCTTTCCCTGCTTTCGAAGTCAGAGTTAAGAGATGTGGCGTGCACACATCATACAAGGGGGCTCACCCACGTGGAGGGGGCCTTACTAAGCCTCCAGCCCGCCCCCCGACCCCTGCACTGCAAATGCCCATCAGCCCTCACCCTCCCCGGAGGAAGGACTGATCTGCTGGTTAACGACAGTGTGAGCCATCAGCAGCCACCAGCTGCTCAGTCCCATCTGAACCGCTCGCTCTGAATTTCTGTTTAAAATGCAGCAGCGTCCGTGGATTATGGCTTGCTGGTTTACATGCTCATGATGGATCTTTTAATCTAATTAAGGGAAGGCAAAGATTTTCCCCTGGTGCTATCAGCTGCAGAGAGCTCTGATTTTTAAGCATAGCATACTAACTGAGAGCACTTATAGGAACAGGAAAATCTGGGCCCTGATGCTGGCTGTGTGTCCCCGAACAAATCACTTAACTTCTCTGAAGAGCTAGCTTTCACCTCCACGAGCCAGGCTTTGGGCCAAGCCCTTTGCACGCATAGACCCGCCCCGCCAACAGCCCATGAGGCAGGTGTCTTCGTGATTCCCATTTTACAGATGGGGAAACGGAGGCTCAGAGGGGCTACCTAAATAGCCCAGACCACACAGGGAGTAAATGGTGTGACTATGATAGAACAACACTATCTGGCTGATGGACCGGGCAGAGAGTGAAATCGTCGAGTGTCTCTGGAGAGTTTAGCACGGCTGTGACCCACTAGGTTTAACATTCCGTTGTAACAATTAGCTACTATCGTTCCTGTCATGATTATGAGGTTGTCACCGATGGAGGTGGCATGGGAGCCAGGGAGCACGGAATCATCCAGGAAAAGCAGTGCTCCCGTCCAGGTGGAGGAGCGCGGGAGAGAGAACAAGATCGACGGAGGGCTGCTGTCGTCCCACAGAGCTGCCTGTCCTGGTCCAGATAGGAGCTGATGGCTCGGGAGAGGGTTGTCTCATTGGACACTGTGTCTTTACTATGATGTATTTCAGAGCACATTGCAGACACCGGGATCAAACACCTCAGCGTTTCTGTAAAGCTGCAGAGCCACTTGGGCCACTGAAACTCGTCCTGGAAGTTCCATGTGTGCGGTTCAGATGGACACAGCATCCCCGAAATGGAAACAGAGGTGGGATCTGGGCCCTTGACTCCCAGAACTGTCTTCTCATCTGAGCGGATACACAGGAGCTTGGGGCTCTGAAAAGTAGAGTTTGAAAGTCATTACTCTTACAGAAGAGGAAACTGAGGCTTGGTTGGGAGTAAGGTCACGTATCCCAAGTCATTCATTCATTAATAAAAGACTGTTAAGCCTGACTCTAGGATTCTTCCATGGCCTCCGTTGGTAAAGTGAGAAACGCAATGGGATTTTCTTTGGGAAAATGGATATATTATACGGGGAGGGGGGTGCTCACAGATCTCCAAATCCATTCATGATTATCTACAGGACAGGGTGGACTGAGACTGGACCTGTTAGCCAGGTGGCCTCCCCAAGATGCTGGGGGGGGGGTGTCCCTTGACCTGGAGGTTTCTCAGACTGTTGGGTGACATTGTGCCACCCGTGGAAGAAAATGTGAGCTAGGAGAGGCACGGGAAGACAAGAGAGGACAGTAGAGGGAGAGAGATCAGAGATAATACAAGAGGAGAGAGGAGAATGAGAGAGACTGACTGGAGTGGACAGACGCTTGGGGAGAACGTTGAGGACGAAGTAGAATTTTCCCTCTACCCTTCGAGGTTCTCGGCTGAGACGCTCCCTGCAATGAAAGATTACCAGGAGAAAAACAAACAGAAGTTTGATCACATGGGATCAACCCAGGAAAACTGAGTAACTTCCCCAAATGGCCCAAACCACCACCGTAAACAACCTCTCCAGCTAAGCACAAAAGGTGGAGAGGGGAGGGAGGCCAGTTATGGGAGGTGACCAGAAAAGGCACAGGAAAGAAGGGTGAGGTAGTCGTGCAGATTTAAGTCCCTGCTTTCTCCATTGATAGGAGTATCTAGAGATTTCCAGTCACCTTTCTCCTCCTGATGCTGAGAGATACCCTTACAAATGGAGATTTCCCCCACAAATGTCAATGTCTCCTATGGAAGAGTAATCTCCACTTTCCTCAGTTTTTAAAACTTTTCCTACATCTGCTGTTTCTTAAAAATTATCAGCTGTTAAGTAACAAAAATTCAGCTGGGTAAACTTGAAGATCTATTGGTTTTCTGAAATGATTCCTGAATCAGGCGGCATTCCATCCAGCAAGTAGAAAGGAGCTCCACTGAGCTGTACAAAAGGAAAGGTTTTGAAAGGCAGAGGGTGATGGGGGTAGGGGAATAGGAAAAGATGAGCAAAGAATGCGTTGTTTGAGGCAAAGTTGCCCTCCTAAGGGGAACGAAAGGGATCTATCAATCACTTTCCCAGTGCTGACCAGGAATTTCCAGGTTGGCTGGTTGAACGTCACATTCCTGTAAAATTGAAACCACAGTTAGGTTAGGTATTAAGTCTTGCTTTGCTGATGTGGGG
Source organism: Prionailurus bengalensis (assembly GCF_016509475.1). Classification (NCBI taxonomy): domain Eukaryota; kingdom Metazoa; phylum Chordata; class Mammalia; order Carnivora; family Felidae; genus Prionailurus; species Prionailurus bengalensis. The sequence continues at coordinate 17,183,400 of NC_057356.1, forward strand.
CCTTAGCATAAGTGACGCCATTTTGGGCCTGTGGTTTTCTTTTTAACACAGCCTAAAATAGACTTACACCCAAGAGGCCAGTTTAGGGGGAGTATAGTCTGTTCCCCTTCAAGGGTAAGGGAAGCCCCTCCCCCAGGAGACTGTGAGCTAGCAGGGAGGAGCTGGACTCACTGGGAAAGTAGCTGCCCTCCAGCAGCCTTCTAGGCCCATTGCTTGCTGCCAGCTTCCTGTAGATGCCAAAACCAATATTCCCAGAAGAGTGCTTGGAGCCTGGAAGGAGGGCCATTGCTGAGGTCTCAAAAGCATCCTCAATTCCACTATCCCTCCCCTTTCCCTCCCACCCATCTCTGAATCTAGAGGTCCCCTCGGTGAGTGGTGAGCGGGCTTCTCAGTGGGAGAGGCGCTGCCCTGCTCCACGGGGCGAGGGGTTGGACCGGCAAGGGTTCCCAGGCAGCCCCAGGTGGACACATGGACAAGGCCAGGGCAGAGTGGTCCATGATCCCAGAAAGTGGGACCAGATTCCAAACCCAGAAGAGCAATGAGAACAGGGTGATGAACAGGTCCCTGTTTTGAACCATTCTGCCCAGCTGACTTGCAGAGCATGGGGAGGGGGGTGTGGGGGGTGGTGGTGGTGGGGAGGAGAGTAGGATACGAGAGACAACGAGACAGTAAGAGAAAAGGAAATATGAAGGTCAGGGACGTGGTTAAGAACTTGATCTGTGTAGTTCTTGCCTCTCTCCATCCATCCATCCATCCATCCTTCCATCCTTCCATCCCTCCCTTCATCCCTTCCTCCCTCCCTCCCTCCCTCCCTTCTCTCTCTCTCAATCCCTCTCTCTCTGCACATACATCACCAAATATTTATGGAACACATTCCAGGTTGTGCTAGGCACTGGGGATATGGCAGAGAATATAGACTCAACAGGTACCTGCTCTCAAAAACCTGATAAAATTCTGGAGTGAAGATAAAATAATCAGCTAAATAATTAAAAACCATGTAGTGATAAGGGCTTCAATGAGAAAGAAACAGGAGAATTTGGTGGAGACTGAGAAACTGCCTGATTTTTCAAATTAATTCTTTAATAGCTAATGCAAATACACGATTCAGACTTTTAAATATACATTTAATTTCTATTATCATCAAGACCATTCGTGAATATAGTTTGAACATCCAAATAATGCAGGGAGGTGGGGGAGAAGAGGTGCTCGTACCTACAGAGCTTGCTTCAGATTATCAAGGCAATTCTACATGTTATTTTGCTTCTCGCAGCAACCTGGCGAAGTAGGAATGTCTAGCCCCATTTCCCAGATGAGGAAACTGAGGCTCAGGTTACATAGATTTCATAAAGTCATATTCTTAGGAAATACTGGGGCTGAGTCCCTCAGGCCTTGGCTTTGTCTGTGGCTTACTTGGGCCCACTGTGGACCCAAAGAACGATCCCCAAGGAAATCCCCTTGGAGGGGCACAGAGATTTAGTTACAAGGATGTTCACTGCAATGTTATTTATGATATCGATGGAAAGGAACCCAAACTTCCACCAATAGGGAATTGGTTAGGTAAACAGAGATGCACGGGAATACTACGTATAATCTTGTAATCTCTCTCTTTCTCTCTCTTTTTGTAAATTTTTTTAATGTTTATTTATTTTTGAGAGAGAGGGACAGAGCACGAATGGGGGAGGGGCAGAGAGAGAGAGGGGGAGACACAGAATCCGAAGCAGGCTCCAGGCTCTGAGCTGTCAGCACAGAGCCCGACGCGGGGCTCGAACTCATCAACCTTGAGATCATGACCTGAGCCGAAGTCGGACGCTTAACCGACTGAGCCACCCAGGCGCCCCATCTTTTTATATATATATCTTGAAGGCAACACAAATCTTCATTAGAGCTTCTCAGAGAACATCAAAGAGGACTCGATTTTGTAATCCTTAGCAACCCTTCAAAAAGTCCTCTTTCCCCATTTTTATTTTCTTGCATCTTCACGTTTTCCTGATACTTCTGAACCACTCCGTTTCCACTGACACTCAGTTGCCTGAGGGCCTTGCTCCTCCTCCTCCTCCTCCTCCTCCTCCTCCTCCTCCCCATTTCCTTGTATCTTTATCCTTTTTCTCTCACAAGAATGAGAATCCCTTGTCCTTACTTATCTGGTTCTTTTTATACACAATTTTGCTCTGTAAAAACTCAAGAATCCAGATGGTTAACACAGAAGTATTTCTACTAGTGTGGGGGAGAAAGACGGAATGTTAAGCAGGCAACCACGGGATTATCTTCAGCCGGTGGAAGAGGATAAAAGATGTAAACAATCAAACATGAAGATATTTTTCATCTATCACGCTTAAATTTTAAAAGCTTTGTTATTTTGTGGGGTGACCGGGTGGCTCAGTGGGTTAGGCTCAGGTCACGATCTCGTGGTTTGTGAGTCCGAGCCCCCATGTCAGGCTCTGTGCTGACAGCTCAGAGCCTGGAGCCCGCTTCGGATTCTGTGTCTCCCTCCTCTCTCTCTCTCTCTCTCTCTGTCCCTCCCCCACTCACGCTCTGTCTCTCTCCCTCAAAAAAATAAACATAAAAAAAAAAACCCTCTGCGTGGAAGAGTGTCAGGAATCCTCACCAACTGTGAAGGTCCTCTGGGTGGATATTTGAGAACTAGGGAATAATTCTGGAAAAATCCAAAGGCAATTTCCTAACCATAGCCACCGGCTTCCGGAGAGGCAGAAAGAAACATGCCCCAGGATGCTGCTCCCTCCTCTGCAGAATGGGAGCTGAAGCCAATGTCTGGGTTTCGGCCTCCAGATGAAGGGAAATAAATCATTTTTCTTTGGCACCTGCATCAGGAGGGAGGGGCTTCACAATCTCTCTCTATTCAGAGTCACTTTAACACAGTGTTGACAGTCCTAGATAGAAAGAAGTGACCAAAGGCAGACAGACTTGGCAAGCTCCCAGAAAGGTGGGGTTTGTATTTCTTTTTTTTTTTTTATTTTTTTTTAACGTTTATTTATTTTTGAGACAGAGAGAGACAGAGCATGAACGGGGGAGGGGCAGAGAGAGAGGGAGACACAGAACCGGAAGCAGGCTCCAGGCTCTAAGCCATCAGCCCAGAGCCCGACACGGGGCTCGAACTCACGGACCGTGAGATCGTGACCTGAGCCGAAGTCGGAGGCTCAACCGACTGAGCCACCCAGGCGCCCCGGGGTTTGTATTTCAAGCAGCCACCGGAAAAGGGGTGTTCACTGGAGTGTGAACTTTTTAGATGTGCTCCTGCTCGAAGCTTCCGGGCTTTCTTCTCCTTGTAGTCCAAACTGCTCTTTCTGGGGCAGTGGGGGGTAGACTTCATGTGGCTCGGTTGGGCCGACCCCACTCTGGTCCCCCCCCAACAATGGACGTGTAGCCACGTGTAGTTGATTAGAGTATCTCCTTCTGGCCACAGGGATTTGTTCGATGGTGAGTTCGTGAACCAGGCTGGCCAAGCAGAGCCCTTCCTAGGAGCTTTCTACCGGAGCTCTTGGGAAAGACGGTTTTCCCGCTGAGACAGGTGGCCAGAACAGTATGAATCCGGGGCTCCCAACAGTTGTTCCTCATCACATCACGAGAGCCAAACAGAGAAGAGAGATGAAGAGGCCGAGTTCCCTGACAGAGTCCAGTTTGAACTCCCAGACCCAGCTATGTCTGAATCCCAAAGTCCATCCGGAAGCCCCAGTTTCATTAGCCAATATATTTCAGTTTTTGTTGAAGTTATTTTGGGTTGGCTCTCCATCACTTGCAACTCAAAAGAATCCTCGCTGATTACAGGCCCAGTATGCAAGAGGTTACAGCATTTTCTGTGGTCTCTCTGCTCCATAATCTCTTGGCAAGAATGCGATTCGATTCGATTCGATTTCATTCCATTCAATCCCATTTGATTCCATTGCCTCTATTCAGTTAGATTCAGTCCAACTCAATTCATCCAACTTGGTTGTTTTTCTTTCTTTCTTCCTTTCTTTTCTTAGGTTTAATTTTTTTAAGTAATCTCCACCCAACGTGGGGCTCAAACCCACAACCCCGAGGTCAAGAATCACACACTCCACTGACTGAGCCAGCCAGGTACCCCTCACCCAACTTGCTTTAAGCACCTACTATATGTACTAGACATTTTACTGGGTTATGGGGATTCATAAACGAACAAGTCCCCATCTTTACTCTTAAGGACTTGAAAGTGACTTATAAACAGTCAATGTGAAAGATGCCTGGCTGGCTCAGTCAGAAGAACATTCAACTCTGGACCTCAGGTTTGTAAGTTCAATCCCCATGTTGGGTGTAGAAATTACTTTTAAAAATCCTTAAAACAATCAATGTGATCAGTATGCTTATGTTTCAAGCACAGTGGAACCAGAGGGAAACACTGACTCTTAGAATTCTGATTTCATTTTTTAATTTATTATTTATTTTTTACTATGATGGAAGCCAATGCAGTTTAGTCCCCAAGAACAAGGACTTTACTGGACAGACTCATTCTCTACTGTTTGAGAGCGAGGTGACTTTCAGTTAAGAGGCTTCACCTCTCTGAGCCTTACTTTCCTCATCTGCAAAATAGGGATGATAATAGCATCTATGAAGTTCGGTTGTGAAACATCAATGGAAGAGTGAGCAGGTCAAGCATCAAGCACGTAACAAGTTCTCAGTAAACGATCATTGCCTCCATCCTTTCCTCTGACTGTGGGGAGTGCTGGGTGGGTGGGGGTGGCATAGAGCGGGGGGGGGGGGGCGGGGAGACATCAGCAACGAAATTCTCTCTACCCTCCCCGTAGACACCAAAGCCCTAGGATCTTGCATACTTTCTGGCACATAAAAGGTACTTACAACAAATTTCATACATGTGTGTTGAGTGAAAAGTTAAGAATTGTTGGTGGACTAGCAGGTTGAAGAGCACGGGGAGGTCCAAGCCCTCAGCAGGGAGCTCAGTGTTAATGCCAAAATGTCTCTGGGCGGGGGCGGGGGCGTAGGGGTGCAGTTTTCCTGGCACCATGGGCTGGGTGCTCGACTTGAAGCTGCACGATGGGCAAAGTCCTGTACCTCAGATTCAGAAAATGTTCACTTCTATCCACAGATGGAGACGGGTGACGGAGATGATATCGGAGGGTGAGGTATTTAAATCCACTGAGCAGGGCCATTCTGTCCTCCTCCAGAGCTGAGAGACCCTCTAGTCACTCAGCCTCCTCTTTGGGACAAGTGACAAGGAGCTGAAGGGACGCTCAGAGGTCAGTAACCCAATGCAATGACTTCATTTTCCGGAAGTAGAAACCAAAGCCCAGAGAGACTTGTCCAGGGTGACCATCAGGCGAATGACAGATCCGGGCAGGGACACTCATGCGTGCACATTCTACCCTACCCCCACCCTCGTAGATTCTCACGAAGTCTGAGCCAGAGGAAGAGAGAGGATGGGGAGGCAGCAGGGAGGGGGACAGTTTGAGTGTCTCGCGTGCTCTAGTAAGGCTTTTCCTTTATACCCCATGAGGCTTTCCTTGCCCCACCTCCATTGGCCTCCTCTTCTCAAGGGGTAACCCCTGTCTCACCTCTGAACCGTCTATGGGCCATCGTTAATTTCCTGCCTCTTTCTCCAACACCTCTCGGAACCGGTCCTGCCTCCTCCAATCCAGCCCCTATAAGAAGGGACAAAACATGGAGTTTGCACGGGGGCCAGACGCACAGCAGATGAAAGGGCCAGGCAGGCACCATTCCCTACGGTTTTGCAAAACCAGAGGGTCCAGGCCCATCTAAAAGCAGCAGCCGCTCAGCTCACACGGATGCCACAGGAGAAAAGGTGAGCCTTGGTGTGGCCAGGTCAGGCATTTTCCAGGAGAAGCCAGAAATGGAGATTGTTTTAAAGTTTGTTTATTTATTTATTTTGAGAGAGAGAGAGAGAGAGAACGCGTGCACGCGCACACACGTAGGGGAGGGGCAGAGAGGAGAGACAGGATCCCAAGCAGGCTCCGCACCATCAGCGCAGAGCCCGATGCGGGGCTCGAACTCACAACCGTGAGATCATGACCTGAGCTGAGATCAAGAGTCGGATGCTCAACTGACTTTGCCACCCAGGTGCCCCCAGAAATGGAGATTTATTTTTGTGTACCTTTTTTTTTGTCTAGACAAACACATCTGCTAGGGAAGTCGACCCTCAGTTTACAATTTGTAGGGATATGGCCTCCTGTCCACCCAGGCCTCGGAGTGTGCAGATCAGGCCCACGGACGGAATGGGGAGAAACGGAGCCAATCGGGGGCCTTGGCATGAAGTCAGCAGCTGAGAGAAAGAGGCCTCGGCAAAGTTGCTGAGTTTCTGGAATCCCAGGCACTCCGTGGTGAGATTTTTTTTTCTGCTGCACATAACAAACCTTCTGCCAGGCTCCTGGATGCTGACAGCCCCAGATGTGGAATTTACTTTGAAATGCAAATCACAGGGAAAAAGTGATATTGATGTTGCCGACTAATTAAGGGCTGGCCTGCTTTAAACTTTGGAGGGCTCCTGCCTGCCTCCGGCCTTGGAGGGAGCCTGGGAGGACGCTGTTTTTATTAAATCGAAGAGGTGAATCAACTGGATGGGGAGGCGGAGCGCGGACTCACAGTGGCACAGAGACTCGTGAGTTCTTCACAACTCATTTACGGAGACGGCAGGGACACGGGTCTCGGAACATTAGCCCCAGAGCCATCTCGCTTCCAGGGTCACTGATCGTGGAGAGGGGATGGAGTAATGGGGCGGGCGACAGGGCCTGGTTTTATTGGAACTGAAAGCCGCACAAGGCGGCTGATTGGAGTGGTCAGCTGTGATTTACGGGAGGCCTCATTTGCAGATTCTCTCCGCGCGCGCGGGGACTGAGTTACACTTGGAGACCTTCCAGAATTAGCAGTTGCCAAGACAGGGGCATTCACAGCCTCTCAAGGCCAGCGCCCTGGGGGCAGGAAAACGGGGGGCCCAGGGCTACCTCTCCACTGCCCTGTGCGAACTTAACTTAGCCGGCTCTGGATCTCTAATGACAGCTGACGCTTTCTGTAGGCTGGGAAGATGGTGCCCTCATTTTTTTCATTTTTACAGAGTTGGAGAGGGTCATGCAGCAAGCGAGTTACAGAGCTGGAGTTCAGGTATACATATATTCTGACCCTAGGGTTCAAGGTCTTAGCCCCTCGACTCTGTAACCCCTTCTTCTCCACCCAGTGCTTGGCACATGAGAGACGTTGGGTATGTTCATTCAATCACTCACTCATTGACGCATTCATTCATTCACTGGCTCGGACTCGATGCTTCCATATATTATCTTATTTGAGCCCACGAGAACCCACCCGGGAAACATCATTCCCCTTTCACAGATGGGGATGTGGAGGTTGCAGCCTGTTAACTGACCTGCTGCAACTCGGAGCCGGAAGCACTGGCGGGGCAGGGCTCACCCCTCAGACTTCTGACCTTGATCCTAGTATCTCTACTACTCCAGAGCTTGGCACTTAAATCGTACTTCCTTGAGGGCAGGCAAGGGACGCGATCCTCCGTTCTCATTCCTCAGGGTCCCTCGTGCAAAGCTGAGCGGACTCATCCACTCGTTCATGCGCCACGTGTGTGAATGGAATGTCTCTGTGGCTATGGGGGCATCTGGGGTCCCGGTAGACGTGGTCCTGTCTTTGGGAGCCTATGTCCTGGCGGGATCACGGGCAGGGAAATAGGCAATAACCATAGCAAGGGATAGAGGTGGGAGGGGGCTCTGAGAACTGGAGAAGGGGCTTTTAAATTAGCGTGTATGATTGTCACACCCAAAGAGGGCTGAATCAGACCAACGGGAATCTGGGGGTAGGGGGCCTGAGAGTCAGAGAAATCTCCCTGGTGTGTTACTTAGAGGCACAGCCTTCAGATCCAGACAAGCTTGAGTTGGGATCCTATCTACTTGATTTAATAGCCCTGGGTGCTCAGGGTAGCTCCCTCACCCCAATGAGCTGGTTTCCTCTGAAGAACGGGCTTCAAAACACCTGTCTCCTGGGACTAAATGCGAAAAGGCAGATGACACGCTAAAGATGGAGGCCGGCGTGCCAGAAGAACGAGAGAACCATAGCTATCGTCATTGTCATTGTCACCACCCTGGCTATCGAGAGACCCCAAAGGCTGCCAGCCCACATGTGTGGGCCTCCACCCCTCTTTCTTCCTTCTCCCCACTTTCTTCCCTCCACTGCTGAGCACCAGCTGAGCCTGTCTGGTGCCAGGTTGGGTCCAACGGGGGCCAAAGAGTCAGCCGCGACTCTGGGTCTCGGCAGCCTTCCGTTAGATTGTGCCTTAATGATTTCTGCGCCCAGTGCAAAGTCAGGCTGGGATGATACGTGCTGCTTAAAGACATGTCTGAAACAGATGACACATAGTTTTTAAAAACTGCAAAGAGGGTGGGGGGGGAGCGTGCCCGGGTGGCTCAGTCGGTTGAGTGTCCGACTCCGGCTCGGGTCATGATCTCACGGTTTGTGAGTTCGAGCCCGGCGTCGGGCTCTGTGCTGACAGTGGGGAGACTGCTTGGGATTCTCTCTCTCTCTCCTTCTCTCTCTGCCGATCTCGCTCCCTCAAAAAGAAACAAATAAACATTTTTTTTTTAAACCGCAAAAGGGGTCCCTGACCGTACGGTAAAGTGGGTGGATCAGACTCTACAACACAGCAGATGTGTGCCTATTAGCAGACCTGAATGAACCACGCTCCCAATATTTCCGCCCTTGTGTGGTCCTCTCCCGTAGAACCTGGCTGGCCCCGAGGCTCCTTTAACCAACAGATGCTGAGCCATTTCCAGGTGTTAAGTCTTAACTAAAAGAGAGTTGCCGAATTCTGGCTAGAGACCGCTGCCTAAAGATCTTCCAGGGGCCTGGTGGTTCTCGGTTAAGTCCGGACGGATTAGCAGGTGTTAGGTGTTGGAGACCAATTATCACCAAAGAGACTCTTCCGACTTGACCGCATCAGGAGGATGAAAGGGAATTAATTGAAAAGGGAACGATTTTCTCATTACCCTTTCAGCCCCAAAAGGGAGTGGCTTTTTCTCAGTGTTATTTCGCCACCCTGCTCCCAAGCCACCTGCATGTGAGCTCTGCGCCCTGAGAAATGCGGGCCCAGGTATCTCGTGGTTTCCTGTAGATTCTGTCCACTCCCGGGGTGTGGCATCCCTTCAGTAGTGGGTCCCTCACATGTTCCTGGCTTCCAGGGCCCTGAGAAGGACACACAGTCTGTACATCATCTGAGCTCTCCATCTGGAATCCCAGGCCCTCCCTGGGACTCGTGGTCAGGTGGTAGAGAACAGTATTTATGGCTCAGCGGCCAGATGGGGCTGGAACGTCCTGTAGCAGAACGTAGTGATGAGTGAAAAGTCAATGGTTCTCAGGCCAGAATCAGTCAAGTGCGGGAGAATTGTAGTTTTTGCTGGTATCTCAGAAGGGATATTTCAGTTTTGTGCTAATCACCTCGGTTTCCTGTTAATGCACCCCCTGGCTCCTGCAGGCAGGGAGAGGGTTGCCTTAGGGAGGGGGTGCGCTCGGGACTCTTTCAAACCGGGGACATAACCAACCACAGCCATTGGCAAAGGACATAGGGGTGTTGGTCTGTGTGGCCGCCTCCTTCCTCACCACCAATTCCTGACCATTTTTTCTTGAAATTACATACAGGGCATTAATAACGATGCTGATTGTTCCCTGTCTTCCCGCTGTTTGGGCCGGAGGCCTTTTTAGATCTCAGCGGTCGGAAAGATGTTAACTCCAAATGGAAATCTAATCACAAATCATGGAAAGATTGACTTTCCAGGGCCTTTGGGGCTGTGTTAGGGGTCTGGCTCGGGCATAAGTGTGTCTGCTTCCAGCTCGAATTCCCTGACATCCCCTCCCCTTGGTCATGCTTTGGATTGATCTGTAACTTATTTTCTTGCAAACAAAATAATTTCCTATAGATGTGGATTTTAATTTGATCGACAAGGAGGCACGGGGCTTGAGCCTAGACTGGGACCCCTGCCATCACTCTGGGAGAGAACTCACCCAAAGGGAAGAGAGGGCCTGGCATGATGACACCGTGCCAATGGCAGAGCCTGAGATGTCACAGGACCGTGGGGAGTCCAAGTGGAAAGATCATGGTATTACGATCGATGCTCAAACGCATCCCCAACCCAGGCCAGCGCCTATATCCTATGTCACAGGGTGGAGCAAGGAAGCAGCTTCTGGAAGCTTGAGAGCCAAGCAGCAGCACTGAGATCCCTCTGATATGGTGGACCACGAGGGAGAGAGAGCCACTGATGCCCTGCTCTTCATCCTGGATTAATGGGTAGCAATCAGCAGGGGAATTTCAGCTCATTAGAATGTGCCCTGGTGGGGGGTGGGGCTTCTGGGTGGCTCAGCCAATTAAGCACCTGACTCTTGGTTTCAGCTCGGGTCACGATCTCACGGTTCATGAGTTCAAGCCCCATATCGTGCTTCGTGCTGACAGCGAGGAGCCTGCTTGGGATTCTCTCCCTCCCTTTCTCTCTCTGCCCCTACCCTGCTCACACATACTCTCTCTCTCTCTCTCTCAAAATAAATAAACTTAAGAAAAAAAAATTTTTTTTAAATAAACAGAATGTGCTCCTGGTAGGGCAGTAGAAGAAATGGCAGTGCCCAGGAAAGACTGAGAAATAAATAATCCCTGGTCCCTGCTATGCCCTGTGGAGAAAATAGGGTAAGTGCTATGCCTGGAGGGAAACTTTGGGACCCACGAATATCCCCACACGGTCACTCTGGATGTGTCCATTCGCACATCTCCTTGGTGGCGAGCCTGGCCCTCAACCTCTGTTTCTGGCAGAAGGGCACGGTTCTGAAAAGCACACACTCTTTGATTTCCCGCTGGAGAGGCCTCAGCAGATTCTGGGAGGCTGATGTCAAGTTCTGAGAAGAAGGGCATGAATCATGGCTTTCCAGGGAGGTTAAAAATCCAGACCCTGGGCAGTTGCCAAAGATCACAGAGAGCGGGGTCAGGTTCTGAGTGTCTTGTAAAGCTGGATTCTTTCCTTAATGCGACAAGTCTGAGTCCTGTAGGATGAATACCAAAAGCTCAGTGAGCCAGCCGGTTGTGTAAACATAGGCTGTGTGGCTGGATGATCATGTTCTCAGTCTGGGTCAGGAGAGAAGGTCCACTCACCCCACTTTTCCTTCAGCCTTTGTGCCAGAAAGCCAGGTGGCCTTGGCTCTCTCTAATGTGAGAAGGTTCTAGAAGTTCTGTTGGGGGGGGGGGTCTACGCTTTGTGGATGAAGGGGTGCTTAAGAAAGACTGTCAGAGTCACAAAATTGTCCCAGAGAGCGTAACTGAGAAAGAGATGAATTTTACCTTTGTATTTTACTTCATTGGTTCTAAGTGGCACATTTTCTCCCACATTTTAACATGTCTGAAATCAGGATGTCTCTTCCCATCGAATGACGTGAAAATGTTGTATCGTAGGGTGACGGGCACCATTTTCTCCTTTCTAGCGGCTCGTGAAATAACCCGCGTCTTACAACCAATGGCATTGCAGATTTGGCGAAATATGATCTTTTTTTTTTTTTTTTTGGCAGCTCATATTTGTATGGATTTATTCTGTGCTAACTCCTCTGATTAGCACTTTACATGGATGAGCTCCGTAAGACTCTGTGAAGTGATCCTCATTTTGGAGATGAGTAAACCAAGGTCAGGAAGGTGAAGTCACTTGCCTAAGGCCACGCAGCGATGGAAAGGTCCCCACCTTTTTCTTTGTTCTCATGTCTGAATTCATCTCTCATCTATCCTCTCTGAACTTTCAGTGTGTTGATAAATTAGATCAGGGTTTCCTTTGAAGACCTTACTATCTATCTATAATAAATTTATCTATTTATCTATATCTACTATCTATCTATAATAAATTTATCTATCTCTCTCTCTATCTATCCATCTATCATCTGTCATGTAGCTTCCTCTCTCTCTTCCCCACCCCCTCTTTTCTCACCTTCCCTCCCCTCCCCTTCCTTCCTCCCCTTCTCTCTCCTTCTACACATGTATGTTCAGACGTTCTTGAGTACCCGGTCCCCAAATCTTTCCCTTAATCTATACCACTCCTGAGCAATCAGCTTCCTTCACTCAGTCCGGATGTATTTATTGGGTATCCACTATTACGAAGGCTCTGGGGAAACTATTCTGTCCAAATGAGAGATGAACAAATCTGTCTCCTGATCTCATACGATTTACGATATCATCTTATGTAAAACTTTTGCGTTTTGGCAGGCCAGTTAAAACTCCATTTTAAAGGTACTAGGAAAATCTATCCATCAAAAAGTGCGGGATTACACCCTGCTACTTTCGTAGAGTGCCCTGCCTGATCCTCACAAAGATTAAAAACCCGGCTGGGACTAGCAGAAGCTGGACAAACTCTCATTTCGCAACCGGAGAAAGTCTTCTGCCTGGCAAATGGTGGGGATTTAAATGCCCTTTGGGGCAAGCCGGCCTCCCCTGTTCTGGAAACACCACCTGAACAGGCCCGCCAGCTACACGAGAGCAACCCAATTGGATGTCAATTGTTACAGGGAAACCTGTGAATCAGCTGTTATCCTGAACACAGATGGTCAAGCTAAGCTCCTTCTCCTTCTCTGGAGACTTTGTTTCATTTAGGGTGAGTAGGGGGTTTAGCCAGCTCCTACAGGAGGCCTGAATGCCACTGCACACCTTCAGGGATTGCCGTCTGCTTCTGATGAGTGTTGCTGATCGTGAGCTGGGGCAGAGGTCGCAGTGGTGTAGGAAGGATAACTTCCGGCTTCCAAAAGAACCTGGTCCAGCTCAGGGGAAATCCAACCTAGACTGTGTAGTTGAGGTCATGTAGGTGGTGTTGTCAAAAATAACATAAATACAAGAGTTTACAAAACATGCCAAAATTGAGTCTATTGACCTGTCATGCAGAAGAACACCAGTGAGGGGGCGTCTCGGTGGCTCAGGGGGTTAAGCGTCGGACTCTTGGTTTCAGCTTAGGTCATGATCCCCCAGTTTCATGAGTTCGAGCCCCGTGTCGGGCTCTGTGCTGGCATTGCAGAGCCTGCTTGGGGTTCTCTCTTCTCCCTCTCTCTCTCTGCCCCTCCACCACTCACGCTGTCTCTGTCTCTCTCTAAATAAATAAACTGAAACAGAAACGCCAGTGAGAAATTTCCCTGAGCAGATTACGCACGGAGGGGATGGAGTCAGAAGCGTTTAGTGTTAGGGAGGGATTTTCGTGGGAATGTGCTACTTACTCATGGATTGGAAGCTAGCCTTGTGGACGGGGAGAACGGGTTCCTTGGTCCGTACACAGATCTGGTGGTCAGGAAAGTCTTCAGTCACTTCTAGCAAGGGCTGGTGCTCAGGGTCACTAGAGCTTGTGGTCCCGGATCAGCTGCGGCTGGTTACAACTCTTTGCGATGAGACAGGACAATCAGTTTGGGTATCTAATGTCAGTTTAGGCAAGTGCTGATGTAAGCGGAAATTCTTCTTTCTTACAGTACTCCCGAAGACTGAATCACTCAGACTTTGGGAAAGGGACTGATGCGGCGTGATTTTACTCTGATGCCACCGCCTTGTGTTGGGGCCAAAGAACCTGGCCTCCCCGCGCCTCCCCGCCCCCCGTTGGTACCCAGTGGGGCTTCTCACAGTGGGACAATTCGGAGGCCGAACTTATAAATGACAATGATCAGAGCGTCTACAAAAAACGGGACTCTGGCGGCGCCTGGGTGGCTCAGTCGGTTAAGCGTCCAACTTCGGCTCAGGTCATGATATCAGGCTTGTGAGTTCGAGCCCCGCGTTGGGCTCCGTGCTGACAGCTCAGAGCCTGGAGCCTGTGTCAGATTCTGTGTCTCCCTCTCTCTCTCTCTGACCCTCCCCCGTTCATGCTCTGTCTCTCTCTGTCTCAAAAGTAAATAAACGTTAAAAAAAAAACCAAAAAACAAAAAACAAAAACGGGACTCTGATTCACAATCTCTGCAGTCACCAGCCGGGGATACAAACTCTGCCACAGTTAGCCTCACGTGGTAAGGACTTCATCAAGAACTGCCAGCTTAAAAAAAAAAACAAAAACGAACGTCCAGCTTCCCTAACTTTGCCCCTACTTGCAAAGGAGGACCAACCAGAGGGGGAAAGCAAACAAACAAACCTCCCTAACCGATCACTTAGAAAACTCCCTTCCAGCTAGCCTGCCTCCAGCTTCCTGTGCCAACAGCCTCCACTCTGGGGGTGGGGGTTGAGGAAGGGGTAGACCTGAGCCCATCCCTTGTTTCCCCTATAAAGCTTTCCCACTCCTCTGCCTGCCTTTGAGTTTCTGCCGGCGGCAAGTGATGGCGGCCGACTCCTTTGTTTTATCGCCAACTCTGAATAAATAGCTTTTGCTTATTTTTATTTGGGTGGTCTTCATTTATTTCCACAATTCCCACTGTCAAATTGCAGACAGGAAAGGCGGCCAGTGGAGCTGGCGGTTTTTGACAAGCGGAGCCCCATCCAGGGGTGCAGGCAAGCTCTGAGGCACCCCCTGGTGGGCGGGATCAGTGGCCTCTGGTTCCCGGAGGCAGGACAGCAGGTGGGTGAGGGGCAGCCGGTGAAGGCCCAGAAGGTGGGCTGGCAGCCTTGTGGGGGGAGGGGAGGGCTCTGAGAGAAGCCACCTCTACAGCAGAGATAAACTGCATCCTTGGTTGTCAAGCAACTTCTTGGCAAACTTGGTGGTCTTGTCTTGGCTACCCCATGGGAGTTAAAGAAAGGGTTTGTTCCCAGATGGGGACAGATCAGCCAAGCGCAAGGTAGAGGTCACAGTGGGAATTGCAAAGGACCAGAATGCCGGGAGGCATCAGGGCAGCCGCAAAGCCCCAGATCACCTCCCAGGGTACCACGGGCTCCCCTTAGAGCAGTCGTGAAGGAGGAGCACCCCATGTCCTTTTGCAACGAAGGCTGTGTTTCCTCTTTCATGACAGGCACCAGCTACGGTGTGGTCGCCCTGGAGAAACCTCAGAGATGTTTGGGGGAAGGAAAAGCTCTTGAAAAGACTATGATTCTTGCCACCCGTACATTTTAGAATCATAAAAGGGGGCAACGTCAATAGCCACCCCGAGGAGATGGTTAAATCAGCTAAGTTATAACCATCCAACGGACTATCCCGCGGTGGTGAAAAGTAATAGCAGTCTGTTCGAAAAAGAGAGGAGAGGGCTGTCATTACACATCGAACAGAAAAAGAGTGGGCCCAACAGTTTGCACAATATGACGCCATTTTCATGATGAACAATGGCCACATGGATAGAAGTTGTTCTGTTTTGTTTTAATGTTTATTTATTTTGAGAGAGAGAGAGAGAGATGGAAACCAATTTGACAATAAACTTCATATATTGAAAAAAAACACTAAAATATAACAAAAGAAAAAAAGAGAGAGAGAGAGAGAAATGAAAGGACAGAGAGAGGGAGAGAGAGAATCAAGCAGGCTCTACACTGACAACGGGGCTTGATCTCAGAAACCCTGATATCATGACCTGAGCCAAAATCAAGAGTCAGACGCTTAACTGACTGGGCCACCCAGGTGCCCCAAGCCCAGGAAATTGTTGACCAAAATGTTAAGAGTTACAATCTCTGTAGGAGGGCCTGGGTGACTTTCATTTCCTGTTTACTGGCATTTTCTGAAGTTGCACTAAGAAATGTAAATGCTAGGCTTACACTGGGAAAGGTGAATGTCATTTTGTATGCCGTTTTAACAATGGAGCTGCTTTGGCTCTGAACGTGGGACTCCACTCTTCTCCCAATGCTCCCACGTGCTCCTCCCTGGGGTCTGCCTGGCTGACAAAAATTCCAGGAAATAAACCCAAAATGCAGCTTAAGGAGATCTGTTCAGGCATAAGCAGGGAGGGGAGCCAAATTCTTCATCCAGTCCCTGAGCCACCCGTGTCCTTGGAAAAATAAAGCAGCAAAGCTTTCAGAAAGGACGGATTTGGGCTCTGGAGACAGAAAGTTGATCAGAGAAGCAGTGAAGCAGTGTGGGGTGGGGGGGCGTGGTGACACAGGCCAAGGGTGGGGGTGGGCTTTCCCTTCCCATCATCTCAAAGCCACACCCCAAATTATAGGATTCTTCTCTGCTACGAACAATCGATATTTTCTCCATTTTATGTACGGTGTGGATAAAGGCATTTGTACACAATTTGGCTATTTTAGTGGATCTATAATTTAAAACTGAAGTAAGAACAGTGTACTTGAACCTCCCCCTACTGAAATTCTGCAGACTTCAGGGTGAGGGACAGCTCTGTTTTCATGAACAAGCAGCAGAACAGCTGACAATGGCCAGCCCAGTACGTCTCAGGAAGCTGAGCTGCCCTGGCTTATACTAACACGGCCACTGTGAGTGCCCTGCCTCCGGCCAAGCACGGCTGAATTTCTTCCTGCCACTTCCAGAGATTACAAAAGGTGCTATGAGAGTATATAATAAAGGAAATCCAGTATAATTAATTTCTAGTTCTTATTTATTTATTTACATTGAGTCTTGGCCCCTACAAGAATGAAACATTTGGGGTAACGCATCTACTATTCCACCCATCCACCCTTCCACCCATCCATCCATCCATCCATCCATCCATCCATCCTTCCTTCCTACCCTCCTTCCTTCCACTCATCCACCCACCCACCAATCCACGCACCCATCCACTCACCTCTCCACCCATCCAAATATTTATGGAGAGTTACTATGTGTTCTCCAAAATGGTTGCTATCCCCAAGTAGCTCAAAATATAGAGGGAAAGAAAGACAAGTACATTGTTTCTTATCACAGAGCAGGATACTCTCATTCATTGCCTGGAGTTTAAATAGGTACAACCCCTTAACCGGGCAGTTTCGCAGCATTGTAACTGCAAATTCCCTTTGAGTCAGCAATTCCAATTTTAGAAAGTAACCTGCAGATGTAACCATCCATGGAGAAAATGACTCGTGTACTGAGTAATTCACTTTAGCATATTGGTAACAGCAAAAGTTTGGAAATTGCCCAAGTGACCAAAGTTAGGTGACTGATCAATAAATGACAGCATATCTACACAAGAATATCACGTTGTTCTTTATGTACTGATACGGAAAGATCACTACCATTTATTGTTAGGTTGATGAAGGATACAGAGAAGTGTGTGTATTATTTTACCACCTGTACTGAGACCATAACATATATGTATATAAGATTTGTCTGCAGGCTGTTCCAGGGCACACAGAGGCTTTTTCTGGAGGGTTAACACCTTGAAGTGTCCTTCAACCAATAACAGGTGGGCATTGATGGATGAATACCTCAGTTCCCTCCCCATCAGTTGAAACAACTGAGAGATGTGGATTCAGCCTCAGTTACCCACAGTGGCGACCTGCTCCTTCACTCACACTTGGATTTGCTCGCTTTTCTGTCTCATCCCCCCACTTTTTCACTCTGCTGCTGGGGATGATCTCCCAAATGAACTGCTTGCACCCAATATTGACCTTAAGGTCTGTTTTGGAGGAAACTCAAACTGAAACAATGTAATTGCTTGTATTTGGATTGAAAGAATCATTGGCAGCCTCTAGGGGAGGGGGACTGGGCAGGTGAGGGCAGGAGTTACAAACCGGATTTTCATCATAGAACCTTTGGTATCTTTTGCAGCCTGTGCTGTAGGAAGTAATACCCATTGGCCAACAATTTCCCAGTAACACCAATTGATAAACGATACAACTGGAGCAACACAAAGTGTTCTGGGAACACAAATGGGGCATGTAGGGAAACCCAAACTCAGCCAGTGAACATAGTCAACCGCGAGCTGTGGAAGCTGACTACAAAGGTTCAAATTCTGGCTCTACCCACCACTTGCAAGTTGCATGATAGGCCAAGCTGCTTGAACTCTTGGTGCCTCAGTTTCTTCATCCGTATAAATGGAGCTGATAACAATGGTACCTATTCCATGGGGTTGTTGTGAGGGATATTACACATTAATGTAAGTCTCTTAGTCTGTTCAGGCTTCTATAACAAAATGCCACAGACGGAGGGAGTGGCTTATAAACAGCAGAACTTTATTGCCCACAGTTCTGGACAATGGAAATCTGAGAATATGGGGCCAGCATGGTCAGGTGAGGGTCCTCTTCTGGGTCGCAGGCTTCTGGCTTTGTCCTCACATGGCGGAAGGAGTGAGGGAGCTCTCTGGAGTCTCTTTTATAAGAGCCCTAAGTCCCCACCTCCTAGCACCATCACCTTGAGGGTTAGGATTTCAACATATGAATTTGGGAGGACACAAACATTCAGACCATAGCACCATGTAGGGCAGTGGCAGAGCTCACTGGCAACCCTCCGTCTGTGTTAGCTGGTGTTAGGTTCAGCTGTGCAGTGTGATAATGAGGGAATCCAGGTTTTTCCAAGGGAAATTCTCAGATTAGGTATTCCTCACCCAGCAGCCTCCCAAATGTCTCCATTCTGTGCATTTGCTGCTTCCAAGAGGCGAGCACAAACTTCCCTTGGGAAATTTCCAGATGAGCTTGCACCAGCCTCAGATCCACATGATGGTCGGGCAGAGCCTCACAGAGGCATCAGGGACAGTAAAAGCCCCAAGAACCAACAGCAGCCCAGGCAAGTTGAGGGGACGAATCCGTGTTTGGGGCCTAGAACTGTACCAGGCAGCAGTTTTGACAAGAAGCTAAGGATGTGCAGTGTAGACAGAGAAGTGCCATTGGCTTTGGTTTACGTCGTCTTCCAGTTTTTATGTCTCTAATGGAATGAGCTTCCTTTCCTCCCTCTCACTTAAAGAGAACTGCACTCTGATAATTAAGCTCGAAGCGAGCCCACTGTGTCCACCATATCACATAAGTACATTTCCAGCTCTTGGTTCTGTTATTTAAAGGGGCACCCTTATTTATCGTACATGGTAATACATATCTTTGTTTTCTGGTGTCTCCTAGACCCTAAAGCAGAAAAAATGCTCTAATAAAAATTCGTATATTGCCTCTTTGAAGCCGAGAGGCCGTATTATTAAAGATGGCAGAATGGTTTGGGTTTGGGATGTTTTAATGAATGACTGCCTTATATTTCTTTTCTTGTGACACATATATGATTAGTAAATGTTGTCTGCTCACTGATTAACTTTGTTTATTTCCTAATTAGGTTTAGGATCAGCTGTCTAGCAGTTATAGAAATAATTGTTTGATTAATGTGTGGGAATTTACATTTTCATTACACTGCTGAATTAAGTTCTGTCCCAATTAGCTGCAACGCCCTATGCCGATCTGGGGCACTGGAATTACAATTTTCACCCATTAAGTAATAACTGTTATATTGATTGGTGATAATTGGGTGCAGATAGTAAATACACATTAGCAGAATTTAAATTATATACCAACTGGTTCTTTCGGTTTGCTTCCAGAGTAGCAAAGTTCTAGAGACGGCTACCTGGGGGTTTGGCTAGAGTAGGACCTCATACCCTTGTTGGTACTTCTTCTGCTCGGTGAAGTCCATGAAGTTCACAGAGGAGCAGTGGAAATCATCCATCTACTGGTATTGGATATCTGAGCTTACAAGTATCTCCTTAAATTTCTCCCTAAGCCTACCTAGCTCACCCAAGTACCTCCCTGTTTCTCTCTCAAGAACCCTCAATGGCTCCTCATTGCCTGCCATTGTCGATTTAAATGTGCTGGCCGGTGCCCAAGAATCTTCAAACTACAATTTTTTCCTATCCATCCATTTATGTTAGCTTTTCTGATGTGAATGCAGACCCACTCAGGGTATCTCAAGAAGCAAGCAGGGTTCACTGGAAGGACATGTGCGGAGTGGAGGCAGACCCAGGTAGTCCCGGGAGGTAGGTAACAGGGCATTTCTGCCTGTCTCAGTTTCTCTCTCCATCCAGCTGTCTTTTTGTCTCAGTCTGTCCATCTCTACCTTTGTTTCCATTGTTTCTCTGTCTCCCAACTCCTGATGCACGTTTACTAAAATCTTCTCTTTTCCCACCCTCTTCGTTTTTGCCCTCTCCTTCACAGCTGCAGCCTGCACATGGCTTTGGTTTGCTGTGGCCTTGACTCAACCCCAAGGACACCCATCACCAATTACCCCTGCCTCTCCCTTCCAATTCCTGAGGGAGGAATGTGGCCTTGGGACTTCACCACCTGCCGATCATTTGCCTTCCTCTATTGCCTTATTTGCCACAGACTTCTAAAAGCCGGGCTAAAATTTACACTACACAATAAAAAAAAAAAATCAATTGTTTGAATTTAATATTATGTATCATAAAGGGAATTTTTATTCAGTACCATAAACGGGAGCCAGCATTTTCCTGATACAGCCCAAAATAAAAGCGTAACAATTAAAGTTTTAAAAAATCACATGTGTAAAAAAGTAAAAACTAAAAATCCTATGTGCCCCAACTAGAACTGTTCTCCGTGCCCCCAGCGCGTCCACCCTTCCCCTTGGAAAGCACTGAACTAGCTCACCCTTTTGAAGCCACCGCGCATGTTGTTTGCCAGCAACTTGAGGATTGGTTGCTCCCAGGTCATGTGCCCACCGTTGGCCAATCAGCTGGGGCCAGGGTGAGGGCGTGGTCACGTGACAACAGACCCGCGCAGTGTGGCTGCTGGGCGCCCTCCGGGGAGCCTGTGGGCTGTGTGTGAAGTGATAACCTGGCCCGGGATGACTTCTCGCGGGGAGGGCATTCGTCCTGTTTCTCTGTCCTTTGAAGCCGAACAGAACAGGATGACCCCCAAGCGTCCAAGGGAAGCTAGACCTGAGGCCCTGGGAAGGAAGACGCCGCTCCGTTCGGCACCGTTCACAGACAGGTCCATCAAGAGCTGCATCTCGGCCCCAGAATTCAAGGTCAGCTCTGGTGGCCTCCGGAAAAGGAACTCCTCCCCTCCAAATTCCTGAAAGGTGGAACGACAGGCGGCCAGGCCATTATCTGCCTGCCAGCGAGGCCTTTATTCTCTGAGCCCAGAGGGAAAACGTCCGGGCTCTGCCGGGAGCGCCGGGCGCAGAGACGGGCCTCCGTTCCTGATTGCTGGTGATGCCCACGCTGTCACATCTGCAGGGGACCTGCGGGCTGCCCAGGCGGCGGAGATGGGGGTCAGGAGGACAGCTGCGGCCCCCGGAACTCTCTGTGCTGGCCCCACCGCAGCTCTCCTTGCACTGCGCGGAACCCACCCGGGTGCTGAGGGTCACGCGAGGGTGTTCCCTCCCACCCCTTGTTTCCCTTCCCTCAGCACAGCCCCCAAAGTAAAAAAAACCACAACCAAAAACCATGATGCTTTGTAAAGGGAGCAGAAAAGGCTGCATTCACCTGGACTGTCCACTCCGGAGAGGAGACCTGCAGCTATGACGTTGGCTGCCGTGTCGTTAGCACCGTCTGACACACAAAGTCCTCAGCTACAATCTGCAAACGGATGGCTGAGACAGAATGGGAACTGTGGCCAAACTGAGCGCGGCTTCTAGAATAAGTAGCCAAGGAGAGAGAGCGCATCCTTCCTTTTATTTATTTTATTGCAAAAAAAAAAAAAAAATTTTTTTTTACATTTCCATTCATTTTTGAGAGACCGGAGAGAGACAGAGTATGAGCAGGGGAAGGGCAGAGAGAGAGACAGAATACGAAGCAGGCTCCAGGCTGTGAGCTGTCAGCACAGAGCCTGAGGCAGGGCTCGAACCCACGAACTGCCAGATCATGACCTGAGCCAAAGCTGGACACTCCACGGACTGAGCCACTCAGGTGCCCTTTTATTTTATTTTATTTTATTTTATTTTATTTTGTTTTATTTTGTTTTATTTTGTTTTATTTTAAAGTTTATTTAATTTCAGAGTGCGAGAGCGGGGGGAGGGGCGGAGCGAGAGAATCCCAAGCAGGTTCCACACTGTCAGAGCAGAGTCTGTGGAAAGGCTCGAACCCAGGAACTGGGAGACCATGATCTGAGAGCCAAAATCAACAATCCAGGGCTCAACCGACTGAGCCACCCAGGCACTCCAGATCCTTCATTTTTAGTAAGGATATGACCAGAATAGAGGGAGTCCAAAATGGGACAGAGAGCCATACAGAGTGTCTTTTCTGATGGGATCAAAAATATTGGTTCCCCCCCACCCCCACCCCCACCCTTCCACCTCTGCAAGGAAACTGGAATCATTTTTAGTTCCGGCAGAACTCTTTCTTGGAGGCTCAGCCAAGAAACATACTGTGTAAGTAATGTAGTTTTCCAAGAGGAAGAAACTCCTGCCTTCCTGAGTGTAGCTCACAATGGTCCCTAGACCATACTCCCCAGAAAGACAGATGCTGGGTCCTGTCCGGTTGATGGGGCAGGTTTTGAAGTCAGGCTGCTTGGGATTGAATCCTGGCTCTGACATTAGCTGGCTGTGTGACCTTGGACCATGTGACTTAACCTTTATGATCCTCCATTTTCCCCAGCTGTGAAATGGGGATTATGATTATAACTACCTTGTAGAAATATGGTGATGAATAAATGAAATAATTCAGGTGAGACGTCTAGACCAGCCCCTAGCCCATGTAAGCGTTCAGTAGGTGGTAATGATTAAATTTCCACTTCCGGCCTGCCTGAGTTTCTGGATTTGATACTCATTCCTCTAAGAGCAGAGAAGTGATATATTGTAACTTTGTATTGCAAGGTCACTGTTTTACATGGGGGAGAGGGTTGGACGGGGAGCCTTGGAGGGGTAGGAAAGAATGTTGTACCCTGGCTTGACTCTTGTCCGGTGCAGGCGATGCTGGTGAATATGGGCCATAACTGAAGCTCAGTTTGGGATAAACAGAGCTGAATATATCATCCCTGTCCTCCCGGAGCACACAGTCTTCTAGAAGTTGAGATAGATACATGTGTGTAACCAAAATGGCACCCTTGTACGGTGCTAGCACACCAGGATGCCTTGTAATTTAAGGTTAAGGGGTTGTATAAGATGTATTAATGCATCCACCTTGCCAGAGGCATCCGAATCAGCCTTTTGGCATCTACGGCCATACCACCCTGAATGCGCCCTATCTCGTCTGATCTCGGAAGCTAAGCAGGGTCGGGCCTGGTTAGTACTTGGATGGGAGACCGAATCAGCCTTTTGGCTAATCCTTGGGTGGAGGATCACTTTCCAAGAGGAATAAAGATACTGTTACTCCTTTTCAGGGAAGGGAAATGGACTTTTGTGTTCTAATCACAGGACCTTTCCTGGGGTGTCACAGCTTGCGAAAGGCCTGGGTTCCTTTTCAACACTGTATTTCTGATACGCCATTAAATACTGCCACATAAAAATAATTTTGAGGATGACCTTAAAGATGAATGAGGCAGGATCCAGGACCACAGCAGGGGAGGAGCTTGGAGACTGGAGACTTGAAGGCTCGTGTTCCATTCCCGAGACTGTCACTCTAGTGGTCAGCGCCTGGGAGGGACAGCATTTGAGCCCTGTGGGGACCAGCCTGTTGGCTGGGGGTGGGCTCACCCAACCTGGATTTCCATCATGTCCAGGGAGCCAGCCCCTGCCTGGGTCTCCAGAACTTTCCTACTGACTGTCCCGGCACCAGGAAAGTAACATCAAGGCCCTTCCTGTGCTCTGTACCCCATTCATCCACCTTGTAAGAATGCTGCCCTAAAGACACTCACTAATCCTCAGAAGATCCCTAGATACTCCAGAAATGTGTGAGTGCCCTGGAGGGGAGATTCCATTTGGGACTGGACTGAGCACCTCAAAGTGGGAACAACGGGCAGGTGACACCCCTGTTGCAGGTGAAAGTTTACTTCAGAAAATCAAAGAAACACAGGCCAACATAGCCAAAAAGTCAGAAGCTAGAGCGTGGAGCAGGCAAAGCTGAATTCCAGTAGCTCTGCCGTGTCACCGAGGGTCCCACCTCTCTCTGCCTTCCAAGTGTTGGCTTAATCTGAACGCTGCCTTCCCCTGAGGTCAAAAGAGATCTCTCAGAGCCCTTCCTGGGGATATGGGTTTTTTTATTCATACAGAAGGCAGCTGGAGCTTAATCCCTGGGAAAGATGCTAGGAAGTGGGGGTAAAACGCCCACCAAAGAATGATTCCACAGAGAAACAAGAGAGCTGTCCGCTTCCCTCAGTTGGTCCAAGGCTGCTCCTTCAAGGTGTAATTCCCCAGCACTTCCTGAAGCAGGCAGAGCAGCCTTCTGGAGATCAGGAAAGCCCTCGGGCAGAGAGTTGCAGACAATGGCACCTCAAGCTGTCTGCAGCAAGCTGGATTGGAAGGGACTGGCCACATTCCCCAGAGGTAGCCTGGAGGCATCAGGAGAGTCCCTCTTCTGGGCAAGGAAGGCTGAAGAACATAAATTCATTCTGGTGGCAGTGGGGAGCCATCGAGGATGTTTTAAGTGAATGGATGGCAGAGGCAGAGATGCATTTCAAGACAGTTTCTCTAGAGGCCAAGTTGAATCTCAGAGTGTCCAATCAACCTCAATTCGTGTGGGAATCATGCCTGCTCCTTGCTGAGCAGTACTGTGATGGAGAGAGTGTGAGTCGCGAGCCGGAACGTAAGGATTTGGCAGGCAGTCGTGATGAGGGCTTGCTTGACTCGAGTCCCTGAGCGCCCACTGGAGCCACAGCTGACTGCAAAGTTACTCAGGATGCAGTCAAGTTCTCAGACACCTGGACTGTCCCAGACAGCCTGAGCCTGAGAGAACGGTCTGTCCAGGCTGTTGTCCCTGGGAACACACCTGCTGGGGGCCAACAAATGGAGCAGGCATGTAGGCGGCCCCCCGGTTGGTTGCAAGCCTCCAGGAGAAGACAGTCGAGGCTCATGGACCCAAATGTCTGTGTCCCATCAGGCATTGGAATGGGAAAAAAGTGTTTTCCGGTTTGGTCTAAATTGCATTTCTCCCCTCCTCCACTTCTCCCCGCGAAAGTATGTCTGAAAGGAAGACCAAAGGTTTCCAGCCAGCCGCCCTTCCTCTAAGGAACAAAGAGCATAGGACCTGAGGACAAGCCAACTAAGATGTGGTCCTTTATCTCCTGCCCAAAGTGAGGTGACCTAGGCCAATCATTTTGCCTTTCTGGCCTCTTCTGATCTCAAAAACAGTGCTGTGTAATAGAAATTATTTTATAAGCCACACATGTGAGCTATGTGTGTCACTTTCAATTTATCTCAGCTCCACATTAATAAAAAAAGCGAGAGGGGGGCCTGGCTGGTCTAGTCGGTGGAGCATGTGACTCTTGATCTTGGGGCTGTGAGTTTGAGCCCACGTTGCCTATAGAGATTAATTTATTTTACATTTATTTCTTTATTTTGAGAGAGAGAGAGAGAGAGCACAAACTGGGGAGGGGCAGAGAGAAAGAGAGACAGAATCCAAACAGACTCCACCCCATCCGCACAGAGCCCAGTGCAGGGCTCAAACTCACAAACCATGAGATCATGACCTAATCTGAGATCGAGAGTCAGATGCTTAACCAATTGTGCCACCCAGGCGCCCTGAATGTGGAGATTACTTTTTAAAAAATCTTTAAAAAAAAAATTTTTTTTTTTGAGACAGAGCATGAGCAGGGGAGGGACAGAGAGAGAGGGAGACACAGAATCCAAAGCAGGCTCCAGGCTCTGAGCCGTCAGCACAGAGCCCGACGTGGGGCTCGAACTCACGGACTGTGAGATCATGACCTGAGCTGAAGTCGGACCCCTAACTGACTGAGCCACCCAGGCGCCCCTAAAAAAATCTTTAAAAAAGAGAGACAAGAGCAAGAAATGTGAGATTGATTTTGATAATATGTTTTATGCAACCCAATGTATCAAAATTATTATAATTTTAATACATAATCAGCATAAAACATTATTAGTGTGATATTTTCCATTCTTCTTTTTCTACTGAGTCTTCAAAATCAGGTGTGCATTTTACATTTACAGCACCTCTCAGTTTGGACTGACCACACGTCAAGTGTCATTAGCCACTTGTGGCCAGTGGCCTTTGTATTGGGCAGGGTTGCTCAGAGTTGCTCAGATCTTGAATTTAGATGGTGGGGTTCTCAGATGGACTTTGCTTTTATTGCAGCAAGAGGGATGGAGGTTAAATACAGGAGAGAGCTTCGTGTGTGTATGTGCATGTGTGTGGGTGTATATGTGTGTCTATGTGTGTACCATGTGCGCACATGCATGTGTTGTGTGTGCATGTATGTGTGTATGTGTATGCGTGAAATGTGCGCATGTGCATACATGTGTACGTGTGTGTGCATGTCCGTATGTATGTATGCATACATGGGCACGTGTGTGTGTGCGTGTATCTGTGAGTGGGGGTGGGGCTAAAATGCAGATGCTGAGAGGGGATGTGGAGTCTTTATTCCACAGAGCTGCGTTCAAATCTTGGTTCTGCCACTTACTGGCTTAGAGTCTTTGGACAAGTCACTCAACTTTCTAAGCTGGAATTTCTTTGTGTGTCAGATACTTATGATGGTACCTTAGAGTAGTAATGCAGAGAAAAGAAGGTAATACCTGTAAAGCCGAGAGCCTAGTGTCTGGCACCTTTTAGGTTATTATTGAAGATAATGTTCCATTGAGGCAAAATCAAAACCAAATGACGTGCACTGGAGATAAACAAAATATCCCCTTTTTCCTTCTGTAGGACAATATTTTAGGTTCTTGGCTTTAGAACAAGGATGGAAAATTTGTGGTACTAGACTATTGCTCCCCCATCTTATGTCTTGACAGACATCACTAACGAATCACAGCTTCTCTCCATCTGAGCCCGGATGGAACCTCGGAAGCCTCAACACAGGCAGCCACTACCTGTCAGTGTGAATTGACATGAAACATACATGCTATCCCTGTCTTAAATCATTAGCATCATCTGATGGAAGACAGATATCAGAGGAACCTTTTCCTCTCTGGGCGTTTCTTTTGTCCCAGAGTCCGGGTGACCAAACTGCACGTGGTTTCCTGAATCCTGCAGTGGCTGGATCTTGGGAACCGGCAGTCTCTCTGGAATGCCTTCCAGGACCATGCGTCTGGGCTAAGATAGAACCCTGGCTATTTCACCCAGAGAGGCAGGTTCATTTAGAATTCCGAGGGCCCGATTTCTCTTGTGCCAAGTTGCCAGCAGGTAACAAATGACCAGCCGTGTCACCAACCGCCCTGCTTCCCCATCATCATTCTCACTCGCTCAGTACTGCCACCACCACCACCACCCCCCCCCCCCCCGTCACAGTCACAGGCTTCCCTCACCAAGATGAGAGAGTGAGAGCCAGCCGCGTTGACAGTCCCTCCCCGAGGAGACAAGGCAGCAGAACCAAGACCAGGTTTAAGGCAGATGCAAAGAAAACAGGTCCATCCGTCTTTGTTTCTTTTTTCATTCAACAAATATTTGCAGGGACCCAGGGCAGTTTCTTAGGACCTGAAGGGAAGGGGTTGTCAAGATGGGTTGAGCTTGATTTTTGCCCTCAGAGTCTATAGGACACAGTGGGGGGATGGGGAGGGGGCTATAGGAAGTCAGTCAATAACTGGAATACCTGATAAATGTAGTGAAACCCAAGGAGGTCACATCACGTCACCCCTGCTGGAAATCTTACAAAGGCTTCCGAGGCCTTTGAATAAAATTCGATGCCTTGACCTTGGCTCATAAAGCCTGATATATTAGGCCCCAGCTACTTCTTGGACCTCCGGACCCACTGCCCTGTCGTCCATTCTGTTCCAGTTAACAGTGGCCAGGAGGTCGCCAGCCACTCCTCCTGCCTGCAGTGTCCTCCCCTGACCTCTTTGTCGGCTCCTCCCTTTTATTCGAGTCCTCCCTATAGCCCCTTTCCCAACCAGGCCCCTCTGAGCCCACTGACAGCCTGGCCGGTGGCCTTTCCTCAGCTTCTGCCGCTTTGTTCTGGATCCACTGTCCTCAGGCACTTCTCCCCAGTTGCTCTTTTCTGTTGATTACTTCCTGTCTCTCCTCCAAATGGGAACCCCGGGAGGTCGGAGACTTTTCTTCTTTGTTCTCAACTGTGCTGTGTGCATCTGGGGCGCTGCCTGGTAGATGGTCAGTAAATAGTAGACACCTAGCAGACGGTCAGCAAATATTGGTTTATGTAGTGAAAGACTAATCTCCCGGCTGACATTTTTGAGCACCCACCAGGCACCGTGAAGAACATTCGACATGAATTATCTCATTGTCCTCATCACTACACGAAAAGGGAAGGGGTATTATCAGTCTCCATTGGCACAGTGAGGAAACTCTTCATGTGTGAGAAGTTGGCCCACTCGTCTGAGCTCTCAGCTGGCAAGTGGTGGAGCTGGGATTCGAACTTCGGTTTGGGTGACTTGACTCACATTCTTAAGCCCCTACCTGCAATGTCTTCATGTAGGCGTTCATCCGGCTCGGTTCTTGATCACTGTCATGTCATGTCCCACTCTGGGGTGGCCTGAGGTGCTCAGTCAAGTCCCAGATGGCTGGTTTGGGATCTCCCCCTAGTGCACCCACACAATTCTAGACTTTCCAGGGGTGGGTCTTCTGATGATTAGTGAGCGGCTTTAGGCCAGCATTCTTACAAGGTAACTGAATAGGGCACAAAGCACACGGGGCTTCTACAGACCCGCGGCCAAATCTGGAGACTTGAGTTCGAGTCCAGAATCGTGGCTGTGTGGTCGGAGGAGCCCCATTGCCTCCCACAGCCTCCATCTTGCCACATGTGTGATAAAGGGGATGGGATGAAGTTGACAGCCTAGATGGTCCTGCCCATTCACCTTCCACGCAAGCAAGGGCTCTGCAGCCAGCCTGCAATAGAAACTTCCAGATAGGCCAGCCCCTGAGGTTTCTTTCACCTCTCACCTGCCGGCATCCACTTGCTTCCACGTTGCATCGAAACATACACGTGGAATAGCAGTAACGCCAACCTGTAATTTTATGGTTGAAAACACTTTTTGCTGACTATGTCTCAGCTAATCCTCCCAAGAAGGGAGGCAATATCTTGAAAACTATTTTCATGTCATTTAGTTTCTAGCACAACGAAGTATTTTCAAACACTTAGAGAGTGGAATGAGATAGAGGATTTATCATATGCATTTTCCTTCCTTCTTGACCCAGATTCCATAAAAATTTTTTTTTTTAACTGCAATCGGTCTACAACCTTGTGGGGGAAACAAAGGTGTTGTTCACGAACCACGAATTTAAAATAACTTCAGACAGGGGCGCCTGGGCGGCTCAGTCAGTTAAGCGTCCAACTCTTGATTGTGGCTCAGGTCACGATCTCATGGTCGTGAGATCCAGCCCCACTTCAGGCTCTGCGCCGGGTGTGCAGCCTGCATGAGGTCCTCTGTCTCCCTCCCTCTGCCCCTCCCCTGCTCATCCGCACACCCTCAAAAAATTAAAATGAAAAAAATAAAATAAAACAACTTCAGACAGATTTAAGTCGTGTGTTCTCTGATCTATGGAGAAGGAAGTCTGGAGAAAGCCATAGTCTCTAATGCAGCTCCAAGCTCAAGAGTGAACAGACAGAAGGAATAGGGAGACTCTGGTACTGACAGGGCATTATGTGTGGGCCGTGCCCTGCCCCGCAAGGCTGAATGAGTCCTTAACCCTCCTTACTTTGGGGGCAGTGGAAGTGTGGACACTGGGACTCAAGTTCGGGCTGGGCCGCAGGGACCTACTAACCCCAGCAGGGACAGGACCTTTCACACCAGAAGACAAATTGCTGATGCTTCCTGCAGTATGTGTCATCCTGTCCTCCTCAAAGGCAGGAACAGGAAATAGAAATATCATTCAAGGCAAGCAAAGTGCATCCCAGATGCAAACAGGATCAGGAGCCAAGAAGCTCTAAGTATTTGAAAAAAGAAACCACTGCGGAAAGACAAAAATACTGTCCAGCTAAGCAGAGATAACAGAGCAAACAGAAAATGGCAAACCAAACGTGATTGATCAATTTAGGAAGGCAAGCTAGGATGTCATATTCCTCGAACAAGAGTGAGGGACTCTGCGGTCAATTAGAGTATGTCGAAATTTAAAAATATATAATAATAGCCACGTGGTTTTTTTCCTCATTACAAAAGAGTATCTGCCAATTGTGGAATATGTGGGAAAGAATGCAGAGTAACAATTCAAATCATACCTATCACAGCACCGAGAGGAAACTCACTTTTATTTTAGTGTCTGTCTTTTCAGTTTTCAAATATATGTGTGTATATACATGTGAATATATACATATAAACACATGTATTATTTTTCAAATCAAATCATTTTTTTAAAGTTTTTTTTTTATTTTGAGAGAACCAGCAGGGGAAGAGCAGAGAGAGAGAGAGAGAGAGAGAGAGAGAGAGAATCCCAAGCAGCCTCCACACTGTCAGTGCAGAGCCCAATGTGGGGCTCAAACTCACAAACCATGAGATCATGACCTGAGCCGAGATCAAGAGTTGTGGATGCTTAACCAACTGAACCACCCAGGCCCCCCCGAATAATTTGTATACAAAAGGTATTATGCTGTTGGTAACATGCTTTAAAATAACTTGGGGCACCTGGGTGGCTCAGTTGGTTAAGCATCCGACTTTGGCTCAGGTCATGATCTCATGGCTCGTGGGTTCGAGCCCCACATCAGGCTCTGTGCTGACAGCTCAGAGCCTGGAGCCTGCTTCAGATTCTGTGTCTCCCTCTCTCTCTGCCCCTCCCCTGCTATCACTCTGTCTCTGTCTCTCAAAAATGAATTAAAAAGTTAAAAAAAAAATTTTAAAGAACTCCCTCACCTAATAATATATTCTGAATATCTTCCCCATGTCATTAATCATTTATTTCTATATGATTTTTAACATATACATGCTCTGATGGTGTATGGAACCCCCATAAGTGATTACCCTCATCCCCTATCTTTGTATACCTAGATTGGTTCCAACTTTTCACCCCTATGAATAAATGATGCTGGGAGAAGCATCCTTGAACACGAATCTTGGCTCACCAGGAAGCTTGTAATTTGGGGGTGGTAGTCTTCTGAAGGCCATTTAAAGTATGAGGATCATCGTAATAATACAAATAGCTAACAGTCACAGAGCATGTTGTGTACGGGCCAGGGACACCACACTGGTTTGTCCCCGGGCTCCCTGTTTTTGCCCGTTCTTAGTAATGCTTCTTTTACCCATTATTCAGAACCTGGGTGGCTGGCATTGCTGCTCGCTAGCCGTGTGACCTTAAGTAGGTCACTACAGCTCTCCGAGCCTGGGTTTGATCGTCTGTAAAATGGGACTAATAATACTGCCTAATGCGCAGACTAATTGTAAGGATTGAGACAGAACAGGCAAAGAGCAGGATGCTTGGCACACGGAAAGAACTCAGTAGTTCCCCATCTGCCCATGGAGCTAGTCAGGAATTAACATCACCCTTCCATTCACACGGTGGGGGAGTGCTCCGCCAGCCTGTCTCGATATCTCTTTGTCAAGCACCCTGCAACTAAGATTTTTCTCTTCTCTTCAAATGCGTCTAATCTGAGGTGGGAGGGGGGAATAAGAAAGTCCCCAGGAGTCGCCTCCCCCCCACCAGCTTCCTGCTGGCTGCAAAGATCCAACAGGAATCTGCCTCTAGAGGGGCTGCCTTCCCATCTGGCTGTAATCACCCTCCTGCCACCCAAAGTGAGAGCACCTCACAAATTAGGGAAATCAGAGGCGGGCACCGCAGACAGAGCTCAGGCAGCAGGATGTCGAGTGGCAGGAGAACGAACCACTTGCCGAAGCTAAAATTAACAAGCTTCTTGGGTTGAAGGTTTTAATTAAAAAATGCTAGAGAATTATTTCCTTAATTCAGATACTTCTTCTTAGTAATCACTCTCCTCTGTGCTGCCCTGAGACTCTGTCTGCGGCTCGTTTAATGGATGTTCTCAGCAGCCTCAGCTGCACAGGACCAGTGGCCGGAGTTTGGGGATGTGGGTGTCCTTCAGGGGTCCACCCTGGGGTCGCAGACCTCTTCATGCTGTGCGTTCCCCCTGGCACACAGCATCCTCTCCAAGGGCTTCAGGTGCCAGCCGTGTTACTGTTGCTCCCCCCCCCCCCTCGCCCCTAACCTAACCCTAACCCTAACCCTAACCCTAACCCTAACCCTAACCCTAACTACCACCACTGGCTTATATCCTGGATGGTCCTTGATCTCCAGAGCCACATCCCAGCTGCCCACTGGAGACCACTGTAGGCAGCAGCGGTGGGTCTAAAGCAATCTCCCCCTTCCCACCCCCTCTTCTATTTCTCAATTCAGCACATAGGGTGCTGGATCTGGATGCCCAGTTCCTGGGGCAGACTCTGTGCCCTGACCGTATCTCTCGTCCTTACCATTAGGAATTCACCAGACAGACTTCGTCTGCCTTCACCTACCGTTTGTAGCCTGAGGGTTTTTCTGTCGTCTACATGCGGGCGCAGACATGCTGGGAAATTAGCCCACCCTCCAGAGGCAGCCCTCAGCTAGTACGAGCAGGAGCTGGTGTATAAATACGCCAGCTTCCTTGCTGTGAGAGTGGGATTCCTCTGCGGTCATGGTCTACACTATCCTTAGAGCTCCCCAGCAGGCAAAAGCACCTTTTGCCCTCAGTGGTAGCTGACTAGGTCTTCACTGGCTGCCTTCTCTTCTTCCCTCGCCTTCCCACTCAGCCATCTTCACTTCCTAAATGAGATTCTCCCTCTTGTCTCGGGGTCTACCACTGGGCACCAAGTTAAGGACTCTGCTCTCTCCCTTTGAGTCTCCATGTCCATCCATATCCAATGCCTGTCTCCTTAAATATGCCTCCAGTCTGACCTCTTCTCTTCCTTCCTGTTGCTACTGCCTTAGTCCAAGCCACCATCATCTCTGATGTGGACCCCTGCCCGGCCTCGCAGCCTGTCACCCAGCACTCCCCATCTTGTCCCTGAAGTCCATCATATGGATGCATTCAAGGTGATCTTTGTAGAATGAAATCTGATCATGCCATGATTCTGCTTAATCTCCCCGACGAGACCAGTGTGGCGACTGTATCCAGCAGTCCCCACCAACCCTGCTGCCGTGAATCGTCCGGCTCTCTCTGACTGTCACCATCCTAAATAGATCAGTATGGGTCCCTTTCACAGCGGTTGCAAAGAAAGGAACAGCTAATCCTATCCAGGGTGGGTCATCCTCCTTTCGAGTTCTGGGTGGAGGCATAGACATCTATATCATTTCATACCCAATGTGGGCAAATCAAGTGATATTTTTGTAATGACTCTGTGCGAACATTTCAGAGATGACTCCTTTTATTTTTTTTTATTGATCCTCTTGCCAGCTGCCATCACCCTTTAATTGTGTCTCCTTTCCCCTCCTCCCTCCTAGCCTCTCTGACAGATAGATAATAATGATCTGTAAATAAACATGAACGTGCACCAGGGGAGCAACTCTTGAAAAGCACTCTGCATGGCAGGAGGCAGGCAGACAAGCAAAGCACTCAAGTCGCTCAGACCCTGGATAGAATCCCAACTCTTTCTAGAACAGGGCTCTCTGAGAGAACATTCTGTGGCAATAGAGTGATCTACAGCTGTGCTGTCCAGTGTAGTAGCCACCAGCCGCATATAGCTGCTGGGGACTTGAAGTGTGGTTAGTGCCACTGAAGAATTGGATTTTTAATTAATTTTAATTTTAACTACTTTAAATCTAATAGCAACCCGTGGCTAGTGGCTATGGTCCTGGACAGTGGAGGCCCAGTCATGTTACCGCTCTGGACCTGTATTTCTTTCCCTGTCAAATGGAAGTAATGATCTTTCTGGCATTAGGTCAACAGCAGCTGCTATACCAAATAGGCTTCACAGCACCGTGGCTCCAAGTCAGAAGTTTATCTCTTCTGTGTTAACAGTGTAGGGCCATGTCTCTGCCAAGAGACATTCAGGAATTCAGGATGATGGGCTCTGCTACCTCCAACACATCGTCTCTCTAATTACGCCTAATCTAGCCACCGGGAGGGGGAAAAGAACAGAATTCCAAGGCTAGGGATTTTTATCTTAAGTAATTAAGGTACAAGTTACAATATCATTCACACTGTCCCAATTCTTGGCAAGAACTCACTCAACATCACCACTCATAACTGCTAGAGGAACTGAGGAATTTAGTCCCCAGATGGGCAACTCTGTCCCAGCTCAAACTCTTGCTTTGGGATAGGGAAAGAACACATTTTTTGGAAGACAGGTGACTGTATCCATCATACCTACTTTGGAGGGTTATTGTAAGGGTTAAATGATATTCTATGCATAACATAGTACTTGTGTCTCATTCAGCTTTTGCTGTGGGGAAAAAAAAGCAACCTTAACACTTAGCGTCTTAGAACGACACTTAGATGCTAGAACAACAAGCAATTTAGCTCACAGTTTGGGCTGGGTTCATTTGAGTGGTTCTAGTCTCAGATGATCTTGGCTTACTCATACCATTTCAGTAGGTTGCTGGTTTGGGTTGTGTTGGCAGGGGAGCTGGCTGATCTAGGACAGTCCCAGCTGGACCATCTTGTCTCTGCTCTACTTAATTTCTTATCCTCCAGCTGGCTAGTGACAGGGTTCCAAGAGAGTGAAGGGAACATGCACAAGGCCTGTTGGGGCTTAGGATTGGAACTGGCACCCAGTCGCCTCTGCCACATCCTGTTGACCAAAGCAAGTCACGGGGCTGATCAAGACTCAGGAGCAGGAAAATGGACTCCATCCCTTGTTGGGAGGAGATGCAAAGTCATATTGCCATGAGGTATAGATACGGGGAGGGGAATAATTAGCACCATTTTTGCAAACAATCTACCATAATTGGGCGCACAATTCATTTCGTAAATGATGCCTAATGTTAAATTATTAATCCATGAAGGCAAATGTATTTTTTTATATTGTCCAGAAATTTATTGAGTATGTACCATGGGTCAGGCTGTAGGCTAAAGATAGAGGCTGGGTTTGGTGTGTTAGGCACTGAACTGCTCCCAAGAAGTCAAGTTAATTTTATATCATAAAAAGGGAAAAAATAAACTTCAGAATAAAAGCTGGTTCTCTACCCTTTGGCTCTTGACTGATGCCCAGCGTCAACTTGTCATTTCCTGGGTACCTCTGATGAAAAGTAGCTCGTTAACCGTGACCCCCGTTGTTTTGTCGATGGTGTGGTCATCTCTCTGGGTCTGGGTGCATTACCAATGAGGTTTGTAGCCGCTGTGGCTTTGTCTGCTGGAGGGAGGCACTTTAGAATAAACCTGGATAGATCCAGCATGAACTGACAGAAGCCTTTGGAGAAAGAGAATAAATAGCCTACTGATTCGGAAGGCTATATGAAAGGAATCCTTCTTGCTTCAGCGTAAAACGACTTGTCTTGCCTGCAAGATGAATCAGAAGCATAAAGGATGATGAATGGGAGTGGTTTCCAAGCGCTGGGAAATATCATGGGCCCCACACTGAAGTTACATCTGGTGACTGCAAGGTACATCTTGCGCCCAGTGACATCCACCTCTTCTCTCCCTAGGTACTTGTAGCCCTGCTCCCACCGTCTCGCTATCAAAACCAGTGTTCTTTTGCAGCTGAGAACCTCGCTGGGCACATGGTCTCTAGAAAACTCCCAAACAAAAGAAAATGCAAATTAAAGACTGGATTAAATGCCCATGACAGGGGACCCTGGAAAAGTAAGCAGGCACTCCAGGCCTTTACCTTGCCTCTCTCTTGCTTCGGGCATCAAAGCGACTTATAAAAGTAGTACACAGAGACTTTCGCATCAGGAAAGAATCACTCCTTGGGAGAGTTTCTTCCCAACGTTTTAGAATAAAAAGTTTCAAATCTATGGGAGAGTTGAAATAATTTTATCCGTCACAAAGATGCTACCCCTTAATATTTTCTTTTTCTTGCTTTATTGCTTCTGTCTCAATCAACCCACCCTTCTTATTTTTCTGGTACATTTCAAAGTAAATTACAGTCATCAGCACACTTCAGCAGGAGCTTATTAAGACCACAGGTGTCAGGGATCCATATCATGTTCCCTGAATCACTAGCTGGGGGATCTGAGTGTTTAATAATTATTAACCTCACTTCACAAGTGAGAAAACGAAGTTCAGAGGTGGGTCACAGGACCTGCCCAAGGGCCCGTAGCAAGTAGGTGCTAACGCTGGGATTTAAACCCACTCAGGGCATGTATACACTCTGAGCCTGTGCTCTGCCCATTCTGCTACAAAGGCTGCCTATGAGGTCTGCTCCTGTCACTTCTCCTGGCCCAGAGCTGCCTGTTGTAGCAGGGGCTCTGGGCTCCCAGCTTAGCGACCGTGTCTCTGACTCCCCGCAGTGCTTCTGCTCAGAGCATGAGACTGTGGCTAGACCAAGGTATAGAGTCTGTGGTTTGGGCAGGGCTCCAACTCTACTTGTAGCCCTTGAACCCCGAGTTTTTGTATCTCTTGAAACCTGTAAAATGGGCACAAGTGATGGTTTCTGACTCATGGATTTAGTGAGATCGTTCATGGACATTTGTGAGTGCTGAAAAGAAATAGATTTTATGATAGTATTCATTAATATGTACTGTCCTGTAAACCTCAGTCTATAGACTCGGGCAGGCAGAAAAATGGAATTTAATTGTTTTTCCTTGTAACCAAACTCAGTTTTAGTTTGAGCTCACATTTTACATTACATTCTTCAGAAACATACCTTAAAGTAAGGATTCAGGTAAAAGTGACGTATGAAGAAGTGGTCCCGGGAAAATCTGATGAAAGTGAAGGCCAGTGAGACCCTCAACGGAGGGGGGTGTCAAGCCAGGTCTCATGGAGGACTGCCTCCGCTCGGACCTGCAAGGTGCTGGGGACAGTGACAGTCACACATCAGAATGTTCCAGACTGGGGGCACATAAGCTGACGATTCTTATGTCCTTCTCTCCACCCCCGTCAAGCATTAGTTACAGGCTTTCCTGGGGGATGTAAATGCGTAGCCACTCTGGGTTCTCTGGTGGGCAAGGCCAAGGGGGTTCTGGAAGCCTGAGAGCAGCCCAGAGACACAGGTGCTGGCCATGGAAAATCAAACACCTGGGGAGAGCGTGTGCATAAATATGGTAAAGGGTCCGAGGGATGTAAATGGGACGCCAATAACAATTTAGGTTAGTTCTCATTGGGGTTACCTTGGGCGGGAGGAGCATACGTCGTACCAAAGCACGGCAGTGAGATGGGAATCAGATCCTTCTGTTCTAGTCTGTTCCCTCTGGCAACACCTGCAACATCCTGACCTGTCTGCTCTTGGCGCATCTGCCCATCTGGGTCACTGCTGGGTGAGTCTTTGTTTCTGACCCCCAGCTTGGCCTGTAGGAGCTCTTCTGTGGCTTTCACACCACTCTGGGATTTAGGAAACCGTCTCTCTCTGGGACTTGCTTCGAAACCTGGATTCTTCTTCCGCTCTGATGCCATTCTTAGGCACAGGAACCTCAGAAGGGTGGGTCTCAGGTTCACATGTCAGACCCATCCCGCGCTGGGCACCAAGAACTCAGGTCTTCCCCCTCCTATCTGCAGGTGACACCCAAGGGAAGGGTTTCTGTAGGTGTCTGCTGCTCTCAAGTGCCTCAACCTACCTGGGGATGCTTCCGTGGCCTGGGGTCAGGGAGGAGGGTGAGGAGAAGAGCTCCTTCTCAGGGTCCTAACACTATCGGAGTTCTATGGTTCTCCTTTACTCTCTTCTCTTTTGATCCCTGTGGAGCTTTTCAAAAACTAGGGCATCTTGTCCTTGCTAAACATTCTTCCAACTGGTTTATCAGCAGCCCAAGAGTGCTTCTCAAACGTTTGCATACATTAGAATCACCCGGGGGGACTTAATAAGGCTGCCACTTTGTGCAGGTCACACATCCAGAGATTCTGCATCAGGAGAAAGACTGCAGAGCTCTCAAGCCAGGAACCTGACTGCTTTATTATGTCTACTCTTCTGTGTCAACTCTTTCTTAGGCAGAGTTGCCTTGCCAGCCATTTGCTGCCTGAATTGAGGGAAAGCAGGCGTCGTAAGGAAATGCAGTGTGGAAAACAACTCCAGTGAACACTCCAAAACATGTTGCTACTTCACAAGGCTTTATCCCAACTCGTGAAGCACTTTCAAACATTTATTATAGGGGTGCCTGGGCGGCTCAGTCAGTTGAGCGTCCGACTTCGGCTCAGGTCACCATCTCATGGTCCGCAAGTTTGAGCCCCACATCGGGCTCTGTGCTGACAGCTTGGAGCCTGGAGCCTGCTTCAGAATCTGTGACTCCCCCTCTCTCTCCGTCCCCTCCCCAGCTCATGCTCTGTCTCTGTCTCTGTCTCTCAAAAATAAATAAAAGCTGAAAAAAAATTAAAACATTTATTATAAACTGTTGGATTGCTTAGTTTTCAGGCTCCCTCCTTGCTTCCATGTCCTTATACAGACATCCCGTTATGATTTTTGCAATTCGGGGTGGACTTTTCTTCCCCTTCTGCAGCAATTGCTCCTTGCTGGATGTTCTTTATGATAACCATGGGGTTGAAAATCCATTTGGCTATGGGTTCGTCCAAAAATTTATGCCGAGGCAGTGGCTATACACAAAACAGACAGTCGCTCTGGGGAAAGGGGGCAACCGAGCATTGTGGTCAAGCATATGGGTTCTGGGGCTGATTACCCTGCCTCCACCACTTTTCAGCCATGTGATTTCAGGTAAATTCATTTCTGAGTCTTGGCTCCTTCAATTGGAAACTGAGGGTAATAATATCAACCACCACAGAGGGGGGCTGTGAGGACTTGAATGAGCCAATGTAGGGAAAGTGCTTAGCACAGGAGGTGTGTGGTGGTTACAAGTATCCATAACAGCAGGTGTTTCACGTTGGGGTGTTAGCCTGAGCTTTCTCCTGGAAGTTTTCCATTTGGGTACCCTTCATTGCCATTTGGCTGCAGATGGACTGGGTTTGAGAAGCAGTGGGGATTGGAGAATGTTAGTCAAGGGCAAAGGGAAGGGTCTAAGCTATTCTAGAGAAGGTCCACCACTTTACATTAGACCAGAAGTATCTTTGGGGGTCCCATTGGTTCAGACCTGGCTTTGTTAGAAATGACACCTGGCAAAGATCAGTGGTGAAGAGTAGACTTCAGTGGTTTTTAATTTTGTATTAAAGGGGTTGAAAAGTGTGGGGATCCACTTTATAGCAGCTACATTTTATTGAGGGCCAACGATGTGCTAAGCTTCTAAGAACTTTACACACATTGTCTTGTTTCATCCTGTCTTAGCTCGGGTTGCCGTAACAAATACCATAGACTGGGCAGTTGAAACAACAAGCATTATGTGTCACAGTTCTGGAGGCTGGGAGTCCAAGATCAAGGTGCCAGCTGATTTTAATGTCTGTTGAGGACCTGCTCCCTGCTTTAAGGATAACTGCCTTCTTGCTGTGTCCTCACATAGTAGAGAGAAGGAGGAAGCAAGGTCCCTCCTCTCTATTCCTATAGCGGCACTAATCCCATCATGAGGGCTCTACTCTCATGACCTACTTGCCTCCCAAAGGCCCCCATCTCCAAATACCATCTCATTGGGGATCAATGTTTCAACATATGAATTTGGAGGTGGGGAGAAACATTCAGTCTGTAGCACACACATCATCTTATAGCACATCCCTACAACAACCCTATGAACTAGGTGCCATTCTGACCCCCATCTGAGAGATGAGAAAGCTTGGCTTTGGAATGGTAACTAACTTGCCCAAGTTCAGGTGGCTATTTGGGGACAGTGTCAGGATTTGAACCCAGGTCTGGCTCCAGATCCCACAGCCTCTTCACTCCTTTATCCAACGCTTTCCGTTGACAGGTGAACCCTTCTTTCTCCAAACAACCCTTGAAGGCAGTGGGTCTTAGATTTTTTGAGAATCCGATTGAACTCCTGGATCCTCATGGATCCTAAAATGTCCTAACTACTAAAGCTGTGTCGGTTGGGAGTGCCCAGTTCAATGTCAGTTTCTTCCAGCTCAGATGTCTCTCTTGGGGTGTCAGCCTTACCTTGTAGTCTTCGGGTGAATAGCACAGGGATCAGAACCAAGCCAAATATACAGGGAAACATCACAGCAGGACCATCCATCCGTTCGCTGGAATTACATTGTCATGACCTTGGCCAAACCATCTGACGTCTTCAAGCCTCAGCTTCCTCATCTGTAAAGTAAGATTGTAATAGTACCTACTTCCAGGTTTTGTGGAGCTTTAATGAGATACGGTATGTGAAGCTCTTAAAAGAGAGGCTAGCGCATCAGAAGTTCTCCAATAAGTGTTAGCTGTGATATTAGGATTGTTAGTCCAGAAACAATAGTCCCCATTGCTTTCCCTCTTCTATCATTCATAACGTTTTTTGACTATGGATTGTGGCTCTTCACCAAGTCAGTGAGCTCTCAAGGGCAGCCGGACTGCTCAGGATTAGATTTCAAATGTATTCCTCTCCAGCTCCGTGACCTTGAGTAAGCCCCTTCACATTCCTGAGCCTCCGTTTCATTTCCAGCAAAATGGGAATTATAATAGCACCTACCCTGCGATATGGTGTGTGCATGTATGACATGCTAGAACAGTAGCTGGAACGCAGTAAGGGCTAAATAAATGTTAACTATTATTATAGCCACTGGCATTATTGGCACTAATACTGTCCCACTGAGAGCTGAGCTCACAGATTTTTGCTCAATAAATGCTGGTTGGCTGACAGGTGACCCTTTCCAGGTCAGATAATCGATTATACTCCAGTCAGTGGGTTTCCTCTTCCTGGGAAGGAGCACAGGCCCTGCTGTAATACATAAAGCAGCAGACCCAACATCCACCCTGGCTGATCTAGGAACAAGCATCCTGGGTTGAAACAGACACTGAAATATGATGCTCCCGGCCCAATAAAATTGTCAGATGAGCTGCTCTGAGCAAGTGCCTGATTAAGCGAATCTAACTGCAGCCGTAGGTTACTTCTCGGCACCATTGACTAGCGGGGCATCGATCGATCGTCTGGGCTGGAAGCAGAGGCGGTGCGGGGAGGTGAGGGTGTCCAGGCAGGCCTCCACTGTCAGAAACAAATTACTTATGTCTCCAGGACTGCCTGGCAGGAGGGCCATAAATCATGGTGGTAATCGATAGCTTGGGGGTGGACCATCCTGAGGCAAGCGTGGGGGCTCTGGAGTCGGGGGAAGGAC
Source organism: Prionailurus bengalensis (assembly GCF_016509475.1). NCBI lineage: Eukaryota > Metazoa > Chordata > Mammalia > Carnivora > Felidae > Prionailurus > Prionailurus bengalensis. The sequence continues at coordinate 17,224,348 of NC_057356.1, forward strand.
CCGGGTCCCAGAGGGGTTGTATCAGACAGCCCCAAACCCAAGCTATTGAGCCCCAAACCCCGCTCTCTCCAACTGTGTGACCTTGGGCAAGTCACACACGCAAGTCACCTGGGGACCATTTCATCATGTACAAGATGAGGCTATTAATACCTCACAGGGCTCCCGGGAAGCGTAAAGGAAACGCAGATACTCTGCCACGCCCCCGTGTCCACCGTGACACCCACCTGTGGCCACCTGAGGACTTGAAGTGCAGCAGGTCCAAGCTGAGATGTACCACAAACATACAAGAACACTCCAGATTTTGAGGACTCCGTATGATAGTAGGAACGCTTTTTAATGCTTAATGTCGAATGCTTTTTCATACTGATGGCATATTGAAATAACATTTTGGATATATGGGATAAAATAAAATACACTGTGAACGTTCACTACAAATGCTTCTTCTTTAGTTTTTGAAATACGGCTACAAGAAAAAAAAAGCAGAAAATATCTCAATAACTTTTTATATGGGTCCCGTGTTGAAATGGTATCATCTGGGAGATACTGAGTTAAATGAAAGATATTTAAATTAATTTCACCCATTTCTTTTTACTTTTTTATTTGATTTTTAATAAGTTTTTATAGTTATTTATTTATTTATTTATTTATTTATTATTTATTTACTTTGAAAGAGAGAGCGCAAGCCGGGGAGGAGCAGAGAGAGAAATTAAAAAAAAAAAAAAAAATAGGGAGCCTTTACCAAGTACTATTTGAAGTCTGCTACATGCATCAGCTCGCTTACTCATCCGAGTGACACGATGAGACAGACACCAATCCATTTCACAGTTGAGGAAACTGAGTTTCCAGGAGGTCCAGCCCTTACCGAAGTTGCACAACCAGCAAGAAGAGCCGGGATTTGAACCCGGTTCGACCTCACTCCAAAGCCTATATTCTTGACTGCTGCTCCATACTTGTTCACATCCACTGCCTGACTTGGGGCCGGAAGCATGCCATACATAGGGGCAAGGAGGAATTTGCAAGCTCAAGCAAAGTTCCTCAATCAGCCAGCTCCAGGTGCCCCACGTAGTGTCTTCCAAGGGCGGGACCTCAAGGGGGGCATCGCCTCCTCTCCGATGTAACCACTCTGCGAGTCGAGTACCCCTACGAGTGGGCTAAGGACCCCCACCTTTCCCAGACCTGGCGTCTTCCTGTTTGCCGGGGAGGGGTAGGGTAGCAATTCTAACCTGAGAGCCAGCCCCCCACCTCCTCCCTGAACATTCTCACAGCTTCCTGCAACGGTTCCTCTTACTCCTGAAAGGGATATTTCCAGCTAGATAGGCTGGTTTATTTCCCATTTTGTCATGGAGTCGGGCCCCTGTGTTTGTAGGTGTAGGTGGAATTATCGGCTCAGGCGATGAAGGGGACCTTGTACATTGGTGTGTACGGGTAGAAGGAAGGATGCTGGGTGGACAAGGGGTGGAAGGTGGTGGGCACCTCTGAGTGTGTGAGCGCGCGTGCGCAAACACGCGCGCCCGGTATCCCCTCTCTCCTCATTCTGGGAGCAACGTCGTCCCGCTTCTTTAGGGAACTGTCTGTCCCTCCACCCCTCCGTGTGTCGTTCCATTGAGCCCTATCCCTCCGGTGCTAAGGTAACTGTGTAACTCGAGCTAGGCCAATCAGAGTCCCTTTCTTGGGGATTTGAATCTTGAGCAGGTACCCTAGGGACAAAAATAATTAGTTCATTTGTCTTTGGAGGCAGCCACCATTCCTGCTGCTCGGGTCCCTGGGACTACCCCGGTTACCGGCCTTTCTGTGGCTTATTGTTTATCTCATATTGCAGTTCCGTGAGCTTTCAGTAACTCTCCAGTTTACCCTCCCCTTGTTTTTAAGCTAGACTCCATCTGCTTTTTTGTTACAGAGCTGGCCACCAACAGAGAGGAAGGAGTCCCAACTCTCTGGACTGTCTGGTTTGCCAGGAGGACTTGGCGGGGGGCGGGGGGGGGGGTTCAGTGGGGAAAGGTCTTAACATAATACTCAGCAGTAGCCTGAGAAGTTCAGAACCCCCTCGAGATTTTTGCCAGTTCTCAGAAGGATTCGAGTTTCCAGGGTTCTTGCTTCCGCACTTTGTGGCCCCACATCCCTCCAGACACGAAGCTCAGCTTCCTGCTTGAGCTCCATTTTAAAAAAACAATAGACAGAAATCCAATTGCACAAACTATTTGTGAGGATAATAGATTTCAGGGGCGGGGTGGAAGACAGGAGAGGTTAACCTCGCTCGAGTGAAAACAACTTCAAAATGGAACATGAGGCATCAAGATTTTTCAAATATCCCCGGATCAGCACTCTTCGGGGGTTGGTGGTGGTGACGAGGGTGATTCAGACCCCTTTCCCTCACCCGGCTCCAGCCTCTAAACATCTTGCTGGGTTTGCTCTGTCTCTCACCTCTGCAGGCTCTCCTAATCTCACCTCCCCGCCGTCTGCCCTGGCACAAAAGCATCCATTAGCTTTGTTCTCTAGTACAGAGTGACTTCAGACTTTTCTGCAAAAGCTTCCGGAGATCCGACGTCCGGGCCCTTGCATCTTACCTTTTATTCCCGACCCTGCAACTTCAGTAGCCAGCTGTTGGTAGCACGATATTTCCCCATGTAATTGTGACGATCGTTTTTAGCCATGACCACAGACCAGCCCAGGAACCTCCATCTTAGCCTGTCCCCCTCCTCTGCTCACTGCCTTCCCAGGGCATCACCCCCAGAACCAGAGATCTGGCTGTAGCCCCAGGGGCCTGCTGAGGACATGAGAATTGGTGTGATGTCCAATGTCACCATCGGGGGAAGGAGCTAAAAGAAAAGAGAATGGCTCTCTGTTTCATTCAGCGCTTACTCTGGGCCAGGCCCTGAGCCACGCACTGGGCCTACATTGCCTCTTTCAGTCTTCATGAGGACCTAGGGGGTGGGGTGCCGACGTGATCCCTTGTTCCCAGATGTGGAAACTGAGGTTTGGAGGAGCGGGTGTATCTGGGCCTCCACACCCCATGACCTCGCTTGTTCCCGGACCACAGATACAACAAGACTCAAGCCCCCCGCCCCCCCCCCCCCCATGTGGGCTGGCCTGCATTCGCTAAATCCACTTCTGGATCGTGTTTGCCCTGCAATCGACACGGTAATGGCCAGAGCCTAGAGTCCTGCTCTTCACGCTGCAAATTGAATTACATCCATCAGCCTGGCGCCAGCACTATTGTTCCCAGGGCCTTCCCAGCTTTAATTAGAATATTTTTATTTTCCCTAGGAGAGGGAGGACAGCCGATCTCAGCTTCAATAACCTTGCCGGGGGCCAGAATCTGGAAGCGCAGGGCTGGTGCACCATCAGACGGAGCAGCCCGCAGGAGTGGGAGCAGAGGGCAGAGATTCTGTGTTGGCGTGGGGTCCCCTCTGCCCTCTCCCACCTTCTGGGAGCTGCTGTGATGCCAACAGTGGCGAAGAAGGAGGCCAGCAGGAAGTGACTTTGAAGAGCACACGTGCTTACACACACTCAGTCACTCACTAAGGCTCGAGGGACAAGGGCCACAGCTCCTAGGCACACTTGGACTGAAATCAAAGTGCAGCAACCCCAGAAAGACCTGTGTGGAGAGGCCGGGAGCCAAGGCTAATGGTTCATCCCCATGCATCGGGAACCATGTAGCAAGGTGGTTAGGACAGCACTCCCCCGAAGAAACATAATACACACTCTATATGTAATTTAAAATTTTCTAGAAGCCACATTCAAAAAAAAAAAAAAAAAAAAGTAAGGGGCACCTGGATGGCTCCGTCGGTTAAGCATCCGACTTTGGCCTAGGTCACGATCTCACCGTTCATGGGTTTGAGCCCCGCGTCAGGCTCTCTGCTGACACCTCAGAACCCGGAGCCTGCTTCGGCTTCTGTCTCCCTCGCTCTCTCTGTTCCTCCCCTACTCGCACTCGATAAATAAATAAACATTAAAAATGGTAAAAAGAGGGGCACCTGGGTGGCTCAGTCGGTGGGGCGTCCCACTTCGGCTCAGGTCGTGATCTTGAGTTCGAGCCCCGCGTCGGGCCCTGTGCTGACGGCTGGGAGCCTGGAGCCCTCTTCGGATTCTGCGTCTCCCTCTCCCTCTGCCCCTCCCCCGCTCACGCTCTGTCTCTCTCTCTCTCTCTCTCTCAAACATAAGTAAACACTTAAAAAAAGTTTTAAAACACTGGTAAAAAGAAGGAGTTGAAATGAATTGTAATGATCTCTTGTATTTAAATGCCAGTACATCCAATTATGATCATGTCAACATGGAATCAATGTGAGGAATCATTTACGAGATTTTTCACAGGGAGTCTTCAGCATCCGGTGTGTGTTTGACATTCACAACACCCCTCCATTCAGACCTGACACTTTTCTGTGCTCATCGGTCGCATGCGGCCGCCGTCCCGCCGGGTGCAGGGTGGGGGTTTGCACTGTGGAGCCTGACGCTGTGGGCTCAAGGCCTGTCCTGGTATTCGTTTATGGCATTATCTAAGTTCCCAACCTCTCTTCCTCACCTCCTTCGTCTGCGGGATGTTTGAGGACAATGACCTTTAACTCCCAGGCTGCTGTGGGCATTCAATGAAGCACTTCACGTCAATCCCTTAGCAGAGTGCCGGCGCGTAGTAGGTCCGGGCGTGTTAGCCCTTCAGTGGCTCCACCCATAAAGTAACGGCAGCTCACGAACCGGGCAGTGTCCTCCAGGCCAGGCCTTTTACCGGCTTGCTTGACACTATGCCTTCGCTGTAAGCCCATCACGGTGCTTTGAGGTAGGAATGATTAACATCGATATTTTACGGACGCAGCAACTGAAGCTCAGAGAGGGGCAGTAAGGATTTTACTGCCCCCAGGATGAGCTCTTCATGCGGCTGGTGGGGGGCTTTGTGATCTGTCCCTCTCCACCTGGATAGCCAGGCAGCAGGGTGACAGGGAGAATATGCAAGCGAGAGCCTGCTGACCTGGGCTCGAATCCCGTTTCCACCACGTACCATGTCTGTGACGCCAGACAGTTTACCCCCCCTGCCACTCTGAGCCTCAAATTTCATCATCTGCGAAATGGGGGCAATCTACCGCATGAGGTCCTTGCCCAGATTTATTGGGTTAATATAGGAAGAGTGCTTGGCACAGAGTAAGGAACGTAAAGTGTAGGCACTTTTATTATTTTTATTGATGGCGTTTTTTGTCACTGCCTGTCCCCTCTCTAAGGAAGACTGACTAGCAGTTCTGTCCCCCGATGAACCCCATTCTCTCCTTTCATACTGTGGGTCTTTGCCCAGCCTGTTCCTTATCTGCATCACGTCCCTTCCTTCTCTCGTTCCTTTCTGGTTTCGCCGCCCCCTTGGTCTAGAAAATCTGGACACGGTCCCCTCCCGGGGGAATCTGCGGCCCCCCCCCATTCCTTCCCCCCCCCCCCCCCCCCCCCCCGCTCCCGTGGCTCTGGAATGGCTGCTCCCCTGTCCCGGGATCAAACCCTGCATCAGGACAGGACCGTCCCAGCCCCAGCACAGGCCTGGCTCAGGGACACATGCGAGCTGAACAGAGATCTTCCCAACCCCTGGAAATGAGGTGGTGGCTGTCTTTCTGTGTTTGGTTCAGGCTGGCTCTTGGTTTGTGGCACAACTCCATCATTTTCTCGCCGTCCAAGACACTTCACCTCTTTATTCTTTTCCCTGTACTCTATCAAGGCATAATTTACATACAATACAATGAACAAACCTTAAACCGGCTCAGTTAATTTTGCCAAATGCAACACTCTTTTTTTTTAAATTGTTTTTAATGTTTATTTATTTTTGACAGAGAGAGAGAGAGAGAGAGAGAGAGACAGAGCATGAGTGGGGGAGGGGCAGAGAGAGAGCGGGAGACACAGAATCCCAAGCAGGCTCCAGGCTCCAGGCTCCGAGCTTGTCAGCACAGAGCCTGACGCGGGGCTCGAACTCACAGACCGCGAGATCATGACCTGAGCCGAAGTCGGCCGCCCAACCGACTGAGCCACCCAGGCGCCCCCAAGTGCAACACTCTTGTATCACCCTGACCGATTTATGTAAAATCCTTCCAGAAGCGTCCCTGCCCTGTGCCCCTTCCTACTCCGTACTTTTCCCCCCAGAGGTGAGCAATCCTCTGATTCCTAGCACCTTTGGGAAACTCTGCCTGCCCTTGAACTTCAGGCGCATGGACTCCTACTGCATGCTCCATCATTTCCATGAGATTCGTCCATGCTGTTGCACATCAGTGGCTCATTGCTTTTTATTGTTGAATAACATTTTGCTGTACGGACACCTAATTACCGCCCCCCTCCCCACCCATATTCTCTTATTGGGTGGACATTTGGGCTGTTTCCTGGGAAATCTTTGTGTTTTCATTTCTTTTGGATAAATGCCTCCAAGTAGAATTGGTCCTATGATAAGACTATGTACTACTTTATTAGCAACTGACCAACAGATGCCCAAAGTGGTTGTACTTTGTTTTCAAGACGCCACTTTCTCTGCCTAAGCTGAGGATGATACCGTGTCCTTCTGTCTTGGGGGCTTGGTGAGAAGGAAGTCAGGAACCTGCATGCCAAGTGGCTTACCCACGGTCATTATTATTCGCATGTGCTCTCCCGTGGGGTAATTTGCACCCGTGGTTGGCGGGTCCCACTGGTCTGGGTGCTGTGGGCCCTGAATGTCAGCACCAAACAGGAGACGTTTCACCTTGGAGGTGTCCTTCCTCACAGACTCCTCAGCGGGATTTCATTATCTCCCCGCTCTGTGAGGCAATTCAAATAACCACGATTATTTGCACATCCTCTGAACCAGAGAGGGCAGAAGACAAATGGCCCCCGCAAATCCCCCCTGCTACCGCCTTGGAGAGGGACCTCCAGGTGTGATCTCATGGCCTGGCATCAACCTCTTTCCTCCCTGGTTTAGCTTGGCCAGGAAGGGACATCCTAAACAGAATTCACAGCCTGTTCCCTGGGTCCTGCAGAGACGGCCTTCTTCAGGTTGTCATTAAGGCTCCGTCACAGCCTCAGCTAGAAACAATGGTTTCCTGGGGATTTGGATTCAGTTGTCAAAACGGCTCTGGTTTGAAACTCTGCATATAAAGTCCAAGCCCCGAAGCCTGTGATTCTGAAGCTGTGTCTCTGGGTCTCTCCTGTTTGCAGAACTTCCCACCCGTATCTTTTTATACAGATTTCCAAAGGCCCAGTGGCTCATTCGGACAGGCATTGGTTCACCCCAGGCTCTGCCACATACTGGCTGGGTGACCTCTGACAAGTCAGTGCCTCCCTCTGGGCCTCAGCTTCCCCACAATTTCAGTTTCTGAAAAGCAGAATTATTGCTACTTCTATGGCCTAGACCTCAAGTGCCCTCCCTCCACCAGGTAGCCACACTCTCGTTTCCTTCCCTAACTTGGACATGGACTCATGGTCACCTGGAGTAAAGCCTTTATTTTTCCATCACTTCCTGTGGCTCAAGGCAGTCATGGGACTAATTCTGGCCAGGGAGACGTGTAAACAAATGTCACCTGCAACTGCCTGGAAGGACCCTAAGAGGTCTCCTGCCTGCTGACTGGAATGTGGTTGTGATGCAGGAGCTGAAGCAGCCATTTTGGGCCATGAGGAGAGAGCCACATGCTGAGGATGACAGAACCTCCAAGAAAGAAGGAACTCTAGTCATTGGCATCTGTCTTGGACCAGCTGTTTCTGAACTCATTTCACCATGAGAGAAAAATAAGCTTTCTGGGGCGCCTGGGTGGCTCAGTCGGTTAAGCGTCTGACTCTTGATCTCAGCTCAGGTCTTGATCTCACAGTCATGAGAGCCCCATATTGGGCTCCAGTCTGGGCATGAAGCCTACTTAAAAATAAATAAATAAATAAATAAATAAATAAATACATAAGCAAGCTTCCTTCCTTAAGCCATGGTTACTTTATTTCTTGTCCTTGCAACCTGTCGGAATCCTAATCGCTACCTGGTATTGGGAGGATTACATGAGCTGATTCCTGTAAAGATGTTAGCACAGTGCCTGGCTCCTAGAAATCACTCAATACGGCATAATGTGTGTATTACTTTATGTGTGTGTTACTGAAAAAAAAAAAAAAGTTTTTTGTTTTTTGTTTTCAGTTTATTTATTTTGAGAGAGAGAGATGAAAGCAGGCTCTGCCCTGTCCACGCACTCAGAGCCCGAAGCGGGGCTTGAACTCACGAAGCGGGAGATGGTGACCTGAGCCGAGGTCGGATACTTAACCGAGCCACCCAGGTGCCCCAATGTTTCTATTACTTTAAAGGGATTGTGGATTGTGGCTGGACAATCGTGGGTGTCATTTCTGACTTGACTGAGGTGAAAGAAAGAAATTCTAAATAGAGCTCCCTGAGCTTGTGTGTGTGTGTGTGTGTGTGTGTGTGTGTGTGTGTCTGTCTGTCCTCAAGGACTCCTGCCAGGATCTCCTACGTGGGGTGGGGGTGGGGGGGCGTCTGTTTATTCCCAGGGCTTTGGTCTGGGTAAAGCTGGCTCCCATCCTCAGACAACTCCTACTCTGTCTGTTTCTAGAATCTTCTCTCTTAATTTCTAGTCACCCGGTCTGGGGCCCCGGCCTGGAAGCTGTGGGCTGTGCTATAATTCCTGTGTTTCCTCAGCACACGGAGTGCTCCGGGGACGAAACTGGCCCAGATGATCCCTTATTGCCTTTTTTATCCAGGAATTAAGGCCCCTTTGGCACAGCTCTGGAGGAGGCTGGGAAGGACAAGGGATCAGCCACCCCAGCTCTGATTCCTTAAAAGTAGAAATCTGAAAACAAGAGCCCTACAGGATGCGGCACAGTCGTGCTGAGTACCTTTGTCCCTGCTGCTCCTGCCAGCTGAGGCGCTCGCTTGGCCCCCAGCCACAGTAACGAGAGTATTATGTGTCGAGCCCCTGCTTGGTGCTAAGCTTGGTGCTAAACCCCTTCCGTGCACTCTCTCATTTAACCTTCATGCCATGGCTGGCATCCAGCCCACTTCGCAGGTGTGGAAGCAGAGGTTTCGTGGTCAAAGAGCACGCCCTGCATCACATGCTCGTCTGGAGTTAGGCTCCAAGGCTTGGGTTAACCAAGACGCCACCCTCCTCAAGTTGCCTTTTCCCCCTGGAGCCCTCCGCCCTGAACTCTGCTCCCATTAGGTGCTACAGATGGTCGGGGTCCCTGCAATCATCAGTTACCCCGGGAGACAGGAGTCTCAGGCAGGGCTGGCCTCAGAATCCCTCTGCTCATTCACAGGAAGCAAACATTTTCCTTCCACACAGGAAATGCTTTATGGCTCCTTTTTGATTAGAAGAGCGATTTATGCTCTTCTAAGACATGCAGATGATACATAAAGGTGTAGAGAAACGCGTGAGCTTCCTGCCTAAGGAACCATGCGTGTGAATGTGTAGTGAGCCCTTCTGTGGGTCAGCCCGGGAGCGGGTAGTGTAGACAGGGGTGCCCAGCAGAGACTCATCCCTGCTCCCAGGAACTCCCTGCTAGCGCGTGGACCTGTGTCCAGCTCGTTTTCCAGGCAAAATCACATGACACACGTTTTTTCCAAAAGAATGGGGCCATCCTGTGGAACTGTCACAATTTTTCTCTTACTATCATCTGATGATGTCCTTCCACTCCCTAAAAGGAAAATAGACCCTACGGAGTGTGGCTTCACCAGGGCTGCCTGAAAGCAAATGGCTTCGGCTTCGGGTTCCCAGGTGAGAAATGCACTCCTCCTGTGAATACCCGCCCCACCACAGGCTGTTTCCCTCTCTCTTCCACCGTCCCCACCTGTAAAACACACAACACTGCCCTCCCATATTCTGTCAAAGAGCAAATGAGATAACACACCCGTAGCACAGTGCCTGACACACAGTAGGGGTTTCAAAAACGCTGGGCTCCTTCTGCTAGGACTTTGTTTTGCATATGAGCCTAGTAGGGTGATTTTGTCTCGAGTTTTATTGTTTCCAACCTGGGGTGCTGAGGCTGAGGTGCTCATGTTTCCTGGCTTAGGACACATTCACATCACTGTCTGCAAGCGTCTTCCGTGTGTCATTCATTCATTCATTCTTTTCCATTTATCCTCACGCCCCACTCTTGTCCACCCCTCCCGTACATGCCCCATAGGCAGCCAGTCTGATCCGTTTGATGTCCTTTTATTTATATTTGTCCCCGGAAAACATGTTTTGTGTGCATGTGTTTTTTTTATTTACCGGAACGGTACGGTGCTGTGGGTTGCATCCTGCTTATTGTTTCCTTCGTGGTGCTGTGCTATTAACATCCACCCGTGCTGTCGTGTCCGCATCTAGGACTGCCCGACGGTGCTCCCTGGTGTGGGTCCACCATAGTTTGCCCCTCCGTTTATGTAGGGGCAGACCCTTACAGGGACTCAGCTTGTTGCCAGCGTAGATGGCGTGGTGGTGACCAGTCTCTCGTGTAGCCCCCCCATCCCTGTCCTGCGGCCTCGGGTGAAATTTCTCTGCGGTGGATTGCCCTTGGCTGCCCTCCCAATCAGTACTTGCATACGATGCCAACATTAGCAAGTTTCTTCTGATTGACCCCACCGGGGGTCACTGCATCGGGACCCCTCCCATCCTCTGCTTGGGATCATTTTTGGAAAGCCAAACGTAAGTGTAACTTTGTAAAGGTCTTCATAGCTATTTGGGATCCCCGCCAACTTCAGAGCTCCGGGGGCTGTTCAGAGCCTCATTGTCCTCACTTGTACGATGGGGTGGGGGGGGGGGAGTAGATCATCTGGAAAATCAGCAGAGCAGAAAGGGTCAGAAGACCTTGGGTTTGAGTCCTAGCTCCGCCATTTACCAGCTATGTGCTCTTGAGCAAGTGGCTTCACCTGTCTGAGCATCTGCTTCCCCATGTGTAACACGGGTCCCTAAAAGTATCCATTTCCGGGGGTATTGTAAGAGATAATGAGATAATGCATGGAAAGCTCTCAGCCCCTTGCCTGGCTATTCCCCACAGCCACTCTTACTGCTGTTGAGATGAAGACTGATGATGGTTGAAATAACGAGAGAGCATAGCTCCAGGTTCTGATCATCCCTGAGCCTATGATAAACGCAGTAGCACAACTAATGGCTTGACCGACTGCATTTCATTTCTTCCCCTGCATTTCCCCATACCACCTGGAGGGGGCAGTAATGAGTCACCAACCTGTGACCTAAGCAATGAACGTTCGCAAGATACAGAAAAAGTCCTCTGCTGAACCTCTTTCTACGGGTTTCAAATCACGAATCCTGCCATTGGATTTCTTTCCTGTGCCCATCCCCAACCTGGCCCCTGCCAACGTTTTTGAAAAGCTGGTAAGTTGAACACATTCTCCTCAGCAAGTGCCGGTCTTCCATCTAGCCTGCTAGGGTTAGCTGGCCTCCCGTGTAAATTTTAATGCAGGTGTTCAGTTTTCATTGTTTGCTGTGCACGTGGACCCTATTCTAATGGGACAGTATATCTCACTTTTATGGAGTAGATGTATGCCAGGCTGCAGACAGGCTTTTCTCTAAATCATTCTCTCACGCTGGATCCCACTTTGTAGTATATACCTGTATTTCTTTTCCAGGTTTTATTTTTAAGCAATCTCTACACCCAACATGGGGCTCAACCTCGCAACCCCGAGGTCAAGAGTCGCACGCTCTACCGACTAAACCAGCCAGGCACCCGAGTATATACCTGTATTGATACGGGCAACAAATGTTTATTGAGCACCTAGTATGGTCCTGCCGCTGTGTTCTCCACAAGGGAAGGCAGGTATTGAACTTCCAGTGCCTAGGAGAAGGCAGATATGGAACAACGAATTACACAGATAGTAAGTTAAATTAAAATGTCACAAAGTTATTATACTGCATTACACTATGCTATGATCTAGTATGCAAACATACACAAATACAGGCACGCAGAGAAGTATGGGAAGAGATAGAGCAAAATGTGACTGTTGATTTTCTTTGGATGATGGGTATATTGAACAGGATTCTTTCAGTTGCAAGGCTCAGAAACTCAGTTTAAACTCATTTAAGTAGGGAAGGGGATTTGTTGTCTCGTGTATTAAGCTGAATGATATGAAATTGTCTTTGGGGGGAGGGGGTCAAAAGTTGCCAACTGTTGGAATTGCATATGGCTCAATTTAATAACTTAAGACTCTATTAAAATACTGACTTCAGGTGTAGTTGGATCCAGGTGCTCAGACAATGTCAGAAATCTCTCTCTCCCTGTCTCAGCTCTCCTTTCTTCTGTGGAGTTGGCTTCATTCTCAGGCAAACTCTCCACACACTGAGGCAAGACTGGCCACTCCCTGCTCCCAACCTCTTTGCAACTTAGGACAAGTAAAAAGAAAAAAAAAGAAGAAGAAGAAAAAAAAGCCTCTTTCTCTCTGATTCCAGGGCAAGTTCTGGGCAGAGCTCTAATTGGCTGGGATTGGTTGTGCTCCCTTCCATGAACCAATCACTGTGGCCAGGGCTGGGATGCTCTAATTGGCCATTTCTGGGTCACATGCTCCTCCCCTCACCCCCACCCCCACCCCCAGCCTGGGGATGGCGTCAGCCACTAATTAGCTGGGTGGAGAGTGAGACATGTATGGTTTTAAATTTGAGCACGGCTACTAGATGAAATGGAAAGACATGGCTGCCTCAGAAAGATTTCAAGCAATTTTTTTTCTTTCTTCTTTTTTTTTTTTTTTTGCCTCTCTACGTTTCCTAAATTTCTACAATGAACATGAATTACTTGCAGAAAAACATTCTCAAGTTATTAGAAAGAAACCCAAAGGTATTGAAAATGGAATTTGGACGCGAATGTGGCCTGGCTTTATTCCAGGCCAATAATGGCTTTCTGTGTTATCCCTCCAGGTACGATTTGCATTTTAACCAGAGTCAAAACACCGTGACTCCAAGGAGAGTGTAATGAAGGAATTTAGGGCACAGAGCGATCCCAGGAGGCCCTGGAGCCCATTGTCTGCCTTCTCTAGGGCCATATTGCCCCGAGATCCGGTTGACCTTGAAAAGCTTTCATGCGGATTAAATCAACAACCTCAGAAGTGGTGTTCAGCTCTGAAACTCAGTTTCCTCACCTGCCAGGTGAGGATAATAACAGTTCCTTCCTTACAGGATTGCTGTGAGATTAGCGAGCCAGCACAGGTAAGCACAGTCCTAAAACAATGGTCACCCCGTACCTGCGCCTCCAGAAGGCCCTCTTCCCAGGCAGGCCGTGGGGGACTGAGCAAAGCTGAATTCAAAGCCAGCCCTGCCATGTACCAGCTGTGTGGCCTCCCACAGGACATGAAACCTCATGGCATCTGAGTTCCCTCACCTGAAAACCGGGCATGAAATTATTCTCGGTGCAGAACTGAGAGAATCTGACAGGGTAGCATTAAAAAAAAATTCTTTTAAATTTATTCTGAGAGAGATTGAGAGCAGGAGTGGGGGTGGGGGGAAGAGAGAGAGAGAGAGAGAGAGAGAGGGAGAGAGAATCCCAAGCAGACTCCGCACTGACAGTGTGTAGCCTGATGTGGGGCTCAAACTCATGAAGCTGTGAGATCATTACCTGAGCCGAGATCAAAAGTCAGACAGTTAACCCCACCGACTGAGCCACCCAGGCACCCCGACAGGGTAGCATTTTAATAAAACAACGTGATGCTTAGTGGACACTCCGTAAACGTTTGCTATTGTTCCCTTTCTGGTGACTTTTAACCTCTTTCCCAGAATCATCAACACAGATCACATCTGTGTAATTAGAGACCGTGTTTTAGAAATATATTTACATGCATAACTATGATCATTACATAACACAGCGAGAAGGCAAATTCATGCAGAATCAGCAAGTTCCTAGGCTATGATTTTAAAGATGTTGATTTCCTTCTTAAAATTTTTTTTTAAAGCTTATTTATTTATTTTGAGAGAAAGAATGTGTGCAGTGGGGTCGGGGAAGGGCAGAGTGAGAGGGAGAGAGAATCCCACGTAGGGTCCCACGTAGGCTCGAACCCCTGAATCGTGAGATCATGACCTGAGCTGAAATCAAGAGTCAGACGCTTAACTCACTGAGCCAGCCAGGCTCCCCCGATTTACTTTTTCTATTTAAAAAAGATATATGTCCAGCTGTTCCAAAATGCTAAATTACCAAAGGTGTTTACTTATAAAATTTTCTGAAGCATGACTTGGGGGCTGATATTTCACACCTTGAGTTGTCTGTCCATCCATCCATTCATCTTTCCTTTTCTTCCTTCCTTTCCTCCTTCTTTCTTTCCTGCCATCCTTCCACCCATCCATCCATTCATGAATCCATATGGCCATCCAATCATTCATCCATATATCCATCAATCCATTCATCTGTTCATTCACCCATCCATCCACACACACACCCCCCCCCATTCATCCCTTCAACATATAATGGATGCTGTGTGCCAAGTCCTTGTTCTGGATGCTGGGCACACAGTGACAAATAAGACAAACACGGTTCCTGACCTCACCGAACTTACTCCAGGTTCCTGGGAAGCAGAATGTGACTGAAAAGGCTGAGGCGGAGCACTGATCCGGGGACTCAGCGTGGTCCCCAGGGGGGTGAGGTGGTCCTCTGGGACACCAGGTGAGTCATTCTCTGCTGTGGAAGCCCCTCCCTGCAGGTGGATCCATGAACCACCCAGGAATGGTCAGTGTGGGTGGGATTTTTAACAGGAAGAGGTGGATGTCCTTGTGTGCAGGGGCCTTGAGCCATCAACTGGCATGTTAACGTGATGTCGCTTTTTTACACCCGAAATTTAAGATCGGGCTTATCCCCATTTAAAAAAAAATTTTTTTTAACGTTTATTCACTTTTTGAGAGACTGAGACAGAGTGCGAGCAGGGCAGGGGCAGAGAGAGAGGGAGACACAGAATCTGAAGCAGGCTCCAGGCTCTGAGCTGTCAGCACAGAGCCTGACCTGGGGCTCGAACCCACGAACTGTGAGATCGTGCCCTGAGCCCAAGTCAGACACTTAAGCGGCTGAGCCACCCAGGCACCCTGGGCTTATAACCATTTTGAGTAGACCCTCACCCTCCTGAGTTTAGCTTCAACTAATCTGAATGGGGTTTTGTTACAGCCAGCATGCCCTCACTGCAGCCCGTGAGGATTATTTTGCTTAATCTTTGTTAACAGCACTGCGGAGCTGGATCTATTACTGACACCAACTTAGAGAAGAGCAAAGACAATCTCAGACAGGTGAAGTGGCTTGGCCTGGGTCAGACACTCAGAGGCGGGGCTTGTGCCCAAGTCCTAAACTGGATTTGAAGGCGAATGTAGGGGAGGGCACTCCAGGCGGCGTAAATTGCGCGCAGGGGAGCTGGGAGAGGGCCCACGGACGTTGCCTTGCGGTTCTGCGCAGGGAGGAGATCGAGGACGTGAACTAGGCACACAGATCTGATCGCCGCTCTCCCCAAGCACATTGGGCCCCTGTGTGCTGGAGAATGCCGACCTAGAGGAGGGTTACTCCACACTGCCCCATTATGAGCACACACCACACCCCCCACACACACACCCCCACCCCCCGCTACCCTGGCGGAGGCTCGTGCAGTGACAGCCCTCATGACAGCCTGGACCAGGGGCCTTTTTCTGCAAACAGATTACATCATTACCTTGAGAGACACTGCGTTGTGAGCATGATAGTTTTACGGCCTGTAGATCCCTACAACTGGAACCATCTGGACTTTTAAAAGCTTGGTAATGCAACAGCATAAACAGGCCTCTGCGTGAGTCTCCCTGCGTGCTGAGATTTAGAACAAGGAGTTTGCCGTCGGGGAGGCAGCCAGGTCTGATGAGGACTCAGGCTCTTAAGGGTTTAGGCAGGGTGATTTGCTGTGCAGCCCCAGGCAGATGTCTCCCCTTTCCTGGGCTTCACTTTTCCTCCTTACTGAGCCTGTTTTCTCAACGCGTAGGGAGGCTTGGAATGAGAAATGATACGCCTGTTCTTTGTTCAAACCACCCCTAAGCCCCTTCTCTCAAGATCCCAGGGTTTCCCACCATCCTGCCACCCCAGTTATGGAAACATCGGTTCCAAGTGGCTAGGATGTGTGTGCCCATGGTGACGGGGATGCTCACAGCAGAGCTCCGTCTGAGGCCCTAAGTGATCTGCACGAAGGGAACACACAGACGTAACTGCAGAAATGCCGGCACGCACTGGGGGCGTGAATGACATATTCTTCTTAAAGGCCAGGCCTTCCCTCCATCACAGCACAGGCCTCCTTGCCTCCAGCCCAGGTTTTCTGTACCTGACCTGAAGGACACCATGAACAGACTGCTTTCAGGCTGAGCTGATGAGCCGTCTGTTTTCACGTTGTCACCCGGGAGGACAGAGTCCAGAGACATTTCCAGGTGTGGTATGTGGGGGATTGGGGAAGCTTTCGAGCCCCCAGAGCTCAGTCGGGGGAGGAAGGCAGAAGGTGAATGGTGACAGACAAGGCGATACCATGTGGCTCATGAGGTTCTGCGGCAGCGTCCCACGTAGTAAGCAGATTAAGAAGAATGATAACAGGAAGTTATTGTCACCAATACAATTGTGGACACATGGCCACTCTCATGCCTTAGTGTATAAATTGGTCCCTGTAGGGAAATTTTGCAGTAGATACTGAGAATTTAGAATGTCCAGACTCTTTGGTCCAACTATTCACTACTAGGGATTTATCCTAAGGCAAAAATTGGACAAGTGCAAATATTTGTATTATAGGGTCACTTGAAAGCTTGTGAGTGAAAGCTTGTAAGTCACACAAATGTCTGACCAATGAGACAGATTTTGTAAAATATACCTCTGCCCCGCAGTGGAATATATACAGCTATTTTTTTTTTTTATGAGCCTGACATCCTGACATCCTTTCCTAGGCATAGAAATGATAAGGCTATTTCTGTTTTGAAACGTGGAATAAAATGATGTCAGAAGGGGGCCTGGGTGGCTCAGTCGGTTAAGCTTCCGACTTCAGCTCAGGTCAAGAGCTCACGGTTTGTGAGTTTGAGCCCTGCCTTGGCCTCTCTGCTGTCAGCACAGAGCCTGCTTCAGATCCTCTGTCCCCCTCTCTCTCTGCCCCTCCTCTGCCCATTCTGTCACTCTCTCAAAAATAAGTAAACTTGGGGCGCCTGGGTGGCGCAGTCGGTTAAGCGTCCGACTTCAGCCAGGTCACGATCTCGCAGTCCGTGAGTTCGAGCCCCGCGTCAGGCTCTGGGCTGATGGCTCAGAGCCTGGAGCCTGTTTCCGATTCTGTGTCTCCCTCTCTCTCTGCCCCTCCCCCGTTCATGCTCTGTCTCTCTCTGTCCCAAAAATAAATAAACGTTGAAAAAAGAATTTAAAAAATAAAAAAAAAATAAGTAAATTTAAAAAAACAAAGATCTTTAAAACATGATGTCAGAAAACTAGACTCCATTCACAAGACTCTTAGTTTTCTCCATCCCCATGGTTTGCTCACAGAGAAGGTTCTTCTCGTTCAGCTTCCTGGACGTCATCTTGCCCAAAGTTCCCAGATCTTCCCAGGGGCTCTAAGCCCTGCTGGAAGTGAAGGCTTTGTTTTCTGAACTTCACTCTCCTGTTGTGTTTCATTGTCTGCCTGGTATTAAGGTGAGCTATGCCTGTGCCTTCCATGCCTTCCTGAACTTGGCTAGATCCATGTCTGAAACACCTTTGATCCCCAGGGCATGGATAATTGTGGGGAAGGAGTAAATGATGCCTAGCAAATTCTCTAACATGAGAGAGAAGTTTATGTGAGGCCCTGCAGCTAATTTCTATACCAAATGCCTTAGTATCACTTGATATTCTGGCTGGTGTTGCCTTGAACTTGCCCCACGTCCTCATGAAGGTCAGCACCAGCTCCTGCTTGCTGTGATGCCTGTGATAAAGAATCCACAAATGTGTGAAACCGCCAAACTAAAGGGGGTAGGAAGAAAAGGTGCTGACCTAAGTAACTTTGGAAACGTGCAGAGTCTGAGAGACTAAAGGCTACCGGAATTGAAGAATTACGTGAATGGATGGTGCATGGTGGGAGCCAGGCTTCTCATTGTTGAAGTATAAAATGAACAAGGGTAGGAGGCTAGATGACTCGTGTGGTAATGGATTAGAGCTGGGGACATCAGTATGAACTCATGTATAGCTTAATATATGTACATGCTGGGGTTTTTGTGTGTGTTTCTTTTTTATTTTAGAGAGAGCGAGTATGAACAGGGGAGAGGGACAGAGGGAGAGAGAGAGAGAGAGAGAGAGAGAGAGAATTTTAAGCAGACGCCATGCTCAGGGCGGAGGCTGACTCAGGGCTTGATCCCATGGGAGCATGACCTGAGCCAAAATCGAAAGTTGGACACTCAACCGACTGAACCACCCATGTACCCCATACATATTGTTACACACAGAAATATTTATATACACTTGTGTATATGTAGGTCAGCGTGCTGACAGTTCCTGCTCTTCACTGAGAGGGCCTAGAAGCAATGACACCCAGTAGCAACACAAACATCTAACGCCCGGGTCTTGGTTTAAAACCCCATTCTCCCATAAAAGGAACAAGGGATTGTAGGAGAAATGGCTGATTCAATGACCAGGACGGTAAATATGCAAGGTGAGCCAGGAGCACCTTATCCTGCCATACTGTAAGAATGCGCTTCAAACTAAAAACGAAAAAGAAATTGGGGTATGTCAAAGGAACAAAGGAACCAACTGAGAATCTCCCAGGGGCCCAAGCTGGGACAATGTGAACCAGATAAATAAAGAATTATTGGATTATAACTCAACGTGTAAAACAAATAGCCATGAGTCCATACTGATATAAATAAATGATTGAATAACTTAAATGGGAAAGAGACACAAGTATCCCATGCGGAAGAATTCCAAATAATTTATGTAGATAGTCTGCCCTCAAGGAGGGGGAGCATAACTCTTCACTTCTCAAGTGTGGGCCAAGTGTGGGCTGTGCACGTTAACTTCCCTCCAAAGTGTATGGGATGGAAAGGGGGCAAATGAGCACCTTGACAGTGGAGAAATCTGACAGACACTACCTCAGCCAGATGGGATCAAGGCCCACATCAGGGGTCATGTGTCATGTTAATGCTATGTATCCTTGATATGATGTGATGAAAATTTTCTCTCTCCAGTCTTCCTCCCCAAAAGCCATAACCCCAGTCAATTCATTAAGGAAAAAAAATCAGACAAGGGTGCCTAGCTGGCCCAGTTGGAAGAACGTGCGACTCTTGATCTCATGAGTTCGAGCCCCATGTTGGGTGTAGACATTACTTAAATAAACGAATGAGAACTTAAAAAAAAAAAATTTTTTTTGGTACTAATAGAGACATTCTACAAAATACCTAACCAGTACTCCCGAAAAGTGTCAGGGTCATCCAAAATGAGGCAAGTCTGTGAAACCTAAGGAGACGTGACAACTATATGAAAGGTGCCATCGTGGATGGGATTCTGGATGCCAGAAGGGAAGTTAAGTGAAAAGTAAGGAAAATGTGAATAAAATATGAAGTCTGGTTAATAATTATGCATCAGTATCAGCTCATCAGCTGTAACAAATGTACCGTATTGAGGTAAGATGATACTAATAGGCAAAACTGAGCGGGGATATGTGGGAAGTCTCCATACTCTCTTCTCAAATTTTCTGTCAGTGTAAAACTTTTCTAAAAAAGTTCAGTCTATCTTTAAAAAAATTACCAATTAGGTACAGGTGAAGAATGATATCTTGGGTTTTCTTTAGTTAACTTTCTTTGTTTACTGTTGCTGTGAAGCATTTTCATGTATGTGGTGGCTACTTCTATTTCTTCTGTGGATTGCCGATGGTCACGTTGTGGGGTTATTTGTTACGTGGCACTGTAGCCATAGCTAACTGATACAATCTTACTGAATTCCTGCAGCCCTATGAAGTATTATTTGTCCCCTTTCCATTATTCAAATATCCATTAAACAGACGAAGCAATGGAGACCCAGAGAGACTAAGTCATTTCCCCAAATTCAGACTCAGTGTCTCACCTAAGCTTTGAACCCACGGCTGTCTGACTCCAGAATTTTCTGACCACCACGCTAGACTGTGAAGTACCATGAGTGATGATGGCAGGGGGAGGGGAGGGAATCCTGACAGCTAGTTGGGCGTCCAGTGACGAGCTTTGAATTCTGCGCTTTCGTGTAGGGATGCCAGTATGCCAAAGAGGGGCACCATGCAGCTAAACTACAAATGATATAGGATATCCTCGGGGCGCCTGGCTGGCTCAGTCGGTGGAGCGTGCGACTCTTAATCTCAGGGTTGGGGGTTCGAGCCCCACGTCGGGTGTAGAGATTACTTAAAAATAAAATCTTAAAACAAGGAGATCCTCGAGTGGCTGCCATGAGAAATGGCTCGTGAGGGCACCAAACTTCCTGTCCCAAGCAGGGGGGCTGGGGTAAGGACACTCCAGACTCTGCTGAGAATAGCAAAATGGGCTCTCTGGAGTTGTGCCTAGAAGAAATGCGATTGTCAGGTGCTAGCAGGCAGCACAATCCCATGTCATACATTATCATGATTTAACGTCAAGGCTCTGAATACTGGAGCCAGGAAGCACTATCTCCTCTCAAGAATGCTTAACCAACGCCCAAGATGTGGGGGCCCGCACTCACTGGCTCCTGCCTTCCCAGGGCTCGACCTCAAGGAGCTGGACTGAAATCTGAAGGTTCTGGGCTCAAGAACCAGGTTTGACCTCTGGCTCAGCTGACTGTGCTGTGCGGCCTGGGGCAAGTCAGCTCAGTGCTCTGGTCCTTGGTTTGTTCATTAGAAAATGAGAACCGTAGCCCTTGCCCTACTGACCTCACGGAATTTTCCAGTGGATAAATCATAGTACTGATGGTTACTGCACACTCTCCACATACCAGAATTTTGCATGCATCGACTCTGAATACTCACAGCAATCTTAATGGGCGGGTGCTTATACTATCCTCGTTGTATAGATGGAAAAACAGGTCTGGAGGCAAAAACAGACTTGTCACTTGCCTGAGGTCACCCAGCCTGCAAAGATTAAGTCGGAATTTAGAGCCCATCCTGTTCACCAAAGAGGATGTCACTCACCATATTCCCATATGATGCTAGACGGAAAAAAAGCTTGAGGAACTTGGGACCCTTGGGGAAGAAATTGGCCGGGGGGGGGGGGGCAGGCTGGAGAAGCAGGATAGGTGGGCGTGGTTACCAGCCAGGGCTTGGTCCTCATCGCCGGTTGGGTGTGCACACAGGGGGTTTGGAGAAGCAAGGTGCAGAGAGAAACCAGCCTGAGTGGACAAAGCTGGCAGAGGGGACAAAAGAGAGTTGTGGCAGCGGCCCAAAAATCATGCAAATCTGGTGAAGACAGAAACACCGGAAGGGGAGTTTTAGGAAGCTTTGCTCACAGATGGGCTCTGTAATCTCCATCCTCTGGCCTCCGCTATACCTGCAGTAAAATCCCCGGGTTTTGCCAATGCCTTAAGAGGTGAGTCCAGGTGCGCTTTGGATTTTGACAGCCTGAGACTGGCCACAGAGTGGCCAGGGGGCCGACCCCATTCCTCCGCCCTGGGCTCCTTGGCATGAGCCTGCCTCAGGCCCAGGACAGCCCCAGGGAGTCCGCAGGCTGCGGTTTCCGGAAGCTCTGGCTCCGAGTCCATCAAGGACAACAGATTTTTTTTTTTTTTAAGTTTATTTATTTAGAGAGAGAGCGCGCCGCAGGGGAGGGGCAGAGAGAAAGGGAGGGAGAGAATCCCAAGCAGGCTCTGTGCCGTCTGCACAGAGCCTGATGTAGGGATCCATCCCACAAACCGTGAGACCATGACCTGAGCGGAAATCGAGAATCGGACGCTCAACCAACAGAGCCACTCCTGCGCCCCAAGGACAACAGCTTTTTTTTTTTTTTTCAACGTTTATTTATTTTTGGGACAGAGAGAGACAGAGCACGAACGGGGGAGGGGCAGACAGAGAAGGAGACACAGAATCGGAACCAGGCTCCAGGCTCTGAGCCATCAGCCCAGAGCCTGACCCGGGGCTCGAACTCACGGACCGCGAGATCGTGACCTGGCTGAAATTGGATGCTTAACCGACTGCGCCACCCAGGCGCCCCAAGGACAACAGCTTTTTAAAGGAGTTAACTGTGCAGGCGGAGCATCCTAGCTGGGTCCTGGCCGAGGTGTCTTCTCGAACAGATGTGAGTTAGAGGCCCAGTCAGCCTTCTCTTTCCCTTCCTTTTACCTTTTTCTTGGCCATTCCTTCTTTCTCTTTCTCTCATTTTCTTCCTTCCTTCTCTCGCACTTCCCATCTCCCCCTTTCCCTCCAGGTCCCACTCTCTTGGACAGCAGGATCCTGGTGAGTTGTGTTGTTTTTTTTTTTTTTTCATCATCTCATCTGGTAAAATATGGATCATTCACCTTCCATTCTCGGGGTTATTTTCTAAGCGTTTCTTCCACGTAGCTACACAACCTTCTTCCTTGTTAATGGCTATGTGATGTGCCACCAAGTACTCTCATTTGCATAACGGGCTCCCTGTTGTGGAACACTGGGTAGTTTCTAGGTTTTGTATCCTTACAGGTGAAAGTATTCGTTTTTTCTGGTCTGCCGTGTGTGGGGCTCGTGGGTCCAAGTTAAGTGGGGGCCTGGGAGGCACGAGGTAGATGATTGGCATGGGGTGGTAGTTCGTCCAGGAGCTGCTTCCTGCCTGCCCTCATCCCCAGGGCAGCTCGGAGTATACAGCAGGTGCCTCATGAATGCTGCCTGAGGATGCCTCTCGGCCTCTATTCCTGCACCTGGCACACTGCCTCAGTGCGCTCTCCATTGAAGCGTCCTCTTTCCCACCTGGCCGTGACCTTCCATAGCCTTTTTATCTCTATGTCCCCCGTGCCTGGCACCAGGAAGCCCCTCAGGAATGGAAGGGAAGGAAACAAAGTAAAGGAAGAGGAAGCCAGAGAATGCTCACTTACTCTGGCCACCCCTCATTAATAGGGCCTGGGATTGCCGTGGGACATTAGTGACAGAACATGTTGACATTGTGTAATTTATTAGCCTGAACTATACAAATTATACCTTCCCCCAGGATGCCCGCGACGAGAAGCTGCTTTTCATGAGTTTATCCTGGGGACTCGAATAAATAAGCAGAGAAACAAAAAAACCTCATGAATTTTTTAAAGAGCTTATTGGAATCGGGAGAAAACCTGGTGTTCCGGGTGCAGAAGTAAGTATCCAATAGATCAGCATTCATTTCTCTTTACCCTCTGAAGTCTTTTTTAATCCTCTTGCTTGCCAGTGTTAATCCGTGTTTTTCTGTGAATCTCTCTCCAGATCGGCAAGTGAACAATACCCACCCAGGGGGCTTCTCCCCATGCATTTCCCACCACACTGGGGGGTGGGGGGGAGGCCAGTGCCTGGTGAAGGGTGGGCCTTGGAGCCCCAGAGGTGCTGTGACCCCATCCTCTGCGTGAACCTGTAAGGAGTGAGATTAGAGGTGTGGAATTGCCGCGCTGAGAGCCTTGGTGTCCTCTTAAAAAAAGCTTCTTGGCTATGAGAAACACCTGAGTTGATCATCCCCCAAATGTCAGCCTCGCCGAAAGTTAAGCGGTTTACAAGGTCTTGCTGAGAAATTCCATGTATTAGAAGCTAATAGAAGGTCAGCATTTTCCATTTCGATTTTGTTTTCTTCCTGCTGCCCAGGGTCTAGGTAATACTCTCTTTGGCATTTTGAAGATGCTTCTATGAATTGTGGCATGGTAGCTAAGCGCTTGATGGGATTTACCCTCCCAAAGCCTGTGAAACAGAAGTTGTTATTATGTCCATTTTGTAAATGAGGAAATTGAGGCTTGCGTGGAGAGGGGTCCCTTGCCCAAAGTCACACACAGCAGGTGATGGAGCTGGGTTCTGTCTGATGTGTGTCGGAATCCAAAGCCCATGCTTCGATGCGTTATGACTTCTTCCTCTACTTGGCACGTCGGGAATGTCTCCTCCCCTCCCTTCCCCTCTGCAGTCGTCTTCCTCGGTGGTGACTCCGTAATCGATGCTAGCAGCCCGAGATCCAACTTAGAGAACTGCAACCTTGAATAGGCACAGTGGACATTCCATCTCTGGTTTCCTCTAATTTCCTGCAGCCAAGGTCAG
Source organism: Prionailurus bengalensis (assembly GCF_016509475.1). Lineage (NCBI taxonomy): Eukaryota > Metazoa > Chordata > Mammalia > Carnivora > Felidae > Prionailurus > Prionailurus bengalensis. The sequence continues at coordinate 17,248,391 of NC_057356.1, forward strand.
CGAACTATAGCCCTTGGTCCAAATCCGGCCCGCTGCCAGTTTATGTAAATAAAGTTTTATTGGCACTCAGCCACGCACATTCATTTACACATGGTCTGTGGCTGCTTTCAATGCTACAAAAGCACAGATGAGTAGTGGGACAGACACCATATGGTCCACAAAGCCTAAAATATTGACTTTCAGGCGGTTAGAGAGAAAGTTTTCTGACTCCTACAATGCAGAGTTGTCAACGTTTATTACCCCAGAATCTAACGTGATAAATGATAACACCAGTCCTGTGAGTAGATGGCATTTTTGGAGGGCCAACTATGAGCCAGGCATTCTGCTAGTTGCTTTCAGGGGATGATCTCCTGGAATCCTCCAACAATAGCATCAAGCAGGTGCTCCGAGAGGTGAGTAACTGCCCATAGTCACAGTCACGGGGTCTGAGACACGACCCTTGAGCTGTCTGGCAGTTCATACACTGCAAAGTGTTCTACAGCAATAAAGCGCCGTTTCCAGATTGTCTACCCAGTGCCTGGCATCATGCTGCATGCTGGGATGCAGCGTGATACATGACAAGCAAGGGACGGTCTCCATCCTTGGGAAACCCGTGGACTTATGGGAAAGACAGGCCTCCATCTAGATCAGCTGGCGAGATGAGCAGTCAAGAGCTCACAGGAGGAAGAAGCACCTGAGAAGGTGAACTTCGAATTAGGTCTTTCATGACGAACAGAAATGTGATCATTGAAATAGAAGAGGGAGAAGAACACCCTAGGGACAAGTTAAGCAAAGGCTTGGATTGAAATAATTGCCAGGCACCGGAGTCTAGGGTGAGTGAGGGGCAGAAGGGAGCAGAGGGTGGTCACAAACGACAATAGGACTTGTTCGAGACCGGAAGAGGAGAGGTTGGGATGTGATGCTGGGGACTTTGAAAATGTGCTTTCCTTCTCTTATCTAGAAAGAGCCTCAGGTTTTGCCATCCCTTTTCCATCTGGTAGGTAGTAGGTGCTCAAGAAATGCTTCCAAGAATCAAATGTCAGCCCTCGCAACAGGGAGCAAGCTTGCATTTGTCTGTCCTTGTGGGACGCTCACATGGCAGCAGGCAGCAACCACCACCCAGGTGACAATGACTCATGCACCTGGGACCACCAGGCTTCCAAAGAGTTTCAAGTTCGAGGTTGACTCCATTGGGTCTCTGGAGAGGGGCTTTCCAGAAAAGTCTCCTACTTTCCTACCTGTGCTCAGATGGCAGGACAGGGGTCTTGTACCCTGAAAGAACTACCCTTCCATCATTGATCATTTGCTTGGGTTGGATGAGGAGATGGGGAGAGCCCTGCCTTTGGGGCCATCACCGTCCCCCATCCACCGTCCGTAGGTTTCTGGTGTGTGACCTTGGGCAAGTTCCCTACTTTCTCAGAGCCTCGGTTTTCTCGTATATAAAATGGAGGCCATCCCTGTGTCATGGGGTTGTTATGACAAGTACAGCCTGCCATATAGTAAAGGCCCAATATTTATGATCGGTTATTATTTTTACTATGATTAGCGATCAGATTTCTGTATCAGTCGGCATTTGCTGCCATCATGCCAACAGTCTGTGTGATTTATAAAAGCATTTATTTTTTGTTCCCTCTCACAGTTTCCTGGATCCGTTGGGGACGGTTCTGCGGGTTGGGTTTAACCATCTCCCTTGTCTTTTATCCTGGGACCGGTGCTCACCTAAGACATGCTCCTCTGAAGGCAGGGAACAGAAATTTCAAGAGAGGCGAGTGAAAACTCAGGGCCCGCCTAAGGCTTGCGCTCAGAACTGGCCCACAGTTATCTCAAAATATCCCATCGGCCAAAGCAAGTCACACGGCCCAGCCCAATAGCACGGGTGGAGAAAGGCGGAAGAATTGTGTCACTCCCACGGCTGCCAGGATTCCTAGCGTGGCTGCTGGCCATGTGATTCCACCACCTACCCAACATTGCCTTCCGTATTTCGCACAGAAGGCTGTCTCCAATCACAGAGCATCTTAGAGATTGGTGACTGTCCATAGGACACTGTATGTTTTGTATCAGTGGGGTTCTGACGAGGTAGTCTCTGGCTGAATTTCCGGACCAAGATTAATTTGCTGCTGGAATGTGAAGACGGCCACCCTCACACCCCCACCGCGGGTCCAGCGTGAGGGAAAATAAGGAGACAGCCCCCGTGTTGGACAATAACCGCCCAAATTCCAATACTCAGGGCCCGACATTGCCCGTTCAGTTTCCTGTGGCTGAAATTCTTGGTTGTTCCGCTGCTAAAACCAGGGTGGCTATTTACTCTGGGCACCAATGGCTGTTCTTAGCCATATTGATAAACAAGGCTTCCAAAATCATCTCAATACCAGGAACAGTTCATTTAAAACAGAAGCAGCAACACCACCAATGACAAAATCGACAGGTCAGTCCTGTGGTGTCCACCCTCGCCCAGGGGAGCCTGGTGATGAGTTGAGGAGTATTTTCGGACACAGACAACAGCAGGCCTGGCCCAGATCCACTCATTCCTTCAGTAGCGCTTCCCAGGGAGTTCCAGTTATTTCCCAATTTGTTCCAGCCACACCACCCTTTTGTGGCTTCGTTTGGGCATTGAGGTCATCGAGAGATGACTGACTTGGGCAAAGCAGAGAGTAGGGGGAGGAAAGATTCTTCACTGACTCACCCACTCACTAATTGCTGAGTGTCTTCAGGGTCCTGAGCTGGGGGTTCAAAGCTGAAGGAAGCAGAATGTCCACTGTGCTGGCCGTTTGGCACGGCAGATCCTCCTTCCACGTATCTTTTTTAGGGTAGGTGGTTGGCTTCCCATCAGCCCCCGCGCGGCAGATGATTGGTTCAAGCTAATCCCGGCCATACGATTCTCTTGCGGATAATTGGTTGAGGGGTTAGCATGTGACCCAGTTCTGCCCAATGAGAAGTGAGGGAGAAATCTGTCCGTGGCCTTTGAGGAACTTTCCCTCACGACTAAGAAGGAGCTGGAGGAAGGGGTGGGTGCTGCTCCCCAGCGTTTGCAGTATGTGCCGGTGTGACAGCCACGCTTCTGACAGCCATCTTGACACGTGCTGCAAGGTAAGAGATGAAACTCGCTCCGGCAATGGCAGAATGGAGAGATGGGGACTATATCCTCCCTGATATCATTGAGCTGCTAAGTCTTTTTTTTTTTTTTTAATGTTTTTATTTAGTTTTGAAGGACACAGAGAGACAGAGCATGAGCAGGGGAGGAGCAGAGAGAGAGGGAGACACAGAATCCGAAGCAGGCTCCAGGCTCCGAGCCGTCAGCACAGAGCCCGACGCGGGGCTCGAACTCACGAACCGCGAGACCATGACCTGAGCCGAAGTCGGCCGCCCAACCGACTGAGCCACCCAGGCGCCCCGAGCTGCCAAGTCTTTAAGTGCAAAGGCCACTCTATCCTTGGACTTCACACTCTGTGGGGTAAGAGGTTTCCTCCAGGATAGGTGGGGGTTTCTGTTATCCGCATCCCAAGGCTTCCTACTTAATGCTGCAATATTATTGTAGAAACATGATTTATCTATAAAGGAGCAGGCGTGGAGAAGTGGGTTAAGTTGTCAGCTGGGAAACATCGGAATTAGGTTGTGAACCCAGGACTCTCTGCCTCCAGCCCTCTGTCTGCATAGGTGACCTTATAGCTGGCCTCTGAGAATGCGCATAACAGATGTTAAGCATCCAGTATGGGCCGTGCTGGATGCTGAGGGGGTAGGGAGCTCATGCCCAGAGAGAATGGTGAAGATCCTATCAGAAGAGCAGAACACGGGGGTGCCTGGGTGGTTCAGTCAAGTTGAGCGTCGGACTTCGGTCCAGGTCATGATCTCGCAGTTCTTGAGTTGGAGCCCCACATGGGGCTTGCTGCTCTGAGTGCATAGCCTGCTTCTGATCTTCTGTCCCCCTCTCTCTGTGCCCCCCCCCCGCTCATGCTCTCTCTCTCAAAAATAAACAAAACATTTTAAAAATTTAAAAAAGAAAGGAAGAGCAGAACATGACAGGTGGGGGGTAGGGCCACACATGCTTTGCTAGTGCTGGGCTACAACCCCTCTCCCATCCCCCCGTACCGTCCACAGCAAACGGCCGCATTACCTAGGATCATTTGGTCCAGTGGCAAGCACTCCCATTTCACATTCAGATTAGACCTGGGTTCGAATCCTGCCTCTGCTACTCCTTAGCGCTGTGACACTGGGTATGTCCCACCACCTCCGAGTCCGTTACCTTGTGGTTCTGAGGACTGGACATGATGAATGCACATTGCCGGGCACTTGGAAGATGCTCAAGCGAATGATAACTATGAGGACGCTTATGGCAGGATTCTTACGAACCTTGAGAATCACACCACAAAAGGAGTGCTGTTCTAATGGCAGGAAGACCCAGGTCCTAGTCCCAGCTCTGCCATGATGAGCTGTGTGACGTCAAGCCATCCCTGCCCTCTCTGGCCCATTTACTTGCTCCCGTCTGTAGAATGATGGGGTTTGGCTTGACCAATTGTTTTCAAACTCTGCTCCATGGAGCTCTAGAGATTCACTGGCTCTGTAACGAGGAAGAGGCCCGGTAGCAGAAATGGGGCGCCCCCCCCCGCCCCGCTTCAACGCCACGGTTCTTTTGTTATTTCTTTCATGGGACTGGGTTTTCTGGAAGATGCTCTTTGAAGAGAGGCTTCTGTTGGTTTAATTTCAAAAAAGAAGAAGAAAAAGGCAGCCTGAAATACTCCAGATTAGATTACTAAATTCCTTCCATTTATTCAGTGGTTGACAGTGTGAACTTTGGAGTTCAACCCACCCGATTTGAAGGATGACTCTGACATTATCTACCTTCGTTAACTTGGGGAAGCAAATAATTTCCTGAGCCAGTTTCTAATCATCTACCAGCCATTCCTGGGAGTCTCTTTCCCCTCATCTCTGCCAGCAGGAGGTGTTATAGCTCTTTAAAATGTTTGCCAGTTCAATGGGCACAAAATGGTGTTTCATCGTCACTTGAACTTGCATTTCCCTAACTTGTAGAGAATTTAAGCATGTTTGCCTGTATTTATTTGTTGGCCACTCAGATTTCTTCTGTGAATTCTCATCCTTTGTTCATTTTTCTATTGGATCATTTGTCACTTGTTAATTTGTGAGAGCTCTTTCCTATAGTGTGGACATTACCCTAATACGGTATGGGTTTTATCTTTTACCTGCGTTACGGCTTTTTTCTAGAACGATCACTTGTCCTTTTTTTTTTTTTTTTTTCCAATCCTATAATAATGATTCCCCCACTGCACTGTCCTGTGAGGATTAAAGCACGAGTAGAATTCCTGGTATGTGGTTCGGTAAATTATTTTTATTACTTACAAGCTTTGGTGCGGGTACCGGATTCTGGAGTTATCCCAATGTGTGTGTGCTAAAATGCCATTGGCCGAAGCAAGTCACACGGTTGAGCCGAGAAAGAGAGAGGAAGCACCGTGGTCACGTGGGCAAGGATGTGGGCATGGGGAGGGATAAGAATTGCGGCCACCGTTGGAACCGGCCACAATGGTCCGGCACAGAGATCAAGACTGCAGGTTGTGGAAACGGAAAGACCTAGATCCTGGCACTTCTGGCTGCTGAGATTGCCACACCTCCCCCATGGCCCCCTTAGCTTGCCTATACCAGAGCCGTTTTCCCACAAGCCTTTGCTGTCAGCCAGCTGCGGCCGCCAGAAATCTCTTTTCAACGTTGCCTTCCAGCTGCTAATACCCTCTTTCTCTTCCAAGGATATTTGCATTAAAAGATCCTTGCTGCCTTTTCTGATGACCAGGGAACACAGGCGCAGTGCACGGTGATCCAGCAATATAGATAGAGATCCAGCTCCGTAACTCTGCCCTGAGTGGAGACTTTCCTCTGTTCACATGTTCTTCCAGACGGTCCTTCTGTCCCTATCTGAGATCTCTACTCTTTGTCAAATACAGGCTCATGCTTTACACGCGTACCCTTTGCACTTAACAACAATGTGAGTGCTCTCCTGTGAAGAGTGTGGTCAGTGGCTAGGGCTTCAGAATGGTCTCGAAAGGAGAATATCAAAATGCAGATTCCCACACCTCATTCCTAAAGAGTCCATTTTGAAAGGTCTGAAGGGAGTCCAGGAACCCGTGTTTTTAACTAACTGTAGATCCACAGGGCAGGTGACACTTGAATAATGCAGGGGTCGAGGCACCGTGCACAGTCTAAATTCCACATATAACTTTTGACTCCCCCCAAATTTATTTATTTTTTATCTATAATTTTTTTTCTGTTTATTCATTTTTGAGAGACAGAGACAGAGCACGACCAGGGGAGGGGCAGAGAGAGAGAGAGAGGAGACACAGAATCCGAAGCAGGCTCCAGGCTCTGAGCTGTCAGCACAGAGCCCGATGTGGGGCTTAAACTCCTGAACTATGAGATCATGACCTGAGCTGAAGTTGGACACTTAACTGACTGGGCCACCCAGGCGTTCCGACTCCCCCCAAATTTAAATACTAATAGCTTACTCTTGTCCAAAAGTCTTACTGGCCACACAGCACATATGTTGTATATTATATGGATTATATACTGTATTCTTACAATAATGTAAGTTAGAGAAAAGAAAATGGTATTAAGAAGATCATAAGGCAGAGAAAACACATTTACAGAACCATACTGTATTTATTGAAACACAATCCATGTAGGGGCACCAGGGTGGCTCAGTCGGTTAAACGTCCGACTCTTGGTTTCAGCTCAGGTCATGGTCGTGTAGTTTCATGAGTTCGAGCCTGCATCGGGCTCTGTGCAGGCAGTGCAGGGCCCGCTTGGGATTCTCTCTCTCTCCCTATCTCTCTCTCTGCCCCTTCCCCCTCAACCTGTCTCTCTCAAAATAAATAAATAAAACTCAAAAAAAAAAATCCATGTATACCTGAGCCCACACAGTTCAAACCCCTGTTGTTGAAGGTCAACTACATTTGTATTTTAATAGGACCTCCTTGCCTGGTGCTAATTTTGGGTAACAGTTGGAGGGGGGGTATATCCAATGAAAGGAAAGACATGCCCGAGGACACCTGCCTTTCCCAGAGGAAGGAGCCTACACTGCCTTCAAGCCACAATTTCTTTGCCATCCGCCCAGGTATGGCTCCCTAAGCAACCAGGGAACCATTAACCCGAGGTCTGATACTTCCCAGCTCCATGTCCTTACCAAGCGACCACCTCTCTGAGCCTCAGTCGGCTCATCTGTAACATGGGGATCCTACTGAGTGTCAGGGCCATCGAGAGAGAGGCAGTGACTTCACACGTGTAACAACACCCGCTTGGGGGTTGGGCTCTGGGTAGATCTTCCAGAAACAGAATCTCCCTTCCCCCTCATGAGATGAGCAGAGCAGGGACTCACTGGCCGGCTTGGGGGAAAGCCAGAGAGTCCCCGAGGGGAGCAGCAGCCACACCAGGTGTCTTGACGAATTAATTATGGGAAATTAGGGCAAGTCAGGTTTCCGCCTCCAGGAATCTCATGTTAAGGTCGGGAGGATAGTGTGGGATTTTAATCATTCTCCAGGGGCTGGAGACGAGAAAGGCTCTTCCTGCCGGGACAGATGATAAGTAGGGGAACCAATCAAAATATGCAAATACAGCTGAGGAAGAGGCTGGGGACACCTCCAGAGAGTGCCAAGGCCTTTTCTGGATGTTTGCTGGCTGGGGACTCTTAACCCAGCGTACAAACCTGAGAGAGGCATTCATAACTCCTGACCTCAATTCTCTACCCTTCCCCGTAGCCTCTCCTTTTCCGATGTGACTTTGCAGCGGCTGCCATTAAGAAGTGGAATCTGTTTCCTTAAAAGCCCTTGAACCTGGGCTAGCCCTGGCACTTGTTTTGACCTCCAGCATATGGCAGAAGTGGATATGGTGGCTCCCAGCACGGGGGTCACGAGGACTGGGATACTTCCCACCCTCTGTTTTGGAATCTTGACCCACCACCGTGAGGACCAGCCTGAGCTAGACTTCTAGAGGATGGGAGGCCCCCGGGTGACCCCCAAGTATGTAAGAAAGCTCAACCTAGGGGCGCCTGGGTGGCGCAGTCAGTTAAGCGTCCGACTTCAGCCAGGTCACGATCTCGCGGTCCGTGAGTTCGAGCCCCGCGTCGGGCTCTGTGCTGACAGCTCAGAGCCTGGAGCCTGTTTCCGATTCTGTGTCTCCCTCTGTCTCTGCCCCTCCCCCATTCATGCTCTGTCTCTCTCTGTCCCAAAAATAAATAAACGTTGAAAAAAAAATTAAAAAAAAAAAAAAAAAAAAAAGAAAGCTCAACCTAGCCCAGCCAGCGGAGCCACCGACACGACTCCAGCTGTCCTTGGACCCATCAGTGAGCCCAGCTGGGGCCAGAAGAACCTCCGGCTGACCTGCAGACAGTGAGCAAAATAATCGTTTATGGTTTTAAGCCAGGAGCTTCGGAGTAGTTCGTTAGGCGGCAATAGCTAACCGATAACAGTGTATGTGTGATATAATGATGTAAGAATAATAAAATTGTAGGAAGAACGATCACATAACCACATCGCCAAGGACTGTGCAGGTGATGCTCCCTGTCTCTATTTGTATCGGTATTTAATGATCACAATGACCCATCTCATCCGACGGGGGAGGGAACTCAGGCTTGGTACAGGTTTGTCTTAATTGTCTGTCGTCAGAGGCGAGGATTAGAACTTAGCTCTCTCTGACTCCAGAGTTTGCCTTGTACTGTCTCCTAAGGGCACCGACTAATCCACAGGGAAGCTGTTCCCAGGGCAAGGCCAGGTTCCCCAGGCGGCCCGGAAGGCCCCCCACCCCATGACCTAGCCCACCGGTTCCCCCTTTTGATGCTTCTCCAAAAACATCCATACCTTTGCCCAAGCCATTCTCTCTCCCTGGGGTTGACCTTCCTTTCTTTTCTACCCAAAAAACTCTTATGCGACCTTCAAGACCCAGCTCTGTCTCACTCTTATTGACTCTTAGCAACAAGCCATAAAAAGTCCCTTTTTCAAATAGGCACAACCCCGAAGCACAGTTGATGTCCCACATGAATGGAACTCTAGAGGTGAGGGAGGAAGGAGAGTCCCAGTGTGGTTGAGACAGCTGTTCTGTGGTGTTCTCAAGGGTCCCCCTTCCCTGCCGTGTCTTTGCTCTGTCAGCTGTCCTCACAGCAGGTTGCAGGAGAGCGGCTGTAGACCTGGCTTTGCATCCAGACCCAGCCACGTCCAGAGAAATCAGAGGGTTATTTCTTTTTAATCTTGTGTCTCATTTTGAGAGTCAAGGAGGCCCCTCCGTGCAGCCTCCAGGCAGATTTCCCTCAAGTCTCCTTGGCCAGGACTGGGTCATGTGTCCTTCTCCGAGCCAATCGCTGGCAGGAATAGGATTGTATCGCTATCATTGACTTTGACACATCCGGTCATCCCTGATGGGTCAACCATCATGGCCATGAGCCATGTCCTCAGGAAGTTGCCTTTGACTCTTGAGGCTGGAGCAGGTGCCTCCATTGGGGTTCTCAGAGCTCGCCAACTTTGCCCATTATAACACAGCAGGGCCCCTAGAACGTGGCCTCCTCCAGCACAGCTGGGGTCGCCGTGTGTTACAGGGGCTGCTTCTTTGGTAAGGCATCCCCTCTAACTTAGCTCTATCATCCTCGTCCGTTGTCTCCTGCACAACCCCCCCCCCCCAATGCTCCCACGCTTAGAATTACTTACCCGACATCCTGCGCCAAATATGAACTTCATGACAGCAGGTGTTGTTACCGCCTCCTTTGCTGTATTGTCAGCCCCCAGCAGAGTCCCTGTCCCACTGAAGTGCCCAATAAATATTTGTTTTGCCCGTGGCTTATTTGCTAAGACTGGAACTCTGGATCAATGCAGGAGAAGGAGCTGCAAGAGAAATATTGGGGTGTCACCTTCAAGGGCACCTTTGTGCAGATTTCCAGCAGGAATGGCTTGAGCCTCAGCTGGATGCCCACTGAGGCTTCACCAGCCACGCGGCACCATCACTTTCATGGCCCCGAATAATAGTCAACAACTGCGGGTGTACATGGCTCACAAAGGGTCTGCCCACGTGTTAGCCCTCTGATCCTTACGGCAACTCCCAGAGCCATGTGGGAACCTCATTTTGTAGATGACTCCTGCAGGGGTAAAGGGACACACAGAGGCTGGGCTGTTAATTGCCGGGGCGTACTGAGTCTGCGTTGATTTCAAACTGGTGCTCTCTCTGATTCATAAAAAAACACCACTGGGTTTCCAGCTTCCAACTCTGGCACCGTCTAGGTGGCTGTCCTTGGGATAACATGTAACTGTTGACCACTGCCTGTATGATTTTGTGGAAGAAGCATTTTTTTGCCCCTTACAATAGCAAAGAAATTTTATTAAACAGGGTGTTTTGTACTGTTATCCAGCAAATATTCACTCTCCCCTCCCTGGTCAATGAGGAGAGTGCATTTCCTCGGCCCATGGATGTGGGGCTTGGCGATGTGGATTGATTTGGCCAAAGGAATGTGGGCAGAAGCGATGGTGTGCTAGTTCTAGGCAGTGGCCTCAGGAATGGCAAGTTTCTGCCAGTTCTTGCTCTCCCTAAGAGAACAGCATTTCCAGATAGGAGCTTCTCCTTCACCCTGGGGCCCAACAGAGAAGACACATGGGGCAGACCCAATTCTGACCCGTACCCTTCAGATATATATAAGTGAAAAGTAACTCTGTTGGAGCCCATTGAGATTTGGGGGGATGTTTGTCACACGGCTTTATCATAGCAAAAGCTGACTAATACACTCTGTTCCTGGATTATGCAAAGCCTTTTCCGTGCATTAGCTTATTCGGTCCTCACAACAATCTCCGAGGGGAGTACTATCACATTTCTGCTGATCTATGACTCCTTTTGTCCATCCCTGCATCAGCAGAGCCTAGGGCACTGCGTGGCACATGGTGTAGAGACAATTTTTTAGAGAACACTTTCAGATGAATTAATAAAGTCAAGGTAGGAACTGTGTGGCACTTTCCTGCTTTGTGGCCAATACCTGATTGATAATAATGAACTGCTATGCAGCAGGCACTGCTGATGTTGGTTTAAATGAGAAATTATCCCACCAAATAGTTACCAAGCATCTACATCAATCCAGCATTGTTCTAGATGCTGGGAATAGAGCAGTGAACAAAAGAGACCAAACCCCTGCCTTCCTGGGGCTGAAAATCCACCCAGGGTGAGATAGAAAACAAATAAAATATATATAAACCCACGATACAACATAGTCAGTAATCAATGTCATGAAAAAATAAATCGGAGCCAGGAAAGGAGATGAAGAGGGACGAGGGTAGTGTTGTGGTTTCTAACCAGGCGGGGAGGGAGGGTCTCTCGGAAGGGGTGGCTTCCGAGCAAAGACTTGGAAAAGGTGACTGAGAGGCATGAATGTCTGGGGGGAAGACTGACCGGTGGAAATAACAATTATTAATCCATTTGAGGGATGACTAAATGGGCTTGGAAGGATAAAATTGCTTGCCCATCGTCAGATGGCAAGTGGCAGAGCTGGGACTTGGGCCAGTTTTCTGGACCCAGGTAACCCGACTCCAGTGCCTGGGCCCTTAACCACTTAATAGAGGGTCTTAATGGTGGTGGTGGGGGGGTGTGGGGCTCTGACCTAGCGGTGGGTCTGGGAATCCTTGCGCTGATCCCAGGGCCTCTACCCTGTGCCCTGAGTCGTATCTTCATCTGCCTTTCAGCTGATGACAGTGGGAAACCACTCGGGTTCCTGATGGATTCAGTGCTCTCCAAATGCTCTGTCGTATTAGCCGTGGAAACGGGCTTTGTCTTGTCCAGGAGTCATCTCTTGATGAAATGAACAGGCATTCAACCTCCCGAAGCCCAAGGTGATTTAAAAACATTGCAAGAGCCAGCCTTAGATGAGGCTTATGCAAACAATCTCTTTAATTTGTTGGGAGGCGGGGGGGGGGGGGGGGGGGGTGGTTCTTGTGGCTCTCCCGGGGCCCTGGGTTCCCACCGTAGGCAGCTGGTAGGTCAGCGTCCACCACCTGCCCCAGGATCCTCTGCTGCTGGTGCCTGGGACCGAGGTTAACCTGGAGAGGAGAGATAGGGTCCAGATGCTGTCTCCCGGCTGCCGGTGGGCAGAGGCGGAGAACACAGCTCCTCTGGGTTGCCAGACCCCAGCATGGTGCCCAGCACACGGTCAACACTCAGTATAGATTTTGGGTCAAAAAACTTCTGCTTGGCACAGTTTCTCAGAAGACAAAGCAGATGCAGCCAAAAGAAACCCAAGCAATGGATTCCAAGGCCAGGGACTGAAGATGTGTCCCTTGGGAGGGGGGGGGGGTGGGTTGGGGGCCGCCACAGGTGTGCTTGCCTACTCCATCCTGCCGCCTTCAATGAGCCTGGACAACTAAGAGCCTGGCTCCTTAAAAAAGAGACCCCTTAGGCTTCCCCTTTAGGAGTCTCAGGGGGCCTCCTAGGTTGAATGTCCCCATAAGAGACACTGAGAGAAGAAGCAGATCCTTGGGAACAGGAGTAGGAGAGGGTTGGGAGCCGGGAAGGGAAGGAAACCAGCACAGCCTGTGTTAATAAGCTGGTAAGGGCCGTGGGCAGCCCCACTGGGGGACTCTGGGGCAGACAGGGTATAATGTGCCCAGAGTCATCCTGCCCCAGGACAAGCACCCGGTGCATTTACCCACTTAGTCTCATTTGCCAGTTCCCCAGCTCTTACGGCTGAGACCCAGGCTCGCACAAGAAACTACTGCCCTCTAAGAGAATGATGAGTGCACGGGAGTATGGGCCAGATGTTGACAGCAGCAGCCACGGAGGGTCTGAGGGTCTCCTCCCTGCACCATGAATGCAGTCCCAGTGGAGAACATCTCTGATCTCCGGAAAAGCCCTGCCCATAGGTGGGGAGAGAATGAACTTTGGAACCATGCGTCCTGGGCTCGAATCCCAGCTCTTGGAGGCTCACCGTCTGCTTTCTCTGCTGCCGAAGACGGTTTACACCCAGCAAAGGGAGATCTCAGAAAAGGCTGAGCCTGAGTGGAGGGTGTGGAGGTGGCCTGGTTATTCTTAGCAAGGAACGAAGAGAGGCAAAAGATGCTTTGGGCTGCCAGGGCCGCATAGCACCTTTCAGAGGGAGCAGCCAGACCACAGTCCTTCCTGGCTCGCCAAGTTTGGTTGGAAATTCTTTCCACCCCAGGCAGCGGGGAATTCAGGGAATTCGGGGTGGGCCTGCCAGGGCCTTCAGAGACCCTTAAATAAAATTTCTCAGCTCTGGTGTCAGAACAGTGGTCAGACGTGATGAGGGCTGTTCGAACAGCCGGGCCTGGCAAGCAGGACCCCAGAGGCTGGGCTCCTGGCCCATCTGTAGTTTTCCTTCCCGTCTGAAAGCTTTGATTCATGCAAGGGCTGACCCAAGGAGGGTGAGGGGAACTGAAAAGGTACGTGTCCTCAGAACCAAGGAAGAGGGAAGGACATTGCCACCACCTTGCTGACGCCCCGGCTTTCAAAGGTTCAGGAAGAGCTGAATGGCATTGAGACCATTGGCTTTTTGGTCCGAACTGTTGTTGCCCTCCAGGAGAGAACAAAAGTCCTTTTCTAGGGCACAGACTCTGTGGGTAAGACAGAGGGTAAGGGGTAAGAGCACAGCCTCTGGACTCAAAAGAGTCCCATCTCTGTCACTAAGAAGCTGTGTAGCACTGGACAGGTCATTTAACATGTAAAAATTAATTAAAAGGGAACCTCACTAAAAGGGAGTCAGGAGGCCAGAAGGGAGTCTGGGGGGAGGGAGAGAGTATCACTCAAATATCAATTTTAAGAAGAATTGTCAATTACAGACTCCCAACAGAATTCAGGAAATTATCGTCAATTACGGGCCCCAACAGGGAGAGATGTACATTACATCCCCTGTAAGAAACCAACTACCCCGGCAACTCAGCTAGTGAGAAACTGTCAGTCCCGAACTCTTGCTTTGTTTAAGGGCCTTTCATGCAAAACAACCCGACTAACTTCCTCTTTCTCCATAAAGCGTTTCTTTCCTTTGTTTGTTGCACTGGCCCCTGGTTTTACTGTTTTGCAATTCTCGGCTATTCCCGAATAAACCCATTTTGCTGATAAGAGAACCTCTGTTCTTCAGATGAACAGATGTTGCCGTGCCTCAGTTTCCTCAACCAGTCATCCCTACGTTACGGGGTCGCTGTGAGGATTAAATGAACATTCAGTTCTTGGAGCAGAGCCTGGTTTACCCAAAGTCGTTGGTAGATAGTAACCCACGAGTCTGGCACAGGAAAGTATTCCATTAATAGCAACTATCCTGGGTACTGGCTGCTTTTCCATCTGTCCAGTCTGTCGTAGGCTTGCAGACGTGAGGTGGCTCAGTCAGTTGAGTGTCCGACTTTGGCTCAGGTCATGATCTCCCAGTTCGTGAGTTTGAGCCCCATATCAGGCTCTGTGCCGACAGCTCAGAGCCCGGAGCCTGTTTCGGATTCTGTGTCTCCCTCTCTCTCTGCCTCTCCCCCACTCATGCTCTGTCTGTCTGTGTCAAAAATAAATAAACGTTAAAAATTTTAAAAAATAAATAAAAAGACTTGCAGACGTGAAAGAGGACAGGTCTTGCAAACGACTCAGGTTCCTCATCTGTAAGATGGGAATAATCGTAGGAGCCACTTTATAGACCTGTCATGAGGATTAAGTAAGTGAATTGAAGCTCCTTCACCACAGTGCCTGGCACACAGGAAGCACACGGTACTTACTCATTTTTGTTATCACTTGTTACTTAATTTGGCTAGAATTATTCATCAATCCCCTGCTCAGTCATCAAACACTTCTGTCGCAGGCTTCAGCTCTCTGAGAAAAGTCAGATGTGCTATTAGCCTCCACAGGCGAATTCTAAGGATCTATGTGTTTCCCCTCAGGAAAGGGGTTTGTTTCCAGAAGGGAGAGAGGAAAACGGGAAGGCAGATGTCACAATGTCCACTCTGGCTCCTAGGTTCCTAGATCTTCGGGTACAGTTGTGGGGATGAGCTGGTACCCAAAATGGACAAGAACGATGCCAGGAAGCAGGGCTCATACCCATCCTTTCTGACTCTTGGGTCTTCTACTGTGCTGTCTGGGAAGCCAGGAGCAGTGTAGCCCATGGAAGGGGGCGTACATTCTAGGGAGAGGAAGAGGCTGTTTCCCATCCAGGCTGGATCTGGGCTGGGTCATTAGGAACCTTGCAGCAATGCTAACCACAACACCCAGCGTCTCCCCGGATTGGACCGCTTTTGATGAGCCTTCTCCAGGAAAACAGGTGCCCTCTGATAAAGTAAACTTGGGAAAACTGCCTGCTCGTCCCACACCAAAAGAGCTGTGTTTGAGGGTCTTGAGAAACCCCCCATGAAGGAACCCTTTCATTTGAATTTAACCAGTGGTTACCTTGTAACACCTACTAACATCCGCCCCTGTAATCTACTAACACTTCAGGGAAGGCCACCACAGGCCAGTGCATTCAAGATCTTTGCCGGGCAGAGGAGTTTCACAGCTTGGAGAAAAAGCCCTTGTTTGCACTCCCGGCCCCCACCCCCCACCTCCGGGCCTTTTTGGAAACCCCCCTGCCTCTGTCTCTGCGTGGGCAGGGCCAAGCCTTGCAAAGCAGCTCGGTGCAGCTGGTTCGGCTGAGCAGAATAAAGTGGCAATATTCAAGAAAAGTCCTCAATTACCTAGATTCTCAGGAGAAACCAGCTGGGGGGTAAGACCCAGAAATTGGGGAAATGCAGTGCATAATAATAACCACTGGGGAAAAAAAAATCCAACCGAGGAAAATAATTTGGAGAATTATTGAGTGCCAGAACCCCAAAGCTATAAACAGGATGTTTGAAAAGATTTCAAGCATAAAGGTCACAATCTGCAATTTAAATGGATAGTTTGTTGCCTTTTTTCTTGGTTATGGTTGGGTGCCACCAATTAGTAGAAGTGTGTGTGTGTGTGTGTGTGTGTGTGTGTGTGTGTGAAGGTTTTTCAAAGAGCGCTTCTCAATCAGGCTGGGTTGGTTGACAGCCTCTGAGCCCACACAGGGGTGGGCACATCCTTTATAGCATGAGAACAAGCGGAACTCATGCCCCACAGTAAGGGCCTTCTTCCTCTTTCTGGAAAAATAATAAAAAAAATAATAATAACAGCATAAATCTCTGATCACTGCCAGCTCTCCTGCAGTGAGTTTACCTGGAGGAACTGTATCATTGAAAAATCATCCCTGGGGTGGGATTGCCCCAAGGTTCAACCTAGTCCAATGGTTGTTATTTAAAAACCAATTTTTAATATTTATTTTTATTTTGGGGAGAGCACCGGCGGGGGAGGGGCGTCGAGAGGGGGGACAGAGGACCTGAGGCAGGCTCTGAGCTGACAGGCTGACAGCAGTGAGCACAATGTAGGGCTCAAGCTCAAGAGCCGCGAAATCATGACCTGAGCCGAAGTCTGATGCTCAAACAACTGAGCCACCGAGGTGCCCCTACATATTCTTTTCTTTCTTTCTTTTTTTGAGAGATAGAAAGTGAGTGGGGAAGGGGCAGAGATAGAGAGGGAGACAGAGAATCCCAAGCAGGCTCTGCGCCGACAGACGCGGGGCTCGAACCCACGAACCGTTGACATCATGACCTGAGCTCAAACCAAGAGTCAGAAACTTAACCATGGAGCCTCCCAGGCGCCCCCAGAGGACGTCGTTAACCCGAGTCGTACTTATCAACTTGGTGAGCGCAAGGAGAGGGAGTCTGCTCAGCTGAATCTTGGTGTTATTCCCTCAAGCCTTTGTTCTGTGGTCAAATGCCAAAGGCGGTTATTTTGTGGCTTGGGGAGAGGTCAGGGAGCTGACAACCAGGCGAGACGGAGTGTCCTTCTCAAGGTTGGGACCCTCTCTGTTGCTCATGGGAGGGTATTTGTGACAGTGTTAGGCAGACAGAGTAAACTTGGAATGGCTGTCAGGACAGGATTCTTCTAATGTGCACGTGAAATAACTGGGCATCTTTGTGGAGAATTAGCTAAACTACTACATAGTTATTTTCGCATTGGCATCCACTCTGCGGGGCCCAATGGCCTGCAGGGGCCTTCAGTCGACACTAGCCCCTTCAATGGCCACGTGTCCTAGATTAACGGTCTGTGGTCATCAGGTAAGTGTAGGTTCCTGATAGGACTCCCCCAAAGGCCCTTGTGATGAGCTTTCTCTCCTGCCTCCCAGGGCCACGAAGCTTACCAAACCCGCTCTTTTTGTTTTGAATTTCCCAAGCTAGCTTTAGACTGGAAACCCCAAAGCCCTCTACCCATGGACCCTAATAAAGGCATGTGCCCCTTGCACTCCGCCTTGACCTCCCCTCTGGGCTCCTCAAGGTGGCTCAGGACCTCCTCCCTGACAGGGGAGTAATGCACGGACTCTCTTTCAAACCTCCCGGTCTCCTAGAACTGTGGCTCAACATCCAGCCCCCTGGGGCTGTGCTTAACAAATGTTAATTTAACAAAGACACAACGATCTCTTTGAAATCCAGATTCCGACCCTGGAAATCTGCCAGGAAAGAAGGGATTCTGCAATTCCAGCCAGCCCCTGGGTGAACCTGGTTTCGAGAACACTTTTGACTAGGGAGGCTTTAGACCAGCAGTGTCCCATGGAATGTTCTGTGCTGAGGATGGTGTTCTGTATCCATGCTGCCCAGCACAGTAGCCACCAGGTAGATGTGCCTACTGAGTCCTTGAAAGGTGGCAAGTGAGAGTGCATAACTGAATGTTAAATGTTATTTTGTTACAGAACCAGGCTGGAACGCTGGCGGAAAAACCAAGCGGCACTCGGAGATCTTGGTGGATCAGAGATTTATTTAACACCGGTGGGCTCAGAGGAGACCGTTTCTCCAGCGATCTGATCGCCGAATGCAAGTGGGAAGGATAATTTATAGTTGTCAGCTTCCATATCCGTGGGGGTTTTCATGCGCACGGCAAACAGGGCAAAAGAAGAACCTGGAAGAGGGGCGTCCAAGCCGGAGACCAGAGCTTGTTTCAGTCCCCTTGGCCACCTTTGGCCTACTTTATTCATTTCTCCAGCAATTTAAGTTTAGTTATTTTAATGTTTATTTATTTTTGACAGAGAGACAGAGCATGAGCGCGGAGGGGCAGAGAGAGAGAGACAGACAGACAGAATCCGAAGCAGGCTGCAGGCTCCAAGCTGTCAGCACACAGCCCGACGCGGGGCTCGAACTCACAGACCACGAGATCAGGACCTGAGCTGAAGTCGGACGCTCAACAGACTGAGCCACCCAGGTGCCCCATGTTTAATTATTTTATTTTTTTAAAGGTTTGTTTTTTTTCAATGTTTATTTTTGAAAGACAGAGACAGAGCGCGAGCAGGGGAGGGGCAGAGAGAGAGAGACAGACAGACAGACAGACAGAATCCAAAGCAGGCTCCAGGCTCTGAGCTGTCAGCACAGAGCCCGATGTAAGCCTAGAACTCACAAACTGCGAGATCATGACCTGAGCCAAAGTTGGACGCTTAACCGACTGAGCCACCCAGGTGCCCCAAGTTTAATTATTTTAAATTTCAATAGCTACGTCAGGCTAGTGGCTGCTTCATCGCACAGCAACAACTGCAGACTGAGTTCTGTATGGGCAGGGACCTTCTTCTTATCTTACTCTTGCGTCCCCATTAGCCGAGTGTCTGTTCTACACCAGGTCCTTAATAAATATTTGTTGACCGGGGCACCTGGGTGGCTTAGCCGGTTAAGCGTCCGACTTCAGCTCAGGGCATGATCTTATGGTTCGTGAGTTCGAGCCCCCCACAGGGCTCTCTGCTCTCAGCACAGAGCCTGCTTCAGATCCTCTGTCCCCCTCCTCCATCGCTTGCGCTCGTGCTCTCTCTCTTAAAAATAAATAAACATTAAAATAAATAAATATTTATTGACTACGTTACTGCATAATGTAAGTGAAGAGAGTTTTAAACCTTGTTTGTTAGGACCCTAGGGTTGTTAAGTGACCAAAACCCACCTTGAACTTGAACCTGCCAAAGGCTTCATGGGCTCTTATGACCCACTTGTAGAAAGATCAGGGGTGTAGCTGATCTTGGGGAGGGTTGGAGCCAGGAACTAATTCAACAACATGCTTTCTCTTTAGCCTTTCGTCTGCGTGAAGGTTCATTCCCTCAAGCTAAGTCATCCTCACTGGACTCAAACCAGTATCACAGGTAGCTCTGGACATCTAAACATAGAAACTCCTTGATGAGGCTTTGGGATGATGGTGGGGTTCGTGGGGTCTGGAGCCGACGACCAAGCAAGAATTCTTGAAGATGTCTTTGGTGCGAAAAGGTGATTTTATTAAAGCACAGGACCTGTGGGAAGAGCGGCCCGGGGACCCTGAGGACAGAATTGTTATATGCTTGGGAGCTGGAGGGAGGTCAAGTCCGGGGTAAGTTTCCAGTGCGATTTTCCTATGCTAAAGAAGATTCCCAGGATAGTGGAGGCCCAGCTATTGTCAAGCTAAGGTTGTTTTTCCCTCTAGCAAAGCATTAACATTAAGACAGCGGGGGACTTCCTGGGGAAACATTTTACTCTGCTGGCCTCAAGCAGTTGCCAATGGGCTGCGGGTTATAAGGAAATTGAATTTTACCTGCCATTTCCTTTTCGCCTTTGTTCCCCACATCACTATGGAGGGGTGATGTGGGGGCTCCAGGAAACAGAGTCTATAGGTTTCCGGAGATGAGGCTATTGATAAGACTACCTTTTTCTTCTAATTTACTAGGATATTTGTAAACTGATGGAGACAAATGTCCTGCAGGACGGTGATCTCTCTCAGTTAACCATTGGTTTTCCCCTTTCCTTTGTTCTTGGGCAGCCAGGAGTGCCTGAGGACTGTCACACACATCCCACCTTGGGGGTCGTGGTGTTTGTGGCCTGTCAGCTTGACTTATGCTCCCTCACCAGTCCTGACCACACGAAATAGGGTTGTTTCCCACCAACTAGTCAGAAAACTCCCAGGGAGTTTCCCTGATTGGCTGAGCTTGGGTCATGTGCCGTTTCCTGGACCAATCGCTGTGGGCGGGGCCTTGGGATTCTAAGACTGGCCAAGCGAGACCCAAAGGTGTCCCTTCCTCCTTCGAGATGGCTTCGCCCAGATACACAAGGTTAGAGTGGAAAGAAGCAGTTCTCACAAAGATGGGGTATGCTTTTCTGGGCAACTAGAAGAATCAGCGTGGACGGAAGGGCGGAGGGAGGGCTCCCAGCTTCTGTAAATGGTTGTTGAGAGACATGTTGTCTACACTAAGGACGCGGAATTGCCTTCTCGGATTATATCCAAAGGCATAAAGAAGATAACAAGATTCCATTTTCCGGACTGGTTTCTCTGTACTCTCCTGTCCCTGCGGTGTTAGTGAAGCCATGGGGTTCTAGAAACCAAGGCCCCTCAAGGGAAGGCACTATTTGAACTGGAAAAATGAGCAGGAGTTTGTTGGATGGAGAAGCAGAATGAGGGAAAGAACATTCCAGGGCGGAGAATGGCATATGCAAAGGCAAGGTGGTGAAGGAGCGTGGGGAGGTATGAAGAGTCTGCTAGACAGGGCACATGGGAATGGTGGGAAAGGAAGCAGGAAGTAGATTTGAGGCCCGGTTGCAGGCCGGGCTAAGTGAAGGAGCCTGGGCCTTCAGCTGTGAGAAACAGGAAGCCATTTGGAGGACTTAAGCAGGGGGGTGGTGTAGTCAGAGCTGTGTATGTTCTAAGAGATTGCTGTGGCTGGATTTGGAGGATGGACAAGCTGGTGACAGGAGGCAGGGTGGCAAGGATGAGGCTGTCCCAATATGTCTTGAAGGACCGGCCGCCTCCAAGTGGGCGGCGAAACACCAAGCTGTGCTCAGGCTGGTGATGTCCTCTCTCCCCATCTTCTGCTCGGACCTGCCCTGGCCGGATCCAGTTCTCATCTGAGCCACTTGTCAGCACTGGGCAGGTTGCCCTGAGCCCTGAGCCTCACTTTCCTCATCTGGAAAATGGGAGTAAGGAATTCCCGAAATGCAGGGCGTTTGTGAGTTTGTGAAGCTGAAATGGATGTGATTGACGGCCCCAGGCCAGCAGACGCCAGACCTGCCCACAGTAGGCGATGAACAAATGTTTTTCCTTAAAAAAATTTTTTTTTAATGTTTATTCATTTTTTTGAGAGAGAGAGAGCATGAGTAGAGGAGGGGCAGAGGGAGACACAGAATCCAAAGCAGGCTCCAGGCTCTGAGCTGTCAGCACAGAGCCCGACGCAGGGCTCGAACTCACGGACCGTGAGATCATGACCTGAGCCGAAGTTGGAGGCCCAACCGATTGAACCACCCAGGCGCCCCTGTTGCTGTTGTTTGTTATGTGTTGTGGCTCCTGAGTTCATTTGCGTGGAGAAAGGTTGAACACTGAAGACATGGGAAAGAAATAACCTTCAAAACACTGAAGCTTCTGGGGCGCTTGGGTGGCTCGGTCTCTTAAGCGTCTGACTTCGGCTCTGTTTGTGATCTCTAGGTTTGTGAGTCAAGCCCTGAGTCAGGCTCACTGCCGTCAGAGTGGAGCCTGCTTCGGATCCTCTGTCCACCCCCCACCCCCCCCCCCGCCCTGTGTGTGTGTGCATGCTCTCTCTCTCACAAAAATAAACATTTAAAAGCAAAAACAGCTCTGTAACTAGGTCAGGCTGACTTCTCCTGAATTCCAAGGTAACAAAAACCCCTTCCGCCCACAAGCCCATGGCTCACTCTCCTCCTAGGACACTCATGTGTCTAAGTTGGAACGTGCCAGAAGAGGCTAGTTTCCAAAAGCATTTCTCTGGAGTCCGGGCTGGGGTCTCCGGGGAGAATGAGGGCATTGGGCTACATTTTAGACTGGGTCTTGGAATGACCTGTTTGCTGGGCCTGACAGCCACATGTCCCTGTGGAAAGACCCCAGTGTGGAGCCAGGACAACCCAGGCCTGAGACCTCCAAGTTCTGCGAGTTCAAAAAGTTGCCTCACCTCGGTGGGCCTCAGTTTCTCCATTTGGAGGATGGGAACAGTACTGACGACACGGGCTGTTGTAGGGATTAAATCAGCGAATGCATGTGGCACATGGGTCACGTGGCTGTGCCTCCAGTTTGGGATCAGAAATGTGCATTTATTTAAAAAAATTTTTTAATGCTTATTTATTTTGGAGAGAGACAGAACATGAGTGGGGGAGGGGCAGAGACAGGGAGACACATTCTGAACCAGGCTCCAGGCCCTGAACTGTCAGCAGCACAGAGCCCGATGTGGGGCTCGAACTCACAGACCATGAGATCTTGACCTGAGCTGAAGTCGGATGCTTAACCCACTGAGCCATCCAGGCAGCCCCAGAAATGTGCACTTATTGAGTCCCTATGATGTGTAAGCTCCTCACTAAGTGCTGACAATACACAGACAAATAAAATACGGATCCTTGGCTTCCCAGGCTGGGGGCACAGATACCCGAATGAATACACAATAAATGATGTTGTAAGATAGTCACTGCTCAGTACTGCCCCCCTCTGTAAGAGATGTGTCAGGGTCTGTTGCATATGATTTTTCCACATAAGTAAAGGTATATTTCACGGTGATATTCTTGCCGCTGAGCTGAGCCATGGCCTGAGGCTCTTCCTGCCCAGACCTTCCTTCCCCAGGCTGTTCTCAGGTATCAGACCCGCACCACAGTCTGAAGCCTCTTCCTGTCCAGTCTTGCCTCCTCTGTCTTTCTCCTCTCCGGAGCCTTTCTCCGTCAATCCCATGCCCTTCTGATTTCATCCATTCTGATTCTTCCTGCATCGCGGAGGATCTGAAGTCGGTGAGCAGAACATCCTGGCTCACAGTGATGCCTGATGTGTGAGTGACTAGGGTGAGAAATGGGGAATAGCGCCCCTGGTGGAAGAATTGAGGGGACAGGGCATGGCTGGTAAGGGAATGGGTTCAAAAGTGATTGGTTCCAGTCCCTTCTGCTGTTCAGTCTTGGGTGACTCGCTTAACCCCTCTGTGCCTGTTTCCACTGCTGAAAATGGGAGTCATGAAGTTATGACTTCCTTCCTAGGGCTACTGGGTTAAATGAGATAATCTACGCCCAATGGCTTAGAGTGGGTCCTTGAGAGAGCCGAAGTACAGGACCAGCAGTGCACCTGCTTGGTGTCCCATGGGGGCCAGATTGGCTTCACCTTTCTGGGGCCGCAGCAGACTCTCAGAGAATTCCAAAGCTTCTCTTGTAGAAATGGGACCTTGGCGGGGGTGGGGGGGTGGGGGGCGGTGGCAAAGGCCGCTGTCTGCTCTGCCCACAAGTATGGCTCTGGGAGAAGGGTCCAGCTCATGGGTATTTTGGCTGGGATGTGTGGTGTCTCCATGGCAGTTTGACCGTTATCTGGGTCATCCGATCCCGGGGACCTGCCAAATCAGATAATTTGGGTGGTTTGCCTGTCTCTCTGGATCAGATGTCCTGAGTAATGGCCCTTGTCTCCACCTGGCTGGGTCCTCCGCAGACAATCCCCCTTTCAGTGAGCCTGAAATGAAAGCTGGTTTCAGCTGCTATGTTCAAGGTCAAGGCTTAGGAGAGGATGTCAATTTAGAAGCCCACAGTTACCCTTTTTATTACATGGCTCCCTCCATGACCGTGCATAAGCATCGGTAACTAATAAAGGTTGAAATACTACGATTGGCAAATGGTTTACATTAAACATTTTAATTGTGTAATATACGACCATAAGCGTACAAACAATGCGTACAGCTCATGCATTTTCACAAGAACACACCCTTGAAGCCGGTAGTCAGACCAACAAAAGGAACACTTTCAGTTCCCGGAAGAGCCCCCCCCCCCCCGCCACCCCCCATGCCACCCAGACGTACTTCCAACCTCTCCCTGAAGCATAAACACTGTTCTGACTTCTGGCATCCTGGTTAGTTTCTCAGTGAACTTTATTAGGAATATCAGCAGACAGCAACTTTGGGGCTGGTTCATTTTGTTTGCACCGTTTGTGACAGTCATCTGTGTGGTCGTGGTGACAGAAGTGTGTTCGTTGTCATTGCTGGAGAGTATTCTGTTGAAGGAATCCAACACTATTTGTCCATTCTTCCACCGATGGACATTTGGGTTGTCTCCAGTTTCAGGGCTGTTACAAATAGTGCATTCTCGTTGGTGTATTTTTGAAGATGCGTGCATATGTGTGTTAGGCATCAGAGTTTTTACTATTTAAAAAAGTATAAAGTAGAAAGGGATGCCCTTAAGCCATTATTGTTCTCGATCTCTTTCATGGTGATATAAATATGCCTTGGGATTAGGAAAGGAAGGGGTGAAGCCACATCAGGATGCGTCCCGCTGCCTCTGGGATCTGTGTCTCTGTTTTAGCAGGTCTCCCGTGTGACCATTGTGGGTTCCCTGGAAGGAAGTGAGGGTTTCTGCAGGTTTTGTGGGAAGCCCCATACATCGCCTTACCCAGAGGGGGCCCTCCACACCCCTCCCGTCCTCACTACTGCCTCCCATGCTCCCCACGACCTCTGACAGCTTACCCCACCTCTCTAACTTCAGGGGTTTCATCTGTAAAGACCAGTTAAAAATGGCTGATCTTTGGGGTGCCTGGCTGGCTCAGTCATTAACACATGCAACTCTTGATTTCGGGGTTGTAAGTTCGAGCCCCACGTTGGGTGTAGAGATTACTTAAAAATGAAATCTTTAAAAAAAAAAGAAGGAGATGGCTGATCTTCTTGGATGTCTCCGATTCTCAAACAATTTCAAATTAACTGCCATTGACAATTATGATATAAAATACAAATAGCTATCATTTATTGAGTGCTTCCATTTCTGTAAACAATTTACACCCATAATGTCATTAAAACATTTTTTTTAATGTTTTTATTTATTTTTGAGACAGAGAGAGACAGAGCATGAGCAGGGGAGGGGCAGAGAGAGGGGGAGACACAGAATCGGAAGCAGGCTCCAGGCTCCGAGCTGTCAGCACAGAACCTGATGAAGGGCTCGAACTCACAAGGCATGAGATCATGACCTGAGGCTAAGTCGAATGCTTAACCGACTGAGCCACCCAGGTGCCCCAGCACCCATAACCTCATTTAATTCTTCCAAGATTTATTATCCCTATTCTAATGTTCAGGAAATTGAAGCTCAGAGAGGTTTAATCCCTTATTCGAGACACACAGCAAATATCAGAACGGGGGTAGGAATTAGGTCTTTACTTTCAACTGCTACCAGTTTCTTTTTCTTTCATAAAGTATTTCAGGCACACAGAAAAGTCCAGAAAACAATAAAACTTCTATGTGTCCACCAAACTGCAGTAGAAATAGCACACTAAAAACTGTTAAAGCTCTCTGCCATCTCCCCACCCTTCCCCAACCCAGACAGCAATGACATCTCTCCTGAACTTGGTGTTCACGGTATCTATGCTTGTATTCGACATGTATGTGCTCGTAAAAATATACTGAATTGTTTTTCATAGTTTTGAGCTTTATTAAATGGTATTATCGTGTGGACCCTTTTGCAACTAGCTTTTTTTATTCATTCAATGCTGTAATCTTTGGGATTTATCCATGATGATACATGGAGTTCGAGTTCATTAATTTTCACTGCTGTCTGGTGCCTTCCCTTTAAGAAAATACCAGAATGGATCCCTCTCTTCTGCTGTTGGGCGTTCAGATTCTTTCCAGCGTTCTGCCATTAAAAGGTGCTGCAGTACACATTCTTCCACTTTTACGTACCGTTGCCTCTTGTGCTGAATTTTTAATGGGTCAATTCTCCTGATCATACCAGATTTTCTTTTAATCTGCGTCTCCCTGCAATCAGACTGGACAGTTTGATTAATTCATCCTTTTTTTTTTTCCAGAGCACCTGTGCTCTAGACTGAATGTGTGTGTTCCTCCAAAATTCATACATTGAAACCTGATTCCTAGTGTGATAGTCCAGGGAGGTGAGGCCTTTGGAAGGTGAGTAGGTTACGTGGGTGGAGCCCTTATGGATGGGATTCTTGCCCTTACAAAAGAGACCACAGAGAAATCCCTCGGCCGCTTCCACCGTAAGAGGCCACAGCAAGAAAATGGCTGTTTGTGAACGAGGAAGTGGGCTTTCACCAGACCCTGAATCTGCTGCCGCCTTGATCTTGGACTTCCCAGCCCCCGGAACTGGGAGAAATAAATGTCTATTTGTTCGTCAGCCACCCAGTCTTCGGTATTTTTGTGGCTGAAGCCCGAACGGACTAAGAGAGCCTACTACGTGCCCAGCACTGTGTTGAGTGCCAGGGACACAAAAGTGGCTGAAAGGCACAGCTCTTGAACTCCGGGAGTCTGTGTGCAGACCAACCACTATGGGATGGGAGAGGGGGATGCAGGGGACTCACAGGAGGGCTCTGAATGGAGGGGCCAGGGAGCAGAGAGAGATTCCATGCAGAAAGCAGAGATGCAGGATTGCAGAGGAAGTGAGCAGCCCATCCTGGGCATCATGCCCAAACTCCTTACAATTACGGGACCTCCTCCACTGTGTATCTGCACCTAGTGCAAAGTCACAGTGACCTTTGCAAGCCCCTTTTCTCGATCTCGTTCTCTCTTCCACACATTAACAGCAACGCGTGAGTCAGTTGTTTAGTGCCTGGAAGAAAAAAATTGGATTCTGGGAAAGCCACACAGGCTTGAATTCCAGAATTCTGTCCAGAGCCCCGAATGAATGGCATCCGTACTTTGCCTCGGATTTGTCTTCTCCATGATAATAGATCGTGCCTCACGTGCGCAATGCACGTAGCTCTGTGATACGGTCTATACATGCCTATCATTTAATCTGCACAAAACCCTCATAAGGTTGGAACCACTATCCTCTGGCTTTTGGAAGATGAGGCCCAGAGAGGTTAATTAATTTACCCAAGGCCACCGAGCTCTGGCTGACTCTAGCCTCCTTCGTGTTAACCCTCTGAGCTCTGCTAGGATTGGCCTGACATTTCTGGAGGCCAGTCCCCTCCTCTCCACTTGAGACAAATACAATCAACGGGGACTTGCTTACCACCGGACACAGCCCGCTCACTACTCTAACATTCTCTCCACTTACACCAGCTACTCAGGAAATTAGAGCAAATCCTATTTTTAGACGCTGTGGCTCAAAGGACGGTGATGTATTGGTTAGCGACTTGTTTTACCAACGTAGCTTAGAGGTGTTACCTGATCTTATGCACGGAAACTCTCTTACATCACCGTTTTGATCTTTATAATTTATTTCAAGGATTGCTTTCTTGCTTCTCTTTCCCCCGTGAATGCTGCAACAGACTTGGGCCAGAAACAGTAAGATTCTGAGCTGAAGTAGAAGGTGTGGGGAGAGGAGGAGGTTCCCCTCAGCCATCTGCAACACAAATGATGGCCTGGATAAGGAGTGAGCAGAGCCAGTCCTGAGCAACAATTAGAGTTTGTCCAGTGGTTGGGTCTAGACGAAGCGGACCTTGCTGCTTCCTGCCCAAACGGGCTGTGTGTGTTTTCGACGAAAAAACCCTCCAGCTTTACCACTCATTTTTTTAGAGCGAATCACAATCTCCTGGTTTCAAAGGCCAGCGGTGGGGCTAAACGATGTTTGTCGGGGGCCCTGGCAACCCCAAGAATTAGGCCAGGGGGTGAAGCAGAACCAGCAGCCCTCTCCCCCCACCCCCCAACATGGTGGCATGGGCTTTCTGACCGAGTTGACCCCAGAGGGCAGTGGGGGAAAGGCAGTTCTCCCAAAAGACGGTTTTGGGTCAACTGGATGTCTGTATGGGGGAAAACAAACTTGTCTCCAGAGCCCCCCACTTTTCACCGCTACAAAATGCCACGATGCTCTGTCCTTATGTGCTTGTGTGACGATCCCTGTACAGACTCTAACATCACCGTTAACGCGTCTACAGATTGTGCCGCTCTCAAAGTGGTTTCCAATGCATAATTTTCCCAGACACCTAGGAAGAGTCAGGGAAGACATTGTCCGTCCTCTCGTGGACAACGAAGCCGACTCTAAAGGGTGAGTGCCCAACCCGAAGACCCTTGCCTAGCACTTGAACTTCACTTGTTTGATTCCAAGTCTCTTTGCGCTTCTCCACGGGCCCGATGCCCATTCCTGAGGGGGGTTCCGGAGGGGTAGGGGGAAGTGGGCTTTGGTAGCACCAGACTGGGGGCGGCTGGAGAGCAGTAGGGCTTTCCCCAGATCTCCACCACCTTGCAGCGGGCAAGGTGTCAGTTGCCTCACCTTGGCTAGGTGTCAGTCCCTAGACCTCGGCTAGGAGGAGGTTTGTCCCCTAGACAGAGCAAGGGGGATCTGAGTTGGGGAGGAACCAGGAGGACGTGAGAAAGGTGCCGCCTCTGCCTTTTGGAATCGTGCTGGCCACCGGGTGGGCAGGGGCCAGAAGAGCTGGGGTCTGATCGAAACTCTGCCATGAGCTTGCCGTGCATCCTTGGACAGAGGATTTCATCGCTCCGGGCCTCAGCTTCCTCCTCTCTAAATGGACTAATTCCGATACCTATCACCTGAGGTGCTTGTGAAGCATTAGTGGGAATTGTGCCGGTCACTTAGGAAGGACTCAACAGTTGTTGGCAACAGTTGCTGTGAATTGGGTGTCTGCTGGTCTTTATCTCACGTAATCCTCACAACGACTCCAGGGGGTCGGTGTTCCGTCCCAGGTTGTAGACGGGAACCAGAGGCTCTGAGAGTTGACAGCTGCTCAGGACAGAGGCCAGATGTGAATGAAGGTCGCCTGCACTTTTAAGACCCTGTCCTGCCTCTGTCCCTCTGGGGCTGGCCGGGTGGGAATGCTTTGCTCCAGATGGGGTTGGGCAGGCTAGGAGGTGTGTGTGACCTCAGAAGCGTCAGCACCCCAGGCAAATGAGTGAATTGGATTTCTAAGAGGGAGGCACAGGAACAGTGGGAGAATGGAAGGTGTCAGAGCAGGGTTTGTCCAGTGGTAACTGGGTCTGATGCCCCAATCTCCGGCCTGGTAGGCTTTCTTTTCTTTGTTAAAAAAATATTTATTTATTATTCATTTATTGAGAGAGAGAGAGAGAGAATGAGTGGGGAGGGGCAGAGAGAGAGAGAGAGGGAGAGAAAGAGAGAGAGAGAGAGAGAGAGAGAGAGAGAGAGAGAGAGAGAATCCCAAGCAGGCTCCAATGCCATCAGCTCGGAGCCCAATTCCGGGTCCAAACTCACAAACCTGGAGGTCACGACCCGAGCCGAAACCAAGAGTCAGGAGCTCAACTGACTGAGCCACCCAGGTGCCCCCCTGGTAGGCTTTTTACAGCAGCAGGGTAATTGCATCTGGAGTTGTTGGGGTTGGGGGAAATGGGGGGGGGGGTACAGCCTTAGCAAAGGATTCATGAGTTGCACTCCCCATCCCCTGATGCAGAATGGTGTCCATGGGATGATTCCCTTTGCGCCAACCGCCTTTGCGTGCAGGTGTAGAAACAAGATCCGAGGAGCTCCATCAAGATCTTACTAATCATTACCTCTGGATGGTGGGAATAGAGTTGACTTCCTTTCCTTCATGTGATTTGCTATTTTCTGAAATACTTACATCAGCCAAGAATTAATTTTCTAATTGGGAAAAAATGTGCTCTGATTAAAGTGATGCAGCTGCTAATTCTTGCTGCCATTCCCAACAAACAGTAGGCCATGGTAGGGCTTCCCCTTCAGTCCCAGGCTTAACAAGATACTGGTTTTGGAGTCAGAAGGTCCAGGGACCAGCTCTGACACCTTCTCCCCGAGCTAACTCGGGTGAACTTCTTAACCCCCCCGCGGGGGGGGGATCAAATCTCTCATCTGAAAAACTGGATTTGGAACTAGCTTCCTCCTAGGGCGGTTTCCATGACTTAAGGCGATGATGTATTTGAAACCACATTGGCCAGGTGCTTGGCATTTAGGAGGCTCTCTCTCCATGGTGGTTCTCAGGACAGCAGCTCCCTTCCGGGAGATTTGCTGGAGTTCCTTTGAAGGTGGGCAGTATCTCTATCACTCCCACTTTACAGAGGACGATCCAGAGGCTCAGAGGGGTGCTGAGACCCAGGGTCACAGAGCTCAGAAGGAATCTTCTGCAACAGGCTCAGAGAGGGTAAGTGATCGGCTCGAGGTCACACAGCGTCAGCCTACTTCCTGTAAAAACAAGAGACGAAGTACCAACGGACCCAACTGCCCTTTGTGGCAGTTGCTATTTGCAAGGTAACCTGCGAAGCCTCCTGAACGCAGCAGCAGCAGCAGCAGGAGCAAACCCTCTGCCAGCTATTCGGCGCTTCCTCAATGCCAGCAGCTTGGCCCTTCGCCTCATCGGCTCCGTTAATTCTCCAAACCACCCCGGAAGCGGGTCTGCGAGCCCATTTTACAGGCGGGCAGACCGAGGCCGGGAGGCCTGGCGGCCGCGGGAACACCGGGTGGCACGCAAGGAGTTAAGCGGCGGCGGTGCTGTGGCTCCGCGCGAGGAGCGCGCCCGGTCGAGGCGCGCTGCTGGCGGCGGCGGCGGCGGCGGCGGCGGTGGTGGCGGCGGCGGCGCGGGGAGCTCGGGCCGGAGACGGGAAGTCCGGGCGGCGAGCGAGGCAGCGCGCGAGGCGGCGAGCGGGAGGCGAGGCGGCCGGAGCCCCGCGCCCAGCCGCCGCCCGCGCCCGGCGCGCCCCGGGCTCGCCCTCCCCGGGCCGGGTGCCCGCGCGGGGCCTCGTCGCGGCGCGGGGCGCCCGCAGTGCCGCCCGCCCGCCCGGGCGCCAGGCTCGCGGGAGCCCGGCTTCCACTTCGCGCCGCCGCCCGCCCGCCTCCCCGGCTCGCCGGCTGGCGTCGCCACCGCCTCCTCGTCCCCCGGCCGCCGCTGTCGCCGCTGCTGCAATCCAGGACGCACACTCTTCCACTTTCCCGCTGGCGGCGCGCAGGACGCCCCTCGCGCCGGCCCCGGAGAGCTAGCCCCCCCGCCCCCCGGGGCCCCGGCCGGAGCGGGCTCGGCGGCCAGCGAGGAAATCCGGACTCGGCTTTCCCTGATGCCACTGCAGCAGCTGGCAGCCGGGAAGGCGCCCACGGAGCGGGCGCGCCGAGCGGGACGCGCGAGCCGCGGAGGGAGACCCCGGCGCCTGCTGGGCTCCGCTGGCAGAGTTTGCAAGTGGCCGCGACCCCAGGTAAGGGCTGAGGCGGCCCGACCGGGCGGGAGGGCTCCGGAGGGGAGCGGGGCGCCGAGCTGATGCGAAACGATTCCTGCTGCCCCCAAGACCGGGCTTCCAGGTCCTGCCGCTTCCCCGCAGGCTGGGGGCTCGGCGCCCGGAGTCAGGTGTGTAGGGAAAAGCCGAGCGAGTGGTGACAACCCAGCGTTGGTAAATGACAAACTTTCTCTCTGGCAGAGGGTGGGACATTCCGGCTCATCCGGGCGGCCTTCCTGCGGGCATCCCAATGGGTCCCCAAAGGCAGGCAGGCAGGCACTCGAGGCTTCTCAGGCTCAGCTGGGCCACGGGGAAGGCGGTGGGCCCCTTTAATTTAATTCACGAATTACCCCCCTTTCTCGGCCAGTTCAGAGTTCCGAGGGAGAAGGAGCTGGTCATGTTTCCAGTTTGGCTTTACGAGGTGCTCGTTGCGGTGATGCTGGGGTGCATGCGGTTTCCTGGCGTCTGGAGCCGGCATCCAGCGCTGCCCAGGGGACGGGCTTTGTGTGAGTGCTTTGCAGGCTTGCTTCTGTCCATTCCTGCCCTGTGTGTGTCAGGAGGCGAGGAGAGGACTGGGGACGGGGGACCCACGCAGTCAGAATCCCACGGCCCCAAGTGTCATCCCAGGAAGGAACTCATCTCCTTGGCGGACACACTAGGAGAGGTGGGGATCACCTCCCATTAACTGCAGCTCCTTAGATGAGCAAAAGACTTGGCGGAAGTTACCTGGGCCGCTCAATGAGACCATTCAGAGCCTGGGGAGGGACCAACTTTGTGTGGAAAAGGGGCTGGAATGGACAGCTGGGTAGAGGCTCCTGGCATCGTCGTCTGTGGCTCTGGGGAAGTGGGTAGTCCCCCCACAATCTAGATCCTTCGAGGCTCTGCCGAGCCCGGCACATAGCTCATGAGTTCGGCCAGATTATTCTTCCTCCTAACGAGAAGCATGGTCTACAGAGGCCACCTGGTCTCTGAGGATCATTTTGGAGCCACCCCAGTGGTCGCAGCCTTCTAGATGCATCGTGCTTCTTAGCCGGGGCTACAGCCTAGGGCTCGGGTCATCTCGATGGACTGTTTGGTCGGTAAGGCAGGTGGTAGAAGTGCTTCTGACTGTGACCTGAAGGGTGGAAATAGTTCGCTGGGCCTCTGCCTCCGGGGAATGGCATCGCTGTGCAATTCTGGGACTGTTCTTGAGGTAGGGGTCTCAGGACCTTCTGTTCTTGCTTAGGATTCTGACCTGGGACCCTGCTAGGAGCTGCCTCCCTGGGCTGCGGAGACCTGAGGTCAGAGGCTGGTGCTCGCTGGCCCAGGGCAGCCTCGTCTGTGGGTCAGAAGACGGAGCTGTCAGGCTGCAGTCAGTTTGCTGTGTGACTTTGGGCAAATCGCTAGACTTCCCTGGGCTCCGGTTGCCACCTCTGCAAGATGGAGAGATTTCACGTGTCCTCGGAGGTCCTAGTGCAGACACTCTTCGGCCCTGAGCGCTCGTCAGGGATGAGGTTTTCAAAACCCCGTAACGTAGTTCGGTGTGTAAGAGGCGTCTGAGTGCGTCCAGTCGCTTCGCCCTCCGAACCTCGGCCGTCTGTACGGCGGGGAGTTCCCTGTTCCTGTTAGGAAGGGTGTGGGTGGGGGACCGACATGGTGCGTGGAAAGTGCTTACTGTAGAGTCTGGTGAGGACTGGGGCTCCACGGACACGGGCAGGCAGCAGCAGGGCTGTCTGTTTTCAGGTCTCGTGTGTGAGCACGCGGGTGCCCTTTTCCCCAGGGGAGGCTGTCCCTGTCCCACCTGAGCGGCAGGTGATGGCGACTGGGGGGGGGGGCAGGGCCCTTGTTCTCTCCAATCAGCTGACACCTGCAATCCCCACCCCCTTACTGCTTCCTCATAAGAGCTCCGCTGGGCCAGCAGCTCCTAGAGGGGAGCTGGGGGAGGTCTGGGAGGGATGCCTGCACCCAGCTGCTGCGTCGCCATGACGACAGAAGGTGGAGGTAAGCTGTCTCCATGGCTTCAACTTTGCGGCTGTGTAGGGACCCGGGGCCAGGAAGTTCAGGGGGTCTGGATGTCAGGCACCCGGTCTGCTGAGGCTGTTGGAACAGGCGAAGCTGCTGTTCCCTACAGGAACAGCTGCGCCAGGGAAGGTGCTGTGTGTGCGTGGGGGGGGGGGGGGAGGGTGGGGGATAAGGGAGAAGGGTTTCTGAGATTGCGGAGAAAGGCAGTAGGTTGGTCAGTCTTCTTTCTCTCTGAGTTGGTTCTGAGGCTTGGGACATCTGTGTCCTTCCCCACGCTAGGGCTCCCCTGGGTCCATGCTGAGCCCGCTGGTGGGGAAGGCAGACCTCACCTCGGCCGCCCCGGAGTGAGTTCGTGGGCGTGCGGTAGGGACTCGGGCAGAGGCAGTTCTGCGGGGAGCTCGCTCAGTCCGTGGCCTTGACTTTTAGGACTCTAATGAGCACTTTGTTTTCTTGGCAGAGTAGGACGTGGGTGTGTGTGTGTCGATGCCGTGTGTGAGCGCGTGTGTAAACGAGTGCGTTCTCACGCAGGTTTGTGCACATGGGCTCACGGGAGTCTGACTTACGTAGAAATCTTACGTGTGTGTGCGCACGTGAATAGTGTCAGGCTGGGTGTGTACTTGTGAGATTGCGTGTCCGTGGATTTACGAGTGTGTGTGTGTGTGTGTGTGCACGTGCCTGCGAGGGAACGGGTGCCTGCGTGAGTCAGAGCAGGCGTGGGTGTGTGTGCACACTTGGGAGCGTGCAGCCGTTGGGTGTATGCGCGTTGGACGTGTGTCTGTGACCGGGCAGGTGCCCGGCCGCTCGGCTGCACACGCGGGTCTGGCGGGTCTGTGTGGCGATGCGTGTGTCGGAGAGGCCAGGCGGGTCTGCCTGGGTGCGACGTGCTTTAGCAGCTGTGCGAGCTGCCTGCACCTGTGTGTGGGGGCGTTTGTGAGCGCCTGCACGCGTGTGCAAGGATGTGGTGTGGACTTGTGGTACGCGCCTAGAGCCTGCACGTCTTCCAGCGTGCCTTTGTGTCTGTGCACGTGTGTATACAGCGTTGCACACTTGCCTGACTCTGTACGTGTGTGGACCTGGTTGTTGGGGTGCAACCTCTGTGAGCTCGTCTGTGTCTGTTTCTGTGGGTGTCTGCCTGTGTGTGTGGCAGGGTAAACTTTTTGTGCATCCCCGTGTGTATATGCGTGTATCTCTGAGGGCGTGTGCGCCTGTGTGTGGCATTGCACGCTCGATTGTATCTCTGCGTGTACGTGTGTGTTTCTGAGGGTCGGTACTGGTGTATTTGTTGCAGCGTCCATTTGAGCGTGTGTCCGTGTGCAGGTGTCTCTGAACATGTGTTTGGGGGTTGCGGTGTACCTTTTGCACACATCTGCTGTGTATGAGTGAGTTTCTGAGTGTGTGTGTGCCTGGGGTGTATTTTCCTGTCTGTGGGGGTGGTAGGATTTCTGCGTGTATAGTGTGTGTGTGTGTGTGTGTGTGTTCTGAGCATGTGCATCTCTGTAGGTATGTCTGAGTGTCCACAAGGGTGTGTGGGGGGGTGTAAGCACTACCAAGAGCTTCTCAACAGAAGATGTCTCTGAACCTTTGAAACTGCCCTTTGTGGGAGCCTGGGGGCTCAGTCGGTTGAGCGTCCGACTTCGGCTCAGGTCGTGATCTCACGGTCCGTGGGTTCGAGCCCTGCGTCGGGCTCTGGGCCGATAGCTCGGAGCCTGGAGCCCGCTTCCGATTCTGTGTGTCTCTCTCTCTCTGCCCCTCCCCTGCTCACGCTCTGTCTCTCAAAAAGAAATAAAACAGTAAAAAAACAATAAAACCACTCTTCGCCCTGCCCCCCCCCCCCCCCAGGTTGGGACTGTGTTGTGCTGTGCACCCACCAGGTGTTGCTTCAGTGATCTGTGCCAGCTCCGAGCAGGTTGTCGTGACGTTATGTGTGCAGTTTTTCAAGTGCCTCTGCTCTGAAGTCCCTGTACCGCCCCCCCCCCACCCCGCCCCGGCACCTCGGGTCTCTCTCACCCAAAGCCCGCGCTCAGGACGGTTGCTGAAAAACTCACAGATGTTAAGAGCGCAGGTATAATTTTAGGCAGCAGGTCTGAAAATAGGCAGCCTAGGATGCACTGAACGTCTCGACAGCAGTGTTTCTAATTAGGAGCAACTTGTTTTCCTTAAATAAACAAATCAAGTGAGGAAAGAAATTGCCTGAGATTAATGGCTCCCCGGAGCAGGTCCAGATGTTGGGAAGATGGCGATGGGGTCCCCGAGGACTGTAAGTGTTGAGCGCTTGGGGTCTCTTCCAGATTTTGACCACATGCTGATAGGCAGGGGCCGGACAGGAAGCCGGTGAGGAGGGCAGGGCCGGCGTCGGGCCCCCTTTCCGAGCTTTGGCTGGTGTTTGGTTATTGGGGTATAGAAGCATCACTGGCCTGTACCCCTGCCCTCAGCTGTGAGGCTCTGCCATTTTTCTCCCTCAGGGTGCTCCTTCACTTTGGGTTTGGCCACGTGACTGACTTTGGTCATTAGCGGGAGGTGGATGTGACTGTGGGTCCGTTCCAAGCTTAGGTCTCGAGGTCCGTTCCAAACGCCTTGTGCGTTTCTGCCGTGGCTAAGGGAAGAGCTCCCCCAAGGCTGCTGGTGCCCCTCAGCCTGGCCCCAGGATGAACACAAGTCTGACCACCCTGAGCCCAAACCTCAATAAAGAGCCTAGCTCAGCCAAGCTCCTTCCTGCTGGCCACAAGCAGGTTAGCGAGGTCAATGTTCTTTATTGCGCGTTCCTGGGGTTTTATGGTTGTTTGTTACGCACCGTTGCTGTGGTTGTAGCTAACCGATGCAGTTACCAGCAGTCTGTATTTCCTCCTCTTTCGCTGCGTCATGAATACCTGTACTTCTGACCGTGGATATCCCCCTTCCTACCTTGCTTTCCGCTCATCTCCACCTCAGCGGTGATAAGGATGATGATGCATGATGTTTTGGGAAGTGCTGACCAGACATCATGCCCCAATGCCCTGGGAGGTAGTTTTCTGTTATTGTCTTCTCCTGTAATCTAGCACAGATTGCCCCATCTCACAGCCCAGAAGAGGCATCCCGGGAATTTGCACCCAGATCCCTGATGTCATAGACCATTTTTTCAAAAATCTTTAATGCGTATTTATTTATTTTGAGACGGAGTGAGAGCTCAAGCAGGGGAGGGGCAGAGACACAGGGAAAGAGAGAGTCCTAAGCAGGCTCTGTGCTGTCATTGCAGGGCCCGATGCCGGGCTTGATCTTGTGAACCATGAGGTCATGACCGGAGCTGACATTCAGGGCAGATCGCTTAAGTGACCAAGCCAAGCAGGCTCCCCCAGAGACACGTGTTTGAAGACGATGATGTCATAGTGCCTCCCCAGTGCCCGCAGGCGTTTTCGTCAGGACTGACGGCATAGCATACATTTGGCCTTTTCCGTTTAACGCACCTGGAGGCTGGATAGGCAGGAATGAATCGTGTCATCGAAGTGGGAAGGGTCTGTCTAGATCGAGGAATGATTTGTTCATTCATTCATTCATTCATTCATTCATTCCCACATTCATTCACTCAGCATCAGTGATTGCTGATAATCCGTATTGGCTCAGAATCTTACAACTGTCCTGTTCTGTGCTGGGCACAGAAGATACAGAGGTGAGAGACCCCAGTTCTGTCCTCAGGCGCCTACAGTTTGGAGAGGAGGAAGGAGGCAGAAGAGACTGGAATCCAGCCTAGTCTTGACCTCTTCCTGGGAGCAGCTTTAGCCCTCCCATCTGGCTGTTGAAAAATCAAAGGTCGTCATGTTGACTAAGTCCTTCACACTGTGCTTGGCGCGTGGAAAACCCCTATAAACGGTATCTTTTCTTCCTCATGTTCTTTCTCCTCCTCTTCTTTTTTATGGAGGAGACAGTTGAATGTCATAGCCAGAGCAATGCCGAGGTAGCCGAAACCAGGGGTCACGGGTAATAACCGTCTTTGTCTGAAACTGTGAGGTATTTCAGGAGGCGGGATTTAGTGCCCAAACCAGAAGAATCCCATGCAAACCAGGAAAAGCTACTTACCTTAGTCCTAGAGGAGGCGTTGGACCCCACTTGGAACGATTTAGAACAGAGCTTGGTAAACACAGGCCAACTCCAATCCACCGACTGCTTTTATAAATAAAGTTTTATTGGGGCACAGGTGAGCCATTCATTAATACATTGTCTATAACTGCCGAGTTGAGTAGTTGTGACAGAGTCCATATGGCTTGCACAGCCTGAGATATTTAGTATCAGATCCTTACAGGAAAAAAAATTGCCGACCTCCGAGCGAAAAAGCCCAGCCAGGGTCCTGGGCGTCAGCCAGGAGTGGGGAGGCAAGAAGTCAGTGCACTTGGCTGAATCACTGTGGATCAGGTGGTACATGGGGCTTGCCTCCAGGGGCTCAGGAAGAGGGTAGCAACCCCAGAGGTTTATGGCTTGGAGAATTCTTAGATGGGGAGATGTAGACCCAGAGAAGGGAAGACACTCCAGGGCCATCCAGCCAGTGGGAAGCAGGTGACTAGGGTCTTAATACCTGGCGACTGGAGTATAGCTGGGTGCTCTTCTCACCTCCAACTCCAACAGATGCATCCTGGAGTCCTAGGCGGCAGGAGGGCCCGGCCCCGTGTGCTTCTCACGTCCAGGTGTTCAAGTTTCTAGCACAGCTCCCAGGTATATTGTTAAGGTTGCTGATTCCTTTAAATTCTCTGTGTAGCCTCGCGAGTGCAGGTGACGAGAAGGGCCTCCGGATGGGAAGTGAAGGATCTGGGTGCCCACTCTGCCACCCTTTAACTTTGTGGCCTTGAGCAAGTCTCTTCCCCTTTCTGGGCCTCGGTTTTTCCATCTGGAGAATGGGAGAGGAATGATAACGTAATTGCTAAGGACTTTACCAGTAAGGCCTTTGATGGTCCCATTTTCTTTCTTGTAGGCGGCATAGCCCCAGAGTCTTAAGATCTGTGCCTCTGCTCCAGGGTTGTCCCGCAGGATCCTGTTCTGCGGACCCTCCTGAGGATGAGAATAATGATGGTGATGCTAATGGGAATCATCCTCCTGGCCTCCGTTTGTAGGGTGAATCAGAGCTTCACTGCTGTTCTCTGACTGAGTCCTTGTGACAGTCAGTCCTGTGAGTTAAAGGACCCCTGTCTCTTCAGGTGAGAACACGGAGGCTCAGAGAGGTTCGTTCGCTTAGCAGGGTCACACAGCCAGTAAGGGGCAGAGCTGGGGTTTGAGCCCAGGTCTGACTGACCCCAAAACCTGTGTGCCCGGCCTCTCCTGTGTCCCCCCTCTGCTGTGTGGCCACTGGCTTTCCCAGGTGGAGGCGATGAGCTATTTCAGGAACCCCTCAGAGGCAGGCTGCTTTCTCTTCCCTGTGATTTATTAACGTGGGCGTGTCACGAGCCAGACCGGGCCCCGTTCTCACAGGCCTGATGATGGCCAGCGCAGGTCTGTGGGCAAGGCTGCGGTCTGGGTGGGAGTGAGTGACCGTGCATGGCCAGAGGGTCACCCCCCCCCCCAGGACACTGAAGGGCAGGTGACTCACATGGGCCTGAGGTGCTAGGACTGTGTGCATTGGCAGATTCACAGCCCCTGGACCTCCAGGAAGCTGGGGCCACACGACGTTTGCCATGATGAACCATGTAGTTTCTGGAGATGGCAGACCATTCGTGTTTCTCCTTCTCTTAGATTGTCCCAAAGGTGAGCCCTACTGTGCCGGGATGGCCCTGATGTCTCCCTGCGCAAGGTGTCCATTGACGAGCGAATGGCCTGGGTTCTTTGTCGTTTGTTTGAATGCCCATCCTGTGGGACAGAGAGAAAATCCAGAACCTCTGGAACCATCGGACTTGCTTTCATTCTCAAAAAGCTTTTAAGCATAACACCGTAATGACTGCGGCCGTATTTCCTGGAAACTCTGCTATATAAAAAAATAGAACAAGAAAGGCATCCCATTCAATTGCCACAGTGTCTGTATCAGGAAAGAGCCAGCATTTCTCGCTCAGAGACTATTTACTCATACTTTGCACACCATTCTGATGAGCTCGGTGACCTGATTTCCCAGACTTGTAGCCTCTAGAGGGAGCAGATTGGACACGTGTGGGTGGGTAGAGAAAACATGGTGACCGCAGCCAGGAGTGACAGCTGGCAGCCTGAGAACAAGGTACAGATGAAGAGATTATAAAAATGAGCATGAAGGGGCGCCAGGGTGGCTCGGTCGGTTAAGCATCCGACTTGGGCTCAGGTCATGATCTCGCCGTTTGTGAGATCGAGCCTCGCGTCAGGCTCGCTGCTGTCAGCCCAGGGTCTGGAACCCGCTTGGAATCCTCTGTCCCCTTCTGTCCTCTTCTCTCCCGCTCAGTGTCACACCGTGTGCCCTATCGGAGAACAGCAAAGGTGCTGGCTTCTGCGATGGCGTTAAGGACCAGTGAGCCCCATTCGGTTGGCAGAGCGAAGGGTGAAGCATCATTCATTGTATAAAATACTTCAGTCCCCGTGGTTAACTGATAACATGTTTCTGTGTGCGATGCTTCAGGTGTCTGAAAATTCTCTGAGACGGAACACTTCGTTTCTTACGGTGTTGAGTGAGTGACATCTTCCCGTACCTAGGAGAGTATCTGGCACATGGTGGGAGCTCAGGAAATAAACAGTCTTTGAAACACCCAGGCAAATCTGGGTGTTCCCGTGCCGGTCTCTTCACAACAGCCAGTGAGCGGTTCCATCTCTGGCCTCAGTGTTCTCATCTGTAAAAGGGGGGGGGGGTGGTGTGCAGCTGCAAACGGGCTAACGCTGCTGCTGCAAAACCAGAACACCTCTGTCTGTGCTCGGCGTGCGACTTGGGACGTTTGCTTCCGTCGCGTGTATCTCATTTGGGAGCCAGCCGCCTGCAGAAAGCAGGCTGGCGGGGGCACTACGAGGCGGGGTTCTGGCTGTCCGCTGGTTCGCGTGCAGAAAGGCCCTCCAGCACAAGACACTGGGATGGAGTTGGGTGATGAGCCAGCCTAGTCGATGCCACGGCCCCAGAGAACGACAGCAGCACCTTCTACACCCGTGTCCAGTGGCCTGCCTCACTCCGGTCTGATTTTGGAGCAGGGACCAAGACCTTGGTCTGCATGGTTGAACAGGCTTGCGTTCCGTTCTCAGCTCTGCCAGTTACCTGCTGGGCGATCTTTGGCAAGTTGCTTGAGCGCACCGTGCCTCCGTCTCCCCATCTTTGAAATGGGAACGATCCTGCCAGCTGGGATGCGTTGTTACGGGGATTCGGCGAGATCACGCCCGGTGGCCAATAAGTACACGGTGTGATCATCTAAGCCAGAAAGACAAGTCGTTTGCTCACGTGGGCGTAGCTTAGGTGTCTCCTGGCATTAAAGTATCCCTGGGCCTCTGTTCAGGACCCGTAGGGGAAAGGAGGCTGCCATTGGCTGCATCTTCCTGAGACCAGCTGGGGCATCGCCTGGAAGTTTTTCTCTTTGAACTTGAGCATCCTCTTCCATTCGAAAGCACATTTGGGCATCCGTTCATTTATGCGGCGTTCCTTTATTGGGTGCCTACCTCATACGAGAGCTTCCCGGTTCCGTGCTAGGCCCTGGAAGGTGACTCCAGCTGGCAAACCATCCAACAAGAACGAATCTAGCAAGGCACAGGCTAGAGGGGCAGAACCGGGACTCAAACGCGGATCCAACCCTAGAGCCCCTAGTCTTTCTCAGCCTGGTCTCCTGCCTCGGGCGCCATGCACACCCAAAGGCGGACGTGTGGGCAGATTTTGAGACAAGCTGGGAGAACATGGGTCAGGGCCGTGGACGTGGGAAAGGGCAGTCCTGGTGTTGAGAGAATCCGTGGCATGCCGACCCCCGGCGGGGTTCACCCGTTTGTTTGCTCTACAAGTCTTTATTTGAGCACTTGCTGTATGCAAGCCCTGCGAAGACAGTGGAGACAAAAACAAGACGCTGTCCTGCATGTGGTTACAAGTCAAAGTAACTGTCAGGAGGCAAGGTGCCTGACACCGGCAAGGCACAGATGAGGGCCTTTGAAAGGAAGGCTGCCTTGAGAAAGAGAAAAATGGGCTGGGATCCGAAGGCTGAGCAGGATTAACCAGGCGAAGGATGGGAAGACAGAGGAAGCGGCATGTGCAAAGGTCCTGGGGTAGGAAGGAGACTGGCGTGAACCAGGGACACGGACGCCGGGGCTTTTAGGGTGGGGAGGAGCTGGTACACGATGAAAGTGGACAATTCTCAGGGTCTTGTGGACTGCGTATGTGTTTTGTCCTTTATCCTTGTAGCAGTGGAGAGCCTTGTAAAGATTTGAAGCGCAGAGTGTGAAATGATTGCATTAAATCCTGGTCAGAGCCGCAAGAAAAACCCCGCACCCCCATGTGAGGTGGGAGCCCGTTGAAATCCCAACAAAGAGGGAGCCGAGCGGACGGCCGTGATTTCAGGATTTCAGCCTCGTTATGCAAAACACACAGCCTTCTAAGGGAGAGGTGAGCTTCGGAAAAAAGAGTCAACAAATTAGTTTTTTAATCTGCTTTAAGTTGCAGAAATGCCCCGTCTTCCTTCCATTGTCACCTGATGGCCTGTAGGCTATTTTAACTTTTATTAGAGAATTTGTTTTTTTTTTTTTTTTTTAATTAAAGGAGTTTTTTCTTTTTGAAAACCAGATCCCAGCCCTGTCTCGATAAGAGAGAATTAAAAATGGCACTGGGGAAATGCCACGGAAAGCTTTGATTTTCCTCCTTATGGCATCTGAACTGATTTAAATAATAATTATATATTTCATCATGCTGCCACCGCCCCTCCCTTCCTGGCCTTCCCAACACACCACAGTTTCCCAGCAGCTCCGCGCATACACTGTCCCTAAAATCCTTAACTCGGGGCTCCGAGCGCCGCGGGGACAGCCGTAAGAGACCCGTGAGATTTCTGACCTAAGTGCTTTAGGTTTAGGGCAAAATCTTGCTCAAATTCATTGTTAGCAGTTCACAGCTGTGTGGCCTTGGGTAATTTACGTCAACCCCCTTAGCCTGCAATTGGTCACTCATGTAAAATGGAAATGACCTTAGTGTTTATACTTACCAGGATTCTTTTGGTCGTAAGAGACAGAAGATTCAACTGAAACGTCACTACATTCTTATCCTGAGGCACGCAAGGGAACATCTGGGCTCGTGTAACTAGCAGGTTAGCTTCAGGTGTGGCTGGGTCCAGGGGCTCAACTGTGTCACAGCTCTCTCGCTTGCTCTCTCTCTCTCTCTCTCTCTCTCTCTCTCTCTTCCTCCTCCCTCCCTCCCTCCCTCCCTCCCTCACGGTTTTTTGGTTCTCCTTTTCTCTGTGTGCGCTTCCTACCGAGGCAGGCTCTGGCTGTCTTCTGGGCACAAATGCCCATCAGTGTCTCCATGTTTACATGGTGCCAGCTGCAAGCCCAGTTCCAGCAAGTGCTGGAACTGAGCCCTGGGGCCTCCTGGGGCCAGTCACCATGGCCAAAGAAACAGAGACATGTAAGTTGGCCCCAATCTAAGTCACGTGACCCCTGGAGCCTTGTGGGGGTGGGGCGGATACTCTTGGCTGCTTCCTAAGCCACAAAGACCAACAGGGGGAGAGGGATGGGTCCCCGAAGGGAAATCGGGACCCGGGGAACCGAAGAAGGGGAAGTGAATGCTGGGCAGACTAAAATGACTTCTTGGTAGGCCGTCTGCTTGTCACCAGTTGCTGGGACGCTGAAATGAGTTCAAGCACGCGAGGTCCTCGCTATGTGCTGACTCGCGTTAGTATTGCCATGGCGATGATTGCCACCGGCACGGGATTCTAGAAGCTGTGGGGTGGGGGCGGGGGGGGGTGCTCTGCAAGTAGTTAGGGTGATGGGGACACCCCTGCCCAGGAGACTCGGCCTGGACGTCCCCTTGACTGCTGCGAGCCTTGGACCTGTCCCTTCCCTTCCAGCTCTGAAAGCCACTGTCCATAACAGGTTCCTCTCTTGTGTCACTTGACCAGCCAAAAGCTGTGATGGCTCAGGGGAGGTGGGGAGGGGTCGCATATGCAGACCCCTTCAAGGGCGGGGGGTCCCATGGGAAGGAGACAGAGCAGAGGGACAGTAGTGAAGCAGAGACCAGCTGCCTCGTCCTCAGAGGCTCTTGCTTCTAGTCCCAGCCCACTGTCGCAGGGGAGTGCGGAGCCCTGGGTGGCCACCTGTTCTCCACTGTTTTTTCCAAGAGAATTCCAACGTTTGTGTTTGTTTAAGTTTGTTTACTTTTTGAGAGAGAGAGAGAGAGCAGAGGAGGGGCAGAGAGAGAGGGAGAGAGAGAATCCCAAGCAGGCTCCACACTGTCAGCGCAGAGCCCGATGTGGGGCTTGAACCCATGAACCGTGAGGTCATGACCCGAGCCAAAATCAAGAGTCGGATGCTTAACCGACTGAGCCACCCAGGCGCCCAGAGGATTCCGAGGCTTTACGCAAGATTCACCCAGTTGTAAATGTTGGCCACCAAATTCAGATGTTTCTATTTTATTTTATTTTTTGTTTTTTTTTTAAACATAATTTTCACGTTTATTAGTATATGCAAACAAAGAAGTTTCCTGCCCCCCCCCCCCCCCCCCCCCCCCGCCATCCCTCCTCACACTAAGAAAGCAGCAGAGGGGCGCTTGGGTGGCTCAGTCGGCTAAGCATCCGACTTTGGCTCAGGTCATGATCTTGCAGTTCGTGAGTTCAAGCCCTGTGTCTGACTCTGTGCTGACAGCTCAGAGCCTGGAGTCTGCTTTGGATTCTGTGTCTCCCCCGCTTGTGCTCTGTCTCTCAAAAATATATAAACATTTAAAAAAATTTAAAAAAAAGCACACTGTCCTAGATTTTAAAATGCTACTTGTGAAGTTATTAGAAACATACAAGTTTTTAGTCAAATTCATGGTCCCTTCATATAGTAGGAAATACTGATTGTAACACACAGGACAGACCAAACAAGCATGTCCGTGGGTGTATTTGGACCAGTGCTGTAAAGTCAGGTGTCCCCAGCGAAGGGGACACGGAGCCTGTCCTGCCTGAACCGTAGAGAGCTTGTGTTGTGGATGACCTCAGAAGACACACCCGGCTCAGTGTTCTGGAAACCGGGGTCATGCACGTTCAGCATCCTCTTGGATGGTCACAGGGGGACCTTTACACTGTGAGCTGCACCGTTTGTAACAGGCTCTGTGGATGGAATTCTGTGAGAACAGCCGCTTAGACGCGCGGTTCATTTTGCTGCCCGAGATTATTAGCGTTCTCTCTGATTTCCTGCTTCACACTGTTGAGTTCCTGGTATCAACCTTCCCCTGCAGAGGCTGAGAAGGTAATTCAACCGCCGTCCCTCCAGGTGAGGGAGGATTCAATCCTGGCTCCCACTGTCTGCTGTGTGACTGAGGGCAGGTCACTTTGCCTCTCTGAGTCTCTGTGTGCTCTTCGGTGACGGGGATCCTCGGAGCTCCTGCCTCCTGAGGAGGGGTCAGGCGCAGAGTAGGTACTCGGCAAAGCTCAGCTTCTCCTGGG
Organism: Prionailurus bengalensis; assembly: GCF_016509475.1. Lineage (NCBI taxonomy): Eukaryota > Metazoa > Chordata > Mammalia > Carnivora > Felidae > Prionailurus > Prionailurus bengalensis. The sequence continues at coordinate 17,292,944 of NC_057356.1, forward strand.
AGCTGGTTCTGCTCCTTCTGCATTAGTTTGCATATACTAATAAACATACTGCATATACTACATACCAGGCCCTTTCCCAGCACAGACGCCCTTTTCTGCTCACAGCAGCCTGAGGCTTGCGGCTTTACCGTCACGATCACCTTTTGTACGGGTGTGGAAACTGAGGCTCTGAGCAGTGAGAGGATTCGCCGAGGTCACAGAGTGAGGGCACGCAGAGCTGAATTTGAACTCCAGCCTGTGTGCATCCAGAGGTCGTGGCTTTTCGGAGAGGGGGTCTACCTCCTTAGGGAATCAGTTGGGCATATACACCAAACCGATGGGTGTAAGGACCCCTTAGCTGCGGAGTCTAGACCCAGCTCTGCTGCTAACGTGCTGTGTCACCTCAGGAAAATTTCTTCACCTCCCTGGCCCTCTTTTCCCTCGCTCCTGAAAAGACCTCGTTCCCTTCCGCCACCTCGGGGCCTTTGCACACGCTGTGTCATCTGGCCGGCATGCTTCCCTCCCCATCGCCACCCTTCTTCACCTGGTTAATTGCAGCTCCTGCTTTGCGTCTTGGCTGAAGCATTGCTTCTGAGAATTCCTCTGGGGCTCCCTTAGACCGGGTCAGATCTCCCCTGCCATGAGCTCTCCAAACTCTGGATCAGTCCTTCAGGGTCTGTGATTCTAGCGCTGAGTGACGATTTAAACTGCCCCGTGTTGCCTCTACCGGACTGTCTGCTCTGGGTGAGGGTCACAACACCCCCGAGCCCCCCTGCTGGGCTCACACTCCAAACCTGCCGCACGGTGCAGCAAAAGGGTGTGGTTATTCCCTGAAATTTAAAAGGAGGGCTGAGGGCGCCTGGGCGGCTCAGCCAGTTAAGCATCCGACGCTTGGTTTCGGCTCAGGTCACGATCTCACCGTCTGGGAGTTCGAGCCCCGCATCGGGCTCTGTGCGGACAGCGTGGAGCCTGCTTGGGATTCTCTCTCTGTCCCTCTGCCCCTCCTCTCCTCGCGCGCTCTCTCTCAAAATAAGTAAAACTTAAAAAAAAATAAACAAAAGGGGGGCCGAGGACCCTCATACACCGCCGGCAGGAGCGTGAATTAGCTCGGCCGCTTTGGAAGACCACTTGGCAGTGTTTGCCGAAGTGGCGTGAGACCGCCTCTAATCTTCTTTTCCGCTTTGGGATGATAGACTCCACAAAAATCAGGGTGTATGTATATATCCTCTACTTCCTGGTGAATCTGTCACGATAGGTATGTGAGGATATGCGTATGCTCATATAATAACACCATTAGAGTGAAAAAGCCGAAATGTAGCCAGATGTCCTTTACGGTAAAAGAGCCACGTGAGGGGAAGTTCCGTCGCACCGTGGAATAACACACGGCAGTAAAAAGGAACACGGTCCGGCTACCTGCCACGAAAGGGTGGATCACAGAAGAGCAATGCCAGGCGAACAAGACGCTCCCGGATGATCCCATAGTATACGATTCTCATTACAACAGGCTTGAAATAGAAGCCCGACTTTAGTGTTTGAGGGGTGCCTGCAACACCGAGTTTAAGCCATTCCACCTGGCCAGAGGACACGATTAGCCCCTTTTTTCAGAACGTGATAAGGTTGGAGGGTTGATTGGCCCAGAAAAAGTAAAAAAAAAGAAAACATGAAAGAAGGAGAAAAATAAAACCCGAGAAGCGTTTTCGAGTTTCTGGTTCTGTAGGCTACCAAAAGAGGGAGATACGCTGTCCTGGATGGAGGGGTCAGATAACAGGGCTGGGACGGGATAAGAATCAGGCCGTGGGGCCCCGAGGTGGGGCAGCTGAGTGCTGCCCAGGGTGGGCTGGCCTAGAGGTCCAGAAGAATTAGGTCTTGGGACTTGCTGTCCTGGCTGTTTGCCCACGGCCTTGACCTCCCTTTCTGTGCAGACAGGAGGGTGGGCCTGGATCCTGATCTTGAATCTGGGCCCTGGCCGGAGAGCAGGAACGCTATGATTGTTACCGGACCTTGGAGCTTGGGCCAGAATGGAATGGGGTCAAAGGCTTCCAGAGGCTTCTACAAGTCTGGCTCATGGTTTGGATTATTAACTCCTTGATGACGAACTTCATCCATCCCTTTAGGAAACGTACGTAAATCTCCTGCTCGCCATTCTGTCAACAAACGTGAATTGATCTTACCTCGGACTAGACTCTGCAAAGCATCAGGGATGCAGTTGGGGCGATCCACTGGGTTTGGTTTGTCTGAGATTTTCTGTTCGGTTTGTTTTTGCTTTGAGAGAGAGAGAGGGTGCAAGAGAGAGACAGAATCCCATGAGGGGCAGAGAGAGAGAGAAAGGAGCGGGGCTCACGTGAAGCAGGTTTCGAGCTCACCCGACGCGGGACTTGAACTCACAAACCGCGAGATCATGCCCTGAGCCAAAGTCGGATGTTTAATCGACTGTGTCACCCAGGTGTCCCTGGGATTTTCTGTTTTAGCACTAAGTCTAAGCATCCCGGGGACCTCTGGGTCCCAGGCAAACCTGGATGGCTGGCCCAGGGTGAGCTAGATGCTTCTGATGCCCACTCGCACAGAACTCACAGCCTGGCAGAGGAGGCAGGGAGATCCAAACCAGGAGATCACCACTTCAGGGGAGAAAGCACCGGGTGGTGTGAAAGCCTGCCCAGAAGAGACCTCTCACCCAGCAGAGGGGGTCCAGGAAGACTTCCTGGAGGAGGTGGCATCTAAACTGAGGCTTTCGGGAGGAATAGGGTCAGGCAGGAGTGACCTGGGACCTGGCAGGAGGAATAGGGTCAGGTAGGGTCAGGGCAGGGGGTGGGGAGGGAGGTGGGGTTCCTGACAGGTGAGAGAGGCCAGACAGAGCCTGGTGTGGTGAGGAGGTGAGTCAGGTGCACTGTGGCTGGAGGGTGGAGGTGAGTAGGGCTGGAGGGGAAGCAAGAACTAGAAAGGGCATGTGACGGTAGACCTTTTGGGTCAGGGTGGGCACCCACCAGGCGTCTGGGAACCTTGCGAGGGAACAGAGCAGGGGACTGGAGGCACCAAGTTTCTATTTAAAGGCGGTCCTGGCTGCCATGTGGACAAAGGAGGAGACTGACGGGGGGAGGGGGCAGGTAAGAGTGGATGTAAAGGGACCACTGGGTAGGACCACTTCCTCATCCTTCCAGATGCTCAGGAGCGAAGCTTCACCTCTGACTTCTTGCTTCCTCTCCTGCCCCCCAAAGGACCTTCAGTAAATCTGGCCACTTCTCACCTCCTCCAGTGTCATCCTGGCATCCTGGCCCAGCTTGGCTCTTCCCCCACAGCCCTTCCCACCTTCCAAGCTCCCCTTTGGTTGACTGACAGACTTTGTTTACTCTCTGCTGCTTTCCCAGAGAATGGCGTTTCTCAGCCTCGAGGCTGTTGATGTTTGGGACCTGGTAATTCTCTGTTGGGTGGGGTTTACCGTGCATTGTTGGATGTTGAGGGGTATCCCTGGCCTCTACCTGCCGGATGCCAGTAGCGTCCCCTCCCCCAGGCACTGACAGCTGAAGACACATTTCCGGACGTGGGCAGGTGTCCCTAGGAGGGGACGGGGATGGAATCACCCCCAGTTAGGACCTGTTGCACTGAGGGGTGCCTGGAGTGGCTTGGTCGGTTAAGCCTCTGACTTCGGCTCAGGTCACGATCTCACAGTTCGTGCGTTTGAGCCCCGCGTCCGGCTCTGTGCTGACAGCTCAGAGCCCGGAGCCTGCTTCGGATTCTGTGTCTCCCTCTCTCCCTGCCCTTCCCCCGCTCACGCACTGTCTCTCTCTCTCTCTCTCTCTCTCAAAAATAAATAAACATTAAAAAATATATTAAAAAAAAAAACCCCATCGTGCTCGAACGTTGGTTTCCCGTTGGGGTCCTTTGCTGTCGTCTCCCCCCAGCGCCTGGAATGTGAAGCCTGACTCCGTGGTGTCTCCTGAACAGTTGTTGGTTGAATGAATGAGTGGGAGTAGCGGCCCGAGCCTGCACGGAAGGGAAGGATTTGGGAAGTAGTTAAGCGGTCGGCTTGATCGATAACTACAGCTGCCATTGTGTTTGTCACAGTGATAATCCCGGTCCTCGTCGTAATCCTCTCCACGGCTTGTACTTCTTTCATCGTATGGCAGAGAAGGGTCAGAGGGGTTAAGTGATGTGAGGAAAAACCTCACAGGAGTGGGTGGTGGAACCAGGCTAGACCCTGGGTCTTTAGAAACCAAATTCAGAGTGTTTTTTCAAGCGTCAGACACCCTCATACCGTAATGACTGCCATTTACGGAGCACTTGCTACCTGCCAGCCACCGTGGTTGGGACGGATCGCCTGATTTTTAAAAACATTTTTTTTTAAGCTTATTTATTGATTTCGAGGGAGACGGAGACTGCGCGAGTGGGGGAGGGGCAGAGAGAGAGGAAGAGAGAATCCCAAGCAGGCCTCGTACTGCAGCACAGACTTCGCCGCGGGGCTCGAACTCGCGAAGCCGTGAGATCGTGACCCGAGCCGAAACCGAGAGTCAGACGCTTGACCGACTGAACCACCCAGGCGCCCCCCAGGATGGATCGTGTTATGGAAGGCCCCGACGACCTCATGAGATTACTGGCATCATCCCATCTTTATCAGTGGGGACTCTGAGGTTCAGAGAGGTGGAGTGAGCTGCCCCGAGCGCACAGCCGGGGATGGGCCTGTGTGACTCTGGAGTCTGAGGCCGACTTGTAAGCAAGTACAAGCCCCCCCACCCGCCCCGCCCCGCCCCCCGCAGCCCACTCCAGATAATGGCATCACCCCGAAGAGTCTTACCTTTCCCTTTTGTCTGCTGAGGACAAGTGATCAAAAATTCCCACTGACGCGTTAATTATCGAGGCCGCAGTTCCCAGCGTCCTGCCTGTGAAATTCACAAGGCCCCCTGGCCAGAGAAACCTCTGCCGCCTCAACCTTGATCTCAACCGGAGCCAGGGGCAGGGGACTGGGCCGAATGGGGCCGGGGCGTCACAGCCGACCTGCCTGGGAGGTGAGGTCAGCACACCCCTGAGCAAATGGAGGGGGTTTTATTTCTTTTCAGCCGAAGACAGTAGGACTCCACGCTGGCTCCCTTCAGCGCTGTCGCTTTGCACTTTTGGTTTGGTTTGGATTGTTTTCATTCCCCCACATTTTCTCTTCTCCTCCCGCCCTCTGTGCGGAAGCTTTCCCAGTGAGCCTGGAGCGGAAGCATTTAATAGACACCAGCACCACCTAAGATTTCCCAGCCAGCCCCCAAGCCGTGTGCACAGCCTGCTGGACGGATGAGGGAGCTGAGACCCAGCCTTCCCGAGAGACGGAGGGGAGGTCTCTCACTTCTTTTTTTTTTTTTTTTAATGTTTACTTATTCATTTTGAGAGAGAGAGAGAGAGAGAGAGAGAGAGCACTCGTGCACAAGCAAGGGGCAGAGAGAGAGAGAGAGGGAGAGAGAGAATCTTAAGCAGGCTCCACACCCAGAACAGAGCCCGACGCAGGGCTTGATCCCACGAACCATGAGCTCATGACCTGAGCCGCAGTCAAGAGTCACTTAACTGGCTGGGCCACCCAGGAGCCCCTGGAATCCAAAGCATCCTAAGTACCTCTTTGTGGAGCCCCAGCCAGACCATGAACATTATGGAGCCTCCCTGTTAGGCTGTATACTCCTCACATGGAAATTTAGTGAGCAAGTACTTACTTACTAGTCACCTAAATGTGCCGGCACTGTCCCCAGCACTTTACGTGGGTGGCGACTGTGGCCTAGCGTGGCCAGTCTGGGCACGTGCTCTGGGTGGACCTCCGTGAGCTCTGGAAGAAAAGCCCCTTTGTTTGGAGCCATGAACCAGCCTCCCAGCGTAGCCGCTGGAAGGTTTGCGACGTGGCCCTCGGTCCCTCCTTTGACCTGAGTTTAAGGGTCAGCTGTATGCGTAACATAAAATTTGCCATCTGAACCATTTTTAAGTATACAGTTGTATTAAAACAGTTGATCTTGAACGGTTCTGGGGTTAAGGGGTGCCGACACCCCCCCTTGCAATTGAAAATCTGCTTATAACTTGACTCCCCCAAAACTTAACTGCTCATAGCCTACTGTTGACTGGAAGTCTTATCGATAACAGAAATAGTCGATTAACACAGTACTTTACGTGTTATGTCAAATATACGTGTATTATATATGTGTATTATATACTATATGTGTATCATACTATGTATATGTTATACTATATATAATATGTATATTATATACTATAATCTTAAAGTAAGCCAGAGCAAAGAAATCGTCACTAAGGAAATCATCGGGGAGAGAAAATACGCTCATATACCGTATTGTGTATGTTGAAAACAGTCTGTGTGTAAATGGACCCACGTAGCCCGAATCGTGCTGTTCGCAGGGGTCAGCTGTACCTAATGTTGGGCTCCCATCACCACCATCTACCTCCAGAACTCTTTTCTTGTTTGCACGTGGATGAGCTATGATCATCTGACCTACCCTCTCCGTCGGGAGGGGCTTGCCCAGGTACGTAACCAGTTAGAATCATATTCAAGGGTTGGCATCCAGGCCTCACTCTGCCTGGTGCCCCCTTCCGTGTGGCGCTCTCTCCAGGCACATCCCAGAATGCCTTGCACGAGAGGGCACCGCACAAATACTGAGTGACCACACGCCTGCCGGGGACTCCACCGAGGTGCTCCCTGGGACTAATCCAGTTGCATTTCTGATCTCTGGGAGTTTGGAAGATGAAAACCTACTCCACAGCCTAATGGCCCAATTCATCGCTCTCTTCGGCCAGATAACACTTCTCATCGTTTTGGTTTTTTTCTTTCTAGAAATTGCGCTCACCTCCCCTGAGGTCTGACCAGCTCGTTCTGGTAGTTCCCTTCTCTCTGTCCCCGCCCTCCCCCTGCCCACACCGGGGCCAGACTGGGGGAGCTGCTCAGTGATAAGAGGGCCGCTGATCCCCTTTCGCGGGCGGCCCTGCCCTCCTGGACCCGTCTCAAGGCGTCTGGGTGCTTCGGTCTCTCTCACAATGAGGGCATTTAGCCGGCCTCTCCTCTCCTGGGACCCTCAGAGGCAGCAACTGGAGGAATAGCCAGGAGGAGAAGGAGAGGAAACAAAACCCAGCAAAACTGCCCATTCCGAAGGCCATGCGCTAAGAGGAGGCCCTGCCAGCTCAGATTTCAGGGATTTTTTTTTTTTTTTTTTAGGAAGTGCCTCTGCCCATGGGCGGGCGGGCTGATAGGGGATGGTGCCCAAGGAAGGACAAAGTCAGAGGCCCCATTCAGACAGGCCGAGGCAAGGGTCCAGCCCGAGCGGGGCAGCGTGGGGGCCAGGAGAACAAGGGCTCTGTGTTTCTGGGCACAGGGCTGGGCAGCACATGCTCCCCGGCTCCAGCCCGGCGCTGGACGCAACCAGAAATCCACGATGCGGCTGGAGAAGTCGGGGTTGGGCGGCAGCAGGGTGATCTAGCCGTGAGCAGGGTTTGCACGGCGAGCCGGCTATGGTGTGAGGGGTTCCGCCTGTCTGTGGCCGGGCCTGCCCTGGGATAAAGGTGACTCTAGGAACGAGCCCGGTCCGTCCCAGGGCCCTGAGGGGAGGGCTTGGGTGTTCTTCCCTCACCGCCTCCAGGAGAGGGAGACGGGGAAGAGCCCAGGGAAGGGGTTGCAGACGCACGCCCTCAGGGGCCTCAGGGGCCAGGCAGGTTTGTGACGAGGTTGGGAGCCCGTGCCACCTCCGACCGCTCCAGTCACCACCACTGATCGCTGATCGGGGAGCTAGCTTCAGATGCGAGCTCTTCCCCCTGCTAGCTGAGTGACCTCACCCAAGCGGTGTGACCTTGTGCCTCAGTTTCCCCCTCTGGACACCTGGGTTAGTGCCAGCACTTCCCTGACAGGGCTGTTGTGAGGGTTAAACCGTTAACCCACAAAAGCTCTTAGCACGGTGCTGGTTGATTTTCTCTTTTAAGGGAAGCAGGAGCTCTGGGTTTGTATTCAAGAGCTGCAGGTCCGTTAAGGTGGGCAATGAATTCAAATAGAAAAATAGGTAAATACGGGTCATCTCCTGGCTGTCTGTAGCCTACGGCCTGTGGGCCACCCCGGGCCGACTTCTGGCAGAGAGTTTTGGGCAGACCCAGGCTCCAGCGCCGGCTCTCCCATGGCCTGGTTCTGGAGCTCGGGCAAGCGACTCAACTTGCCTGCGTCACGTTTGCGTTGTCCGGGGTATCAGTCGGGAGGCTGGCGGGAAGGGATCACTCACGTTGGGCAGAGGATGAGAGTTTCATGTGGGGCGGTGTGGGGAAATCACAAGGGATGGGACAGCACCCCAGGGTGAGTAACAGAGGAAGCTGTTCCCCGTGCCGGTTCGGAACGGAGGTCGGAAATAGCTGTGTAGAAAGGACCACCTCCAGGAGCTGGGGTTCAGCCAGCCTCATCCAGTAGAGGGGCTCAGCCAACCCTGGGGGGCTGGGGGGGCAGAGAGAGCGGCGCTGGGGAAAGGCGTGCCCTGACCGCTCACTACCCACCTTCTCACCTCCTGCTGTGCTACTGGTGGAAGCCAGAGACCCAGAGAGCCTGTTGATGGGGTCCGTGTGGACCACTTCCCAGGCAGAGAGCGTGGCGGAGAAGAGGGGAGACAGGCGATGTCCCCACCAGCCTCAGTTCTGGAAGGCTTTCCTTAGTCTCCGTGAAGCGTGAGGTGGCACACCTACCCAGTGGGAGCCAGAGGGTGAAGGTATTGTCGTCATTGATGAGGGAGGGAAGGCAGATGCCCTGCATGGGAGGGCTCAGCCCCCCACCCCGGGTGTTGGAAGCTGTTGGAAACTTGCTGTTGCGGCTGTGACTAATCAACACCAACTTGATGGGTGGCAACAGCATACATTTATTCTCTTACAGTTCTGAAGGGCGGAAGCCAAAATGGGCCTCACGGGGTTAAAATCAAGGTGTTGGGAGGGCAAGTTCCTTTGGGCGACTCCAGGGGGAGGTCTAGAGGTCCTGGCCTTTTCCGGCTTCTAGAAGCTGCCCGCATTCCTTAGCTCATGACCCACTTCCATCTTGAAAGCCAGTGATCAGTCATGCCACTCTGGTCTCCGCTTCTGTTGTCGTTATCTCCTTCTCTGACTCTGCCTTATTTGCTTCTTCTTTACAAGGACCTTTATGATGACATTGGGCCCATTGGATAATTTAGGATAATCTCCCTGACCTCAGGACCTTAGTTCAATCCATGTGCAAAGTCCCTTTAACATGTGAGGTGACAGAGTCACAGGTCCTGGGGATTAGGACCTGGACATCTTTGGAACCACTATTCTGCCAGTTCTGCCCACTACTAAAGCATTCTAGAATCTTCTCAGAGGGAAAAACGTATTCCTACCACCGTGCCCAGAAATCTAAAATCTCCTCTATTAATGTCTCTTTTTTGGATTAATCATGTTCCCAGACTCCACCACTTCTTGATTTGGCCTCAAGAATTTTCCCAGATCTGGGGCACCTGGGTGGCTTAGTTGGTTACGCGTCCGACTTTGGCTCAGGTCACGATCTCACAGTTCGTGAGTTTGAGCCCCGTGTCAGGCTCTGTGCTGACAGAGCCTAGAGTCTGCTTCAGATTCTGTGTCTCCCTCTCTCTGCCCCCCCTATCCCCCCGGCTTCCACACTCTCTCCCTCCCTATCTCTCGAAAATTAATAAATATTAAAAAAAAAAAAAAGAATTTCCCCAGATCTGCATATGTGCCATTAAATGGCTCTCACATCATCTCACTGTTTTACTCAGCGTCATTGTAAGCGACAATACATGTAAAACCAAGGCTTGATGTTCATTTGTGATTTTTCTCGCGTAATTTTTCTCACTATTCCCATCAAAACAATTACATAACTAGTGACATTTTAAGAAAAGCTGATACATGCACCACCTAAAAGTGCCTTGCAGAATACTACGAGTTCGTGTGCGTATATGTATAAGACAGAGGCTGGGAGAGACAGATTTGTTACAAGCAATTGGCTCACACAGTTATGAGGTGGAGAAGTCCCCTAATCTGTGGTCGGCAAGCTGGAGACCTAGGGGAGCCGACGGTGTGGGTTCCGGTGTAAGTCTGAGTCTGAAGACAGAAGGAAATGGGGTGGGGGTGGGGGGACTGGTGGGGAGGGGAGAGCAAATGCGCCCGTATTCTGCCTTTTTATTCTACTGATGCGTCCAAAGGATCGGCTGAGGCCCACCCACACTGGGGAGGGCAGTCTGCTTTCCTCCCTCTACTGATTCAAATGTTTATCTCATCCAGAAACACCCCCCACAGACACCCCCAGAGTAATGTTTGACCAAATGTCTGGGCATCCTACGGCCTGGTCAAGTTGGCACATGGCATTAGCCATGACGGTGACATTGTGGGATGAACTCAGAGGAAGGAGTGAAGGGACTGGGGTTCTGGGTCTGCTCTGTAATGTTGGGCAGGTCTCATTCTGTCCGGGGGCATCAGTTTCCTAGTCTGTGTGATGGGGACCGTTCCTTGGGTTCTCAGACATGGGGAGCCTTTGGTTTTAGCCCCTTGGTGCATCGGTAACGAGACTGGAAAGCTTTGACGTGGATGGTTAGCCTATGCGATGCTGTCAGGGGCACCATAGGGGGGTCCACCCCACCCCAGGACCAGCTTTACGTGTTCTCCCTGGGCCTCACCTCGCACCATGTGCATGCATCCATCGTGGCTCTTAGAAGGGGAGACCAAGCTTTATCCAGCCTTGTAGCCATCACGCCCGACCCGGAATAAGGATTCAGCACATTATCTAGTTGTTGAAGGACCAGCTGACTGAGAGAAGAAAAGGCGTGACAGTCCCCAGAGGTCAGAGCTTGCTGAGAAGCGCCTCCTGGGACTAGAACCTCTCCTTCCCCGAAAACTCAATGGTGAGCATGGGGGTTCTGTGAATCAGATAGACCTGGGTTCAAATCCCAGAGCCACCATCTAGGAGCTGCCTGACCTTGGGTGGATGACACCACCTGTCTGAGCCTCAGTGTTCGGGTGGACAAAGGGGATACTAACAAAAGTGAGTTCCTGGGGCGCCTGGGTGGCTCAGTGGGTTAAGCGTGCAGCTCTTGCTTTTCGGCTCAGGGCGTGATCTCGCGGTTCGTGAATTCGAGCCCCGTGTTGGGCTCTGCACTGACAGCTCAGAGCCTACTTAGGATTCTCTCTCTCTCTCTCTCTCTCTCTCTCTCTTTCTCTGCTCCTCCCCACCCCCCCCAGAATAAATAAATAAACTTAAAAAAAAGTGCATTCCCAAATGTTTGTGCTGAGATTTAAAAGAGATAATCCACGCAAAGTGCGCGGCCCGGAGCCTGGCACGTAGTGCTGTGTAAATAATAACAACGGGAACTGCTGTTATCATTACCTTGCCATCCACGTTGTCTGGGGAAGATGTAGATGATCAGATAAGAGCCTGTGCCTCTCCAGGGCCATGCAGGGCCCGTGGGGAACTTGTGGAGACCCTACGTATAGGAGGCATGTGTGTGTGTGTGTGTGTGTGTGTGTGTGTGTGGCAGGTGGGGGGGCGGTCTCTGAAACGCACATTGACTCCCCTACCGTTCTGCACCAGCAAGCTCTCTGGTGCGGTTCAGATAGTGCTCAGATGTAATATTCCGAAACTATTTTTAAGATGGTTCTTAAATGCCTGCCAACACTAAAAACCCCACGTGCACGAAAACTATCATTGCTAATTGGCTTTGCGTGACGCGAATAGATTGATGAAGGCAGTGGGTTCGGTTCCTCACCAAGAGGGGGAGAAAGAGCGTGTGCTGGCTACACCCCTTGCTCTTCTGCTTACGACCAGGTGACCTCAGAACGGCCCCCTGGGGTCTCTGAACTGTTGCCTCCTCTATGCCGTGGGTCACTCCCAGGGTAACCAGCCGGGCCAGCTCAGTGCCCAGTTGACCCAACCAGCAGGAGCCGTTAGAAGGTGTTTAAGACCATTCTGGCGAAGTGGCTGACGCGGTAGGCAGTTCCGAAGTGCTGACTGTGGGATTTGATCCCGGGTCTGTCTGATTCACAGAGCCCGTGTGTTCACCGCTGAATTTTCGGGGGGCTTCCGGTTCCAGGACGGGCTTTTCGGTAGGCGTTGCCCTCTTGGGACCGTCACGGCCGTTTCTTCTATCTGTCAGTTGGTCTTTTGACAGCCAGCTACCCATGGGTTGGTTTCCTTGTGGACCGGACCCAGTAGCAGAGGGGTCTGCGGATGAATTTTGGTTGGATTTGAGCAGTGCCTTTCCAAGAATGGGTTGAACCATTTCAGGAACCAGCACACTTAGGAATCTGGTTTGACAGACTGCTACATTCCGTAGAGGACAGGTGTGGGCGGTGGGTATCGAGGAATCTATTTAAGCCAACAAATTTGGGTCTGCCAGACATTCTAACTTTCTGAAATCTCTGTAAGTAACCTTAAATCCTATGTGGAGTCTCCACTGGGTTGCAAGAAGCCTCCTCGTTGCTGGGGCTCCCTCACCCTGGATGGGTAGACATCCCCAGGGACTGACCCTGGGACATCCCCAGGGACATCCACCTGCACCATCAAACGATGCCCTCAGCCTGCGTGTTTCCTCCAGGTCTGGAAACTCTGCTCATTCTGGGCCAAGCTGGGAGTTGGGGAGGGGGAGCCAACCTGTGTCCAGACTGGCATTTCTGGCTCTGGGGTTTTCCGACTCGCCTCCAGCATTGCCAAGACCTTGCAGATGGGCGCTTGTTGGGGTTGGAGGAGCCCCCCAGATGTTTCACTGTTGCTTGCCGGGCTTGTTAGTTTGTGTAGTTCATAGGCTTTATTTGGGAGTGGGCATTTCTAGGCTTCTAGAGACATTGAACAGGAAGTACAGAGTTCAGGAAGTAGTCTTTCAACTCGGCCCCACCCCCACCCTGCCTTCCTCTGTGATTCATGTCTTCTGTTAGCTCCTTTGTTACAGCTGATGTGCCCGAGACGTCGTCATTACCTAGAGTCCTAGAGTTGGGAGTTGACTCTGTGTTACACGTTCTCTGGGCTTTGGCCAGCGTGTAATGACCTACACCCACCATCAGAGCATCAGAGGGAATGGCTTCATGCCCTAAAACTCCTGGGTCCCCTCCCTCCCCCCACCCCCAGCAACCACTGATCTTTTAAATCTTTCTATAGGGTTTGCCTTTTCTGTGTTTTTGAAATTAATTAGTTTAGCTTCCAAAATTAAAAAAAAAAAAAAAGAATGGAATATTTTATGTAAAAACCCAGATGTCCGGTATCTCTTGAAGACGTGTGATGTCCCTGGTAACCTCAGTCGGGCCAGAGCTGAGTACAAGGCACCGTCCTCCCGTCCTTTCCCCCAGGCCTTGTGCGTGCGGGGGGGGGGGGGGGGGGGGGGGCCCTCTCTGTTTGTTGGCCCCTCTAGGCATTTGAGTTTGCAGCCCTGCTCTGGCCTCCCACGGAGCCAGAACAGCCTCTGGTTTGTGGTCTGCTTCTGTTTCCTGCCCTGCAAATATATTCCCGAGGCCAGGTCTCACAACGAGCCCAGACGCCTGCTTGAAATGGGGAAGACCGAAACCTGGGAGAGCAAACGCAAATTCATTCCCCCCCTGGAAATCGGCTTGTAAGCTGTGGGAGGCTCCCCCGAAGCCATGCAAACAGCCAGCTGCAGGGCCATCTGAGGCTAGGACGAAGTCCGCCAACATCCTCCACTCAGCAGATTTTTTTTTTGCCTGTGTTCTCTATACAACCTGAAGCTACCGGCTGTCTGAGGCCACGGACCCTGGCGTGGGCTGGGCACAAAGTCCTTCAGTGGCTGCCGCCGCTTTGGGTCAATTATTTATGCTAATGCTGCAATTCACCCTACTGACCTCCTTCCCGGAGTGTGGCGGGGAACCGGACACCCAGAGATTACATTGCCCCTGGAGTGGAGGTGGCGGGTGCACGGGGAGACTCTGGGAGGTTCAAGGCCAGAGCGTCGCTGAGACACAGCCAGGACCGAAGGCGGTGCTTTGACTTGGCTGCAAGGTTTTACTTCGGAGGAAACCCTGCATCTCTAAGCAGTGAAACACGAGCTGGCATGATGCGAGCATGCTCCCTTCTTCCCGCCCCACAAGCCTCTCTGCGGTCCTTATGCTCAGGGCCTCCGGGACGGGCTGAGGAGTGGTCAAAAGAACACTTGATGTAGAGCCCAGTGTCTGTCCCCTTTGTGCTGTGTGATCTTAGGCAAGTTGCTTTGTCTGTCTGAGTCTCCATTTCCATCTCTGGATGGAAAAGAGGAAGGTGGCAGTAAGGTCCTACAGGAGCACGAATGGGGTTCTCGTATCCCAGGGGGTCCTCTCTGTGTCTCCCCCAAGCCCTGCATCCGTCCTCACAGCACCAACATTCTGCCCCTGTCCGGGTCGTCCTACCCAAATCCTCTGTCTCCCTCGCTCTCCGTATTGACTCAGTCTACAAGTACTTACCGAGCACCTGCAATGTGCCCACCACTGTCCTAGGCACCAGGGACACCGTGGTGAACAAGATGGACCCTGTCCCTGCCCTGGGGGAACCAGTATCCCACTTGGGACCTTCCCTGTGTCTTTATACTCACCTCCAGCTACCCTGATCCAGGCCACCACCTCACTCTCTTTCCTGGATTCCTGGAACACCCTCCATACTGCAGCCAGAGTTCTTCCTGAATCACAGATCTGATGAATCCAGGGCCCCCTGCTGCCCCTAGCGTCAAATGGAAACTCCCCACGCACCAGCCGTCTTAGCCTCCTTTCTGTCCGAGACTGATGGAGCCCCTTTTGCCCCTGAATGTTTGCCCCGGCTGTTCCCTCTCCCTGGTTTCCTGTTCTTCATGGGACATCATCTTCTTTTCAGGTGTCACTCTTGCCACCTCATTGTCCAGCCAGCCCTCCTTAGCCCTGTCTGTGTCCCCAGCACAGCCCTGATGAGAATAATAGCCAAGAGACACGCCGTGCTTTCTGTATATTTGACTCTGTGCCCATTTTACAGATGAAGGAACCAAGGCACGGAGAGGAGAGTGGCTCTGCTGGGGGCTCCGCAGTATTATAGTTGCCTCTGGCCACTCCATCATGAGTCCCCTGGAGCAGGGGCCGTGTCTTGCTTGTCTGTGCATCTGCAGCACACAGGACCTGGCTCATAGTAGGTGCTCGACAAACTCTCACTACATGATGAATGACTGTCTTATGAAATCAGTGAGCTCATCGTGGTCCAAGCCCTACTTGAATTGCTCCGGACTGCCTGATCGTAAGAGGTTCTTAGTATTCCAGTTGGACGACGAGTTGGTTCAGCCAAGGGAGGAATCCAGTCTCCCTGCCCCAGGGGGGTCCTGGCGGCCGCCGAGGCCTCTCTCACCAGGAAATGTGGGTGTGGGAGGAAGGTCCTTGCCATCACTTGTTTTTGTCATTGTTGACTGTTTTCCAGTATAGACCGCCTGCGGTGGGGAGTGGAGTCCAAGGGTTCGATATCGCTGTGGGGATTTCTGCCTGCAGGGACTCCAGAGGTCACCCCGGCACTGAGGCACGGGATTTGCTCGGCCGAGGCCCTGCCGGAGCCTTCCTGGAGATATTAGACGCCGATGTGGGGACACGGGGGCCGCAGCTCATTACGGCCTTCTAGTTAATTTAGGAGCGTGCTGGACCAGACGTGAGGGCTGCCGGGTCTTTGGAGGCTGCCGTGAGGTTCTTTTCGAGACCCCCGGTGAAGATCGATGTGGGTCCTGCAGGAGGGTGGCAGGTAGGACAGGCAGGCAGAGGGAGGGCTGCTGTAAGGACTCATCTCAGAGCCCGAGGCCTGGGGTGCGCGCGGCTTGCTTTAAATCCTCTCCCGGTTATGGTGTAGCTAGATGTGATATGACATGATATATACTAGAGTATTCTATGCTACGCTATATTATCTGTGCTGTGCTATCTGTGCTCTCCTGTCTGTGTTGCATTATTTATACTCTCTATACTAACGGTGCATATTAAGCCATCCATACTATGCTGTCTATCGCATACTATACTATCTGTATTATACTTTATTACCTACACTATACCATGTAATAAACGCAGGAGTCCACAGAAACAGAGCGGCAGGATGATCGGGCACACAAACTTGGGAGGTAGATGCCTGGGTTCAGATCCCAGCTCTGCCCCCGATGAGCTAGGATCCGAACCCAGGCATCTACCTCCCAAGTTTGCGGCCCTCAGCCTTGCTCTCTGAGCCTCAGTTTCCCCATCTGTAAAGTAGAATTACTAGCTCTAACCACCTCGTAGAGCTGTCGCGGGAAAACGTCATCGGGCACTTAGGGGCCGTTATGGGTTGAATGGTGTCCCCCGCCTAGAATTCGTAGGTTGAAATCTTAACCCTCCGGTACCTCAGAACGTGACCTTAACTGGAAATGGGGTCATTGTAGTTAAAGTTCATTAAATGAGGATGAGGTCCTATTGGAGGGGGGCGGTCCTAATCTGATATGACTGGTGTGCATATAAAAAGGGGAAATTTTGACACGGACACACACAGGCAGAACGCCATGGGGACGGGAAGGCAGAGATCAGGGCGGGGCTTCTGAGATACTCCAGGGGCCACCAGCGATTGCCAGCAACCCGCCAGAAGCCGGACAAGAGGCGTGGGACAGGTTTGCCCTCACAACCTCGGAAGCAGCCAACTCAGATCTTGGGCTTGCAGCTTCCGGAACAGGGAGAGAATAAATTCATGTTGTGGAAGCCACCCGGCCTGTGGCACTTTGTCAGCAACCCTAGAAATGGACGCAGGGGCTCAGCACGGAGCCGGGTGCAGAGAGCCCGCTGCGCGGTGCCCGTCGTGATTGCTGTCCCTGGTATGTCCTGCCATTCCTGTGTTGCTCGTGCTGGGTCAGGAGCTGGTCAGAGCTAGGAGCCGTCCCCTTACTGGTGAGGCCGTGTGACTTGGGTAAATCACTTTCCCTCTCTGGGCCTCTCGGTTCCCTAATTTGTAACGTGGACACTCTGTGTGATGAGAATAATGGGACCCCTTGTGTGTAGGGATCACTTCCCCTTCCACTGTGCCCTCTCTTCCCTGACTCTCCCGATGGTCCCTATCATTGCCATCATCCCCATTTGACAGATGAGGACGCTGAGGCTCACAGACGGAAGAAGTTACCCGCCCAAGGTCATACTGAGGCTGAGTGGCAGACATGGGGTCAAACGCAAGACTGTCCACGCTAAGGCCGTTGGCCACAGAGCTCCGGTGAGGGTAGAAAAAGAGAGGGTGGTCTCAGATTCCCTCCGGGTGTGAAAATGAGATTGGCCATATTGCTGTCATTTCCTCCTTTGGGCTTATCCAGTGTTTCCCTTGTAGCTCCCGTCACTCCCCAGGCTCTTGGGAGTCCTGCCCATTCACTGGGGAAGATAAGGTGGGGGAGGGGGTCACAGATCCTGCTTCAGATTCACATGTGGAATAATTGTCTGCATGCACTTTGGCAAAGGGATTTGGGGTTGGGGAGAGGAGGTACGTTAGTGCCTCTAACCTGCTTCCCACACAGATAAAAACGACGTCTTTGGTCCCCAGGGCTCACCAAGCCGCCATTCCAACTCCACATGTATGAGCCACGTTCTGCTTTTCAGGGAAAGAAAAGAAAAAAAAAAAAAAGCTATTTTGTTCTGCATCTGGGCATGTGCTTTCCTCAAAGTGCCAAGGAAATCCCACCTCTGATAAACGATAGGCAGCCTCCAGAAAAGCTAAGATGCGTATGTATTCCGTGTTAGGGGAGGGACTCGGCTCTTGCCCTCCCCCAGCATTCTGAAGAAGACATCCCCTCCATTTTCTGGAAGGCCTGGGGGCTCGGTCCTTCCCTTTCTCATCTCCAGATCGGCTCTGCCCAGTCCTGGGGACTTACAAGAACATTTCTGAAGGATTTTAGAGTCAGACAGACTGAGTAGAAGCACCCAGGACTTAGTAGGTGCCTTTTTTTCCCCTGTCAATATCACTCATTCACTGCACAGCAAAAACCATCACCAAAACCAAAAGGCAGCCTACGGAATGGGAGAATATAATTGCCAATGGCATATCTAGTAAGGGGTTAATACCCACGATATATAAAGAACAGACACAACTCAACACCACCACCACCAACAACAACAAGAACAACAACAACAAAAACCGATGAAAAAAATGAGCAGAGGCCCTGAATGGACATTCTTCCAAAGAAGTCACCCAGGTGGCCACCAGACACATGAAAAGATGCTCAACATCACTCATCATCAGGGAAGTGCAAATCAAAACCGTGATGCGGTCACCTCACGCCAGTCAGAATGGCGAGTATCAAGAAAACAAGACCTAACAAGTGTTGGTGAGGATGTAGGGAAAAAGAAACCTTCGCGCACTGTTGGTGGGAACGTAAACTGGTGCAGCCATGGCGGGATAATTTAAAATTTAAATTAATTTAAATTAATTTAAAATTAAATTAAAATTTAATTAAAAAAAAATTAGAGCCGGAGATACCGTATCATCCAGTAATGCCACTGCCGGGTATTTACCCAAAGAAAACAAAAACACTCGTTTGGTAAGATATACGCACCCCTCTGTTTGTATTGCAGCATATTTAAAATAGCCAAGAGGGGCGCCTGGGTGGCGCAGTCGGTTAAGCGTCCGACTTCAGCCAGGTCATGATCTCGCGGTCCGTGAGTTCGAGCCCCGCGTCGGGCTCTGGGCTGATGGCTCAGAGCCTGGAGCCTGTTTCCGATTCTGTGTCTCCCTCTCTCTCTGCCCCTCCCCCGTTCATGCTCTGTCTCTCTCTGTCCCAAAAATAAATAAACATTGAAAAAAAAAATTAAAAAAAAAATAGCCAAGATATGGGAGCAACTTAAGTGTCTATCAGTAGATGAATGGATAAAGAAGATCTGATACACCCACACAAGAAACACACACACACACACACACACACACAGTGGAATACTAAGCTGTTAGGAAGAATGAAATCTTGGCCATCCATGACAACACGGATGGACCTAGAAGGGCCTTAGCCTTAGAATTAGGCTAAGTGAAATAAGTCAGAGAAAGACAAGTACCATGTGATGTCACTTACAGGTGGAGTTTAAAAGACCAGACGAACGACCAAACAAAAAAGCAGAAACAGACTCGTCAATACAGACAACAGACTGGTGGTTTGCCGGAGGCGAGGTGGGTGGGGGTGGGGAGAGCGAGTGAAGTAGGTAAAGGGAACTAAGAGGTACAAACTTGCAGTTATGAACTAAAAGAAGTCACAGGATGGAAAGTACAGCGCAGGGGATACAGTCACCAATCCTGTAAGACCGTTAGATGATGGCAGGTGGTGACCACTCACCGCGGGACGTATTGAGAGAAAAGAAATCATTCCCTGAACGTCACCGAAGGTACAGGCTCTTCACCAAAAGCATTTCCAGAGAGCCAGGATCCATGCCAGCTGCCTCGCACATCACCTGTCCTCCAGCACCCCAGAGGGAGGGTAGTGATACCCCCACTGGATAGGCAGGGAAATGACCTCAAGAGAGACTGAGCGACGCCCCCAAGGACGCAAAGCTAATAGTGGTAGGATGGGTATCTGAACCCAGATGGGTCTGACCTGATTCCAAAATCTGTGGTCTTTTTAAAAGTCTAGGCTGGGGCACCTGGGTGGCTCAGTTAAGCCTCCGACTTTGGCTCAGGTCCTGATCTCATAGTCTGTGAGTTCGAGCCCCACGTTGGGCTCTGTGCTGATGGCTTGGAGCCTGGATCCTGCTTCAGATTCTATGTCTCCTTCTCTCTCTCTGCCCCTCCCTGCTCAGGTGCTGTCCCTCTCTCTCTCCCTCTCTCAAAAGTAAATAAACATTAAAAAATTTAAAGTAAATAAAAAGTCTAAGCTGTTGTAAGTGAGGTCAGCTGCATAAGGCCCCTACCCCACCAACACTGTCCGTGTTCTAGTCCCTTGAACTCATGAACATGGTCCGGGGGACTTTGCAGATATAATTAGGGTAAGGATCTCGAATCAAAATGGAGATGTTGTCCTGGAAGGGCCCAGAGTTGTCTGAAGAGTCCTTATAGAAAGGAGGCAGGAGGGTCAGAGTCAGGGGAGATGTGAAGACAGTTACAAGAGGTCAGACAGACACCAGGAGGGGGCCACAAGCCAGGGAATGTAGGTGGCCCCCAGGGAGCCTCAAGCAAGTAGATTCTCCGAGAGAACCTCCAGGAGCCAGCCCTGTGGAAGTCTAATAGAAGAAATCTGTGTTGTTTTAAGCTGCTGTGTCTGTTACCACAGCCACAGTGAATGAATTCGCTGCACATAGAGAAGAAATAAAAGGTGCTCAACTGAAAGATTAAAGAATGTCTTGAGAGCTCGTCAGCGTAAGAGAGGTTTCCCAGCCATATTGAATGAATGAATGATAATGACATTAATGCTGACCTGGGTGACATTCCAGTGGGGTTCCAGTCTTATCCCAGCCCTGGACCCTGGGAGGGAGTGCTTGGCATTGTCACTGTGATCTAGTAGTCTTCATGAATTTATTTTAATTTATTTTATTTATGCTATTTTTTGAACTAGGCTTCGTGCCCAGTATGGAACCCAGCACAGGGCTTGAACTCATGACCCTGAGATCAAAAGTCGGACGCTTAACAGACTGAGCCACCCAGGCACCCTGTCTTTCATTTATTTAAACCCCAGACCTTCAGGGAAGGGGGATTGAAGAATTTTTTTTTATGAAGGTACAACCTACATACGGTAAAATCAAATATTAGTACATTTTACAAACCTATAGAATTCATGTCACCATCGCCAAGGTCAAGATCTAGAATATCTTTCCTCACCCAGCAAGTTCCTTTGCACCCCTTCCTGATTGATACCCCTCAGGGGTAACCCGCCATTCTGATTTCTGTCACCAAGGATTAGTTTGCCTGTCCTTGAACTTCCCATAAAGAGCGTCTTTTCTTTTGTGCACGCCTCCTTAGCTCCACGTTATGTCTGTGAGATTTACCCATGCCGTTACACGTATCAGCCGTTCAAGTTCATCCGCTCTCCTGTTGAAGGACGTGTGGCTTGTTTCTCCAGCTTGAGGCCGTCATGAACAGCGCTGCTAGGAATGTTCTTGTACGAGTCCCGTGGTAGGATAGAAGCATCCGTTTCTTGTAGGTGTATGCCTGGAGTGGCGTCGCAGAATCATGGGGCAGATGGCTATTTAGTTTCAGTAGATCCCCCGGTTCTCTGGCCTGCAGCTAATCTTAGGGTTAGCCCTCTCTGCCCCCACATCAGCTTTCTTTCCAGAAGTTCCATTCCCTATTGCTGTGCTGCGCTGGTAACCGGGATTATGAGACAAGGAGGTGCGAGGGTCCCTCCCTCCCAGCCCAGGAGAGCATCATCTGACCTGGTGGTTTCGAGCAAGTGGGACGTGGGTACAAATGGAGAAGGGGGCGGGGGACACTCTGCTTTTCACTCGGGACTCATTCTTTCTGTGTTGGCCCCCTCCCCCATTTTGCTGAGTTGGTAAGACATAAGTTTGGGTTCAGCTGAGTCTGGTGATTTCTTCCAAACTTAGCACACTCCCTTTGAGATTTTTGCCACATTTACATGCTTTTCTTCGAATTGACTTACTTTTTTGCTAAAGACTGCTCATTGAAGGAGTTAACTTACCTGCAAATATGAAATCAGTAAGACTTTCCCTAAGTAGAGGTTAATCATGATAAACACTTACGAAAGGAAAACCAAGTTGATCAGCTCTAGCCAGATACTGTCACCAGCCAGGGGCCACGCCCCTGGCGCTTTTCGCTGTCTTCATGGCAGATTGGCAAGTTTTGGGGATGCGTTAAAGAACTATTAGCACCAAAGGGAGACTTTCTTTTTTCTTTCTTTCTTTTTTTTTTTTTTTTTAATTTTTTTTTCAATGTTTATTTATTTTTGGGACAGAGAGAGACAGAGCATGAATGGGGGAGGGGCAGAGAGAGAGGGAAACACAGAATCAGAAACAGGCTCCAGGCTCTGAGCCATCAGCCCAGAGCCCGACGCGGGGCTCGAACTCACGGACCGCGAGATCGTGACCTGGCTGAAGTCGGACGATTAACCGACTGCGCCACCCAGGCGCCCCTCTTTTTTCTTTTTTTAAGTTTATTTATTTCGGGGGTGGGGCGAGCTAGAGCAGGAGTGGGGGGAGGGGGAGAAAGAGAGAGAGAAAGAGAAAGAGAGAAACCCAAGCGGGCCCTGTGCTGTCAGCGAGGAGCTCGATACAGGGTTCTGTCCCAACTGTGAGATCATGACCTGAGCTGAAATCAAGAATTGGACGCTTAACTGACTGAGCCATCCAGGCATCCCAAGACTTTCCCAAGATGTCATCAGAGACACTGAAAGAAAATTAAAAAGGAATAACTTTCTCACTTGGCGATTGAATATCAGTTAATGTTGGAATCTTCTGTCATGCCAAGGTCAGGTCCACGCCTTGCAAAACACTGGAGTCCTAAAAAGTCACCTTTGTTTGAATCCTACACTAGCTCTGTAATATTGCGTCAGTGACTTCACCTCTCTGAGCCTCAACTTCCTCATTGGTACAAGGGGCTCATCATGGCACCTGCTTCAGAGGCCTCTGGCGTTCCCACTGAATGACCCTGACCTTGGTATTACCGTGATGGGGACATCTCATGAATCTTGTGACTGTTAGCGGGAACCAACACCCAGGATATTCCTGCATTGCAATTCTGTTAGGGTTCTTACTCCTAAGCAAAGTCATCTGTTAGCTTCAGCAAAGCCCTCTGCCATTCTGGGGGAGTGTTTATTGCCCTTGGGATCCTGCCAAGGTTAAGTGGAGAATATGGTCCTGGTGAAATTCACACTTTGTCATTTGTTCACAGGCCCAGACGTTAAATCTCATCCACTGGAGGGTAACAGGAGCTGCCCATGCACCTGCTGTCAGGGAGACTGTGATGTGGGGAGGGGGGTGTCCCTGTCAGACCCCTCTGGGTTCCAAGCCTAGTGCCACGGTCTACTCACCCTGTGCCTTGGGTATGCCACATCTCTCTGGGTCTCCGTTTGCTTGTCTGTAAATGGGAATGTTCACCCCTGCCTCCAGACATAAGAACGACCAGATTAGATAATGCACAAAATGCAAGACCCAGACATTTAATAGACAAAAATGCTTATAATTATTCTTTGTCGAGGAAGCCATGGGCTGCATTTAAAATCTCTGCGGAGCCCATTCTGCCTCTTGGATTCCTGATCATCCCAAATCTTTGTTTCAGAAAGCTCTTGGGGCGCCTGAGTGGCTCGGTCGGTTAAGCGTCCGACTCTTGGTTTCGGCTCAGGTCACGATCTCATGGTTGGTGAGTTCGAGGCCCGCATCGGGCTCTGTGCTGACAGTGTGCAGCCTGCTTGGGATTATCTCCCTCTCCCTCCCTCTCTGCCCCTCCCTGCTCACGTTCTCTGTCTCTCTCAAAATAAATAAATAAACTTTAAAAAAACAAACCAAAAAAAAAAGAAAACTCTTCCCTCTCAACTGTAATTCTGTCTTAGATTTCTGTTTCCCACAGCCTAGACCACAGATTTTCACAAATCCTGTGTGGAAATCCTGCAACAGCTACGGCCATAGGTGAAACTTCCTTATGTAGAAAGTGGCAAAAACAACGCGAATGGACTTTCTAACGAGAGAGTAATTTATTTTGGCTCACAGATACTAAAATCCACAAGTATGTTTCCTGCTTCAGGTGTGGCTTGATCCAGGCTCAGAGACCATCAGATCTTGGCTTGTCTGCATCTCTACCTTTCCCCAGTCCTTGGCTCTCCGATAGTGGCAAGATACTCCCCGGAACCCGAGATCACTTCTCCTGGATGCCCTCATCCACTGGAGACCAGGACCTCTGCCAGCCAGTCTCGTTGGGTTCTAATGAGATTACCTGCCCATTCCCAAACCAGCCAGCAGTGAGAAAGGGAGATGGGCTATGTCGATTGGCTTGGGCCAGTCAGGACCCATTTTTGGAGTTGGATCTGGGGTTAGCCCTACTCAAACCACCCGGGGGGGAGGAGGTGTGGATTCTGTAGGGAACTGATGCTGGAAGAAGGGAGCGAGGGGTAAAAGGACGCTGGGATTGCAGTCAAAGTGTCCTGACGCCTTTCTGAGACAAAGAAGTGACGGATTTTCCGTTAGAGACCTAGCAGCGCAGTAGGATTGAAGGAGCACCCCCCTCTCGCTCCCTGCCTCCCCGCCCCTCTCTCCCCCTCGTTCCCAGTGCCGTGTGGCCTGAAAATAACAAGGTTGGAGTCAGAGTGATGAATGGGGCAAGATTGACTCGGCACTAATTTTGCCCGGGAGCTGTAGCTATTTTGGGCCCTTGCTGAGCCCTGGTTTAGCTTAGCTGGTTAGAGAGCAGGGCTCATGAGGTCAAGGGTATAAAAAGGGAGCCGAAAACACGGGACTGGAGGCCGAAGTCTTGGGGCCTGCTCCTCCTGTTCTGCCACTTTTGACCTGGAGCCCTCGTGCGAGTTACTCACCCTCCCTGGGCCAGTATCTTCACGTTCTTTCCTTCTGTCCCCGCCTCCTTCGCTGGTCACTGCTGCACGTCTCGGGGCACAGCCTGATCTCTCATCCCAAGACTGGGTTGAATGTCCCTCCGTGTGCTTCTGTAGCTTTAGGCTTCCAGGTATGAGTCCCGTTTCTCCCAGCTTCTCAACGAAGGAGTTGGGGCGAGTCTGTCAACCTCGCTGTGCCTCAGTTTTCTCATCTGTCAAATGGGGATGAAGGGAGCAGTACCTGTCTCATGGGGTTGTTGCAGTTCATTACCCTGTGTAACTTAAGTAAGCACTTAACACAGGAACTGGGCTCAGTGAATGCTAGTTTGAAATCGAGATGGTTCTGACATTCAGTGGAATATTGAGCTAATGAAATCAAGCGTCTAGTCCCCTGTCACGTAAGACCCATGGAACTGGGGCTTCATAGCGTTCTCTCCTCTCTGTCATTACTCACGGATTTCCTAGCATGTAGTACGTGCTCAATAAAACTTGTGGCCTCAATGGCCCAGGTCTGATGTTCTAGGGAACTCCCCTAGCTCTGCTGAGAGCCCGAAATTGTGCAGCTGGGTTTGTCCACAGGTCCTCACCAGCAATGCCGACCTTGAAAGGCCGGTGCAAAACTGGGAGTGGGAGGCTTGTGCATAAAAATTTGAGCATTGCTAAAATCCTTTCCCGTCTCTTCAATTCCACGATTTGCTCCTTCCAGCCCCTCCCCACCCAGAGCCTTGAAGTTCAGGAAGGCCTTGCTGACGCACAAATACCTGCATGCGAATCCATGATGACCACGGTGTCACTGGCTTTAAAGAGCTCATTAGAAGAACAGCGTGTTGTGGGGGGGGGGGGGGTAGGCCCCTGGCCTGGTCAATTCTGCAGGGTCAGGGATAGAGGGAGGAAGAAGACACCGAGCGGGCACCTCCCTGGCTGAGAGCAAAGTCAGCCGGAGAGGGCGTCTTTGGTTCTGCCCAGAGCTTGACCTGCAGCGACTTTATATAAACTTGGTTGGCAACACTGGTAACAATAAGTAACTAGAACACCCCAAACAAGGCCCCCCTCTGCTGAGCAGACCATTAAGGACCCGAGGGAGGTTATTTCACTTGGCAGCTTCCCCCATGGGTGGCCGAGAAGCCCAAAGATGGACGCTGGGCTCCTCGAGCCTTCTTGTACTGGGAAGGGAAGAATAAATGACACGGGACCCATGGCGGCTGGCTTATTTGTCTCTCCCCCGAGGCGTGCTCAACGCTGTGTGCTGGCAGTGTTCTTTGGCCAAACCGGATGTCCTGGGTGTAGGGCGTGTGTGTGTGTGTGTGTGTGTGTGTGTGTGTGTGCGTGTGTGTGTGTTCCAGACCAGAACCATCGTTCAGCCTGACCTTTGTTTTTGTGTGTTATTGATTGGATTTAAGTCACTTTATTACTTTCTCCAGGTGAGCCCTGCCACTCTGTGCCCCGTGTTGCTTTGCGGTCACAGCACCTGTGGGGAGGCAGAAGGCGAGGATGAGGCTGACGGGAATAACGTCAGTGGTGATGGTGACCGTGATGAATGAAACAATGGCAGTGACGATGATGATGGGGATGATGGGGATGATGGGGATGATAGAAATGGGGATGGGGTGATGGTGATGGGAGCAAAATCCGCTGAGCACGCTAGATACACAGCACTCTTCTGAATGATTTCATTTACTAACTTCTTTCATCCCCACCACTTCCCTGTGAACAAGGGTCTGTTGTCACAGAATCCATCATCTGCTGGCCGTGCAATGCTGGGCAAGTGATCTCATCTCCCAGAGTCTCGGTTTCCCCATCTGTAAAATGGAATAAAAATAGCACATCTCTGGCACGCGCTCAGCGTTTGACGTAAATGTTCGAGAGATGAAGGCGATCCTCACGGCTGTTGATCGGGCCCTCCCGTCAAGCCTGTGAAGGAGGAGGTTTATGAGGAGCCCAGTCTTCCGGGACAGGGCGGGGGCAACTCTGCCGGGTAGGAGCTGCTGAGCTGGGTTCAAAGCTGGGCACGGGCCGCCGTGCCAGTCGCGCTGGCCGCCAGAAGCTCCTTCGGTCGGATCCCTGGGGTCCCCGGGCTAAGACCACGTGAGCCCAGATTGGCCCCAGAGCGGGCTGGGCTCAGTCAGCCCCCCGGCGGGCCCTCAGCTGAGCGGCCCGGGACCGACCACAGGGTTGGGGTGGGGAACGCAGGAGAGCTGGAAGTTGGGGGCGCATGGGGTGAGTCACCTGGTACCTGGAGAGCTGGGATCCCAGAGACACAGTTCGCCGGTTCCCTCGCCTGCCACCTAAGGAGGCCAGTGGAGCGGCAGCCGTGACGCGTCTTAACTTGGAGTGGGATGCGTCTAGAGCGTTTTGCCCGGCTCTGCAAATCCACAAACAGCCAGATCTGCCGAGCGACACCTTCCTCTGCGGGATCGCCGGCGCCGTGCGTCCACCAAGCCATCAAGGTGTGGATGGCGTGATCTGAGATGCGCATCAGTGTAAGACACCCACCAGAGTCTGAGGTCTTCGTGTGAGGCAAAGAATATAGAAGGTGTCGTTAATCACAACGTTTATGTTTATTTCATGTTGCAATGACAATATTTTAGATTTTTGGGTTAAAGTACATGATTAAGACTAGTTTCACCTGTTTTTCCCTTTGTCATGTGGCTGCTTGAACATCTTAGGTGATGCATACGGCTCACGTCGCCGGCCTCTGTTCTAGAGCTTACAGCGAAGTGAGATTTCACAGTTTAACAATCGAACAGCTTGTTTGAGGGTTTCAGACCTGAATTCAGATCTCCAGCTAGCCCCTAACCAGCTGTGTGCCCTTGGGCAACTCACCGCCCCTCTCTGGGCCTTCGTTTCCTCAACCGTGAAACGAAGGTACTAACACCTACCTCCTAGGGTTGTTTTGTGGGTAAATGAGAGGCGAGGTGGACGGTGGTGAAAATAATGTCTGGCGTTGAGTGAGCAGTCCATAACTGAAAGGTGTTGTTGTCATTTAAATGAGCTGATCTGGGGCGCCTGGGTGGCTCAGTCGGTTAAGCATCTGACTTCAGCTCAGGTCACGATCTCACGGATTGTGAGTTCGAGCCCCGCGTCAGGCTCTGGGCTGATGGCTCAGAGCCTGGAGCCTGCTTCCGATTCTGTATCTCCCTCTCTCTCTGCCCCTCCCCCGTTCATGCTCTGTCTCTCTCTGTCTCAAAAATAAATAAACATTAAAAAAAAAATTTAAATGAGCTGATCTGCACCAACCCTGTGGAGCCCAAACCTCTCCAGCCCTGAGAATGGTCTTTGTATATTTTCCCTTTTGTGACTGGAAAGATTTTTCTTTTTCTTTTTTTTTTTTTTTAAGTTTACTTATTTATTTTGAGAGTGACCGAGAGGAGCATATGGACGGGAGGGGCAGAGAGAGCGAGAGAGAGAGCGAGAGAGAGAGCGAGAGAGAGAGGGAGAATCCCAAGCAGGCTCTGTGCTGTCAGCGTGGAGCCTTACACGGGGCTTGATCTCATGAACCGTGAGATCATGACCTAAGCCAAGATCAAGAGCTGGACGCTCAACCAGGCACCCCAGGATTTTTGTTCCTTAAACACTCTGTGATTTTAAGATTTTTTCCCACTAAATTAAAAAAAAAACCCCAACAAATCTGTCAGAGACACTAATAACTCTCGAGAAATTCTGCTTGTCTCGAGGAGGGATGGTCTATAGCAGTGAGTTAATCCAGTTCCAGCCCCCAAACACAGAGTTGTACCACTGTTGAGGATTAGTGTGTAATTTCTAGGGTTTTAAAAATCCTAAGACGTCCCATGGACTCCTGTGGTGCCTTCAGGCACCTTTAAGAGTTTGGGACAGTGGGAGGCGGAGGAGGACCATGATCTCTGTTAATCTCCTCATTTTACAGATAGGGGAACGGATGACCAGAGAGGTTAGTCACCCTGCCCGACGCCACACAGCAAGTTGGTGGCAGAGGTCATCTGGCTGCGGCCTTTGCCCGTGACCACTTGCTATAGTGCATTATGGCACCTAGTCATCCCAACAGTCTTAAAATTATTCCTATTTAAAGACGAGGAAATAGGACCAGAGAGGCTAAGTCACTTGTCTAGCAGCAAGTGGCAGAAGCGATACCCGCCCCCCCCCCCCACAAATTCACATCCACCAGGAACCTCAGAATCGAGCCTTTTGTGGAAATAGGTGTCATGAGTTGAGGTGCAGTCCTACCGGAATCGGGTGGGTCCCAACCCAGTGACCGGTGCCCTTATGAGAAGAGAAAACAGAGACAGACACCCAGAGGGAACACACGTGAAGGTGGAGACAGAGACATTCGATTGATGCGTCTGTGAGCCCACGAACGCCAGAGATTGCCAGAACCCACCGGAAGTTAGGAGACAGGCACGGAACGGATGCTCCCTCAGAACCTCCGGAAGGAACCAGCCCTTCCGACAGCTTGATTGTGGACTTCTGGCCCCCAGGTCTATGAGAAGATACGTTTCTGTTGTATTAAGCCCCCTAGTTTGGTTATTTCTTATTTGGAAAATATTCCAGACGTGATAGGCTTGCCGCCCCTTCGCATTAAAAACCCCAGCTGGTTCCAGGGAGCTGTCAGCATGTGCCCTCCTCCTGTCCGCGGACCCTCCCGGTGGCCCGTGGCAGCTGCCCAGCCTCAGAGCCCCGCCACAGGCTGCGGGCTATGAGAAAGGCCGCTGTGGCTGTGGTTCAACTGTGCATCCCGTCTGCTGCTTGCATTGTGAGCTCTTGCAAATTACTGTTTTCAGTTGAAAAGAGGTTCCAGAGAGCTCTTCAGCTGCTCAGCAGGAGCCGTGGATGCTCTTGAATTAACGAGGAGAAGCGGAACCTTCTATGACGGATGGCCTGGACCCCCCGCCCCCTTTGTCCTGGCCCTTGGTCAGGCTTGGGAGGGACGGTGGGGCCTCTCCGTGGTTCCCAGAAGAGTGGTTTCAGCTGAGACCAGGTCAGAGTCGCCTGTGTTCGGTGTGTCTGTTTGGAAGGGGCCAGGGAATGCTGAATTAGGCGATGTAGTTTCCAGGGGGTCAGCTGGCTTCTGACGCCTATTCAGAGGGGCCCGAGGGGCCTCTTACCCAACGCGGCAGCCTGTCATTGGTCAGCACACACAGCGGACCTTCATTTGATGCGGTCAAATGGGCAGGAGGCCATTGAGGAGTAGCTGGCTGCTGGCTCACTGTGTGTGTGTGTGTGTGTGTGTGTGTGTGTGTGTGTGTGTGTGTGTGTGGTGGGGACTGTCTGGGATTTGAACACGCCCTGTTGGTTGATCTGATGCAAACTCCCCTCTATCTCTGGTTTCCACCTTAGCTGGGGCCATTCTCCCCTGAGCCTATTTGCACACCCATCCCACCAATATTTATTGTGCACAGGCTGTTTTCCAGACCTTTCCAGAAAGGCCCTTTACAGCATTGTCTCATTTAATCATTACAGAAACCCTGGGCTGCATTATTGTCATTGTCCCCATTTTATAGATGACTAAAAATCAAGGCTTGGTCTCTCGCCCCAGCTCACAGAGCTGGTAAGTGGCCAAGCGGCGTTCGGATGCTGGTCTGTCTTACACCCAAGTCCACGCTCCTGACCGTACTCATCTTGGGAGGGTCTCTGCGTTTTGACCACTGAGCTGAGTTGGAGGGATAAAAGCAGATTTGATTCAAGACCGTGGCAACAAGGGGGAGAGAGACCGTGGGATGGCGCAGCCCCACCCCGAACATGGCAGGGTGAGCGGGCACGTACAGCTGAGCCCAGGGTCGGGGGGTGGTCAGTGGATAGAAGACTAGGAAACATCGGGAACAAGGCAGGATTCTGGCTAACCTGACCCAACAGGATTCGTGCTGAAGGCGGGTCAGGTGATCAGACGTTACCTGGGGGATGGGGGCGGGGGGGGGGGTGGCCCGGCATTGAAGGTGATCAGGTATGGGGGCTGGGGATTCTGCTCAACTCACTTGACCGGATTCTTGCTAAAATTGGACAATGCAGAGATGCCCACTTGAAGACAAGTTCAGGGAAGGCTGAGTAGAGCTTCGCTAAGCAGAGAATCTTTGTCACTATTTATTCCCCGTCTTGTCCTTAAAAAAAACAATGAAGGCTGCAGCTGCCTTAAGTGGAGTTGGATAATTAAGACGTTGGGCTCTGGTGTCAGACATGTCTAGGCTCAAACCCTGGCTCTACCAGTCGCTAGCTGAGTGCCTCAGTTTCCATACCTGTAAAATGGAGACCGTCACAGACCTCCGTCCTGGGGCTGGGTGCGGTGATGTGGGAACAGCCTGGCACAAGGTTCAAATCCACACGCGGTGGCTGGAATCTGATTACCGGACAGCGTCCTCCAAACCAAGGCAGCTGGGGACTATCAACATCACTCTTTCTGCCACGGTCAGCCCATCCCGCTGATGGCTTTGAGCCTCTAAAACGCGACTGTGTCGAGGGGCGCCTGGGGGGTTCAGTCAGTTAAGCGTCTGGCTTCGGCTCAGGTCGCGATCTCCCAGCTCGTGGGTTTCAGCCCCGCATCGGGCTCTGTGCTGACCCGAGAGCCTGCTTCGGGTTCTGTGTCTCCCTCTCTCTCTGCCCCTCCCCCACTGGCACTCTGTCTCTCTCTCCAAAATAAACAAACATGATAAAATACCAATGCATCGGGCACTGGGGAAAGAGTCAGGGATACAGAGGTGAGAAAGAGTCAATTCTGTCTTCAGGTGGCTCTTGGAAGGTAGAGGGATACTGAGCTGGGCTTGCGTGTGTGAATCGTTGCGTGGAGACATTTGACAGTGGAGACATTTTTTAGGTTTATTTTTATTTTTGCGAGAGAGAGAGCGAGCGAGTGGGGAAGGGCAGAGAGAGAGAGGGGGCACAGAGGATCCGAAGCAGGCTCCGCACCGACAGCAGAGAGCCCGACGCGGGGCTGAAACCCACGAACTGTGAGTTCATGGCCGGAGCTGAAGTTGGACGCTTGACCGACTGAGCCACCCGGGCGCCCCCAGGAGACCGTTTTGATTGTCATGACTGATGGAGGGGGTGCTCGTAGGCGGAAGTCTGCCAGGGTGCTTGTAAATATCCTGCAGTGCACGGGGTAGCCCCCCTCAACGGCGAATCATCCCAGCCCCGGATGTCAGTAACGCCAAGGTTGAGAAGCTCAGGTGCGGGCAACAGTGAGCGCGGTGAGCACTCCTGTCACCCCTGCGCAGAGACCCCAGGGCTCCGTGGGACCCGGAGGAAGCACGTGCCTGAACCACCCTCCTTCAGCCTGCCCTCACCCATCAGCGGCTTCCAGCCAGATAATCAGACCTCCCCACGTTTCATAGGATCCGTCCGAGGAGGCAAATGCAGAAACAAAGCCCTGGGCAAATGTGTTTTTATGTAAACCCAGCAGGGGGTGGCGGCGGTCTGGGGAGAAAGTACCCTATGGCTGCTCCTTCTCAGAGCAAAAATAACCCTGACTGTTCCTTCTCTTGGAGCCCAGCAGGCCAGGAGAGGAGGGTCACGTGGGGACCCAGGTGCTCATGGGAGCTGTCCCTGCCCCGCCTGAGCCACCCCCTCCCTCCAGGTGAGCACCCAGGAGCCGGGGATGAGAAGAGAGCAGGTGTTGGTTTTCTTGGAAGCATCCCTTCCTTCGTCGCTCGGCCGGCATAGCAGGAAAAAAGCAAGTTTTTGAGTATAATTTACCTACAGTAAAATTCACCCGGTGAATACGTTTCAACAAGTGCACTCGGCCGTGGAACCACCTGCAGAACGGAGATATACAGGCATCCGTCACCCCTCAAAATCCCTCTGTGCCTCGCCTGTTTCCCCCCTCCCCCCAACCCCCCAAGACTTTAAAAGCTAAAAAATATGGTCATCTGTCCTCTTCCTGACGGCAGAGGCCGCCTCTTCTTCAGGGGTGGGTCCACAGCACCTGGCACGCAATAGATACGCAATAAATGTTTGCCGAATGGAGAAATAAAACCACCCTCCCCCCCGCCACAGGGGTCTGGGGGAGACTATCGGGCTCCCGTGGATCAGAGCAGAGGTGGTTTGAGGTGATGAAGGAGAAGTTTTCCCCCCGGAGATGATGCATCTGTGAACTTTCTGCAGGATAGACTCTCACCTTAGAGGGATCCCCGGGTTCGGGTCAGGCCTGCGGGGCACATCTTGGCTTGGCAGGTGGCTGGCATGCAGCGAGTGCTTGTTGAGGGAATGAGTGAGTGAATTGTAGTTTGAACGGGGGTGGGGGGGCGGTCATCAGTAAGGAGGAGCCAGAAGACATTTTGGGCAGTCTTTGTTTTTGTGCTTTCCGAGGGAGAAACTGAAGGCACAGAGAGGGTAAACCACTTGCCTTGGGACACACAGTCATAGAACGAGCTTGACAGGTTGGAGCAGGAATAGGAAAGGGAACGAGAGACAGACATGAATCTTTGCCTCGTGCCTGCACCAGGCTAGGAGTTTCAGACTCGAGCTCCCTCCAACCTTCACAGCCCCCCGGGAGCAGCCCTGTCATTTGCAGGGCCTCATGCAAAGTGCAAATGCTTCCCTGTTCGGTAATTGTTACGAATTCCAAGTGCGGGGTCCCCCACGGGACCCCACAGGTAGCACACCCAGGGAAAGGGCCCTGTGACCACGTCATTTACAGGCAAGGAAACCCCAGCTCAGACAGGCTGCCCATTTCATCCAGGACACCACGCCTGTCTTCCGGTGTCCAGATTCGAACCCACGGGCTTCAGTGGTCATCAGCTTCATTCGCTGAGTGTGCTAGCCTTGCCCCTGAGCCCCCAGGGCTGAGCGCCTGAGTGCCCTGACGTGCTGTCCAGCGCTCTGGGCAGGGAGGAGAGGAGCTTCCCTGCCCCGCCGGCCGCCTGGCTGCTGCAGCCTTGAGCACACAGCCAGCTCCCCTGCCTCCTTCTCCCTCCCAGGATGTAAGGAGACAGACCTTCCTCCCTCCTCCCCAGGGAAGATTTATTCCTGGGGGTGCGTGGGTGGATGCGTGTTTGGGGGGGGTGTTTGTCTAAATTTAAAGACATCATGACAGCAACAGCCTATTAATGTTGAGACTGGTGAGGTCTCTCCTTTAGAAGAATCACGAATAAGTTGACAGCAGGAGCCGCCTCCGGTTCTAACTTCTGCGCCCCAGGTGCACCTCGCCCTGCTCCTTGCCTGCCAGTTCTCTGGCAGCTGAGGGTAATGATAGGGGACGGGGGTGAAGGTGTGCACTTGGCCTGAAGAGCGCTGGCTGCGGGATGTATGGAATTGTCGAATCACTGTATCACACACCTGAAACTAATGTTAACACTGTATGCTAACTAGCTGGAAGAATAATAACAATAGTGAGGCTCGTCTTCTGGTGCCAGATGCCCATGGGGGACCCTGAGAAGTGGCATAGTTGTGCATTTTATAGATTGGGAAGACGGAGGTTCAGAGAGGGGCCTGCCCTGCCGTGGTCTTGAGTTGTGAACTGACAAGGAGGGTTTCAGGGACTCCAGTATGTTCCAGAACCCATGCACCCTCCGGCGAGCCTTGGCTGCCTATGTTGATTCAAACGCGAAGTTAACAGGAGTTGCGATCCTGTTGAGATCCAGCGGTGTGCCTGGCCCTGGCCTAAGCATTTTACATGCGTTACTTGGAAGAATCCTTCAAACGGTCCATGCCGCGGGGATCCACCATTCTCATCCCAGTTTATGGATGAGGAGCCCACAGCTTAAGAGACATAAGTGGCTTCCTCCCCTTCTCAGAGCTCGTGATAAAGCCAAGATACCAAGTCAAGTCTCGGTGACCTCAAAACTCCTGCACCCTCCGTCTGTTTCTTTAAACCACGGCCAGTAGTGGAGAAAGAGAAGACAGGCAAAATGACACACACACACACACACACACACACACACACACACACAGACACACACAGTCACTCCTACACCTACTCTGCAAGAGGTAATGTCTTTATGTACATTGGTGAGTTTCCATCCAGCTGTTTTTCTCTGCCGAAGGGAACATTCTTGCCCCAGGCAAGCTGACCTTTGGTGTTCTGTAATCGCCGAGCAATTTAGAGATGCCTGGAAATGTATAATTCATGTGCACATCTTTCATCCTGGTCACTGGAAGGCAGCGAGGCATGGCTGTCTCCCGGGGAGAATTTCAACCTTGGCATGGGAGGAGGAGATTGGGGTCTTTGGGCCTCAGAAGGGAATTTCAGAATCTGAGAACCTACCAACGTTGAAGCCGACCCTGGTATCCCAGCACAGGATGTCAGGTGCAGGGGGCGCGGGGGATCCTGGCAGGGAACGTTACAGTCAATCTTACAACAGAGCACTGGGGTAAAATCTTAGAATTGGGCTCCGGAACCAGAGACTACACTCTGTAAATCTGGAGGCCGAGGGGTCCAGGGGTGGTGTTCTAGTCCACTCCTCTGTTCTTTTGGCAATCCCAGGGGATAAGAAACCAGGTTTGGTCAGGATGAGAAGCTTTGGTTTCCGGCTTTAGCTGCAACCCGAAACGTGTTTGGGCAGATCTCTAGTGTCTGCTGTCTCTCGTCCGTGAGTTGGGTTGAAGCCTCCCTGCCATGTGCCGTGAATGGGGATGGAGAAATAGGGGTGTGTGCATATGTGCGTGTGCCGTGAGGGCGGGTGACGGGCGTGGGGACGTACGTGTTCACGCACGCGTGCGTCTCTGGTGATGTGTGTGCTCCCATGCCGCCTCTGGATGGTATCCAGAGGGTGAACCAGGGGGCTGAAGTACTCATCAGTTTCTGGCAGCAGTTACCCTCGTGGGAGGGGACGTCTCTCTGTTGGATGCCAGCAGTGTCCTTGGGTCACTGAAGGACATGGTGAAGATACCACCGGGGTCTGAGGACCCCTGTGGCTTCTAGAAGGGGCTCATTGCCCTCATTCCCAGCTGAGGGGGCACCAGCTTGCTGAGCAGACTCTGCAGAGAAAAGCCTTCTGGACACTCCAGCCTGCAGAGGTCAGAGGATGGTCCTGTAGTCAGAGGCACTGACATGTGGATGATATGACTAAGGTTCTGGAGTTGGACAGGCCCGGGGTCGAGTCTTACTGTGCCACTCACCCCTCTGCTTTCTGGCCGGTTGACTGACCCCCTCCCCCACCTTGATGGCTCATCTGTAAAGTGAGAAGAAAGCCAGCCTGCCAGATAGCCACAGGGGAGGCTCAGTGACACGGGGTCGTTGGGAGGGCCCGGCACACAGTAGGTGCACACAGTAAGTAGTAATTTGTCCATTTTCCTTCTTTCCCAGGGAGGGCGTCGAGGCTCATGGCCGGGGTTCAGGAGGCCTGGGTCTGGGAAGAGTCACTGGTTGACTCCACCGCCCCCTTTGGGCCTCAGTTTCCCTATCTGTCAATGAGGAAAGTGGCCTGGGGATTGTGAAGGGTCTTCCCTCCAGCTCTGATGGACTGTGAGCCCCCATTTTAATTCTGCTCTGAGGACTAGGGGGTAGGTGCTCTGCGAGGGAAGAGAGCTTGGGGCTGGGGGCTCAGAGACCACCCCCCCCCCCACGGACACACAGACACACAGACACATCTACATACACGCCTGCATGCACATACACACACACATACATACAGAGACACAGACTTACAAACATACACACACCTGCACACATGTATATACACACCTATACAGACACACACACACACACACGTATGCACCTGCACAGCCACAGGCATGCACACACTGACATGTGCGTGCACACACACACACACACACACACATACACACACATTGGCTTGGGAAGAAAGACTGGGCTGGAGGATTTGGGGGTGAGAGCCAGGGTTCTTGCAGGGGAAACCCTGGTGAAAAATTCTTCTCGGGAAGAGTTGCTAACGGAAGCCGTCAAGGTTCCTAAATTAGAGTTTAATTCTGCCTTGGCCAGTGTGGAGCCAGCAAGTGTCGATTGGCTCGTGGTGGGGATGGGGGTGGGGAGGGGGCAGTAGGGAGAGAGGTGTGTGCATGGGGAAGAGAGCTACAGGCCAGCAGGTGTGGGCTGGGAACCGGTGTGGCCCTCGCCTGGCTGTGTGACCCCGGGGCCACCCTTCAACCTCTCTGAGCCTCTGGTTCCTCATCTGTAAACTGTCAGACTAACAGTAACTGGCTTCTGAGGATCCTTTGACCTCTACTATGGGAACATAATAACAATAGTAGTAATAGTACGAGCTGCAACTTCTAGAACCTTCACTTGGGTTCAGGGCCACGGGAGGCATTGCACACGGATGGGGGTCATTTCATTTGAATTTCTTTGGGCCTCAGTTTCCCCTTCTGGAAAAGGAGACTGTTTGCTAGGCCGAGGATCTCCAGACTTCCTTCCAACCCCTTGTCACCTCCTCTTCGAGCTTTGGGGACGGGCCTGAGCCATTCTCCCCTGTGATCTCCACCGTCAGCCTCCGTTGCCGATAAAGATCAAGGTTGACAGACCTTTCTGTAAAGAGCTAGACCGTAAATATTATAGACTTTGGGGGTCGCATGCTGGCTGCTGCTGCTTGTCTTTCTTCCTTTTCGTGACCCTTTAAAATATAAAAGCCATTCTTCACTCTAGGGCTGACAAAAACAGGCCAGGAGCCAGTTTGGCCAAGGTCAGAGTTTGCCAACCTCTGATAGTGACGAATGTTCTCACCTCATCCAAGTGATTGCCATCCTGTATGGTGTCAGGTCAAGCCCTGAGCCTGCCCTTCTGGTCAGAGTTTTCCCCTGAGCCCCACCTAGAAGGAAATTCTAGAGCCACCACCGATCCCCGCTAAGGGCCAGGACCTCGGCCTGCTCTCAGCTCTGCTAGTCAACAAACACTCCTTGACTGTGGCTCATCCTTGGAGAGCCACTCACTGAGTCATTGGCCGTAGCCCCCTGGGACAGGAGGGTCCTTAGAGGCCTCCTCCTCCACCTCCTCGCTGGTCCAGCGGGTGAAACAGGCGTGGGTCACAGTGTAATTCAGAAAGGCCCCTGTGGGGTGGGGTCCACACACTCCCTAGCCCCTGCCTCCCTCCCCCTTCTGGGATGTGCTGGCCCCTGTACGACCTCCTGCCTTGCACCGTGTCCTCTCTGCCTGTGACCGTCTTGCCCCAGATCTTCCCGTGGCTGCCCCCTTTCTGGTTTTTTCAGTTCCGTGCTCCAATGCCGCCTTCCCAGTGGGTCCTTCTGCACCCACCGTATCCACAGTTGCCCCCCCCATGCTTTTCTCCATCACTGGGGCTTTCCAGTAATTCCAACGAACCTACAGCGAGAAAGGCACTTTCCGCTAGGATCCAGTATGCACACACACACCTGAACCCAAGGGTTCACAAAATAACACTTCTCCTTCACTGCATGCGAGTCAGTAAGGGTTCACTCTGTTCCCTCCATGCCTTCCCTTCCCTCCCCTGCCCTCCCCTCCTTTCTCCCTATTCTCTGATACCCCCTGTAGGTCTGCCCCTGCGGGTAAACATTCTGCCCAGAACCACCAGAGCCATCCATTATCCCCCCCCCCCCCCAGACAATTAGCAACCTATTAAGGAACTCTATGCAAATGTGCACTAATTGACCTGCCACCGAGCATCTCCTGAAGGAGAGGGATGACTCCAGATGGCTTGATGATAGGAATTTAGGGCCTTTCTTTAGAAGTCCCTCTTGGGGAGGAAAGTGATCTGGGCTCCGAGAGGGCCTGCCAGCTGTCTGTCTGATGGGGCGGCCAGGGGATCAGGCTCCTTTCATCAGGCGATTGGACGAGAAGAGCTGTCATTTCCCCTCTTACCCCTCCTCCCCAACTCCGTCCCTTCCTGCAGCTCAGCTCGTTCCCCCAGCCCCGAGTTTTAAGGGCTCGTTGACATCTGCTCTTCTCGGTCCCGCCTTTTCAGGTGTATGACCGCCACCCCCCTTTTTAGTAGACTTTTTAAAGCAGTTTTAGGTTCACAGCAAAATGGAGCGGAAAGTCGAGGGATTTCCCATAAACCCCCCTCCCCGCCCCCGCACAGCCACCCCCGCCGTCAGCGTCCGCGCCAGAGCGGGGGCGTTGGTGGACCTACGCCGACCCGTCATTATCACCCGAAGTCCATCGTTGACACGTGGGTTCCCTCCTGGTGGTGGACATGCTTTGAGTCTGGGCACATTCACAGTGACGTGTCTCCACCATTACGGTATCATGCAGGATACTCCCCTGCCCTGAAAATCCTGCGCTCCCCCTCTCCATCCTTCCCCCACCCCAACCCTTGGCAGCCAGTCATCTTTTTACTGTCTCTGTAGTCTTGCCTTTTCCAGAATGTCCTGTAGCTGGAATCCTGCAGAATATAGCCTCTTCAGGCTGGCATCTTTCACTTGAGTGGTCTGCGCGTAAGGTTCCTCCGTGTTTTTTCATGGCTTGGTAGCTCGATTTGTAGCACCGAATAATACTCTGTTGTCCACGTGTACTACAGTTTATTTCTCCACTTACCCCCGGGAGGACATCTTGGTTGATTCCGTGTTTGGGCAATTGATGAGCAAAGCTGCTGTAAGCCGCTGTGTGCAGGTTTTTGTGTGGACCTAAGGGTTCCACTCCTTTGGGTAGATTCCAAGAGCATGATTGTTGGATCGTAGGGTAAGATGGTAGGAGTATGTTTAGTTTTGTATGGTTGCCCTTTGAAGACTACCTTCAGCTCTTATTGAGTCCCTGCTGTATACCCAGCACCATAGTAAGAAAAGTACTCAGGTTTTGTCATTCAGTGACATCTCAGTCTCATTCAGAGACGCTTGACCCTGGGAGGCCGGCCCTTGGCCCTCCGTGGGTCAGGAACTCCAGACTTTCTCAGCTCCTCTGCCTCGGTCTCTGTGCTCATCTGTTTTCCTCTCTTGGCTCTTTCTTTGGCCATGTGATGACGGCTTCTAGTCTAAGTGACGGGCAGAGATAGTTCATGTTTCAAATCCCAACTCCATGTTCCGGGGCGGGGGGAGGATGTATTGATGGATCAGTTTTATATCTGAGTTCCCCTGTGGTCACCAGCAGTGCCCGTGGGCACGTTGTGCGGTACAAACATGGCCCCTGGGGCTGCCTCCATGAGCAGGGGGTAGAGGCCACTCACTAGACGGGCCCCCCCAAATGTGTCCCTCACACCGACCTTGGGTGGTCAAGATGCACCACAGCGAAGTCACTGAACCTTCATCCTTTTCTGAGACGAAGTCTGGGCAAATGGATTGTCGTGAGAAGGGGTGGCGGATGGTTTGTTGAGCTGGCCAGAGTTGGGGGGGTAGAGTATCACCATCTGTTGAGCAATCGTTATGGGTCTCCACAGAATGCAGGCTCTGGAGCCGGACTGCCCGGGTGTGAACTTTGTTCCGCCGCTCTCTGGCTGTGTGACCTCACCACAGGTGCCTTAACCTTCCTAAACCTCCGTTTTCTCATCTGTAATCGGGGGCTAACAAAGGAGACCTTTCTTTTAGGTTATCAGGATGAAACAAATTGTGTCTCGAACAGTGCCTGACACACAGTAGGTGCTTAGTACATACTAGCACGTGCTATTATTATGGTGCTGTGTATTTTACACACGTTAGCTCATATAACCCTCAGACCTTTCTAGCCAGCGGGGGGAGATCGGTCGTATTTTGCAGATGAGGAAACTGAGTCTCGGAGAAGCCACTTGCCGAAGATCCCAGCCGCCGTGTCGCTGGGGCAGGTTCAAACCAGAAATGTCCGACCCTCGGTCTGACCCCCTCCTGTGGTTCCTCCCTGGTGGTTTCTCTTCACTGTGGCGCAGCCTGATTTCTCTGCAACAAGTGAAGGTGGCCATAAAGTTTGCCCGTGGAACAGGAGGCACTGGAGTCATTACCCGGGGAAACGAAATTTTAATATTTATTTTTAATGGGCCCCATATGCTCCTTTTGATTTTTTTATTTAATTACATCATGGCAGATGGCTGGGTGTTAAAGGCCATTAAGCTAATGGCACTTTGCCTTCTCGTTTATTTTTCTTGAATTTGGGGAAAGATGAATGATAATGGACACGGATGGTGAGCTGTGGATGCCGGGTGGTGGCGGGTGAGTCCCTGTCCTCGGACCGGAAGGGAGGAAGTGTGGGGGCTCTGGGGCTCCTCCTGGCGGCCGGGCGAGTGTGCGGAAGGCAGCACATGCTTGGGTTTTAGGAGGCCGGAGCAAGGTTTCCCCTGTGGGCGCACACACAGATGTGCAGAGTCTTGGACACGATAATCCCACTTTTTTGGCCCCCAGAGCAACTCTGTATGTGCTGACTGAAGTACCCATCACACCTTTGCACAGGGTCGGCCAGGCACTGGGGAGAATGACACCGAGGGTCCATCATGGACGCAATGGTGTCATTATACTCTGGACACCGGTGAGGGGACGGGTGTGTCCCAGAGGGGGTCCACACACCACGTAGGGGTGTGAAGTTCTTCCCCGGGGTTAGTTGGGTTAATAAAATTCTAGATTCCTAAAGACCGTCACCACAAGGTCGTCATTTATAATGGTATTTCTTGGGCTGTTTTGTAACTTCTTTCACTTGCCAAGGGGCTGGTCCTGGAGCAAGAAGGATGAGAAGGAAGTTTGATGGAAGGAGTTGAACTTTGAGTAAACTACCTGGAGAAGAAGTGTTTGAGGGACGGTTTTCCACGTCCCCAAGCTCGGGAAGGATCCTTCCATCGAGGCTGGGATTCAGCTGAGAGGCGGAGTGGGTAAGGGGCTCTAGCTGTTCAGGGGGTCCACACGGTGTGGGCCACTGCATCACAACATTGAGATGTCGACAGTCTTGCCCTTGAATCCCTGCTCTTGTCTCGCAAGCCATGTGCTTGGACCAGTCCCTTCGTCTCTCTGAGCCGTGGCTGCCTCATCCGCAAAATGGGTGTGATCGTGACTACGTCTCATCATTATTGAGCGGTCCTGTATTGCTTTCCAGGAATCTGGACAAAGATCTACCTACAGGAGGTTCATCGTAGCATTACTTATTTATCAGGGAGGAAAACTGGAAATATCTCATAGGCCTACCGACAAGGAAAAGCTTGAATGAATCACAATATATTCCAAGTAGTTGACACACACACTAATCATTGGTAAGTAGTTTATTTCCGAGGCGGAGGGCATACTGACTCCTTTCCTTCCCTGAGTGGGGAAGAGAGACGGGGCAGGGAAGAAGCCAACACAGGGGTGCTCCCGTCCGCTACCGCTGAGAGTGACTGAGGCTGAATCCCTCTGGGGAAAGTGAGGGAACCTGCATCCACACGGCCTGACATTTCATTTCTCCTGTCGCAGGGGCGAGGGGGCCCGGGGCGGTTACCCACCCAACTCCCATTGTTCCTTCCAGGTAGCGTCTGGGAGTTG
This sequence comes from Prionailurus bengalensis, assembly GCF_016509475.1. Classification (NCBI taxonomy): domain Eukaryota; kingdom Metazoa; phylum Chordata; class Mammalia; order Carnivora; family Felidae; genus Prionailurus; species Prionailurus bengalensis. Next base: position 17,334,553 of record NC_057356.1, read on the forward strand.
AGTCTATGGGTGGGGCGCACACAAAATCTGTGAAAGATCTACCGAACGATTGGCAAAACCAAAAAAGGCTGACAGTGTTGAGCCACGGTGCCGATCTGGAGGAACAGGAACGCCCGTAGGCTACTGGGGGTAGTTGGTCACTGCAGCCCTTTGGAAAACACACCAGCATTTCTTAGGGCAGTCGTGAGATGTTCGCACAGCAGGCCCTAGGAACGTCACTCCCGGGTATAGGTGCACCCTGCGTTGCTTGTACACAGGCGTCAGGAGACGACAGGGTTGAGTGTGGCAGCAGCTGGGGAGGGGAACTCATTCTGCCCCAGCCATACAGGCTAAGAACCGATGACGGAGAAGCCCTGGGAAGGAAGATAGGGTCCCTCTACCAGTAAAACAAAATGGGTGCTGGGCACACAAAACCGTACACGTTCCCTACGCGTTATTACCGTTAAGAGGTAACGCTTCGGTGAAACGCGCGTAGTCCCCGCACGAACCCTACGAGACAAGTAGGACTGTTTCCCCCATACTACGGATGGGGAGACTGAGGCACAGAGAGGTTAATAAGCAGCTCACCGGGTTCTAGAGGGGATTAAACGGCACGGTGGAAATAAGGCACGGTGCCTGGCACATAGTAAACGCTCAACAACAGACACTGCTGATTTCCGACGTCCCCATTAGGCCAGCGCTAAAATTTCGTCTCTGGTCTGGGCTCCCAGTCGCTTGAAGACCCCCAGGTGTGTCCCCTGCCCAGAAGTGTGGAGAAACCCAAACTTGACAAACCTGGTTTCTGGGGAGCTATTTCTTGGAGAGGCTTGGATGGTCACCGGGGTCAACTGAGGCCCTCAAGTCAAGTTCAGGGGGCTGAAGAGAGAGGGAGGGCGGGCCCCCTGCTCAGGCTCACGGACTTCTGGCCAGACCCACCTGCCCCCGCCATCTGGAAAGAGAAGTGCCACAGCCCCTCCCAGGGGCCCCGGGGGACACGGGGCCGGCTCACCTCCTGTTTTCCCTTCCCACAGGGTAGCTCTGCCCCACCAGTTATTTTCTTGGCAGCTCAACACCAGAAGTTCATTCTGGTGCTAAAAATAGGCTGTGTTTAGACGCTGCGAGGCTCCAGCTGGAAACACGAACCGCAGTAACCAAATGCTGCCATTCCTGCAGAGGGGGGACGTCTTGCCCTCACGGTGGTGGGAACCCCCGCCAGCCCTGGGAGGGAGGCAGGGGAGGGATCGGGTCATCCGCCACATTGAGTAGATGGGGAAACTGAGGCTCAGGGGGTTGTCATGCAAAATGGAGAGGGATGGAGACTGATCGCTCGTAGCACCAACTCCAGGCCTCTGGGGTGGGCATCTCACCGGACCCTCCCAGGACCCCAGCAGGAAGACTGTGGTTGGCTCACAAGAGAAGAGTGGAGCTCACAGAGGCGCGGGCCCCTGCCCGGCTGAAGAGAGAGGGAGGGCGGGCCCCCTGCTCAGGCTCATGGGTTTCTGTAAGGCTTCCTGTAAGTGACAGGACAGGATGCTGACGGGATTATGGCTTCCAACGTGTAACAGGCAAGTGGAGACGGGGAGGTGGAGGCCAACACGTGCCCCCTTCCCCGGGGGCATTGTCCATGTGCCAGCTGTGGGCTGGGGAGAGCCATTGCTCTCACAGGTCGCTGGGAGGGAGGAGTTTGTGAGAACGTGTTTGTAAAGTCTTTGAATGCAGCGTCCGGCATATAGTAGGTGCTCAATAAATGGCCGTTCATTTCATTTCCGCATTCGCTTTGGGGTTAGGATTTCTGTCTAGAGAGAGAGAAAGAGACAGAGAGAGGCTTGGGGATGGGGAGAGGATGACAGAGGGTGGTGAGAAGCAGAGAAGTCTTTGGGGTTCGCTTGGGGAGGGGGGGCTGTGGCTCATCGGGGCCCCCTGAACTCCAGGACCACCCAGAGCTGTGAAACGAAAGGCACTCCCTTCACAGAGCCCTGAGTGTCATTCTCTGAGGCTGTCACCAGTGTTGTGGTGACAGGGTTTAGGTTTAAGCCCCCAGGGGAGGTCAGTCCCCTGACTCTTCTCACTCATTTCCTGCACCTCTTGAGGACCTGCTGTGTGCCAGATGCTGGGGCTAACACGGAGAGAGAACAGACTGGACGCCCCCACCCCCATGTTGCCCAGGTTCCGGGGTGTTCTCCCTCCGGGTGCCCTCCCTCCCAGCACTGGCAGGTGGCGTGGGTGGCTCAAATCAGCACCGCCCCCCTGTCCCCTGGAGGAGCCCCCCTCCCCACAGTCCCTTCCCGGATGGGTCCCCTTCACTCCCCACACCACCAATGCCTCTGTCTCTTTCTGTTCCCTGCCAGCTTCTAATGAGCTCATTATCCTCTTAAAACCCATTTGGCACCCACTTAGAGAAAAGATGTGTTGAAATAGAAAAGAACAAGAAGGGAACAACAAAAAAGGACTAGACCCAGAAATATCCTCAGAGAGACAAAAAGCCACAGGGAACACAACAGCCAGAATCTCTGCCGTCTCCACGGCAGCAAATGAGCTGCTGCGGCAAATGCCTTTGAAGCCTGCTCACATGTGCCCTTGAGAGGAGTGGGGTTAGGGGGTGCTTTTCTTGAGCACCTACTGTGTGCCAGGCACTCTTCCTACATTTTTAAGTGCAGACCTCCCAGCAAATATATTTGGGGGGAGGTGTCTTGACTCTTAAACCCACGTTACAGGTGAGGATCTTCATGAGAACAGGTGTCTTGACCCAGTCCCACAAGCCGGCGGGTGGAAGAGGCGGGATCTGAACCCAGGTCAGTCCACCTCCAAAGCCCACGCCCTCGTCTGCTTCTGGAAGGGCTGGTGTCCTTCTGCCCATCCCCATGATGGCTGCTGGCTTTTTCTCATCCTGGCCCAGCTGCAGAAACATCTGGAGTGTGTGTGATCTCCACGGAATACCATGGGTCACCACCCACTGCCTGGTTTAAAGTATCAGTGTGACCTTGAAACTTCAGTGGTTCCGCACGCACGCAGATAGAACATAGTCCAGACTCCTGGACTTGGCATTCAAGTCCCCCCCGCCCCCCGCCGCCAACTACGTGGCCCTGGGTAAATTACTTAATCTCTCTGAGCCTCGTTTCTCTCCTCTGTAAAATGGTTACAGATCTCCCTCATAGAAATGTTGCAAGGATTCAGAGTATGTATGTGTTCAGAGCAACGTCGGCTCTGTGAAGTGCTCAGTAAACATTAGCTATTAATTGCTGTTCTGTATCTTCTACATCTACTCAGGATTTAGCACGATCTAGTGCAGTGATTTCGTACAGTGGTGGTTTAGAGTTGCTATCTCCCTCAGCAGACTCTGAATTCTCTGAAAGGGGGACTCTGGATTATTTATTTCGGTATCCCAAGCACACACAGTAGGCAAGCAATGCACATTTTTGAATGGATGGAAGAATGGGTAGGTGGATGGGTGGGTGAGAACGGTATGGTTGCGTGGGCTGCAGCGGTCTGGATGGACGGGTAGGTGAACGGGTGGATTAATGAACAGACGAATGGTGGAGGGATGGACGGACGGGCAGGTGGATTGATGGAGGGATGAAGGAATGGACAGTGGATGGATGGATAGATTGTGACTTGACGGGCGGGCAGGTGGACTGATGGATGGGTTAAAGCGGTGGACAGATAGACGGAGCGATGGAGAAACGGGTAGTTTGACCCCACAAAAATTTGGAGCTGTTTTTTTTTTTTCACTTATCTATTCCAAGTGCCTAGCACAATAACTGCATAGTAGGTGCTTAGCACTTAGTACCTGAATGAATGGGATGGCGTATGGACTACTGATGGCATCTCCCCTGAACCACAGTTAAACTCCCATGCCACTGTCTGCATTCCGGAGGGGCTGTTACCATTCAGATCAGCCATTGGCTGCCAGTTAGTCCTGTACATTGGCCAAGACTGTCATGAGGCCCCCTGCTGGTGATAACATGAAATCGCACCAGCCAAAAGGAGTATTCGGTGTTCTGATTCGTATTCTGTTTTCCTCCTGGCTGATGATCCTTAACGTTTACTCATAAAGCAGTGCCCTCGGCCCTCCGTGCCTGTCACCATGACCTGAGAGCACCTTGTTACACCTGTAGACTTCCCCTTCTACCAGAAATCTGGGCTGGAGAGGTCCAGAATCTTCGTAGTTAACCAGGTTCTCAGGTGATCATGCATCAGATGCTCTGTGGACCACACCCTGAGGGGCCCTGTCAGACAGTGAGCAGTGTCCCTGGGAGGCTGTGGAGGTGGGCTGCTGCTTTAGAGCCTATCTCTGAATCCCCAAGTGACATCTAGCCCATGTAGGACAAAAGCCGGGCCAAAAATGCAGTGGTTAAGAGCTGTGGTTTTGCATTTGGACTGTCCTGGGTTCAATTCCCAAGTCGACCACTCACTGGCTGTGCGGCCTCAGGTTCCTCATCTGTGAAGTGGGGAAATTGTTCCTCCCCTAGGAACCCTGGGAAGACCACGTGAGCTAACGCATGTAGGGGGCTCGGCACAGAGCTGGGCGGACTGTAGATGCTAAATAAATGCCGAGTGATGGCTATGTCGCTAAATCAGATTTCTTTTCCTTTTCTTCCTTGGGTAGAGGAGAGGGGCTATGGCTTTGATCTCTCCCACTGGAATGTGAGCCCCGTGAAGGAAGGGACTTGGTTTCTCTGGTTCACGGCTTTATGTCCGGCGCTTAGGACAGCACCTGCTACGTAGTGGGGTGCTCGCTAAGCATTTGCTGCAACAACAGCAAAAAAAAGAATGAATTTGATCTGGTTCCGAATCAGCCCGGTCCAGCAGGCAATTCGGCAGGGACCCTAGGAAGTACTTATTAGGCTTAAAATAGTTCACGTATCAGTGTATGTTTGACAAACATATAGGAAATGCGGGCCCTAAGAACTTGCGCTTGTCCGAGGTAAAGTGTGTCCGAAAACGAGGGCCCAGGAGGAGACAGGCCCCCAAATTCCCACTTCGGCTTACAGAAACAGGCAGGTGTTCTAGAAGACCCGGGACTGGGCCTCCATCCAAGCACTTGCTGGGTGCTTCAGGCCATTGGTTCCCTCCCTTCCTCGGGGCTCTGCATTCGTGGTGAGAAGGCTTAAGAACGCTTTGAGCTCTGGCCTCCGTGCGGAGGCTTCTTAAGCCCGTGTCCGTGCTGTTTTGCAGGTGGCAGTCCTGAGCCCTAATGCGCGAGCAGATGGAAACCCGGCAGCCACTGTTTCCATGAGGTGGATACACCGAGCATGACCCCCAGCTGGGAAAGGGGCCAGAAAACAGCCCTCGGTGAAACAATCCAGCCCTGACAGGCCGGGAGAGCCAAGAAAAAGTGCAAAGTGAGCTGCAGTGCTGGTGACCGACAGAATCCTCCTGCGACTGCCATTATCCAAGTTCTTTGGGAGCTTTCTGACGTGAGGAACAAGATGTAGGAAGATGGGACTGACTCCTGGGTGTGGGGTCCCTTCTGTGGCTCCAGGAAGCTCACCTTGACCTCAGGAGGGCTCCATTCTCTTGGCATCACCTTTGCGGAAGGAACTGCAGACCCCCAGGGGTTCCATCCCGAAGGGAAGCTTCGGGAACGCAGCCCCCCTCCATCCCCTTGCTGAACACCCCCCCCCCCCCCCCCGCCAGCCAAGCCCCAGCGAGCCAGTCCGGAATGATCCTGCTATGGCCAAGCTCTGGTTCAAATTCCAGCGGTACTTCCGCAGGAAGCCTGTGCGTTTCTTTACCTTCCTGGTGCTCTACCTGACGGCCGGGAGCCTGGTCTTCCTTCACTCTGGCTTCGTGGGCCAGCCCGCCATCTCCCAGAGCCAGGCCAGCCCCGCCGCGGGGGTCCAGGCCGAAGGCGCTGAGCTGCCCTTCTTGGGTGACCTGCATCTGGGCAGAGGCTTCCGGGACACGGGTGAAGCCTCGAACATTGCCCGCAGGTACGGACCCTGGTTCAAGGGCAAGGACGGGAGCGAGAGGGCCAAGCTGGGTGACTACGGTGGAGCCTGGAGCCGAGCCCTCAAGGGGAGGATCGTCCGGGAGAAGGAGGAGGAGCGAGGTAAGAGGGGCAGACAGGGAAGGTGGCCAAGGGGAAGGGAGGGGGTGAGAAGAATATAGTGACCGCCACCAGGTTTCAGTGTTGAATAGGAACCGGCTGCCATATAGTCACGGCTGTAGACATGCCCAGGGGTTCGCTCTCATCCCCGTTTCAGAGGAGACATTTGAAGCCCAGAGAAATTAAATAGCTTGCCCAAGGTCACACAGCTGGTAAACAGCCAGGCGTGGACTTGAACCCTACATCTGCCAGAGTTCAAAGTCTGACATTTCCTCGCAGCCTTTTTTTAGTCTTGTTAAATAAATACACATGGACATTAAAACAGCATCTACTGAGCACTTACGATGTGCCAGGTACTTAAGCACTTTAATGTGTATTGAATTGTTACCACAAGTCTGTAGAAGGTGCTGTTATTCCCATTTTAAGGATGAGGAAACCAAGGCACCAAGAGCCCACGGTGACATAGCTAGTCAGTGGCATTGCCCGTGAGAAGGCTCAGGAACTCTGTGAGCTGTGGCTTCCACGGCATGCCGTGGCTCTGCTGTACCGTGTTGCCTGTCGGCCCATCTTGACGGATCTCTTGGTGATGGCAGTTGGAGGGCATCGTTGCCCTGGAGGTATTTCCTCACATTTTCTTAGCCTTTCAGTCGAAAAAGGCTTTCTTCTGTGAGCGCGTTACCTTACTCGGTTTCCACTATACCTCATGAACAAGGGGTGTGACCCTCCACCCAGGTAACAGATGTGGAAACTGAGACGTGGTGAAGGGAGACACTTGCCCAGGGCCGTACAGCTGGGAAGAGGCACATCTGGCCTGAACGCTTGGCCCCTGGACCGCCTTCCAGAGTCTGCCGACGTCCGCCCGGCTGACCAGCATGCGGGGGAGGAGCCTGCAACCCTGCAGTTCTGGAGATGAACACACATGGCATGTTTTGGGAATCCAGGCCAGATGGTTTGGGAGGATCCAGCACCAATCAGGACAGAAGGAAAACCTCCCCAGCCTTTGTGTTCCCTGCCATATATCACACTTCTGCTGTGATTCAGCTCATGGAAAACCCCTTCTTCCGCCATGGAGGGAAGCGGGATTAGTGGCAGGGACTCACACAGGGGAGCACGTTCCCCGGCTTTGGTCCCACCCTGTACTGGGCTCGGGAGCCATCCAGGGGACCCCACCTTCCCACGCTCGGGGATCTCCTAGAATTCTGCTTCTTTAAGAACCCGGCGTTCACAGGGAGGTGGAAGAGAGTGTGGGACGTGGCAGAACAGATTGGGGGACTTGGATTCATGTTCCACTTCTGTCCCAACCAGCCATGTGGCCCAGGCAAATAGTTCCACTTTCTCATGACTCAGTTTTGCTGTTTGTAAAATGGGGATAATGACCCCTCCCTTCTGGGCATCTCCTGAGAGCTCACTGGGACACTGGTTAGGAAAGTACCCAGCCCAGTGCTTGGCACGTTGTGGGTCTTAGAGGTGATCAGGAAGTCCTCGTGGACCTGCTGGCGGGAGGGACCCCATCTTCTCGGTCCAGGTGAGGTACGAGGTGCTACACAGAATGGAGAAAATGTGAAGTGGCTTCTCTTCACCCACCCAGCTGTATCTCTCCCTAGCCACTCTGAACTCCTAGTAGTTTTTTTTTTTTTTAATTTTTTTTTCAACGTTTATTCATTTTTGGGACAGAGAGAGACAGAGCATGAACGGGGGAGGGGCAGAGAGAGAGGGAGGCACAGAATCGGAAGCAGGCTCCAGGCTCTGAGCCATCAGCCCAGAGCCCGACGCGGGGCTCGAACTCACGGACCGCGAGATCGTGAGCTGGCTGAAGTCGGACGCCTAACCGACTGCGCCACCCAGGCGCCCCTGAACTCCTAGTAGTTTACAAATCCCAAAGTTCGTCACAAGCCTGCACCTTAGGATATGCTCTTACCCTACCTAGGATAAATTCCAGAGCCCCCTGTTATGGCCACCGCTCCAAACTTATCTTGTAGGGCTCTGCACGCCACCACCCCCCACCTGCACCACCACACCCTGCCCCACTGTCCTTCTTGCCATTCGATGAATGTGCCAAGCCTGTTCCTACCATAGGGTCTTTGTATAACCAGTTTCTTCTGTCTGGGATGCTCTTCTTCCGTATCCTTGCATGGCTCCCTTCCTCCCTTCCTTTGGGTCCGCAGTCAAACCTCGCCTTCCGAGAGAGGCCTTCCTAACTAAAACAGCCCCACTTTGTACCTGGTCACAACCATATTTCCTGGTTTTATTTTTGTCACAGACCTTACCATCATCTGAAAGCGTCTTGTTTATGTGTTTCTTCCTTGTTTGTAGTCCGCCTCCCCTTCCAGACTGTCAGTGCCATGAGGGCAGAAACGTTGCCTGTCCTATTTCCCCCATTCTCTTCATTCAGCACCAGGGACAGCACCCGGCACAGAGCCAGTGCTCAATAAATAACTTGTCTCAATACTTGTGGAATGAAGGAATGATGGGATGGACACATGAATGAATGACCCTTCCTCTGTCTGGAGTGCCTCCAAGGGTCAACGCCACTCTTCCTTCCGCTCTCAGCTTAGCTCGCCTCCCGGAAATTGTCCCTGACCCCCCACCCAGTATGGTCCCTATCAGGGCCATTAGGTGAATGGTGATCACCTGTGCTTTTGAGGTCCCGGATGGAATGGGGATGGAGTGGTGCATCGATAACCAACAACACTCACAACACCTCCCATTTGTTGTGAGAATAAACTGTCACAGCCACTTCTACCAGAAATGACTGCCATTTCTTGAACACCTACTCTACGCCAGCCGCTGTCCTGTTTGCTCGTCACGTATTTGAATGGAAGGATCTATGGAAAATGCTTATCGCATCTCCTGGTTCATGATTCTAGGTCACTTAATAGTGACCTGGTTGTGAGTTACTATCAGTAGAAGTAATAATAGCTACTGTCTATTGAGTGATCATTATGGGCTGGACCATGTTGTAAGAGCTTCATTGCTTTCATTACCACCCACCTCAGAAAGTTAGACACTATTGTTATTTTCTTTCACAAATAGGAGAATTTCAAACTCAGACACGCAGGCTACCCGGGTAGAAGTGAGGAACTGAGATCTGAAACAAGATTCATTTAATTCCAAAGCTTGCAGGCCGCCTCCGATGCCACGCTAACCCCTCTGCCCCTGGAAATCTTATGTATTTTTATAAAATGTAAAGAGAGAAGCAAGAGAAAATAAGAAAGATGCCTGGAGCCTAGAGCTCACAGCAGGCAGCCTTCGGAATCAGGTGGCGTTATTAAGAAAACACAAATCCAGCCTGTCCTTGATTAACTTATTCAGAGTTCAGCGAGGAAAGACAACGTATTAGATTAACGCTAATAAAAACGAACGCTTCTCTGACCTGACGCTGAACACATTTGGTTTTTCTCTGAAGCTGGCAAGGGCTCTGCTTGATGCAGTGATGCGGGACTTCAGCTGTAAACGATTCAGAGCTCATCACAGGCCAGGAGGGGCGGGAGGAGCTGCCTCCAGGCTAGAGGTGGGGCTGGGGCTGGGGCTGGGTGGGAAGTCCGCTCTGAGGTGGAGCGACACCTACTATGTGCCATGCACCTTGCTGGGTCCTTGATCTCCCCCGGCCTTGGGAGAGCCTGTGCTTTAAGCAGCCAAATCAGGGTGCACCTTCCAATTCTGCAGCTTGCTGACTGTGCAGCTTTGGGCAGGTCACTTCACCTCTCTGAGCCTCAGTTTCCTCTTGGGGATAAGTCCATAAGAGTAGATGGCTGTCGTGATGATTGTGTAAGACAAATCGATTATGTGCTAAGTGCCAGGCACTCTCCCAAGTCCTTTGCATCTCTTATATCACATAATTTTCGTAGCAACCCAGTGAGGTCACTATTATTAACTCCATCTTGTAGGGAGGAAACTGAGGCACAGAGAGGTTAAGTAACTTGCCCAAGGTTGTTCAAGCTGGAGGAGGGGGTAAACTACTAATTGAACCCTGGTGGTTTGAGTCTTACACCTGAACCTTAACCATCATATCACCTCACTTCTCGGGGCACAGGAAGCGCTCGGCTCAGAGGCTGGCACACAGTAAGCACTTAATACGTGCCAGCTATTGTCATCAATATCGTAATTCTGCAGAAGACAATGCAGAAGCATACAAGATGTGGCTTGCCTGAGGTGACACAGCCAGTCACAGGCAGAGCCAGAAGCCAAATCCAGTTTGATTTTGAAGTCCGAACATGAAGGACTTGGGGGAGGGTCAGTCCGTATTCTCGGAAGGAACGTCCGGGCACTCGCTCCCCGTCTTCTCCAGCTGAAGATACTGTTGCTGCAGGTGTCGAGGGTCTGGTCTACGTCAGGGACTGTGCATCCAGACCCTCAGCTTCACATCAAGCAGGAATTTGAGCCCCTTTCACAGATGGGGCTCAACAGAAACTCAGAGAGGTTAAGTGATTCACTCAGTGTCACACAGCTGCTAAGAGACGGAGCAGACTCCAGCCCAATTCTGTCTGAGTCTAAAGCTCTTACTCTTTTTTAAAAAAATTTTAAAATCTTTATTTGTTTTTGAGAGAGACAGAGTGCGAGCGGGGGAGGAGCAGAGAGAGAGAGGGAGACAGAATCTGAAGCAGGCTCCAGGCTCCGAGCTGTCAGCACAGAGCCCGAGGCGGGGCTCGAACTCATGAACCACAAGTTCACGACCTGAGCCGAAGTCGGACACCTAACCGACGGAGCCACCCAGGCGCCCCTCTGTCTCTTTCTTTCATGTGCGTATTTCCAAAGCACATGTTTCGTTTCTACATATATATAGCATCGTATCTTGCCTTCCCCCCATGACAGCACCTTTTCATTGTGTTAAAAATTCTACGATAAGTCTAAGTTTTTTCTAATTTGAAAAAGTAAATTTTCCAGTACCTGGAAAATGGTTTACAAAAGCGTTGTGGTAGGGTGGGACAGGGCATCAGGGATCCCAAGGGAGGGATCCCATTCAGTCATGGGGGTGTATCATGGCTGCCTTCCTGGAGGAGGAGATTATGGAGCTGAGTCTGTAGTATCTGTATGCTTTGACCAAAGTGAAAGATGCGTCCCTTCTGCCCCACAGAAGCCCAGGTACGAGCAGAAAATTTCATTATCTGTGCCAGGAAACCCAGACAGCACCGGAGTGGGTCATCTTGAAGGATGGAGAATCCAGGATGGCGGAGAAAAGAACTCTTCCTTGAGTTTCTTGCCGATCCTGGTGCTAAGGCTCCGTGAATAGATTAATCCTGTTTATAGTCCGTTTTAACAGTATCCCTTGTATTAGTGTTCCAGGGCAGTGGTAACAGAGTACCTCAGAGCAACAGAAATGTGTTCTCTCGCAGTTCTGGGGGCCAGAAGTTCGAAATCAAGACGGCAGCAGGGGCGTGCACTCTCGAAGACACCAAGGGAGAACCCGTTCCATGCCTTTCCCCTGGCTTCTGGCATTGCCAGCACCTGTGGCCATTCCTTGGCTTGCTTCAGCAAAACTCCAGCCTCTGTCTCTATTTTCACATGCATCCTCCTTGTGGCTCTGTCTTCAGGTGGCCATCCTTTTATAAAGACACCAGTCACAGTGATTGCCCTGCCCCCACTCCGATATGCCCTCATACCTTAACAGATCGCATCCGCAGTGACCCTGTTTCCAAATAAGGTCGCACACTGAGCTTCTGAGCTTAGGACTTCAGCCTGTCTTCTTACTTACTGATTTTTGGTTGGTCGCGGCAGGTGGGGGGAGGGGGACACAGTTCAACCCATATCACCTCTTTCTTATTCCCACTTCGCAGGCAAGAGAACAGTACCTCCAAGAGCCTGAGTCACACCGCCAGGCCACGGCAGTGTCAGGATTGGAACCCACATCCGGTTGACTCCAGGGCTGGCTGTCTTCTAGCACAGCGTAATGCCTCCTGTTTGTGAATCTACTCACAAACAGTAAATCAGAGAAATACAAAGCAGTTTAGTTATCCTTCTAACAGATTACTTTTGTTGAAGAGAGCAAAATTTCCTGAAAGGGCAGATTAATTGAAGCAAAAGAAAGAAAAGGAAAGGAAAGGAAAGGAAAAAGGGAAGGGAAAAGGGAAGGGAAGGGAAGGAAAAAAACCCCCACAGTCGGGAGTGCTCTTTTCCGGATGCCTGTGCTCTCCCGGGCTCACCCCTCACTGGTTCCTGTGCTGGAGACAAATGGGACAGCTGGGGACGACTCTGCCATTTCAGCGATATTTGGATAGCTGCGGAGATGAGTTGATAGATTGTGTGAACTCAGTCATTTATCCCCCCTCGAGTGGCCTGTGATTTTCTCCCTGTTTTGCATACCTAACCTCCCCCCACATCTCGGGGAGATTCTGCCGCCACAGCAGGATTTGAAGGCAAGGCGCTGGCTGGAGCAGGTTGGCGACAAGTGCACTGATGAGGTCAGCAGGGTGACAGATGCCAGGGGTGGGGATGGCAGTTGTGTTGGCCACAGCCTGTGCGGAAGGGTCTGTGGGGGAAGGAGGAACCAGCCCTTGCCCAGGACGGGAAGGAAACTGATTCAGTGTCCATTTCCTGACCCGCGGAGCTCAGCCAGTTCATCAGGTCACAGTGTGTGACACGCCTGTGTTTCTCCAGGACGTGAAGGAGAGACTGTGTCTCTTTTCCCCCCCTTCCTGTTGACAGATGAGGAAACGGAGGATTGTCTGCTCCTCTAAAAAGGCTTTGAGCACCTGTTGTGCGAGACATCGAACACTGATGTCTGGCCTGGAGGGGGGGACAGAGAGCAGGTGGTACAGCATTTAAAATCCCATGCTTTGAGGCACATGGCCCTCAGGTCAGATCCCAGCCGGCTTCCGAGGGACCCTCTCTCTCCCACCCTCCCCTGGGCGCTCTCTCTGGTGGGGACAGAAACGTCCTCCTCCCCAGCCGAGACTTGCTGTGGCACATGGGAAGGGGCGGCTTTGGCACAGACAGGCATGGGCGTAGACTTGGTCTAGACCCTCATGGCTGGGTGGATTCGGGCACCTTAGCTGGAGTGTTGATACGTGAGTGCCACACTGGTGGCGAGGGACAAAAACCCGTCCTGAACCAGCTGAAGCTAAAGAAGGACACGTATTGTGTCTTGTCAACCAGCTGCAGAAGGGACTGGAGTTTCAAAGGAGCGATTTGTGCCCTTTCTCTCTCTCTGACTTTTCATCTCCGCTTGCCTCTGCCTTCGCTGCACCTCCCCAAACAGACAGGCTTTGGTGCCAGGGACCGTGGCTTCGTAGCTCTGGGCTTACGGGCCGCCGACGTCACAACCCAGGGGAAACAGATTGCTCTCTCCTGTCTTTGATCTGTGAGAATCCCAAGTGTGGGCCGCGTGCCCTTTCCCGGAGCAATCGATCAGTCACTGGCTGGTGGGAGGGACAATGTAATTGGCGGGTAAGGTCTATTAATAGAAAAACAGGAAGAGGGGGCGCTTTGAAGATGCAAACAGTATCGTTACACTCCAGAGTGGACACGTGCCTGTACCTGCGCGTATACGCTCTCACTGGTGTGACTGATTATAAAAATTTCATCTAGCACGATCCACCGCCCCACATACAGCCAAACGCCCCTGCCCTCACCCTTAGGTGAGACCACCCTTAGCCACAGCACATCCAGCTTCAAGCCCGGCCTATCTGGGGCTCTGGCATTTCTCGGAGTCAGCCCTCAGTGTGGCTTTTAGTGATCTTGGGCCAAAAGGAAGTGGACCCTCCCCACGTGTGAAAGGGCTGGAGAAGAGACCTGGGCTTAAATTTCAAGCGAGACCCTTACGGGGTGTCAGCACCTGGGCAGATTCCATAGCTTCTAATTCTACTGAGCAGAGAGGAGGAACAGGAGTAACGCCAATGGCGAGCAGTCAGAACCTACCCCATGTGCCAAAACTCCAGACTCGCTTCTATGGCAGGCAGGTGTGACGGTCATTGGAATTAGTTTCTCATCTAGAAAATGAGTTCACAAGTGTGTGACAATATTAATTTTAAAATAGGGCTAAGCGAAGTAAGCTAGTCAGAGAAAGACACCATACGATTTCACTCATACGTGGCATTTGAGAAACGAAAGGTCAAAGGGAAAAAAAAAGGAGAGAGAAGCAAACCAAGAAACCGACTCTTAACTACAGAGAATAAATGGATCGTACCAGAGGGGAGGTGGGTAGAGGGATGGGCGAAATAGGGGATTGGGGACCAAGAGGACACTTGTCACGATGAGCAGTGAGTAATGTACAGATTTGTTGAATCAGGGGCACCTGGGTGGCTCAGTCCGTTAAGCGTCCAACTCTTAATCTCGGCATAGGTCTTGATCTTAGGGTTGTGGGTTCAAGTCCTGTGTTGGGCTCCCCACTGGGCATAAAGCCTACTTTTGAAAAAGGGGGTGGGGAACGCCACCCGGGTGGCTCAGTCAGTTAAGTGTGTGACTTAATTTCCGCTCAGGTCATGCCCTCACGGTTCTTGAGGCCAAGCCCCACGTTGGGCTCTTTGCGGACAGCGCAGAGCCTGCTTGGGATTCTCACTCTCCCCCTCTCTCTGGTCCTCCCCACTCGCGTGCTCTCTCTCTCTCAAAACAAGTAAACTTAAAATTCTTTAAAAAAAATCGTTGAATCACTGTATTGTACACCCAAAACTCCTAGAACATTGTAGGTTAACTGAACTGGAATTAAATTTTTAAAAACGTTCGGGGTGCCTGGGTGGCTCAGTCGGTTAAGCGTCCGACTTCGGCTCAGGTCATGACCTCACGGTCTGTGAGTTCGAGCCCCGCGTCGGGCTCTGTGCTGACAGCTCAGAGCCTGGAGCCTGCTTCAGATTCTGTGTCTCCCTCTCTCTCTGCCCCTCCCCCGTTCATGCTCTGTCTCTCTCTGTCCCAAAAATAAATAAACGTTGAAAAAAAATAAATAAATAAAACATTAAAAAAAATTTTTTTTAAAACGTTTAAAAATTAAAAATGAGGAATGGCCCCTAGTAGAGAGCATATAGTAGGTGCTCAATACATGCTCCACCCACACATACACCGTCTTTTGATCTGACAATAAAGACCTCATGCTCCCCAAAAACCTTTTTCCTCCTCCTCCTCTCCCTCCCTCGCCCTCCCTCTCTCCTGTCCCTTCCTCCTTCCTTCTCTCTTTTATCTTTTCTCTCCCTCCCCCAATCTCTTCCCTGCCCCCACCCCTTCTATATACATGGGACACTCTGCCCTTTAGTGAATTATTGACCTAAAGTTAGTGTGACACGCTCACGAGAGGGGCTGCCTCCCAGCTCAGGTGTGAACAGCACCCACGCCCCAGTCCAGGGGCTGGGATTCCCATCTGTGACGGCAGGGACATACATTCTTGAACAAGTGCAGGGACAAGACGTGGGCTTCTCCAGAGCTGTCACCATCTGACGTCCCCGCTCCAGGGAGGCGAGCTTTCTCTTAAAGAGGGATTGTTCTTCAGTCAACCCTATCACCTCTGTCTTAGAGAAGAAATTCAGAGTGATCGGGACGAGGCCCATCTCCAGCGGGGCTGACAAATTCTGCACTTAGCAGGGCCGCGCTGGGGGGCACGACCGCCTGGGAGCGAGCCCGCCCCCCCCCCCGCCAGACCCTGCTGTTCACCGTGAGCGAGGGGGTCACAAGCCCGTGGGTGAAATAGACAGCAGGCCAGCCAGGGAAAGTGACCAAGTGGCACGCGGTATTTCCCGAAGTCATTTCCCCGCGAGGGCTGTTTGATCCCAAGGACCTGGCTGGATCTTCCAGTTACTTCCAAATGGAATAGTGGAGAGAGCGCTGGCTTAGGGCCCCCTAGACCTGGACTTAAATCTTTGTTCTGCCACCAGTGAGCCACAGGCTTCGGGCCAGACACGTGACTTTTCTGGGCCTCTGTTCAGTCGTCCGAGAGCATGAACGTGGCAGTGCTCCCCACTGTTCATGTGAGGCCTCGCAAGGATCTTCGGATTTCAGAAGATGGGAGCAGTGGTTCAGAACATCGGTTCTGCAGCCCGATCGCCCAGGTCCACCCTGGCTCCGCGTGGGCACCTCCAGCTGTGCTTCCGTGGGCAAGTGACTTCCCCTCCCTGGGCCTCAGTTTCCTCTTCTGTACAGAGTGGGAATAGCAGTACTTACTTTGGAGGATCACTGTAAGGATTCAGTGAGACAGGAAGTAGAAACCACTTAGCAAAGCACATGTCTAGGTCCTAATAATTATAAGAACATATGGGGAGAGACTCGTATAAACTGTGAAGTGTGGTCTTCATGTGAGAATTACTGTTTACCATGAAGTACAGAAACCCAGTTACTACTTTAAGAAAACGTGGCGTATAGTTTCTATCTGTTTAAATTTTTTGTTAATGTTTATTCATTTTTGAGAGACAGAGAGCGAGCAGGGGAGGGGCGGAGAGAGGAGGAGACACAGAATCCGAAACAGGCTCCGGGCTCCGAGCTGTCAGCACAGAGCCCGACGCAGGGCTCGGACCCACGCGTTGTGAGACCGTGACCTGAGCCGGAGTCGGACGCTTTACCGACCGAGCCGCCCGGGCGCCCCTGTTGTGTATGGTTTCTTACTGGTGGTTTTACATCATGTAAAGTCTTTTCTTTGGATGAAAGCACTCACGTTGGCCCGCGTGTTGGCAAACTATGAAGTATGGCACGACACAGCGAATGGCCGGTTTCTTGTTCCTCATCATACCTTTGTGCCTATCGTGTGTCAGACGCTGCGGTAGAAACATTTACGCAGATCCTTCCATTTTGGCCTCACTGGGTTAGTATTCTCTGACCCGGTGCCTTTGAGATATCCCAGTCCATGTGTCCAGGGAAAAACAGACATTTTAAGGCAGCTTGTAGAAACGACAGCATGCTCTCAGCCATGTCAAGCTCTTCAGAGCCGTCTCACTGTGGGTCTCATCTGCGTGGCGCTTAGGGAATGACCTTGGCTTGGCTTCCCGCGTGCTTTGTTGTCACCAGTAGGGCCCAGGGGCTTGGTCTTAACCCTGGCTACCCAGAAGAGTCCCTTCCTCCTCTGTGGCCTGCGCTGCCCTTATGAATCAGGGTCAGCCAGCACACATGACTTTCAGTCTCTCGTTTCTGCTTTTCTGCTCAGAGGGAGCGGCTGGTACCAAAAGGTCAAGAAAGCCACATAACCGGAGGGATGCTGGTTGCCCCTGGTTTGCGAAACCCTTTCTGCTTGGTCCCCAGCCAGACCTGACTTTTCTCCTCTCCCCAAAGCCAAGTACATCGGCTGTTACCTGGATGACACCCAGAGCCGGGCCCTGCGAGGCGTGTCCTTTTTCGACTACAAAAAGATGACCATCTTCCGTTGCCAGGACAACTGTGCAGAACGGTAGGGCTCCGACGTCCCAGGCTCCATTCATTTCAGACCCCTTCCTTCCGTGGTGTTCTTTCCTTTCCCGTGGAAGGGCACAGTGGAGGATGAGCCCGTGGCCCCGTGGAAAGAGTGATACGAGGGTGTGTGTATGCGCACGTGCACGTGTGAGTGTATATGTGCATGCACGCGTGCAGATGAGCAGGACTGTTCGGGAGGTGGTTTGTGGAAGTTTGTGATCGTGGAGTCATGGGACGCTGTGGCCTGGGTGGGAGTTTGTACGCACAGCGTGCAGAGTCAGCGGGTCATGTTTGTAAGCTTAGTGCACACACGGAATGGTCTTTAAACACTAGCGGCTGTGTGTGCAGGAGGCTTTGTGAATGTGTGTGCGAGGGTCCGGACTTGAGCTTGTGTGTGGGAAAAGCCCAGAGGTGTGAATCTGAGTGGGAGGCTTGTAAGATGCCCACGGGAAGGGTGAGGTGGGAGCCTGGGGGTCAGGGGTGCGTAATCCCTTGTTCTTCCCCCAGGGAGAAACACAGTGTTTCCCAATTGAAGAAGAAAATGATGTTCTCGGGGAGAACACGCACTGGGGGAGGGAGCTGACTTTCCAAGGGTGGACGAGGCCCCAAAAGACTGGCAGGTGGCGATGGGACCTTCAGTCCAGGCCCGGGCCCCAGCATTGCCGCCTTGGACCTGGAATAGCTTTTTTTTAAAAAAAAAAATTTTTTAACATTTATTTATTTTTGAGGCAGAGAGAGAGCATGAACAGGGGAGGGTCAGAGAGAGAGGGAGACACAGAATCCAAAGCAGGCTCCCGGCTCTGAGCTGTCAGCACAGAGCCCGACGCAGGGCTTGAACCCACGGACCGCGAGATCATGACCTGAGCTGAAGTCGGACGCTTAACCGACTGAGCCACCCAGGCGCCCCGGACCCGGAATAGCTTTGAAGAGGCTGCTGCCATGCTCACTTTCAGACTCTAGCCGGCTGGCCCTGAGGTCACCAACTCTGGAGGACCTCAGCTACATGGCTGTCGTGGAAATGAGCAAGTGGGTGGCCGAGGGACTCCTCCCTGTGTCCTTCATGAGGAAACACTGTCCCCTTTATAATCATCTGCCTGAGCCCAGGGCTGTCTCCAGCTTGGGAAGGTCTCTGAGCCCTTGATGGTACGATTCATTAATTTATTTGTCAGACCGTGGGGAGACCCAGGTGAATTCCACAGCGTCCATGGCCCCATGGAGTCACAGCCTTGATGGGGAGACAGACATGTGAACAGAGAAGGGCAGTAGGGCGGGGTGAGGGTTCAGATGGAATGAATCGCAGACGAGAAATGCAGAAGAGGGCCCCCAGCCCGCCTGGGGTGTTAGGAAGGAGTCCCAGGAGGTGACAGCCAAGCATCAAAGGACGAGTCAGATGAACTCACTTAATCCCCTTCAGTTCAGCAAATGTTTATCCCTGCCACGTGTGTGTGAGGTGCTGGAGGTGCAGAGATGAGTCTGCCATAGCCCTGCCCTCGGTGGGGGGCTCCCCAGCTAATTGGGAAGACAGAGGCATGAGCAGGCTTGGGCAGTAGAAAACCAACAGCTTACACGTGGTGGGCATTTCCCTGTGCCAGGCACTGTTCTCGGCACTTGGCAGATATTAACTCTCATCCACCACGAGACCCCGAGAGGCAGGAATGTTGTGATCCACATTGCACGGATCGAGGACACCAGTGTATGGAGACCTCAAGCGTGATGCGTGCTGGGCTGAGGGTGCCGTTTAAAGTACAGGGGGCCCGTGAAGGTTGAGGGAATGGAGGGCTCAGGAAGAGTTACAGAGGTGAGATCTTAAGCCAGGTTTTGAAGGATGAATAGGAGTTTTCTAGGTAGTCCTAGGAGGACAGAAATAACAGCACACTCAAAGATCAGAACTCCTGAAACATCCTAAGTAGCCAGCATCCTTGCATAGGCAGTGGGGAGGGGGTGCACAGAAGGTCCAAGGGGAGTTGTCTAGAGGGGAAGCGGCAAGGCTGGCCGAAGCCTGCTGACACGGAGCCTTGAATGCCACCCGAAGCATCTGGCTTGGCCGCAGGCAAGGGGGGAACCGCTGGGAGGCGTTCATCAGGAGAGTGGTGTCCGTTCATTCGGCAAATACTTACTTAACATTTACCCGATGCCAGGCATTGAGAATGAGACAGTAGGTAGCAGGGCGGGGGAGGGGAGGGGCAGGGAGGGTGGATCTAGGGCAGGGTCCTCAGCCCGGAGTGACCACGAACGTCACCCAGAGTCTTGCAAAACCAGATTGCCCGTTCTCACTTTCTGATTCAGCGGGCTTGGGGTACAGCCCCGAGAATTTGCATTTTTCATGAGTTCCAAGACTGTCCAGGCTCTGCGGGTCCTGGGACCATGGTTAGAGCATCGCTGCGCCGATTTTCACACTCCGCTGCACGTTAGGGTCACAGTGCCGATTAAATTAGACTGTCTCGAAATGGGAGCCAGGTGTGGCATTTAAAAAATGCTCCCTGGGTGATCCTAATGGCCGTCCATGTTAAAGAACCCCAGATAGGAGGGTCGGTAGGCTGAGCCAAGCCATCTGGAAGCTTATTTGCCTGCGGTGGAGGCCCCGGGGGGCGGGGGCTGGTTTAGAGAGTGGAGAGGTATGATCTGTTTTAATTCTGGAAAGATCCTCCCGGCAAGGGCAACAGGAGGTTTGTCGGGATCAGTAGTCTGGGGCGCTCCCAGGGACACCCCAGTGGCCTGAAGGATGGCAAGGCTCACTCCGTTTCCCTTCCCAAATTAGTTATCCGTTGCTGGGCAACCAATGATCCCCAAATGTAGTGTCTTAAACCAACAAACGTTTATGTTTATCATCCCACACCATTTTTGGGTGTCAGGAAATAATGGCCCGGGAGTGGGATTAGCCAGATGATTCTGCCTCAGTGTCCCCATGGGCTTGCTCTCAAGGGACTGCGGAGACCTGCGGCCTCTGAGGGCTTGGACAGGGCTGGAGAATCCCTTCCCGAGACAGGCACGCACCTGGCTGGTGGCCTGAGGCCTCGGGTCCTCACCACACGGACGTGTCCTTGGGGCCCGCTTGTGCGTCCTGACGTGGCAGGTGTCTCCTGTCCAAGGGAGGGGCGAGGAGGAAGCTCCCACCGGCTCTGGAGTTACAACACCCACTGGAAGTGGGTTTTTTTTCTTTTCCCTTGGAAATCGTTCCTTCTGTTAGTGGGTCCAGTTACATGAGAGGGGTCCGGGGTAGCCTGGAGCACAGGCTTCAGAGAGACGGGAAGACTAAGACGGGTGGAAGCAGGCTGGCCGAGCCCCAGGATTTCGGTGGGGTTCAGGCACCGAGACACCCGTTTGGTTTAAGCTGCTCTCCCTGTACCCGGCCAGGCGGGTGTGTGGAGCAGGCAAGGGCAGGTGCCACCCGGAGTCGCTGAGGCGTGTGGGGGCACGAGTCGGGGCGGGTCTGTCTCTCCAGCTGCCCTCAGGTGTCCAGAGTCACGAGTCATTCTGCAGGCTGCTGCCGGAGGAGCCTTCCTGGTTCTGCCTCCGAGGCGAGAGGCGCTGATGAGGGCTTGTCCTAATCCTCTCCCTTCGCCCCTACCTGCTACAGCCAAGACAGGCCGTGGCGTCTCATCTGTTTACAGAACGAGTGTCCACAGAGTCCTTTTTAGGAAACGATCCCAAGGCCAAGGGGAAAATAAGTCAAAAACCTTGCCGTGCCTGGAGTTTTGTTTAGTTTTAGGAAAAGGAATTTTTTTCCTTGGCTGGATATGTGACCTTGGTTTTGCCATCTTCCAAGGGGATACGAGAGTCCCTGCCTCCTCCCTTCCTTCCAGCTTTTCTCAAGGGACATGGAGGCATCATTTTGGGGGATGTTTCCTGGAATAAAGGGGCTGGACTCTGGAGCACGGCTCTAGGCAGGGAGGAGCAAGGGAGTGGGTTGGGACAGAAGGCCCCGGGGCTTGGGTGTGTGTGTGTGTGTGTGTGTGTGTGTGTGTGCGCGCGTGTGTGTGTGAAGTGTGCCACGTGTGGAAGTGTATAAGGTGGGTTTCAGTAGGACACGGTGTGGCTATGGGGGGGGGGGGTTGTCCCTGGGGGTCCTTGTCCCCAGAGCCCTCCAGTTGCCCCAGGTCTCCACTTTGCTGGGTGAGCCTCCGTGTCCCCGGGGTCTGCATGGTGGTAGCTGCCCTGGACTGACAGCAGCCTTCCCCAGGGGTTACCTGTATGCCGGGCTGGAGTTCGGTGCGGAGTGCTACTGCGGCCACAAGATCCAGGCGACGAACGTGAGCGAGGCCGAGTGCGACATGGAGTGCAAGGGCGAGCGCGGCAGCGTGTGCGGCGGCGCCAACCGCCTGTCCGTCTTCCGGCTGCAGCTGGCCCAGGAGTCTGCGCGCAGGTGTACGTGAGTTGGCCCCGCCCCTCCCCGCAAGGCCGCCCGCTCCCTGCCCTGCGCCTGCTGGGGCTCCCCAGCACTCCCCGCAGCCCTGCGCCCGCCCCACCTTCCACCGCGGCCCTTGCCGAAGAACGCTTTGATCCGTGGAATTCGGATGTTTCCACGAGCTGTGTCCCCCTCCCTCCCACCCAGAGCGGCCTCCTGTCTTCCCGCCTCCTCCCCTGTCTTCCTCCTTGACAGAGTGAGCTGGAGCCTGAGCTCGGCCTGCCTTCCTGATTTTCTGAAAGCGTATTGTCTCTAATGATGATGCAGACAGAGATAATGACAAAAGCAGACACTTGGTCCTTTTCTCGGTGCCTTATGTGGAGTAGCACATCCTCACGGTGACCCTGGAAACGGGCGCTATTATTCTCTAACTCCCAGTTTACAGTAAAGGAAACTGAGGGTCAGTGTCACATAAGCAGCAGAGGACTTAAACCAGTTACAGGGCCCACGTCTTTCATGCTCTGCTTCGGTCTTATTGGACGTGCTCTTCAGTTTCCACACGGAGGGAGGGAGGGGAGTGAGCATGGACCCTCTTCCGCAGACATTGTCCCTCGGTCCCTCTTCTGGAACAGGTAATGTCTGTCTAGCAGGAATCTGCTCTGTGCCAGGCACTGTCCCAAGCCCACGACAGGCCCAATTTCATTTCTCTTCCTTACAGCCTCCGTAAGTGGTTACCAGTGTTAATCATTCCCATTTTGCACCGAGGAAACTGAGGCTTATCGAGTTTAAGTAAACCTGCCCAAGGCCACACAGTGTATTTAAAGGTGATCCGCAAACCTGTGAAGATTGCTGATGACCTTGACAGGAGATGGAGGGCTGGGTTTCTCCCGATTACCCTTCTGATGCAGTCCCTGAGGCAGGGACAGGAACCCGCAGCCACACCTCTGACCCCTGGGCCAGCGTTTCACATTTGAATGTGCCCGTGAACCCTATGGAGATGTTGTTACAGAGCACGTTCGGGTTCGGCCGGTCAGGGTGAGAGTTTGCATTTCTGAGGAGCTCCCAGGTGACGCTAGGCTGCTGGGCTAGGGGCCACACTTTGAATAATAAGGCCTCAGACCTCAGCAGAGGTGACGCTGCCTGCCCAGGACACAGGTGGGTTTGGCGGAACGTAGAGACAGGCTTTTCCCATGGGAATGCCGTTGTTGATAAAAATTCGTGGTGGGTCTGCTTGGCCATGTGTTCCGTTTCCCAAATCCGGTGTGTTCGAAGCCCCACTCGGGCTTTTGCCGCTCAGTAGGGTGGCGCGTGTTGCCAGTTTGCAGAGGTGCGGGTTGCTGCCAGGGGAAGCACCGTCTGCCTCCCCACAGGGGCCTCAGTTCACCCCCGGGGCTGGAGTCCTGGCTGGCCGAGATAGCGTATGAAACCCAGGCGGGAGAATGGCCACACAGCGAGTCCCTCGTTTGGCCGCTACCGTAACGAGGTTGTTGTTTTTTTTTTTTTTATATAATTTTTTTTTAACATCTTTTATTTATTTTTGAGACAGAAAGAGACAGAGCATGAACAGGGGAGGGGCAGAGAGAGAGGGAGACACAGAATCTGAAACAGGCTCCAGGCTCTGAGCTGTCAGCACAGAGCCCGACGCGGGGCTTGAACTCACGGACCATGAGATCATGACCTGAGCTGAAGTCGGACGCTTAACCGACCAAGCCACCCAGGCGCCCCACGAGGTTTTAATTTGATGGCGAAACTACCGTCCTCACACTGATCCCCTTATGCCAATATTTATGTTATTTTTATGGTGACCTTGACTATGTGAAGAGATGGCCCTAAAATCATGGGCATTTAGTGAGAAGGCTGCTGCCGCTACAACATCCTGGTGGATGACGATGGGCTGCATAACAAGAATAAGGCCATGTAGATCGTTAGATATCAGCCAGACCTGCTTTTGGTTAATGTTCAGATTGACTGGATAACCTGGACGTATCCCCCCCCCCCGTCTGTCTCTCTTCATGCACGCGTGCGCGCACCCACACACACTATTGTGATCACCTGATGTGAAGCACACTGTCACAGGCCATCGAAGATGTTCGGTCCGTTGAAGTATACAAGCCTCGACACACAAAGACAGTAGATTCTGTACAAGGGGGTGTGTCTTGCCCTTGTAGCAGTGGGGGGGCTGTGTGGGTGCTGCAGAGTAGCCCCTGAGGCTGGCGGGGATGTTCCTGCACGCCTCCACTTGCCCACCTCGGCAGCAGAAAAGTTACCCAGGATGGTGTTTTGTTCCCTCTGAGAAAGGAGTCTTTTATATTTATGTCCAAGAGGGGAACGTAGTCATGTCTGCTGAGGGTGGAGTCTAGGCTTCTCCAAGTCCACCGCAGTTGTCCCGAATCATCACTGTACAAGATTGGAAGCTTGGGCACCTTCAGCTGGAGATTCCAGAAGAAAATTGAAGCCTTATTAACCTCAAGGCTGCTATGGCTGAGATAAGAACGGAAGTGGCTTGGATAAGGAGATGGATGGTTGACGATGTGCCAAATCGAGACTCCTGTTGGGCGCCCAGTTGATACCATGGTGTCTGGAGAGAACATGGAGACCATTCATTGAACCAAAACACTTGATGAGCATCCACGGGGATTAGGCATGGAGAGGATGAGTGGAGAATAAGGCACAGTCTCCACGGTTGGGGAGCTCATGGTCTAGTGGAGAAACAGATCCGGCACCAATGGGGTCTGTTCAAGCATGGGGGTGTATATATGGGGGAATGGCAGGGGCTCTGTCTTCAGGAGCCGAGGGAGCGACATTTGGGTGGGATCCCATTTTAAGGAGACTTCTGGATGAGAGGGAGAGCCATATATTCCAGCCATGAACAAAAAGTCCAGGGTCAGCAAAGGTCATGTGTTGAGTGCCCTATTGGAAACACCCTCTTATATGCTGATGTCCCATTTTACAGCTTTAGAAACTGAAACTCTGCACAGGAGAAGGCTGTTTGATTAGGGCCTTGAAAGATGCATGGGATTTTTTCCTGGTGTGGAAGAGGAGGATATCCAGACTGAAGTTGCCAAGGGGTGGGAGGAAAGTCTAGGCAAAGGGAACGGGGTGTGCAAAAGCCTAAAGGTAGCTTTAGGAAATGATGGGAAGGCATGATTTTTCCAAGGCCGCAGTGCTTCTTAGGGACGGAGTTTGGGCTGGAACCCAGCTCCCTGACCGCTAGTTTGGGTGCTCACTCACTACAGTGCTGTAGACACCTTGACCTCTTGTAAGGGATTCTGGACCTCATCTCCTCTCTTTTGGGAGAACTCCTTGGATCTAGCTTACCTCCTCCTTTCCCTGACCTCTGATCTCTCCTTCTGCCCCATTTGCAGACTCGAAGCAAAACAGAATTGCCAGTGTCCTTGTGACTGGGTCAGAACCCAGTGGCACCTTTGGCTTCCCATTCCTGGACACGATTTATACACAAGTAAATCAGAAAGGGAGGCCTTCCGAGGTACTGGCACACGATAGCAGCGAGTATTATACCAGGTAGGGAAATGAGTCAACACACCAGGAAACAGGTATGGTGGAAACCGGATTCCGTTTGTAGAGTCATTAGTTGATATCAACAATGTATCTTAACTGTGTTTCCCTGAGCAGTGGCACAGAATTCTTAATGATTAGAAAGATCCAAAGGAGGCTTCTTGTCTCCCAAGCACCACTGGTGGGGCATACACCTTGCATAGGGAGGCAGCCTACATGTTTCCGAGGTGATGGAATGCTCTTACAGTAAGTAGTGAGAGCATTAAAAGGTTAGCAGAGCAAATGTCTGCAGGCACCCTGCTATTCTTCCTTGACACAGACTCTCAGGCACGTGGACTCTTTGCCCTTGTTACAAAAGAACCGAGAAATGGACTTCCTTCTTGGTTGGATTACATTTTTCACAGCAGTTTGCTAAATGTGTCAGCAAGTGTAGCTCTCCTCCCAGGGGCAGAGACCTGCCAGCGATTTGAGAACGTTACGGCTTTACAGGATGTTGCAAGAAATTTCATTTGCTTGAAAGATTCTTGCAAGATCTGTGTTAGAAGATTCCTTAGAACTACATTGAATGTGTTAGATACACGTTGGGCCCATTGGGTGGCTGTCCATGGTGCTGACCGTCCTTTCGTGCAGCCTAAAGCCCCCAAAACTGCAGGCAGGCCAGATTCTCCCAGGATTCAGCACCTTTTCGTCTTGCTTGCTTGCTTGTTTGTTTGTTTTCTGTCTTGGTGGAAGTATTATGAAGCTTACAGTACCATGGAAAAAATAGATCCTTGACTTATGGCTCACACTTTACACAGTGTATTTTGTGTACTGTTAGTCTTGGCAGTTTTTTTTTTGTCTTTGAAAGTTAGAAGGGGAATTTCGTGAAGTACTTGTGTTGTGCTCACTGATCCTCCATTCTGGTGGCTTCTGCCAAGGGGAGCCTCAGATGTTCGTGGCAAGTCACACTGGATGGATGGACCATGCCTAGCTCCTCCTTTGCCAGTTCTGGAGGTCTCTCCTTCACTTTAATAGGTGCCCGGGACCCCTGAATTTTATAATGTATATGAATCTTCATGAGTTCTGCTGTGTAGGGCCGAGGAGATGACAGCTAGAAAAATTCCCTCCTTCTGCATCCTGAGGGGGGAGAATTGGTTTGCTCTTCGCCCCTAAGCAGAGTCCACAAAGGCTAGGGGGGCAGCGTAGGTTTTGAAATCAGGCAGACATCGCTTCCATCCCAGCTTTCTCACTTACTTGCCGTGTTGACTCTGGCCATGTTGTTTCCTCTCTGAGCCTCAAGCGCCTCATCTGTAAAATGGGAACAGTTCCAACCTTTAAAGATTGCTGTGACCACCAAGTGAGATAAAATCGAGAAAGCACATAGCACAAGGTTGTTGAGCCGTTGTGATGCCCCTTTCTTCCTAGAATGAAAACTCCTTAGTGTGCTCCACGTAGCACCCAATTCAAGCCGTTTGAATTTGCAACAGCCCTCAGCAGCCTTTGGTGCTGCCTAAAAATAGCTGGTTTGAATTCTTCTCGGACAGTTAGGCTCTTTGTGTAATTCAATCTCTCTCTGATTATAGGTGGCCGTTAGCAGCTCCCAGCTCACTGCCTTTCCTCCTCGCTGGCATCTTTAATGCAGTAGAGCCTGGCCTAATTACCCAGGGGGTGGTGGCCTCTTTCAAACCAAGGGGAACTCTTCCACGCCTGCCTTTAAGCTGATGCCTGGTGACATTTACCTCATTTTTGTGAAGCCTCGGAACAAAGAGATGATAGGACTTCAGAGATACTTGCAGCTGGTTCCAGGCTGTTCTTCATCTGCCCCCAGCAAAGAGAGTTGATGAACAGTTGCTCTGCTCACCTCTTGCTAGTAAAAGCCTCAAGCTGCCGAGGTCATGCACCATCCCAGCTGGCCTGGCAATGAAGAGCTGACATTACAGAATGTGGGGCATGGGCTTTTGTGACGCTGGGGCCCCTGCTGCGGGCCCGGAGAGGGTTTCTGGGAAATTCAGGTGGCTGGTATGGGGTCTCTGGAGCCCCCGACCGTGTTAGGATTGGGCAGGCTTCCCACAGAACGGCAGAGGGGTGGGAAACCAAAATGGGGTGTCGGATAGGATTGGGGTCACATCCCAACTCTGCTTCCCGCTGGCTGTGTGACCTGGAAAAGCAGTTGAATCTCGTTACGTCTCCGAGGCCTCCATCTGCAAAACAGGATAATAGTATGGTCCACCTCACAGGCTGCTGCAAGGATTAATTGAGATACAGTGTGTACAAGATGTAGCACAGCTGATGTGATTACCATCGTGAGTGTGTAGTAACATTGGCCATGAGGAAGACATGACCCAGGGCTGCTGCTGTTGTCCAGGGGGACCATTCTCAGAGAGTCTGGGCTGTGAAGAACAGTGGCCCTGAACTCCACGTGGGGTTTCCCTGGGGGATTACAAGTGCTCCGAGATCCAAAGATATTTTAAGTTGGGTTCCCCCAGAGGCAAGGATGGGAACCTTGGTTTGCTTGGGAAGTGACCCCAGGATGCATCTGTGGGAGGGATGGAGGAGTGAGACAAGGAAGGGAAAGAGCCGAAACAAGGTCCGCTACAGAGCAGGGCACGCTGAAGACAGCCGAAGTTAATCCCACTGGGGAGCTCGGGGAGACGGTGGTGAACGTGCTTCAGAGGTATCCCCCTGGAGGGGCAGGAAGCTGCAGCGTTTACCCTCCCGCACACCCCCGTCACTGGCTGAGGGTGGCCCCTGGGGACATGGCCCAGCCTGTCTTCACCAGCCCTAAGGCAGAGTCCTGGGTATATGTTGTGGGTCGCTATCCATCTGTATCAGGACAGGGAGCGCCAGGGGCCCTGACACGGGCATTGAGAGCGTCTGCTCTGTAAAGTCTAGCCACCCTTCACACATCATGGACAAGCGGAGGAGAAAGGAGCAGGGAGGGCTACTGAGTCCTGGTTAGGTCTTAGGCACGTTAAATGCCATCACATGGGACCTCCACTCTCACCGTGCAGCGCAGATGTGATCCCTATTTACAGATGAGGAAACCGAGGCTTAGGAGGTGAAGACACCTGCCCAAAAGGACACTCAGCTTAGTAAGTACCTGACCCAGGTCTGTCTGAATTTATTTATGTAGTTAGTTATTTATTTAGTTAGTTTTGAGAGAGAGAGAGAGAGAGTGCATGCGATTGGGGGAGGGGTGGGGAGAGAGGGAGAGAGAGAGAATCCCAAGTGGGCTCCTCACTGCCTGCCTGGAGCCCCGATGGCAGGGCTCAGACTTCCGAACCACGAGATCATGGCCTGAGCCAAAATCGAGAGTCGGACGCTTAACTGACGGAGCCACCCAGGCGCCCCCGTTTGAATTTAAAGCCAGTTCTTTCTGCTGGGCACCAGAGCTTTCTGCAAACGGGAAGGCATCTGTTCATGCTGTGGGAGTGCAAAATTCTATCACAGAAGAGTGTTAGGAAGGTCAAGGGATCCTGACTGGCCACCTCTCCTTCCTTTGCAGACCCAAGTAATGAGAAGGCCTCACCGCTGACGGGGAGGACCACTTGTCCATTTTACAGATGGAGGAAAGGGGGGGGCGTGGGAGAATTAAATGTCTTCTCCATGTTCTGACCACCAAGCCATAGCAGAGAGCAACCTGCGGAGAGAAATGGACTGCAGAGTGCTCCCCCGATCCCTGAGAACCCCACCTTCCTGCCGGACATCAGGAAGCCCTCTGCGACCCTGCGGTTTCCCCCCCAAAAGCGGAATGGGCAGGACTGTAGGAAAACCCCACATCCAACAGGCCAACTGCTCCTGGAACCGCCTTCCCGCACCTGGTCCCCTCCTTACCACACCCTTGGACACACATAGCCCAAAGAGAGACTCGAAGCAATGCCTCCTCATCCCACTCTGGCTCCTTGAAACCTCACCTTATTTGGTATTCGAGGCATTCAACTCAGCCCTCTTCTCTAAGCTGGTAGGGTCAGGGACTCATTAGCAGATGCTTAAATGTCAAAGGGAGACAACCTCCGTGGAACTGGGCTTATGGTCTTCCTTCCGCCTTCCCACTCTCTCAGTCTGGCGGCCCGCAGATGGCCTTCGTCCAGGCGTCCAGGCCAAAAGGAGGAAATCACATGGAGAGATGGCAGGGAAGAGGTTCCTGCCCCCTCCCCACTGCTTTTCGGGTTAAATCTTAGGGCAGGAGGCAAGGAGACCGGTCCACCGACCTTCACCTGCCCCTTCCACTCGGGCTCACCAGCCTCAGGCATATCCGTCTCAGAGTGAGCCACCCAGTATTCGCACCTCCATTTTAAAGATGAGAACATCGAGGCCCCAAAAGGAGAGGAAACTTGCCCAAGGGCGAACACCGAGGAAGGGGATAGCCGCCAAAGGGCACTATGGGAAGAGCTGCCTGCGTGACAGGCACAGACTCCAAGGTCCAGGGAAGGGAAGTAGAGGTGGCACCAGAGCTCGTGTCTCCTGGCCGCTAGGCTTCCGCTCCTTAGCTAGGCGGCTCGTCCCGAGCCCGTCAGTTCCAGGAAAGTGCTATGGCTTTTTGGTGTGGTGCCAGACCGGTGCCTCTTCTGGAGCCCCTGGGTCAGGGCCGACCCCCTCAAGGCCACCTGCAGACGCAGGGCTGATGTAGCCCCATCAGCCAGAGCCCAAGAGCCAGGCCCCCCCAGCTGGGGGTGTTGAAGGCAGGGTGTTTGGCCAGGGTGGGGTCCAGATGCACGCGTGTGGGCTCACGGGACCTTGAGTGATGCCCCGGTGACCTCAGCTACTCAAGGTCGTATCTGCAAGAGGATGTAGGGGTGACTCCTAGCAGTGGTGACCCAAAGACCACCTTGGGCGGGGCGCCAGCTGTCACGTGCCCATGGGCAGACACACTCCTATGCAGAGACTCACGTCAGGTTCAGGGTTACACAGGACCGAAACAGATCCCAGCAGTGCCCCGGCTGCGCGCTCCAGGCGTGGGGGTCCCCGTGCTCTCAGCATCCCGGGGAGAGCCTTGTGGTCTTATCTCTTGTACGGTACAAGCATGAAGTGGCCTCGCACTGGGGAAACAGACATGCTTGCAGGATCTGAGGTCCTGGCTGTTCAGGGAATTTTTGAGAAATGCCCAACCCCTGGTGGCATTGAGCCTGTCTGGGGGGGAAGTTGGCTGCGGCTTAGCCCGGCCCTCCGCTAGGAGAGAGAGAGAGAGCCCCTCTCCACCCAAGCTACATGGTTGTCAGGCAACCCAGAGAGATCACCGAGGATTGCATCTCTGCCCCGTGGTAGAGGTCCCACGCACAACCACACGGTCACGTACCGTGATGCCCACCGTCAGGAGACAGCCTACACCCTCAGGGTCCTACATTCCCACCGAGACGGAGCCACGTGGCCACATTGGTGGGCTCGGTGCTCAGCATTCACATGCCCAAACGGATCGGTTCTCACGTTACCGCACGTGTCCACAAGATACACACACTGCCTCCTTGTCACACACCTTATGCACACACGTCCCACCTCCCAGACACACCCTCACTACAGCCAGGCCCATGGCTAATCTCATGATCAGCCCCTCCCGCCCCGCTGATGGGCAGACGGATGCACTCACCCCACGGGTGCCCATACACCGCCCCCCCACCCCCCGCTTCTGACACAACTCTTTTCCCCAGCACAGTCTCAGAAGGGTGGGGGTGGGGATCCATGAAGGAAGCACCCTGGAGGGTAAGAGGTCGTGGGCTTCGGATCCCTACAGTGTACCCAGGACTGCCCCAGTCCCAAAGGGGCCACCCTTAGCCTCCACCCCAAAACTGATTCCCGTAGCAACCTTCGCGGCCTCAGCCATGACCCGGGGGAGATGGTCTCTTGATTCGCGTCCTGGTGGGAAAGAGGAAGGTTAATTCGAATGTGGTTTTAGAGACTCAGAGTCAAGACCTGGGCATTTTTTGGTGCTCCAAGAAATCCGACTCCAGTGTCCAGATGTCCCAGGGCAACAGCTTTGACTTTGTGAATGATTAAGTTGAGCGAGTGTGAAGGGCAGGATCCTGGGACAAAATAAATGGCCCAGTGTTTTGAAAATGCCGATTCAAGGCCCGGGGGTGGCTTCTTAAAGGAGAGACAGCCCAGAGAGTGTGAGAACTCTGAGCTCAGACATTCCTGGGTTGGAATCCAGAAGCTGCTACTTGTCACCTGTGTGGCCTTGGACAAGTCACTGTCCCCCTCTGAGCCTCATTTTCCCCTTCTGTATAATGGGGAAGAAAGAGACCTTCCTTGTAGGGGATAGGGGACCAAGTATATCAAGTGTTAGGGTGCGTGGGGTAAGAGCCCAACTCTTAATATCAGCTCAGGCCATGACCTCCCAGTTTGTGAGATCGAGCCCCGCGTTGGGCTCTGTACTGACAGCGTGGAGCCTGCTTGGGCTTCTCTCTCCCTCTCTCTCTGCTCCTCCCCTGCTTGTGTGCGTGCGCTCTCCCTCTCTCTCAAAATAAGTAAACACTAAAACTTTTTTTAAGTATATCAAGTGTTTACACATTGCCTGGCACACAGCCTCCGATGATACCCTCCAGAGTGGAGGAGACGTGTCGCTTAGATTCCAGTATCTGCTCTGCCTCTTCAAGTGGCACAGCTGACTTGTGTCGAGTGGTTTCAGCCCTCTGAGCCTCGTTTCTTCATCTGTCAAAATGGGGATCCTGAGATCGCAAGCCGATGTGCGTGTTCAACAAGGCCACGCCTGGGAGCGCTCAGCCTGGTTCCCGGAGGATAGCACGCGACTGATAATTCAGGAGCCACAATCGTAACGGGGATACTCTGATATTACTATAAGCGCCTCATTATCATAACAGCATCGTTATTATTAGAAGGAGCATGGACTTGGGAGACAGAGAAACCTGGCTTCCATTTCACTGCGTCATTTGATCGCTCTGTGCCACTGGAAGGCAGCTTCCTTGAGCCTCAGGCGCCTCGTCTGTGAAACGGGAGAGGCCCCAGCATCTACCCCATCTGGGTGCTGTGAGGGTTAAGTGGATCCCAGGCACCCAGCAGGGAGCCTGGCATCAGTGGGGACTCAGTGAATAGTAGCAGAGTTGAAGAGAGAAGGCGACCTCCCTTGTTTCTAAAAGCAAGGCGGGGTCTCTCTGCCCCGTGACCCGAGTGGGCTGACAGCTGAGTTTTCTGGGTAAGCGAGGGTCCGTGCACCTGCTTTGGGCTTCCCACCTCACTGCTGCGAGTCTTTGGCTCAAATGCCTGGCTCCACTCCCTGACCTCCCCTTGGGTAGCACGTTCTCTGAGCATCATCGAATCTTCCTCGGGATGACTCATGAGTTTATGGGGCTTCCCTCTGAGCATCCTGGGCCACGGGATGGGAGACTGTCGCGTGTTCCCCACACAGGACACTGGTGGCCTTTGGGGGGTAGCAGTTCCTCATTTGGGGGCTGGAGGGCTGTCCTGTCCAGAAGAGCAATCTGCAAAGTCTGTCTCCCACCCTGCCATGCATAAGGGGGGAAACCGAGGCCTGGAGGACCGCAGGGCGAGTCAGCAGCATCCTGGCCACCCCCAGCCTCCACAGCCCCCGCCACCTCCCTCCCCAGCCTGGAGCAGGAGCGAGGGCTCCAGGAAAGCAGGGAAGAGAGAACTGGATGGTGCGAGCCTGCGGCGCGCTCTGGAAATGAGCCATTTAACCAAATTCCAGATGTCGTCTCCGTTTGCTGGATTTGCCTCTGCGAGGAATGACTTCGGGCTACTGGGTGCCAGGTGGTAGAAGGAATCACTAGGGTGACAGCTGACATTTAAGCCGATCGTTCCCGAACGCCCTCCCTCCCCCTCCTCCACCGTCTTTCTGCCTGGGGAGCGATTCCGTAGCCCTTTCCCTGCACGTGAACGTGAATAGATGTGTATATGCCAACAGGGCGGGCTGACTCCCCGGAGAGACCCAGAGACAGACGTATCGAGTGGGGGCATATACGTGTTTGCAACTTGAACTTGCTCCCTTTTTTCCGAAGGGCTGACATTTTGTTGCTGACAGCGATCCACAGTAAGTTTTTGCCACCGGTGGGGGCCTTAGGTTGGTCCCATGACCTCCTGGTCTAAGTCCTGCCACTGTCGGCTGCAAAATGAGAGTTTGCCCCCCGCCTTCCAGAGTTTTCCCCCAGGTGCAGTGAGGTGATGTTTGTGAAGTTCCCAGCACAGCAGCTCACACGTGGTAGGCACTCGGTAACTGACGTCTATTTTTGTGCTCCTGGTTTTGATCTGCACTGTGTGAACGGTGTCCTTGGTTTTACGTGAAAGCCGTGTTCTGGAAAGGTTCACATAACTCAAACGTGAGCATGGCTGACCTCAATTTTAAATAGGCATCATGGGGGCGCCCGGGGGGCTCAGTCGGTTAAGCGTCCGACTTCGGCCCAGGTCATGATCTCACGGTTCGTGGGTTCGAGCCCCGGGTCGGGCTGTGTGCTGACAGCTCAGAGCCCGGAGCCTGCTTCGGATTCTGTGTCTCCCTCTCTCTCTCTCCCCCTCCTCAACTCATGCTCGCTCGCTCTCACTCTCAAAAATAAACAACAGCAAAAAATTAAATGGGCATCATGAACCTTTTGGTAAATTTGACAGGGGCATTTAAAAACTTTTAAATTTGTCTTAATGACATTGAAAAAATACATATTCACTGTAGAAAAAGAAAAGGGTTTTAAAAAGATGGAAATAAAAATCGCCTATACTGCTACTCCATTCGTCCGCGTTCTCCAGGGAAACAGAACTTGTAGGAGTTTTATTTATATATACGTTAGGAGACTTATTTAAGGCATTGGCTCATGCAGTTGTGGAAGCTGGCAAGCCCGACATTTTTAGGGCAGACCAGCAGGCTGGAAACTCAGCAGTTGATGCCACAGCCTTGAGGCAGAATTCCTTCTCTGGGAAACCTCAGGTTTTGCTTTTAAGGCCTTCAACTGATTGGATGAGGCCCACCCTTGTGCTCAAGGGAACTCTCCTGTAAGTCTTCCCAAAGTGAACTCATTATAAATGTTAGCCACATCTACAAAGGACCTTCCCAGCAGCACCTGGACGTATGTTTGATCAAACACTGGGGCGTCATAGCCTCGCCAAGTTGACATAAAACGACCATCATGCTTGCCATTCAGAGATGACTGTGGCTGTCAACATGTTTGCGTAGGTCCCTCTAGAGATTAATGTTGAGGGTTCATTTTTTTATTAAAAAAAAAGCACCTTTTTTTATGGGGGCGCCTGGGTGGCTCAGTCGGTTAAGCGTCCGACTTCAGCTCGGGTCATGATCTCACAGTTCGTGGGTTCGAGCCCCGCGTCGGGCTCTGTGCTGACAGCTCAGAGCCTGGAGCCTGCTTCGGACTCTCTGTCTCCCTCCCTGTCTCTTTCCACCCCCGCACTCTCTCTCTCAAACATAAATAAACATTAAAAATAAATACATAAATGAGCCTTTTTAAAATGTTTGTTTATTTTGAGAGAGCGAGAGAATCCCAAGCGGGCCCTGTGCTGTCAGGGTAGAGCCCGACGTGGGGCTCCGTCTCAGAATCTTGAGATCGTGACCTGAGCCGAAGTCAAGAGCCAGACGCCTAACCGCCTGAGCCACCCAGGCGCCCCTGAGAGATCACTTTTGTACAAAATTGATATTTGGTCATATGGGCAGTTTTATAGTCTCTGCTTATATTTAGCATCTTGAATGCATCTTTAGCTCTCTAAAGGAGCCTTGAATGCCGTTGTTATTATTGGCGGGGGCATGGAGTCCCATTGTGGTGGTGGTCTGTATTTTATTTGCCCGGTGCTTCGTCGTTGGGCACCCGGCGGTTCCCAGCCTTCCACGTGTTAATGCGAGCGAGTGCGGTGGGGAACGTCCTTGTTTGTACATCTGTGTGCCCCCCACAGTGGGTGCCACAGGGGCCCACCCACGTCCCCTTTCCCTGCAGTGACTGCCAGCAGCCAGTGGTTCACGTCTGCCCACTTGCGCGAAAATAAACCTTGGCCCCAGGGGAGCGGGCTCTCCCGGGACGTTGTGTCCCGCGGCCAATATCTGACGCGCGGCGGGGAAGGGGGGACACACGGCCAAGGCCGGGCCCCTTTCCTTGCAGTGGGACCGGCTGTGGCACGGCTTGTCTTCCATGCTTGGGTGGGACCCAGCCGAGGTGACATCCTTGCTCGGTTCCTGCCCTGCTTCTCCCCTGCCCCCTTCTCCTGAGAGCGCACCTCAAGAAAACACTGTCTCAGGTCCTGCTCGTGGCAAACCGGGCCTCAGGTACCATCGCCGCCTGTTGCTCTGGGGTGACTGTGCGGCCTCCGAATTCCCTGTTGTGTGCCTGATCGGGTTATCTTAAAGGCGGTCCCTCCGGCAGATCAGTCCCTCGTAACCTGTAGGTGCTCAGCACTGGGTGGGCAGAGGATGATGGGAGGGAGAAGACAGCCCTGGGTACTTTGCTTCCCTCGATCCTCGAGCAGCCGTCTCCTGAGGGGATCACGAAAATCCTCCATGGCGTGTATCATCCCCCTGAGTGGGGGGTGACCGTTGTGGAGGATGAATAAGGCACAGGAACGCTGACAAAAGGGGGCAGTAGGGCCCCACAGGAACATCGCGGGACCATTGACAAAGATGCCGGGGTTGAGAAGACTTTGAATTATGTAGCCGATCCGTCTCCACTCTGGTACACTGTGTGACCTTGGGCAAGACTCTTGCCTTCTCTGGGCTTCGATTTAAAAGCACTTTTCGGGGCACCTGGCTGGCTCAGTCAGTTAAGCGTCTCACCGGTGACCTGGGCTCCGTCGTGATCTCCCAGTTCGTGAGCTCGAGCCCCAAGTCGGACTGTGAGCTGACAGCGCGGAGCCTGCTTGGGATTCTCTCTCTCCCTGTCTCTGTGCCCCTCCCTCGCTCACAGGCACATGCCCTCTCACCCTCTCTCAGAATAAGCAAACATTAAAAAATACATAAAAGCGCCTTTCCCTCCGGCCCTCCAGATGGAAGCGCTGTCTTCCGAGGCTGCTTCCGCAGGCCCGACAACCTCTCCCTGGCCTTGCCCGTGACAGCCGCCATGCCGAACATGTCCGTGGACAAGTGCGTGGATCTCTGCACTGAGAAGGTGAGCCCGGGGTCCTGTTCACAGAGCTCCGGGGGGGGGGGGGGAGGGGGGGGGACAGTGTGGAACAGCTGGAGGAAAGGGGGTGCTTGGCTGGAGAAGCCGCAGCTCGGGCAGGATGAGGGGGTCATCCCTCTGATGTGTGACGCGGGAGAGAAATGCAACAGTTTCCTGTGGATCTAAGGGGCGGAAGTTACAGGGGGTCGATTTCTTTCCCCCTGAGGAAGCGGGTTTGTTCTAATTGTGGGGAATGCTCAGGCCTGAGGCTGACCTTCTAACTGGGCCTACAGGCATGAGTAGACGTTTGTCGGGGAAAGGCAAGGGCAGCCCCACTCTGGGACAGAGTGAGCTCCCCGTCACCGGAGGCAAGCACGTCGAGTCAGGGCAGGTGTGGCATCCAGAACGTTGAGCTTTGGATTGAGGTTGGACTAGATGATCTGTGGGTCCTTTCTCAGCCCGAGATCCTCCCTCCCTGACCAGAGAGTGAACTCCACAAGGGTAGGGGCTGTGCCTTGAACACTGATGCCCCCGCCCATACCCAGAGCAGAGCTGGGCACAACACTGGCACTCAGTGATGTCTGAGGAACTCTGTCCTTCTTTCAAGGTGAGCTCATTGCACGAGCAGAAGCGCCCCTCCCCCACCACAGAAAGGTGGTTGCCCATGCCGAGAACCTCCTTTGTGCCAGGCCCCGTGCTCGGTGCTGGGGATGCACGGTCACCAAGATGGCGTGTCTGTCCTCAAAGATGCTGGCGGTTGTGGGGGGGGGCCTGCCTCGTGGCTCCTGCTGGGTGCTCCAGCCTGGACCCCAACTCCCGAATGCCCCACCTGCACTGAATTGTCCTGCTTGGCCCAGCCCTCACGGGGGGCCCCTGATCCATGAGGCACACCTCACAGGAACGCAGAGGGCTGCCACTCACCGAGCACGGATCTCACGCTTCACCTCTCACGTCAAGGCTTGGACTTGAGAATTTTCACCCCCATTTCACGGATGACAAAAACCAAGGCCCGCACAGGGGAAGGCCCCTGCCACACCTACGCTCTGAATTTCTGAGCTACCCTAGAGACCTCCCCTCCCCCTCCCCAGAGAGGCTTCCAGAGCTTCCAGGCAGGCAACTTCAAGTCACCAAGCATTTCCTGAGTGCTTGCTTGCTGGAAAGTCAGGGGCCAAGTTCATAGGCTTAGGAGGTTTGACCAGCTTTTGATCCAGCTTACTCTCTCTCGGGTGGGCATGGATGCCCGTCTTCCATGGCATCCCCTCCAGGTGGACAGTCCTCGGTCCCTGAGGGCCCTGGAGCTTGCAGGTGGGAAGCCAACAGTGAGACAATGAGGTCCCAGGGCAAAGCAGCGTGTAACAAAGGGTCGGACTGCACGTGGGATTGGGAATTGAGGGTATGTGTTTGGATAGGAAGCCCCCCCCTGCAAACCTCCCTCTTCCAGTTTCTTCTGATCTCCTTAGGGAAGGAAAAAAAAAGCCCAGGGATTAAGTGACTGAGGGTACAGCGCTGCCCGTGCCACGGGTGGAGGAGACCTAGGATATCAGGGGAGCCTCGCTGTGTATCACCTGTTAGAAAATGCCATCAGTCACGGCCCACGCAGACCCACCTGCGTACCAGCGTCTTTGTCTCTCCCTCCCTCTTTCTCTCTGTCTCTGCTAAGAGGTGAAGTCCCTATTCAATGTCTGTTAGAAAGAAACCGATCCTATGGTGCCACGCTTGCTGAATTGGTTTGTTACTAGATTATTCCTGGGACCCGCTATCGGGGAGGATTCAGGGCTGCGGATCTGGAGCAGGGGCCAGTCGGGCAAGGGGCAGCCCAGTCCCCTCCGAATCCCCACCCCCGCTCCCGCTTCCGCTTCGCCGCTCCTGGGGACAAATGAAGCAATTGGGAGCAGCTGTCGCCACAAAATCGTGGCTGCACGTGGCTGTCAGTATCCTGTTTGTCGTGAAAGAACGGGCTCACACAGCCTCTCCCACGGCGTGGGCTTCGTGTCCCCCCTGGGGCCCGGGGGACTTAACGGTGGCAGGGCGGGCGACGGTGAGCAGCACATTTCCTGGTAAGTTTTCCTTCCGGTCCTCCCGGAGAAAGCTTCCTCTTGGAGCTCAGGTGTCTCCAGTACTTTCCGCCTTCCGCTAGTCTCCGCCTTTGCAGGAAAAGCGGAGCCCACCCGGCTCGGGGCCTCGATGCAATTGAATCACACGGGTTTCCTTCTCTAGTGTTTGCAGCTACGGCGTGGACGTGGACGCCGGTGCTGGTTTTATTTGTCAGTTACCCCTTAATAAAGCCGCGTAGGAGGCGCGCTGGGCGGGGCAGAGCTGTAAGAGTGAAGTTGGCCGCGAAGGGGACGCTGGGAACGCCAGCCCTCCTCTGCGTTGGGAGCCCGGTCAGTCCCGCGGTTTGGTGACCTCCCTTCTCCCCGTGTCCCGCTCCAGGAGTACCCGCTGGCGGCCCTGGCGGGCACCGCCTGCCACTGCGGGTTCCCCACCACGCGCTTCCCGCTTCACGAGCGGGAGGACGAGCAGCTCTGCGCCCAGAAGTGCAGCGCGGAGGAGTTTGAGAGCTGCGGGACCCCCCGTTACTTCATCGTGTACCAGACACAGGTCCAAGGTAAGCCTGGGCTCCCCCAGCTGACCCCCGGATGCTGTCCAGGGGCTTCCCTCCCCGGAGGTGCCCCGGTCAGCCCCTTTCGTGCCGCTGGTGCTGCTCAGACCGGTGGGGGGGGGTGGGCGGGGGGCTGGGGAACTTGGCTTTAGCGACCCTGACGGGCAACGGAAGGAGGGCCTCAGGTGGGGGGGGGGCGGTCTGCAGACCCTCATCTCTGTCCCGCATACTGAAGCCCCCCGCTTTGGTGGCTCTTCTCCTGCAGTGGAGGCAGTGAGCTTGAGTGTGACGTCCCCAGGGCTGGGCGTGGGGGACCTGGGGGACCTGGGGGACCAACACAGAGCCGCAGCAGGATCCTGGGCAAGCCACTTCCCCTTTCCGGGCCTCAGTTTCCCCATCGGTAAAATGAAGTTATAGAATGTGGACTTCCAAGAGCCCTTTGAATTCTAGGAGTCTGTCTGTTGAGGTATAAATTCTTCTTTCTCTGTCTCACACGTGCCACTTCTGCCCCCCTCCCTCCCTTTGCTGGTGGGACCCCCACTTCCTGTTCAGCTCCCCTTCCGCCCCTTGTGGCTGCCAGCCCGTGGCCGCGGTGCTGAGGACGCGCCTCCGGGACATTCTTTGCGCCAGAGTCCGTGTTGAGTCCTTAGTTCACGCTTTCTCTCTGAATCCCCTCAGCTCTCCTGGGAGGCGGGAATAATCATCACCGCCCCTTGACGGTAGGGAAACTGAGACTCAGAACAGTTCAGGGCCTTGCCTGAGGTCACGCCACTGAGAAAACTTCTAGATGAAAACCATCCCCCCTGACCGAGGCATCACGACGGGTGGGTGGCTCTTGGAGAGGTGCCTTGACAGGACACTCGGCCCAAGGGAACCCCGTGAGGGGTTACCCCGATGTCTGAATATGCCGACCACCTACTATGCGCTGGTCCTGTGCGAAGCCTCAGCTCATTTAATGATGTAAAGCCTGCAGTGAGTCTACGACCAGGGCAATATCATCCCCATTTTCCAGGTAGGAGAAGCAAGACCCGGGAGGTGAGAACTGGCCACAACTGTACATGTACAAGAGTGGTTTGTTTTCATGTTTCTGACTCCAGAGCCCCTGCTAGAAAGCCCTGGCCCCAGTGTAAAGAACACTCCCCATACCCCCTGAAGCCTGGAGACCCAATAGAACACCATTGGGCTGGACTCCTCTTCATCTCCCAGGAACCGGGCCACCCCGTATGGTTGGGCAGGTTGGGCACTGCACAGGCACAACCTACGGGCAAGGTGGTGCCTGAAAGCCAGCCCGTGCTCTGCCCTCTGGATGGAAGTGCCTCTCTCTGCCCAGAGGAAGGAGAGAGCGCCTTTTCCTGATGTGCACAGAGGTGCCAGAAGCTGGTGGCAGCCCCAGCAAAATCTTGTCCCCTTTTCGGTCCCATGGGGCTACCAGGGGTGGCCATCGGTGGCTGCTTCCGTGGCACCTGAGGTCCTGCTAAGAGCCCAGGGAGCGGGAATCAGTTTAGCAAGTGTGGCTCTCAGCTTTGTTTACACTCCCGTGAGGGGGACGAGCCTTTGTTCGCCTGCAGGAAGTGTCTGTCAGTCTGTGCAGAACTGTGTCCCCTAGCCTAGCGGAGAGTTCTACGTAGATGAATCATTCCATGACCTCGAATGGCTTTGATGGGGACGGGGAACGGACGTTGGAGCCTTTTCAATAGCAGATAAAGAGCCCCTCATTGATGACTTTGCTCCTTCCCTGTGCCGCGTCCCCAGGCCATTACTGGTCTCCAGCTTTTCCACGTCAGGCTTGCAGCTCCTCAACGCTGGCGAGGTTTGAGAGGCCTGTGGCTTATTAGGGCTGCCAAAAGCCTGGTCCGTCTCGGCTGCCATTTATTGAGCATTTACTATGTGCTAAACACTCATGTTCCTGCCAGGAACTAGATGGTCATTGAACACCTGAGTGCCAGAAACGGTCTAAGCCACTAACTCCTCTAATCCTCCACGATAGTCCAATGGCCGAGGCATTGCTATCATTACTCTTTTACAGTTGATGCAACCTGGCACAGAGAGGTTGGGTAGCTTGGCCAGAGTCACACAGCTAGGACAGGGCAGAGCTGGGAGTCAAACCCAGGCAGTCTGGGTCCTGAGGCTCCACTCTTTTTTTTTTTTTTTTTTTTAATGTTTTCTTTTAAATTTATTTTTTATTTTTTACATTTGTTTATTTTGAGAGACAGAGACAGAGCACTAGTGGGGGAGGGGCAGAGAGAGAAGGAGACACAGAATCCGAAGCAGGCTCCAGGCTGTGAGCTGTCAGCACACAGCCCGACGCGGGGCTCGAACTCACAAACTGTGAGATCGTGACCGGAGCCGAAGTCAGACGCTTAACCGACAGCCACACGGGCGCCCCCTGAGGCTCCACTCTTAACCACAGCTTCTCAGCATATATTGGAAATACTTCACACATCTTATCCACTTAATCCTGTAAAGTGATTAGCTCCATTTTACAGGTAAGGAAACAGGCTCAGAGAGGGGAAGAGACTCGTTCAGTATCACACAGCTCCCCCTTACCAGCCCTAGACCAAGACCCAGGTCTGTCTGATTCCAGAGTTCTCTACAGTATTGCCTCCAGCGTTTGTTTGATTGACGGAGCTTAAGCACCAAATAAACTTTCTTTTTAGGGCTGAAAACAACAGCCTTTATAACTCAGGGAGGGTCTTGGCCTCCCATTCAAGTATTTGTTTTTTTTGTTTTTTTTTTACATTTTTTTTTTTACATTTATTTTTGATTAACAGAGTGAGACAAAGCGTGAACGGGGGAGGGGCAGAGAGAGTAGGAGACACAGAATCTGAAGCAGGCTTCAGGCTCTGAGCAAGTGGTCAGCACAGAGCCTGATGTGGGGCTCGAACCCACGAACTGTGAGATCATGACCTGAGCCAAAGTCGGACGCTCAACCGACTGAGCCACCCAGGCGACCCCCATTCAAGTATTTGAATGGAGCATTCTGTTTTCTGGAGAAATTGAGGGGCCAGATATTTTTCCTCCCTCCCAGCATTTTATGATGGAAAAATGTCCAACCTCCAGGAAATTAAAAAAAAAAAAAAAAAGGAATCCTACCGCAAACACCCATAATGTGTCCCATAGATTTCACATTTGTCAATATTCTGTTACATTTATCCTCCACCTCCCATTTCGCCATCCTTGGTCCTTGTCTTCGTCATGCATTTCAAAGTACGGTTGACCCTTGAACAAGTCAGGGGTTGGGGTGGTGCTGACACCCTGCACAGCCGAAAATCCACATGTCACTTCTGACTCCCCCCAACACGTAACTACCAACGGCTTGCTCTTGATTTGCAAGCCTCAATGCTCCGTGTATCGTGTGCTGTGTCACAGTAAATACGCTAGAGAAAAAAAAAGTGTTAAGAAAATCTTCAGGAAAACACATTTAGGGTAGCCTATTGTGTTTATTAAAAAATCTGCAGATAAGTGGACCTTCACAGGTCAAACCCGTGCTGTTTGAGGGTCAGCTGTTCAGGTGCAAACACTGAGACACTTCAGGGTACGTATCCTTAATTTTAATTCAATGTTTGCTTACGGTTTTTGAAGTGACCTTTGCATAGCGTAGAATGCACCCGTTTTAAATGGGCTATTCAGTGACAAGTGGATAATTCACGCCCCTTTCAAAACGCAAGACCTGGGCCTCCGGGGTGGCTCAGTCACTCGAGCCTGTGACCTCAGCTTGGGTCACGATTTCACAGTTCGTGGGTTCGAGCCCCGAGTCTGGCTCACTGCTGTTGGTGCAGAGGCCACTTCGGATCCTCGGTGCCCCTCTCCAGCTCACGCTGTCTCTCAAAAATGAATAAATGTTTATTAAAATAGAAGACTGTACCATGCTCCGGAAAGTTATACACCTAGGCTGGTTTGCAGTATGTTTCCACGAAAACCATTCCCAGATACCCCCTTGGCTTCAACAAAGACCGGATTCTTCTTTTCCGAAGTCGGCTGTGCTCTGCACAGATTCAGCCTGGGCAGTGGGGGAGGGGAGCCGGCCCTCGGACTAGTAGGAGCCACAGTTGATTGGCACCCCTATGTGGGAGAGCCCTGTGCTAACGCACACACCCTCATTTGACCCGCCCGAGGACACCATGGTTGTCAGTAGTCCCATTTTATTGGTGAGGAAACTGAGGCTCAGATCCATCATTTTCCCCAGGTCACCCAGCAAGTCGCCGGAGGAATTGGAATTTCAGTTCAGGACTTCAAACTTTTCCCTCGAGGGGCCGTTACGAGGCATCAGTGTGGCTCATAGATTTCAGTAATGGCAGGTCTGGCAGAACAGGAAAGACCATGTGGAACCTCGGGAGGAATTCTGGGAAGGACGGGATGGAGGGCGGTATCAGATGCTGAGCAGGGGGCGGTCACCGGTGCCTCGGGCGGGACAGGCTCCCTGCAGCAGCGGGTTGGAGCCCGGAATGGCGCTGCTGGGAACAGAAGGAGGAAGTGGATTGGAGAGTGTGGACAAGTCTGCCAGCAGTGGGGTGGAAACGGGGTGAGGACAGAGAGTGGCTCCTCGAAACAGCAGTGTTTAATCCTGGAGTGATCTGGGGGCACCTGGGTGGCTCAGCCGGTTGGGTGTCTGATTCTTGATTTCGGCTCCGGTCATGACTTCGTGGTCGTGGGATGGAGGCCCACATTGGGCTTAGTCCTGGGTGAGGAGCCCCCTTGGGATTCTC
The DNA here is from genome assembly GCF_016509475.1 of Prionailurus bengalensis. Classification (NCBI taxonomy): domain Eukaryota; kingdom Metazoa; phylum Chordata; class Mammalia; order Carnivora; family Felidae; genus Prionailurus; species Prionailurus bengalensis. Next base: position 17,378,078 of record NC_057356.1, read on the forward strand.
TCTCTCTCTCTCTCTCTCTCTCTCTCTCTCTCTCTCTCTCTCTCTTTCTCTGCCCCTCCCCGGGAGTGGGAGGGAAGGAAGAGAGGGTAGGAGTAGAATGCGGAGCAGTGTGGTGAGCTCGGGCAGGGGAGAGGGGGTTGTCCACAACCCGAACTGAGGACTGAGGTCGTTGGGCCAGAGTGCAGAGGCAGGGCTGGAGCCCCAACTCTAGGATTCTCTCCTGTCCCCTTCCACTGCAGAGTCCCCTGTGCTGGCCTTCCCTCAGCTTCCCTTACATCCGTAGGGGCCAAAAGAAACCACCGCGGTGCCTTCTCAGCTCCGGGGCGGGCTGCAGTGGGAGGTGTTGAGGCTCTGACAACAGGAGCATTGGGAGGACTCTGGAAAGCCAGAGAATCAGAATGGTACCCCCCCGCCCCAACCCGTGTACAGATGAGGAAGCTGAAGGCCAAAAAAAACCAACTACCCGCTCCGAGCACTTTAGCGCGTTAACATATCACATGTATCATGTCAGCCCGTACAAGATGCCTGCAAAGTAAACATTGTCATCCTCCATCCTTCTACCTGCCCATCTACGTGTCTGTCTGTCCATCCATCCGTTTTTAAGACACCGGTATCGTCCCTCCTCTATGCCACATGATACGGAAAGTGCTGGGGAGGCAGCAGAAAGCAATGTAGGCAGGGTCTCCAACTAAACAAATAGTCGTTCGAGTAACAGTTGAGATGAGCCATACGGGGGGAGACGGACATGTTCGAGAATGACAGCCCAGGGAGTAGGGAAGGCAGGCGGTGCTGATTCAGCGGAGTGGGAGGAAAGCCCCAGTCTGCCTGGCAAAGGCAGGTGGGAGGGCAGCGAAGGCTCCTAGGCAAGGTGCCGAGTCAGGAAGGAGCAGGGCACAGATAGGAAGTGCGGAGACCCCCAAGGGCCGGCAGGCAGGGGGGGTGGGATGAGCCCCGGAGGACGAAGGAGCCAGGCCACCCGGGACTTGGAGGCCGAGGTCAGAACCTTGGACTGGATCCCACGTAGGTGGATGCCGTATGAGGGTTTGCATCTAGAGGAAAGGACGGTGGAGTTGGGGGCGGTGTGAGGGAGCGGCTCGCTGTTCCGGGGGGAAACTGAGGCAGGAGAGAAGACGCTTCCTTGTAGCTGATGTTCATTGAATCCCTGCTGGGTGATCAACCCTTTTCATCCATGAGCTGATGTAACCCTCACGTCAATCCTGTGATGAGGAACCATTTTCTCCTTTTAAAGACGGGGAGGCAGGCCCGGAAGGAGTTCTGTCTTGTGCACTGGGTCGTATGGCTGGGAAGCGGGCCGGGATGGGGCTCAAGGCCCTGGTCCCTTCCGGACGGGCGCTGTCCGCCCCTGACCATGCCCTGCCTTTTGCAGACAACCGCTGCATGGACAGAAGGTTCCTCCCAGCCAAGTCCAAGCAGCTCATCGCTCTGGCCAGCTTCCCAGGCGCTGGCAACACGTGGGCTCGCCACCTCATCGAGCTGGCCACTGGCTTCTATACGGGCAGCTACTATTTTGACGGCTCTCTCTACAACAAAGGTGAGGAGGCAGAGGGGAGCAGAGAGGACCCACCGGGAGGGCATGGGAATACCCTTCCTGAGCACCTACTGTGCGCCACTCCACTCACCCGGGCACGTTCGCTAAGACCTACTGTGCGCTTGCCCCCCCCCCCTCACTTAGAGCCCACCGACATCGCCTGAGCAGCTTCTGTGCCATCAGGCACCTACTGCGCGCATGTGGTACCTTCCCTCTGTTGAGGTCACCACAAACACTCCTTGAGCACCTACTAGGTGCAGGTTCCTCACCACAGACCTTTATTGACCAGCAGTCCTGTGCTGTATACAGAGGTACAAAACTAGGTTCGTTCTGGGGGTGCCTATGGAGCACCTGCTGTTGGTCTGGCGTCTTGTCTGCATTTCAGAGCCCACATCCTTACCTCTCCGTCATAGGCAAGAAAGCCCTGGGGGTTCGCACTGGGGAACTGAATGTCTTGGATGAAATACCCATGGGTCGTGAAGCCCCCTCCCAGACATGGCCGGGGGAATATCAGGGGAACGTATGTGGGGCAGCCCTTGGCTGTGGGTCTTTATGTCTGTAAACCAGATGAAGACCACTTCCTGGCTGTGTGACTTTGAGCCAGCTTCTGTGCCTCTCTGGTCCTGTGTCATCGTGCACAAATCAGAGCTAACAGTATGTACTTGGTGAGGTCATTGTGAAGGTTAGTGAGTTGGTATGTGTAACAGGCTTAGCACAGAGTAAGTGTTCAGTAAATGGAGGCTGTGAATACTATGGTCCAGGCACTGGCCGGACGCAGCTTGGTGTTGACAGAGACCCATCCTTCAATCCCAGCTCCGGGAGAGCCAGGGGGCGTCTGTCTGAGGGTAGGAAGCGGGAGGAAAGAAAGACAAGAAGGATGACAAGGGACGGGTTGAAGGATGGGCTTAGCAGCAGGTAGGGGGGTCGGCCTTAGAATCCCGACTTTCTGTATATCGATCGGGCTTTAGTTTTGGCATAAGCGGTCATTTATTGAGCACTTAATATGTATGAGGCTCCAAGCTGGGTGTCTCGCTTGCTTATACCAGGATTTGAACCCAGGCCTGGCTTTCAACAGTATCTCTGCTCCTAACCCCTAAGTTGAGCTGCCTTTATGGGAGCTGCTGGGAGGAACCCGGGCACAGGTGGGACTCTCTCCGGTTTGCCCTGGGGAGCGGCAGCGGGGAAGCTGACTCCGAAAGCATCCCGTGGCTGGCTCACATTCTAACCTTCCTGTGGCTGCAGCAGCAAGCCTATTTATGGAATTCTAGAACGTTACAGATACGAGGGTCCTTCAGGAGCATTTAGTCCAGGGATGCAAAGTGGTATCACCTCACGCGTCCATTCCAATGAATCCAAGTGTTAAGAAGGATTCTGAGGTTCTGTTCTCTTCCAGAAACCAAAGTGCCTTAATCTAGTAGTGATGTCGGTTGACGGTGTAGGAAAGGGAACAGTGTGGCCACCTGCCGGGTGTTTACCACCTCTGGTCTAATTCAACCTCCTAACGTTGGACCACGGGAAACAATCTTAAAATGGAGTCAGGGGATTGAATTTTCAGACCGAACTCTTACCCGGTACAAGACCTTGGGCAATATTTCTTTGCCTCTCTGAGCCTCAGTCTCCTCATTTATACTGTAGGGATGTCCACACTGAACTCCTAGCGGTTTTGAAAGAAATATAACGAGACCGTGTGTGTGAGGCTATGTTGTAAAGTATACATTATTTTTAAGCGACGTGTAACGGGGACAGTCAACTATTAGGCAAAGGAAAGGGCTTGGCCTCTGACGACACATGAGAATCACCCGGGGAGCTTTTCAAGTCTTGATGCCCAGGCTGCACCTGAGACCATTTCCATCAGGATCCTACGAGGGGAACAGGGTGTCAGTTTTTTAGAACCTCTCCAGGTGATTCGGGCACCGAGGAGGCCCCTGGCTCCTAGACCGGGAGCCCAGTATTCTCACCTCTGGACCCACGGCATTCAAAAAATACTGTGTGTTTTAGGGGCACCTGGGTGGCTCAGTCGGTTAAGCATCCAGCTTCGACTCAGGTCGGTTCGTGAGTTCAAGCCCCACCTCGGTCTGTCTGCTGTCAGCATAGACCCCACTTCACATCCTCTGTTCCCCCCCCACCCCTCCCGTTTGTTCTCTCGTTCTCTCTTTCTCAAAATAAGTAAATAAAAAAAATACCGTGTATTTTACACTCGAGTCTTGGGGGAATATCAAGAGTTGGTAATTAGGGGGGCGAGGTGTATATTAAAATTTTGAAAAGGAAAAGAGAGGGAGAACATACACCCTCCCTGGCCGTTCCTCAGGCTCACACCGTGTGCATGTTTCTTCAGGTCCCTCCGAGAGGGGCAGCTGAAGCTTTTTGAACAGCTCCCCTTTCGTGAGGGGCTTCAAAATGCTTCCTGTGTCCTGAGCCCTTGCAGGGAACAGTGAGTTGGCCCTGGGAGTTGGGGGCTGGCAGTGGGGGGCAGGTGCATAGAGGACCCCCCCCCCATAGCATCAGTCGGTTCTGCTAACCCCACGTCCCTGCCACCACCACAGCATAAGGAAGTCCTCAGAGCTGGAGGGTCCTGGAGTAGGGGGGCGGGGAGTGAATTTGCCCCCACTGGGGGGCCAGTCTGCCGCCCCTTTCACACATCAGACCCCAGGTATGATGAGTTCGCAGGTGGAAAACACACCAGCCATTTGCACGTGGGTTTCCTCTCCCTGGGACCTCGGGCCCCACCCCCCTCCTAGCTCTTCTGCCTGGAAACCTGCTCCCCAAGCTGCGGGTCACATCCCCCTTTGCAGCGTCTCTGGCCGACTTCCCGTCTTCCTGCTTTTCTCCCTTGTATCCAGGGCTCTCCTTCCTTGTAGCGGGGCCCTTACTGTTGTAAATGTCGTGTCACTGTTACTAATGCTGATCATTATGGGCCCGGCCCTGGGATGCGTGCTTACAGAGTTTGCGATTCAGTCTTGGGTGGGGGTTGTATGTGCAGAAGGTGGACAGGACTCACCCGAAAGCGGAGGAGGGAGTCCCGGGCAGAAGCCACGGGGGTGGGCGGACATGTGAGGAACAGCCGGAAGAGGAGACCGTGTGATTGGTGAATCAAATAGTCTGGTGGTGCTGGAAAGGGGGAGGGCTGGGGAGGGGGAGGGGGGAGGCGCGCAGGAAGGGCAGCCGGGACCGGACAGGCAAAGCCCGTGCAAGCCCTCTGAGGACAGTGCACATTATCCTGGGGCCACAGGCTCGTGCAGGGAGTGGGGTGAAGAGGGGTTCTAGGCAGGGGGGGTCTGTGCTAAGATGTGCATGTGCGAAATACCTCTCTGGCCACAGAGTTTGGATGGGACGTTTCGGCTGCAGAGACAGTGGTGGGGAGAAGGGCACAGTGACAGGGACATTTAAGAGGCCGTTGATTAGAAGGGATGGGCCCAGAGCGGGTGGTTTCTGTATGATGAGCGGAGCCTCCACGGACTTTGGCTGGTTGGCAACTTTTGGAGTTTCCTCCTTCCTCCCTGCCTCTAACTAGCTGGATAACTGGGGGTCTGTCCCCTGCCCCTTGAACCTTCGATTTCCTCCTCTGGAACAAACTCGTGTGTGTGTGGGGGGGGACCCCCAGGGCCCTCCCACTTCTGATGGGCTGCCTGGAATTTTCTCTGTCCTTCACTTTCTTGGCAACCTCGACTTCCTTCATCCTGGTAACAGTCTGCCCCCACGAGGGACTGTTGAATAGAAGACGGATGGAGGGAGAGAATGACTGACTGACTGGTAGATGGATTCTCCCCGCCCAGAACCCACATGTCTATACCCCTTGAGTTCTGCCTTCTCTTCCTCTTACCCAGGGAGGTTGGCCATTTGCAAACCATGATTTTCTCTGTGTCCGTCTCTTGCTTGGTCTTTGTCTCCCTCTGATCTTTGTCTCCTTATTTTGATGTCTGTTTCTCTCTCCCCTTCTTCTCCGCCCCCCCCCCCCGCTTCCGTCCCCCTTCCTATCTCAGGGACCCCACAGCCCCAAGTGCAGGCTCCCGCTCTGTGGCCTGTCAGAACCCAGAGGTGGGAGGGGCTGGGTGACTGCCCAGATTGGGCAGGGCCCTTCTCTGCCCCTGGGGGCCCACAGGTGGGGCAGGGCACTGGGGAGGCAGCCTCTTGGCCCTGCTGACACAGGACCAGTTTTCTGAGAAGTGCCTCAAAATAAACCCCATTATCCCTGGAGGACTGCCAGCCTCCAGGGTGTCCGTGTCCAGAGCCGGGAGTAGGTCTTTCGTGCCCCAGTAAACTCCGGGGCCTGCAGGAATGTGGGTGGAGTCTCTGCCCTTCTCTGTGCCTCAGTCTCCTTCACTGCAAAATGTACCCGCAACTCTAATAGTATTTTCACACTGATGCGGTGGAGTTGCTGGGTCCTGTGTCCCACAGGGCGCCAGAGGGCGCCCCCTGGTGGTAGAGTTCCGCAATTCTGCTCTGGCCCCAGGCTTGCACGCCTGATTGCTCTGTCTTTACCTACAGGTCCCTCCCTGGCGGACAGCTGAGCTAGGTCCTCAGGCATGTGGATCCCATGTGGCTTCTCAAAGGCGCCTCCCTAGACGCAGAACTCCTCTCTCCGGGAGGCACTGTGCTAAGTGGAATTTTATCCACCTCCCTACTTTTCCGGGGTACCCTGCACACTAACTTCTCAGGCAACCCGAGACCAAGGCAGGTCTTCTCTGGTGTTTAGTTTTTTGTATCTTGACAAATACTGTGCGAGGTTGACTCCGTCCCGTAGCAAAGAGAAATGTGATCGAGGGTCCCAGCAGCCCCCGGGGGCTGATTGAAACTAGTCTCACCCCTCTGCCACGTTGTAGTTTTTCTTCTCTGAGAACCTGTATGCGCTCTTGTGCAACCCCCGCGTCTGTGTTTCTGTTGCTGTGCCGGTGGTGACATAGATTTTGGCAGAGAGAGAATGAAATCATAGTTGGGTAGCCCCTCGTCCGCGTCGCGAGGGGCTTTACCGATGCCATGTGTGACTGCCCGCCGTGAAATCCTCTGTGTCCCGGGCTCGCGCTCGAGCTCCCAGACCCCACTCCTCAGTGGCCCATGACACCGTGCTGCCCGTGGGCCTCAAAGGCTGTGGGTTCACGTTTCCTTGTGGGCACGGGCCAGCGCCGATTTGCAGGGCTGGACTAATTCCTACAGCTTCACTGGGCAAGTCCCAGGACAGAATCTGGCTCAGGACATGACATTCCATTCCTGGCGTTGTTACCTTGTGACCCCGGGGGGGGGGGGGGGGCAGACCTTTCTGAAGCCTGATCTCCAGGGACAGAAGTAGGTCCCATGCCGGCCTCATCTTAATCCACCTTAAAAGCCAAAGGCAGAGCCTCAGAAACCTTCGTGCGTGGGCCAGGAGAGAGAAAAATGAACTCTGAGGTTTGAGGACGCAGGGTGGCTCCTCAGTCCGTGACTTCGCCCCTAGACTTGTTCTCTTTGAGCTGCTGTTTATCGAAACACGGACAACTGTGTGCCTCAGTGGTTTCTCACAGCAGCCCTGTGAAAGGGAAGGTGCATGGTGCCATTTTATGGATGAGGACACGGAGGCCAAAGAAATAACATTGAGTTGGAAACACAGCCGGTATCCGGAAGGTGCCGGTACGATACCATTCCTACCCGGCTTGCAAGATGCCATCTAAGCGACTTGGAGAACTCGGTCTCAGGAGCCTGGATGAGTTGGGTTTGAATTTTGACCCTGCCTCTCGCTGCCTGTATAGTCAAAGCACGTTCTTTGATCTCCCTCTCTGCCTGTTTCCTCATCTATAAAATCTCTCCCATTTCCCCAGCTTTTTTCGCCCCCAAGTTTATTTTAAGAGAAAGCAGGAGAGAGAAAGAGGGAGAGAGACTCTCGAGCAGGCTCCGTACCTTCAGGCGCCCATCTCTGTCGAACTCGCAGACTTCGAGATCGTGACCCGAGCTGAAATCAAGAGTCAGAGGCTTAATCAGCTGAGCCACCCAGGCGCCCCATCCCCATTTTTTGAAATGGGAAATCTGATCATGTCCCTTTCTCTTTTGCTTAAATCCTTTTAAGGGCTGCCTAATGTTTGTGGTCTCCTGCTAAACTCTTGGTCACAACCCCTACCGTCCTATCTGGCTTTACACTCCCCTCTTTCTGCTCTTAGCAGTCACTCGTGTGGCACCTTCCTTCCGACCCACCCCCGGACCTTTGCATCTGCCGTTCCCACCACCTTTCCCTTCCTCTCTCGGGCTAGTGGATTCCTCCTTGGCTTTCACATGTCAGCCTAAGCACCTCTTCCTCCAGGAAACTTTGCCGGATGCCGCCTGACTAGGTCCGCGATCTTGGCTAGGCGGGCTGGGCTGCGCAGCTCCAGGCCGTGGGTTCTATCCGTGTCTGTTCCCTGAGTCTCTCACCATCTGGGACCAACAGCCTGCTAGTGCACGTCCCTCTCTCGCAGCGATGGAGGAACAGACGAGAGTAAACAAGCGTGTGGGGCACCTGGGGGCTTTGATGGAGACCCGCTTCTGTCCTCATCCCAGCGGCCAGAGCGACTCACCGGCCGTGCCTGGGGATGGGGAGTCCATCCAAAGAGGGCTCCCCCAGTGTGTCACCGTCAGGTGCCTCTCGTCGTGCCTCAGCGAGCATCCCATGCCTCTTCGGCAGCGCTGTGGTTCGTTACGTTTATTTCGGTCACGGTTTACAGAATCTGGCTCCCAACGACAGCGAGACGCATGGGCCTTTTTGCAGAGTCTATCCCCACCTCCCAGCACAATGCCTGGCACGTAGTAGGTGCTCAGTAAATACAGGAGGAAAGGAATGGGAGCGTGAATGAACGTGGGAGGAAAACAGAGGCGGCCTGGGTGGGCAGGGTGTGGCGGGACTCCTCACCTCCCCTGCTCACGGCCCTGTACCCCCTTCCCCTGCCCGTGGGAAGGGTTCAAAGGTGAGCGGGACCACTGGCGCAGCGGCAGGACCATCTGCATCAAGACGCACGAGAGCGGCCAGAAGGAGATCGAGGCCTTCGATGCCGCCATCCTGCTCATCCGTAACCCCTACAAGGCGCTCATGGCAGAGTTCAATCGCAAGTACGGCGGCCACATCGGCTTTGCTGCACATGCCCACTGGAAGGGCAAAGGTACGGGGGGGGCGGGGGGCGGCAGGTTGGGGTGAGCGGCCGGTGCTGTCTGCCGTGAGGGATCCAGGCAGGCCCCCCGCGTTCCCCCCGCCCCCAGCGTCCCCTGCTGAGAGCCAGTGTGATGCCCTAGGGCAGCGGGCAAGGGCCTCGGCTTGGGCCCAGGAGCAACTCCCTGGGTTCAATGCCCATCTCCGCCACTTCCCTCCCCTGGACTTAAGTTTGTCCCATCTATAAAATGGGGGTAATCATCGTGAGGCTCTAAGAATTTAACCCTTTAAAACCACTCTGTAAATGTGACTCGTGATGGAGATAGAAACCCTCACATGATTGATATGGGATGGGTTGAAACCGTTTCAGGAGCCCTTTCCCCTGGGAGTCAGGAGGCCTGAATTCAGCCCCGGGTCGGTGGCTGGTGGCCATGAGGTCACTTAGGAGCTCCTAAGGACTCGCAGAGCAGCGCTGCGGTGAACCACCCCTAACAACTCTGGGTTGTGAGGCTCCAAGAGGTTAAGTGACCCGCGCCCGGTCACGCAGCTGGGAGGTGACCGTTGACCCCCCCACCAGCAGTGAATCTTAATATGATCTGCCTTTGACATTCACCTCTGGTACTTAGATGACAGCTGTGTGGATGAATGTCTCACAGGGAGGTGGCCCACGATAATGGAGAGAGCTTTACCGTCAGACCCAAGCTCTGTCCTCCTGAGTATCTTTAATCCCTCTGGCTCTCAGAATCCCCTGTCGGCTTCCACCCGCATCGCCATCGCGGTAACCAGAGTCTTGAAACCCCATTCGTTTAACCCTGCTTTTACAGCTGGGACAAGCTAAGCTCAGGGAGGTGTAGAGGCTTCTCCAGGACGCGGGAGAGCTGGGGTTTGACCCCAGAAAGTCTTGCTCCTGAGCCCTGGCCCTTCACCACCACAGTGGTAACGGATGGGGCAAAACGTCGATGGAACGGTGGGATTCGCAGGCCAGTAGGTGCTCTGTAAATGTGAGCTCTCTCCACCTTACCCAGCCTGCTCCAGCCTCAACACTGAGGGGTGCTTTCCACATCCCCCCCCACCGACTCCCCACAACTGCTCTCCAGCCCTGGCCCCTCCCCAGAGAGGACCGGAACTTGACGGGATGGTATGCACTGAGCAATCCGACAGTTACACCCGCAGCAGTGACCTCGTTCATTAAGACTCTTGTGCCTGTCTGGCCAACCGTGCCCTGGCTTCCCAGTTCAGTCAAGGGGGTCCTCTGCGCCTTCCCTTGCCTCACTGCACCCCCCCCCCCCGGGTGGAAGCGTAGGCGGTGACATTTGTGCCCTTGTTCCCCGAAAGGTCCTCCGATTTACTTACAGAATAATCGAAAATGAATACCACTCAGGGCCAGGCTGAGAAGTCTGCAGGCGCCCAGGGCAGAGGGCCTGTCTTGAGCACAGACTTTGCTGGTCCAGCTGGAAAGGACCTGGGGCTGACCACAAGCCCAGGGGTCCCCAGCCCCCACTGCACGTCAACATCCCTGGAGGAGTGTGGGGAAGTCCCAGTGCCCAGACTGCACCCGGACCATTGCTGTGGTGGATCCCAGGCATCGGTATTTTTTAAAGCGTCCAGGATACAGGCGGCACTGAGAACCACTGATTGTCTATTTATTAATGGGGAAACCGAGGCCCAGAGAGAGGCAGGGACCTGCCAAGGTCGTTAGGGCAGGAGTAGAATCCAGCTCTCTGGCTCCCATGTATCCCGATGTCCCCAGGGACAAGGGAGGGGACTCACTTGGGAGGCTCGCATGGGGCCAGGCACTTTGCATGCTTCATGGCATTCGACCCTTCTAATTCCCGGAAGAGGGAAGAAAGGCTTTTGTGGTCAAGGTGGCATTCCATTGCACAGGCGAGGAAACCATCCCAGGAAGGCTTATTCCCCTCACCGGCCGAGGCCCCGGGGTTTGGTAGAGCTGGGGTTCAACCCCAGGCGTTAGCTACCAGGCTCTCTTACCTTGAGGGGTCTCTGACCTCCTGATGAGTTCACTGCTGCTTTCCTGGTTTAGCGCCTGGTCTCAGATTCAGACAGTTCCAGTTCCCAGGAGCCCCTTGCCTCTTTCCTGATCAAGGCAGCTGGGAGCTTGAAAACCAAAGGTAAGGGAGGTGTCAGGACAGGCTCAACCACGAGGCTGCAGGGGATGGGAGAGAAGAGATTCCAGCAAATGTATCTCCTGTTGGGGGCCTGGGGCCCCAACCTGAGTCCAGGATGGGAGGGGGGGGGCTTCTCCACTGCATCACCTCCCAGGCAGGCCTGACCCCGGTCTTAAGTGCTCTGAGAGCCTTCCCCCAAAGAACCATTTCTCTCTCTGCTTTAACGCCTGGCCCTTGGAGGGACTTGTTTGAGACCCTTGCTTTTAGGGTCCCTGCATCAGCAACATCAGTATCACTTGGGAACTGGTTAGAAAAACATTCTGCGGCCCCCACCGCAGACCTGCGGAGTCACATTCCGGGCGGGCGCCTGGCAAATCTGGGTCTTACCCATCCCTCCAGATGTTTGATACACATTGATGCCCCAACGTGAGAACCACTGCCTTCATAAAAACCTTGCAGCTCAGAGTGTGGCCTGTGGATCAGTGGTGTCCATCACCTGGAAGCTTCTAAAAAGCTTTTCTCAAAAAGCACATCTCAGCCCTCCCCCACCCCCTGCCAGGGTCCCTGAATGGGAATCTGCATTTTAACAAGATTCTCTGGGAAGCTTCCTAGGCACTTGCAAGTTTGAGAACGCCTGGCTTAGAATGCCCTCCCCTAGCAGGTGACGGTCACCTCCCTAAGAGCAGAGCCCCCCTAGCTGCTGAGCACATCTGTCCCACCCTGCCTCTGCCCCCTTCCCCTTTAGAGCTGGGTCAAGGCCCTTGCAACCCTCCCCGCACCCCCCCATTTTTGGTTCCATAACGTTAATTTTACAATCTCCCTGGAGTGGATCCAAAGCAAAGTTTTATGTGATATGATTACACAAGGTGAATCGTCCTGATCTGTCTAATGAAACAGACTGTGTTTGATGATTCCGTGGGGAATTAAGTGCAGTTAAGCTATTAATCAGGCCCCAGTTCTTCTCGACAAGAGGGAGCAAAGAGGGGCCCGAGGGGCCCTGCCAGGCTCACATGTGGGGCCGTTCCAGTGGAACCAGCACTGGTGACCAACGGTCCGTGGCTCGGCTTGCCTTTATTACCCGCTTTGAAGGCAGCGATCAGTTACCGGGAATCCTGTGCTAATCGGGGCATCGGTCTTCACCTTTTATCCTTCTTTCTGACGAAGTGGGTTAGGAACAGCCAGGATGGCAATCTTTGGGGTAGGCACACAGCTGTTGCCGAGGCAGCTCGGGTATTGCCCGGAAGCTCTGATGCGACAGGTGGGGCACCTGGGGCACCTTGGTGATGCCAGGGCACCAGCATCAAGGATGATCGTGACCGTAGCCAGCACTTACGGAGCACCTGCTGTATCCCAGGCTGGGTGCCAGGGTTTTTGCCGCGCTTACTCCATTCCCTCTGCCCAGCACGCCCAGGACGGAGGTCTTTGTGCAGTTGTTCTGCCGATGGGTAAACTGAGCCACCGGGAGACCGACCGAGCCCCTCAGCTACTCTAGGGAGGAAAGGGGTCGCGAATGCTGTCCGTCTGACTCCCAAGTTGTCCGTGAACAGACCCCGAGTCGTAGAACAACAGCCGAAGGTGAAGTGAGCCGTGGTAAACTAGGAGCTGATCCCGAAGGGTTTCCTAGGAGGGCAGGAGCCGGGCTCAGTCAGGGTTCAAATCCTGTCTTGGGTGATTACTGTGTGGCCTTGAGCCACTGGCTTCGTGTCTCTGAGCCTCCTTTTTCCTGTGTGTAAAATGGGCCCAATTCTCACTCTCCAGGCTTCTTGGGAAAAGGGGAGGTGGCCGACACATAGTAGGTGCTCAGGCAACATACGGTCCCATCCCCCGGTGATCTCCAGTCAGCAAGGATGCCATGCTGTCTCCGCCCGCCTGCATTGAAGGCCAGGAGCCCTGTTTGCAGGACTCTGACCACCGTGCAGGCGGGTCCTTCCTTCTCCTCGACGACCACCGCGCAGCACCCCCTCCAGCAAATATTTGAGATGGTCAGAAGCGGCCAAGCCTGGAAATCCGATCTGCGTGTTACTAGGTGACTGAGTACCATCTCCGTCCACCTGGGCCTCTTGCCATCAGAGCAGCAGGTGTCCTCAACCATCCGGGACGCCGTGAGGTGACTCAGGAGTGGAGAGATTCTTAAAAAGAAAAAAAAAAAAACAAACTATACACATGCTATATGTTCTTTTAATCACTCATACATCTGGTCTTAACCCATTACAACAGTGTGGGCCCAATTAGCCAGATACATTGTAAATAATTTATCGTCAGGATAAAATCTATCCTTGTCACCAAGATATAGATTTCCCAAGCAGCGGTGGTGTTCCGGGGGGGGCCACTGGGAGAGCCGGAGCCTCTCCACAGGTCTTGATGTGTTCTGCAAAGAAAGAGGAGCCCTTCATCACGTCACAGTTTGGCGGTTGGGAATTTCAATTTAGTTCAACACGCATTTATCGAGCCCCTGCTGGGTGTAAGGCAGTGGGGGTGAGGCTCCTGGTGCCTGGGAAGGATTAGGACCTGGGATCAGACAGGCCTGGTCTGGAGGGTGCTGCCTGGGGCTGTGTGACCTCGGGCCAGTCACTTACCCTCTCTGAGCCTCGGTTTCCTCACTGGTGATACAAGTGAACAGTAGCCCTTTCCTTGCAGGGTAGTTTTTAGGATTAAATGAGATCATGGGCACCCATCACCCAGCAAAGGTTGAGGATTTAGTTATTAAGAACGAGTTGGGCTCCCCCAACCCAGCGTGCAAAACTCACCAGACTGTCGTTCAATAAACAAATCCCTCTGGAGGGGGCAGGGCGGTGGTGCTTCTGTGAGCAGCAGAGGGTCTGGCTTCAGCGTTTTGGGGCGCCTGCCCCCTCTGATTGTCCTAGTGGGGGTTTGGAATCCCTTTCTGCCTTCCCAGCATCCTCTGTGATCTCCTTCCACAGTTACCCAGATTCTTGTTCTGTCAGTTTCAGCATCTCCAGGGCTGGTTGGTGTCTCTTTGAGGTCCTCTCTAGGGTTTCCCCAAGCCTTCACTCACATTCTCTTGTAGCCTGCCTTTCGAGTCAGACCATCCCCAAACACCTTCCCGATGCTGGTGACAATGCACCCTGCCATTTTCCCCTGGCAAGGTAATACGCCACAAAACAAGACATAGTGTATGATGATAAAAAGGAGAGAAACAACACGAAGGCAAAGATGACGATATAGAGCATCTGACTACGACTCTACCCCCAGCCCAGTCCATCAGAGACGACATACGCAGGGAGTTCAAAGGGGGCTGCGGAGCCCAGAGCCAGGAGAGCCGGGGAAGACAAGATCTCATCTCAGGATAATGACAGGAATAGTGTTGAGTCAACACCTATTGAGCACTTCCTGGGCCTGGGGCCCCATGCTCAAAACCTCCTATGCTTTAATCCGCTTGCGTATACAAAGGTCCTATTATCGTAGGACCTGGGAGTAGATAACCGTTACCAAAGAGGAGAATTGCTACTACACAGGGTAACTTGATGGTGAAAAGCCTAGACTTTGAAGCCAGGCTGGTGTCCCATCTTGGCTCTACCGATGATTAGCTGTGTGTCCAAGAGCACCTGACTTAACCTCTCTGTGCCTCTTTTACTTTCCTGTTTAATGAAAACGAGTGTACCCGTCGCACAGAATCGTGAGGAATAAATGAATGAGTAGCTCTATTCATACGCTTATTGTATGTGAATACAAATGCATATAGAAGGTACAGTAAATACACGTATTTATGGATAAGTCTGTGCCGGGCCTACAGTGAGCACCAAACGAGTGGTGGTGTTATCCCCAAAGACAAGGTGAAGAACCTTCCAGGTGGAAGCGGCGGCACGGAGGGGGCAGGAATCAGGCCAGTTTGGGGATCCGAAGGACTGGGTAAGGGTGTCGCTGTCAGTCACTGCGTCCGCTGCCACCTGACCCTTGCCCCCAGAGCCCCTCCTCCCTCTGACCCGGCCCTGCCTCCTCTCTCCAGAGTGGCCGGAGTTTGTGCGGAACTACGCCCCGTGGTGGGCCACGCACACGCTGGACTGGCTCAAGTTCGGCAAGAAGGTGCTGGTGGTGCACTTCGAGGACCTGAAGCGGGACCTGTTCGTCCAGCTGGGCCGCATGGTCAGCCTGCTGGGCGTGGCCGTCAGGGAGGACCGGCTGCTGTGCGTGGAGAGCCAGAAGGACGGCAACTTCAAGCGCTCGGGGCTCCGGAAGCTCGAGTACGACCCCTACACGGCCGACATGCAGAAGGTCATCTCTGCCTACATCAAGATGGTGGACGCGGCCCTGAAGGGGAGGAACCTCACCGGCGTTCCCGACGACTACTACCCCAGATGATGCATCAGGCGGGGAAGGGGCCGGGAGTCCCGCCCGAGCGGGGGTCTCGAGACTCCTGGGGACGCCCCCCCCCCCCAACCCATCTGTCCTCTCTCTCTGGCTTGGGGACAATCCCCTTGGCCGCTGTCGGCCTTCAGTGACTTTGCTGCATGACCAAGGAGGCTCGAGGGAAGAGACTGGGCGCTCCCCACCCTTGGAGGCGCAGGGGGCCCCTGGTTTGGAGACGTTCTAGCCACGTGGACCCTTTTCTGTCTCCTCTGCCCCTGCCCCCCCCCCCCGCCACTCTGGGCCCCACCTGTGGGAGGGAGGGCTCACGGTGGCCCCAGGACATGGGTGTCCCACTGCAGATGTCAAGGACCTCGATGCCAGGGTGGAAGGGACTGTAGCAGGAGAAAGTGGCCCCAGACTCTCTTCCCTTCTGGGCTGAACATTCACGGCCTCCCCCCACCTTCTCCCCTCCACCCCAGAATCACAGGCACCAACACTTATCCGGGCCGCTTCTGTTTGAAGAAGGGTCTCACCCCGGGTGGGGTGCGGAGGCCATGATGCTCACAGGACGTTAACGGGCACCACCGCGTGGGGCCGCTGTTGTCATGAGCCCACCTCTCGCCACAGTGCTCCTGAGAAGCCATCGGGTTGGTTGGCCACCTCTAGGGCCGGAATTCTGCCCTTTTCTTCCCCTGCTGTAGCCAGAAGGTGACCTTGGGATCTTTGATCTCCCTTCTGGGGGTTCTCAGGCGCCAATAGTTACCCCACTAGGATGGCCACATGCAGAATCTTGAGTAGCACAGCTCTCTGTTGTGGCGCCCAACACATTGATCCTACACTGCCCTCTGACCCCTACCAGTGGGTCCTTTGCTATCCGGATGAGAGAGCAAAGTGCTCCAAATCAGGTGGGACCAGGACCCTACTACCTTCTCAGACCATTGACCTCCCCTTGGTCATAGTCCAGTGGGGCTGGCCTCCCTCAGAATGGGAATGGTTCTTCATTTCCATACAAGCACTGCCCCCTTGGTGGTTAAGACCTCAAACCAAAGGATTCTCAAGGACCTGGGTTGCTAATTATCTGTCTTTGAAAGCATCGATTCAGGACCCATCTTTCCCCCGCCTCGGATACCAGTGGCTTCACATCCAGCCCATACCCGTGCACCTGTCTCATTCCCTACCACGTAGATGCAAAAGCCATAGGTCACAGATCTTTGCTATTCTGTCTGGAGCAGCCCCCCCCACTCGGCCCCTTCGAAGGCTCGGGGGGCAGGTAAAAATGCTCGTTCCCAAATACCCAAGAGACTAGGGAGAAGGAGCATGTAAAGAGATATATTTTTTTAAGAGGAATAGAACTAATACGTTCTGCCCCTTGGCACTTGGCCACTCGAAGAGAAGGGCTTAGGGATTGAGCCTGTGTTTCTCTTCCCTGATTCCCCCAGCTGTGGGATTCGGGCCACCGCAGGGCCCAGCCAGGGGGCCCTGAATGTATTTTATACCATGTTTCTTCCCCCACCCCCCACCCAGGCTAATTTCTAGTCTTTTGAGAAGCAGTCGAGGGCGTGGCCTCCCCTCCCACTTAGAGATCAGCGCTCTCTGGGGTGACTCTTGGTCCAAGACCTGGGCCAGCTCTGCTGGTGGCCACTCAGGCCACAAGCCTCAGTCCGAAGATTCCTCAGGTCAACACCATCATTAAAAAGCGAGTTTTGTTGAGTATTCTACCATGTCATGGAGTGTTGTGTAAGGCGATTTCACAAATGGGCGTGTGTGTGTGTGTGTGTGAGAGAGAGAGAGAGAGAGAGGTATAAGTGTCCACGGAGTCTTGACCCAAGTCACTGACAGCACTCCACCTGGGTCACAGGCTAAACCCTGGCCCGCCTCCAAAATGGATCCTGATGGTATTTCCAGACGGAGCCTGAATCTGCCCACTGCTTTGACTGTGGCCACAGACTGAGCCCCAGACCTAGTCCTGGATGGGGCTTTTGCTTGGTCACTCTGGGCCCTGACCTTGAACGCTGTCTGGGCCCTCATCTGACCTCAGACAGAGCCTTGACTCTGGTCTCAAGCTGAGCCCTGAAGCCCTATGCCAATCTCCTTTCCCCTTTCTATGATCTGTTCCTCCCTGGCCAGAAGGGAGGGAAGCCGTGGAACCTGCAGCCCCATGCTTTCCTGGACTCTCCTCCTCAGATCTCACAGACTCTCTGCCATATTCTCCCACCACAGATCACTGCAGGGCAGGGGGCAAGGGGTTTCCCACCCCTTTAGGCCGGGGCCAGGATGGCCAGTTAGGCAACCTCCTCTCTGGCCAATTTCTGCCCATTTGTATCACACTTCAGCAATCCTCTTGAATCAAATCTGTAGGTCAGACCCAGAAGGAACCAAGGCAACATTCATTCATTCCCTCGTTTCTTCAACAAATATTTTACTGGGCATCTACTGTGGGCCAGGCACTCCTCTAGCTTCTAGAGGCTTAAAAAGGGACAAAAAAATCCTGGTCCCCACAGTTTACATTTTACCAAGTACCGAGCAGATACTTGTACGTCATCGGAAAGCTTTTAAGGAGGGGGATGGGGCGGGGGCAAAGAAAGCCCCTAGGTGGCTTGTGACTGACCCCAGGAGGGTATTCTCAACCCCGGTGGACTGGGGCATTGCATGCTGATGCCCAGTCACTAGCCAGAACCGGCCCACGTCCCACAGAGGTGATGGCAGAAACTGGCCAGTCAGGGCCTTCCCCGAAAAGTCCCTCTGCACATCCAGAGTGACGGCACCAGCGCATCGGAGGAAGGAAAGCTGGGGGTTCCAGTGGATGCCCAGCGCAGTTGGGCATGCCCAGCCCGGAAGCCAGGACCCCTGGCTCATCCTGCTGTCACCTCTAGAGACCAGGCAGCAACCCGGCATCTGCAGACGGCTGGGATTTCCCGAATTTTCCAGTAACCCAGGAGGTGGCTGCAAACGTGTTTCTGGGGCACAATGTGGGAGGGGGAGAAGGATGGGGAGGCCGAGGGGATGCTGGGGGGCAGGGCCCACGGGGAGGCCCGGACCCCTTCGCTGCTCTCGCATCGATTTCTTTCTGGCTCTTTGTCTTTACATGCCCTCCGGGCTCTTTGCGCTGTTATTTCCTCCAGCTGCTCATTAAACTTCTTTTGTCTTGCCCTCACCGCCCTTCCCCTCCCCTCGCCTCCCCTCGCCTCGCCTCCGCCTCCGTTTTGTCCGGAGCGATTTCTTGATTTCTGCTCTGGGCAAGCATCTCTCCATCTCTCCATCTCTCTCTCTCTGCCTGTCTCTTGCTCACCACCCCCCACCCCTGCTGTCCTCTCCTGCCGCCTCCTCATCTTCCCGGGGAGAGAGGGGGCCACGCTGCTGGAGGCAGACACAGTGAGGCAACGTGCTACCCAGGCCGGTAACCAAGGAAGTGGTTTCCTTAGCAACAGAACTGCAGGCCTGGGTTCCACGGGGTGTCCCTTAGCTGTTACGGGGTGGGGGTGGGGCGCGGCAAGCCGGGGGAGGGGGGCGGGGCAAAGACCCCCGCTGGAGCGATCCTCTTGAGACGGGACTGTGGTCCAGACCCGCTCAATGCCTGTCACTTTGGGGATACTCAAAAATAGAGGTGGAGGGCTGGGGAGGGGTGCAGAGAGAGGCACACGGAGGAATCCGCAGGACTTGGTGACAGACTGGAAGTGGGGAGAGGCAGCAGCCAAGAAGGCAGAGGGACCACCAAGGTTCTGCCGGGGCAGGTCCCGGGGTGGAGGTCGGTGACAGACGGAGAACATGGGGCGGAGGAGCAGGTGCGGGAGGGAGAAAAGAAGGCAAGCTGACGTAGCCCCTTGTCCCCAAGCAAGTTGGGTGAGACCGGGGAGGGAAGGTGGAGACAGGCATAGAAATAATTCCCAAATTTCCCCCTGTAAATTGGTGACGAGGAACACCAGAGAAAAGGCGTGGCCCCGAGGGCGAGAGGCTCAGAGAAGGTCAGTCATTTGCTCGGGTGACACAGAAATCGGGGGCAACGCTGGGACTTGAACCTGGGAATGATCCAGAGACCGTCCAGAAGGTGGAAGACGGAGAGGGGGAGACTAGGGAGAGGCAGAGAAAGAGGCACAAAGAGAGAAACAGAGGAGCGGAGATTTAAATCATTGATTTGCCACTTTTCCCCACCAGGAGAGCAAAAATATGTTCAATTTTTGAGAACTGAGGAAGGGGCGGGTGTAGACAATAGTGCCCAGCGGTGCAGTCGTGGTTGCAGCTATAAATATCTGTCCCCAAAGAAAACACCTGTCAAGATGCATTCACTTCCTGGGAGAGAAATTGTGTCCCCGGTCCAGGTTGATATTTCAGTGACTCAGGGGGGTTGGGGGGTGACGAGGGCGAAGGGCAGATAGTTGATCAATGGAACACGGAAACCTCGCTCGGCTTTTCCCCAAATGCACTAAAACGGGCAGGCGAGGAGAGCCATAAATCTGGATGATAATATCCGTCCCCGCAAAAGCAACATGTTTATTTATCATGTTCGCACGTTTACTATTTCCCTTCAAATTTATAGTCGGCAATCTGCTGCCGTGCAGGGGGAGAAACGTGGAAATGAGAACCGGCAGAACATCGGGGAGGAAGAAATGATAAAATATTTATCCCCCCACTCCACCCCCCACGCCCCGGCTGCCTTGAATCCAATTTCAAACAAAGGTGGTGATGTATCCGAGCCGGGCCCAGCGTCTTCTACCTCAGGCCTCTGACGGCTAATTGAAACGAACAGTCGTTATAGAATGGAATGTGGTGTAACAAAATGATTTCAGGGGTCTTCTGGAGTCATGTGCTAAATAATTATGGGGAACGAACAGTCGGCCAGAAGCGAGAGAGAAGGTCCATCTTGGTGGGGACCACACTTGGGAGTGTCCTAAACTGGGGGGGGGGGGGGGGCGGCAATTCCAGGACCAGATTCTCTTCTGTGGCCCAAGTTAGCACCCAACCTCTAACCAGTTACCTGGGCTTCCAAAACTCGGAATGCCCAGGCCTGAGGTCAGACTTTCAGAGATTTCCCCCAACGACGGAGCCCAGCAGTGGGTGGGAGGGACCCTCTGTGCTTGCCGAGAGGCAAAGGGGTGTCTACACCTGCCAGCCTGGGCAGTCACTGCAGCAGACAGTGCACCGGGGTTGGTATCATCCGTGCATCCTGGCTCTTTGGCATTATGATCTCTGTACCCCCGGAGCTAGCTCAGCGCCTGGCACATAGTCGGTGTGACGGAAGTGTGTGTGGACTGTTCTCAGGGAGTTAAGGAATACTCAAGGCTGATGCTTTGGGACTCAGAGAAGAGCCACAAATCAGCGGCCAAAGCAGACCTGAGTTATTACTCCCTTAGCTGCGCTGGATTCTATCTGCAGCAATACTGAATTAATTACTGACCCCCTGCTTGAGTCCCCATAGCCGGTGGCGTGGCATAGCCCGCTCCTACGGACCCCTGAGAACCAACTATGCACATCTCTTCTCATATTCACACTCCGTGATGTCGCACTGGGAGCTTGAAACTGGCTGTGGTGACAATATTTACACCATGGATATTGGCAAATGCTCCAAATCAAGCAGGGTTGTCTTTTTTTTTTTTTTTTTTTTTGGTGGCGTGGGAGGTGGGGGGTGGCCCCAAGCACACAGGTGCACTGTCCTCATGCTTCTTTTCTGTGCCTTTATTCCTACTGTCCCCTCTTCCTGGAAAGGCTTTATCTGGCTAACATCTTTGCCTCCTTAAGATCTGGCTCAGGCTCTTCCTCTTCCAGGCAGCCTCCCCTGACTACAAAGACCAAATTCAGCTCCTCCTCTAACCCCCTGGATCACAGCATTGGACGTGGCCATTGTTATCACTTCAGTAATTTGGGATCACCCCCCCCCTCCCCCCGCTGCTCCACCGCCCCTGTCTCTCTCTCACCAGGGTATGAACTCTATTCGGACAGAAACCATGCTTTCACCTGCGAACAAAGACTAGATAATGAACAAACATTTAGCCAATGGAAGAATGAGTTGTTCAATCACATTTAACACTATCTACCAACCTCAGCTCTCACAAACTTTGCCGTGAATGGATAGAAGGATCCAGCTGCCTGGACAATGGCTGATAAGAAATGGAAATGAGAAACTACTCACAGCGACGAGAAGAGCTAATATTTATGGAGAACTAGTTATATTCTGGAGTACTGGTTATAGATATACTGTGCTAGAAGCTTCACACGTATAACGTCCCTGAGTCATGACCAGGACCCTGGGAGGCAGAGACTCAGTCTCCCCCTTTTGCAATCAGGGAACTGAGGGTCAGGGAAGGTAAGTAGTTCGCCCAAGGTCGCACAGCTGGGAAATGACAGAACTGGACTTTGACATCAGGCGGTCGAGCTTCAGCGTCTGTATATTTAATCACTACCCTGCCTCCCAGGGGGAGAGATGAGCCCCAAGCCAAGAAGGAAGGGGCAGGTCTGGCAAGACAATAGGGAGAAGACAGGCCGAAGCACAGGAGATGAGAGAGGAAAAGAGACCCTGTGAAGGGTTGGCCTTTGCGGGGCTGAGGACCCCGGAAGGGGGGTGGGGGGGCAAGCAAAGGAGGCTGCCCCTGGGGAAGCAGGCAGGGAGCTGGTGTGCCAGACGGCTCTGGGTTCTAAGCAGCAAGGCTGATTTATAGATCCCCATGGCAACAGCTCGGCAATAATCTCTTACTCCACAGCTCAGTGATTCTCTAGAAATTCTTTCCTCCTCCCTTCACTGCCACTCTCCCCAGCCCCCAGAGGCAAGGTGACAGCTTCTTCCCCAGGAGGAATGGAGAAAGGAGGAACCAAGATGCTTTTTTTTTTTTTTTTTTTGGACAATGGAGCAGGGACACTGGGGTAGGGGGCAGAAGCAAAGAGAAAGAGGGGCTGAAAACCCCAAAGGCCCAGTCATCAGACTGGAAAGGGACTGCAGAAGGCGGTTCTCAGGCCACCTTAAAAATACCATGAGGGGCGCCTGGGTGGTGCAGTCGGTTAAGCGTCCGACTTCAGCCAGGTCACGATCTCGCGGTCCGGGAGTTCGAGCCCCGCGTCAGGCTCTGGGCTGATGGCTCGGAGCCTGGAGCCTGTTTCCGATTCTGTGTCTCCCTCTGCCTCTGCCCCTCCCCCGTTCATGCTCTGTCTCTCTCTGTCCCAAAAATAAATAAACGTTGAAAAAAAAAATTAAAAAGAAAAAAAAAAATACCATGAAAATATGAATTACCTCCCTGGCAAGACGTGAGCATGCACGTGTACCCACGCACACAGAGTTCTGTGTGTAGTTTCAGGGAAGCGTGTAAACCCCTTGGGACCTGAAGTAGGAAATTAAAAAATCATCTAATCTAGTGGTTTCCAAATGAGGGCAACGGAATCCTAGCTTTAATCAAAACCGAACGTGATACCTCCAATGGTGGGGTTCTCAGCAGGGGCGATCTTGCACCCCAGGGGGTATTTAACAATGAGTGGGGATAATTTTGGCTGTCGCAGTGGGGGGAGGGAGAGGTGCTACTGGCATCCACTGGGTAGAGTTCAGGAATGCTGTTCAACACCCCACAACGCACAGAACGGCTCCTGCCACAACACAGAAGGACCTGACCGAAAACGTTATAGTGCCAGGGTTGACAGTCTCTGGGGTAATGTCAAGAAAGGGTAGGGGTGCCTGGGTGGCTCAGTCGGTTAAGTGTCTGACTTCGGCTCAGGTCACAATCTCGTGGTCCGTGGGTTTAAGCCCTGTCAGCTCAGAGCCTGGAGCCTGCTTCGGATCCTGTGTCTCCCTCTCTTTCTGCCCCTCCCCCACTCATGCGCGCACGCGCGCGCTCTCTCTCTCTCTCTCTCTCTCTCTCTCGCTCTCTCTCAAAAATAAACATTAAAAAATACTTTAAAGGGGAGCTATTCATTCATTCAGTGAACTGGGTGAGGTGTGGGATACAGAGCTCCTCTGACATCCAACCTGACTCACGTTGGGACTCAGCTGTGTGACCTGAGGCCAGCTGCTACACATCCTGGGTTTTCATGTCTTCATCTCTAAAATGGAGATTATGAAATAGAACTACAGGGCTTGCTGTCCTGGGCACAGGACCATCTCTACAGGAGAAGGAAAGAACAAGGGTATTATTCTCTTTATTAGCATGACTGTTATTAATGGTGTTGGGGAAGATCTCACAAATGAGGGAGTCGATTTGTTGTGTGTGTGTGTGTTTTTTTTTAAATTTATTTGAGAGAGAGACAGAGAGAATATGCAGGGGAGGGGCAGCAAGAGAGGGAGAGAGAGAATCCCAAGCAGGCTCCACACCGCCAGCGCAGAGCCCGATGAAAGGCTCCATCTCATGAACGGTGAGGTCATGATCTGCGCCGAGATCAAGAGCTGGGTGCTCAGCCGACTGAGTCACCCAGGCGCCCCGAGGGATTCAATTTCTAGTAAGTAGGAGAAGCATCTCTCACTGGCTAACCTGAGGGACCAGAGACTGCTAAGGACAGAATGTGTCCTCCCAAAAGGTATACTCCGACTCTCCAGTGTGATGGTATTAGGATGGGCAGCCTTTAGAGACAATTAGGATTAGATTAGGTCATGATGGGATTAATACCCTTATAAATGGAGAAAAAGACACTAAGTGACTCAACCTCCCTCCCTCTCTCCACGAAGGGAGGACCCAGCAAGAAGGCAGGAAGCAGGTCCTTTCCGGTCTCCGGAACCATGAGAAACCCATGCCTGTCGTTTAAGCCTCTCAGTCTGTGACGTTCTGTTATAGCAGCCTCAATGGACACGATTGGGGTCTTGTCGCGTGGAGGGGTCTTGTCGCACCGAAAACTTAGCACGACAGTGTGCTCATGGGACGGTTTCCCCCTGGGTAGCTTGTAAGCTAGCCCCAAAGTGTAGGAACTTCTCCCATCAGTGTGAAGCAAGACACTGGGCATAAGGATTGTCTTGAAGAAGACAGACAACCCCCTCGTGGGCGTGTCTGGTCTGGCAGTCTGTGCAAAACTCCACCTTGTGATTACATACCTACCCCTCCTACATTCACCAATCAGAATCCCAACATCCATCTCCAGAATGCTTCCTGATCCAAGAAATCTATGTTGCCTGCCTTTGCGTGGGGTCTCCTGAAAGCAGAAGCTGGGGTGAGGATTTGCGTGCAGGTCCTTTCATCAAGGGGCGACCCCGGGGAGCAGAGAAAACAAGACAAGAAGAAGAAAAGGCCAATGTTACATGTTATGTGTATTATGTGTCTTGGCTGAGGGCCATGCGGGAAAGGGAAGGGGCCATTTCACCAGGACCTCCTGAGAAGTCTACAGAACGCCTCCCAGGCCCATCTGCCCATCAGCTCTCCACCTTCACTGGTCAAGGGTTTTCAGCGGGGCTTCAGACTCCCTTGTGGGGGTCCCCACAAGATGCAGCAGGAGTTCATGGCACTCGAGAGGCCTAGGACCAAAAGCAAGGTGTGTAGCACGCACTTGAGGCAAGGCAGGAAAGAGGATGTGAATAGGGGCCTTCACAGAACTGTCCACACCAGACGCAACTGATTGGAAGTGAGCACAGACGGAAGTGAGCAACAGACAGAAGTGAGCAAACAAGTGTGCTTCACCATGGACATACAATTCCTTAGCTGGGTTCACATCTCACCTCCTCCAGTAATGAAACCGTCCTGGTTTTCCCTTCTATAAGGTAGAAGTCATGGTGCCTATCTCACCGAGCCTCTGGGGGGATGGGATGAGCTTGTTTTTTAAGGCATACAGTAGGTGCTCAGCAAAGCGGAGCGGTCACCCTTCTGCCTGAGCGGCAGCCCTGACCTGAAAGTGGCTTTTCCCGCCTCTGCGATCTGCCTCACTTTCGTGAGCTTGGCTGACGTGATTTCTGCCATAGAATGAATTCCTAGGAAGTGAAATTGGGTCACCCGGAGGGACTCTGAGACAAAGGGTGGAGGACAGGTTGGCAGGGGAGGGAGGGAGTTACCTAGAGGCTCTTTGGCGGTTAATGTCACAATAATGATCTTCCCGGAGGAGCTCATTTGACCCACCCCCAGCCCCTACCTGTGGGCTCGCTTCCTAGCAGGTTCCAGGGGACACTGGCTCAGCTAGACTGGGCAAAAATCTTCCTTTCTCCACTCTCCCAAGGAGAAAAACCACACAAGTAACCGCAAGTGAGTTATACGCATGCAGTCAATCCACACACGGAGCACAAAATAATATTCCTCTTTTCCATATAGAAACATACTCTCCCCCTTTTATTTTCTTAAAACACGGGGTTCTCTTATCCCTTATTTAATGTTCACACTTTTATTAGAGACACGTAGAGAGAGGTAGTTCTCGGAGAAAAATATACCAGGACAGCATTACATGGCAGCTAACTTGGCACGGGGGGTGGGGGGCAAGAGGAAGGATGGGGAACCGTGACTAACTGGGAATTCTGTATCCCACTGGCATTACCAGAAATCATGGAGCAAGCCGCTCGGAGAATCAGAGCCTCCACTCAAACCGCCACAAACTTTCGAACCCTGATGAAGTCAACTCTGGACAAAAATCAAAGCTCTGACCCCTAATCCAAGACTTCCAACAGCCAGGACAATGCTTTGTGAAGAAAATGACTTAAGAACTGAATGTTTGTTGGGGCGCCTGGGTGGCGCAGTCGGTTAAGCGTCCGACTTCAGCCAGGTCACGATCTCGCGGTCCGTGAGTTCGAGCCCCGCGTCAGGCTCTGGGCTGATGGCTCGGAGCCTGGAGCCTGTTTCCGATTCTGTGTCTCCCTCTCTCTCTGCCCCTCCCCCGTTCATGCTCTGTCTCTCTCTGTCCCAAAAATAAATAAAAAATGTTGAAAAAAAATTAAAAAGAAAAGAACTGAATGTTTGCATTGTGAGGAAATGACAGGGCTCAGGTCTCGGGCTGACCACTGGGATAGCCGAGTGGACGCTTCAGTGACCACACTTGACAAGGAATACAATCTCTGTGGGATAGGGGGTGGGGGAGTTTGGAAAAGTCACTAAACAGACAGGTGCAACCCCTGACCATCAACAGGTGCAAACCTCAGGGAAGGGGGGAAAATCTGATTTCCAGAGTTACCACATTATATATAATACTCGAAATGCCCGGCTGTCCACAAAAAATGCACAAAGCATGCAAAGAAACAGGAAAGTACGGCCTATCATTCATTCATTCGCTTGGTCACTCGCTCCTTGGAAACTCATTGGCTTACAACCTACTTATCATCACACCCTTACTCACTCACTGGTGAGTTCTCTTTATCCAACATATTCCCCAAATGTGTCCAGCCCTCCCTCAGATTCAGGCTGTCCCAAGAGTACTGAACCACAGAGTGGCTTTTTCAGCCACTCCTCCCTCATTCCAAACCCATTCATTCCACCCTCCCTAAATCATGGAACTAAACTTTGCTTCAGAAAGACTGCCTAAACAAGGCTCCACCCTCTCCAGATTTCAGTCACTCCCTCTGCAAAACCAGTGTGCTGAACTGGGTGATCCCCTAAGGATTCAGTCATCCCTGGAATGGGAATTCAAGGGGCATATGCAGGGCTTGGAATCACGCATACTAACCCACTGGGGGAACATGCCCAGAGAGGGGAAGGGCCTTGCCAAAAGGCATACCGCATTTCACACCTACTTTCCCTGACATCAAAGCTGTGAATCAGAGATCTTTCACCCACCACGTGCCCTTTCTCTGCCTGTTGTTGGCTGAATGAACTGAGGCCACTGTTTTCGTATGGAAGGCTGGTAGGAGGCTGGCCTGGAAGATAACGTGCCCACTTCCTCACCTCGGTTGGCTTTCTTGGAAAGCCAGCCCTTCCATCCTTCTCTTGCCTCCCAGGGCTGTGGAAAGTGTTTAATAAACATGCCTTTAAAGCAAGCTAATATTAAAGAGCAATGTTTAAGTGCTAATTACTGTTATCATAGGCCACTTTCCACCTCATTAAATGCATGGATTTGGTAATTGTTAGCTAATTCCCAAGGAGAAACCAGACGCTCCTCAGGTGTTAGGGTTGCATCTTTCCCCAGCAATTGACTCCATTTCCAAGCCACAGGATGGTAGGTTGTTGGTCTCAGAGCCCAGTTGAGGGGTCCTGTAGAAAATGTGTAGGCTGTGCCTTCACCTTTCCAGGTTCAAGTCCCAGCTCTGCCACTTACTTCCCTGATGTGTGACGTTAGGAACGTTGTTCCATACCTTTGAGCATGTGTTTCCTAGATCTAGAAAAGAAGACAAATGTATGCAGAGCATCTGACTCGTTAAAGGGATTTAATTATTGTTGTCAATATTAATATTTTCTTTACCACGAGCTCGGTGGGTTTTTGGGGTCACTTTTATTGAAATATATTTTACATACAACAAAATTTGCCAATTTCACGTATAGGAGTTGGCGAATTTTAATACTCATGAGATAAGCATAGGATTACCATCCCTTTCATGCTATAGAACATTACCATTTTCCTCAAAAAGTTCTGACATGCCCTTTGCAGTTGATTTCCTCCTTCCACTGTGCCCTCCCCCACTGGTTTGCTTTCTATCATTATAATTTTCCAGAATTTCATATAAATGGAATCATACAAGTCTCTCTTCTTTCAGCTAACTTCATACTTTTGAGATATTTCCATATTGTTGCATGATCAGTATCGAGAGTTCACTCCTTTCCATTGCTTAGTAGTACTCCATTGTATGGACATACCACATTTTTTTTTTTTAACTCATTCACCAATTGATAGCAATTTGACTTCTTTCCAGTTTGGAGTTATTATCAGTAAAGCTGCTATAAATGTTGACATACAGATCTTTGTGTTGATATAAGTTTTCATTCTCTTGAGTAAATATCTAAGAGTGGAATTCCTGCTGGATCACAAATGGATGTTGAATTTTATTTTAAAAAACCTGCCAAACTGTTTTCCCAAAAGGCTGTCCCATTATCTATTTCTACCAGCAGTAGAGAAGTCACATCCTCACCAACCCTTGGTGTTGTCTGTCTTTTTACTTTTAGATATCCTATTGGATGTGAGTGGTACTCACTGTGGTTTGAATGTGCATCTCTCTAATCGTGAATGATGTTGTGCATCTTTTCACACACTCACTAGCTCTAAATTTTCTTTGCTGAAGTATCTATTCAAATACTCTGTCCTTTTTACTGCAGGACCTCTTTTTCCTCAAGGCCCTACTTTCAAGAGCAGGAGACATAGCTGACTTTCCTAGTATACAGAAACAGACACAGAAAGTTGGACAACATGAGGAGACAGAAGCCGAAGTCCCAAATGAAAGAAGGAGACAAAATCAGAGCAAGAGAGCAAAATGAAAAAGATAGGCAATATGCCTGACAGAAAATATAAAATAATTGTCCTAAAGATACTCACTAGACTTAGGATCTCAGGGAGACTGCCAACAAAAAGATAGAAAATATAAAAAATAATCAGATTAACTCAGTAAGTGAAATTAAAAATACACTAGAGGGAATAAATAGTAAAGTAGAGAAAGCAGAAAAATGGATCAGTGAGCTAGAAGACAGTAATGGAAATCAAGCAAGCAGAGCAGGAAAAAGAAAAAAGAATTTTAAAAATGAAAATAGATTAAGGGAACTCAATGACATCATCAGTGTAATAACATTTGCATTATAGAGGTCCCAGAAGGAGAAGAGAGAGAATAAGGGGAGCAAAATTTACTTGAATAAAAATAGCTGAAAACGTCCAAAATCTGGGGAAGGAAAACAGACATCCAGATCAAGGAGGCACAAAGAGCCCTCAAAAAAAAAAAAAAATCAACCTAAGGAGGTCCACTCAAGGCATAGTAAGTGGCAAAATGTAGTGATAGTGAATTTTAAAAGCAGCAAGAGAAAAGAAAACAGTTACATCTAAGGGAAACCCCATAAGGCTATCAGATGATTTTTCAGCAGAAACTTTGCAGGCCCGAAGGGAGTGGCAGGATATATTCAAAGTCCTAAAAGGAAAAAAAATCCTGCAACCAAGAATATTCTATCCAGCTATGCTATCATTCAGAATAGAAGGAGAGAATGTTTCCCCAAACAAAAGTTAAAGGAATTCATCACCACTAAATCAGCCTTACAAGAAATGCTAAAGGGGATTCTTTGAATGACAAAGGAAGACCAAAACAGGGGTAAGAAAAGTAGGGAGAAGAAAATCAGAAAAATGAAATGTATGCATAAAAATCAGGCAGGTGATTCACAAAATAAAAAGATGTGAAATATGACACCGTATACCTAAAACATGTGTGTTGTGGTGGGGAGGAGTAAAAATTTAGTGCTTCTAAAATGGGTTCAAATCTAAGTGGCCATCAACTTAATATAGACTACTCTATATATAGGATATTACATATAAACTTAATGGTAACCAAATTAAAAGCCTGTAATACATATATACAAAAAATAAAGAGAAAGGAATCTAAGCATATTACTAATGAAAGCCATCAAACCACAAGAAAATAGATCAAGAGAGGAAACGAACAGAGAACTACAAAACAACAATAAAGCAAATAACAAAATGGCAATAAGTACAAACACATCAATAATTACTTTGAAGGTAAATAGAGTAAACATTCCAATCAAAAGACATAGTGTGATGGAATGGATAAAAAAGAAGCCCCATATTTAGGCTGGCTACAAGAAACTCCTTTCAGACCTCATGACACATGCAGATTGAAAGTGAGGGGATGGAAAACATTTATCATGCAAATGGAAGTGAAAAGAAGGCTGGGGTAGCATTACTAATATTATACAAAATAGATTTTAAAAGACTGTAACAAAAGACAAAGAAGGATGCTATATACTCATAGAAGGAACAATCCAATAGAGAAGATGTAACAATTATAACTGTTTATGCACCCAACGTGAAAGCACCCAAATACATAATGCAGCTATTAACACACATAAGAAACAAATCGATAGGAATACAATGATAGTAGGGACTTTAACATCCCAATTAATAGATAATGCAAACAGAAAAAAACAAGCAACAGTGGCTTTGAATGACACATTGGACCAGATGAATCTAATAGATATATTCAGAACATTCCATCCCCAAACAGTGGAATACACATTCTTTTCAAGTACACATGGAACATTCCCCAGAATAGATTACATGTTAGGCCACAAAACAAGTCTCAACAAATTCAAGAAGATTAAAACTATATCATGGATCTTTTCTGACCACAATACTATGAAACTAGAAATCAACCACAAGAAAAATCTGGAAAGAACACAAATACATGGAGGAATCTAATCATATCGGTAGCATAACATGCTACCAAATAATGAAGGGGTCAACCAAGAAATCAAGGAGGAAATTTTAAAAATACACAGAGACAAAAGAAAATAAAAACACAAGGGTCCAAACTCTTTGGGATGCAGCACAAGCATCTCTAAAAGGGAAGATTGTAGCAATATAGGCCTACCTCAAGAAGAAAGAAAAATCTCAAGTAAACACCTAATCTCACACCAAAGGAGCCAGAAAAAGAAAAAAAACCAGTAGAAGGATAGAAATAATGAAGATTAGAGCAAAAATAAGTGAAATAGAAACTCAAAAACAAACAAACAAACAATCATAGAACAGATCAGTGAAACTGGGAGCTTATTCTTTGAAAAGATCAACAAAATTAATAAATCTCTAGCCAGATTCATAAAAAAAGGACTCAAAATCAGAAATGAAAGCAAAGAAATAACAACCAACACCACATAAATACAAAGGATTATGAGAGCATATTATGAAAAATTATATGCCAACAAGTTGGACAACCTAGAAGAAATAAACTCCTAGAAACATATCATTTCCCAAAACTGAATCATTAGTAGACAATTTGAACAGATGATTACTAGCAATGAAATTCAATCAATAATAATAATAATACTCTCAGCAAACAAGTCTAGGACCAGATGGCCTCACAGGTGAATTCAACCAAACATTAAAAAAATATTTAATACCTATTCTTCACAAACTAGTTCCAAAAATAGAAAAGGAAGGAAATCTTCCAAATTCATTCTATGAGGCCAGCATTACCCTGATAAGAAAACCAGATAAAGACAGTACAAAAACAAACAATAAAAAAAAACAACCACTACAGCCAATATCTCTGATGAACATAGATGCACAATTCCTCAAAAAATATTAGCAAACCAAATCCAACAATATATTTAAAAAAAAAAACATTCACCACAATCAGATGGGATTTATTCTTGGGATGCAAGGGTGGTTCAATATTCACAAATCAATCCATGTGTTACATCACATCAAGAAGAGAAAGAACAAAAACCTTATGATCATTTTAATAGATGCAGAAAAAGCATTTAACAAAGTACAACCTCCATTCATGATAAAAACCTCCAACAAAGCAGACTCAGAGAAAGCACACCTCAACATAATAAAGGCCATATATGAAAAATCCAGATGTTCAATGGGGAAAACCTGAGAGCTTTCCCCCTAAGATGCAGAGCAAGACAAGGATGTCCACTCCCACAACTTTTATTCAACATAGTACTGGAACTCTTAGCCACAGCAATCAGACGAGAAGTAAAGACAAGAAGTAAAAGGCATCCAAGTTGGTAAGGAAGAAGTAAAACTTTCACTTTTTGCAGATGACATGATACTATGTATAGAAAACCCTAAAGACTCCACCAAAAAACTACTATAACTATAAATGAATTCAGTAAAGTCACAGGATACAAAATCAATATACAGAAATCTGTTACACTTTTATATACTAATAATGAAGTAGCAGAAAAAGAAATTAAGAAAACATTCCCATTTACAATTTCAC
This sequence comes from Prionailurus bengalensis, assembly GCF_016509475.1. Taxonomy (NCBI): domain Eukaryota; kingdom Metazoa; phylum Chordata; class Mammalia; order Carnivora; family Felidae; genus Prionailurus; species Prionailurus bengalensis. Next base: position 17,409,886 of record NC_057356.1, read on the forward strand.
CAAGAATAATAAAACACCTAGGAAATAAGTTAACCAAGGATGTAAAAGACCTGTACTTTGAAAACTATAAAACATTGATGAAAGCAAGTGCAGATGACATGTACAAAGGGGAAGATATCCCATGCTCATGGATTGGGAGAACAAGTATTGTTAAAATGTCCATACTACCCAACGCAATCTACAGATTTAATGCAATCAATCTCTATCAAAATACCAATAGCATTTTTCACAGAACTAGAATAATCCTAAAATTTGTATGTAACCACAAAAGACCTCAAATAGGCAAAGCAATCTTGAAAAAGAAGAACAAAACTAGAGGTATCACAACCACAGATGTCAAGATAGACTACAAAGCTATGCAATCAAAATGGTATGGCACTGGCACAAAGATAGACACATAGAACAACAGCACAGAATAGAGAGCCCAGAAATAAACCCACAATTATATGGTCAATAGATATCTGACAGAGGAAGCAAGAATATGCAGTGGGTAAAGAACAGTCTCTTTAACAAATGGTGTTAGAAAAACTGGATAGCTACATGCAAAAGAAGGAAACTGGACCACTTTCTTACATCATATACAAAAATAAACTCAAAATGGATTAAAGATCTAAATGTGTGATCTGAAACTATGAAAATCCTAGAAGAGAGCACAGGCAATAATTTCTCTGACACTGGCTATAAAAACATTTTTCTAGAAAGGTTTCCTAAGCCAAGGGAAACAAAAAATAAAATATTAGGACTACATCAAAATAAAAAGTTTCTGCACAGCAAGGGAAACCATCAACAAAATAAAAACAATAACCAAGTAGAAAAAATATTTGTAAATGATATATCTGATAAGGGGTTATTACCCAAGATATATAAAGAACTTATGCAAGACCAATATACAACACCAACAATCTAATTAAAATGGGCAGAAGACATGAAGAGACATTTCTCTAAAGAAGACATACAGAAGGCCAACAGACATGAAAACATGCTCAACAACACTAATCATCAAGGAAATGTAAATCAAAACCACAATGAGATACCACCTCACGCCTGCCAGAATGGCTACAATCAAAAACACAAGAAACAAAAAGTTTTGTTAAGGATGTGGAGAAAAAGGAGCCCTTGTGCCCTGTTTGTGGGAATGTAAGCTAGTGCAGCCACTGTGGAAAACAGCATGGAGGTTTCTAAAAAAAATTAAAACTAGAATTACCATATGATTCAGTAACTCTACTCCTGGGTATTTACCCAAAGAAAATGAAAACACTAATTCAAAAAGATATACGCACCCCTGTTTACTGCAGCATTATTTACAATAGCTAAGATATGGAAGCAACCCAAATGTTCATTCATAGATGAATGGATAAAGATATGGTGTTTACACACACACACACACACACACACACACACACACACACACAGAAATATTAGCCATAAAAAAGAATGAGATCTTGCTATTTGCAACAACATGGATGGATCTAGAGGATATAATACTAGGTGAAATAAGTCAGAGAAAGACAAATACTACATGATTTCACTCATATGTGGAATTTAAGAAACAAAGGAAAAAAACAAAAAACAGACCCTTAACTATAGAGAAAAAACTGGTGTTTTCCAGAGGGAGTGGGCAGATGTTTGATATAGGTTAAGGGAATGAAGAGTAGTACATTTATTTTGATGAGCACTGAGTCATGTATGAAATTGTTGAATCACTATATTGCACACCTGAAACTAATAACACTGCATGTTAATTATACTAGAATTTAAAATAAATAATCTTCCCCTTTCAAAAATTGTGTTGTCTTCTTATTAGTTATAAGTGTTCTGTATATATTCTAGGTGTAAGGGCTTTACTTTAAGTATGTGGCTTTCCTTTTCATTTTCCTAACATCTTTGAAGGGGAAGAATTGTTCATTCTAACAAAGCCCAACTTATCAGTTCTTCTGTTTTAGTATTTCTTGCATCCGATTTAAGAAATCTTTGTGTAAATTCCACATGCTCTTATGAACCCAGGCATATTGAGAATTCCTACAACCTTCCACAATTACCACTGTCTATTTCCTCCCCCGCCCCTCCCCCCCCCAGAATTCCTCCTGCTTGACTGGATTTCATGTTTTGTGTTTTGTCCCTCCAGCCTACCTCACCCCCACCGTCAGAACACATCTGCTCTCAGTCTCATTCCCTCTTCCAGCTGGTAGACAGCTTGCTCATCTTTTGCTAGATGTGTAACTATTGTTATGTGTCTGTTAGTAACTTAGACACCTTTTCAAAGGGACCTGCAAAATCAAGATCCTTATTCCAAGAGAATGCTGCTCACGGAAGCATTTTTTTTTCCAGCCATCACAAGATACTACTTGGAGAGTCTCTTGGACCCAAGAGCTATTTGGATGGGAGCTACCTGGGTCTTCTCCTGATGCTTAATTACACAATGCGTGTGACTTCTTTGGTGAGGCCTGACTCTGTATTTGGGAATTAGCATCAAATCAGTAAAAAGGGTTGCACTGGTAAATCAGTTTAAAACTAGTAGCTTTTTGGTTTCATGGCTCTTTCCCCCATTGGTATTACTGGGTCTTCAGACTGGATTTCATAATCTGAATGTTGTTTCTAACACATAGGATGTGTTAGAAGCACCTGATCACATTGCTGATGTGCAGAAGCACCTGATCACGTTGCTTTTACAGTTGACCAACCTATAGTTTCCAATACCATTTTAGGTTCAGATCTCCTTTGATGATTTCAGACATACTCAGAAGGGGCATTCCTAGCTTCATTTTGTACACAAGCAAAGTGAGGACCAGTGAGGTTAAATGACTTGCCCAAGGCCAGACGGCCAGATCTTAGTCATGTACCACTGATCTTCACATCTCCTGATAATGATGACCTGGAGAGCCAAAATGAATAATTCACTTACTTTGTACAGGCACTGTTTTAAGTGTATGACATACTTTGTTTTACTTTTATTGGTTAGCTACTCCCTCAATTATGCTGCATAGCAAACAGCCCTAAAACTCAGTGATTCGATACGGCAATCATTTATTCTTATGGGTCTAGGTATGGGCTGCAACTTGGCAGGGATAGACGGGGCTCCAGACTCTATGTTCCAGATTGAGAGTTGAGTTCAAATTTGACCCCATAGGTTTACCCCAGGGCCCAGGATGACGAGGAAGCAACTACCTACGGGAAGCTTTGCTCATGGTAAGGACAGAAGCACAGGAGAGGGTTTCTAAGCATATTTGTTGTCACCGTTTACATCTCATCTGCTACCATTCTATAGGATGAACAAGCCATATTGTCGACTGCCAAGTTTCATAGCATGCAAACCAGTAGGAATGAAGAATCGGGGCCAATGATTCAATTTACCATGCCATTTAATCCCAACAACTCTAGGGAGTTAGACACTATTATGATTTCTATTTTACTGATGAGAAACCGAGGCTGAGTCAAGCGGTTAGTAACGGGAGAGATGGCAAAATTACACTCAGACATTCTAACCCCAGACTCAAGCTGTTAACCATTGAACCAGCTCTTGATGAAATGGTGCCCTACACAGAGGAAAATTAAACAACAGGTTTGTTCTCCACAGGCTGTGTTGTAGGCATACGAGATCCACACAGCGGGAGGTGCTCTGTCCGTGGTCCTGAAACATCATGTATGCTCCATAACCACTGTTTCTCTACAGACTCCCATAACTTCAAGCCAACCCTCCTGGGAATTTTAATCGAGGTGAAAGAGGAGAAAAATGAAAGACGTGAATAAAAACAAAATGCATAGAGGCAGACAGTTTCCTTAAAAGACTGACCAGGTCTTGGTCAGTTTGTTTGGACAAACTTTTCAAGTGGTAGCAGCTCCCAAGAAAGAAACCACTTGGGAGCAGGACTAGAAAAATCAAGTATTTACAGGAGAGTGAGAACACATGTGCTCAGTGGCACAAAGCTGTGTGGGTGCCACACAAATAAATTATTCGGAGCAGGAGAGTAAACCAAGCCCCCATCAACAGGGCCTAATTGCTGTGTCAGCCTCACTTAGATATACAAGCATGCTTCGTGTTTTCCTTTTTATCCTGATGAAATTATGCATCACAGAACAAGCAGAACTGTGACTTAAGTTCCACTCTTTTATATGGCTGATTTCATATCATCAGGACGTTTGACAGTCTTCCTGTGTTGCTGAACTACGAGTCACCCCTCCCCACTCTAGGCAATTTGAGTTGGGACCATAAGCTCCTTGATCCCCCTAGTGCAATGTTTCTAGTCTTGTGCTTAAACTTAGGGATACAGATGGTGGGTAAGTCCTATTTGTAGTCACACAAATGGGGGAACTGATCAACAGCTAGCTGGCCTGAACATCTGAGAGCACATAATTTTTTGCAGCATAAGCCCTAAGGAAAAAAAAACAAACAACACACCATGAGGCCCAACCAGTGAAATAGAAAAAGCCACCTTTTTAAGGTCGGGTTTCTATGGAGTTTCAAGATCATGTGTTTAAAATCAGGAGGATTCTCCGAGACCACAGGTGATACACACACACACACACACACACACACACACACACACACACACACCATGTATATATATAAAGCCATAGCTTTTCACCCTTCTTTATACCTGTCACCATGGGCTTTGAAGCACCCTCCCACTCTGACTCTGGGCTTGACCATGTGATTTGCTTTAGTCAGAGAGAGGTTAGTAAATGTGATGTAACCAGAGGCGGGAAATGTACCTGCATGATTAGCTTTGATCTCCCTCTTACATGCCTCTTACCCCTGCTGGAGGATGCCAGCAAAGCTCTCCCCGACTGCCCAAGCTTAGGCCATCCTAGATCAGTCAACAATCAGCCATCCCCACACATCAGAGGGAGTCCAGCCAAGATCAGCAGAACTGTCTAGCCAACCAGCTCAGACGAAAGAGCAACGAACCCTGATTTTTAAGTGCATTGAAATTTTGTGTTGCTAGACAGCATCATTGTAGCAATAGGTAACTGATATACCACCCATTCTAGGGGTTTGAAACTAGGGTTCCCTCAGGGTTCTAAAGGTCTATGAAAGTGTCCAGAAGGAGGGGAGTAGAGGAGGGTGATGCAAGTCGCCAAATTAGTTTTAACTAGAATTGTGATAGTTTTCTGTTCACACATTGAAGTTTTGTGCAAGGTTTCATATGATAAAACAATCCCCTGCCTTATCAGTTTAGAATGCTTGGGACAGTAAGTACTAGAATATCTAACTCATAGTGTGCATGTGTGTGTGTGTGTGTATATATATATATATATATATATAGTAATACATATCTTTATATAGATCCTTATATACATATCTGTATCATGTATTATATATTTAAAAGGTAAGAGAAATCTTGTAGAGCTAATTGCCTCAAGCTGCCAACTGCTTCTTTCTAGGAATTTGGTGATCTCATTGGTAACGATGGCTTTTACTATATTTGTCATTCCTCTCTTTAGATCAGTTACCATAGAATCCTCCTTGGCTTTATTTCCTATATAGTTCACTTTAAATATGCCAAGATATTTGATGATTCATAGCAGCTCCACAAGGGAAGTATTATTCTTATCCCATTTTACAGATGGAGAATGAAAACCCAGTGCCTGGGGCAAGGAATGACCTGCCATACTATTATCCCACTGAACAAGAGGACTGAAGGTAGATAGTTCCAGGCCCAATATAATGATTCAAATAATGACACAAAGGATCCAATCTATCTATCTATCTATCTTTCTTTCTGTCTTTCTTTCTCTTTCGCCATTCTTAGTGTCATCATCAAAAGATGATGAATGCATAGGTGTTGCCTCATGGCCTCAAGATGGCTGCCACAGCCCAAGGCATCAATGCCTACATTTGAGGCAGGAAGAAAGCGGAGGGGGGCTGCCAGCCAATTCTTCCTTCTCTCATGCTTGTCCCTTTCCATCAGAAAACAAACTGTCTTTCTTAGAACCACACTGCCCCATCCTTGCAGACTTCCCCTTATACTCTATTGGCCAGAACTAGACTCCAGTAAACCACTGCTGGCTGTAAAGGAGGCTGAAGAATAAATAGGTGGCACAGGCCCAGGCGAGAAGCAGGAGAGGCTTAACAGAGTCAGGATGTATCCTGGGGGCTCATCATGTTGCTGCTTCAAACAAAATCAGAGTTCTTTTTTTTTTTCAACGTTTATTTATTTTGGGGACAGAGAGAGACAGAGCATGAACGGGGGAGGGGCAGAGAGAGAGGGAGACACAGAATCGGAAACAGGCTCCAGGCTCTGAGCTATCAGCCCAGAGCCCGACGCGGGGCTCGAACTCACGGACCACGAGATCGTGACCTGGCTGAAGTCGGACGCTTAACCGACTGCGCCACCCAGGCGCCCCACAAAATCAGAGTTCTGATGGCAAGGCAGATGTCAAGAAGATCTGTGGGGTAGTGAGAAGACTGTGGAATCTGCTACCCCTTTCTTTTTTCTTACATTTATTTTGAGAGAGAGAGAATATGCATCCCAAGCAGGCTCCGTGCTGGCAGTGCAGAGCCCAACGCGGGGCTTGATCTCATGAACCATGAGATCATGACCTGAACGCTTAACCAACTGAGCCAGCCAGGTGCCCCACCACCCCTTTCAATATAGTCTTTCAATAAAGCCCTTGACCTCAGCTGTCAGCCCCTTAAGGACTGATTCAGCTGCAGACAACCACCTCACCAGGGACCATGCACCCTTCCCGGGACAGCGGACATCCAACAACTGATTAATGTAGGGTTTCAAGGGCTGAACACCTTACCCCAACCTAGGACAACCCCAAAAGGCCATCCTATCTCTCTATGGGGTCAGTTGAGGCGGTCACTGAGCCTGCATTACAGATCGACCTCTTTCTTTCTGCTTCCTTCCCCACTTGGCACAAGTGGTGATCCAAAAGCATGCCCTAAGGAATATCCCGCACGTTAAACTCCATTTCAGAGCCTGCTTCTCTGAAAACCTGACGTGCAACAGAGAGGCAACCCAAAGTGTCCCCTGCATCAGCTAATAAAAGTTTGCAATTCGCTGGAGTAGATCAGTAAACATTTTATGTAAAGGGTTGGATAGCAAATATTTTAGGCTTTGTGGGCATGAGGTCTCTGTTGAGACTGCTCACCTCAATCTTTGTAGCATGGAAGCAGCCAGACGGTACATAAAGGAATGGGTAAGGCCGTGGGCCAATAAAACTGTACAACTCACCCTCAAACAACACGGATTTGAACTGCACGGGTCCACTTATATGTAGATTTCTTACAGCACAGGACTATACGTGCAATTTCTCTTAGGATATCCCCAATAACATTTCCTTTCCCCCAGCTCACTTTAATGTAAGAATACAGTGCATAATACCTCTTAGTATACAAAATACAGGTGAATCAACTTTTACGTTATCACTAAGCCTTCCGGTCGGCAGTAGGTTATTAGTTACTGTTTGAGGAGTCAAAGTTACATGTGGATTTTTGACTCTGCAGGATCGAGCACCCCTGATCCATGAGGTATTTGCAAAACGAGGCTGCGTGCAGGTCCACTGCCTATAGTCTGGCAACCCCTGGACTAGATCAACTGTCTTACGGTACGGTTGAGCAAACGGAACCTTAGGGAGGAAAGAACTAAGCACATCAATGAACGCCACACGTGATGCACTTAGAGGCCCACGACACGGTTATATTCAAATTGTGACAGCAATATGCTTAGTGAACACTTAAAATGGGCAGGTGTGCCCTCAGTCGTACACCCCCCTTTTTCACTTAGGTCTCAAAACAGCCCCGGCGGGGGGGTGCTGTCATAAGCCCCGATTTACAGACGAGGAAGCTAGGGCTGGAAGAGCGAGTCACACACCTGCTAAGAGGCAAGGCCAGCCCTGGAGCCCAGGCCTCTAGCCCTAATGATAGAATCAGAGGCACGGTGCCAGGGGTTTCCTACAGAACGTTCTCCACGCAGGATTCTTGCATTAACAAAACCCACCTCAAGCGTCTCAGGACACACGCCTCTCGGAGTTCACACAGTCGGGCTGAGACGGGGCCCAAGGCAGACAGTACAGACCCAGGAAGAGCCAGTAAACGGGTGTCCAGCCCAGCAATCACACATGCCCACCACCCACTGGTGGGACCATATGGGGAGTCACTGCTTTCTGGACTATCAGTTGTACTAGAAGAATCTTCAGGGAGGGGACTGCGATCTTGGTTCTAAGTACTTTTGCCATAAGCATCTTTACAACACACATTTTTCCTGCGGACCTCATCGGCTGTAAGGCAATTTTGCTGGAAACAGTTAAAAAACAAAACAGCCGGCTGAGAGTTTGGTTTGACAGCTCGTTGGTTTTATCAACTGGTCGACCCTTCCATTTCCCCACTGATCTCAGCCCTCCTAATGGGCTACACACAGGCACAGAGTTTTGAACGCACATTTCCCACAGAACTTTAAAAGGTCCACCAACGCACTTGTGACAATGTGCCAAGAACAAAGGATAGCGTACAAGGCCTTTCACGACACAACCCAAAGCATCCTGGTATGGGGAAACGGATACCTGTCTTAACGAAGGAAGACATTTCAGTGAAGAAAATGTGATGCCGAACCAACAACAACAAATAGGACAGTACGAACGAAAGACTTTGAAGTTAAGTGCTCAGGTACAACTCAGAAAATTGATTACTCCCACAGGATTGCCAGGACTCTACACACACTTGAAATGCACTCAAATATTTTGTTATTCCGCAGTAGAGCAGAATTTTCATTTCGTCTTCTTTTGTGTTTCGTGATGTCCTTTGTAACGAACGCCCTTCTTGTGTTCTTCGTGATTTTCTCTTTTACGGCAAAACTTCGCTACGGCCAATTAGTTATGTGGCAAAAAAAAAAAAAAAAAAAAAAAAAAAAAAAAGTTTGCAGCGAAAATACCGGACATGGTTATTTCTATATCGGAAAAGGCTCAAATGCAGCACAGCGTCCAATGCAAAACAGCCACAGAAGTTCAGGATAAAATAAAGAAATGCCAAGGAGGTTTCCCAGGCTACAGCTCCCCTGGCCCACCTCCCCTGCCGGATGTCCCAATGTACCTGTTCCCTCATCCTCCTGGTGGGCTCATGAGAAGGCAGGTTTTGGGGTCAGACTGTCCTCGGATCCCGACTCCCCGCCGACCCCTGGCGTCTAGCTATTCAAGGCAGGATCCTCAGAACAGCCTCGCGGCATCACCTGAGAGGCAATCAGAAACGTGAAACCCATCTCAGGCCCCACGAGTCAGAATCTGCATCCTAACAAGATAAAGATCCCTGGGGGTCTGCACGTGCAGTCAAGTTTGGGAAGCATGGCTGCAGGCAACCCCTAGCCATTCCTCAAGCCCCACCTGGAAGCTGTAAAAAAGTCAAAGCTGTAAAATCTTTAAAAAAGCTGCCAAAAAAGAAAAAAAAAAAAGTCAAATAAAGAGGGGTCGATTATGTCAAAGCGTTTTTAAACGGAGCCGGGAGGGGGTACCTGGGTGGCTCAGTCGGTTAAGCGTCAGGGACTTCAGCTAGGGTCATGATTTCTTGGGTCTGTGAGTTCAAGCCCTGCGTCAGGCTCTGTGCTGAGACCCTGGAGCCTGCTTCGGATTCAGTGTCTTCCCCTGTCTCTAACCTTCCCCGCGCATCCTCTGTCTCTCTCTGTCTCTCAAAAATGAATAAGTGTTAAAAAAATTAAATAAAATTGAGCCGGGAGGCTATAAGGAGGCGGGCCTTATGCACGTCCTTACCAGGTGGACCTGTGAACTTGTGAACGGGGCCAAACCACAAATAGCCCGAGGACTGGGTCGTAACAAGTGCAGCTTGCAACAGTAAGAGACTTTGCTTTGAAACCAATTATATTCAGCCAGGAGTAGTTTTCTGCCGCCAACACCAATCAGAATTCTTTGTAAACAACATACACAGAAACACACGTTCCCTTTTATCTTTCAGAAACCTTGACTTTTGTTTTGCAAGTGGTAGGGGTGGGAGGGACACTATTTGGGTTGGTACTCAAATCTGTGTTCCTCGAATTGTAACTCCGAGGCCCCAAATAAATACTTTTGGTTTTGTTTCAGCTTCTGCCTCTTTTCTCCGTTGACAAAGCTGTCTCCTGGGTCCTCTTGGCTGGGTTAGTTGACCCTCTACTTACCAAATATCATACCCTCTGGCTCCTTTACTTGGCTGGGACCCGCCCTCATCCTGACTCTGGCTATCAGTGGCTGCCACCTTGGGGAACCTTTTAAGTAGGAGGCAATTGACCAGCATGTAATTGTCACGCTAACCCTACAGGATAAACACCACCACGATCCCCTTTCACAGCTGAAGAAACTGAGGCTTACAGTTTTAAATGAATTGCTCAAGACAAATATGGAAGCGACAGGGATCTGAACTTGGGTGGGTCTGAGACCAAGCCAGAGGGTTGTACCACCTGTCTCGCAGCACACAGCAGCAGGTGGGGAAGCAAGGGAGGTGGTGGGGCGGGTGGTGGTGGTGGGGAGAGACTTCTGTCCGGTGTATGGAACAGGGCACGGACACAAACACCTCAGCACACGGTGCATGAGAAGGGAGTCAGTGCAGAGTGCTCTGGGGACCCCAGGAAGCAGAAAGTCTGAAATCGGAGTCCTTTTTTCTCCAGCTCCTCTGTGGTTTGCCGGCCCCAAGCCAAGGCTTCTCTTAATCCAATTAAAATGGACTTGTTTATGCTTATCAGCTCTTTATTTGGTTTGTTAGAAACGTGCAAATTACCCAGAAACCTCTTTGTCCCCTGAACCAAAAGGCATCAATAAAACTATTAAGTTAAATCCAATTAAATGCAGCCGCTGGAACTTGAAGGTGGCAGAGCCAACAGAAGCGAGGGAGGGGCAGGTGGGATTTTGCTGGGAAAGGGAGGAATTCTTCTGGCCTCCTCGCTTAGTGTGGTTCCTCTCAAGCACCCCCTTAACTGTAGGCCGGGAAAGAGCAGGAAGAGCCACTCTGTACCATGAGCCTGACAGCGGACCTGTAGCAGATCGTTAATTATCTCAGGAAATCTGCAAGACGGATCCGATGGACCCATTTTGCAGATAAAGGAACTGAGGCTCAGATAGGTTGAAGCATTTTGTCCAGAATATCACACAACTGGGGAGCGGCAGAGGAAGGATTTGAACCCTCATCTGCCGAAACCCTCTGCCTGGAGTCTTGGAATGTCAGGGCTTAAAGGGTCCTTAAAGGCTGCCCTGCCAAGGGCAAGCCTCCGCCAACATGCGGACCTGAGTCTCTGCACCCGTAAAATGTGCATGATGATAACCATGCCGACCTGCCAGGGCTTGGGGAGGGTCCCGTGAAATGCTACGTGTCTCAAGTGCCCGACACATGGTAGGTTATATGTTATATGCTAATTGCTGATACCTGACTCTTGGCAAAACCCATCTCCTTCCCCTTCCTATTTTTCAGAAGGGAAGGCTGAGACCCAGAAAGGGAACATGACCTCAGGGTTACACGGAGACCCCATAAAACAGAGCTGGGACTCAAGCACGGGTCTCTTGCCCCCTGATTTGGCATCTCATTTCAGCCCCTGAGCTGCCCCTCCATTTTGTAGACGAAAACACTGACGCACACCGAGCAGCGGGCACTCAGTGGCCAGGGTCACCCAGGTGGGTGCTGAGTGCCAGAGCCCTGGACTCGGGTCTTGGCACCACTGTTCTTCAGCTGCGTCGCGTGGGCACATGCCTTGACCTCCCTGAGTACCTGGCTCCTCCCCTTTAAAAGTGCGGCTCGGGGTACCTGGGGGGGTGGGGGTGGGGGCTCAGTCGATTGAGCGTCCGGCTTCAGCTCGGGTCAGGATCTCACCGTTCATGAGTCCAGGCTCACTGCTGTCAGCACAGAGTCTGCCTCTCCTCCATCCCTGTCTCTCCCTGCCCCTCCTCCGCTCACGCTCTCTCTCTCTCTCTCTCTCTCTCTCAAAAAAAGGCCCAGGGTGGGTTCCTCCTTCCTGGCAACGCTTAGACCCAGGGGATACAGATTGCTCAGGAAGGGAGGGCAGGCCAGGATTCCAGGCAACGCTAATCCCGTTACAGATACATTGTGAACCGTAGGGGATCCCACGAGCACCACCCTCCGCCTGGAGATTTTCCAAACCCCTCCCTCGCTGCTGGCCCATCCCCAGCTTCTCAGAAGTTCGGTAAGCAGCAAGACGGAAGTGAGCAGAAAACGACGTGGGACTGTGCACTCGAGCCCGCTCACAGCCGCGCCCCCCCCCCCCCCTTCCCGGGCCGCATCAAGCCAGCGATCTTCAAGGTGTGACCATAAGAAGCCTGAAGTCAAAGGTGGCTCCCAGCCGGCTCACCTGGGGCAGGCGCCTCACCTCTCTGAGCTTCCATTTCCCCACCTGTGAAGTGCGGAACCTTCAGTGGTTCCTGACGTCCTGTGAATCACCGTCTTAATAGTATCGTTCTGACTTTTTCATTCCCACTCTTCAGCCCCAAAGCCTGTTGGGAGCCGCAGAAGGAGTTGAGACGCAATGGTGATGGGGGGCTTTTCTGGAAGTTATGGAAGCTGTGCTTGATAGTGTTCTGAATACAAGATCTTTGACCGACTGGCCCCGGAGAGCCCGTGCGCACGGGAGGGGGTGCGATCTGTGACATGAGAGGAAGGAGGGGGTGATGCTTCCTTGTGGTGGGCTACAGGGGATGATGCAGCCAGCCGGGGGACTCAAGTCAGGCCACTGTCCCGAGGGGGGTGGATTTTCCAATGTCCTTTATTCTCTTCCCTTAGCACACAAAAGCTGTGCCTGGAAGCCCAGCTCCCGGATTCTGCCCGGGGTGAGCAGCAGACCCCCTTTCCTGTACCACCCCGAGGCTTACCACTGGATGATGGAAAAGTAGAGAAGACAGAGGAGAAGAAAAGCTGCTTCTTTTCCAGAACCAGCATTTGTAGAGGAAGGGAAGAGGGATTCTGGAGAGAGGACTGGCCAGGCGTTTGCTTGGTCTCCCCTCTTGCAGATTTGCTCCTGACACACCGAGGGCAGGGGTTTTTCCAGACCACAGCCCCACCTCGCGGGCCTTGCTGGGCACTCTCAGGTCTCGTGTGGCATGGGTGTGGGTGAAAGCCAGCAGGCAGCCATGGGGCAGGACGGGTGACCTTCAGACAAGCTGGGATGCCTCATCCCTATCCAAGCTAGGAGGACAGCAGAGCCGGGGTACCCAGGCTGGGGGGGGGGGGTGGGTTTAGCCGAGGAGACACTAGTCAGCCACGCCCAGAGCTGGGTTCTCTTTCCATGGGTTTCCACTTGTACGTGCAGGATCAGGGAGAAAGGAGACATCTATCTCTCTGCACTAGGAGGCACAGGGTCCCGGCGAGTTCTACACTTCACCACGGTCTCCTGAGACGTCAGAGCAAGCCCTACCCGCCCCCACCCCCCATGTGCTCCAAGCCACCCCAGGAGAAAGGCAGGGGAGGGTGGCATCTGGGAGAGGGTGAGAATGTTTATCCAAGGGAGACTTAGCTCAGGAACCTGTAAAAACAACATTCGAACAGAAATGTTAAAACTGGTTATATTAGTAGCAAAGCACCACAGACTGGGTGGCTTAAAGGACAGACATATACTGTCTCACAGATAATGGTGTCTGGAAGGCCAAGATCAAGGTGCCGGCTGGGTTGGCTCATTCTAAGACCTCTCTCCTTGGCTTGTCGATGGCTTTCTCCCAGTTTCTCTTCATACCCTCTCTCTCTACGTGTCTGCACTCAAATATCCCCTTTTTGGAAGGACACCACTCATACTGGACTAGGTCCCACCCTGATGACCTGATTCTAACAGGATTATGTCTGTAAAGGGTCTGTCTCCAAAGCAGGTCACATTCTGAGGTCTGGAGAGGTTAGGATGTCACCATGTGAATTTTAGTGGGTGGGGGGAATCCCCAATCCAACCCATAACGTTAGTAAAGCTTAACTTTTTTTGTTTTCTGTTTTGTTCTCTGCCAGTGCGGGGTGACGGAGGGGAGGGGTTTGGAGCCACGGCATCAGCAAGACCACGTGGGCTACAAATAGATCACATTTTCTTCCCAGAGTCAAATTGTAGCAAGCATTCGCTGCGCAACCCCAATATATAATTTAGGCAGATTTGTGCAGCCTCCTGAATCACTGGCCTGGATTAGGCATGGCCCCCAGAGATAACAAAGCAAAAGCAGTCTCATAGCTCCAGTAAAAGGGAAAAACTTGAATCGAACATGACAACGGCGAGCACCAGCAACTATTTAAGCGCATAATATTTTCCAGGTGCCGTGATAAGCTCTTTACACGGATTATTTTATTGAATCCTCCTGCAACCCTACGAGGCGTTTCTATTACACCCTGGATCTTACAGATGGGTAAACCAGGGCTCAGACAGCAACAGTCATTTGCCCAAACTGGCCGGATTCCAGAGCCTGCGTGTGTGATCGCTGCCCACCTGGCCAGCCCCTCCTTCCTGAGCTGGCGGACCTCTTCTTAAAGCCTCTTCCCTCTGCTGCTAGGGATAGAAGAAGGGAGAAGGGATAGAAGGTATCCAGAGGCTGGGCTAGTGGGCAGAAAGCTCCCGTTAGCTCTGTGGGCCACGCAGGGCTTGCGTGCCTGGCGTCAGAATCTCAGCTCTACGGTAGCTTCTCCTGGGCGAACCCATCAGGGAGCCACAAGAACAAGGGAAATAATGCTTCTAAAAAGGAAACAGCATAAGTGGCCGTCAATAGGGGGTTGGCTAAATTAACTGTGGTGCTTCTTCCGGGTCAGCCTGGCAATCGCTTGAGTAATCAATGACTGATTTTTTTTTTTTATTAATTTTTTTTTAACGTTTATTTATTTTGAGACAGAGAGAGACAGAGCATGAATGAGGGAGGGGCAGAGAGAGAGAGGGAGGCACAGAACCGGAAGGAGGCTCCAGGCTCTGAGCCATCAGCCCAGAGCCCGAGCGGGGCTCGAACTCAGGGAACGTGAGATCGTGACCTGAGCTGAAGTCGGACGCTCAACCGACTGAGCCACCCAGGCTCCCCAGTCAATGCCTGATTTTTAAAAGATGGATAGAAGCGCCTGGGTGGCTCAGTCCGCTGAACGCCGGACTCTTGATCTCGGATCAGGTCATGATCCCAACGTCATAGGGTGGAGCCCCGAGTTGGGCTCCACAAGGGGCGTGGAGCCTGCTTAAGATTCTCCCTCCCTCTCTAAGGGTGCCTGGGTAGCTCAGTGGGGGAAAGCATCCAACTCTTGATCTGGGCTCAGGGACAGAAGGGACGGGGCTGTGCTTTGTGCTTCTGGAGGGTCACGTGCCGCATTCTGGAGCCGCTGGCAAGGCTCCAGGGCCACACGTGCCCCACCCTCGGCCAGGGGTCTCCGCACGGCGGGCTGTGTCTGTCTCCCGTGTCCGTCCTTCAGCATCTGTGGGGCTCAGCAGTCGCGTGGGGCCGGAAAGGGAGGTGGGCCCTCACCGCCACCTACCCACGGGCACCGGGCACGATTAGAGTCCCGCCGCCCCGCCTCCCTGGGGCAGAGGGGAGCCGAACCCAAGCTCCCCGCTTTAGGTCCAAAAGAGAGCGACATTCAGAATTCAGGTCATTCATTGAGACAAAAAACAAAAACAAAAACAAAAACAAAAACAAACCAAGTCTGAAAGCAGCATGTTTTGGAATGATCTAGAAAACTTTGGATTTTTTTTTTTTGAAATAAATCCTTAACATTTCCTGCTGTTAATATCTTGCAAATTTGTTCGATGCTGTCGAAAGCCTTATTACTATTTTCAGATTCTCTCAATAAACAGACTTGTTTAAAAGGTTTAAAAAAAAGTCGCTGAAAGCATGAAGCTGCTTGGGATTCTGTCTCTCCCTCTCTCTGCCCCTCCCCTGTTCTCTCTCTCTCTCTCTCTCTCAAAATAAATAAATAAACTTAAAAAAAAATCTCTTTCTCTCCCTCTGCCCCTCTCCCTCTCTCACGTGCTCTCTCTCTAAAATAAAAAATAAATAAAAGATTTTTTTATTTTGTAAATGGATACAAATGTTATGGAACAGAATATGTATACATACAAATCTTTTCGCTAGACTGATAGATATTGAAATATAAAGACACACAGACTAGGCTGTAGATCATAAGCTGAAATACTAATAGTGATTATACCTGGGTGATCTCTGGAATTATAAGTGATTTTCCTTTCATTTTGGTCTGGAAAAGGTGACATTTCAGAGCCCAGTAAGCGGAAAGACCTACTGATCCTAGAGTGAGTCTGGAAGGGGACCATGGAACCCACTCCATTCCCCATTTCTTGTTCCGTCCATCTGCCCCAACACCTGCGATTTCACCTTGAAAAGCTCGCTCTTTTGGGTTAAGTGGTACCACCTCCGTGCCGGACTTTCAAAGGAGGGGAAGAGTGGCCTCAGCCACTGTCCTATTTTGAGGCGTCAGGGAGGGAAAGCAGTTGCTGACGGCTGCATCCTGGGTCCCAGAATCCATCCCAACTCCCAGCCAAGATGGGAGTTTTCTCTCTCTGACTCCCGGGAGGTGTGAGGCGTTATAACAGAAAGCTCTTCTCCCCATTCTGTACTAATCCCTCTGGACCTAAGTTGTTTAACTCAAGAAGCAGCATAGCTAGTGGGAGAGTATAAGAAGTCACAAAGCTAGGGGCCCCTGGGTGGCTCAGTCCGTTAAGCACACGACTCTTGATTTCGGGTCAGGTCGTGATCTCATGGTTTGTGAGATGGAGCCCTGCGTTGGGCTCCATTTGGAATTCTGTCTTTCCATCTCTGTCCCCTTCCCCCCATGCTCTCTCTCTCTAAATAAATAAACTTAAAAAAAAAAAAAGCCAGAAAGCTTTATGGATATGGGTTCAAATCCTATCTCTTTTATGTATTAACGTGTCATAAGATTCATGAAAGTCAGTGTGGGAGCTGGCTGATGTAGCCCCAGAACCCAGCACAGTCCCTGGCACATAGTAGGTGCTCAGTAAAAGTCAATGGGAGGACGTCGGTGTGGTCCCGGGAAACATGCTTCCCCCCTTTGAATGTCAATGTCTTCATCTCTAAAGAGAAGGCATTTTCTCTAAAGAGAAGGGATTTTTTTTGTGTGGTTTTTTTTTTTTAAGTTTCTTTAATTTTGAAAGAGAGAGAGAAGGTGCGTGCGCATGTCCGAGTTGGGGAGAGGCAGAGAGAGAGAGGGAGAGAGAATCCCAAGCGCGCTCCGGGGCTGTCAGCACAGAGCCCAATGCGGGGCTCGAACTCGCGAGCTGTGAGATCATGGCCTGAGCCGAAATCAAGAGGCAGATGCTTAACCGACTGAGCCACCCAGGCACCCCATACCCTGCAGGTTTTTAATGAGGATGAAATGAGGTGATGGATGGACATGGCCTCTGGCTGCTTGTCACCATGCCTCTCGTGCCATCATGAGTCCCTGCTTCCCAGCCAAGCACTGGGGTCTGGGCCGTGGCCTGGGCATAGTAAACTGTCTGAACCAGGAGCTCGCCAGCTACTTACCCACCAGCCGTGGCTGAGAGCCCGCTTTCCCACATCCCCGTGTGTGTCCTTGCTCCACAGCGCCAACATCTGGGAGCCAGCCAGAAACTCATTCAGTCATCCAGTTATTTGCTGTATGGGCACCAAACATCTGCACGGTGGAAACCAAGGGAAAGATAATCCTGGGGTCCACCTCTCCCAGAGCTAGGCATCTGGGCTCCAGGGATACTGGGGCATCAGGCATCTAGCTGTACTTCCTGCCAGAGCATCGCCCGGTGCCCAACCCAGACCTGGCGCCCAGTTGGTTGCTCCATCCACGATTTCTAAGTGGAAGGATAAACACAGGAAGTTTGTGGTCATGGTTGTACCAGCCAAATCCTTAACAGGGTCCGGGTCCGGAAAGAACTACAAAACAATGCCGGGGGTGGGGTGGGTGGAGGGTGGGAGGGGAGGCATCTGGTTCCTTTATTTTCCGGCTGCAATTAATCAGACAAAGGGGAAAGGAAAAGGCCAAGGGAGATAAAAGCACTGAATGGAAATCACCTTCATTTGGGAGCCCTCCTGCTGGTGCCAGGGCAAGAACCCTGTGGTGGCCTCTCCATTTCTGATCCAAGTGACCTGGGGTCGCCACATCTGGGAAGTGGGAGCTAGCTCCCCCCTGCAAGCTTCCCCGGGACAGGAAAAACCGTGAAAACACTTTGGAACTGGAGCATTGTGACAGTGATCGTCTTGAAACTCGATGATGGTTGGGGCGCCTGGGTGGCGCAGTCGGTTAAGCGTCCGACTTCAGCCAGGTCACGATCTCGCGGTCCCGCAGTTCGAGCCCCGCGTCAGGCTCTGGGCTGATGGCTCAGAGCCTGGAGCCTGTTTCCGATTCTGTGTCTCCCTCTCTCTCTGCCCCTCGCCTGTTCATGCTCTGTCTCTCTCTGTCCCAAAAATAAATAAACGTTGAAAAAAAAAAAAAAAAAAAAAGAAACTCGATGATGGCGATGATGATAAAAATAACGTCAGCCTGTGGTTATTTCCCCATTTGTCCCACAAAGGATCGTGAGCATACTTCCTGGGCTAAGCCCTGCTCTGGGTGCTGAGGCTACAGAGGTGGGCCAGGCAGACACGGCCCCGTCTCCCCCCTCTCCCCGGGGCGCTGATGGAGCTCCCCACCCAGGAGGGGGACAGACTCAGCATAAACTTCTTCCAGATGGAAAGGAAGTAGTGTGATGAGTAGAAAACAGGGGATCTGATAGACAGCGAATGGACACGGGGCTGCTTTACCTGCAGGGAGGGGTCTGTAAGGGAGAGGCTGAAACTTGACAGAAGAGGGGACAGCGGTCTGGGAACAGCCAGCGCAAAGGCAGGGAGGAGCCCTGAGCTGGGGAGCAGCGGGAGGTGAAGGTGGGGGGGGGGTATGCTGCTCCTCTAGGGCTTTGGACGCCACCGTTAGGGGCTGGGATTGCTGCGCTCTGTGAGAGGAGCTCACTCAGGCTGTTTCGAGGAGGGTGGGTTGTGGGGGGCAAGGCCGGAAGCGGGGAGACCAGTGGGGAGGCTGATGAGAGTGGGTGCTCCACGCGAGCCTGGCAGCTGCTAAGTGCTTGTGCGCGACATCTCATTTAATCCTCCCAGCGACCCTGGGATGCAGGTTCTTATGAGGCCCATTTTACAGATGACACAACTGAGGCTTTGGAGATGTTGAGTGGCTTGTCCAAGTCACAGAGCCTTCACCCTACCCCTAACCCTAGACGCTGTAAATGGTGGAGCTGGGATTCAAGCCCAGGCATTCTGACGCCCGAGCCCCCGTGACCCTGTGTCCTAGCCATCAAGGGCCCTTTGAGTCAGGGGAAAGGGCTGGGGCGGCCCCTGGGAGGGCTCAGTCCTTCCTGAGATGCTGCCACCCTGGAGGGACCCTGCCGGGACCGCCTCCCTCTGAGTTGCTCTCTTGAATCAGAGAGAGGCTCCCAGACCCGGTTCTGTCCAGAGTGCCAAAGGAGGTGGGGAGTCACTCCTGCAGACGCCATAGATTAGTTCATTTTCAAATTGTATTTTAAGACGTATTCTTCCAAATACTTCTATGGAGGCCTAACTTCCTACAGTGAAGGGCAGTAATCATCTATGCATAGACCAATGAGGTTTTATGTCTAAGGACAGACGCGTAACTGCTACCTGGATCCGGACAGACAGCGTTGTCACCCACATCCAGGACAGCTGTGAGGGATGACGTTTATGTCCCAAACGCAGTCTGTCTCTGCCCTGGACAAGGGTTTTCCAAGGCCTCCTGCCTCCCCGTTAGCCAGGATTCCGCTGGAAATGCCCCAGTGACCCCTGGATCCTGGAGACGGGTCCTTCAGGGCAGATGGGCACCAAAGCCCCTATCGACAAGCCATGAAGACCGCAGCCCGTGAGTGCCCGGGTCTCCGGAATGCTGGTGTTCAGGAAAGTGGCTCATGCGAGCATTTCCCCACACACCTCACTCACAGCGGCCAGTGAGGTCGGGGGGAGAGCGTCGGGGGGGGGTCCCCATCTCATTTGCAAAGAGGCCTCAGTTTTACCATCTGTAAGTGAGGAGGATGGGAAGGGATGTGGTTTTTAAGATTCCCAGGGCTGTGAGGGAACGACCAGCCCACCCAGACACCGTCTCCTTCCTCTGAAAGGAAAAAGCCAGACCCCCCCCCACCCGCCCCCCACTCCCACCTCCTTAAAATCTGACACTGGACAGGGAGTGTACCTTCCCCTCCCCCGGGAGGAGTCTCTTGAGAGGACACTTGGCACTTGCAAGTTGCTTTAGAATCGGACGCACTGGTGTTTGCTACTAAGCTCTGTCGCTGTGCAACGCCGGGCAAGACACTTCGCCTCTCTGAGCCTCCGTTTCCTCGTCTGGACGTGGGGATAGTAATGGCTCCTACCGCAAAGGCTGTTGTTAAGGATTCAATGAGAAAATGAAACCAAAGTGCTTGGAGGAGACCCAAACCCGGGGCATGCTCAACCGATATTACCCACTATTGATGTTGTTGGTATTGCTGTCTTTAAGCTTTGAGCACAAGGGAAGCGTCTCGGATGCCTGCGTTTCTTCCTTCGTTCACCACGGCTCTCCTGGCCCCACACACCCTCACCCCCTGCCCGATGACCAGGATTCCAGAGCGATAGCTGGCCGACTCCCAGGGGGAGCGACTTCTGGAAGATCCCGGGGACAGAGGACGGATGACCTCCAAAGTTGAACCCCAGTCCAAGCTCCTAGCGTCTTGTCTGCATAAATCCCCCCCGGCCGCCACCCGCAATTGCGGCGCTAATGGGCCTCTGTTCCTCCTAGGTTAATATATGTATTATTTATAGGGTTTTATTATGTGCTCAGAGGGCTCCCCTGAGAAATGTAATTGTGCACTGGGAGGTAAATTTGAATAATATTTACAATTAATTTCCATCAATAAAGCAACGCACCGAGGCCTCTGTGCAGCTGAAACGGGCCCTGGGTTGGCTTTCCGCTAACCGCTCCCCTGAGAAAGCTCGGGTAGCTGTTAAGCGTCTCTAGAATAGTCCACTTGTCTCAAGCTCTACCTCTGCTCCCACTGCACGCATGTGGACGCTGTAGCCGCCTCCTGGCTTTCCCTTCCTTCAGCCCTCCTCCAACCTGTCCTCCCCAGCTGGGCCCCGGGCATCGGGCATCATTGCAAATATGCAGGGCTGAGCGTGGCCCTGCCCTGCGCCTGGCCCCCTCTGCCCTGCTCGCCATCCTGTCTGCTCTGTGCTCTCTGCTGCAGCCCCCGGCCTCCTTCAGTCCCCGGCAACCACTCTCTCCTCCCACACTGTTCCCTCCCGCTGAAGCACCCTCTCCCGCACCCCACCCCCAGTCAGCGCCCACCCATCCTTCCCGTCTCAACGCCAGCATCTCTTCCCCGAGGAGGTTTCCCCGGTCTTCGGACAGGGTCGGTCGGATCTCCCTGTAATGCGTGTGTAGCACTTGGTGTGGCTGTTTTCCGTTGAGGGTGTGGTTTTTAAAAACTCGTTGGCTGTCTCTCCCACTGACCAATGAATGGGCTCATGAGGACGGAGACTATGTCCCGATCACTCTTGCATTCCTGGTGCCTGACACAGGGCCTGGCAAGGAGAAGCTATGAAATAGATTTTCACTGAATGGATGAACGGGTGGCTATAGAAATGGTTATGTAAATGGATGGGTGGGTGGATGTTGGGGGGGGATGGGTGAGTGTTATCTTGAGTAAGTCCCTGACAATCTCCCGTCCTTGGTTGCTAAGGAACTGAGAGAAGAGGAGGGAATGCTTTTCAAAATGCAGTTTCTTTGAAGTCCTAAATTTGAGGAATGATAGGGAATTTGGGGGTTCCTCCAGCCGCCGCGCAACACTGCTGTGTGACTTTGGGCAGCGTTCTCCACTTCTCTGAGCCTCGCCTGCTCCTCTGGGAGGTGGACGGGGAAGGCACGGGGGTCTTGGGGGCCAGGAACATCCAGCACGGAGCCCACTCTTGCTTCAGTCTCTAATCAAAAGCAACTTTGTCCTCAAAGGGAGAAAGCAATTCTTTCACGGTTGGACAAGTGGCTTCCTGGTTCCTCCTGGTCCTGGAAGGCATCCCCAGCAGCAATTTTCCAAATCCAGGGTTTGGCAACCACGGGCCCGGGGCGCCCCAGCTCCGGCCAGGGCACAGCACGCTAGGGCAGAACGGGAGGGGGAAGAGCTGGGGAATTGTAGACCACTTCCAAGCGAGCAAATGCCAGCTCGGTTTGCAGCAAAGGGCGGCTCTCGAAACCTCAGTTCCCTCATCTGTAAAATGGGAGAGACCCTGATGGCTCTCACTGTTGGGTTCTTTTTTTTTTTTTTTTTTAATTTATTTATTATTTATTTCTTTTGAGAGACAGAGAGAGAGAGAGAGAGAGGCAGAGAGAGGGGGGAGACAGAGAATCCCAAGCAGGCTCTGCAGTGTCAGAGCTGAGCACAACGTGAAGCTCCATTTCACGAAATGTGGGCATGACCTGGGCCGAAATCGACAGCCACCCAGGCGCCCCTCACTGTTTGGTCCTATCCTCTCCCATCCAGCCTAAGCCCTCCGGAGCTGACTCTGCGGGCGGGCTTAAGGCAGACTCCTTCCTCAGCCAGCACAACATCGGGGTCACTGTCCCCTCCTGAGCCCCTCCCCCTCATCCCTTGGCTTACCCCCCTCCTCCGTCCCCTTTCCCCTCCCTTTCTCTCCGTCCTCCCGTAGGCCCAAGACGCTGGGATTTCAGGGCGCAGACCTGGTTCAAAGCCCAGCTTCCACCGTTTACCGGCCGCGTGGGCCCGGACAGGTGGGGTCTGCAAGCCCAGCCTCCCGCCCTGCTCACCCAGGCGGCTCTGATGGTCTTCTTCACATTGGACCATTTTGAGGGTCTGATGAGATTGTGAGCCCCACACCTAGTAGGTGCTTAATAAACGCCAGACCCCTTCCTTTATCTTTGTTCTGCATTTCCTCCGTGCTTCCCTCGGCCCTCCCTCTCAAACACCACCTTCGGCTCTTGCCCCTGTGCCCGCTTCCCCGGACCCCCTTGGCCCACCAACCCCACCCAGGAAGCAGCGCTGACCCCCGCCCATCGGCCCGAGTCCCGGCCCCGAGGGGAGGCCTAGTCAGACCCAGAGCATGTTGGCTGCCTGCGGAGTGACGCAGGCACGCACGCTGTGTGAGCCGCAGGACCTTTGCATCTGTGAGATCCTTTGAAGAGCTGTAGGGACACGATTAAGGAGGATGCCATGGTTGCATTTAAGTGTTTAATGGGGAACAACTGGTGGGGCAGCCAGAAAGAGGCCTAACCCTAAGGAGGAAAACAGCTGGTTTGAATTCTACTCCCGCTCATCAGCTTTTCCAGCTCATCCAGCTGGTTTCCTGGCTTGTCGCGCGGCCCAGGAGGAGTGAGGGACCCGCCTGAACAAGTATCACCTGGGGGTCAGAGCCTGCGTGGCTGGTGACCGTCTCTGGGGTCTGGAAGACGTCCCATGCCATCTCGTTGCTTCACTTGTGAAGTTGGGGCGGGGGGCTGGGGGATGACGAGGGGCATGGGGCGATATTTAAAGTTCCCTGTGTTTGCTCCCAGGCGGTCCAAGTTCAGATTTCTTGAAGCCATTGGGCGCCCTGGCTTAGGCTCACGTCAGAGCTGCCTCATCATAAGCACAATGACCCAAGAAGGGAAGGAACAGTCTGTCTCTTAATGAGGTGTGATTTCCAAACAGCCCGGGGCCTCGGGAACTTGCCCAACGCCGTGTAGACATTACATCTGTTCATTGCATCGTGTCGGAGGATTGGCTTCACGATGATGGCGTTTGGAAGAGAGCGTGGACACTGGGAGGCCAAGGGCCCCCGGCCCACCGACGACTACCTCCTGCCCATCCTCTCTCTCCCCACTGCCTTCCCGGAGGTCTCAGGGGGCGCAGGAGCTGGGAACCACGGCGGGCGCGTGTGGATGGATGTCGAGGGAACTGGAGGCCAAGCGTATTTTCTCTGCCATGTTGGGTCATTTTCAAAAACTATTTGCAAAGCTGGTGTATAGGCCAAGGAAATGTTTAGATTAATCTGCTGAAGAATCAATATTTGTGGTCAAAACCCCAAGCCTCTCTCAAAACCCTGATCCTGCGGCCTTATTTGAGTCAGAGAGACCTAGTTTCCAATGCTGGCTCTGGCAGGGACCAGCTGGACGCCCTCAGGGAAGTTACTTAACCTCTCTGAGCTCCAGATACCTCATATGCAAAAGGGAAGTCATAACTGGGAAGTCAAGGCTGCTGGGAGGAATAAGTTTAGCATAGGGAGCACTAAATAAATGTAGGCTACCGTTATAGTCTAGAATATTCTCAATAGATACATTAGCCATTGAAAACAAACAACAAGACAGAGCTTCCGGAGCCAGACAGAGCTGGCTTCACATCTCACCTCTGCCTCTTGCCGGCTGTGTGTCAGTGGGTGAGTTACTCCCCACCCTCCCTGAGCCTCAGCTTTGCCATCTGTAAATGGGACAAGGACGCTGTGGCACAGGGAGGCGTCAGTCCCAGGTGAGAAAAGACAGCATGGCCGCGCCAGGAGGGGCTCCGCGCCTGCCGTCCCCACAGCCCGCATCTTCAGAGCACGGTCACCACTCTCTCCACCCCTTCCCCCAGGCCCCACATGTCCTGCCCTCACAGAGCCCACAGGGCTCCTCAGGACCTGTTTTCTGTCTTCCCACCTGATCTGAAAGCCAAGTGCATGGTCCTGGCAGTTCGCGAGTGCCTGTGTCACCTTCCTCTCCCAGGTAACCTGTGCGTCTCCACTTGCCCTCACCCGGAGGAATGATGCTGGCGGGCGGCAGGATTTCTGGCTGGCCAGTGACACAGGCACGTGGGGCGAGGCGGCGATTTGCATCACACTGGGTTGGCCCTGAGCTCTGCTGCTCAGGCCAGGAATACGCCCCGTGGCGTGTTTGTGATTCCAGGGGAGCACGGAATAGGTAGCTTAACCCCTCTGTCTTATGCTGATCCCGGTTCATGGCAGCGCTTTTAAGAATGCTCCCTTTTTTGCTTTGGGCCGGCCAAGGCAGGTCTCCCAAGAAGCATGGGATGCCGGTCCCTGGCCTGCCCGGTCAGCCACGCCCCTCGAAGGACGGAGTTCCGAGCCCTGGACTCCCAGCTCCAAGCACTGGTCAGCCCCATGTAAACTCTAGCCGGCGTTGGTGGGTGCTGAAGGGGGTTTCTGCGGTGGTCTCTGGGCCTCCGAGGCCGGAGTGCCTGTCCACCGGGGGTTCGCGGATGAGGCTCAGAGCATGCTGGTCTCCTTCTCGTTGATGGATGACATCTTGGTAAAGCTCCTGTGGCTGGGGTAGGAGGAGTGGCCCGTGTCCTCGCTCAGCGCGTTAACCAGGCGGGAGAAGAGGGCCACCTTGAACTTCTTGAAGTCCTGGCCCACGAAGACGTACAGGATGGGGTTCATGCAGCTGTTGGCAATGGCAATGGCGGTGGCCAGGGGCAAACCCAGGCTGAAGACGGAGCCCGGCACGGTGGCGTGGCGGAGCTCCAGCAGGTAGAGGGTGTGGTAGGGGCACCAGCAGAGGAAGAAGGTGGTGATGATGGTCACGATGATCTTGAAGGGTTTCTTGGTCTTGGCCAGGCGGTTGCGTCGAAGCTTGCAGACGATGGTGAAGTAGCAGGCCGTGATGATGAGCACGGGGACCAGGAAGCCACAGAGGAAGCGGGTGACCGTCACCACCGTGTGGCGGCTGAGGCCCGCGGGGTCCAGCCCGGAGCGAGCGAGCCACGGGGCGGAGCCGGCCGCGGACAGGCTGAAGTTGTTAAAGCAGGACGTTTTCCCATGCACGTGGGCCGTGTCCCGGAAGACGAGGGACGGAGAGCTCAGGAAGAAAGCCAGGACCCAGATAACCACGCAGGCCACGCAGGCCAGCCTCACGCCGCGGTGGTTCTGGGACCAGACGGGAAGGAGCACGGAGATGCAGCGGTCGAAGCTGATGACGGTCAGCAGGAAGACGCTGGTGTACATGTTGTGGATGAGCAGGAAGTTGCTGATCTTGCACATGGCCGTCCCGAAGACCCAGTGGTAGTCCATGGCGGTGTAGGCAATGTGGATCGGGAGGAAGACGTTGAACAGGAAGTCCGCCACGGCCAGGTTGAGAAACCAGACGGTGTTCACCGTCTTCTTCATCTTGAAGGTGGCGATGACGATCACCAGCCCGTTGCCCAGGATCCCGAGGAAGCAGACAATGCTGTAGACCGCCACCAGGAAGATCCTGGTCACCTTGCCTTCCAGGGGAGAAGACTCCTCCAAAACCACGATGGGTTCAAAATCATCCGGGTACTCCTCGTCGTAGGAGAAGGAGGTGTTGTAATCCTTGTCCCCCATTCTCTGTGAGCAGAGACAGGAGTCGTTAGGGGAACTGGCTCTAAGAGGTTGACCAGGTTGACCAACACCAGCAAGACCGACAGTGTCCTGCCTGACTCTGAGCCGGGCTGGCGTAGTATCTTGACTGCTTAACTACTTGCTTCACCACAAAGCCCATGGTACAGATGGGAAAACGGAGGTCTAGGGAGCTGAAGTCACTTACCCAAGGTCATACAGCTGAGAAGAGGCGGGGCCACGAGTCAGACCCCAGCTTCAGGGTCTGTCCTCCTGACAACCGTGGTCGCTGCCTCTCGGGGACCCTCCCCTTCCCCTTACAGTCCACTGAGGGAGAGAACATTCATCAAGCTCCTCAAATCATGGCAGAACTGCAATGATGCTAAGGGCCATGAAGGAGGGGTGAAAAACGCTGTGGACGTGGCCCCAGCCATGTTTCCAAAACCCAAGAGACAGCTGTGCTGGCATCCTCCAGTGCCCCTACCTCGTCACGGGTCCCCCACGGGTGCCCTCTTGACATTTGTTCAGACCGCAAAAGTCCCTCACCGTTCACTGTTAGGGTGTCCAAAGCTCTCCAGTGGGGTCCTTGGCCAATCGGTCCCAGGGCACAGCTAGGAACACCTGCAGGAAAGATGAGGAGGCAGTGGTTGGACCCAGGTCCAAGAGCCAGGGGTTGGGTGCACTCAGAGCCACAGATACAGTCTATTGTCATTACTCCCAGTTTACAGAGGAGAAAGCAGAGGTTGGAGGCTGGAAGGTGACAGAGCCCCGTGAGCCCAGATTAACGGCTGGACCCTTCATCCCAACCCCCACCTCCTCCCCACCCAAGCACATCCACAGATGAGACTCTGAGTCAGGGGTGGGTGCAGGGAAGGCACAGGGGAGAGCATGTGGATGGTTCGATGCAAATCTTCTGCCAGGGCAGACCCAGAACACTCGAGGCACCCAGAAGACAGAAAAGGAACGGTCCTGAGCACCCACGATGTGCCAAGAACTATGATTCCCTTAGTTTCTCTTTGCAGGGGCTCTTGAGGCAGGTGTTGTGATTCTTGTTTGGGATCTGGGAAACTGAGGCCCAGAGAGAGAAGCGTCCTGCTCACTTGGCATTCCCTGGGCCCTGTGGGTGTCGCGGATCACACACAGACCTGCTGTCACGACAGCCCGGTGAGGAGACAGACACAAATGCATTCACTGAGCACCTACCATACTTCCCATAACAACGCTGTTGGGTATTTTCCCCACTTCCCATAACAATGTTGTTGGGTATTTTCCCAACCTAAGGAAGAACAGACTGAGAGTCTGGGGAGTTTGCAAGTTTGGGAGGTCTTGGAGGTGGTCTCACGGGCATGGTTCAAACCCAGCTTTGGCCACCTACCAGCTATGTGGCTTTGGATACATGACGTCTCCTCTTGGAGCCTCAGTTTCGTCATCAATAGAATGGGAATACTCACTACTAAACAGAATGGGTGTAAAAATTACAGGCATCAGAAATACGGCACGTTGCTTCAGTGCTGGCACATGATCCAAAAATATTAGTGATTCAGTTAGGGCCCGGGGTAAACCGCGGGATTGGAACCCAGGGCTCCGACAGCCCAGAGCCCATGCACTTTCCACCACCCAGGCTCTCCCCATCCTGACGAATGGGAACCAAACCAGAAGCTCAGCCGGTGAGACTGCCAATCGATGCTTTGTTACAAATAACGCCGACCTTCCACCATGTAAACGCATTACTGGTCCTTAATGGGTTTGAGGTGGTATTTTATTGCAGAAAAGTCATCTTTTGCTTTCATTAAATAAAAGCCACTTGGAAAATCCCGTTGAGGGCCCTGGGCTCAAGGGATTCAGAATTAAAGCACCATCCTGCTTGGGTATCATGCCATACTGCAGGCTGGGAGAATATTCCAGAGGTGCCCAGTGAGGGGTCCCGGGGGGCTTCCTGTGACCCTGGAATGCAAACAGAAGGTGGGCCGAATACGGCTCCCCCTGCCCCCCTGTAACTGGGGGGAATGTGACTGGTGCTCGTGATAACAATGGAGGCCAGGGACCGTGCTGAGCATTTACTATGGATGCCCTTGCTTTGGCCCCATGACGGGCACCGACAAGGCTGAGGGAGATGAGAACGCTCGCCCAAGACGTCCATCCAGGCAGGGGGTGGGGGAATCAGAATTTGAACGAGGTCTGCAGAACCAGGGTGGTCGCCATCTCTACACGCCGCCCCGGAAATCACGGTTTGATGACAGCCACCAAGCGTGTCCTCGAGGAAGAAATGACCAGGTCCACATTCCCTGTGCCGGGCTGTGCAGGCCCCGGGGACAAGGAAACGGCTTCCCCAGGGTCCCGTCCCACAGGAGCTCACGGCCAATCACAGGGCACAAGACAGAGGTGAGCTGGGGCAAGGCCAGGAAGCCCGAAGAAGCCTGGAGGGGGTGCTCCCCAGCCTGGGCATCAGTCCTGTGCTGCTCAGGGCAGGCGGGATCTGAGCTGAGTTTTCAAGGACGGCCAGGAGTTCAGAGAACGAGGGAACGTGCCAGGCTGTCTCTGCACCCCCTCCCCCGCTGCCAACGGGGGAGGCGTCTGAGCCCCAAGAGGAGGGTGGAGAGGAGCAGGGACCCCGCACTTTGCATCGCGTCTCCAGAAAGGCACTGGACACAGATAACGTCATGTCTGGCTCTCCGGCCGGGCTGGAACGGCTCGGGGTCACAGGCCATGTCTCACCGTCTCCGGGCAGGGATGGGGGTTGGCCGGGCCCAAAGCAGCACAGAGTGGTGCTGACAACCTCTGGGCCTGTCTGTCCATCCGCCCCCTCAGTCTACTAGGAATTGAGTTCATCAGTGTCCCCCGTTGACGTGTGCCCTCCCCCTGAGTCCTCCTGGGGGTGTGTTTCATCACAGGTCAGCCCTCGGCCCATCCGGGCACACACCCTTCCTGCCCTGAGCCCGTTTCTGTGCCAGCCCAGGCCGTAGAGCAGAGGAGCCAAGGACACAGACTCTGGGGCCTGGCCAGGCCGCCAGCTCCCCGATCCTGGGTCTGCACGAACTTCCTGTGACCACCGGCAAGTCAGCTATCGGCTCTGCGCCTCAGTTGTCTCATCTGTAAAATGGGCCGGATCGTGCGATGGTGGTGAAGTTTCAACGTCGCATGTAAAGTTCTTAGAACAGGGTAAACACGTTGTTGTTGTTGTTGTTGTTGTTGTTGTTATTCTGTCCCAGGCTTCCACTCTCTCCTAAAATGGCCTTTGCCTGGAAAGGTAGAAGGGAGCCGGGAAGGCCACAGGACCCATAGGACCCCCCCACTGGCCTCCCCAGTCCTGGGTTCAAGGGCGGGTCAAGGGAGACACAGGTGAAGATTTTGTTTCTCTTCGTCTCTCAAATAGGGGTAAGAAAGCCCCCCTCATGTTGTTGGGAGGGTCACATGTAGTGACAATGAACCCTTGGCCAACTGTAAATTCTAAAGAGCCATGAAATGGCTCAATCAGGGAGCTTCTGAGAAAAAGCGTGTGTAACTACATGTCCACGATAGGCGTATACGCATAACCAACATTTATTTGAACGCTCAGCATGTGTGAAACATGCTTGGCGAGGCATGCTCCCTGAAAGGGTAGCTCTGACTTACAGGTGCAAAAACTGACGTTCAGAGAGGTGAAGCAACCTGCCCAAGGCCACACAGCTGGGAAGTTGGACCTCCAAGGATCCCAAGTGAGAAGTGTCTTGGGCTCCCCCTGTTTCCCCGGGGGATTAGCAGTCCCCAGTCCTGCCACTTACGACTCCCAGCTCTCTAAGCCTTAGCTCTGAATCCTAAGAGTTCAGACCTTCATTACATTCTTTTTTTTTTTATGTTTATTTATTTTTTGAGAGAGGGAGACAGAGCATGAGTGGGTGAGGGGCAGAGAGAGAGGGAGACACAGGATCCGAAGCAGGCTCCTGGCTCCGAGCTGTCAGCACAAAGTCCGACGTGGGGCTCGAACTCACAGACGGCGAGATCATGACCTGAGCTGAAGTTGGACGCTCAACCGAACGAGCCACCCAGGTGCCCCATGTTCTTGACCCTCCTATGGAGCTGCCTTCCCGGAGCCACCTTCCCAGGCTTCCCTTCTCCTTTCCTTCAAGGCCCCTAGAAGGGGCTCCACATGAAAATCACATCTGCAATGGTGTGTATATCCTGGTCCATGACACTGCCCACTGCCTCCCTCGGGTGCCCCTTATGAAGCCCCTTGCTTGGTGAGAAATGCCCAGGAGAATTCAAGGTAAAGAACAACATTGTTTCCCCTGGGGAACTGGGCTGTTTCCTCATTCAAGGTCATCCAGGTTCTACAACTGATCATGTTTCCCTTTTCGATGTGGCCACAAGGAAGCTCAGAGTCACATTCGCAGGTCAGAGGCAGCAACCGTATTAACCCAGCTGGTCTGGCTTCTACGTTGGTTTGGTTACTCTTCATGCCTACATCTAGTTATACTTTCTATTGGTTTTAGTCCGCGGTGATAAGTAATAGTTGACTGGGTACCTGCAACAGCCCGGAACGCTGTATAAATACTTTCATTGTAGCAGCTCACACAACCCCCCAGGTCCCCAGAAGTGGTGCTGCTGTCACTCCCAATGTAAGGGTGAGGAAGTGAGGCTATTGTCCCACAGTCCGCGGGTGGCCAGCTCACATTGCTCAGACTTTGAGCCCTGCTCTTAACCGCTTTGCTTTCCAGAAGGTGGAGCTCATCTCTCCGTGTCTGCACCACCCCTCCTCCTGCCCCCCCAGGACACCTACGCATTGCTCCCCTTGTCCTAGCCCCTCCAGGGATCTACCTCCCTGCCCTTCTTTTCAGGACATCTGGTTGAGGTCTGGGGCACGTGGTTCATCACAGCCCAGGCAGGCAGGTGAGCCTGTGGCCAGTCTGTCCCCCTTTCTGCCCTCAGCTCCCCCAGAGAGCCCAGGAAGCCCAGGGAGCAAACAAACTCCCCTGGCTGGCTCCCAGATTCAGCCTGTGACCCTGAACTTACACCCATTTAGAATAAGGCCTGGAGTTGAGCTGTTCTGAGGCCCCTGGGATAGACTCCCCAGGTCATCGAGACAGTGTCCCGCCTCCAGGCCCCCTCCTCCCTAGCATCCCTGCCTGGACATCTACGGGACACGCATGAAGCAAAGGACGCCTTTCTTTCTCTTTATGGCCTTAGCGCACCTTCCCAGCAGTCCTGAGAAGTGGGCAGGGCAGGTATTATCATCCCCATTTTGTAGGTCCCGAAATTGAGGCTCAGAGAGGAGAAGCAAGTTGTTCAGGTGTGACCTTGGACGTCTCAGCCTCCAGAACTGTGAGGACAGATGTCTGTGGCTTAAGCCCCGGAGTCTCCGACATTCTGTTACAGCAGCCGGAACGGGGACCGAGGCCTCCGGGCCCCATTGCAATCCCGGTGCGATGGCGCTGCTCCGAGGACCTACCCCCAGGCTCTCGTGAGGCTTGAGGAGGCTGTGTTTGTTCCAGGGGCTCTGGGGGCACTGCCTGGGGCAGTGGAAAGTTCACCACGGATCATTAAGCACTTCCTGTGACTGGACAGCGGGCCACACACATCTTACCCACCTCTTACACGACAGCCTTCCGGGGCCGGGACACGATTGCACCCATTTTCAGATGGGGACGCCGAGGCACAGGGAGGCGAAGCAATGTGCGTGACGCATTTTACATCCCTGTAGCGCATAAGGCCACTCTTGTCCTTGCCGTTGCTGTTATTGTTTGGGGAGGGAGGGGTGGACGTAATCCGTGTCCACCAGTTTTCTATCAGTATCTGGTTCTGACCCCACTGCTCCCTTCATCTGCGCTCTGGCCAGCTCCCAGGCCTCTCCCTCTGATGCCGACCGTGTCCCACCTGCGGCCCCCAGCACCCCCCAAAAGCCTGCTGGATAACACACACTCCTCCTTCACCAGTCCCCGGCTCAGTGCCCGGTGCACAGTAAGTGCTCAGTAAGCACGTGTGGCATTAACTGCTGACATCGTGATTTACTGGACACTTCTATGTGGTGGGTGCCAAGCCCATTAGAAGTGTTGTCACAGACGACTTGCAAGGGGGGAGGTGTCGTCCTCCCCCGAGGCTTTGGAAACACGGAGGCTGACGCCTACTGTATCAGTCAGCCCGCGTCGCTGTCACCGGGGACCACAGGCCGGGCAGTTTAAACAACAGACATTGATTTCCTCATGGCGCTGGAGGTTGTAAGCCCAGGATCAAGATGCTGGCAGGCTTCCTCTGAGGGTCGCTCTCCTTGGCTCCTACACAGCCGTCTTCTCCCCGTGTCCTACGTGGTCTTGCCTCCGTGTGTGCCTGTGTCCTGATCTCTTCTCACAAGGAGCCCCGTCATGATGGATCAGGGCCCACCCAGATGGCTTCATTTTACCCTAACCGCCTCTTTTCAGGCCATATCCCTGAAAATACAGTCATATTCGGAGGTGTCGGGGGCTTGGGGTTAGATTCATTCAATGTATGAATCTGGGGGGATGCGATTCAATCTCTAACACCCACATGCTGCCATCACTGGTATGACCCAACACGGCTATTTACGGTTCCTCCAGATGGCTCCCTCTGGGCTTGGGGGAGTCTTACCCCCAGCTCTCTACCCCATGGCCTCACCCGTGCTGGGACCCAGGCCCTATCCTTACGATGGGTTACTCGGGCACACACGCACACACGCCCCGCCTCCAGTGGAGGAAGATATTTACCATCTCCACACCCATCAAGGGAGTGCCATCTGCAATGTACGAGAAATGTACAAGAAATGAACAATGTACAAGAAATACCTTCAAATCCAAACAGACAGCAACCCCAACAGGACAAGGGTCAAACCATACGAACAGGTAATTTACAGGAGGGAAACCTCCAAACATGGGCATGTGACAAATTCATGCTCCAAGACTTGCAAATGACAACCGCGGCTGGATGAGACTTGGTGCCTACCGGGCTGTGGCAAGAATACAGCGCTGGCACGGCTACCCCTCAGGCTGGCAGGATGGGGGCACGGGCTCTCAGGCCACCCTGCGGGTACCCGTGAACCCCTGGGCACCCTCCAGCCCCGGAAGGCACCAAGTGTGTACCGTTTGCGGGGACATGCCTCAGCTTGGGCTCTCCAGAAGCAAACCTCCAATGCAGATCCCTGCAAAAGTGATTTATTAAGGAAGTGTTCCGGGAAAAAATCCATACGGGAGTGGAGAAATCGGATCAGGAAGGGGAGGAGGCTAGTCAAGGGTGCAGAAGGTGCCCTTGGCCCTTGCTTGTGCTCTGGGAACAATGGAGGTCGTGATCCAGGAGGCCGAGCATTTGTATCCCTCCACCCTGCCCACGTGCATTCCCAGGCACTCCCAGCCCCGGAGGTCCGGAGGTCAATCTTCTAACAAAAGCCAAAGGTGCCGGCCCACAGGGGCAGGAGAACTCGGGGAGATTGTGTGCGCTAAAACCGAGGATCTGGGGTCTAAGGAGGCACACGCATGCGTCTGCTGACGGCTGGAAGCTGGAGACCCCTGAAGGTCCACTGTGGGAGAGGGGACCAGGGAATGCCATAAGCTGCTAGAAGTGACAGATCATGCAGGGTACACACGGCATTGGCATTCGGAGCATCTTAAAACCACCTAACCATAGTAGCACTTAAGGGCATCGAAAACACGCACGCACACAAAACGGGAACAAACATCTGGCAAGAACACCACCAGATAACAAGCTACACACTGAACGGATTACGATAGCCCCGTGGGAGCAGGGGTGGGAGGGAGAAGTATAGAGAACGGGGCTAAACGGAAATGAATGCCAGGAAGAAAGGGAGGTCAAGTGCGGGGGGGGGGGGGGGGCTTCGAGCGGCCAGTGGTGCAAATGAGAATGGACAGAGGGGTGTCATTATGTGAGCCCTCTTTCCTCTCCTGAGGTCCAGAAAAACCAAGAGCAAACAAACAGACACTCCAAATCCCTGCCTGGTGCTCATGCTCTGACGGTGTTCAGCCCACGCCTGGATCCCTGATGAAGCCACACTCGGCCTACCAGCCTTGGCCCTGCCCAGGGGACTTCGGTGTCCCCCCACCCCCACCCCCAACGAAGCCTCTTTTCAGACTGGGAATGAACTTGGCTGAGCCAGTGGAAGCACTGGCCCAGTTAAGCTGGCTCTGTGGCACCCAAGGCCTCCGACCTCCTTGGCAAGCCCAGCCCTGGCCCAGGACAGGTCGGGGCTCAAGTTCACAAAGGGTTTCTCCTGCCGTCGAGAGCAAAACCCTCAGGTGGATGTCATTTGCTTAATTTTTATTAAGCAAACAGATGGCCCTCACTACAGGCTAGGCACTGTTCTAAGCACTATTACAGATGAGGAAACTGAGGCCCAGAGAAGGTAAGTAATGTGCCCACAGGTAGGTCAGCCAGGCAGGTCAAATGAGTCATTCTGGACGGAGGAGGAAGCTCCAAGCAGGCAGGTGCCATGCGGGGCTTCAAACTCAGAGTCTGCTGAACTGCCCAACCCACTCTCTTTCCTTGTCTACCACCTGGCCTCCTCGGAACATTCTGGAATTCTCTGGTCTTTGCTCCCCGGGAACCTCCCAAGAGCCCCCACGAGATTTATCTGGCGGGGTTCACGGCGTGCATTTTGCAGATGGGGCCAGACGAGTTTCCAGGTTCCCTGTGACTTTTCTGTGGGGCCCCTCTGTGTCCAGTCAATGGCCCAATTGGGACTGTGTCACGACCCCAGTGCCATGGGGAAAGTCTCCCGGAGATGGGAGCTCATCCATCTGTCCTGTGAGGGAGTGCAGAGCCTGCCGCTCCCTGACCCTGGCTGGG
Source organism: Prionailurus bengalensis (assembly GCF_016509475.1). Taxonomy (NCBI): domain Eukaryota; kingdom Metazoa; phylum Chordata; class Mammalia; order Carnivora; family Felidae; genus Prionailurus; species Prionailurus bengalensis. Next base: position 17,444,914 of record NC_057356.1, read on the forward strand.
AGGCTGGGGTGCACCACCTGGACCTCCCCCTGTCCCGCTCTGCAAGGGTGGCTGTCCTCCATCCTGCTTTATCAAGGGGACATCTGAGGCCAGAGGGGGCGGGGGCGGGCTTGCTTGCCTGAAGCCACACAGCTGGTTAGTGGCAGTGCAGGGATTTGAATCTGGTCCGTATGAGTCCGAGGCCCCACCTTCTCCAGCTGCTCTCCGCTGGCCCGTGTCCCCGTGGGCTCAGGGGACGGCAGGGCTGAGGGGCATCTGGGCGGCAGCTGTGTGCCTTTCGCTTCCTGTCTGGGTCTCTGTTGCGGGCCCCTTTGCTAAACGAGGGCCCCAAGTCTGCGAAGGACTCGGCTCCCTTTCTGTCTGTCGTCTGTCTGTCGGGGACTCTCTCTGCTGGCTTCTTCCTCGGCCTCTCTTTCTCCCTGTCCGTGTGTGTAGCAGGGCCCATGGGTGGGGGAGCCCATCAGGGAAACAGGAAGCTCCTTCCTTTGTGTTCTGCCTGGCTCTTGCCCTCCCCACGGCCTGCTCCCAAGGTCCAGATGGGCAGCCGCAGATGCCTCTCCTCTGGCCCTCTCCAAGCTCTCCCCCAGAGGGCATCCCGTTTTGTGGCTGGGGAAACTGAGCTCCAGACAGAGCAAGTGACCCTCCCGAAGCCACAGAGGAGAGGGGCTCCGTCTGTCTCGTGTGTGGTGTATCCCCAGGGCCTAGAACACTGCCTGGCACGTCACCCACCTTAGGGCTCCCCCCCTCTGTATCTTCCCTGCACAGATTTGCCATTGAAGGCTCACTCAGAGAGGTGAAGTGGCCAGGCCAGGCTCACACAGACCTTAAGCGTTAGCCTAGGATTTGAACCAAGGACGCTCTGCCCCCCAAAGCTGCTATTTCTGGTTGCCCCAGATCATAGCCTCGGCCACTCTTCCTCCACACATGTCCCTCCCCAGCCTTATCCTCACCTCCTGCTGGCCCAAACGGCCTCTGCAGGTTCTGAGGTCTTTGCTGCCAGAGTTCCCGGTTGCTTCCACCTACCAGTCCCCCACCCTTCCGGGCAGAGAGACCGGGCAGATGGCTGTGAGAGACACATTAGGGGTTTCAATTGCTGGATCCCCAGCTCCGAGGACTCAGGAACCTCGAAACCACCACCACCGCAGATACTCCAGCCACGGGCTGGCAGCCAGCCCCCGGACAGAATTAGCTCGGTGTTGGGAGAGAATTTCCTCCCTGGTCCCACGCCCACACTTGGAAGCTCACACTGAGTCACTGCAGTGAAGCTAGAAAGTGCTGGCCGCCTAACAGCCTGTCCCATTTTCTTGTGGTTTGGATGGGGCCATGTTTGAGCTTAGAGCTCCGTAGGCGTGGGCAAGAGCCAGGAGCCTGTAACCCTGGACCCGGACAACCCACTTGCTCAGAGACCAGAGGCCCCAGGAAACCTCCAACAGCAGACGAGTGCACAGAAGCAGGAGACCCCCCCCCCCCAAATGTCCATTCTACTGCCTGGTCTCTCCTCCCCCGCATTAGAACACCACTCCTTCCTCCCGGGTGTGCTCTGTCTGTCCCCAGATCCATTCCCCACAGCTCTGTGTCCTACAGGCGGACCCACAGGAATGACATCACAAGGCTCTTTGAGAGCCCGACCGGGGGAACAGGGCAGGACGAGAGGGAGGTCAGGCTCCCTCCCGGCAGAGTCTCCTGAGTCGGTCACAGCCGTGCCACCTGGATCGAAGTACAGACCCCTCCTCTGGCCCCCAGCCTGGGGCACCAAGGTCTCCATGCAGGGTCTCCTGGGCTGCTGGACAGAGAGACAGAGAGACAGAGAGAGAGAGAGAGAGAGAACATCCCCTATACTGTCCACCCCTTTCTGAGCCCTCCGAGCCTAGGCTGTCCTGTCTCCCTGTTTCTGGCTACGACCCTAACCACACTCCCTACCCTCTACCCCCACATCTGTCAGATCCTGCCCGTTTTGTCCATCAACAGCTCCCAGACCTGCCCGCCGCTTCTGCCCACCCGGATGGTGGTGACAGGCCCCCAACCACCCGCTCGTTTCCATTCGGATTTCATTTCCCACCTGATAGCCGGAGAGATCTCTCCAAAGCGCAAACCACATTGCAACGCTCTCTGCTTACGAGCCCTCCTTAGAAGCAGCACCAGCTCCTTACCGAAGTCCCTAAGGCCCCTGCCCCCGCTACGACGGAGCCCAGGATGGATCCCGGCCCCAAAGGAGACCCTGCCTTGGCCGCAGGCTCCGGGGCCCAGGTAGAGTGTGGACACTTCCTTGCAAACCCGGCCCCCCTATCTGATTGCAGACCCAGCAGGCATTCCCACCCACCTAGGCCCCTAGCAAGAGTGTTTGGGTGGACGTCTCTCCTTTCAGGCTGAGAAGCCACTCTGGCCCCAACAGTGGGTCTGACGCACAAACACCGCGTGTCTTTGCAACTACTCAGCTTGCATCCAAAGCCGCCAGGCAGATAGCTTGCGCCTCTTCCCATAAACACGGCCCCAGCCCCTGGAGGTGACCTGTAAACAAATTCCCCCATGCTTATATCCCCCTAGACTACGAGGCCCAGCACTCGACTCGCCTAATCCCCTAAAGCCAGCCTTGTGTCCGCTCACGCAAGCAATCCCCGAGCTTATCCGGAAGGCACTGGGCGCGATGACATGAGCTGCTCAGGATGTGGTCTGAGCCGGCTGCCAACGGGGGTCGCCGTCCCCCCCCCCCCCCCGGGCCAGGTGCCGCCCAGGGCATGTGTTCAGGGTCCTGCTCACAGCAGGGGCTCGGAGCCTAGACTCCGAGGCTCTCAAGGTTAAATGTTATTAAATATCATCATCCAAATAACGGTATTTTACTGAGCACGATGTGTGTCAGGACGCCGAGAAGCTCTTCGTGTACGTCCTTCACACGAACCCCATGCGACGGTGGGGTCATTATTACGGGCAATTTAGAGTTGAAGAAGCAGAGCCCCGGGGGGGTGGAGTCTCACCCAAGGTCACATGGCCACTGAGAGGCAGAGGTCTTTATACTATACAGGGTCTACTTGACAAACACCCTTAGGTAAATCCCTGACCCTCTGGGGGCCTGGGTTTCCCCGTCTATAAAACAAGGAAGTTGGAGTTGACGGTGTCGAAGGCTCCCTTCCAGCTTTAAAAAATGCTACGGTTGAGGGGCACCTGGGTGGCTCAGTCGGTGGAGCGTCCGACTTCGGCTCGGGTTGTGATCTCACGGTTCGTGAGTTCGAGCCCCGCATCGGGCTCTGTGCTGACGGCTCAGAGCCTGGAGCCTGCTTCCACTTCTGTGTCTCCCTCTCTCTCTGCCCCTAACCCACTCGCATTCTGTCTCTGTCTCTCTCAAAAATAAATAAGCATTAAGAAAGATTTTTTTAAAAAATGCCACGGTTGAATGGGCCAAGCGTCCATCGATTGCCAGCCTTGTGGCACTAAAAAAGACAGTGTAGCCCAGCTCCACGCTGTGTGACCCTGAGCAAATTGCTTTACCTCTCTGAGCCGTTGTTGAGTTGCCTATGGAATGGCGATAATAAAATCCTCCTTTGAGAAAACCACGGAATCTGGATAAAGTGCTTTCTTGGGACCCCTTGCAGTTTTAAGATTTCTGGCCCAGTGGCTGAAGGCTGATTTATAAACCTCCCCTTCCTCACCCGGTCAGCAGGTCTGGGGTCCTTACTAACTATGACAAGGTTGTCTCAGGCTCATTCCCCTGCTCCAAGCTGCCCAGTGGCTAAGCCACCAGGTTCAAATGCCCTTCTTAGCTAAGCAACCATGAACAAACTCTCTCCTTTCCCAGACTCAGTGTTCCCATCTGTAAAATGGGGCTGATATTATGACCTCCCTCCTAGAGTTACCATGAGCCTGTCAAGAAGCAATGGTGTGGGTCCACAGAGTGCCCCACGCACAGCGGGTGCTCAGCAAACGTTTGTAGAGAAAAATCGGATGGAGATTTACTTGGGAGAACCAGCAGCAGCCCCATCCCCCCTGCTGAGGAGAAAGCTGGGCTGAATCCACTTAGCAGATTCTGAACCAAAGCAGAGGGCCGGGCTTCCAGAAACCGACGGAACTCGAAGATGAGCCTGGAATGTGTCTGGAGGCAGCGGAGGGGATGGGAGCCAGGCCGCAGCCAGTGGTTCCTCTGAGCCTCCCCCTCCCAGACCAGACGCCGCCCTGGCCGGATGACGAAGTGTGGCCACTGACATCCCTGCCCTCAGCTCGGCCCCCTCTCCCTCCCCACATCCTCTGCGAGGGCCTCCGCGAAGCATTTTTCAACTTGGTTGAAACCCTCGGCTGAAACCGAGCTCTTGTGCCCGCTCTGTCCTCACAGAGGATCCCGGTGTAACCAGGAGCTGGCCCCGGCTGTGCGGGCTCTACCCCGTTTTCTCCGCATCTCTGACCCTCCCGTTTCTGCTCCCGGAACGCGGAGCTCGCCCGACGGGCTGTGAAATGGAAGGAAAAGGGCCCACGGGATGCGCCTAGCCAAAGAGGCAGCCCCTCGTGGGGTCTCCCCCGATGCCAATTCCCCCTTGTTCCCATTTGGCAGAGAAAACTCAAATTCAAACAAGTTTCATGATCCTTCCCCAGGTCGCCCCACCCCCAACCCCAAGGGAGCAACGCGTCGAATGCGGCTTCTCTTCTGGTTCTTCCTGGAATCAGGTTCGGGAACCCCATCTCCAGCACTTGCAGGCTGTGTGACCTGGGATGGGTTACCTCACCTCTCTGGGCCTCGGGCTTCTCCTCCCTAGCGTCTACATCCGGGGGCCGCGACCATTCGGTGGAACCCTCGGCGGAGTGCCTGTCGCAATCACGATTACTGGGGAATGTCATAGGAAAGGACCTGGGAAATGCGTCCCCACGGCTCCCTCAGCAGAGCTACTGTTGGAGGGTCCAAGGAGAAGCTGGCAGGGCACCGGCCTTCTGTGGAACCTCTCGGATTAGGGTCAGAGGTCGGGGCACGTTGGATACATCAGAGGCACCGGCAGGCTGCAGCCTCGGGTCCCGGGCCCCTTTCCAGCCTTCTGACGTCCTCCGTCGCGCTGAGGCTCTGGAACATCTGGCCAAGGACAGCCCTGCCCCGGCCCCGTTCACCCCAGGCCACCTTGTTTCCGAGACTTCCTGCCTCTGGCCTGGAACGTTCTCCTCCGTGGCCCCGTCACGGGAGGAAGTGTGCTCAGCATGGGCCTGGGGCTCCAGGAGTGTGGTTTGGCACCTTTGCCTGGGAGAGGTCAGAGAACAGAGGCCCCATTGGAGGACGAGGGAGGGTGGGCCGGGGCCTCGCCCAGACAAGCTGAGTCAAACCCTCCGGGAGGCTGAGACACTTCCGGCAAGATGGCCTTGACATCGGGCTCATGGAAAGCTCCAGAGGCCAGGGATTCGTCCCTCCACGTCTCTGATCCTTGGGTCTCCTTTTCTCCATCCTTCCAAGAAATATTTATCAAACATCCATTAGGCTCCAGGCCTGGGTCTCGGTCCTGGGGATATAGCAGGGAACCGAGACACGGCACTTGCCTCAAGAGGCTGGCATCCTCGGAAGAGGAATGGGAGCAAACAGAGGTGCCAAAGAAGGCAAATGCCTCTGGAGCCAGACTTGCCTGGGTTTGAGTCCCTGCTCTGCCACCCACCCGCTGTGTGACCTTGGGGGAGTCATTACACCTCTCTGTGCTTCAGTGTCCTCAGCCGAGGAACAGCCCTGGTGAGTAGCACCTCCCTCACGGGGCGACTCTAAGGATTAAATGAGTTTACACTGGTAACGTTTTAGAAGCATGCCTGGTGCATTGGAAGCATCGTGTAAGTGCTGGAAAAAAAATCAAATGATTGCAGTGGCAGACGGTAGTAGGTGCTACAGGGAAAATATAAAGAGGAACAGGGCATGGGTGAGGGGAAGAGCATTATTTTAGGTGGAGTGCCCAGAGGAGGCGTCTCTGAGAAGGTGACCTCTGAGCAGAAACCAGAACATAGGAAGAGGGAGACGTGTGCCTATCTGATTAAAGGCAGGAGGAACGGCAAGTGCAAAGGCCCTGAGGTAGGAGCACCTTCGATGGGTTCAGGAAACAGCACAGACCTGTGCATTCAAGCATCTATTCAGATGGCTGCTAGTGGGCCACGCTCCCTGCTAGAACCTGTGGGCGTCAGATGGCCCAGTCTCTGGCGTCATGTAGGGGAGGTGGGTGCAGGGGCATGGTAGATGCTCTGAGATGTCACCGAAAGTCCAGGCTTGCAGCAATCTGGTCACACTGCATCACAGGCAGGATGGGCTTCTCCGCAGTCTCCATCCCTCCCTTTTATAGTCTCTTGATCTCCACACTAGTCATTGTGTCTCCCTCCCGGCCCCGTTGGCCGCTGAGACTGTGACCCTGGTTCTGTACAAAGCAAAGGGAAGTTGGTTGGGGAAATCAGGGGAGACTTCTTGGTGGAGGTGGCACTGGGGCCGAGCCTCGGAGAGTGCAAAGCCTTTGCTATGGGGCGCCAGGGAGGCAGGAGGCATCCCCGAAGACAGATCCGTGCGCGAAGGCACAGAGGCTTCATCGGGCATGGTAAGTGCGTGTGTGGAGGGCGGGACGGCACGAGACCGGGCTGGGAGAAAGACCCTTGCAAGGCACTGACTTTATCGTGGAGGCAATAGGGAGCCACGGATGGCCTTTGAGCAGAGGGATGTCCATCATTCTGAAATGAGCCCAGCTCTAACCCACACCGCTGATATGGGGGCCATGCTGGAAGAGGGAAGACTGGAGACAGGAGGCCAGCAAGGGGCCCCGCGAGCTGAGCGAGGACCCTTCGGCCAGCTCTGGGTCCACCCAGAAGGGGCAGTCCTCGGAGGTTCCGGGAGTCGGGGCCCCCTCAGGGCGCCAAGGAGTCTGGCAATCCCCCCATTTTCTTGAGGAATATTTCCTCAGCCCACGTGGGCAGTGTTGCCTCAAGAGCTGTTTCCATGGTAACTGCCAAGGCTCTAAGGTCTTAGATGAACAGACGAGTGGGGACCACAGACACCCAGAGGAGGCTGCACGGGAGAAGCCGGGTCACGGAGAAAGGCCCACGCTGGCCAGTCCTAGGGGTCGAGACTCATCTTCTGCCCCCAGAGGCCCTGAAGCCACAGATGAAAATTGGTTGCCATGACAATGCTGACTCCTCGTCTCTGGGTCTCACTGGCCTGGGGCCTTTCAACACGGGGGGGTGTGGGGAGAGGGGGGGAGAGAGAAAGGCAATGCCAACAGGCAGCCGGAACCAGCCGCTTCCAAAAGATGCGCATCCTGGGACAGGTGTGTGAAGCAGGTAAGTCTGAAGACGACCCTCCCCCCGCCAGGAGATAAGCACGGGTGCAAATGAAGGAGTGGCCTCTGGGGGTCTGAACTTTGGATTCCAGAAGGGCATCCTCCGCGCCCCCAGAACCGGTGCCTGGTAAACCCTGCTGCCATGCCTTGAATTCCACCGTTAAATCCACTTTCGACTCCCCTCCTCCAATGAATTGCAGTAAAGGAAGTAATGATGATAATGACCTGTTACGAACTGAAGGTCTGTGTCATCCGCCCTGCCCGCCCCCGCCCAAGTTCATATGTGGAAAGCCCATCCCTAACGTGAGGGTGTTAGAAAGCGGGGCCTTTGGGAAGCAATTAGGTCACGAGGGTGGAGTCCCACGAACGGGGTGAGTGCCTTTATGAGAGACCCCACACCATCTGAGGACACGGAGAGAAGATGGGAACCGGGAAGCAGGCCCTCTCCAGCCACCACATCTGCCGGCACCCTGATCTTGGACGTCCCGGCTTCCAGAACTGTGAGAAATCAATCGCCGTTTTGGTTATAGCCGCCAAGACGGGCCAAAACCATGACTAACACTTATTGGAAGTTTACAGTGCACCAGGCACTGTTCTGAATACTTTAGCTAATTTGCTAATAGAGCATGATCTAGCTAACTAATCTAGACAGGAGCAACATTGGGTATTATCGATCCCATTTGAATATGGGTATTGTTAAGGTGAAGAAGTTGAAGCACAGAGAGGTCAAGCAGTCTGCCTAAGGCCACACAGTGAGGAAGCGGCAGAACCAGGATTTGGATGTAGGCATCCAGTCTGTTCCTCCTCGCTTACCTCTCTGGAGTTTCTCTCCAAAGCCCACGCTTGCTTCTGGCGTCCCAAAGCATGCAGAGCTTAGCCCGGTGCGGGGCACCGAGCAGGGGCCTGGCGATGTCCCTTCCCTTCTCCTTCCAGGCGTATGGTCCCAGAAAGGAATCCAAATATAAGTCAAAATTGTGCACCCACCCCCACAACAGCAGAAATGCTGGCCTTCTCTCCAGAAGCACCCCTTCCTGGTAGCCGTGAGCAAACCCCAAGCTTTTGGTTAGCAGCCCCTGGAATCCAAAGACACCTTCTGCCCTTCCACGTGCTCCCAGACAGGGCCCATTCGTGCATCCATTTGGGGAGGGGCCTGTCCATTGCTTCTTTGTCAGAAGCCACCCCACCCGTCTCGTCAGGCTGCAGGGCTTGGAAGGAGATGACCCCACCCCCTGCTCTGAGCCTGGCCAATGAGAATATCCCACTCCGCGGGCCACCAATGACTGCTTCAGGAATGGGGCACAGGGCTTAGAGTGGGCCAATGAGAGTCTTCCCTGGGACTCTTGCCACCACCTGGGCAGATTCTAACAGAGAACGAGACCAACACAGAAGAAGGCCGACCGACCTCAAAGATGCGGAAACACCAACCACACCCAAACCCTTGCTACACACACGGGTTCCCTCAACCAATGGATTTCCTTTACTGCTTTAGCCAGTTGGGTTGGGATTCTGTCACCGGCGACACGCCTGCCTCACACGCAGCTGTTCCAGCTCCGGGGTCCCCCAGTTGAGGAGGGACCTCCCTGCGAGAGTGCGCAGCCCCCGAAAGGGGCGGCAGCTTGAGAGAGAGACTGAGGGCCTCGCAGACTTGTTTGCCTGACCCTACAATGTCCCTTGCCCTTGAGGGGCTCCCTCAGGTGCCATAACCTCTCCAGGGAAATCAGGAATGCCAAGGGAATCCCCAAATCAGAGAACTTGCCTTCACTTTGCAAACAACGCCAGCCCCCGAGCCGGGTATCTGAGGCTCGGAGGAACCGGACGCCATCCCACCTTGCGGGCGGGTGGAAAGAACAGTCACGGAAACAGACGCATAAATCGGAGCTGGCATTTACTGAGGGCAGAGGCTTCGGTCTGTTTGTTCACGGCTGTATCCCCGACCCCTTCAACAGCGTATACGACACCACGGCGCACACACCATAACATTCGTGACGTCCATTCCAGGGCTTGTCATGTGTGTGGCGCTTACACATCAACCGACTCGGGTCTCCACATCAGTCTTGAAGTTAGAACTATTCTTGGCGCCATTTACGGATGAAGAAAGAGAAGCTCGGTGAGGTTAAGTAACTTGCCGCAGGCTGCCCGGCCAGGAAGCTGCAGACGTGGGTTTGAATGGGGTGTTCGCCCCTTATGGGGCTGTGGCAGGAGCAGGGGAAGAAGGGGGAAGCAGTCTCAGCGGAAGAGGATATCCTGGAGGGGTTGGGGGACAGCAGGAATGAAGGCGCGGAGGTGGGACAGAGCGAGAGGGGGAAAGGCAGCACAAAACAGGAGACCCGGTGGAGAACAGCCACAGAGAGAGGAAAAGAGGGCCCCGGCGTGTAAGCAATAGTATCTGTTCCCCTTGGCCAGCCTGGGTGACGTCAGCAACCTAGGGGCACTGACCCAGGACAGGGGTGCAGGGCCCAGGGCTACTGGGGGGGGAAGGGGTGGAGGGGGGGGGACTTCAGAGCCCAAGTCCTTCCAAACCAATCTGCTCCCTCGTGCTCCAGGAGCCCAGTGCCCCCCTAGCATGGTGTTCGAGACCTCTAGGCTCTGACTCTGGCCGATCCCCTCTGCCTGCCGTGCCCCTGTCTTGTTTCCTCAGCTCCTCCCAGCCTCACTGAGCACTCGATGCGGATCCAGGCTGCCCTGTCCCCAGCAGTGACAACGAGAAGAAAGGACACTCGTGCTGGGACGGTCAGGCGTCTGGCTGGGCTTGGCCTTCCTCTTCTCCCCGTAGCCGGACAAAGCCCCCAGAGGAGAGGGAATTATTCTCCCCACGCAACAGATGTCGAAACTAGACTCTGAAAGGAACAGGGTCGGGATGAGCAGCCACGCCTGGAGCTTGGTTCTGTTCTAACGGACCCCAGCGGCAATCCACAAGGTTGGTGAGAATGTCCCTCTGTCCCATCACGGTGCGTCCAAGCCCCCGAGGGACTGATGGCCCTTCCACTGCAGGGCTGTGATGAGCCTTCCAGCCTCAGACTTGCCTCGTGTCTCACTAGCAAGCTTCTCCAGGGTGACTCAGAAGCCCTCACCTGTCTCTGGGTCTCTGGGTTCTGCCCTCGGCAGAGAGGGACAGAAAGTGAGAGGCTGGGGTGACGACATTAACCCCCACTTCTCAGGTGCCAACCTCTACTTAGAACAAGCCATCAACAAGGCAGGCTTTCCATTCCCATTTTGCAGAAGTGGAAACTGAGGCTCAAAGAAGCAAGACCACTAGCCCCAGAGCCCCACAGCTAGGAAGGGGCAGACATGGGATTCGAGCTTGGGCTGCTCTGACACAGGAGCCGCATCTTCAGTCTCGGTGACTGTCCCTGGCGTCCTGTGACTTGCCTGCTGGAGGTCCCTCTGGGCACAGAGCACTGTGTTCTTCTGCCCGCTGACCCCAACTGTGCCCGGGGCTGGCAGGGTCACAGCGTCCCACATATCCACCGCCCCACCTCCGAGAGCCCTCAGTGACCTGACTCACCCACCTCAGACGGCACAGTTGCCACTCGCTGGGCTCCTGGGCAGGCAGGTGGACCCCGGAGAGATCCGGGAGCCCTGAGCCGCACAGCTGCACCCTGCCAGGCTGCCAGCCCGGGGCACGGGGGCCTTGGGGGCCCCTTGGAACCTCCTGGCCCCAGCCCAGGCGGCTGACAAAAGGGCTGGCCACTGCTGTTAGCAACCAGGATGGTGGAGTAGGAGACCCCACCCTGTTCCCAGGCGCGGGGGGAGGAAGAACGGGCTGCCCTCCCCCTCAACCCTGTCACTGCGCGGTCACCTTTCCCAAGGCAGAGCTCCAGCCTTGCCCTACGGAAGGGTCCCGCTGGGAAAACTACCCCTCCACCCTCAACGGAAAAAACAGCTGGTTGAAGCCCAGAGGAAATTCCAGAATCTTAAAAGCCGTTGCTGGAGAGGCTTCAGGCTCGAGGGGGCTGCCGCCCTCACGTTACAGGAAAAAGAAAGTAACTCAGCGCGCCGAGAGCTTAAGCCTCACCCGGCAGACGCGGAGCCAGATCCCAGGGCCAGGGAGCAACGTCCTCATCCGCAAGGTGGGTCGGTGTAAAGACCCACCTCGGGATCCCCAATGCAGGGAGACCAGTCATCCAGCTTGGGGGTATCCCGTGAGGCGGGGCTTCCAGAACGTTCCAGGCAAAGCAGGATGGGCTGGTCGGCCTCTGTAGGTGAAGATCCTGACTCCGACAGACGTGCCCCTGGGCTGTTATGTTTACAGACAGCTATTTCTGGAGGGCGACAATATTGAGGTTGCATTCCGGCTCGGCCACCGGAAGCTGTGGCCTTCATTCGATGAATGTGACAAAGCTCGGTGGTGTGCCAGGCGCCCGGCTAGGTGTGGGGATGCCACAGACAGCGAAGCGTGCGAAGACTCGTGTCTGGTGGCGCTTACCTCGTGGGCGGGTGGCGGGGGCGGGGGGTGGGGGGGAGACAGGCAGAAGACAGCATCACACGGGCACCATCAAGGGGTGCCCTTCGCCAGCCAGATCGCCTGGCCTTGAAACAGGGGGAGCCCACGCCCGGACCCTCCAGTCAACGCTCCGGAAAAAAGAACCAGAAATAAACTCTCCCTGGGTTCTGCCATGTTCCAGAACAGGTCACTCCTCTTTCTCCTCCCCACCTCCACCAGCGGAACTTCGAGAAAGACCCACGGGGCCGTTAGAAAGCTCTTCCTTTCTGGACTCAACTGGACTCCGAGCGACCTGACACGGTCACCTGGAGCCCGGTTCAGCCCCCCGGAGTCACACAGGGTCAGCCGGCCACCTCCTGCCCCGGACGAGGGCCGCCGACTTCCTCACTCTCACGTTGGTCAGCCCTTCCTCTGCATCGTTCTTAACCTCGCGCCTTCCAGCCCCCCCCCCCCCCACCCGCTGGGACCCTTGTGTCTCCAAGCAGAAGGAGGAGGGCTACAGGATGCTTTGGCTTGCGGGTTTGTCTGTTTGTTTGCTCACACTTTGGCGTGGTCCAGAAGGGATGGGGTGGGGTGGGGGGTGGGGGGGGGGAGAAAAGTCTCCCAAGAGGCTCACGTGTACAGGGGAACATAAATTAAAAATGAGAGCGAAAGGAGGAAGGGAACGTGGGTGGAGACAGAAAGCGGAGCCAGGGCTGAGGAGAAAAATGCAGACGATAAGGAATGTCCTAAATACGGAGCTTGGGTCGGCCACCCAGGGGACGCCCAGACTCCTAATCTCGGAAAGGGAAGCCGGCTCCGGCCGTCGCGTGCCCCCGGCGAAAAACAAACCCAGCCGGCGGGGAACGGTGAGCCCTCCTGGGGCCGGGGAGCAAGAAGGACTCTCTCCAGCGGTCTGGGCAGAAAGGACGAGGTGTGATGGGGCGATCGGTGTCCTCGTGGACCCGCAGCCTCGAGGTCTGCGTGTTTTTGGAGGGGCGTCCGTCAAAGGCTCGCTGCCTCGAGACAGGCACCCTCCCTAAAGCCGGCGGCCCCCGCGCCAGGGTGCTGTTTGGCAAGAGCCACTTTGCCCCGCCGTGCCCGGGAAGGAGTGGCTAGACGTTCAGGCCGACGTATTGCTGGCTTAATCGGAAGACGTTTCTAGGATGTTTGGGAGTCTGGACTGCGCGGCCTTCAAGGCCTTCTCGCTGATCGTGTTTCCCTGACGTCCCGACGTTGTTAGCTAGGGCAAGGGGGGACGCCATGCTCTGCGGCAAATGCTAGAACCCAGTCGTGCGGTCTCCCAGCTGGAGGCCAGCCCAGGGTGTGGTTACGCCGGCTCCCCGATGCTCGCTCGCCTGTTACCACGTTCAGGATGCTGATAAAGACACTCACGACCCCTGCATGGTGACCCTACACCTCGGCCTGTGCCTCGGATCTCAACACGCCCCTTTCAGTTTGGACAATAAATCATACGGTTTTCCTATTGACAAATCACCCCCTCCTCCGCCCCAGAGGGAGGGAAGCCAGAAGCTCCTGAGTGCTGGCCTTGCCCGCCCACGTATGCTGGGCCCCGTGCTGAGCACTCGTCTGGGTCATTACATTCCCATGATCCCCATTTGGCAGACGAAGAAACTGAGGTCCAGAGAGGCTATGGCTACTCTTTGAAAAGGTCCATGCCAGGGGCGCCTGGGTGGCTCGGTCGGTTAAGCAACTGACCACGGCTCAGGTTCGTGGGTTCGAGCCCCACGTCGGGCTCTGTGCTGATGGCTCGGAGCCTGGAGCCTGCTTCGGGGTCTGTGTCTCCCTCCCTCTCTCTGCCCCTCCCCTGTTCATGCTCTCTCTCTCTCTCTCTCTCTCTTTCTCAAAAATAAACATTAAAAAAAAAAGAAAGAAAAAAAAAGGAAGTACTAAGAATTTCAAGACCACTAACGGCAGAGCGTTAAGTCAAGCTCAGGCCCTACTGAGCCCCATGTGGCTGACCCACCCCTCCACTCTCGGGGAGATTTGGGAGAAGAGTCTTCTCCACTGCAGGCCCAGCAGGGCAGGGGTTTGGTGGGGTGGGGGTGGGGGTAGTCTCAGTGGGGAGGAGGGAGCAGGGGATCGCAGCAGACACCCAAGGAGCTGCACGGAGGGAAGGGCGGCCAAGCAAACCCCAAGGGAAGAGGACATAGAGGGAAAAGGACATGGAGGAACAGAGAGGAGGGGAGGAGGGGAGGAGGGGGAGACAGAGAATGACCGAGAAGGTAACAGAAGCCTCTAAACTGTGAGGGCGGGGGAAGAAGGACTAAGGCAGAGCAAATACAGAGATTCAGAGTCAGACACACAGAAGGGGAAAAGGTTGAAAGCAACCTTTCTGCCTGACTCCTGAGAAAGTCCATGAAGGCCTGACGGGCCCACCCCAGAGTGGGCCAAGGAGGGGACCCCACGAATGGCCATCCTTCCGGGGGGTGGTCCACAGCAGCCTGGGAAGTAGAGGGCACGTGGGTGTTTTCTGGCATATTTGGGTACATGTTTAGGAGCGTTAATAAGGCAGCCTTGGGGTATTTCCAAACTCTCCAAAGACCAGAGAGCTACAGGGCAAGGTGTGAGCCTTGGCTCTGGGATGGAAATGTGAGGGGCCTCGGCTTTGGGATGGAAGGCTGGAGCCACATAGCAACACGCTGATCAAAATATGCAGTGACAGCTCATCAATGTCTGGTTAATTTTAACAGGTTGGGATGAGCACTGGGTGTTGTATGGAAACCAATTTAACAATTATATATGTATAATTTATTGTCAAATATACATATTGACATATATATGATAATATATATGACTATATATATAATTTATTGTCATATATATATATGTATGTGTGTGTGTGTATATATATATATATATATATATATATATATATATATATAAATCTCAACAGGAAGCCGTGTCTGGGGAGGTCCTGGCAGAGAAACCACCGGCTAAAAGCCCTATAAGATTGTTTTCTTGACCGAGCATATGGCTGTTCAGTTATATTCTCTAGAAGGTCTCTCTGCTCATTGGCTATGAGGGTCAAGGAGAGCCCACAAGGACACATTTTTTTCCTACAAACATTTCACCAAGTTTGTTCTCTTGGAAAGAGACAAACAAGTCAACTGGCTTGACCACCCGTGTCCACAGGGGGCCAAGGGCACCAGGAACACATCCCAGCATCCAGAATGAAATGGACGCTGCAGGGAAGGGCGGGCCCTGCATCAGACACAATTAGGACCCTCTCAGGCTAGGTTCAAAGTAGGCCAGAAGGAACCCTTTCCTTGTGACACTGAGGAAGCTGGAGTCAGGCAAAGCTCGGTTTAAAACCCTAAGTGTGTTCATGTGATGGTCAAGGGGATCATGATGGTAAAAGTCACAAGGATTACAGTTTAAATAATACTTTATAATAACCACTAGCCTAATGGGCAACTGTGCGTGATTGTCACTCGGCTTTTGTAACTTAAATTTTTGACTGTGCAACACAACTCCATCCAATTGGTGATATTCAAAACCATCTAAAATTATTTAAAAGTTAGAATGCGAATCCAGGGCACCTGGCTGGCTCAGTCAGTGGAGCATGTGACTCCTGATCTCCGGGTCATGAGTTTGAGCCCCCTGTTGGGTACAGAGATTACTTAAAAAGAAAATCTTGGGGAAAAAAAAAGAAGGCAAATCCTCATTCCTACCCTGTCACCATCCACCCAGTCCCCCCTGGACCTATCAACGGCTTTTATTTGTTTCTCCTATCCCCTTCCAGTTCCTTTAAGCAAATATGCATGTGTATTCTAATTTCTCTCCCATTTTGCACGAAAGGCAGTATATTCCACACACTTTTTTTGCAAGTTGTCTATCCTAGCGATACACCTTGGAGATCATTTCACATCAGTATAGTGTCTATCCTTTTTGATGGCTGCATAGTACTCCATTGTTGGTCTTGCCATCATTTACCGAACCAGTCTCCTGGATTTGAGCACTTGACTTGTTTCCAGTCTCTTTACTACTACGATTCATTATTGTATATGTGTTACAGAGTATTGCAATCAATCGTGTGTGTATCATTTGCTACTTATTCCCAAAACTGTCTGGGGCTCTCAAGCCCTTCCTCAGTGTCACAAGGAGAGCAAACAACTTTTCAGCCGTCCCTTTGCACTGGCTATGCTGTGTTTTAGTTCATCACGAAAATGCTTCAGAGCTACTTGGACTGTTAGTCCCCAGAGAGCCCAAGCCATGTCTGTGGTATGAGAACTCTTGGTTTTTCTCCTAACTGTCCAGCTGTTCCAACTTCTGGTCCTCCATTTCCATGTTTATCAGAGGGAGGGAGAAACCATCCGCAGGGCCGCTGTGGGGATCAGGGATCAGGAATATATTTTGCAGATGTATGAAACTATCTGCAGCGTGAGGGAGACAGATTTGTGCCCGAGGCCCCCCTGCCAACCCCAAAGGATAGATCTGGTTTCCCAGAAAAGAAGCCAGTCAAGCTGGAGGAGGCAGGCTCCTCAGAGAACAGGGTAGTGATGGGCCAGCTGGCACGTTTCTGCTGCTATCCCCAATCTCAGAGGCTGGAGCCTGAGCTTGTGAAGAGTCATGTTCTAGAACTGGCTGGGCAGCCATGAGCGGCCCCAAGCCACCATCAACTTAAAGTTGTTTTCTGCTTCTGTTCCGTTTTAAAATAAAACTGGGATCGCATTCCTGGCGGGTGGAGAGACCTCTCCCCTCTGTGGACTGGCCCTAGCCTTCCTGCCCCCTCAGGAAAGAATCCAAAGTAATTTTCCACCCATTGCTCGTGAAGAACAAATCCTGGCAGGCAACATGGCACCCGCCCCACTCCCAGGCGGGAGTCCTCGTCTCCCCCTACGGGGCTCTCATTTCTTCCTAACTCGCCTCCCAGAGGAAGGGCCCCAGGTGGCTCACAGAGGGGCCTTTGTCTCCCCCTTCCTTGCCTTCTCACCCTTCTGACAAGAACCCTGGCAATGTCTCCACTGGTGCAGGTTTCCAAGAGTCCCCGCAGTGTGGAACCACCAGCTGGCCGTGGGAACCGTCACCGTCAGCCCTCAGGACCCTTCCCCTCGCTCACTTTGTTCCAGCCTCCCAACAGCCCTGATTACCACCCCCGTCTCCCAGTTGCGGCAACAGAAGCCCAGAGGGGTCAAGCGACCTGCCCAAGGCCACACAGCTACCGAATGGAGGAGTGAGGACTTGAACCCAAACCCGTGGTCAGCACCTCAGCGTGACGGGAGCAGGCTCTGGAGCCAGAACATCTGAGCTCAGACGCCGGCTCCGCTACCTACTACCTAGGTCGCTTAAATATCGCGTGCCTCAGTTTCCCTCTGCGAAATGGAGCAGTAAGAGTACATACCAGATACAGTCGGTACTAGAGTTAGATGAGAGGGGTACGTTATTGAAGTCGATTACGATTCTTAGGCCATTTTGAATTATATTGCCCCAGACACGAATGTGGGACAGTCATGAGGGAGTAGGATCACGCAACAAACAAAAAACTCCTCTCGGAGCTTCTTTCACACTAGGGTAGAAACATCTGACGACAGATCACACATTTCTCATTCATACATTCAATAAGCCTTACTGAGCACACACGATCCGCCAGGTACCAGCCAAGAGCTGGGAATACAAAGATGTAGTTCCCACTCCGGAGAAACCCCAAGCCAGGGGGCGGGAGGCGGGGGGGGGGCGGGGGGTGCAGATAATGAGTAAACTCACAACACAGCAAGCCCCGTGTGCCGGGAGAACACACGGGCACGGTACCCACGCCAGCTACCAAGTCAGGGAAGGCTGCCGGGGAGAAGTGAAACTTGAAGAACAAGTGAGAGTTAGCCCGGGCACAGCAGACGCCAAGGCTCAGAGGCATGAGACCTTGGCACGTTCGGGCCAGGTGGCTGGAGTAGAATGTCACGGATTAAGTTCGGATTTAAAGCTTTGACGGTGTAAACGCAGGCACTGTGTGCAGCAGGGGCAGAGCTTTAGCAAGAGCGTGTGTCACCCTAAAATCCCAGAAGGAGCCCCTTTTAGGGAACAAACCCTGTGCCTCTCTCTCTCTGAGCCCTGGGACTTAACATCACACCTAGTCTGCAGTGCTTTCTCCTGAGTTCCACCAAGAACCCCAACCCTCTCCAAGGATCTGAGACTCAGAACGAAATGTTCCGGGCCTCAAGGGTCTACAACTCCTTCAGCTTCCCAGTTTAGGAGAAACCAGAGTGCCAGGCTACTTCCCGGGACCCTCGCTACTTGCCTGCTTAACCAGGGCAAAGCCCTCTCCTTCCTACTTTATCCTCCCCCTGCTTTTCCTTCCTTGGCCAGGATCACAGACGCTTAACCCACTGTGGCTTTCCTCCAGCCTGCTCCCATCCTCCAAGCTGGAATGAGCTCATTCCTCAGGCCACGCCCCTACCCACGCTAGCTCCACCTACTTTCCCCTGCCCCAACCCAGGACACCCTCCCTGCTCAAAGCATTCACTCATTCATCTGTTCTTTATTATTATTATTTACTTGAGAGAGAGAGAGCATGTGTGAGTGGGAAAAGGGAGGGGGGGGAGAGAGAGAGAGAGAGAGGGAAGGAGAGAGAGAGAGAGAGAGAGAGAGGAAGAGAGAGAATCTTTAATTTTTTTTTTTCAACATTTATTTATTTTTTGGGGGACAGAGAGAGACAGAGCATGAACGGGGGAGGGGCAGAGAGAGAGGGAGACACAGAATCAGAAACAGGCTCCAGGCTCCGAGCCATCAGCCCAGAGCCTGACGCAGGGCTCGAACTCACGGACCACGAGATCGTGACCTGGCTGAAGTCGGACGCTTAACCGACTGCGCCACCCAGGCGCCCCAGGGAAGAGAGAGAATCTTAAGCAGGCTCCACACTCAGCACTGGACACAACATGGGGCTCGATCCCATGACCCTGGGATCATGACCTGAGCCGAAATCAAGGCGACACTCAACCCACTGAGCCGCTCAGGTGCCCCTCGTTCACCCATTCTATAACAGGACTAGAAGCTGGGCCC
This sequence comes from Prionailurus bengalensis, assembly GCF_016509475.1. Classification (NCBI taxonomy): domain Eukaryota; kingdom Metazoa; phylum Chordata; class Mammalia; order Carnivora; family Felidae; genus Prionailurus; species Prionailurus bengalensis. Next base: position 17,463,616 of record NC_057356.1, read on the forward strand.
TGGAGGCTTTAGCACAGTCATAGCCAAAGAAACACAGTCCGACAGCCAAAAGCACCTAAAAATGACTCAAATTTTTTACTGGCGTCTCTCAAAGAAAAACAAAGAGTACTGTGGTGGGTGTTGGGTGTCCAGCTCAGATCCCCTTTACTAGCTGAGGGCACCCATCCCACCACTGCAGAGAATACTAGGTGCCCACGGCTCACAGCTGGCCCCTTCTCCTGGGAATTGCCCTCGGCTCAGCAGGGGCTGCCTCCCTCCAACTGACGGGGGTGCAACTCAGGCTCCACCCCATGGGATCAGGCTAAGAAAAGTCTCCACCTGAGACCACATCCTTGCTGGGTTCCCGCCCTGCTCTGTCCTTGAACGTAAATTTAAGAGTGTGCCAAGCAGTTTACTGATCAAGATAAATAATACTTTAGTTCCATATTTTCACATAGCGAAATTAGGGATGCCTGGGTGGCTCAGTTGTCTAAGCATCTGACTCTCGATTTCTGCTCAGGTCACGATCTCCTGGTTTGTGGGACTGATCCCCGCGTCGGGCTCTGTGCTGACACCGCAGAGCCTGCTTTGGACTCTCTGTCCCCCTCCCCTCTCTCTGTCCCTCTCCTGCTCAAATGCACGTGCGTTCTCTCTTTGTCTCTCTCTCAAAATAGATAAACTTAAAAAAAAATTAAACTAAAGCATAAGATACAAGATGAGCAAAATATCAAAATTTTAAATGAAGATGGAATCCAGCTCTACACTTGCGTGACCCTACCTCGCTCGCCTCGCCCTAATCCCAACCCTGTCCGACAGCACATCCTCAAAACCTCACATTCACCCAAATCCTTGCCTCAGGCTCTGCTCTGGGGAAACCCGACCAAAGACAGATATCCAACTCAGAACCCAGCTCGCTCACTCTCTCTCTCTCTCCCCACTGCCCTGACTCTGAGTCATGTGCTGAACACTCACATGGAAACCATTTCACCCCGTTGCCCAAAATGGGCAACTACTCCGTGCCAGGTACATTCCTGGCTCTGCGGTCCGGCTCTGGCTCTAGCTGCCGGAACCCTCACCTCCATGCCCAGGGCCCAGGCTCTCGGTTCTTTCCAATCATGTGACCTCAGCCACTCCTACGCCTACCTGGCTTGTCCCTGAGCTCAAAGGAGCCCAAGAGACCGCGTTAGTTCAGTGAACTCCAAACTTTGGGGTTTCGTGAGCCAGTTACATCTCCCGAACAGTTGTGAGACTGCCTTAGAGAACCCACCTTTCCGTGTTCGCCAAGTGAGGGTACCGCAAAATTAAAATTGTCCTTTACCACCCCCGCCGTTTCGGAAAAGAGACGGTATTTAATGCCAACAAAAATCGGTGGGACAAAGACTGATCTTCCTCAGCTGAAAACATCTCACTTTCTGAAAAAACTCATTCTCTTGTCTGCATTCTCTCTCTCTCTCTCTCTCTGTTTGGTAAAAACTTCACCACATACGGGTTCCAGTGAGCTGGGGTTGTCAATCCCCCTGTTCGACGTCAGGGGAAACTGAGACCCGAAGAGCAGCTCTGTCTTTCCCGCTCAAACCCCGGTCCTCGAATGTTCCCCTGAGGGCGACAGGGATGAATGAGGTGCCAGGCGAGTGGGAGACATGGCTTCCGGTCACACCTGCTCCCAACCTTCTGAGAACCTACACCAATCTCTTTCCCTCTCTGAGCCACAGGCGCGTGGATCCTCCAGGCGACCATGGACTTGGAAGGCGCCCTCTGGTCCTGCAGAGAAGAGGCAGGGCAGAGGCCCCACCTGAGCTCCTGAGCCAGGGCGGCCAGACACACAGGATTGGACACCGGCCTTCTTCCTCTGACATCATGTTTGGGCCTCAGTTGCCTCTTCTGGAAACGAGTTCTCAGATCCTTGGCAGCCCACGGTTGGCTCACAGACAGCGGCGCAGGCGCTGAGGGTTGGACGCTCGGCAGAAGCCAAACCACCTGGGGCAAGAGGCTGGCCAAGTGCCTCAGACGAGAGGCACACAGACTGTTTCCTTCCAGAGAGACCCAGCCCAGACCAGAGGTCCGTGACTCCAGCCGGGGAACCCTAAAATTTGTGTCTTTGTGCAGAACCTTCCCTGTCCCCAGTAGAAGGGTTCTTGAGGCCCCAGGCGCCATCCGGGCCCTTGGTGGTTCTTCTCTCTGGAAGGCGACCGTCATCAGAGGCGACGCCGTGGAAGGAAGTGGGTCTCAGTTGTCCGGGAAACTGCCCCAGCTGTCTAGCCACAAATACAACAGGGGAGACAGGAACAGGGCTCACCCAAGTGGCATCTTTGCAAGCGTTGTGGCGAAAGCTGTCTGGGTTCAAACTCTGGCTCTGCTGCTTACCAGCTGTGTGACCTTGAGCATGTCACTTAACTTCTCTGTGCCTATATTCTCACACAATATAGAGATGGGAGGGGCGGGGGGGGAGGGGAAGACTCAACTGTCCGTGAGCATCCCCCTCAAACCTGACGATCCATGCGTTTTCTACCCCAAATGTCGCTGAATGAGCCACAGAGACAGGAAACCAGAACACAGATGAAGGTCCTTTCCCTGGAGCTGACCCAAGGTTTTCTGAGGGCCACAAGTTTTGTCTTTAAAGGCAGGGGCATATTATGGTGCTGAATGCAAAATTCCCATGCTTTTTCTTTTTTAAATAAAGCGGATGCCCTCAAAATAATCTTGTGTTTTAAAAATAAGCACCTACCCTCAAAATAACTCTAGTGAGGGTTCGGTTTGCCCTAAGGGAAGGAGGGGGGCTTCAGGCGATGCTCCAGATCCCGGTCCCCAGAGTATGAGGGTGTGGGGTGTGGGCCTCTGCTGGTCATCCCCTCACGAACATACACTGAGTGCCCGCGCTGTGCAGGGTGCAGGGGGGCTGGGTGCCCGGGGTACGTTTGCTGGACAACTGAGGCTCACTTCTTTTCATGGCATCTCCTCTCAGCCAGCTCCCGGGGAGCGGAAGCCACGGAGAAGCCAGCCGGCCCCTGGAGCTTCGAGGACCCTCCCTTTCCTCAAGGTCAGTTCTTGCTTCTGCCCAGAGATGTTCCACTCAACTTCTGGAAGTATTTAGAACACTGGCTGCAGAAGAATGGAGAGAGGAGGAGGGAGGAGGAGGGGGGAGGAGGGAGGGCGAGGAGGGGTGAAGTGGTCACAGGGCAGGGAGGTACACGGAGAAGACAGGGGCCAGCCAGCCTTTGACCCAGCTTCTCACAGTGGCCTTGCTCTGCGCCCTACATCTGGGGGTGGAGCCCAGAACCCCACGAATGCTGGCGCCCCCTCGGGAACTTGAGCATACAGAGATGCCCCCAGGTTCTCCATAAGACATCAAGGGGAGAAACCAGCTGGCCACCCACCCCCCCGGGGGAACCAGACGATGCCCGGGGAGGCCTTTCGGATGGTTCCAGAAACTTACCACTGACCTGAAGCCAGGAGTTCGTTGTTGTTGTTTTTTTTTTAAGTTTATTTATTTATTTTGGAGAGAGAGAATGAGCCAGAGAAGGGCAGAGAGAAGAAGAGAGAGAGAAAATCCGAAGCAGGCTCAAGACCGTCCGTGCGGAGCCCAACCCGGGGCTCGAACTCCCGAACCCGTGAGGTCACGACCTGGGCCGAAACCAAGAACTTGATGCTCAACCGGCTGAGCCGCCCGGGTGTCCCATGGAGCTCTTCCGACCTCACCCCTACACCCTCTCCACCACCCTCGCCGCGCACCCCGAGTTTTCAAGAACATGACCGTAAACAAGGTGAAACTACGCCCCCAAGACCCCTCCCCCCACCACGGCGAGAAAGCAGAAAAGGGCAGAGCGTCGTACGAATCCAGTCGCTAGGGACACGGATCGGACTGCCAGGGGCAAACGCTTGGCAATTACTGCTCCCTGGGCCCCAGGGCCACACGCACTCCGTGCGCGGACCCCCAAGTTCCGGCTTCTTGCCCTCAAACAGCTGATGGTGGCAAATACCAAACAAACAAACAAACAAACAAGATATAAAACGAAATAAAACGTGTCCTCCCCTACATTTATCTCCTTCCACCCCCAAAAGCCCGTGAGGCAATGCCATTCTGGCCCCCCCCTCGTACAGATAAGGAAACCAAGGCCACGGAGCCAGGAAGTCAAGGAATGGGAAACCACGCAGCTGGATTGCAGAAGCGGCAACATTCATGCCATCCTGCCTCTCCAAACACACCCTGACCAGACGTGCCTCTCCCCACAGCGGCCCAGTGGCACAGCCCCGGGCCTCTCGCAGCGCCCCCTCCAGTGCCCACGCGAGGAAGGAAGAAGGGCCCCTGAGTGAGAAGACAGCGTTACCAGTTCGGCAAAGGGTGACAGGGACACCTGTCCTCGTGCAGGGCCCAGGACATGGCCGTGGTAAGCACCTCTGTCCTCTGTGGGAAAGTGGCAGGCCGGTGGGCGGGCAGTGTAGACACGGGGTGTGCCAAGATTGCAACACTCGTCCCCAAGGCCTCCGGGGCCTGCCCTGTTTCTCCGAGCTCTGCTGGAGTGCAGCCTCGTCACATTAAAAAAAAAAAAAAAAAAAAAAAAAAAAAAAGTCAACCCAATTCGGGCCACTCCGTCTACAAGAAACAAGAGGAGCAGAGAGGCGCTGGTTGAGGTGTGAGGGAATTGGAAATACAAATTTCTAAGGAGTTGACTCAGTAACTTCCTGCCCTCGGGTCTTTATAGCAGGACCGGGCCACGGCTCGCTCGCCTCTGGGGAAACCCCTGGCCCCAAGTCTCCCCTGACCTTGTGTCCACGGTGCCCGAACGTCCGCCGGCACAGACATTCTCTGCTGACTCTGGCCATCGTGTTCGCAAGCCCCCACTCCCGTAAGCTGTCAGCAGCTACCAACACCTCAGTGTGAACGAGTTGATTGCTTTGGTTTTCAGCGGGACGTCTGGGTGAGAACAGGCTTCTGACCGAATGGGGCATTTGATTTAAAAAAAGAAACAAAAACGATACAGGAGATAGCCCTGATTGGAATAGGGAGGGTCTGTGGCAGAGGTAAAGCAGAAAGGTCTAGAAATCACAAAAGAGGAGGATGTGTAGACTCTGGACAAAGGGGCCAGGAAAATAGGAATAGCCCTTGTGGTTTACGGTCAAGTGTACAGGCAGGTACGGGAGGAGGTATCAGGAGCCTGTCTCCCTTTGTCAGCAGCTGTGTGACCTTAGGCAGTCGACCAACCTCTCTGAGCCTCATCCTGGACAGGAAAGTATGGCTGTAAACAGGCTAGGGGGCTGGAGCAGAAGGGGTAATTCAAGAATTTAGTCTCATTTCAAAAAGCATTTACCAGGGACCTCCAGGCACCCATCTTGTTTTAAAAGCCCAGAAGTCTGAGGCACGCCCCCTTGACAGGGACCCACGCAGTGCAGGGCCCAGGGCCAGGCCCTTTACATGGATTATCTCATTTAATCTTCACCCTGCAACGCAGGGCTGATCCTGTTATCACTTTCATTGACAAACGGGGAACCCGAGGCGGAGAGAGAGCAGCCAACCGGGACGCTGTGCAAGAGAGCACCCCGCTGGTCGCCAGGGGATTCAGGATTTGAACCCAGGTCCGTCTCACCCCAGACTCCAAATCATTTCCCTGTGTGCCCCATCACAGGGCCCCCCCCAAAGGGCAAAGGGTGCATTTCAAAGGCAGAGAGGGAGGCCGGCTAGAAAAGACCTGGTAAATTACAGAAGGAAGGAGCCGGCGAGCACACACCCTCTCTCTGGGCCTCAGTCTCCTTGGCTGTAAAATGGGACCCTTTGCCCTAGCTCCACACCAGAGAAACGACGAACCTGTGGCCCCGGAAGACAACCTTAAAGCAGGACAGGGCAGAAGCCCAGCAGGGACTCAGCAAACGGAAGCTCCCTGTCCTCTGTGGGCAGTGGAAACAACACACAAAGCTCTTAGGAGGAGGAACTGTGGGTGATGTTGGCTTCCTGCGAAATGCGAGACGCCAGAGCAGGGAGAGGGCCGAGAATGCGGAGGGAACAGAACGCCAGGAATCGGTGACGGGGAGGTGAGCGGCATCGCCCAGCCAGGCTCCAGGGAGCCGCCCTGCCCTGCCCTGGGGCCTGCTCCTGAGTCCCGATTCCCTTCACGTCTGAGGTTTTTCGTGGCGGGGGAGGGAGAGGCCAGGAAAAGAAAGGCCCATTGAGGCCAAACAGGCCCCGCGCCCCCCAGGAGAAGAGAGGCTGGTGATTCAAGGTCCCCACCCCGTCCTGCCATGTTTTGGGGCCAAGGCAGGAAATGGAGGGGAAGGCTTGGGGTGCAGCGTGACCCTGGGAACGGCACACTTGGCCTTTCTTGGCCCCTCCTGGCTCAGGACCTCCGCCCCCCACAGTTCCGCACCGCTGGAGCCAGGCCCCCTCACGCAGAGGCCACGTTGGTTTTCAGCCCCACCTCCGAGCCACACAGGATCTCACGGAAGCCACATAACACCCCTGTGGGCCTCATCTTACAGGGGAGGAAACTGAGGCACAGAGCGGTCAAGTGAACTTTTCCGGGGTTCACGGCCAGCGTTTCAAAACAGGTCTGGGAGCTGGCGGATCTTCGGCTCCTACCCGCCGGGTGGCCGTTCCCCTCTTACTCAAGGGACGCCCTTTTTCTTCGTGACCCAAATCCCTGCCAGTCGAAGAGGCCCCTTGCGAGTCAAGTCTGCCGTAAAAGAGACTGCAGACGGCCTGCCCTCCCCGAAGGCTCTGTCTTGACGCCCGTCGGCTCTGTGTCCCCAGCCGCTGGGAAGCCAGTGGGCCCTCGGGTGCCAGGCCCGGCTCGGTCTGGCTCCGAAGGGCAGTGGCAAGGTCTCCCCGCAGGAAAGGAGCCCAGGCCGACCGCAGGTGCCATCCTAAATCAGCCTTCTTTAGCCCTGGAGGAAACATCTCGTTTCTCCCAAGCTCCGTGTCCTCGTCTGGCAGCAAGGCCCTGGGCACGGGAGGAGAGGGGACCCCGTCATCCAGTTAAGAAAGCCACCAATGCAAAGCAACGCTGAGCTGGTTTGTGGACCAGACAGGCCAGGAGACAGAGCCACAAACCGACACGCCCTCTGCCAAGTTAGAAGTTCAAACTCAATTAGTTTGGGGCTGCCCGGAATCTTCAATTGTGCAAATGTCTGAGCTTCAGCTCGATGGGAGTTCGGAGACATGGGCCTCAGGACAACAGGATGCTGCAACGGGGCAGCGCTGGACCACCCAGAAAATTGCGTGGGATCTTCAAGACCCCGCAGAGCGTCCAGACTCCCTCCGGCCACTCCCTCCCTGCTCCCACCCACCACACCACACACCCCTGGCTCGTCCAGCCTCCGGATCTCTGCTCGTGCTGCTCTCCCCACCTGAAGGATCTTTTATTTCCGGCCAACTCCTGCTCCAGCCAACTGGAGGCCTCCTCCAAAGCCAATCATCCTTGGCACCAGCTCAAATCCGCACTTCCTTCTCAAGGCGCCGTTTCCTGACTTCCCCTATTAAAGCCATCCCCAGCCAAGCTCTTTGCCCCCCGAGGTACTTTGCACACTGAGTGTAGCGGGCAGACATTAATCTGAGTGTATTTAGCCAATACGCTCTCGGGGCTCCCGGGCGGTCCGGCCGGTTAAGCGCCCGACTCTTGATTTCGGCTCAGGTCAGGATCTCAGGGTTCGTGAGACCGAGCCCCATGTCGATCTCTGCCCTGACAGCACAGAGCCTGCTTGGGATACTCTCGCCCTCTCTCTGCCCTCCCCCTGCTCTCTCTCTCTCTCTCTCTCAAAATAAAGTTTCAACAAAACAAAAGAAAAATGCACTCTCAGTCAAATGGCCGGGGCTCACCTACTTTACTGAGTGGACGATGGACGGAAACGCCATGGGTGATTGTGACCCGGGAGCAGTTGGCACCGTGCGCCCTGCCATTAAAGCCGAAATCTGGCCACACGGACACCACTCTGCATACATGCCTGTCTTCCCGCTTGACAGGGAGCCCCCGGAGGGCAGGGCCTGTCTCTCCCTGTATCCCATGCTCCTGGCACACGGTAGGCGTTCAGTAAATGCTGGTGGGGTGCGTGGAGGCTGTATCCTGGCTCTCTGGCTCCCTTCACGGGGGTCCCTCTCCCTTTCCAAAGCTTATTTCCCAGCCGACAAGTGAAAGCGTGGACTAACTCACTCAGGCCACGGTCTGAACGTTCGTTTCCCCTCCACCCCCACCCACCCCACCCACCCCAATACATACGTCATGTCCTAACCCCCAGTTTGATAGTATTAGGAGGTGGGGTCTCTGGGAGATGATGCGGGGGATTAGTGCTCTTATGAAAGAGACCCCAGAGAGCTCCCTTGCCCCTTCCATGGTGCAAAGACACAGCAAGGACGGAAGTGTGCAGCCCAGAAGAGGGCCCCCACTAGAACGTGACCGTGCTGGCACCCCGATCCGGGACTTCCAGACTCCAGAACCGCCAACGGTGAGTTTCTCTGTTTAGGAGCCACCCAGTCTCTGGCATTCTGCGATTGCAGCCCCAACAAACTAAGACCTCAGGAATGACAAATGACCATCTCAGATGACCATTGTCACCCGTCGAATTTTAAGGTCAAATCCGGTTGACAGATTGTCATCGGGGATGGGCTCTACCATCACCCTCCCCCCCCAACACACACACACACACACACACACACACACACACACACACATCAAGAGGTGGCCTCTACTGCTTTTCCCTTTGAGTCTGGGCTGGGCCGGTGACACACCGCGATCAACGGAATGCGGCAGAAGCGATGCTGCGCCAACCCCAGGCCTACGTCTTCAGAGGCCCAGCAACCTTGGCTTTCACCGTCCCAGAGCCCTGAGGCCCCAAGTAGAGAAGTCCAGACAGGCTGAGACAGCGGGGAGAGACAGCCCGAGTCCCAGCAGGATGTGGGGCCATCTTAAGCGGCCCCGCCCGGGTCAAGCTCCCAGCTGCGCGTAGCCCATGAGTGACCCAACTTTGCTCCACGTGACTTCCACGTGGACCATCGCTGCAGAACTCTGCCGAGCTACAGAACTGAACAAATACGTCATTTCAAGCCACCGCATTTTGGAGAGGTTTGGACCACAGAGTTAAATAACTGAAGCATTTGGGTTTGGCTAGAGGGAAAGGCATGATTGGGTTCGTGTCTGCCATGGCTCGTGAGTGAGGACTGTGGAACTCCGTCCCTGGACTAGACAACGTCGAGATCAATGTCAATTCAACCCAATGTCAATTCAAGATTTTTCCTGGGCCTACTAATGTCCATCAACTGATGAACGATGAAGAAGATGTGGTTTACACACACAATGGAACACCACGTGGCAATGAGGAAGAATGAAATCCTGCCATTTGCAACAACGTGGATGGAACTGGAGGGTGTTATGCTGAGTGAAATAAGTCAGTCAGAGAAAGACAAATCACGTTTCCACTCATATGTGGGACTTGAGAAACTTAACAGAAGACCATGGGGGAGGGGAGGGGAAAAAGTAGTTTCAAATAGAGAGGGAGGCAAACCCATAAGAGACTCTTCAATACAGAGAACAAACTGAGGGTTGAATGGGGGGGGGGGGCAGGGCAGGGGAGAGGGGAAAATGGGTGATGGGCATTGAGGAGGTCACTTGCTGGGATGAGCACTGGGTGTTGTATGTAAATAATGAATCACGGGAATCTACCCCCAAAACCAAGAGCATACTGTATACACTGTAGGTTAGCTAACGTGACAATAAATCATTTAAAAAAAAAAAAAAAAAGATTTTTCTTGGGCCTGTTGGACATGAACATTCCACATTGAGAGGGGATTAATCTATCAGACCTGAACCCCACTAGGACTAAACAAATCAGATGATCCCTCTTAAGATGTTTAAACTGGCGACCCAGAGAGGGTCGGGCAGTCCTCAGCAGAGCCAGAAGCAGAAAGAGAAGCTCAGGAAGAGACGGTATTGTTGGAAACTGAGACACATGGGGAGAACAGCAGAACAGGAAGTTGCAAGGTCTTGCAGCTGAGGGGACGAGACAGCCCCTCCCTTGAGCCACCTCAGATCCTGAGAACCTTCTAGTTGAACACCAGCCTGGCTGGGCATCTGGAGCAGGACCCTGCAGGTTGGCACACACACATTCCCAACCATGAGCCGCCTTTCTTCAAGGGCACACACAGCCCACGAGCAAGGCTCGGCCCTTCTCCCCAGCATGGGGCAGAAACAGAAGAGTTCTCGTGTCTAGAAATCACTAGGGTCTGACATAGAGGCCCAACCACCAGGAGGATCGCTGGTTCATGGTGAGCCCAGAGACACAGATCAGCATTCGAGATATCCCTCACCGTGATGGGCAGAATAATGCTACCCCCGCCACACCAACGATGCCCATGTCCGATCTCCCAGAACCTGAGAGTATGTTACCTGACATGGAGAAAGGGGCTTTGCCCATGGGACTGAGTCAAGGGTCATGAGATGGGGGAGATTTATCCAGGGTCCTCGCGCAGGTCCTTCAAACTGAAAGAGGGAGACAGGAAAATCGGAGCGATATGATGTGAGAAGGACTCGACCCGCTGCTGCTGGCTTTGGAGAAGGAGAAAGGGACCATGAAGCCACCAGTGTGAACAGCCTCTGGACTCTGGAAAAAGACAAGGGGCTGCATTCTCCCCTGGAGCCTCTGAACGGACCACAGGTCCGCCAACACCTCGCTTTTAGCACAGTGAAACCTGTTGTTGACCTTCCGAACCGGAAGGTTAACACGTGTGTTACTAGGCCACTAGGTTCGTGGCGGTTGTTACAGCAGCAACGAGAGACTCATACGCTGGTTATTTGAGCTCTTCCTCTCAGACTCAAGAATTCACAGATGCTGATGACCCTTCAAGCAAATTCGGATAACCAGGGATGGGTGCATTCTGAATGGGCCCCTGCCCTTGAACACCACCCCTGATCATCTTCTGAGCACTGCAGACACACTCTCCACCCTCTGAGACAGGGGGACACGGAGACTCGACAGGTGTAGACTTAGCTGAGCTCGCCCAGGTGGCTGGTGCCAGACCGAGCTCTCTTGTCTCCTGGCCCCCGACTCTCAGAAGGAAAACGTAGGAGTCACTGGGTCTTGCACCAACAGCCCTACCCAGCCGCCTCCTTACACAAGAGCTTCCCCCAGGGCTGGGATCAGAGGACCCGAGTTGTGAACCTCAAGAAAGCAGAACCGATTCCCACAGGCTGCCTACGTTGCAGCTGACCCCCCTGCTGAGTCAGCTGCTGGTACTTCCAAGTTTACAGAGCGTCCGTGGTGGATGGGACGAGGCCTGAGCTCCTCCCCACCCCCCACCCGAGCCCGGGACTTCTCCACGGGGCGAGGCATGAACCCGGGAGACGGGCCCACATGATCTTTTCCAGCCCGGGGACCCAAGATCGCACGGCGCCAGACTCCCACGTCAACCCAGACACGCGAGGGCAAACTCCAATGCCCACCTTCCGGAGGATAAAAGTAGAAATGTCTTCCCTGAGCTGACCGTGCACCGTACTGTGCCTTATGTATATGAACCCATTTTATCCCCTGCCAAGGCCGTGGAGGAGGCGCGAAGAGGGTGCCCGCTTTACGGATGGGGATGCTGAGGTGACAGGAGGCTGGGGGGCAGAGATGGTATCTGAACTCTAGAGCCACGGGCTGTGGGGTCTGTGACCATGTTACTCCAGCAACTGATGCCAACCAGATATTCTGTCTTCCTGTGACAGCACCGTATAGAATTACCACCCAGCAGGGCAAGAAATCCTATTTCCTCTATCACGTTGTGCCCATCACTACAAGACGGTGCCAGACACACAGCAGGTGCTAAAAAAAGTTTGTTGGGGGAACAAATAAAAGAACGTGTTACGAGCTTGCCTCCCCTCCCCCAAGGGCCTTAAGCACAGAGTCTGGGTCTAATCCCATTCTATGGCTGCCACCTCTCCCGAGGCTGATTCACGCGGGAAATTGTTCCCAAGCACCCACTATGTGCCTGGCCCAATCGAGGCCTCAGTGTCACCCGCACAGCCTCAGTCTGTGTCCTCACACGCTACCCCCTTCCCTTTTCTCTGGTCGGTCGGTGGCTGTGACATTTAGTGACGCCGGGCTTTCCAGGCCAGGACACCCACCCGGCTGCCTCATGACCAGCAAGCTCGGACCATTCTAGGGATACGGACAATGACTCCTGTACTCCCACTTCCGGATGCCCAGACCCGGGGGAACACAGCCCGAGGAAAGCCCCTGCCCGAACGACACGCACGCACGCACGCACACGCACGCATACGTGCTCGCACGCGCACGCATCCCGCGTGCGCCGCGACCCTAGGAGGGGACTAGGGTTTTCTCAGTTCAAATCCCAGCCGACGCGTGTGACCTTGGGCAAGACCCTTTACCTCTCTGATCTTCTCGTTCTTCGTCTATGAAACGGGGACGATTATGGTGAAGCCTTTCCAGGTAGGGCTGTGAGGGGGATGCAGGGAGATACTGGATCTGAAAGCCTTTGGCTCAGTGAAGGGTGCTGTGCTCAGGACAACTGGCCTTCTCGTTTGCTTTCTCCAGAAGGGAGAGAGAATCGCTGTCGCCTGAGTCCCAGGGAAACCCGCCTTTACTGGGCCGGAATGTGGGGATTTACTCAGCATATCTGATGGGGATTATCTTGAGGGCAGGAAAGTATTTGTGGAGCAACATCACCGTGTTGCCGCCATGGGAGTGAGAATTTAGACTTAAAATCAGAGGGTGGAAGAGACCCCAGAGGTCACCATATTTGGGGCAGAGACAACTAGCTGTCCGCAAAAATCCACCCCCACCCCCCCCCTTGCACAGCATACAGCTGACATCGGGAAAGAGTCGCCTTGCCAAGAGCTCTATATTCCAGCCTCCTTTGCAACTAGATCGGCCACATGACTAGTCCTCTCGTGTGGCAGCAGGCACTGAAGAAGTAAACGTGCTACGTCCATGCTTTCTTCCATCTGTGGTGATGTCCAAGGGGACCGTAGGGACGTGCACGGAAGAGGGCCGCCCCCGTGCAGAAGCACCTGCCTCATAGTAAACGTCTGTTCGGTTTGAGCCATTACATGTGCTTGCGTCTATGTATTCCAGCAGCTACTACCCCGACGGGTGCAACGCTCAACCTCCTTGATCACAAATGAGACGATTATGGCCAGAGGGTGAGAGTACCTTGTCTTAAGCCCACGTGGCAAATCCCACAATGCTCAAGAACGTTGGTCTCTTAGTTTGGAGGAGATTTGCCGGCTTCAACCCGCCCCACCAAGCTCTAAGAGTGAGTTTCGGCGAGTCCCCCACTTCTGTTTCGGCTAGCCTAACACGTCTGTTATCTGTTTTCAGATTGCAGTCCTCCGTGCATTTTCATTGGAGGGAGAGAGTTCGGTGGCTTAAAATAATTCCAAAGCCCACACCCTGGGTGATTGCTAGCCCGCTCTGACTTTCGGCGGCGCTACAAAATAAAGTTTCACTTCTTCTGCGCCATGCCTCCTGGCCTCAACAGCTGACGCAGGACATGAAAACGCACAAAAGTACACAGATATTTGCTTAGAAAGGGAAAAACATGAACCTCAGTGTCTGCGATCAACAACCCAGAAACCTGGACAAAAGGCAAAAAAGAAAAGTTCACACACTCTAGCTCGGGGGCCCTCAAGTTTTAGGAGGCGTCAGAATCATCTGGGGGGGGGTGGAGGCTGGTGCAAGGAAGAACCCCCCCCCCCACCTCACCCTCAGAGATTCCAACTCGAAAAACCGGAGCGTCAGGAAATCCTCATGATTATTCTGCAGGAATAATATTATTCTTCTGATGCCAACATTCCCACGATGGTACTTTGAGAAGCCCCGAGTCTGCTTTGCGGCCCTGAAACCGGCGGTAATTCCTGGCGGTAAGAACCACGCTCGCGCAGTGTAGCTCAAAGAGAGCGAAATGGGCTTTTAGTATTTTTGTACTCGGACGGGAACCTGAGCATCGCTAATCCGCTGGTAAAGACACCAGTACCCATTTCTGTTCGGCTCGGATGGGTGTCAAAGGTCTAGACGGCACGGTGGCCTAGAAGTGATAACAGAACCACAGCTGATGTTTACAGAGCACCTTGGGACACAACCAGCCGTCTGCTAAGTGCTCCACGTGTGTGATCTCGTTTCATCTTTGTAATATTCCCATTTCACAGACGAGGAAACGAGGCGCATACAGGGAACTTGTTCCACGTCGCTCAGCCGGCAGGGGGCAGACCAGGCTCGAACTCACCCAAAAGAACCAGCTCCACAGCCACGACGTGCTGGTGCCTCTCATGGAGGTCTCCCGCCGGAACCCCTCTCTAGGCCTCAGTTTCCTAATCTGTAAATTGGGCACGTTCATAATATCTTTGTCACACAGCCACGGTGAGGATTCAAGAAAATCACGGGAGTGGGGCGCCTGGGTGGCTCAGTCAGTTAGTTGAGCATCGGACTCTTGATTTCGGCTCAGGTCATAATCTCATGGTTTCGTGGGTTTGAGCCCCGTGTCGGGCTCTGTGCTGACAGTGAGGAGACTGCTTGGGATTCTCAATCTCTCTCTCTCTCTCTCTCTCTCTCTGCCCCTCCCCCACTCACACACTATCTCTGTCTCTCAAAATAAATAAACATTAAAAAATACTAAAAAAAAAAAAAGAAAGAAAAAGAAAAGGAGAAGAAAGAAAATCATGGCAGTAAAGTGGTTTGCAAACCGAGAGGAGTTAGTTAAGTAAACACCGAAGGGATGAGCCTTTGACTCTCCCAATCCCATTTTACAGATGGTAAAACCGAGGCCTGGTCACTTTATTTATTCAGTGAACATTTACTGAGCATCTACCGTGCACTAGGGCTGGTGCAGAGGACTGAGGGTACAGAGAGAAAAGTACCCCGAGTCTGGCCTCAAGGAGCCCCCAGGTTAGCAGGGGAGACAGAGGAAGCTGGGCCCTGAGAGAGGAACCTCTCCGAAGGGGTCAAGCCAGAGAGAGGAGTGACTTTGCCAAAGTCGAGTTCACCTAGTCCCCGAAGTTGTGGCAGAGAAGGTTCCCGGGTACCAAGAGAGAACTCTACCCACAGGCTTCTTGTGCTTGGCACCCCACCACCTAAGCACCCCTGGTGACAGGTAAGCCTTCTTTTATGGAGAAAGTGCCAGGTGGCCCTCCTCCCAACCCCAGAGGGCTGGATTAGCCGATCACATTCACCTCAGCAAATGAGGCATCTGGACGAGCCTCTCCTTTGAGTGAGTGTGGAGGAAGTGGGAGAGACAGCAAGAACCACAGGTAAGATCGGTCTTCAAAAGGAGGTAGGGGCCGCCGAGTAGGAAGTTGGGGGCCAGACCTCTTGATGGAAAAAAGAAGACAGACCCGACGCCCGGCTGGCCACTTCCTCGCTGGCCTATCTGAACCACAGGCCGGTCTGAGGGATCAGACTTACATCAAACAGCAGTTCCGTGATTATAACGTGTGGTTTGTCATTGCGCCCGAAGCTAGCCTTTAGAGCGAACTCACGTGAACGGTAGCACACTGGGGCACCTGGGTGGCTCGGTCGGGTTAAGGGTCCCGCTCTCGATCTCGGCCCAGGTCACGATCTCACGGTTCGTGAGTTCGATCCCCCACGTCAGGCTCTGTGCTGACAGTGCAGAACCTGCGTGGGATTCTCTCTCTCCCTCTCTGTCTGTCTCTTTCTCTGCCTCTCTTCCACTCATGCCCTCTCTCTCTCTCTCAAAAGAAATAAGTGAAGCTTAGAAAATAAATACGTAAATGGTAGCACCACCCATGGGCTAGTCTGGAAGCAGAGGGGGGCGTGGGGCATGTTCCACAGCACGGCCAAAGGGTCCGTATCCTTCGTATACGAAGAACTCTCAAATACCAACAAAAGGGAAGCATGCCAGCAGGAAACAAGCGGGAGCACACCATCATAAAAAGTGAACAGTGAGACTGTCAGGAATAATCGGCCTCGCTAGGCGAAGTAAGGGGGAAGGCGGCCAGATAGAATTCTCACCAGAAGCCTCACAAACCTCAAAACCCGGCAGACTCGGCGATTTAGCCTTTGAGAAAAGTATCCACAGGACCCACACCCAAAGGTGTCGCGCAGGAGTGGCCCTCGCAGCCCTGTTTGTGAGGACAGAAAAAGAGGAGGAGGAGGAAAGAAGAAAGAAGCAACCACCGCGAGGAATGGTCACATAAAGCCCGAGACACGTTTTCCGTGCCGTCCTTGGGAGGCGCACTGAAGGACTGTGGTGGGAAGCTCACAGTCCGGGGTCAAGGACGAGGTAGGTTACCCCACGAGACGTCGGGTGTATACTTACCTGCGTCTGCTACATCGTAGGCGCTCGACAAACAGCAGAGGTAAATTAGTGAGCGAGCGAGGGTGTGAGTGATAGAACCACCGAGAAGGCCACCCCTGGGTGAGGCCCTCCTCCTGAGTCTATACCAAGAGTCCAGCCCGGGCGCGAGGGAGGAGAGCCGTGCAGACGCTCGTTTGGTTCCGATCTCTGTCCCTCCCCCCCCCCCCCCCCCCCCCCCCCCCCCCCCGCCAGCGCCGGCTTACCGTCTCTGCAGCCCTGAGCCAGTGGCTTGCCCTCTCTGAGCCTCGGTGTCTTCACCTGGAAAACGAAGACACCTGTCAAATGGAAGCTCCCGCCGCGGCGTGGCCTTGCCGTGAGCGTTAGCAGAGTCAGGAAGGAGAGACACTGACCCCGCTATGTTTCACAACGAGCGCGCGTGAAAACCTGAAAATCATCACAGGACTGTTTGCATTTTGACAAAAGTGAAATTTCACGCCGAGCCACGGGCCTCCTCTCTCTCCTAGGAGCCCCCTTTCCTGAGCCCTCCAGAGGATGTCAAAGCCAAGCGTGATACCTTGTGGCTGGTCTCCGGCCAGGTCCTCCCAAGGGTCCCCCTGGACTTCGGGGCACTGAACGCTGGGCAGGGGACCCGTGTTGCCGGACTTCTTTCTCTCAGTCACCTCGTTCTCTGGCTGTGGCTGTCAGCCCAGAAAGCCGTCCGTCCGTTCGTTCAAGATCTCCTGGAACCCTCCCCGCCCAGATCACAGCCTCCTCTGGAACCCCCTCATCCCTCAGGAGGCCCTCCGGGAGACCTCATTCAGTCCCGAGCTCCTGGCTCGCTCCCTCTCGCTGGGGCTGCTGTCCTGAATGGGACAGAGCTCTGCCAGAGAAACAGCTGGAGGGAGGAGAGAGGGAGAGGGAGGGGCAGGAAACTGGGCTGGCCGAGGGCGGGGGCGGCCAGCTGCGGGGAGCGGGGACCGGGGACCGCCAGGGAAGGCTGCCCCTGCCTGCCAGCGGGGGACCGGGCTTGTGGGTGGTGGCTGGTGGCGAGGCCTGCTGGGGACGACCCGCTGCCGGGAGTGGTGCCCACCATCCGAGCACAAACCAGGAGCATATGGAAGCCCCAGGCAGCCCGGCTGCTCCCTACAAAGGGCCTCGGAGCTGAGCTGCCTGCCGGATGCCCTACCGGGCTGGGCCACCACCTCCCTCCGCCCACCGGGATGCCCTTCCTGGCCTGAGCTGAGGCTTGATGACCTTCAACAACCTTTTTCCTTTCTTTCCTTTTTTTTTTTTTTTTTTGGGAAATGAAAACAGCAATGAGGTTTGGTTTGGTTTTTTTTTAAGTATCAAACGAACACAGGTTAAAATGTTTTCTGTTCGGTTTTAGCAAATGTTACAGGGCCAGCAAAAATCTTCCACGTGGTTGGCATAGGCATCGATGGGCCGTTTCTGGAGAGCCGTCTGCCCGAGATGCAGCAGAACTTTTGTCACTAAGTTCCGAGCCTGCGTTGTTTGAATGTACATCCTGCTCGGGGGCGCCTGGGTGATCTCAGGTCATGATCTCACGGCCCCACGTTGGGCTCTCTGCTGTCAGCGCCGGCCCCGCTTCAGATCCTCCGTCCCCCTCCCTCTGCCGCTCCCCTGCTCACGCTCTCTCTCAAAAATGAATAAACACTGGGGCGCCTGGGTGGCGCAGTCGGTTAAGCGTCCGACTTCAGCCAGGTCACGATCTCGCGGTCCGGGAGTTCGAGCCCCGCGTCAGGCCTGGGCTGATGGCTCGGAGCCTGGAGCCTGTTTCCGATTCTGTGTCTCCCTCTCTCTCTGCCCCTCCCCCGTTCATGCTCTGTCTCTCTCTGTCCCAAAAATAAATAAACGTTGAAAAAAAAAATTTTAAATAAAAAAAAAATGAATAAACACTAATAAATAAATAAATAAGCGTAAATCCTGCTTTCATCCCCAAACCCTGCTCCCCAGAGATAAATATCACTACCATTTTGGTATGAACACACACATATACATTCTATATATAAATGTCAAATGGCTCGGTCACATTCCGTGTACCATAGCGTAACCTGCTTTTTCATTCCCTGATAGGTGTGTGAGTGTGTGTGTGTGTGTGTGTGTGTGTGGACATCTTACCCTGTTTCAATAGCTGTTCATTGTTTCGATCAATTGATGCACTGGCTCCTTTCATCAATACTTTCTTGGTGATTGGTCAGGTCATTTCCAACTTGTTGACTATAATAAATACACCAATCACACTTGTCCAATTGTCTTCTTGAGCCGAATTCCTGCGAACACACTTATTATTCAGAGGGTCTCCTGGTCCCTTTTCAGGTCTCGGCTTGGAGACCAGCTTCCCAGAAGCCTTCCCTGCCCCTGGGGGGACTGCTCTCAGCCCCCTGGGCTCCCTTTCTATCCACAGTGGCGTCTGTTGCCCTTTCCTGTTAGGGGGTCTCTCTCCCTTACACTGGAAACTCATTTGGGGGAGGAACTACATTTTTGTCCCCTGCTCTGTCCCCAGAGCTAAGTGCCTGACTCCTTGTCTGCATCATTAGCAGAATAAACAAGATGAGCAGACAACCAGGCAGCGTGCTAGTCTCTGGCTACTTAATTCTCGGGACAACCCTGCCAAGTAGGTACTGTTCCTGCCCTCCTCCTAACCATGAGGAAACTGGGACACAGAAAGGTTAAGTCACTTGCCCTAGGCCACACAGCGGATAGGTGGGAGAGCTGGGAACCCAACCAGACTGGCTCCACAGCCCGGACTCCTGGCCCCCAGACTGAAGAGCTAACAGAAGTGGCCACTTTGGGCATGGCCCTGTGTCAGGTGCTTTCTCTGGAGCAAGGCACGCAAACTTCCAGCAACGCGTGTGACATCTCACGTTACAGGTGAGAATGCCGGGGCCCCGGGGAGGAGTTATTCCGCTAAGAGCACCCAGATGGGGCCGACGGAGGCCTGCTCGAACCCAGATCTGTGTGATCCCATAGCTAAGGCTACCAAAAATAACTTGTGTAGAAAGGAAAAGAGAAGGGGAGGAGAAAGGGGAGAGAGAGAAGGAGAGAGGGAGGGAGGGGCAGAGGCTTGGGCAGGTGTGGGAACACGTCTTTCACCATCTGACCATCCGTAGAACCTCTCCTTCCTCTCCCTACGATCCTCGACTGTTAGTTCAGTGAGGTTGACACTTGGAAACGACCGTCTCTTTCATTCCCTAGATACAAACTGGAAGCACAGAGACGTTAAGTCACTGTCCAAAGTCACACAGCATCCTAGAGTCAGAAGTCAGACCCAGCCTGACTCCAAACCTTTCTCCTCCCCGCTCTGCCAGTCTTGCCCAGAGGACTTAGAGTGTCTCATCCGCGCCTTTACTGTACAGATGGGAACATTGGGCCCAGAGAAGGCAAGGGATGCCTCCAAGGTCACCCAGCAGTTACCAGCAGAGCAGCAGCCCCAGAGCATCCTGGTCCAAAGGTGAGGATATTCCCACAACGCGGTACAGATGCTGTGTGTCCCGTACGTCACCACCTAAAGGTCTGTCATTAACAGAGACCGGTGGTTCTCAAAGTACGGGTTCTGGACCAGCCGCTGCTACCTTGCCGCGGAGCTTGTTAGAAACGCAAGCTCACAAGCCAGGCCCGTCCGCAGCCCTGGGGAAGCAGAACCTCGGCAGGCCGGGCCCCGTGAGCTGTGTGTTCGAAAGGCGCCGGGGGATACTGATGCTTGCTCAAGTTTGAAAACCACCGATACGGACATTTCCAGTAGGAATAAATCCTGGATCCCGGAACGAGTTACCTTGTCAGTCTCCGGAATGGTGGTTAAGAGCAGGGGCCCTGAAATCAGACAGAGCGGATTGGGCCGAATCCCTCTCTCCTACCGTGAGCTGTGTGGCTGAGGCATGTCCTCTCTCCTCTCAGAGCCATAGTTTCCTCATCTGCTGGGGACTGAGGGGGGCTGGGAGGGGGGAGGGGAGGAGGGGAAGGGGAGGAGGAAGAGGGGGGAGGGGGAGGGAGAGGAGGAGGCAGTGGAGAAGGGAGAGGGGACAGGGGAAGGAGACGGGGAGAGGAGAGAGAGATGGAGGGGCGGGGCAGAGAAGGAGAAGGAGGGGGAGGAGGGAGAGGAGACAGGGAGGCAACCTCTGAGGAAGATCTGGAACACTCAGGATATCCAGGATATCCCGGAGGGGGAGCGGAGCCCGGTGAATCCAGCCTCTGGATGGATTTATGGAAATTGCCTCTTCCTCCTTCACTGGATGTTGGACGCCCTTAATGCACGTCCCCTGGACGCCTCTCACCTCCCAAGCCGACCCCAGGCTGTGATGAGGTTTGGGTTTTGTCGGCTGGGAGATCCGACAGAGTGAGGACTCCGGGTTTCAGGCCAGCGGAGCCCCCCACCCCAAGCCCAAGGTAGAGGTCAGAGCACACAGCCCCACGCGGACCCCCAGTGAGAAGTCGGAAGGGTCCGGCTGACCCCGGCCAATCAGAAGCCACAGGTCTGTGGCCACCCTTCTGAACATGGCTGAGGAGTTTGGCCATTTCCTCCTCGGAGTAAAAAGCGTTGCGGGTGGGGGGGGGGGGGGAGTTGTTTGTTGTTGTTGCTTTTAAATAGGATTCTGAAATTTAAGGCCTAACATCGGGATCCTGGGACCTGCGAGAGAGGTGGTGGCAAAGAAGCCTCTGTTTATCCCCTTGGAAACTGTGTGTTTCCAAGATGGCGGATCAAGCTTCATCTTCTACCCAAACCCAGTTGGTTGACCCTGGAGTCCTGGAGCTCTGCGTTAAAGGAAATGTGAGGCCGCATCTAGGACTGGCTGGAAAGAGCACCGTCACCCACTGACAGCGCCTACCGTGGACCTAAAGGAAGGGTCCCACTTTCTCATCCCACTCTGTCCTCCAACGAAAGCCCATCCCACTGGCCGCGGAGGCTGGGGGGCTGGTGCCAGCTCTGCCTTAGCTTATCCCACGTGTTGGCTGACCCTAGTATAGATAAACATATCTTTTAAATTTATTTTTTAATGTCTTTTGGGTTTTTGGGGGGCTTTTTTTTTTTGAGACACAGACTGACTGCAAGCAGGAGAAGGGCAGAGAGAGAGAGAGACACACACAAAGAATCGTAAGCGGGCTCCGGGCTCCAAGCGGTCAGCACAGAGCCCAAGGCGGGGCTTGAACCCACGAACCATGAGATCGTGCCCCGAGCCAATGTTGGACGCTTGACCGACTGAGCCACCCAGGCAGCCCTCGATAAACTTCTGTCTTAATTCCCACAGCCCTTGGTATGTTTCGGGTTGATTTTTAGTGTTCACAGGTTCTCAACGCTCTAGTTAAAGCAGATGGTTTCTGTGACACAAAGGATTCCCTATGAATCCAAACTGTGCCTACTTCGGACTTTAAGAGGTAGACAGACCATACCGGAATGAGAGCTCCATTTCAGCCGTGTGGCCTTGGGCAAGGCGTTCATCGTCTCTGGTAGGTTCGCTGCTCCTGTGACTCGTGAGATGGGGAGATTATCCAGGATTACCCAGGTGGACCTAGAGTAATCCAAGCATTTCAGAGGAGGAAGGCAGGGAATCAGAGCTGGGCGAGGAAGGAAGCAGACGTCTCGGTGTGTGGCCACAAGCCAAGGAGAACAAGCAGCCTCCGCCCTGGAAGACACAAGGAACGGATTCTCCCTGAAGCCTCCAGCAGTCTTGATCCTAGCCCCTTCAGACTCATTTTGGACTTCGGACCTCCAAAACGGTGGGGGTATAAATCTGTATTGTTTTAGGGCCACTAAATTCGTGATTATTGGTAGGGCGGCAGTAGGAAATGAACCCAAGGGCTGTTCCAGAGACCAGAACGCTGACCCTGGTGGCAGACAGATCTGGGTTTGAGGCCCCGCTCCGCTGGCTATAGCTGTGTGACCTTGCTCCATTTCCTAACCTCTCTGAGTCTCGGCTCTCTCCTCCGCACACGGGAATAATAAAAGACCTACTAGCTCAGACTGCTGTTGGAAAAATGAAATGAGTGGATGCACACGACAGGCTTAGGACAGAGTCTGGCACGCAGCACTCAACGAATGTTGGATCGTTTTCCTCTTCTACTGGGCACCGAGAGGCCGACATTCCCAAATGCAGGCCCTCTAATCATCCCTGGGGCACTACCGGAGCCACCTTCCTGATGTTCCCTTTTGTTCCGTGGCATTCCCCCCCACCAACAACATTTCATGGCTCCCCAGTACCTAACCTCGTCTCTCCCAGGAAGGAGAAAATTAAAGGGATAGCAAAGCTGAAAGACAGCTTGAGACCCCAACCCTTCAGATGCTGATTGAAATACTGCTTTCTCCGGGCGGGGTTAGCAAGACGGGAGAGGGGAACACGGTGCAAGGATCGCCAGACGTTTGTAACACCCTCAGCCAAAAATGGTCCCGGAAACGTGATGTGTGTCTGTGCGGTAGGTGTTCAAGCAACAGCGGCAAGAGTTAATCCCTCTGTCCGGTAGACCAGGCTCAGGGACGGAGGGGGAAGGAGGGTTCCTCGAGCTCCTGGGGTTTGTCTGTGGTGGAAGGAAGGAACACAGAAGTGAGAAGTTGACTTTGGGGAACCGAGAAGGAGGAGGAGCTAGGGGGGAACTGGCAGCCCAGGAGACTTTGCCTGCTTGGCAAGTATCCAGCCCCCTGGGCTTCTGTCCAGGCTGGGAAGGGTTAACAGCACTGAAAGGGAGTGGCTTGTGGGGGCGGGGAGGGGATAAGGAAGGGGGGGGTGTAGACAAGGAGTGAGGAAGCCCTAACTCTGAGGCCAGGGGAGGGGGCTTCCTGGTGGGGGTGGATGAGGCTCCCCTGTGAGCTGGACCCTGCCGGCTCAGCTGCTCCTACTGAGACAGAGAGATTTGCAGGAGCCGGAGACTACCCTGGACGCCTGGGAGGGGTGGGGGCACCAGCAGGGGTGTTGCAGCCCGTGTCTCCAGGACAGGGATGGGAGGGCTCGGAGCCAGCTTGAGACCCCTTTTCCAACCCACGCTGGCCTTTCCCCGGTTCTCAAGTGAGGCCTGACTGCTCGCAGCTGTTGCTTGGGTCTGGGAAACCTTCCCTTTCCCAGGGAGTAGAACGGAGAGGCCCAGAGAGGGTTAGCAGCCGCTCAAAGTCACACAGCAAGTCCTGAGCAGCCAACTCTCCCAGTTCCCAGAGAACGCCTCCGCTTCTACACACACACACACACACACACACACACACACACAGATGGGTTCAGTGGCCTTGCCCTGCCCATCTCTCCAGCTGCATAGCCTACCTCTTCCCCTCCTACTCTGACCCCATCATGTACTTTGGAATCTCCCACCTTTGCTCCAGCTGCCCCTTCTGCCAGAAATACCACCCCCCCGCGCTTCCCACCTACCTGGGAAAGTTGGTCACCCCTTCTGCCCGGGAGGTCAGTACTTGGCCAACGCGTTCGTCTTTTCTCAAATCGCACTGCCTTTCCAGCCTGCCATGTATGCATCTGTCTCCACCCCTGGATTGCTGTTGTCCCGGCGACTGGCGCTGGACCTGACCCGCACTGGAAATGTTTGGTGAGTCGAGCCAGCCTCCATGCCCGCACCTCCCTCTCGGGGGCCAGCTGTTCCTGTGAACTCCTGGAACTAGACCAGAAGCACCAAAGCCACTCCATTTTAGGGCAGTTCAGCCTGGCGGTCAAGAACACAGACTTTTGAGATCAGAAAAACCTGGGTTTGAATCCCAGCCCCTTCCACTGTTGTCGCTGTGTGAGCTTGAGTCAGGTACTTGCCCTCTCTGGGCTTCCCTTACCCTTTCTATTAAATGGCGATGGTAGGGGCGCCTGGGTGGCTCAGTCGGTTGAGCGTCCGACTTCGCTCAGGTCACGATCTCACGGTCCGTGAGTTCGAGCCCCGCATCAGGCTCTGTGCTGACAGCTCGGAGCCTGGAGCCTGCTTCAGATTCTGTGTCTCCCTCTCTCTCTGGCCCTCCCCCCGTTCATGCTCTGTCTCTCTCTGTCTCAAAAATAAATAAATGTTAAAAAAAAATTAAAAAAAAATTTTAAATGGCGATGGTAATTTCTACCCCGCAGAGCTACTCTGGAGGATTCTCTGCGATGAGGCACGTAGCGCATATGACAGAAGGCTGAGAGTAAGCGCTTCATAAAAGGGGCTGGCGGAACTCCGTGGGTCATTTCTGAAAGCCTGTCTCCCCCGCCACCCTCCCTCCTGGCTTTGCCCCGGCATCATGTACCAAAGTCCCTGTTCTAAGCTGTGTTCTTTTTTTTTATATATTTCTTTGAATGTTTGCTTACTTATTTTGAGAGAGAGATAGAGAGCGAGTAGGGGAGGGGAAAAGAGAGAGGGAGACAGAATCCCAAGCAGGCTCCGGGCTGTCAGTGCCGGGCCAGACGCGGGACTTGAACCCGGGAACCGTGAGATGGCGACCTGAGCCGAAATCAAGAGTAGGTCGCTTAACTGACTGAACCACCCGGGAGGCCCCTAAGCTGTGTTCTTAACACACGGAGGAAGTAAAGCCACGCTACCAGGTGCCCAGACTTGCATCCCAGCTCTGCCACTCCCTGGCTGTGTGACCTTGACAAAGTGACTCCCCCTCTCTGAGTCTCGGTTTCCTCCTCTGGAACATGCGGATAGTAATAGCACGTGCCGGGCGGGGCATCGCAGAATTAGAGTTGGCACTCGTGAAGCTCCCAGAGCGGCAGCTGGCAAGCCAGCAAGGCAGTAGTAATGAGACTCGAATTCACCATCTGGGCCCCTTCTTCCTCCGCCTGTTTCCCTCCCACCGCCCACCTCTGACCCCTGCCCCCCACACCAATCTACAAGCGAGGACTTGGCCTCTTCTGCCTTCGCGGTTAGAAAAACCCAAGGCCTCTGGGATCAATGGAATGAGATCCTTCCTTCGACCTGCCTTTGCCCTCAAGCACTTGCAGGGACACAAGTCTTTAGCTTCCTTTTGAGAAGACCCCTTTCTTCCAGAAGGATCTGTAGGGATCCCTCAACATATGAGAGCATATGGAAAAGCACCTGTTTGGCTAGAGGAGACTGGGAACATGGAGCCACACCCTTCGAGCCCTTGCTGCCCCCGCTCCCCCCCCAACCAGGTTCCCATTAATCCACTGACCCCTCTCACCACCACCACCTTCGGCGGGGTGACTTTTTCACAATATCGTTTTAAACTCACAGAAAGTCAGCAACGGTCCTACCAGGAACTCCTTTCTACCTTCTCCCAAAGTCACTGATGATTGCTCTTAGGTCCCATGTGCTCTGTCCCCTCCCTCCCCCTTCTCTCTTTCTCTCTCTTCCTAAACCGCTCCCATGTTGCATATGGGAACACTGAGGCCCTGAACCCCAAGCCGACAGGCTCGTCGAGGGCCTCCAGAGATATTCGGAACCTGAACTCACAAGCCAACCGACCCCAGAACACCGAAGGGCAACTGAAAACTCAGAATGAATGAATGTCTGATGAAATGTCTACGGTACGTTCGCGAGTCAACTGCCATTTCTCAGGGCTCCTGTCTTTCGAAATAGAAAAGCCCAAGTCACAAGAACACTTTGAATAATTCAGGCTTCAAAAAGGCCCTTACTGTATGGCTTCTTTTCAAACCTTTTCAGATATTTTTATAAGAAATGCAGATGTGTAATGGGATCTGTAGGGACATTTTGAGGTTTGCCATGACGTGGGGTGGGGTCCCCCAAATGTCAGAGATCCTGGAGCCTTCAAAGCCTTTACGACAAGCTCTCCCGGCCCCAAAGCTCCTTGAATTGCACTCAGACCGGGGCACAGGATGGAGATTTTTCCGTGTATTTTTACAAGGAGGCTGTATGTACCTTTTTATGTGGGTCACACACAAAAAAAAATGTAAAAATCTCAAAAACATGGAAGCAACACAAGGAATTCGTCATAGCAACAGGCCTGCCTCTCCTATTTTTGAAAAGTGAGCTTCTCCCTCCTCCCCTTAGTACAGAAAGTTTATTTTCCTGCTGGGGCCTCTGACTCAGACGCAAGCCCAGAACTCAGCCGCCTCCGAGGAGAGACAGGAGGCGCGGGGGTGTCGTGGACCCGGGCGCGGGTGGGGGACGCCCGAGGCTCCCAGGCCTCAGGTTCCCCTCAACTGACATGTCCTCGAGGCAGCCCGGTGCCCTGGCATTTCTGGTCACCACGCGGGACATCACTCCGCACGCA
This sequence comes from Prionailurus bengalensis, assembly GCF_016509475.1. NCBI lineage: Eukaryota > Metazoa > Chordata > Mammalia > Carnivora > Felidae > Prionailurus > Prionailurus bengalensis. Next base: position 17,489,985 of record NC_057356.1, read on the forward strand.
TCCGCATCCTTCTCCCTAACGTGGCCCTTCAGAACAGCCCCGTGTGTAGGGCTCCAGCTCTGTAAATATCCGGCCAGCTGGTAAACCCTAGCCAAACAAGACTCTGCTAGGACCACGCCATGATCCAGGGGCTACAGGGGTACCAACTGACAAGTAGGGCGCTCAGGAGTCTGACTCAGGACCGCTCTCTAGCTGGGGCTGTCCCATCAGATGATAAGGGGGACACTGCCATGGCCTGAGGGCTTCAACAGAGCGACCGGAGGTGGCTGCGGTGCCGGTGGTTTTGAGAGCACAGTGTGGGTTTGAATCCTGCCCCACCGATCAGGGAGGCAAGCTGAGGGCAAAGCCCAAGGTTAACACCCGCCCCCCCCTTCCCACCACCTCCCTCCACCCCCAGTGCGCCTGCCCCCTCCGTGGGTCATGTGTGACATTCCTCAGGCACTCCTGGCTGCCCAAGAACAAAGGAAAGGGGAAAACCAATGGTTAACTGAGAGAGATCACAGTCCTGCAGGACATTCGTCTCCATCAGTTTGCAACTGTCTTAATGATTTACAAGAAAAAAAGCAATCTCCGGAAACCTATAGACTCAACTCCCCGCAGCCCTAACATCACCCTCCCCTCTATAGGATAGAAAATCTTCTGTAATCTAGCCACTCCTCACAACCCCAGTGCAGCTCTTTCTGCCCATGGGTCCTGTCCCTGTGCTATAATAAAAACACCCTCTTGCACCAAAAAACGTCTCAAGAATTCTCTCTTGGCCATTGGCTCTGAACCCCAACACTTCAAACCACATCACCACCACTCACCAGCTGTGTTACCTAAGGCAAGTGCCTTAACCTCTCTGTATCTCAGTTCTGTCTCATAGATAATATCAGTACCAGTGCGCTGTGGCAGAGATGATGTGTGTTAACCCATATCATTCACTTAGCATAGCACCTGGCACAGAGCAGAACCTCAAGAAATCTTTATCATCTCCTATCCCCTCTCCTTTTTAACACTTTTCGTGACCATCCTGTACAATCAAAGCAACGAAATCAGAATCCAAGCTTCGGCAATTACCAGCTGAGTGACCCTGGGCCAGTAACAAAATGTGCCTAATGCCGATTTCTCATCTATAAAAGGGGGATAAAACTATAAACACATAGCTCGCCTCCTGGCTCACGGTAAGTGTTCCTAAACACTGGCTGTTATTATCATCAGGGGTCAGAAAGCTAGAGCCCACGAGCCAAATTTGGCCCACTGTCTGTTTTTGTAAATAAAGTTTTATTGGAACACGGCCATACCTATGTAGCTTTCTTGCTACAACGGCAGGGCTGAGTCGTTTTGTTTTTTTTTAACGTTTATTTTTATTTATTTTTGAGACAGAGAGAGACAGAGCATGAACAGGGGAGGGGCAGAGAGAGGGAGACACAGAATCCGAAACAGGCTCCAGGCTCTGAGCTCTCAGCACAGAGCCTGACGCGGGGGTCGAACTCACGGACCGCGAGATCATGACCTGAGCCGAAGTCGGACGCTTAACCGACTGAGCCACCCAGGCGCCCCAGGGCTGAGTCGTTTTGACGAGTCACTGTATGGCTCACAAAGCCTAAAACATCCACTGTCTGGTCTTTTAAGAAAAAGTTTGCCTGATTTGTATCATGATGACCTTTAATGGCAATAATCGCGGCACACAGACATTTCAGCTCCCTCAGTAGACCACACAAGTTAACATTTGCTTTCCAGGAACCTCTAGCAACCCGCAGTTGAGCCCCAATGGTCCAAAACCTTCCTCAAACGATTTGCAAACGTAGCGTGCAGAAGAGGGGTCTGTAGCTTTCTTTGGCTTCCCAGAGGTGCCCACGACCCATGAGCACAGGAATGTAAACATCGGAGGAGCTGGCCCGTGTCCAAATCCATGCCGTACTCTGTTTCCCGGGCTTGCCCACTCTGGGACAGTCCCACTCCAGGGCACCCACCACGATATTGAGGGTTCGTTGGTGAGCTTTCTCTTTGTGCTGCTTTAACATCCACTGGAAAGCAGCTGGCTGCCTCCTGGTTCAGTACGCTTCACATTCCTTTTGTGTGATGTTGGGGCGAGAGAAGGGACACGGTGGGGGGTGGGGGACTCGGCAAGAGCTGATCCGGAATTCAGCAAAGGAAACCTGTGAATTATTCACCCCAGAAAGATGGCTTCCTGTCTGGTCCATTCCTTCCTTCGGGAGGCAGGCGCGACCGTCGGCCCTTCCTGGTCGGCCTGATGGGGTCTTTGTCGTGTGGTACAGAGAACACAGCAAAAAGTAATTTGTGGGCCTCCCAGATCCTGAGGATCTCGGTGGCCACGCCTCTTGGCTTCGTCCCATGCCCGCAGCTGCCCGCCTTGGTTTCCACTGTTCCAGGAGTGTTGGTTCTCAAAACCCTAATTGGCCCTTGACGTCACCTGAAAGACCAGGCTGGACTCAGCCACCCGCGGTCCCTGTCCTGACTGGGGGCCACCAAGACTGGTGAAATCCAGGCCCCCTCACGCCACCGCCCTCTGTCTCTTCAGCTCATTCACCCTTATTTCATTCATTCTTGTTTCTTCCCTGTAGGCGAGGGCCAGGGGACAACTGCCCTGCGGAGATTCGGCAAGTGTTCCCAGGGTAGGTCAGGTCAGGAGAGGATAGGCGTTCCTCCCTGGACTGCAGGCTCCGTGAGGGCTGGGACCAGCCCTGTCTGACTTTTCCGCTGAGGCTGTAATCCTTCAGGGACACGTTCAAATGTCAGAGTCCACAAATCCTGTAGTGGGGGAAAGGACATCCTTTTAGGAGTCAAGCTTTTAAGGTGTTATGTAATTATAATGATACAGACGTGAGAACGGCATCTTTTTTTCCCTGGTTATTAGCATATGGGGCACCTGGGTGGCTCAATCAGTGAAGCGTCTGACTCTTGGTTTCAGCTCAGGTCATGATCTCAAGGTTTGGTGAGTTTGAGCCATGCATTAGGGATTCTCTCTCTCTCTCTCTCTCTCTCTCTCTCTCTCTCTCTCTCTCTTTCTGCCCCTCCTCCACTCGCACTGTCTCTCTCTCTCTCTCTCTCTCAAAATAAATAAACTTAAAAAAAAAAAAAGAATAGGGGCGCCTGGGTGGCTCAGTCGGTTAAGCATCCGACTTCTGCTCAGGTCATGATCTCGCGGTCCATGAGTTGAAGCCCCGCGTCAGGCTCTGTGCTGATGGCTCAGAGCCTGGAGCCTGTTTCGGATTCTGTGTCTCCCTCTCTCTCGGCCCCTCCCCCATTCATGCTCTGTCTCTCTCTGTCTCAAAAATAAATAAACGTTAAAAAAAATCGAAAAAAAAAAAGAATAAAACAGTGATTCTGAGCACCTCCTAGGAAATCCGTGGATGGTCTGTGAAGACACTATACACAAATAAAACCACATGCGTGAGTGCACAAGGTTTTCTGGGAAGGGAGTCCAACATTTTCATCAGATTTTCAAATGACCTCCAGGACCTCAAATGGGCATAGACGGGAGACTACAAGTCTGATCCATATTTGCGTCCCTAATGCCCTCGTACAATGGCTGGTGCCTGACAGGTTCTCGAGAAAGGTTTGCTGGGTCAAATGGCGGTTTGAAACCACCAAGCACCACACTGCCCAATAATCAGATTTCCCAGAGGGCCAAACCCCACTGATCTGGAATCTGGGGATAACTTGAATGGATTCTTTTCTTTCTTTCTTTTTTTTTAATCATCGGGAAGGAGGAGGTAAATGAATGATATAGACAAGGATGAGTGGCCACGGCCACCAAAGGGCATCCACCGCTGGCCAGCAGTGTTCTCACGAGCTGCCTCTGCCGTGTGCGTTGAAGCGGCCTCCCCAAGGAACTGTGTGAAGGATCCCGGACGGTGGTTGCCGGCACACAAAAGTACTGAAACTTCTTCTCCCGAAAGATATTCTGGGATCGAAATTAGTAATCCCTTCTAGCCGGACTGACTTCCCTTGCACCTTAAAATTCTTTCTCCAGACCAGCACAGCTGAGCCCAGACCAGCTAGAAAACGCATACATCTTACAACTCGGGGAAATTCAGGGAATTCGGTAAAGGAGTCCTTCTTTCATAAATAATAGCACCAGAGGATACGGTGAATGGCACTCGAACGCACCGTAGGGGTGGGTGGTGGGCAGAAAAGGGCACACGGGGACGTGAGCTTTTCGGTAAGCAATTGGCCAAGAGTCGTAAAAGCATTCACGCCCTCGGCTAGAGTAGTTACACTGCTAGACTTCTGTCCTAAGGAGACCATGAGAATTGTGCACAAAGATTTATTCATACAGGTATAGAGCTTAACATGACGAACGATAGCCAAGAAGCTGGAAACAGCTCGGGTGTTCGACAGTAGGTGTTAGGTAGGAAAATCACGCACGCCCATGCGCAATATTAAATCTTGAAACTTCATAAACATTTAAAAACTTCTGCGCTTCAAAGGATCTCCTCAAGAAAAGGAAAAGACAGCCCAGAGGACGGGAGAAAAGATCTGCAAATCACGTATCTGATACGGGGCTTGTATCTAGACTATTCGGAGAACTTGGGTAACTCAATATAAAAAGACAATTCAATAATCCACCTAAAAGCAGGCAAATGATCGGAACAGACATTTCTCCAAAGAGAAATGGCCAATACGCACAGGACGAGAGGCCCAACATCATTAGTCATTAGGGAAAATGCAAATCAAAACCACAGTGAAATACCACTTCCCACCCACGAGGATGGCTGTAGTAACAAGTCCTGGTGAGGATGTGGGGAAACGGGAACTCTCGCACGTTGCTGGTGGGGACGTACGATGACACAGCCGCTCTGGAGAGAGTCTGGCGGTGCCTCAAAAGAAGAAAACAGAGTTACCCTTCGACCCAGCATTCCACCAGGGGTACACGCCCAAGAGAAATGAAAACATACGTCCGCGCAAAAACGTATACGCAAATGTGCGCGGCGGCGTTACTCGTAATCGTCGAAAAGCGGAAAAATTGGGGAGAGTCATAGAACAGATTCTCCGGCCATAAAAAAGCAACGAGGTACCGATGACACGCGACAAACACGGATGCACCTTGAAAACACGATGCCGAGGGACAGAAGCCAGGCGCAGAAGACCACATATTGCGTGATTCCGTTTCTATGAAATACCACGCCGCGGCAAAACTAGAGACAGAAAGTAGATTAGTGGTTGTCGGGGGCTGGGAGGAAGTGAAGAATGACAGCTCCTGCGCGCGGGATTTATTTAAAAAGATTTTTTTAACCTTTATTCGTTTTTGAGAGACAGAGCATGAGTGGGGGAGGGGCAGAGAGAGAGGGAGACACAGAATCCGAAGCAGGCTCCAGGCCCCGAGCCGTCGGCCCAGAGCCTGACGCAGGGCTCGAACTCACGGGCCGCAAGATCGTGACCTGAGCCGAAGTCGGACGCTTAACCGACTGAGCCACCCAGGCGCCCCTCCTTTTCCATATTTTTAATGAAGCTTGCATCATATTAAAGAATAAACATTTTTTAGCCCAACAGAGGAGACCCGGGAGGGGAGACATCAGGCAGTGTTTTTCTGGAGCCGACTTAGCACGGCCCTCCCAGGGGTGTGAGTACGCTCGTGCCCCTGGGATCACAGCTGGGCCCTACGTGGAATGACGTGTGTGCCCACGGAGGCTCCCAGCGTTTCCTGCTTTCTGCGGGTGCTGGCGGAGAGGGTAGATTTATTCCCGGAGGGGAGATGAGGCCAGAGGCTTTGCAAAGTTCTGGAAGGAAGACAAGCAGATCAAGTCTCTGACAACAGTGAGTAAGGACTGGATATGATGTGGACGAGGCTCTGGACTGGGGTGGGTATCAGGAAGCACGGGTTCAAGCCTCCAGCCCAGCAGGGTGACCTTAGTCAGGTCACCTCCTTTCTTAGGCCTTAGACCCCCCTCTAAAACAAGGGCACCCGGTCCTTCCGTTTCTGATGGCTTATGACTCTGCGAGGTCACATAGGCTTCCTCTGTTTCCACCGTCCCTGCGACAGCTGGTAGTTCTTCACGGACCGCCCCGCACAGCGCCTGTCCCCAGAACCCCAAGGGCCATTCTGCCCCCAAAGGCAATCTCCAAATTGACACAGCACGTGTTTCAAGCCACCTCATCAGAGAAGACTTTCTGCCCAAGGCTGCGGGAGCAAACAGCATCCCCCACCCTCCGCACACCTGAACCTGGTCAAGAGTGAGCATATCTGCTGAGCACCGAGCAGGTAACAGCCACTGCTGTCGTGGCACAAATAAGACACTGCTCTGCTTTCCGGGAGCTTACGGGATGCACAACCACCGCCAGTTAACAGGCCATCTGTCCCTTGACAGGGGGATTCACACACGCTACTTTTTTTTTTTTTTCAACGTTTTTATTTATTTTTGGGACAGAGAGAGACAGAGCATGAACGGGGGAGGGGCAGAGAGAGAGGGAGACACAGAATCGGAAACAGGCTCCAGGCTCTGAGCCATCAGCCCAGAGCCTGACGCGGGGCTCGAACTCACGGACCGCGAGATCGTGACCTGGCTGAAGTCGGACGCTTAACCGACTGCGCCACCCAGGCGCCCCTACGCTACTTTTTTATAAGCTGCACACCAGTCCTTTGAGGCTGAAGCTATAGTTGCGTTTTACAGCTGAGAAAATGGAGACCAAGAGGAGTGAAAAGTGCCCGAGGTCACAGAGCAAACAAGTGGTAAAGTCAGGATTCCAGCCCCGGTGGGTGACCCCTCCAAGTCACCTGTGATTTGGCAGGTGGTTCTTAACTCTACAGTTCGGGCAGAACAAAAGACCTCAAGAGCCACCCAATCTCCAAACTTGATTTCGGAACATCAAACTTGACATTGACTTTGTAGGAGCCAACTGGGAGCTCATACGGATGAATTCATACGATAAAGCAATATCCTATAATACGGTCAAGACCTCAAATCTGTAATGAGTCACAACATGAGGAAAATATTGGTCTTTTCCATTTTTCCCCCCAATTCTGATAACTACACCCAGGAAAAGGTCTTGATTTGGTGCTCACGGGTCTTTAACACCTTCTCCAACACTTGCAGATCTCAAGTAACAAAGAGCCAGCAAGCATCAGGCTCAGAGCCTTGTGTCTAGCTAAACGATATCTCGCTAACGTTTAAAAACACGGTTTTATTTTCATTGTTCATCAGGGTGATGGTTGGTGGGTATATCACATTTGAGGAAAGTGAAAACTGATCTTCTATTTACTGTCGTCATGTAAATCTTCCTTTGGAGCTACATTGACCGATATTTAAGGAGCACATTTACTGACATCTTTAACGAGTAGATTTAAAAATATATATTAAATTCATGACACCATCAAAGTGGTATACAAGCAGGGCAAAAAAATTTTTTTTTAAAAAGTGGCGCTGAAACGACTGAGGCTTGAGACATGCTGCCCGATGAAATTAAAAATAACCCAGCCATGTAATTATATTGTCCTGAAAGTATATTGCGAGTTACCTAAATAGCACACATTCATGGTAGCCCATCACTCTTGAAGCACATTTCTGAGGGTTTACGTATGCAGTTACTTTAGCAACAGAGATATAACTGAATCATATTCGAGCCACAAGACATATGCGCCTGAAGGTCTAATTATTGGAAAATTATAGACCTAAGAAAACACAGCTATGCCTCGCTGCACACGACAGGGTTGACAGAATACCTGATGGTAAGTGGATAAACCACGTCTCCAGAAGCTGTGTGGAAAGGAAGAACCTTGCCCCAACTGTGGCACCCTTAACTACGTGTGGATGCAGAATTGCATGTATTCATCCGTTCACTCGTCCAACCACTCCTCGAAACGTTTGCTGAGCACGGTCCGATGCACTAGGACAAAGGACCCCGGTGAGCCTCCCCTCCAGAAGGGGGCGCCAGACATCATGCTCAACGTCACGCGCCAGGGTGCCCACCGACTGGGCTCTGAAAAGAGCACCACTCTTTGAAACCATGTAACAAAGGAAGCTGCCTCCCCGGGGCGGGTGGTCAGAGAAGGCTTCCTGGAGGAGGGGACCGTCAGGTTGAGGGCTAAAGAAGGAATGGGAATTAACCAGAGGAGGTGGGAGAGGAGAGGGCGGTAAAAAGGCAGGTGCATCCACCTAAGCGGATGGGCTCTCACGTCCCGTGCACCTCTCATAAGTGAGCGTCTCGCCCTGGTGACATCACCGTAGCGTGACCTTTGCATTCAAAAATGTGTATGTCATTGAGCCCTAAATGCAAGCCAGCACGGGGATCCGTTTCTTCAGGGGGGTAAATGGCTACCCGATCCCGACACGGCGGGAAAACAGAGAGGGTGAGTGGGTCTCCGACATCAGCCTCCCTCTGGGACTTGAAAGACTGATTTTGACCGTGAACTCTTCTCACAGGCACCAACTGTAGAGGTCCTCAGCCGGGGCCGCACTTAGGACTCTGGGGAACTTCCGAGCCTGCACGCCCAGGGCCCCTCCAAGACCACAACCGGCTATTAAGTTAGGCTCCCTGGAGGTGGGGCCGGTGACTAATCATGTCTAAAGCTCCTCAGAGGAGTCCGGTGTGTGGCTGGGGCCGAGAACGACATCGGGAACCTAACCGCGGTGGAGGGATCACATCTGCAAAAACTTACTGAGCACCTACCTACTCTGCGCCAGACAGCGGGCTGGGGGCGGGGGCGGGAGCGTAAGAATCACTGTGGAAGGCTGCACCCACTCTCAAGGATCGCGCTGGAGGCAGGGTGAATATGAAAAGTGCTGTGGTGCGATGAATTGGCTGGGAGATCTCAGCAGATCTGGGTTGGTGCCCCAGCGTGTGCATTTCTATCGAGCTCCCAGGGTCCGTGCGGGGCCAAGAGCTGCATATGACGGGCAAGGTTCTGCGGGAAAGCTCTCCGACCCGGGCTGCTGCTTCCCACCATTTCTCCACCCCTCTGACAGTCCTGAGCCTCGCCGGGGGGTGATAACAAAGTGGAAGGGAAGAACAAAACGCACCCTGGCAGCCGGCCCCGGGTGTGCACCCGTGCTTCCTCCAGGCTCCAAAGCCCCAGGGCAGCGCCCCGTTCCCCCCCTACACGCACCCGCAGAGCGTGGAACAGATCTCAGGAAGAAAGAGAAGGGGCTGGGATGGGAGACGGGGTGCTGGGTAGGTGGTTGTCATAAATAGCACACCATCTGCACGCCCCCGCTGCCTAAGGAGTCCCCCATCTGGGGCCAGAACAAAGGCAGCAACATTCTAGAGGCATCGGAGATCAAAACGGCCTCCGAGGCTCTCCTACAGCGAGTCCTCGCTTCTAATTAATCACTCGTCCTTGGCAAATCAATTGTGTCTGTTTTAAAATCTATGCTCCAAGGGCAAGGGACGGGGTGGAAGTCGGAAGCAAGAAGTTCTCTGGAGCTGACGCTCAGGGCAGTGTATTCTTGGGGAGGGGGCCCTAAGGTCAACCCTGACCCACTCAGCAGGGCCAGGAAGGGACCGATCAGGGGGCACAAATGCTTACAGAGGCCAGACTGGTCCCAGAAACCGCTGAATGAATGAATGGGGGTTAGAAGAGGAAGCCCTGGGGACTGGTGCCAAGCGGGGACTGTGGGCCCTGACCCAGTAGGCTGGCGACCCCTCAGTCCCAGTCCCCCGACTCTTGGCAGTCTGTCACTGCCAAGCAGAAATGCCGTCCCGTTTCTGCATTTCTGGAAGATTTGCTAGAAGATGTGGGAGTCAGACCCAGGCAGTCTGGCTCCAGAAAGCATTCTCTTGGGGCGCCTGGGTGGCTCATTCGATTAAGCATCCGACTTTGGCTCAGGTCGTGATCTCGCAGTTCGGGAGTTCAAGTCCCGCGTCGGACTCTGTGCTGACAGCTCAGAACTTGGAACCTGCTTCGGATTCTGTGTCTCCCTCTCTCTCTGCCCCTCCCCTACTCACATGCTGTCTCCCTCTCTCCTGGAAATTAACATAAAAGAAAGGAAGCAAGAAAGCATTCTCTTAATTGCATGCAGCCCTTTCTCCCTTAACTCCCACAATGCCCTTCACAGAGCTCTGCACACAGTAGGTGCTCAGGAGAGGTCAACTACCTTGAAACAAGGTCTCCGCGAATTGGATCCACTAGAATTTGATGCTATCCTTTTGAAAGATTTTTTTTTAAGCTTCTTTATTTAGTTTGAGAGAAAGAGAGCGCGAGCAGGGGAGGGACAGAGAGGACCCCAAGCAGGCTCCACGCTGTCAGCGTGCAGAGCCCGGGGTGGGGCTCGAACTCACAAAGCTGTGAGATCATGACCTGAGCTGAAACCAAGAGTCGGACACTTAACCGACTGAGCCACCCAGATGCCCCTCTTTGGATAGATTTTGTGTTCTGTTTCAAGAACGGGCTCATGGTTTCTGCGGGAGCCGGGTCCTCACCCTGATGACGTCCTCATCATTACGTTGAGTGCGACATCACCTAGGCGCCATGGGGCACTATTTAACCCTTCCCCGCCCTAGGACTTGTAAAGCCCTCGGAAGAAGGTTTCCGAGGTCTGGGAGGTGGGGCTTTCACCCGTGAGAATTCCGGTTCCCCACCGGCTTCTCATTGCCACGCAGGACATACACCAAATAGGACGGGCACACGGCCTTGAGGCTGCCCGTACCGAAGCTGGCCACCGAGCCAAAGGCAGGCTTTTCTTCCCTTCTCTTCTCTTTTTTTAATGTTTATTTATTTTGGAGAGAGAGACAGAGCTCACGTGTGCACGCACGTGAGTGGAGGAGGGGCGGAGAGAGAGGCAGAGAGAGAACCCCGAGCTGGCTCCACACTGTCGGCACAGAGCCAGATGTGGGGCTCGATCTCTTGAACCCCGAGATCATGACCTGAGCTGAAACCAAGAGTCAGAAGCCTAACTAACTGAGCCACCCAGCCTCCCCAAATGCAGGCTTTAAATCACATGGTTCTAGTTCCATCTGATAACCATTCATTTGTTCATTCATTCATTCATTCAACAAATATTTATTGCACCTGTTACGTTCTCAACACTGACATGGGTGCTAGGGAAACCGTGCAAAGCTGAGGGGTCCCTGTGAAATCCCTGCGAGACCATCAGGAGTGCAGGTGTCCTCTCTGAACCTCAGCTTCTTTTTCTGTAAAGGGGGGGTCCTGAGGAAGATGCAAGGTCCCCTCAAAAGTCCTAATCCCCACCTCTGGCAGAAAGGCATCCCGGTGCCACAAAAAGAGCACTGGAGAGAGAGTCAGGATGCAGCCTGCTGGCTGAGTGGCCCTGATGAGGTCATTTCTCTGGGTCTAATTTCTTTGTTGCTATATTGACAGGGCTGCAGTGCATACTTTCTAGAACTCGTCCGTCTGTGACTCTCTGACTCACAGAGTCTATGATTCCAGCATGAGAATAGCCTGTGACCCCAGGAATGGACATCCTCCTGTTCTGCACGCAAATCTCTTCCTTACGGGATGCTTTCCACCGTGCAAAGCAGCAGAGAGGAACTCGCTTCTTGTCAGATGAGCACGGAGGGGTATGGGGAGCCCTCCTAGAAGCTGCCCCCCCAGGCTCCCCAGAGTCACTCCATTTATCTTCCCCATCATGCTTTTAATCTCTGCAAATTTAACGGCACAACCATAAGCTGCCTTAAGAACATAGCTGACCCATCGCCAATAAATCAGAAGCTCTCAGTGATGCTTCTGAATAAATGATAGTCCCTCAGATCAGTGGGCAGCGGGCGGGGGATGTTTAAGGTGCCTCGGGAGAGATTTCAACCCGCCCCCTATTGGGGTGGGGGGACATTGCAAAGGAACAGGGGGTGTGGTGAGATCAAGAAGCCCCTGGAGTCATCCCTGGGTGTTTGTGCAGAACCAGACCTTAGCTTTTCCAGTCAGGGCTGGCTCAATCTTGCCTGAAAGGAAAATGTCCCGCAGAGAGAGACAGGAAAAAACATCCCAGGGTTAAAGAAAGAGATGTCAACTCCGAAACCTCAATTAGAATCCCTGCCTTTTTTTTTTTTTTTAATCCCCTGCTTGGCCAGTTTTCCCATCTATAAAGTGGGGATCCCAATAAATGGAGACATGTCCTATCTTGACCTTGCACCTTTCGATGGTAATCACCTACTGGCCCCCAGTTTTCACAGAGAAGGAAATGGGCTTGGAACGGTGAAGTGACTTGCCCGAGGTCTCACAGAGAATAGGGGTTCGATCCAAGGCCTCACCCCGCGACACTGTGCCTTCTCTCCTGCGGTGGGAACCCTGGGCCCTATCTGGCTGCTTTTCCACTTCGGGCAGCTGAAACCCACATGGAAATCCCAGCTGCACAGCGCACCCAGGTGTCCCTGAGGGCCAGAGGCAGTGGGTGGCTCTGATGCCCACAGTCTTCCTACACACACCCCCGTCCTGCATTCCATCCCCTCTGGCGACTCCGAGAAACAAGCAGATGGGCAGCCCTGGGTACGGCTGAAGATCCTTTGGAGTCATTTCCTGGTGGGTACCGTATCCAAGGACATCCCACGCCCTGCCAGGAGCTGTTTGGAAATTCTACCAGACCCTGGATCATGGGAAGCAGGCTCTGCTTGTAAATGCAGTTAGGGGCTACTTGTACTGAGCCTCTCAGTGACACGGGGTCTAGGAGAGCTTCTAAGTGTATTAGGCTCCCAACTGCTGTGCCTCAGAACTCAGGGGTCCCAAACCCTAGGGGACACAGACGGCCACTTCTGTGCTTTCACTACACTCTGCCCAGAGCCCAGGGTCTCCTTCACACCTCCTCACACCCGTAAGGGCACAATAATTGGTCCCTAGAGCTGAGAAGGTGACCCATTGCGATGGGTTTTAAACATTTTAAAATGGTGTTTTTAAAAAAACATTTTTTTATATTTTTTTCTGAGAGAGAGAGAGCACACACGCATGAGCAGAGGAGGGGCAGACGGAGAGGGAGACACAGAATGCGAAGCAGGCTCCAGGCTCTGAGCTGTCAGCACAGAGCGCGATGCAGGGCTCGAACTCATCAACCTTGAGATCGTGACCTGAGCCAAAGTCGGACGCTTAAGTGACTGAGCCACCCAGGGGCCCCTAAAAATAGTTTTGAAAACATCTAAGCCTTTCTTCAAACAAAATCTTACTCAAAATCCCAGTTATGCAGAACAGATAAAAGGAGAACACACAGTTGATGACGATCCCAGTCCCCACCCTCCTGTCTGCCTCCTGCCTCCCAAGGCAGCCTCAGGGCCCTTCCGTAGAACCCTAGGCCCGAAGGAAGCCAGTTTGCAAACCACTGCCTTGTCAGATGGGGAAGATGCCTGGCCAGAGTTAGACAGGGACATAGTGCAAGGGTGAGGCCCCTTCCAGGAGGGCTGAAAGCCCAAACAAGAGGCAGGCAGCCCTCTCCCTGGGCCAAGTCAGAGTCTCTTTGTATGGATTTGCCCCCAAACCAGTATATTTTGGTTGACTTGCTAATTAGTGGTTACTTGATTGGTTAGTTGGTCTACGTGTTGGTTGGGTGATTGATTAGTTGCTCACTGGATGATTGAGTGGTTAGTCGGCTAGTTGGATGGTCAGCTAGCTAGTTGATTACATGGTTAGTTGTTTCTTAATGGGCTGGTTGAACAAAGGAGTGAGTGGATGCCTTCGTGATTGCATATTCCGGTGCTTTGGAGAAGGCTCTGAGACAGGGTCGTGTCTAATGTTAGAGGCATCGAGCAGATGGCCTGGGACATGGAAGGAAGAGGGAGGTGCATTCACAGGCCTCAGTATAGACAGGGCAAGTAGCAAAGCTGCTGTTGCCAGTGGTAGTTTGAACCCTTCTTGACCTGGGGGGTGAGTGGCTACACCAATGAATCTGAGGGTCCTGTATAAACTGTAAAGCCTGGTACACAGGTCAGTGGTCCTCTCCCACTGTCTTGGGGCTCCCGGTGCCCCCTGGTTTCCTCCACCCCTTCCCCCAAGCAACCCTGCTCTCCAATCCTTTACCTACCCTGGGGTATCGGTGACAGATAACAGCGCAATGTGTCTAAATAAGTAAATTTTGAGTGAAGGAGCATTCGTGGGAGTATTTCAGCCATCTGACAGCCCACGGGACTGGGGTTGGAAGGAAAGATTCTTCTAGGACCCGGCAGTCACCTCCCATGAGCAGCACTCACTCTGATGGAAACGTAATGGTAGAGTTCATGTAACCCTCCCAGTAAACTTCTGTACTAAGCATTCGTATAATCTCCAAAGATGAAGAACCTGAGACTCAGAGAGAGGCAGTGACCCAAGTTCCAACAGGCGGAGAGTGGGGGGCCCAGACTTGAACCCTGTCCCTCAGGTACAAACACCACACTCTTTCACAGCCTTGAGATCACTCAGGTGTCGAAACCGTAATGGCTCCTCCGCAGCCTCCTCTCCCTCCCCTGGGGCTTCTGGATGTCAATCCCGGTGCCAGTGGGGAGCCCAGAGCATCCCCCACCGACAGGCCAGGCACAGCAGGCCACACGATGACCTCCACCATAAAATGAGCACATTTTATGTGCTCCCGACTCTGCCTAATGAGCTCTGCACTCCGTTCTGAGGCCATAATCAATTAATAGGAAAACCCTCAGCTATGGCCACTTCATGCATTTATTTGCAAGATTAATGGCAAATACAGAATTGCTTCTTCACCATGGGGGCATTCAGGGGAATCTGGAGACAAGCGGGTGACAGCCCTCTAGATATGCCTCAAGCTCACTCCCGCCTTTTGCCACACCTTTCGTTAGCAGAATGCAGTGTTTTCCCGGCCACGCTTTGCAAGGCCGAGGGGGACGTGCCGAGGGATGGGCGCGATTGTATAGCTGAGAGGAATTTCAGGCCTCTTCCCTCCTCCCCTCTCCCTTTGCCCTTCCCAGGGACGTGGGAAAAGAAGATGCTTCAGGGGGGCCCCAGGTCAGTTTCTTCAGAGACCAGCTTTAAGATTTAATAAAATAATAATAATAGTACATTAACTTGCCCAGATGGGGGGCTCCCTATGAGCCAAGCACTTCACGTCATCTTACTTCATCTTGGCATCAGCCCTGTGAGCCTGCAACAGTTATTATCCCCATTTTGCAGACAAGATCTCACGGCGACTTAGTGCAGGAGAGCAGACTTGAATCACCGCCATGCTTCACCACAGCCCATGTGATATTTGCTCCACGAACCTGACTGACCCTTCCCTAGGGGACTTACGAGGTGATCCCCGGTCAGGACTAAAGGAGGGAAGTGGGTCTTGGGAGTCTCCAGGGCCTGAACCCTTTGAAACATCACCAGCCTCTGGGGCTCCCCATTTCCCTTCAAGTCTTCATCTCAGCTGCCCGGTGGTCGAGAGCTCGAGCTCCACGTCAGGCAGGAGCGTCCAGCCTCGGGCCTCCCACTTTCCAGCACGGTGGCCTTGAACCTTCTCGGAGCCTCAGTTTCTCCTCTCTAAAAGTGCCAAGTAAGGCGTGTTTGTTTTTTGCGTTTTGCCAAGTAGTAAGTGCTCACGATTTAAAACAACGACAACAACAAAAGTTCTGAACATACCCAAGAGGAAAGTCTTTCTCAGACCCCCTGTCCCCACCATCTTCCAAGTTCTCGTCCCCATAGGGAGCCACCGTTACCAGCTTCTGACTCATCCCTCTCCAGCAGCCCGCACCAAACTTCCCCACGACGGAGCTGTTCCACGCCTGCACTCTCCAAACTCCTGGCTACTGAGGCCTTGAAATGCGGCTCATGGGATGAGAAACCAAGTTCTGGCTTTTCCTTCATTTAAATTTAAGTTGCTGCACGTGGCTAGTGGCTGCCTTCTTGGACAGCACAAGTCTAGAGACCCTGACCTCTAACATCCATGGAGGAATGACTGTGTGCAAGGTCCTACCCTAAGCACGTCCCATGAATTGGAGAAACTGAGGCACAACGAGATTACGTTCTTGAGAGGTCACTCTCCCGGGACTTGGAGGAGCTATACTCTGAGCCCAGGCTGTCTGACCCCAGAGCCCGGGATCGTAGCTACCGTGATGCGGGCATCACCATAACCATAGGAACAGCTTAGACGAGAATGTACACTGAGCTTAGCATGTTGTCCAGCATGGAACAGGTCCTGGGAACCTACCCTGACCTACCCTAATCAGGTTCCTCTCCTCCCTGCTCTCTGTTTAGGCCCACTTACCCCCACCCCTGGGCCCTCGCTCATGCTGGGCCCCCTCTCCAGCATGCTCCCCTCAATCCTTCCACTCAGCCAAATCCTGCCCAGCGATCAGGCACCAAGGATGGGATAAAGCGGATCAGAGGTGTGGGTTGGCCTGGGCAAGACCTGAAGAGGTGGGGGAGGGCGTGGGGGGACTGGTGACAGAGCTCGGACAGGACTGCAGATCAGAGGGTGCTGGCCAAGCCACCTCCCAGCAGGACACCGAGTAGGTGTGTGAGCTGGAGGTTAGGTAAGCGGGGCTGGGACAGGACATAGATTTCGGAGTGCCAAATATTACTTTAGATCTGACTTAATACACGGTAAGGGGCCGGTGTTGATGCAGTCATGCATTTAGCAAACATCTATGAAGCACCTACTTAACTGATCGGTAATCATTGGGGGGGGGGCCACCTGGCAGTTAGCCCCCGCGAGACTGTGCTAAAGACAGACTGGGCTTCCTGGTGTAGCTCCTCAGTGTCGCCTTTTCTGAGGAAGAGGGGCAACCTGGGGTCCTTTGCCTTCATCCTGTGAACAGGTACTTTGTACACGAATCCACCCAACACCCCATTAAAAAAAAAAAAAAGTAAAAACAGTATCACGATCCCATTTTACAGATGGCCAAACAGAGGCTGGGGAAGCAGAGGCGATTTGCTCAGGGTCACTTGACCTGTTCGTGGGCGGGCTGGAATGAGCACACAGGCCCCCGTCTGGATCCCTTTATCCCGGGTCTAATTGTTCCCATGCAGGGCACAGAGGCCTGTAAATTCCATCTGCCAGGGGGGGGCTTGCCAGCAAGAGGCATCGGGTGTCCGTGGCACTGGCTCAAAGGGCTGCCTTCCTTCTGTGGTGGGGAGGAATCCTTTTGCTTGGCATGCCACCTGCCATTTTCCACCTGGGTGGGTTTTAATCTTGCAGACGACAGATACCTAAGCATCTCACCACCCTGGGGAAAGCAAGAGCTCGAAGCGGCCCAGGA
Source organism: Prionailurus bengalensis (assembly GCF_016509475.1). Taxonomy (NCBI): domain Eukaryota; kingdom Metazoa; phylum Chordata; class Mammalia; order Carnivora; family Felidae; genus Prionailurus; species Prionailurus bengalensis. The sequence continues at coordinate 17,507,049 of NC_057356.1, forward strand.
AGAAGGAGCTCTGGGCAGTGCCCTGTGCCTGGGCACAAAGGAGCAGCTGTCATGCTCAGGATCTAAGTGCCTCCTGCACAGGGCCTCTGGGGGGCGGGGGGGGGGGGGGAAGCAGCAGCAGAGAGGGCAGTTCCTGGATCTGGTCTATTTGCCCACTGGAGAAGGAGGGTGGGTCATCTCTACGCATCCAGAAAGGACCTTCTGCTGTCTTGCTTCCCCTGAGCCTGTCTGCCCTCATAACAGTGTCCCTTCCGTCCCTGGCTCAGCTCTGTATCTCGGGGGCTGCGTTTTCCAGGCTCCTGGGTCAGCTGGATTCTCTCTGGATTCCACCAATGAGAAGCTTGGGCAGGAGATTCGAGGATGGGGGAAAGGGAGGAGCCAGGGCATTTCTCCCCTATCCTTCTCTGACTTGGGTGTGAATCTGACACTGTTGGGCTCCTTGGTGGCATCAGTTTCCCCTGGACAAGCCCACTGCCATTCCAAGTTCTGCCAGGGGCCCCCAGCCCTTGGGTGCCGGTCACACCACACCCTCCCTGTGTTTCTCCAGCCCCGGGGGAGGCGGCAGCTTCCTGCTCTCACCAATCCCTGGGGTGTCTCCTTAGTTTGTGTTACCCTCAAAGCAAATCCTGAAACAAAGACTGGGGTGTGTGCAGTCCCTTTGGGAGGTGGTCCCCAAAAACAAGGGAGGGAGGGAGTGGGGAAGTGAGATGGGGAAGGGATACAAGCTCAGAAAGGATGTGTTAATGAGCCTTGACCTTGATAGGCTGCTGGGTGGGCTGCCCACTGGGGCCCTTAGGAGAATCCTTGGGAAATACGCTTCAGAGTCACCCCACTGGGGGAATGAGAAGGTGTGCCATTTATCTACTCGATCCTATCTCCATCGTTTGAGGCTTGCCCCTCTGGGCTACACCGGCAGGCTTCCAAGGCTGGGAGGAAGACCTCACACAGAGAAGCAGAGTCGCGTGGGCTTGGCGTGGAATGGAAAAGGTACCGCACAAAAGGGTGTGCACACAACCAACGAGCACACGAAAAGATGTTCTACAGCATCAGCCACACAAAAATAAAACCCCGGCGCGATAACACCACCTACTTATTTATTTTGAGAGAGAGAGAAAGAGCAAGCTGGGGAGGGGCAGAGAGAGAAAGGAGAGAGGAAATCCCAAGCAGGCTCCGTGCTGTCAGTACAGAGCCTGAGGCAGGGCCCGATCCCACAAACCGTGAGATCTCATGACCTGAGTGGGATGCTTAACCGACTGAGCCATCCAGGCGCCCCTGTCTGTTTTTTACCAAGCACTTCCTCTAAGGTGCAGCCACCGCTGTCCTAGGTACAGACTCAGAAAATCTAAAATCGCACATCCACACAAAGTCTGCTACGCAAATGTTTGCAGCAGCTCCGTTTATAATAGACCAAGACTGGAGACATCCCAGATGTCCATCCGCGGTGGAATGCATGAAGAAATGGCGGTCTGTTCATATTCAGTGAAACGCCGCTCAACAATAAAAAGGAACAAATTACTGATACGTGCAACAGAAGGGATGAATCTCAAAAAATTAAAGATGTCAGTGAAAGAAGCCAATCACCAGCCCGATGATTCCATTTTATGTGAAACTCTAGAGAAGACGCGACTTATCTACGATGCTGGAGGTCAGGATACGCCCTGTCTGGGAGCGGAGATGTTAACTGGCTGGAAAGGGAAATGAGGAAAACGTCTAGAGGTGGACTGTTTCATATCTGGAGCTGAGTGATGGGTCACACCATGATCACAAAGGTAAAAATCCATCGTGTGGTACACTTAGGATTCTGTGCCTTTTACAGAAATCACACGCCTTTGTGTTTAAAAATAAAAATGTAGGGGCGCCTGGGTGGCGCAGTCGGTTAGGCGTCCGACTTCAGCCAGGTCACGATCTCGCGGTCCGTGAGTTCGAGCCCCGCGTCGGGCTCTGGGCTGATGGCTCGGAGCCTGGAGCCTGTTTCCGATTCTGTGTCTCCCTTTCTCTCTGCCCCTCCCCCGTTCATGCTCTGTCTCTCTCTGTCCCAAAAATAAATAAACGTTGAAAAAAAAATTAAAAAAAATAAAAATAAAAATAAAAATGTAAAATAAAATGAAGGAGAAGTTCCATTCTTAAAAGTCCGGCTTCAAGTCCCCAGCCGGTCGCTAAGGATGACTCTGTAGTTGGGGTCTCCAGCCTCATTAGGGGAAGGTGAGGGAGGGCCCGGGCCGGGCTGAACTTCTGGAGCTGCCATCGCAGAAAAAACACTCGCTCCCGTCAGTGACTTATGATTAAGAATTTTCCTCCTGGCCTCTGAGTGTTTTACTGGCTCATCCATCAATCTGTCAGGGCGGGCGTCAAGGCAAGAGCCAGAGAAAACTAACAGCTCACACCCAAACAGCCTGAATAATTCAACGCCCGCCACAGCCTCTGGACACTGGGAGCATGAAGCTAATTTTTTATTTATTTCTCAGGCTCTGCAGTTTGTTTTCATGCCCCGGGAGGCTCAGAGAATGGGCATGGGGCTCCCATGGATCAAAAGAGGATGGGCCACAGCTCCAGAGTGGGGGTATCACACCCTGACGTCTGGGGTGACAAGGGACTGTGGACAAAGCAGGGGCATTGCCAAGTGGGGGCCTTTGAACAGGGGGGAGAAAGAGCAGACACTGGAGTCTCAAGGTTTAGGACCTGGATGAGCCACTTCTCAGCTGTGTGGTCTTGAGCAAACCAGTCACTTCCCTGAACCTCAGTTTCCCCAGTTACAAGACGTCCACGGTGATGGGACACTTACATAGCGCTTCCTTTGTGCCAACACCTGTCCTGATCGTTTACATATTTTAACACATGTAATACTCAAGCGTCCCTGTGCAGTACTTAACGACATCACCCCCAGCATGCAGAGGAAGGAACTGAAGCCCAGAGCTCATCCTAAGGAATCAAAGCACCGATCTCATAGGATGAGGATTAAAGGAGATATAGATCTTACAGATCCCCCGACATCATGCGGTGGGTGTTCGTAAAACGTAGCCACTGCTGTTGTTATTAAAATCTCTCTCAGGGTCATTATGTTGCTTGGGTGTAACAACAAATATATGAGGTTGGTGGCACTGTGTAATTGTAGATGAGGAAACTGAGGCAGAGAGAGACGTAAAATGGCTTACCCGAGGCCATATACGTTCTCCCTAATGATACTGCTCTGTCCTCAGATCTACATCAGCTCCCTGTATGGAGCTGTTGAGACTGAGTTCCATGTTCTGCAGGCCAAACAGACCCCCAAACACAGACTTTCCTTTCAAAAGAAAGACCTGGATTCCAATCCCACACCTGCCGCTCCCCAGTCGTGTGGTTAGAATAGGATCCCTCACTTCAGCTTCCTTGTCTGTGAAATAGGATGAAATAATGATCAATTACATGGGGATTAAGAGCAAACCTGGGGGACGCCTGGCTCGTTCTGTTGGTTGAGCATCTGACTCTTGATTTCGGCTCAGGTCGTGATCCCAGGGTTGTGGGATCAAGCCCCACATCGGGCTCTGCACCGAGCATAGAGCCTGCTTAACATTATCTCTCTTTCTCTCCCTCTGCCCCTCTCCCCTGCTCCCTCTCTCTCAAAATTAAAAAAAAAAAAAAAGCAAACTTGGGTGACAGAGTGACCTGGGTTTTGTTACCAGGCTGCCACTCACCAGCTGCAGAACCTTGGACATGCTGACTTCTCTCAGCCTCAGTTTTCCCATCTGTAAAATGGGGACTCATGGGGCGCCTGGGTGGCGCAGTCGGTTAAGCGTCCGACTTCAGCCAGGTCATGATCTCGCAGTCCGTGAGTTCGAGCCCCATGTCAGGCTCTGGGCTGATGGCTCAGAGCTTGGAGCCTGTTTCCGATTCTGTGTCTCCCTCTCTCTCTGCCCCTCCCCCGTTCATGCTCTGTCTCTCTCTGTCCCAAAAATAAATAAATGTTGAAAAAAAATTTTTTTAAATGGGGACTCATAATCCCAACCTTATAGGGCGGTGCTTAGGATTCCATGAGGTAGTGTAGGGAAAGCCCCTTAGCCCAGGGCCAGGCACCTGAACAAAAGGTGCCATTAGCATCAGTCCTAGACGTTCCTATCTGCCACCATCATTTTTGCAAAGGATCTTGGGAGATGTAGAGGTGGCCTGAGAGACAGAAAGGTCTACCCGGCCACCCCCCCAACCTAAGAAAGGTTTGTGACCTCCAGGAAGGGGTGCCACCACAAACACTCTGGGCTCTTTGGAGATGGAAAGCAGTGGGAGACTTCTTGCTTTATGTCACATTACAAGGCATGCTCCCACAGTCCTGGCGGTGTGTCCCTTCGGGTGAATGAGGTACTGGGTGGCACTTCCAGGATTTCTGAGTCAGAAGCCATTCTGATAGAGGACAAATATCCTTGTGGCTGCAGCCCCCTGAGCCCCCGGCTGGTCTATTCTGCTTGCATCCATTAGTTACTTATTGAACATTGAAGGTGAGCCAGACCTAGTATTGGGCAAGTCAGACAAGGAAGTTCCCAGCCACTAGGGCGCTCCGGCATGGGCTTCTTTCTTTTCAGGAGCTATCGCTTTGGGGAAACTGAGGCAGATCAGTGGCTCTAAGTCTTCTTCCCTCTCAGGACAAGGTGGAGAAAGCTAAGACTCCCAATGATCTCCTAGGAAGAAGGGGTCCAGAGTGATCAAACCCTCCCGCCTCAGGAAATACCAGATAACTCCTCATTACTGGCTGCTCATCTCTCCAGCAGAAAGTTCTGGTGAGGAGTAAAAGGAAGGACGCTCTAGATCGGTGGTTCTCAAACTTGAATATACATCAGAACCTCTTGCAGAGTTTTGTAAAGCAAAGATTGCCAGGTCCACCCCAGAGTTTCTGATTCACTAAGTGCGGGGAGGTGCCTGAAAACTTGCCTTTCCGACAAGTTCCTAGTGACGCTGATGCTGCTGATCTGGCAACCCCACCTTGGAGAGCAACAAACCGGATGAAAGACAAGAAAATGAGGTTAAAATATAGCCCTGCCATTTCCTGGCAGTGTGACCTTGCACAATCTACTTGGCCTCTCTGAGACCCAGTTTCTTCATTTGAAAATGGGGTAGGGGCACCTGGGTAGCTCAGTCAATTAAGCATCCAGCTCTTGATTTCGGTTCAGGTCATGATCTCACTGTTCGTGGGACTGAGCCCCACATCATGCTCTGCACTGACAGTGCAGAGCCTACTTGGGAATCTACCCCCGCCCCATCCCATCCCCCGATCCTCCTCTCTCTTTCTCTCTCCAAATGAATAAACTTTTTAAAAATGAATAAAATTGGGTAAGTAATGTCTACCTGACAGACTTAAGATCAGAGACAATAAACATTGATACTTAGGAGGCCCTCAATAGAAGGACACCCCAGGTGACAGTTCCAAGATCGATGAAAAATAGTGCTTTCAGGGAGGACCACCACCAACAAAACAACCTCCTGGAATTCATTTTTCTGAACCAATGGTTTCACAGAGAAATGAGTGGTTTCACAGAGCAGAGTTCCATGAAGTCAGAAGCGAGAGCCAGGGACTGAAGAATTCACAGGAAACGCTCAGCATCACATTAAGCAGAAGGGATGCCCAGATTTGTCTGTGCACACAGAACAGTGTTAACCTAAAGAATCAATTAACTACCTGGAAGACAGGCCGTCTAACCCCAGGGCACCCAGCAAGGGCCTGCCCACCCCAGCTGCCCTGAGCACCACGGGAGCAAATCTTCTAAGTCCTTTTCTTTCTAGTGCCCTCATGATTAAGAACAAGATGCCTCACTGGGTTTCTCAATCAGGGGGCAACTCCATTAATGATCTTCAGATGGCAAAACATCATTGGCCATGTTGTCCTGGGCAGGGAGGACAAATGATAGCTGCATTTCATAAGCTGCGGGTAAATGATGTTCCGTTGCAATGTCATCTTTTATTGCAATGGCAAATCTGAGCTCTGGGCCTCAGTTTGACCTTACTGCTCCGATGTTGTATAACGCTTAGTACGATATTCTGAGGGGAAATCAGGAACAGGGATCAGAATGGGATCCAGAAAGGCTGGAATTTGGACAAGCTGTAGGGACTGAGCTAGGAGGGCAGGTCCACGTCAGCACCACAGACAGCGCCAAGCAGCTGGGCTTCTCTGGGGGAAATTGCTTGACTCTGTGTGAAGGCCAACATCCATACAGTAGTAACATTCACACTGCAGTCTGAATCAGGGTTTCTCAACCTTAGTACTATTGACATTTGGGGCCAGGTAGTTGTGGAGGGCTGTCCTGTGAATTGTGTTTAGAAGCACTCCTGGACTCTACCCACTCCACCCCCAAGTTATGACCGTAAAAAATTTCTTCAGCCATTGCCCAATGTCCCCAAGGGGTGAGGACAAACTCATCACTGATCTAAGTGAACAGTATTCCCTGGGGTTTTACAGTACGCACGTGAGACCACCCATCCATAAAGCCCTAATCCTAAAACTGCCTTTCCGGACTTAGAGAGTCCAGGCACCTCTATTCTTTTCTCTTCTGGTAGGAAGTCATAAACAGGTTAAGACACATGTAAACAAGTAAAATAAGTGAATAAAATAAAGACTGCAATAAGTGTCATGAAAAAAATAACAAAACGGGGATGTGATCAAAAAATAATGGGAGAACATGTGCACTGGACAAGGGAACCCTCGTGCACTGCTGGTGGGAGTGCAAGCTGGTGCAGCCACCAGGGAAAACAGTATGGAGGTGGCTCAAGAAATTAAAAATAGAACTACCCTATGATCCAGCAATCCTACTTGTGGGTATACACCCGAAGAAAGTGAAATGACTAACTTGAAAAGATACACACACCCCTATGTGCATTGCAGCATTATTTACATGGGCCAAGACATGGAAACAACCTAAGTGTCCATCAATGGATGAATGGATAAGAAAATGTGCTAAATATATACATATAATCATTATATTAATGTATATAATTATATATTAATATATTGTATTATAATTACATCATCATTATAATCACCATCAACACAATATCATTATATTAATTATATGTATAATTATATTATACATATTAATATGTATATTATATATGTATTATATATAATATAATACATATATTATATATGTATATATATTATATATAATATAATACATATATTATACATATTATATATATATTATATATTATATATAATATAATACATATATATGTATATATATTATATATAATATAATACATATATTATATATGTATATATATAATATGTATATATGTATTATATATACACATAATATAATAATTAATTATACATATAATTAATATAATGATATTATGTAATAATATACATAATGGATTATTATTCAGCTATTAAAAAGAATGAAAGCTTATCATTTGTGACTGTATGATGGACCTTGAGGGTATAATGCTAAGTGAAATAAGGCAAACAGAAAAGCAAACACTGTGCAATCTCACTTATATATGGAATCTAAAAACAAAACAAGAAACAAGCTCATTGATACAGAGAATAGATCGGTGGTTGCCAGAAATGGGATGTGGGGATAGGAAAAATGGGTGAATTCAGGGGGACAAAATGTACACACTCCCAGTTATAAAATGAAGTAAATGGGGATGTCATGTACAGCATAGTGAGTATAGTTAAGAATTCTGTATTGCATGTTTGAAAGTGGCTAAGAGAATAGATCTTTAAAATCATCACTCTGGAGGACAGTATGGAGGTTCCTCAAAAAACTAAAAATAGAACTAAAAACTAAAAAAACCACAGTCCAGCAATTGTACCATTAGGTACTTACCCAAAGGATACAAAAATACAGATTCGAAGGTATACATGCACCCCGATGTTTAGAGCAGCACTACCAACAATAGCCAAAGTATGGAGAGCCCAAATATCCCTCAACTGATGAGTGGATAAAGAAGATGTGGTACATATATGTGTGTGCGTATGTGTGTGTGTGTGTGTGTGTGTGTGTGTATGTATATCCATCCCCCCCTTTTTTTCCCAAAAACTAACAGTGTTTCTACAGCTCATGAAAGGTCCCCATATTTCTAGCCCAAAGAGAAGATCGAGGAGACGCCACACATTTTACAGCATCCAGGGAACGAGGTCTGCCCTCCCTTAAGCATATATCTTGCCCTAGATCCTAAGGTGTTATTAAGCTTTTGAGAGCACCTTGTGACTTAGTAAGATGGTGGAGTGCGGGGAGAGGAGAGAGAAAATAACAATGTGCTGTGGATTTATGACCATGTAATTTAGTTCTCCTGCTTGGATCATTGTCTCTTCCCCCAAGCGTCCTTCAAAAGTCAGGGATTTCAGCACTTTACGAAGAACCGCTCATGGTCCTACCCTCCGAAGGGGACACTCGGGACATCTCCAGCTTTCCTGCTTGGTGAGTGTAGCACTGGGGGATGGTGAGGTCTTGTGAGGAGTTCCCAAAGCCACCGTATGAAAAAGCAATCCTAGAAACCTAGCCATCTTCCCTTTCCTAAATGCACATCTTTATTCATCACTGCCTGAAAAAACATATCAAGCCAACAGCTTGATTCCCAGGGAATCTCAGGGAAGAAATGGACATAGCTTCAGACCTTGGCAAAGGCAATGAACACTAAATTCCAGGGAAGAGGATTACAATGGTAACACCTATGCACTGGAGCTCTGTAGTCAAACAGAACTGGGTTCAAACCCTACCTCTTCCACTTGTTAGCTGTGAGATGCTAGGCAGTTGATTTTACCTTATTAACTTGAGTTCCCTTATACGCAAAATGGAAATAATAGTCACATCTATTTCATAGGGTTCCAGAAGGGACGGGAACAAAATAAGATTCAGATAGAATGTAAGCATCATAAGAACAGGTCCTGAAATTATGTCATTATTGTAACCACGTATCTTGCACACATACATATTGGCTACGTTAATGATTTGATGAGTGAGTGTCTGGGGCAATAATTGATAAACCAGAGGAAAGGGGATGCTGGTTTCACAGCAGCAGAAAGGTTGGTAACACTTTCCCCTGGGGTAACAGGAAAACTGGATAACGTGTGTAGTCACAGATGACACCTGTTTCTTCTCGATGCTTATGGTAACGTGCAAGAGGAGAGGGGCAAGTTAAAGGAATGGCCATTAAACCGAAAGGGAACCAGGGCTTGATAGTTTTGGAAGCTGCCTGTATCTCCAGATGGCAAAGGATGCTAAAATTACATGTTTCCAGACAGAGATCAAATCCAGGAAATAGGGTATAAAAAAATGAGGTTGGGGTGTGACTGTAAAATCCCTTACCAATGCCCCAGAAGACCTAAGATAATACTGCAAATAACTCATCAGTTGAACCACACGGATTTCATAACCTTAAGGGTACTGTGCCTCAGCTGCCTTGGGATTTGTCAGCAGATGCTCAACGTAGACCAGAGTTTATCTCAATGAGATTCACGGGTGTGGTGGCTTGGTTTTGGTTTTTTGTTTTGTTTTGTTTTGTTTTTAACGGAATGAACCTGTCATAAGATTCACAAAATCTTTAAGAGAAATGTATTGGCAACAACACAGGCAGCTTGGATTGAAAGAGACGAGAATTACACAGATTAAAAGGAGGCCTTTGGACTCCCACACTTCTACAGAAAGAAAGCAGGACGAGAAACCAGTTCGTCTGCAAACATGAGCTTCCTGTGTTTCACGGGGAAGGATGGATGAATCAGAGAGTGAAACCAGGAGCTGTCCCCAGACCTTGGGTCCCCATTTTAGAAACTGTCAATCTGGGGGGCTCCCAATTTGGGTCCCAATTTTAAAAACTGTGCCTTGGATTATATTTAAGAATTGCAATGGACCAGTAATCCCTGGGTGTTTCTTTCATCACCCCCCACCTTTGGAATAGGAGTTGTCTACACATTTTATCCCCTGCCTTCCTCTACTACATGTCCTGTATAGAAGTCAGTTCACAGGTCTCAGAGAGAGGGAAGCAATACTTAAGGAGCTGTACCAAGGAAACCACATCTGGGAATCTTCATCCAGACCTACACTTGACTCAGACGATGGGATTCTGATTTTGAGCTGCTGCTGTAATGGGACGCAAGTTTTAGGAGCTGTTGGTGGGGAGGCGGGGGGAAGGAGTGTATTTTGCATGTAGGAGGGACGTGAGTCACCGGGGATGGGAGGGCCCGCTGTGTGAGCCACTCTTCAAGATGGCTCTCGCGTAGTCCTCTCCTATGCCGCACAGGGCTGACCTGCGTAACCACTAGGATATGACAGAAATGACAATGGGTGGGTTCTAAGGTCAGGTTGTTTTAAAAACTGCAGCTCCCATCTGGCTCTCTCGTGGGTCACTCTTGGGAGAAGGAAGCTACTCTGCGGTGAGGGTCCTGAAGCGATCCTGCGGAGAAGTATGTGGCAAGGAGCTGAGGTCTTCCGCCAACAGCCAGGACCAACTTGCCAGCGGTGTGAGTGAGCATTTTGGAAGTAAGTCCTCCCCCTACGGTCAAGCCTTCAGATGACCACCAGCCCCAGATGCCATCATGACTGCAACCTCATGAGAGACCCTGATCCAGAACCACCCAGCTAAGCCGCTCCTAAGTTAATAACCCACAGCACCTGTGAGATAATACATGTTTACTGCTGTGTTAAGGCTAAGTTTGGGGATAATTTCTTGAGTGGCAACAGAGAACGAATACAAAATTTCCAAAGCATGCAACCCATTTCTTGGAACAAACTGAGGCTTAATAAAATACATGCCTGATGTCATTATTAATAGAGATGAGTTTTGCCCTTGAACAATTCAAGACTTAGCACCCTCCTCTTGCATATTACTTTAAGCATCAAGAAGAAACAGGTGTCATTTACAACATTCTGCTTGGGGATCTCCTTATCTAGATTACCCACTAGACTACACACATTATCCAATTTCTGTGTTACCCCAGGGGAACGTGTTACTCGACTCTCTGCTAACACATAGCAATCACCCCTTCCCTCTGATTTATCGTTTATCCATGCAGGCACACTCTCATGAAATCATTCACAATGTTCCTGGCAGAGGGAACAGCATGTGCGAAAACCTTCAGGTGACAGTGGGCAAAGATTAGTCAAGAAAGTGAAGACACTGTTGGCCTGAATCAAAGAGCCTAAGGGGCTGGAGCAGAGGTGGAGAGAGCAGAGGCCAGGGCCTGAAGGGCCTCGTAGATCTTTAGCAGAAGTCAGGGCAATAGGGAGCCATAGAAGAGAATAAACAGGGGAGGGATAGAGGCGCGTCTTAGGAAGATCACCCTGGCGGCAGTGGGGAGCATGGTGGGAGGGGGCAACAGCACAGACAGCATGACCAGGGAAAGGTGGTCAGCCTGGAATGGTGACTGGCTTGAAGGGTATGGCAAGGTAGACAGAGGATCCCGCCTTCAACAGCCAGTACAGGGAGAGGCAATTAAATTCCTGGCTGTAATTATTTTTTATAAATGAACACATAAGCAAGGGGGAGGTTGGAATCAGGGACTTTGGTCTTATGTCCATTTTCATGTGTTCCCCCTCCTCCCAGGGCTCTGCCTGGAGTGGACAAGGGGACAGGCTGGCCTGGGTCACCCAGCTCCCTCCAGCCACCTGGCCCGGAAATAACTGCATTTGCCTGCTCCCCGAGGCAGCCTCGACCCAAATGAGGAAGACCCGGAGGCGGGGCAGCCACAGCGGCTGGCGGTGCTCCTGAGTTAATTGAGAGCACACGGGATGAGCCGCTGCCCTGTTTTCATCTCGATGGATCTAATTAGACAAGCAGCAATCGTGCTACACGGACTGGCCCCGCGGACCAAGGCCACGGCTGGATGCCCGGGGACCTAGGCACGAGGCACAGCCGTCTCTGCTGAGATCATTGTCTTTCTTGAAAGAGACTGGGGTGGGAGGCAGTGTGGCCAGGGCTTGTGGGACACAGGCGACTAGAAGAAATCAGATTTCCACGGATGCAATCGTGAAGTCATGCCACAGTTCCCCAAGATCTACTGAGTCTTTCTAGAGCTCCCACAAGGGAGCCGGGTACTGTTCCGGGAGCTGGGGACACAGCTGTGAATGAGACAGACCTGTCCCTGCCCTCCTGGAGATTACATTCTAGCAGAGTGACAGATGTTATAGAGATGTGTAGGAGGGTTTATTATTGTCAGTTCCATTTTGCAGATGAGGACATTGAGGCCCAGAGAGGCGGAGTGACTTTTTCAAGGTCACCCATTAGGGAAGTGGCAGAACTGGGATGTGAAGCAGAGATGCTCGGGCTCACCAGGCAGAGGGTTGCACAAGTGTCCTGTGGCGGGAAAGAGGCTGAGTGCGGGAGGTACTACTAGGAGGCGGGGGGGCCGGAGGGCAGAGATGGGGGGTCCGGGCTGATGCCAGGAGGGGAGCGGGCGGGAGTTGGAGCCAGACTACACAGAACGTGTCAGACGTGTCAGGGACATATGTCTTTATTTTGAGGGCAACAGGGAGCCACAGAAGGGTTTTAGGCAGGGGAGGGATGTAATCAACTTTGATTCTTACTCCGCCTAACAGAAATAGCAAGTCACTACCAGGACGCACATTTGACCAATGAGGAACCCGAGGCCAAAAGAGATGGGCTGACTCAACAGAAGAGGCTGGGAGGGTTTGGAGGGGCACATGGGCTGGGGGACCTTGGGCAAGCCCCTTGATCCCTCTGGGCCTCCACTTGCCTATCTGTAAAACGGAAAGCTAGGGTGATCCCCAAAGACCATTTTAGCTCTGACCTGCTAACATCATGGGGCTTCTTTCTTCTTCTTTGTGTGCTTCCTTCCATCGAACGGCATATAAAATCCCCACTAAGTGCTAGGCACCTGCTAACATCACTGGGCTTCTTCTTTGTGTGCTTCCTTCCATCGAATGGCATATAAAATCCCCACTAAGCGCTAGGCACCATGCTGCTTCCAGCCCCACCACGGGAGGAAGATCGCAGACCACTGCCTGCTTCTTTCTTGTCCCTGCACTGTGTCCCAAACCGAGGGGGTAACCTACGCCTGCCAAGCTCGCCCAGGGCTCCCACCTAACGCCAGCCCCGAGCCACACGCTCCAACAGCTGTGGCCACAGCAGGCCTTCCGTCTCCACTCGGGATCATTTTTCCCTCCGATGAAAACAGATGGAGAGACTTGGAAGGAAACACAGCCCAGCCCCTAGCCCGGAGCTCCGAGTTCTGGGACGGGAAGACAGCCAGAGCTAATTCCGACACCAGCTGCCTCACTTGGGCTCCAGGTTCCAAGGCCAGCTCCCCGGAGAGTTTTCCTGCCTCTCCGCAGGCCATGGGGAGCTCAGATTTCATTTCCTCGAGCTCTGGCCGTTCCAAGCCCAGCACCTCCTTCCGTTGCCACAGCACCATCCCCCTGGCAGGTGCACTGGAGAGGCCTCCCCTCAGCTCTTTCTCCGAGGACTTCAGGAGGCAGATGAAGCCCCCGCTGCTCCCCGCCCCCCCACAGACCTCCATCCACCCCGGGATCCAGGAGCCATGGCCTCCACTTCCCCTGGAGACCTGGCTCAGAACTAACGCTGCTTAGAGGACAGTTTGGGAGACGAATTTATAAACGATTATAAAAAGCTTGGAAATGTACAAGCCCCTCATCCCAGCAACATCTTTTCTAGAAATGTATCTTAGAGAAAGAGTTGCCCTCGTAAAGTCTTGTATTTCTCTGTAATTCAAAAATCCAAGAGACTTTGAACGTGTTTCCGTAAGTTTGGAGCCAACCCTCGTTTGACCGCAAAACCGACCCTGAACTAATGCGAGGCTATTCACGGAGCTCACTTTATCCCACTCAGTGGGAATATTTATGAGTTTCCCTAAGAATGTATTAGTATGTTTGATTATATGGTGCTGCCCTGAGCCCCCCTAGTGGTATCACATAGAATATGCTGTGCATACCCTATAATCTGTCTGAAGCCACTGAGTCCCAAAACGTGGGTAGCCCCAGGGGGGTTGGATACGGGATCGTGGACCTGAACTGGCAAAAAGCAGAGACAACCCAGAAACCCACCCACAGGGGACTAAGGAACACGTTGGTACAGCAGTAACAGTAGCAAGATCAGAGCCAACCTTCCAGACAGGACCTCTCATTATCCTGGTTTTGCAGATCCGAACATCGAGGTTCTGTGAGGATGTGTCGCTTTGCCTAGGACAATGACCCTGACGGAGAAAGAATAAGGTAGCACTGAGGCGAAAAGAAATGAGAAACCGCCAAGCTGCACAGTTGATTTTTTTTCTTCATGTTTGTTTACCTTTGAGAAACAGAGAATGTGCCCGTGAGCCGGGGAGAGACAGAGAGAGAGGGGGACAGAGGATCCAAAGTTGGGCTCCGTGCTGATAGCAGCAAGCCCGATGTGGGGCTCGAACTCACCAACTGTGAGATCAACGCCTGAGCGGAAGTCGGACACTCAGCCTACTGGGCCAACCAGGCGCCCCGTGCATTGTTGATTTTTTTTTTTTTTATAAGGCAAACTGTCTGAGAATGGAGTGCAAACCTGTTACATGCAAACCTGTGTGTGCATGTAATCTATGCATACAGGATATATGATACACAGTAGCGGTTTTCTGTGTCAGTTTGGCTGGGCTACGATACCTCATCATTCAAATTCAAACCTGGCAGCACCATTTTCGGTGCTGCTGTGAAGGCATTTGCTTGTTTGTTTTATTTTTCTCCTTTCTCTATTTATACATAGTAAAATAAGGGCTCTGGGAATAATTCCCTTTCTCTTTTAGCAGTAAACTCTTTTTTTTGCTTGTATCTCGCTCCAAACTGAATCTTACGTGGCAACCTGTGTCGGCCTTTGTTTTTCAAAATGACTCTCCCTCCCAACCCCCACCCTGTGTTCGGTCCTGTGGCGAACCTGTCCATCAAGAGGACCCCCCGCCTTCCCTTGGTTCCAGGGTGGCAGGTGTTCCAAGCTCAGTCTGTTGCCATGAAGGTATTTTGTAGATGTCACCGATGTTTATAATCAGTTTTTTTTTTTTTTTTAGTTTATGTATTCATTTTGAGAGAAATGGGGGTGGAGAATCACAAACAGGATGCACACTTAGCACAGAGTCCGATGTGGGGCTCGATCCCACAAACCATGAGATCATGACCTGAGCCCAAATCAAGAGCCGGACGCTTAACTGACTGACCCACCCAGGTGCCCCATGATCAGCTGATTTTAAGTAAAGGGGATTATCCTACGTGGTCTGGGTGGACCTGATTCAATCAACTGAAAGGCTTTCAGAGGAAAACTGAGGTTTCCAAGAAGAAATTCTACTCGTGGACGGCAGCTTCAGCTCCTTCCAGAGAGTTCCAGCCTCCTCTTCCCGACAGCCCGCTCCATGGAGGTCAGACTTGCCCAGCCAGTCCCCACAATCACATGACCAATTCCTTGCAATCAAGCTCTCACTGTAGATCTCCCACCGGGTCTGTTTCCCTGGTTGAATCCTGACAGATACTCTGTGTAACTGAACGTTTTCTTCTGTCTCAACTCCTCCCACCCATGGGGTGTATCCTGCCCTTTGGGAGATACTGAGAGGGTGGGCCCCCATCTGAATCGAACACGGGACTACCTCGGAGTGGGCACTCTGTGCAGGACCCTGTACCAAGGATTGTCCGACTACCACCCTGTGAGGTGGGTACTGTGATTAGTCCCACTTTACAGATGAGGAAGCTGAGTCTCAGAGAGGTTAAGTCACTTCCCCAAGCACACACAGACACCTATGACTCTATTCTGCCTGACCTCAACACGTGTGCTCTTAACTACCAATTCACCAGCCCAGAAATATCTCCCTAGACAAAACAGGGAAGACAAAGGAGGACTTTTGACTGTCCCCTCCAACCATGTGATTTGCAGATAAGCTGAGAACAAGGCAGATGACGAGGGCTTGTATCTCAAGGTGGGGGCAGTAGTTACCATCACCAACCAGCTCTGTCTCCTGCCTACCCTGTCCTTTAGTCTCCAAAAAGGGTCAAGCTAGTGGCCATGTGTCCATTCTCCTGAAACTGACCTCTCTCCCCAGTCAGCAGCAATGGCAAAACAACCGTACTGACAATGCTCCATTCAGCACCAGCCTCTGACAGATTAACGAAGGGCCAGGAGTCCTCGTATGGGAGAAAGAAAGCTGGACGAGGACCCAGGACACCTGGCTTCTAGCCTGATTCCACCACAAAAGAGTTGTGTGGCCTTGGTCATGGCACCGAGCCCCTCAGAAGCCAAGACTGGGAGAAAGCAAGAACCAAGCATTTTGATACTAACAAGTCCCAAGACTATTACCTCCATCTCACAAATGAGGAACTGGGCTGGGAGGTCACATGGCTTGTTCTCCTTACACGGCCAGTAATTGGCAAGGCTGAAATGCAAACCTCAACCCACTGACTCCAGAGCCCAAGGTTACAGGGCCCCTTTGCCAATTCCATGGGCCCCAGAGGGCCTTCAAGGCAGCGGGAATTCTGGCATATGGGAGCCAGCTTGGCTTATTTCCCTCTGAGCGGAGGGTTTATTGATCTCACTGCAGCTACAGAATGGCCCACAGTTGGGGAATTACTAAACAAGAAAGCACAGCAGCCTCTGATTTATGAGATGCATGGACCCATACCAGGCAAGCCAATCAACTGGCAGAAATGTGCATATTCATGAAGCCTCATAAACAATGCAGAAATGACAAGCAGGATTGATGCTTGCCACCAGACATCAAGTCCTGGCCCTTTGAGCAGGAGGTCTCAAACTTGAGTGTGGGAATCGCCTATGGGGCTTGCTACAATGATGCCTTCAGGGTGTCCATTCAGACAGTCTGGAGTGACACTCAAAAAGTCACATTTCTAATCACTTCCCAGGTGGTGCTAATGTGGCTGATGGTCCAGGAACCGCAATTTGGGAACCACTATTCTAACTCACTGCTGCTGACCTCACTCACCTTCGCTCCCCATCGGGAAGGAACTGACCTCCCCACCCCTGTGGGATGCCAGGTGGAATCCTAGATCTGCTACCCATGAGCTTAGTGATTCCAGGCAAGTTCCTTAAGTCTTTGGTCCTTAGTCTCTGTGTCTGTAAAATGGGACAACAGTACCCACCTCAAGGGGCTTCTGGGAGGACTGAGGGAGAAGAGCCACAGAAAGTGCTGGCCCAGGGCCGGCAATATAATTAAAAAAAAAAAAGTTTTAAAAATGACAGCTTTTACAAAGGAAATGTCCAGCCATGACTCACAGTCTAAGTCCTTTTTGACTATCATATTACTGTTTTCAGTTTAAAAAAAAATCCAGACATACAGGACAATTGCAAAAAATAAAAATAAAGCTCCTGGAACTCTCATATAGTTGGCAAACACTAAGTGCTCAAAATTAATGTGGGCACAAAGCAACATCATGTACCTCCTGATATGACGCACTGAGGAGGACACAGTGTCACTCTGCAACATTTTCCCCCCAAATGTACAACAACTTGAATCTCATCCCAAGGAAATAACAGACAAATCCACACAGAGGGTACCTTTTGCAAAGGAACTGGACTGAAATCTTCCAAAATGTCAAGGTCATGAAAGACAATGAAAGACTGATAAACTGTTCCAGACTGAAGGAGACCAAAGGAGCATCAGGAAAGTAATACTATACTTATATGTGTATTTACATATACATGTATACCTTTAGAGAGAGAGAGTGATAAAGCTAATATGGGGAAATATTAACATTTGGGGAATTTGGGTAGAAGAGCATGTGGAATTTGTCACAAAGCATAGTGATGACAAGTTGCCATGGACCTGAAGTTACTATAGACTGAATCCTGAGGTTAAGTAAAGCCAGAAGAACGGGAGCTCATGGGAATGCATGGTGCTATTCTCATGTCTCTATGGGCCTTTTTTTTTTTTAAGAGAGAGAGAGAGGCAGAGGGAGGGACAGGGAGAGAGGAGAGGAGAGGAGAGGAGAGGAGAGGAGAGGAGAGGAGAGGAGAGGAGAGGAGAGGAGAGGAGAGGAGAGGAGAGAGAGAATCCCAAGTAGGCTGCACGTTCAGCATGGAGCCCAATGCAGGGCTCGATCCCACGACCCTGGGATCATGACCTGAGCTAAAATCAAGAGTCTTATGCTTAACCAATGGAGCCACCTCAACGGTTCTTACACATGGGCTACTGTCTCATGGTATTGTCAGCTCAGCCAGCATCTATGCATCTAACACAGCCCAAGTAGGCAATAAATACTCACTGAAGTCAGTTCAGCTAAACTGGTATTTACCCAGCAGGTGCTGTCCTGGACACTGGGTGAACAACAGTAACGAGAATAGACACTGTCACTGTGTGTGCACCCCATGGGCAAAAGGGGACATTCTTCAATTGATAGCTTATCACTCCATTTCAACTGTGGTCACAGTAACCAACATGTTAGGAGGGTGGAGTATATCACTGTTTTCTAAGATTTAAAGATCCTTTTGATGGGGGTGAGGGGGCACACAACACACGAACAGTCAGATAGATGAAAAACCAAAGTCTTCGTTATTACATCTCCAAATGAGGAGAAGCCATCACACAGGGCTACGTGGGGAGTTGCACCCAGAGGCAGGTAACAGTAAGCTGGAGCTATAGGAGCTTATGTGTAGCAAGGAGGGTTGAAGGTAGCTAGCTTCCAGGCTCCCTATGGGTTGTCTAGTTTGAACAGTTTTGTGGACTCTGGGGCATAGAGGCTGCCCCTAGTTGTCTGGTACCCAACTCTGGCATGATTAGGAGGTGCATGGTGACCACAGGCTGTGAAGCCTGACAAGGGACTGGTTGGAGTGTGAACCTAATTATCTGCTCAAGAAGGGGAACTGGCCAGCCTCTAACCAGGGCCTCAAAACTGATAAGGATAGCATGAAACAAACACACAAAAACCATATTATAGTTATGTCCTCTCTGAGCCTCATCTGTAAAATGGAGACATAACACCTACCTAATAGGATAGGATTGAATGTAGATGAGAAAGTACCTGCACATAAGTCCAAAGAGGAATCATCCCTTATGCCAGCACCTAGGCTAAAATAAAACAGGGGTGCCTGGGTGGCTTAGTTGGTTGAGAGTCTGACTTCAGCTCAGGTCATGATTTCACAGCTTGTGAGTTCGAGCCCCACGTCGGGCTCTGTGCTGACAGCTCTGAGCCTGGAGCCTGCTTTGGATTCTGTGTCTCTCTCTCTTTGCCCCTCCCCTTCTCATGCTCTGTCTCTCTCTCTCTCTTTCTCTCTCTCTCAAAAATAAACATTTAAAAATTTAAATAAAATATAAAATAAATAAAATAATAAAATAAAATAAAAATTAAATATATACACACATAGTTTAAAATTTACTGTTGGAAATACCTAAGGAAGGTATATACTCCTCTCCCCAAAACCACACAGTTTTCCTCTAATGTTAAAACAGACTGATATTGGGGCGCCTGGGTAGCGCAGTCGGTTAAGCGTCCGACTTCAGCCAGGTCACGATCTTGTGGTCCGTGAGTTCGAGCCCCGCGTCGGGCTCTGGGCTGATGGCTCAGAGCCTGGAGCCTGTTTCCGATTCTGTGTCTCCCTCTCTCTCTGCCCCTCGCCCGTTCATGCTCTGTCTCTCTCTGTCCCAAAAATAAATAAACGTTGAAAAAAAAATTAAAAAAAAAAACAGACTGATATTTATCTTGAGGAACAGCAGATGTGGTTGACTTGCATTCAGCTGCTATCCAGGATAAACACATGAGACTCTCCACAAGGTGAGATGTTACTCTGAGAGTTATCACAGAGCCTTAAGCAACAGCCATGCCCTGTCTCCATCCCTGCCTGGCCATGGGGCATTTGCTCTGTGAGCGGGTTTCAGTCTTTTTCTGTCTTTCTTTGTCTCTCTGTCCCCTTCCCTCCCTTCCTTTCTTTCTCCTTCCTCACCCCAATGCACACCTAGGGAACACTTTCCATCCCAGTATCTAGGCACTATTCCTGGTTGAGGAAACACCAGACATGGTGGCTGAGCCACACCTCCCACTACAAAAACTTAAAGGTGGAGGACAGTTCCCCTCCCACCAGCACACACCAAGAGCATGGCCAAGGGACACAACTGGACTGATCACTTGGCCTTTCCCCGGCTCTGAAACTTGTGAGAGAGGCATAGCTGTCCCAAGAGGCAGTCAGGTCAAGGGCCTGTTGGTTGGCATCATGTATCTATGGTATCTGTGCCATGTGTGGCCCCCCAAACACGTCATCTCGGTGACTGATCTTTGGGTGTGCTTGACTGTCTTCTTGTCTGGACTTGCAAACTTCCCACCAATTTAGCAAGCAACCCAAAGCTCTTCCAATAAGTTTATTTTCTATTTAAGGTAACAAAAGTCAACTTCTGTCTCTCACAATCAAGATGCCTAGCTTGTCCCTTCAAAGAGTTGAATTTCTGGAGGTTAAATAAACAGGGCTGACTCCACTAAAAGCCATGGAGGAACACCTCCCTCAGGGTGTTGGGAAATCTAGGGGTGAGGTTTTCTTCACTTTGCCATTTCTTTTCCTACAGAGACACTCACCCGTGAGCCCGACGAACCACCTACTTTCCAGCTGTTAGTAATGATAAGAAACCTTTACTGAGTACTGAATGATGCCAAGCCCTATCATGGTTGGCCCCCGTGATTCATAGATTCTGTATTTGAAAATTTGCCTACTTGCTTAAATGTATTTGTAACCCCAAAACCAATATTTGTTGTGCTTCTGCCAGCATGCACAGAGTAGCAAGAAATTTGAGTCACCCAACGTGGTTCCCCACTGACTTGAACCAGATGACATTCTGCCTTCTTGTTTCAGCTCTCCTTGTAAACAAGTATCCTTTTCGCAGTATGTTTACTGCAATGTTTTTGCATTTTGTGCCTTTTGCTGGTGATTTTCCTGTTTCAAATGGCCCTCAAGGGTAGTGTTGAAGTACTGTGCAGGGTGCCTAAGTGTAGGAAGGCTGCGTGTGCCTCAGGAAGAAAATGCATGTGTTAGACAAGCTTCACTCAGGCGTGAGTTACAGTGTTGTTGGCCATGAGTTCAATGTTAATGAATCAACAACATATATTAAATATGGCGTCTTTAAACAGAAACACACATAAAAGAAGGTTATCTACCAACTGATTGATGAAAATGTGACCAGAGGCTTGCAGGAACCTAATCCTGTATTTCTCCCAGGAGCAATGGTTCAGTGTTCCCTAATTGAGTGTTGGTACTGACTTACAGAACATAACTACCACAAATAATGAGAAGTGCATGAGAGCATATGTTTGAGAAAACCCGAAACGCACAATTGCAGAAGAGATTGCGAAATTTCCACGCAGTTTAGCACTTTGCAGGACACCAAGGGAAACGCAAGTGAGGAGGAAGCCCCAGATTATAGACCACCACCCTCAGAAAGGAGATTAAGAAGAACTGAGGGCCTTGAGTTCATGGGGTATTTGAGTCCCCCAAGGAAAGCTCCAGCCAGAGGATAGAGCATTTGCCACAAACATGAATACGAGGGGCCACTGACATTAGGGTCTTGGTTTGTCTTCATAGCAGCCTTCAGGCCAAATGTCCACCTGCTCTTTGTGCTCCCAACGATCCCTACCACTATCCATGCTTCCCGGTCTGTATATCCTGGAGCCCTCTGGGGGAGGATCATTTCCAGGCTTCTCCAGATGCTCCTGACTTTTTCCTCAAAGGCTGCAATACCCAGATAACCCATTTCCTACCCTCTGCTATGTCATTTGCTCCCAAACCCCTAGCAATGGAGTTTTCCTGCTAACATCAAGAATCAGTTCTGACCCCACCCCAAAGCACCACATCTTCTTCGACACCCTAGTTCATCCAGTTTACGTCGGTTGGACCAGGACTGGGATTGAACATCTGGCTCTACCCTTTAATAGCTGTGTGATCTGAACAAAGACATTTAACTTCTCTTGACCTCCATCCCTCATCTATAAAATGAGATGGGACTGGAGTAAATATTTTGTAAAGTCATTGCCAGGGAAGTTCCACAACTCATCTTTCCCCACAGATTCTAGATGTTACTCAAATACCAATGCAGATGGCTTGTAAATATTGTCTTTCTATTGAGGACAGAAACTTAGAGTAGGGCTGGAGAAAAGAGATAACATGGCTGTTGACATATATTTCATGCCCTCTAAACATTTCTTTGGCTGATGGATTGGCCCACTATGTAGGAAACCGCAAACAATAAGTCCTCTTTATGACTGACAGGTGGGATGTGGAATGCAGAAGAAGAGAGGGATCATCCAGAATACAAAAGTCCTCTTACCTTGGAAGGGAGGAGTCATGTTAGAGTTCCTTGAAATTATGAGAACACACCTTAATTCACTTCAATGAAAGCTTAATGTTCTATTTTGTGAGCAAGTCACTTGCATCAACTAATAAGTGAAGTAGATCTCCAACTCAAGCTTTTGAAGATGCAAGGATCCCAGGATTGATGTCACCTTATGCTAGATTTTGGGACTTCAAAATAGCAAATCCCAATCATCCAGGACCATGCGAAGATTGATGCGTGAATGAGATAAGTCTAATCCCAACTGTGTGATGGGTCATCTGTCTCCCAGTGCACAACCAGGGACAGTAACTTACAGTCTCCTCATTGACTCTTTGATCTCTCAACTCCCAACACACTTCAAAGTAGTATGAAGCCCAGCAGGTTTACAACATTGTGGGTAAGCTCTGGAGTCAGACTCCTGATGGGTTTGAGTCCCATCCCTCCTCATTCACTCTGTGACCTTAGCCATTTTTAGCAGCTTTCTCTTTTTTTAAATTTTTTTTAAGTTATTTATTTTGAGAGAGTGAGAACACAGGAGGGGCAGAGAGAGAGAGAGAGGGAGAGAGAGAAAGAGAGAGACAGAATCCCAAGCAGGATTGATGCAGGGCTCAAACTCACAAACCATGAGATCATGACCTGAGCTGTAATCAAGAGGCAGTTTCCTAACTGATTGAACTACCCAGGTTCCCCTTAACTAACTTTCTTATGCTTCAGTTTCCTCATCTATAAAATGGGAATAAGATGGAGAAGTATCTTCCTCCTTGGGGGGTGTAGAGCAGTGTTTCTCAACTGCATCTGAATTATTTGGGGATCTTGTTAAATGAAGATCGTAATTCAATAAGCCCAGGGCTCTGTTTCTGGTATGGCAGAGCTAGGTCCTAACAGACTAACAATGCCACATATAACAATTATAAACTCTGAGAAAAATACAAAAATCAATTATTCTAGGTCTCTGGAGAGTCGGCGGTTGTGGGGGGAGGGAACAGGTAGATTTCAGAGGGAAGTCAAATCTTGGGAAAAAAAGGGACTAGCATTGGATGACCTCATTTTTGCTACTCTTGCCTGAGGGCAGGCCACAGCTGTGGTTCAGTGCAGGACAGTTACAACTCTCATAGACATCTTGCCAGCTTTCTGGCCTGACAAGCCAGAGGAAGCAGCCCAAAGCAACCATAGTCATAATGAGGGACAATCCTAGAAAGGAGAAAGCAGAGAAAGGGGATCCCAAATTCTGAGTAGAGGCTCAGTCCAAATCTCTAGCTGACCCCTAGACCATGCATGCATAAGAGACTTAAAGCAGCTTATAGCTAAAGATTAAAGACCTCAACCAGGATTTTAACTGCTTCCCACACAAGTGAGACAATCTTCAGTCTATTAATTGCCTGCTAAAACAAAATCATCAACACTCTTTGCAGCAATATAACAGAATCCATAATCTCTACAACAAAGTATTCACAACATGCAGGATAAAATCCAAAATGATTCAACATGCAGAGAACCAGGCAGATGTGACCCATTTTTAAGGAAAAGATAATTAATAAAAACCAGCCCTGAGGGGCGCCTGGGTGGCGCAGTCGGTTAAGCGTCCGACTTCAGCCAGGTCACAATCTCGCGGTCCGTGAGTTCGAGCCCCGCGTCGGGCTCTGGGCTGATGGCTCAGAGCCTGGAGCCTGTTTCCGATTCTGTGTTTCCCTCTCTCTCTGCCCCTCCCCCGTTCATGCTCTGTCTCTCTCTGTCCCAAAAATAAATAAATGTTGAAAAAAAAATTAAAAAAAAAAAAAACCAGCCCTGAGATGACCCATAAGGATTTAAAGCAACTACTTATAACTATGTACTCTCATGTAAAGAAAAATATGAAATAATGAAAATATGGGGAATCTCAGTGGAGAAGTAGAAAATGTGAGAAGGAACCAAAAGGAAATTCTAAAACTGGAATATACAAAGGGGTGCCTGGGTGGCTCAGTAGGTTAAACGTCCAACTTTGGCTCAGGTCATGATCTCATGGTTTGTGGGTTCGAACCCCATGTTGGGCTCTGTGCTGACATCTCAGAGCCTGGAACCTGCTTCAGATTCTGTGTCTCCCTTTCACTCTGCCCCTCCTCCATTTGTGCTCTCTCTCTCTCTCTCTCTCTCTCTCTTTCTCTCAAAAAATAAGCATTTAAAAAAAATAAAACTGCAATATACAAAAAACATTCAGTGAACTTGAAGATAGATCAACAGAAATTATCCATTCTTGAGAAGGGGGAGAAAAGACATAAAATTAACAGAGTCTCAGGGGCCTATGGAATAATATGAAAAGATCTAACATAAGAGTAATTGGAATCCCAGAAGGAAAAGAGAGATTAAGGCAGAAAATATATATATAACAAAATAACGTCCCAAAACTTCCCAAATGGGTGATTCAGTAGAGCTATAGAAAGATTCTATATTCTGTCTAACAGAAAATATCTCCTAGCTGATATTGTTGGTGCACACTCTGACAAGGTCTAAACCTGTACTGTCCAATAGAATATTCTACAATGGTGAGAATATTCTATTTCATCAGTCTCCAATATGGTAGCCACTAGCCACATGTGGCTATTAAAAACTTGAAATGTGGCTAGTGTAATTAACAGAGATCGACTTTTTAAAAATGTTTTAACATTTATTTATTTTCAAGAGATAGAGAGAGACAGAATGTGAGTGGGGGAGGGGCAGAGAGAGAAGGAGACACAGAATCCGAAGCAGGCTCCAGGCTCTGAGCTGTCAGCACAGAGCCCGATGCGGGGCTCGAACCCACAAACCGTGAGATCATGACCTGAGCTGAAGTTGGAGGCTTAACAGACTGAGCCACCCAGGCGCCCCTACAGAGCTTAATTTTCATTTCAGTTAATATAATCCTAAATTTTAAAAAGCCACATGTGGCTAATGGCTGCCATATTGAAGGGTACAAGTCCAGGGAATTCAGTGGGATGGTTGGTACTCATAAAGAACTCACATGATAGCCCGGCACGGAACAGCCCTCACTACGAACTAACCATCGTCATCAACCTCATCGTCAAGATGATTTCACTGCCTTGCTCAGGATCATGCCTACTTTTCCCCTAATAGGAAAAAAAAGTGCCTTGTTCCCTGCTCCCCATGGCCCCCCAACGCCTTTTATCACCTGACGTAGTTTTTTTTTTTTTCAGTCTTTTCCACCATTTTCATCTGGTATGGGCTAGCCCCTTTGAAGAAGCCGGGACCACTCACTATATATACTCTTTGAACTTTAAAGGCCTCTTTAGCCCATATGCTGAAATGGCCGGAGGTTTTTATTCTTTACTTAAAGAAAGATTTGTGGAGACACGACAGCACTCGGGCTTTGGCGAGCACTTCTCCATCTCTGCCGTGCTCTTGTCAGGTCTCACACTCACGCACCCCGCACGCTCAAGAGGACCAAGCCTGCATGCGAACGTCTATTAGCTTGACGGGGAGGAGGGAATATCACCATAATCGAGCTGTTTCTATACGACACTGGGGCAACGACTACTGGCCGTGCCTCTAATTGGCGTGTTCCCACTCCAGCTGGAAAAAGTGTGGACGGAAAACAGGGAATAAAGACTAGCCACATTCCCCTTCCCCTAGAGTGGGAATAGGGAAGGGTCTGGAAGCTACCTCCTGGTTCCAAGTAAGCGAAAACCAGAGGAGGCTATGCCAGAGCCCTAGAGCAGGCTTCAAAAGACTGTCCTGTCCAAGCTGCGTAACCGTAGGCAAGTTCCTTCACCTCTCTGACTCTCAATTTCTTTGTGTGGTCAGTGAAGGTAACGATAATACTTACCACATAGAGATGTTCTGAGGCTTTCAGTGTGGCACTGGGGGTAGCCTCAGAGAAGTCAACATGAGCACCCCAGCCATCCTACGGAGTGATTTTTAAAACCCCTTTGATCCGAAATATCTCCTTATCTCAGTGCCTAAAATTTTACCACCCAATACCCTGGTTTAAGGCTACAGAGGACAATTACTAACCTCACGTGGGGCCCTAGGCTCAGACTATCCTAGTTCAAGGCTTCTCAAATTTTATAGAGGACGCAGGTCACCTGGGGACCGTGTTAAAATGCAGATCTGGGTTTACAGGCCCGGGGTAGGGGTCTGGGATTCTGAATTTCTGACAATTTTGCGGTGATACAGATGCTGCTCTTCTGCAGACCACACTTCAGGTAGCGAGGGCCCTCGGGATTTTGCTGCATATCATAAAATCCACTTTCCCTCATAAGGTTATCTTGTTCACAGTGATAAACCACGTATCTAAATATTCAGATAAGAAATTGGAAATGCTGGATAATACTAATGATAATATCAACCACAGCTTACATTTATTGAGGGCTTATTCTGTACCAGGCATCACGCCAAGTGCTTCATATCCTCTAGTTCATTTAATCCCAATGGCACCCTTCTAAGGAAGGTTCTGTTATTAACCTGACTTTATAGACGAAGAAGCTACATCTCAAGGAGGTTAAGACATTTGCTGAAAGGCACACAGCTAGTGAGAGAAAGATCCGGGATTTGAACCCTGGGCTATCTCAGAGCTCTATAGGCATATGCCACTATGAAGGAGTTCTAAAAGCCCATGACAAGGCTTCTATCCCAGAATCTTCATTTTACTATGGGGGTGGTGGGCATGGTGGAGTGGAACCCCGTAGCCTAAAGTGCTACCCATAACCCATCAGTGGTTCTCATTCTTGGCTGCACAGAATTACTTGAGGGGGCGCTTTTTTTTTTTAATGTTTATTTATTTTTGAGAGAGAGAGAGAGAGCAAGCTAGGGGCAGAGAGAGAGGGAAACACAGAATCCGAAGCAGGCTCCAGGCTCCGAGCTGTCAGCACAGATCCTGACGCGGGGCTCGAACTCACAGACTGCGAGATCATGACCTGAGCCAAAGTCAGACACTTAATTGACTGAGCCTCTTTTATTTATTTATTTATTTATTTTTTATTTGAGAGAGACAGAGAGAAAGAGAGAGCATGAGAGCCAGGGAAAGGGGCAGAGGGAGAGAAAGAGAAAGAGAGAGAAAGAGAGAATGAATCTCAAGATGAGAATCAATCTCAATGAATCTGATGCGGGGCTCGATCCCACAACCCTGGAATCATGACCTGAGCCAAAGTCAGATACTTAACCCACTGAGCCACCCAGGAACCCCTTTTATTTATTATTATTTTTTAATTTGACAGAGAGAGAAAGAGAGAGCATGTGAGCCAGGGAAAGGGGCAGAGGGAGAGAAAGAGAGAGAGAGAGAATATGAATCTCAAGCAGGCTCCCCTCTCAATGTGGAGCCTGATGCGGGGCTCGATCACACAACCCTGGAATTATGACCTGAGCCAAAATCAAGAGTTGGACGCTCCGCTCCTTATCAGGGAAATACAAATCAAAACCACACTCAGGTATCACCTCATGCCAGTCAGAGTGGCCAAAATGAACAAATCAGGAGACTGTAGATGCTGGAGAGGATGTGGAGAAACGGGAACCCTCTTGCACTGTTGGTGGGAATGCAAATTGGTGCAGCCGCTCTGGAAAGCAGTGTGGAGGTTCCTCAGAAAATTAAAAATAGACCTACCCTATGACCCAGCAATAGCACTGCTAGGAATTTATCCAAGGGATACAGGGGTACTGATGCATAGGGCCACTTGTACCCCAATGTTCATAGCAGCACTCTCAACAATAGCCAAATCATGGAAAGAGCCTAAATGTCCATCAACTGATGAATGGATAGAGAAATTGTGGTTTATATACACAATGGAGTACTACGTGGCAATGAGAAAAAATGAAATATGGCCTTTTGTAGCAACGTGGATGGAACTGGAGAGTGTGATGCTAAGTGAAATAAGCCATACAGAGAAAGACAGATACCATATGGTTTCACTCTTATGTGGATCCTGAGAAACTTAACAGGAACCCATGGGGGAGGGGAAGGGAAAAAAAAAAAAAAAAAGAGGTTAGAGCGGGAGAGAGCCAAAGCATAAGAGACTGTTAAAAACTGAGAACAAACTGAGGGTTGATGGGGGGTGGGAGGGAGGGGGGGTGGGTGATGGGTATTGAGGAGGGCACCTTTTGGGATGAGCACTGGGTGTTGTATGGAAACCAATTTGTCAATAAATTTCATATATATATAAAAAGATAAAATAAAACTCAATAAAACAAACAAACAAATAAATAAATAAATAAACTGATATCATTAAGGGATTTACTAATTACCACTTCCATGAAACTGGATAGTTAGTAAACTATCAATAATGGAAATTCTTTGCCTTGTAGTCTATATGGTGACTGAGAGTGTGAAATATAACAAATCCTTAAATTTAAAAAAAAAAAAAAAAAGAGTTGGACGCTCAACTGACGGAGCCACCCAGGTGCCCTTGAGGGACTTTTAAACCATCCCACCCCAATCCCACCACATACCAAGTACACTGGAATCTCTCGGGGGGGGGACCCCAGATCTCAAAATTTTAGGCACCCTAAAGCACTTTGATCTGCAGCCGAGGAAGAAAATCTTTGTCTTAGAGCCTGAGCTCTGACTGCTAAGGACTCCGAAGGGGCCAAAGGACTCAGCAGAGAGGCGGCCAACATGAGAGAGGTGCGATGTGGCCAAGCAGGCTGTCCCCAGTCCAGACACATTCCAGAAGCCACTCTCCCTGGCTCATCAACATCATCATTGTATACTCCCAACGTCTCTTTATTATCTGTGCATCATGAAGCCTGACGAGGATTAAGATGGGTGTGCCACCGTGGAGGGAAAGAAGGAAGGGGATTTCTATGGGCGGATAATTACAGCCACTAAATGTCCGATGCCACAGATCCTCGTCCCGCATCTCATCAAGACGGCTAGGGAACAAAGGGCGAGCGGGAGTGCCAGGTATGACAGCTGCAGCCGTGTTTCCCGGGACCGCACCTGGGCAGAAGTCTGGGAAACGAGCACTCCTTCAGTGAAGGAGCCAGAGGGCCTCAGTGGCAAGAGAGGGGAAAGGGACAGAGACCCTTGGAGTCTCTGTACTCCAACGTGGTCATTCTACAGATGGGGAGAACCAGCCATCGCTACCCCAGCTCCCAAAGTAGCTGCCCTAGACCCCCCAGGCATCCCGGCCATCCCGGGGAAGGCCTCCAGGTGGGCCTCGGCTGGGTTTTGCCCGGCAGGTGCCTTTCCTCTTCAGCCGCCAGCAGTACCTTCATTTCTATACAGGGATCTGTTCCCACCGACCCCCCACCATTCTCGTTGGAGGCAGTTCTCTGGGAGCTGTCAAAGTGCCCCCCCCCCGCCTTCTCTTGGCTGAGGGGGCAGGCACATGCCTCAGTCTGGACCAGTCAGCTCTCTCCTAGGGATCTGAATCTGAAGCAGAGCGAAGGCAGGAAGGAGGCAGGAAGGAAGGAGGAAGAAGGGGGAGCTGACGCCCTGAGGCCATCCGCTACTGCATCCCCAAAGGAGCCAAAGCTCCTTTCAATCCTGCTGCTCACCTACTGCTTTGTTCTAGGAGTTCTTCCTATCTGTTCGTGTTTGCCCAAGCTAGCCAGGAGCTTGAGGATATGGCGTCTGCTGTTTCATGGGCAGTATGAAAGTAGCCCAAACGCTTTCCTTCCATTGCCACGGGACTTTGAATTCAGAGTACAAGGAGAGCGGATTTTACTGACCAGCTCCCTCCCTGCTAGAAAAATCCTGTAGGCCCCGCCAAGTCAATGTCCAGCCTTCTATGGGAAGTCCTCTGTCTCCCGATGAATCTGTTCTGATGGGTTTTGACCAGCTCTGCCGCTTACCAGCTATGTGATTTTGGACAAACAACTTAACTCCTCTGAGCCTCAGTTTGTGTGTGTCACACTGTGGCGTGTTCTAAATGAGATAATGTGTATACCACGCTTTGCGTGTAGTAAGCGCACAATTAAAGGCAGTTATAACTTGTATGGAAGTGAAAACTCCCCAGTCCCAGAGCCCCCACTTATCCCATAGAACCAAAGGTGTTTGACAAGGGGAGCACTTATGGCCTCTTATGTTACTAAGAAAACAGGCCCAGAGAGTCCTGGGAAATAACCCCAAATGACACAGAAAACAGCTGTGGTGCAGGGCCTGCATTTCATAGACTCTTGCCAGCTGGCTGATCTTTAAGCCACACCTCCACTGTTGTCTCTAGGGACCAAAGGAAGCGCAGAAACCACCAAGACAGTCAACAGAACAGAAAACCGTTTCTTGCGGCGGGAGAAAGGAACAAGGAACTCATTTGGTCCAGTGGCTCCAGATCCCATGCTGAACGTGTCCGTCACCCATCACCTCGCTGGGTAATTGCACACACAGTTACTAAGTTACAGCTCAAATTAGATGCTGTGGCCTACATTTGGGAAACAAAATAATTCACTTTGCTAAATTTGGCATCGGGATTCTGCGTTTATAAATCCAGCCCAGCGTGGGATCCAGGACAAATAAAACTCTATTCCCTGGACAGGTTCAGATGAGGCATCCATTCTGATTAGCAACCCAATTAAAGCTCCCTGCCATCGCAAGACTTGTGAAAGGGTGATGCGGCACGTCAGAGATCTCAAGCTCAAATGCCAGCAGAGGCCAGGCAAGTAACATGATTGAATGAAGAGTGCCAGGTGGGTCCCGTGATCAACTGGACCCACACCCTGTCTAAAGGAGGCAGCTACTAATTAGCCCGTAACTGCCACCGGGAGCCTGGGCCCAGGGCTGTCAGTCTCAGGTCCATACCTTAACAGCTGTGGGACCTTGGGCTAGTGACTTAACCCGTCTGGGGCACGATTTTCTCATCCACAAAATGGAGATGATGATAAGAATACCTTCCTCTTAGGGCAACGTGAAAATTAAGAGTCACTACATCGAAGTACTTAGCACACAACCTACCCTATAGTAAGAACTCAATAATGTTGCCTGCTATTACTAAGTTGATGGTTTTGAACAAGGGATTCTTGGGGCTAATAGTGGGAACAAGAGTATTCAAGCTATTCTCAATACAGACAGGCTAATGGACCTTTTACTTTGGCTGGAATGCTGGCACCCCTATCTATTCACATTGGGACTCGCTGTCCGATCATAACCTTATTCAACTCTTGCTTATTTATTAAAATTTGGGCAACTAATTAATTCTTATTGTATGCAGTGGAGTGAGGGAGCAGAATATTTGGGGGTGAAGTGGCAGAATTCTTAGAGGAAATTTAGAACAATGGGTGCCATTGTCCTAAAACCAAAATATGGATCTAGATTGGACATCAAATATGCTCAATTCCTTGACTTCATAATGATAGACGAAAGGGTACTCACTGGTCAGGGGTGGCAAATGCTGATGCGTAAACTATCCATTGTGGAAAAAGAAAAAAAAAAAAAGAAAAAGAGGTAAGCATCTATTCAGAACTGCACCAAAGACTAGCCAAATAGCAGATGATACTCTAGAGATATATTTCAGATAATAGGTGAACACAGAATTACAAAATGAGAATATCACCCTTTTGCAACCCCTACAGAATTAACAGATTTAAGTATTGAGCACCAATAGCTAATGCTATCTCTCTCTCATACACGCACGTGCGCGCGCGCGCGCACACACACACACACACACACACACACACACACACACCTGCCATGAAGTAGTCTTACAAAAAGAAATGAACATAAATCTGATAAAGCCCTAGATCCAACCACCAATGTACAGAGAACAGAAGAATACTTTAAGGGAACCATGAGGATACAGCAAAATCAAGACTCGGGGAACCCCATAGGAAAAAGAACTCAGTTTCTTTGATAAACTGCAAGAACAAAAAAAAAGTTATAGCAGAGGGACCTATGGCTTTAAAATGACTTAAGGGATCTGTCAACCAAACACAATATGTGGACTTTATTTGGGTCCTTCAGTGGCAAAATTATAGTCTCCAAAGATGTCCATTTCCTGATCCCTGTGACCTGTATGTTACCTTATATGGCAAAATAGACTTTGCCGATGTGATTAGGGCTAAAGCCTTTGAGATGGAGAGATTATTCTGGATTAGACAGGTGGGTCCAACCTAATCACGAGTCTTTGAAAGTGGAGTCTCCTGGCTGGAGTCAGAATGAGATGTGACAACAGAAGAAAGGTCATAGAAAAATGTGAGGAAACATATTCCCCCCTAAAGCCCCTGGAAAGGAGCACAGCTCTGCTAAGGCCTTGATTTTAGCCCCGTGAGATCCATGTCCAACCTCTGACCTCTGGAACTATGAGATAATGAATTTATATTGTTAAACCACCAACTTTATGGTGATTTGTTACAGCAGCAATAAAAAAAAAAAAACTAACACAGATCCAAACAAGTAAGCTATATTTTAAAAATTATAATCATTGGGAAAACGTTAACACTGGTTATTTGAAGTTATATATATAAGAAGTTATATGAGATTAAGGAATTCTTTGATAATACTGAAAAAACTACCTGATGTGATCAGGACTTTGGTTAGATTAATTCCTAGATTTCGTTTGCTTTTTGGTGCTATTCTTATGTGAGTGACTTTTTAAGTGATACTCTCAGGAGGAAGGGGGTGAGGGAGGCAGGGCAGGGATAAAAACTAAGCAAGAACATGATCGCAGCTACAGGCTACCCTCAGTTGGATCCCACAGAGTGCTCCGGAGCATGGATTACATCATGGAAATTGTCCTGGAGCCTGGATTTTATTCCCCTGTGTCAGTCTATCATTAGCTACCAGCTGTTCCCAGGTGGCAAAGGGGTTCCCATTGGCTGAAGTCAATTCACCAGAGAATGAGGCAACTATGAGCCACGCAGCCAGCATTTCACTGCACCTGACAATGGGTCCATCAGCCCATTAGGAGGATCTGAGATGGACATCCTCCATTACAGTCCACCCCTCTGAACTGCTCTGATTCATTGCCTTTCGCATTAAGTTCACTCCACGTAGGCACAGCCTCTATAGAACTCTGGTTGGTCACAATTTGGGGGGAAATTTTAACAAGAAGATTAGTGGGATGAACTAGAGCCCCCACTACAGTAGTTGGTCTCAAGGCCAAACTAATACTCATCATCTCTCTCTTCCACCACTCATTCTAGATTGCCCTCCCCTGTTAGCACTTCTGCTGGCTTAAGTGGCCAATCTAATGGGGTGATACAGACCCTTATCCTGAAGAGTCTGAACCCCTGGTTACCATGCCCTTAGCAGGCAGCGGTTGTTTACTGCCCATTTTCAATTATAGTTAGGCATGGGGACCTCAAGAGATAACCCAGATGATCCATCTGAGCAACAAGAATATGCTTTATTGGGATGCCTGGGTGGCTCAGTCTGTTAAGCATCTGACTCTTGATCTTGGCTCAGGCCATGATCTCACAGTTTGTGAGTTCAAGCCCCACCTCGGGCTCTGTGCTGACAGCACAGAGCCTGCTTGGAATTCTCTCTCTCCCTCTCTCTCTTCCCCTCCCCTGCTCATGCGTACACACACACACTCTCTCTCAAAAAATATAAATAAACATTAAAAAAGAAGAAGAGGAATATACTTCACTGTGTAGCTGCAGCCCTGACTCCCCATGGTGATCAGGGCCAATTACTTCTGCCGGGATGGTGATTTTGCCTTCTGGTATACCTAAAATAACCAGGTGGCAGGCATAGTTTTAGGTTAACTGAGACTCTTATTGTGTACCCTGATGGAAGTGGACCCCCTCTGGAAACTAGGACCCCTAAATTCACAGCACCTGGGAACAATGCACAAAGCCTCCAAGTAGTTCACTGGGAGTTATGAAGGATAGGGCAATTCCTACTTTTACCTCTTAGTTCTAGACCCAGATACTCTACCTCTTACTGACATAGCAATACATAATGGCCACTGATTTAGGGAATATTCTGCATCCTTAAGGATAGTGTGACAACCTTTCAGGGTGTCATCTCCATGCTAACCTATCAGCTATGCCTTCCAGAGGCCATTATACTCCTCTAACAGATACAACCACTGCTGGATTGTGTAGGATACGGTAAGACCAGAGGATCTTGTGCCCGTTGCTGCATCATTTTGCCCAAGTTGTATTTTTCAGTATCACATGGTGGTACATATATATGAATCCTTAAATAGTGCTGCTAGCTGAGGTCCTAAGAGCCAGAAAGGCAAACACATACCTAGAATATATGTCAATTCCAACCATGGCTTCCATGATGTAAGGGTCTGATAGAATCACTTTGTCACAAAGTGATGTGGTTCCACACTGGGGACATAGAATCATTCTCTGTTGTGGGTAGGTCAGATACCCAGCAGTGGCAGTAACTAGATCAGCCTTGGTAAGAGGAATCCATGCTGTTTGGTTCCATGGACAATCTCCAACTCTTCCATCATGACTACTCCACTGTGCAAGCATCAGGTTGGCCAGGGATTGAGGCAGGCTGACATCTACTGACTGAGTTACTCTGTCCATATGATTTTTTTTTAGTGTCTCTTTTGCAATGATTAACATTAACATACAACATAAGAACTTCACACTTCGCGCCTGCTTTCATAACTCTATCTACATGCCTCCATCATAAAACTCTTTATCCCATTTTCCAAAATTTCTCCTTCCAGGCCCTTGACCAATCAACCAAATTATTCATCCTTTCCTAGGATTCCATGTATATTCTCCACTTGGGCCATTTCTGTCTCCATACAGAGTGAATGGCACGGTGCATGCCTGAAGATTCAGCCTTTAGGAACCAACCCTAAAAATGGCTGTCGTGCTGCCAACTTTCCATTTTTGCCTTGCACACACTGACTAGGTGCACCCATTTGTGACCTAAGCTTATTCCTCTTCCATCAGTTGGAAGCTCTCCATGTGGTCACAGACGAGAGCTGAGGGACAGCTGCTGGGACAACGGTAGTGGATAAATGGGAGTCCTGGCTCCATGCCCATGCAGCTTGTTTGTGTTCCCTGAACCTGTGTGAGCCCAATCCAGTATGTACGACCTCCACTTTACAATTAACTGCGACTGGATCCACATTGCTTAGGCCCTTGTGTGTCTGAGGGGACCCCGTTCATGATGAGACTAGCAGCTCCTGACTGCATGGTCATTTGATGTCACATGGCTACACACTCAGTTGCCACTAGAACCCAGGAGCAAGCTAGGCACTTCTTTGGAAATGGTGTACATTGACGTATTTTAGATGGGGTACGGTTGTAGGTTTTAGAGGCTATACTTGTTTCCAAGGGCTGCCATAACAAAGTATCGCAAACTGGGTACTTAACACACCAGAAATTTATTCTCTCACTGTTCTGGAAGCTAGGAATCCAAAGTCAAGGTGTCAGTAGGGTTGATTCCTTCTGGAGGCTTTGAGGGAGAAACCATTCCTTGCATGTCTCCTAGTTTCTGATGGTTGCTAGCAGTCCTTGGTGTTCCCGGGCTTATAAATGCATCCCTCCAATCTCCGCTTCTGTCTTCACATGGTATTCTCTTCCTGTGAATGTGTAAGTGTGCCTCCAAATATGCCTCTCCTTGTAAGCACACAAGTCATTGGATTTAATGTGCACCCTAGTCCAGTATGACCTCATTTTAACTTGGTTATATGTGCAAAGTCCATTTTTCCAAATAAGGTCACAATCATAGGTACCAGGGGTTAGGACTTCAGTACATCTTTTTGAGGGACAAAATTCAACCTACCACAGATAGCAAGGCTTTACTCCAAGCTCCAGCATCCATGTCTACCAAAGATGCCTCTAGTTCAATGATCTCTGCCAGATCATATGGTTCATTCAGCAGCTTGGACCCACTCCAGAGTCCTTTCTTGCCCTGGGCTCCCCTAAAAACACTAGCAGCCTCTTATGTCACGCAATAAATGTGCTGTAGAATTATTTTCAAGTGCACAATATCCTGTCTTCAAATACCCAAAGAAGCCCACCAAGCATTGTGCTTCTTTTTTTAGGGGTAGAAGTCGCAAAATGCAATAACGTGTCCTCAGCTTAAGGAGAGAATGCACTGGCCTGTCTTGGATCATTGGATCCCTGAAAGCTTCACTGATATGGCAAGCTCCTGAATTTTAATAGGCTTTGTCTCCCACCTTCTGGAACAAATTTGTCTTAGCAAGGCATCCAGGGTACTTACCCCTTTTGTTCATCAGATCAGATTAAAACAAAGGCATCAATGTAGTAGACCAATGGGAAGTTCTGCAGAATTTCTAAGAGTTCCAAGCCCCTTTGGACTATAGTGAGGCAGAGAAGTAGAGACTTAATGTAGCCCTGGGAAAAGGAATCTATCTGCTGTCTGTCCCACATAAGTGGAGACTGCTTCTAATCCTCATTCCTGACAGGTATTGAAAAGAACACATTCGCCAGATCAATAGCTGCACGTCTTCACAGCACAGGCTGTGATACTCCCCTCCAGTAAAGATCCTGCAACTAGCACAGCAGTACAATCGGGGCTATTATTTGATTGCCTTTGAGATTATCCACTGTCATCTGCCATGACCGCTTGGTCTTTGCAGGGGCCAGACTAATTAATTAGAAAAGAATTGATGAGACCAACACTCGTGCTTTCTATAAATCCATGGGGGTGGCATGTATCTCCATCTTATCCCTAGAATGGAATATTTTTTATTTACTCTCTTGACTGGGAGAGAGAAGTTTCAGGGCCTTCCACCTGTCCTTTGGAAGGGTGAAAGAGCTCTTATTTCACTGGTCAAAAACCCCACATGAATGTGAGAGTCATGCCAACAATTAAGAACATTCATTCCAATTGTACTTTTGGAAATAGGAATGACCAACAGATGGTCTGTAAGACATCACATTGGTCTATCTCCCACGTAAGCTCTAGGAGAGGAAGTTAGTAGAGAACTCCATGGATTACCCGGGCTTCCTATGCCACCACTCTAACATGGGAGCCACACCGGTGCTTCGGGTCTTTGCATGTCAGCGTCAACTCATATCCTATATCCAATAACCCTCAATGGCCCCGTATTAATTTCTGTATTAATCACTGTCACAACAAATTACCACAAACTCGATGGCTTGGAATGACCTCCACTTCTTCCTCATAGTTCCATAGGCCAGAAGTCTGGGTATAGGATGATTATCAAGTCCTCTGCTTAGTCTCATGAGGGTGAAATCAAGGTGTTGGCTGAGCTGGATTTCTTTCTGGAAGCTCTGGGAACGAATCTGCTTCCAAGTTTATTCAAGTTTTCGGCTCAGTCCCTTGTGGATGTAGAACTGAGGTCCTCTCTACTTGCTACATGTCAGTCTTCACCCTTGGAGTCCACCTGCATTTTTTCTCTTGCTGTCCTGTGGCCTCTTGCCAGCAATGGCAGAAGGGGCCACATGCTTTGAATCTCTCTGACATTTCCTTCTGCCTTCTCTCCTGCCTCCAGCTACACAAGGTTCTCTGATTTTAATGGCTCATATGATTAGTTTGGACCCACTTGGAGAATCCAGGATAATCTCCCTATCTTAAAATCTGGAATCTTTTTTTTTTTTTCCACTACTTTTTATTTTTTTTATTTATTTTTTTTAATTTTTTTTTCAACGTTTATTTATTTTTGGGACAGAGAGAGACAGAGCATGAACGGGGAAGGGGCAGAGAAAGAGGGAGACACAGAATCGGAAACAGGCTCCAGGCTCTGGGCCATCAGCCCAGAGCCTGATGCGGGGCTCGAACTCACTGACCACAAGATCGTGACCTGGCTGAAGTCGGACGCTTAACCGACTGCGCCACCCAGGCGCCCCGAAAATCTGGAATCTTAATTACATCTTCAAAGTCCCTTTTTAAAAATGTAATGGAAAAAGATGTTAGAGTGGAAGAGAACCAAAACATAAGAGACTCTTAAAAACTGAGAGTTGATGGGGGGTGGGAGGGAGGGGAGGGTGGGTGATGGGTATTGAGGAGGGCACCTTTTGGGATGAGCACTGGGTGTTGTATGGAAACCAATTTGACAGTAAACTTCATATATTGAAAAAACAAACAAACAAACTTTTAGAAAGTAAAAAAAAAAAATACCCCCCCCCCCAATAAATAAAATGTAATGGAACAGATTCCTAGGATCCAGAGATTATGGCATGGACATCTTTGCAGGGCTTGGGAGAGGCTGTTATTTTGTATCCCAGTATACATACCTGAGTAAATGGCCAGAGATCGTTCTTCTGGGGAAGAACGAGCTAAATCACTACCGTATACACTGCCATGATGCTGCCATGTCCTTTCTCATAGAGACTCTGTCCTCTCTCTCAGCCTATGGGAACTGGTTTGGGAACCAGTTCCAAGCATGGAAATTAGGATCATGGTTTTCCTTGGGGAAACTGACTTTAGTCTTCTGCTCATCCATTGGTGATCTTCTTTGATTATACATATTTAGCAACACATTTGTTAGCTGCCTATCCGTCCTGCCCAGGCACACCATGCTCTGTTAGCCGTCTGCATGGATCCCAATGGATCAAGCCCCTCTGGCTGCCATTCTGACTTGCTGCCCATGACAGTCATTGTGTCCTCTTTGCTTCTGATGGTTAAGAGCTGCCAGGTGGCTTTGGCAACACCTAAACCCCACCGTTCCCATTGAAACCAGGATACCAGTTCTGTCATGGCAGCTCTGCCAGCCAGCCCCATCCTCAGAGGACACCACCACCACGGAGCTTCCTAATGATCCTGGTGCTCCCTCATCAGCATATTCGTTATGGCCTTGATAAAAGAAGGGTCCACCAGACTTTTCCAAGGAATCTAGTCAGCTGGTGATTTTCTGATCTTAAGCAATAGATCCCCTCTAGCATTTCCACTTCTCTGAGCCTCTTGATCCCTTCCTCTAGTCTGCTATCTTTACTGCATTCAAGGTGAGCCAGTTTTCTAAGCCTTCCAGCAGCCAATCGAGACTGATGCCTGGGGCACCTAACAGGAAGTTAGATTCTATTTAGCAAGATAAGAAGAATACCCTATATTAACAAACCCTCTTTCTATCTTTCCCCCTTGATCCAGCACTCTCAGGAGCCATACCTCTCAATTCCTCATTCTGCAATTCCTTTGAAGTTTATTATCTCTCCTCCCTTAGCAGATCCAGCACTTCTGTGGTGAAGCCATGCTGGTACTTAACCCTTCTTAGAGGTCTGATGTCCAAACGGGGAGGAGAGGCCCATACTGGGAAGGGAAAACATTATCTTGTAGTAGCTGTCTCGCTTGGGGTTTCTACATAATTTTCAAGAAAAGGGAGGTTGAAGCCTTCTAACAAAGGGAGGCAGCTGCTTCTGCAGGTTCAGAGGGCTCAGGAAAGTCAGGAAACTTGAGGTTCTCCAGGGCATCTTCCCAGATATCCTCACCCCAGGTCTCGGGTCCTCCCTCCCTCCCTATCAGGGCACTGACTTTGACATAGCAGACCTGCCAGGCCTGAGAGTTCATCTTTCTCTGAGATTCAATAACTTTCACAGGTAAGTCTTTCGCCCAGTCTTCAGCTCGGTCCCTTTAAATGTTCCCAAGGAGCTTCTCTGACTCTCATACTTGGTTTTAAGTTATAATAAATAGATCAGAGCCTGATGTTTTCTCTGTTCAATGAATCCAGAGATTCAAGGGAACTTACAACAGCCACTCACCTCTATATTTCTTATAGTTATTATTTCCCCCATGTCTTTTTTTTATAAGATTTTATTTTTAAGCAATCCCTATACCCAACATGGGGCTCGAACTTATAACCCTGAGATCAAGAGTCACATGCCCCACCACTGACTGAACCAGCCAGCCAGGTTCCCCTCCTCAGCATCTTTCAAATGCTAGAGACACTTTACGAGTTATTGCAGCTCCTCCTGCCATAACCCTGCAGATCACCCCGGGTGCATCTTAGCCACTGTCCTGCTACCCCAAGCCAAA
This sequence comes from Prionailurus bengalensis, assembly GCF_016509475.1. Lineage (NCBI taxonomy): Eukaryota > Metazoa > Chordata > Mammalia > Carnivora > Felidae > Prionailurus > Prionailurus bengalensis. Next base: position 17,547,026 of record NC_057356.1, read on the forward strand.
ATCTGTCAACACCCCACCTACCCCCAGTGATGGGTTCCTCATTTCCCTTAAGGCAGCAAGTGCTCCGACTCCAGAATCCCATGCTTAGAATTGGCTTCCTAGGGCCACTTCTAGTCCCAACTGTCCTAGGGTGGATTCTTTAGAAGCAGAGCCTGAGCCAGGCATTTGTGCAAGGGATTTGTTAAGGAAAAAGAGAGTGAGGGAGGCAGGATAGGGCAGGATGCGGGGGAGCTGAGCTTCAGCCTAATCCCCATGGGGAGCCTGAGAGCAGGAGTTGAACCACAGCTTTTTTTTCCCACCTTGATCAATTACTCATTGGCTGCCTGCTGCCTCAGTGGGAGAGGGTAACCTCCCAGGGGGAGGCAGCTCTCATCCAACAAAGGCAATTCAGTGGAGCATGGGGTGGCTGTGAGCCATCAGCCGCTAACAGCTCACAGCAGTTGGGGATGAGTATACCCAAGGAGGTGATGAAAAGGGGATTCACCAGGGAAAGAAGTGGGAAGGGGGATAGATATTTTAGGCGGAAGGTAGTTTAAGAATTATCCTGTATAGCAACTATGTGCCTTTATTATTTAAAAAATATTTCTCATACCTATTACTTCATTTGAGCCTCACAAAAATAACCCCTGTGCGAGAGTGTTGGCATCATTGCACACATCGGCAGGGAGAAATCTCAAATAATTATGTGGGGTGAAAGAAGGCAAACAAAGAAGCACATACCTTATCATCCCATTTACATAGCATTCTAGAAAATATAGTGGCAAAGAGCAAACCAGTGGTTCCTTGGGAGGAAGTGGGGGGGGGGCCTCCGTGGGGAGGGCAAAGAGAGAGGACAAAAGGGCACAGAGACACTTTGGGGCCGGTGGATAGGCTATCTTGGTTGTAGTGATGGATTCATGGGCGTAAATGTGTCAAAATTAATGAAATTGTACACCTTAAATATGAGCAATTAGTTGTATATCAGTTGTACCTCAATAAAACTGTTCCTGAGATATACACACTCTCACCCCCTCCTTTGGGGGGGGTTAAGAACAGGAATTCCTAAGGAGATTATGCTAGTATGGGCCTCTGTTGCAAGTACAACCAGTGTAGGCTAAAAGGGAATTAACTGGCCCATATATCCCTATCGTGGGAAGGGCAGGGATGGGGCTGCCTTCTTGATGCTGAATGAAAGCAACAGGAGGGGCTAAGCTCCAGTCTCTGTTCCTCTCTCTCACCACCTTTCATCTCTGATTGCCTCTGCACTGACAGCTGACTTCTCCCAGGCTGGCTGTCTCCATAAGGTTCACCGCAGGCCACCAGCAGCTCTGGGGCACAGCCCCTGTCATTGCAGACCACAGAGGGCTAGGTTCTTCTCATCCTTTCCTGCCCCCACACCTGTTCCAAGGGAAGAGCTCTGATTCCCTGGCTTGGGTCATGTGCCCACTCCCAGACCAATCACTGGCTGAGGATGGAAAGAATATGACCTCCCCCTTGTCAACTCCTTATCAGTGGGTGGAGTGAGGGAGGAAGAGGAAGATCAGAAATGTCCAGAAAGCCCTGTCTGGATAAAAAGAAGATAGTTGGACAAAAGAATAAATGTCCACCACAAGAGGTGCAGACATGATTGACCAAAGAACCCAACAAAGTTAATGTACCCAGTTGAGGCTCAAACCCGTGATCTTGACTGTATCCCATCTGGTCACCAAATCAATGAGCCAACAAGCTAGACTGCTATTCTAGTGACCTCTCTCTCTCTCTCTCTCTCTCTGGGAAGGGAATCCCAGGACCCCATGAAAAGTAGAAGAGAAAGCACTCAGCTTTGGGTCCTGCAAGAAACATGCCAAGAAAGGATTCAATGTGCAATTATGAAGGAAATGCCTATCAAGCCTGAGGAAGAGAGAGCAAGGCAGACGGGGGAGACTTCAGACCAAACTCCAGATCTGATGCCTGTGAGAAGAGGCAGGACAGTAAGGACTGGATCAGTAGAGCCTTGGACTAAGAGTCTCATCTAGAAAAAAATGGGGAGTCCTAGGGCAAAATCTGCCTGGTACAGGGTGTGGGAGACTTAACCACCCCCCACCAAATGTCCACATTGAATCCCTAGAAATGTGATGAAGGATCTTGAGACGAAGGGGCTTATCCTGGATTGCCCAGGTGGGCTCTAAATCCAATGATAAGTGTCCTTATAAGGGGAAGATAGAAGGAGGCTTGAGACAGACAGGAAAGGAGTAAACACAGAAGGGAAAAGAGACGGTGATGTGGAGATACAGGCAGAGGGTGGAGTTACATGGGCTCTAGGGATGCTGACAGCCATTGGAAGCCAGAGAGGCAAGAAAGCTTTTTTCTCCCCTAGAGTTTCCTTAGGGAGTACAGCCAACACCTCGACTTTGGATTTCTGGTCTCCAGAATACATTTCAGTCGTTTTAAGCCCTGAGTTTGTGGCAATTTGTTTCAGCAGCCTCAGGAAATGAATGCAGACAGGCCTCGGGTTGAGCAGGACTGGCCGGGCTCTATCACTGCATGTGCTCAGTCTGTGGGACCATTTGGGAGAAGCACAGCCTGGCGTGCACATCTTGGCGGACCCAGAGATACAGCAATGGAAGGCTGTTGGGCAACGAAGCTCCCTGAGAGGGAGGTCGGAGCGGTAAGTCACTACAGCCACCACGGAAAGCCCGCACAATGTCTAGCACACAATCGGTACTCAGTGACTATTGTTGGATGTTGACTGTAGAATGAGTAAATGTTCATTCTGTCCAGCCTTACAGGGCAGACCAGTGGATGAGGAAAACAGGGAAGCAGATTTTGGCCTGGTGTAATAATAACAGCCCACACTAGGTAGGAACTATTTGCCATGTGCTCTTTTTGCACGTACTTACATGCCACGCGCATAAACACAGACACATGTATGTACCCGTGAATGTGAATGTATGTACACATCTATGTGTACACACAGCTAAATCAGTTTAAACTTAATTTAAGCTTCATGGAAGTCCTTGGAGAGAGGAATTACTAGTCACCTTTGAGGAAACTGAGGCAAGTACAGTACAGCCGTTTGCCCAAGGTCACATACAGCTTACAAGAGGTAGAACAGGAATTCAAATCACCACCCTTCACTGCTCTTGCAAATGTGATGGGAAGAACACAAGGGCCCCGACAATTAGTCAGGCAACGAAGCCCTGTTACAATTCAGCAATTCAAAGAGCTTCTTTTGGGAGACGGGACTAAATGGCCATCTTGTTGAAATTGTTCTATCGTTGAGTGGCCTGGAATGGGGGGGTCAGAGAGGAGCAAGAGGGGAGTGAGGTAAAGGGTAGAAGTGGCCCCAGGCCACCAGGGCTACTATGTATTGAGGATGTACTAAGAGCTGGGCACCTTTCTAAGGCTGTTATCAGCACTCACTCATTTAGATCACCTGACACGTCTACAAGAAAGGTGAGCATTACTGTTGCTCTGTAAAGACATTCTTATTTTATAAATAAATGATCTCAAGTCACCCAGCTACATCAACCCAGCTCTGCCTCCAAAGCGCTGCTCCTAACCACAACCTTGTCCTGCCTCCTGTGCATATATGATGATTCTGTTCCAGGATCCCATGGGCTACAAGCCCACAGAGACACCAAATGCACCTTTTCCCCATTTCTTTTGCTGCCTTCTATGTCTGAGATGAAAAGGCATGCCGGTCCCCACTTGGGGCAATCGAAGGGGCTCCTGGGGAATGCCCCCCACCCCAACTGTACTCAGCTATCTGGCCTGGACATGGAGCCATCGTTGACAGCATCCTCCCAAGCTGGCATGTTCTGACAACTTGCTGGTAATCGGACGCCATCGGCAAATCATTAGCCCCCTCCGTTCCCGCCGCACGCAGTCAGGCTTGGCTTGTTGCTGCCGAATGCCTGACACATTTCAGCTCTGGCAGGAAATTGGATCCAATCTGGAAAATTACTCGACCACGGCAGGGGTCTGACGGGAACAGCTGAAACCCCCACCCCGACTCCTCCTTCTGTCCTTCCCCGGGGGCTCTGAAGGGATTCCAGGCACACTGAGACGGGCTTCAGTCTGCACAAGGGAGGGCTGAGTGGCGGAGAAGGCAGAACTGAGGGAAGGCAGCCTGAGTCCTAGTCCCGTCTTAGTGCACCCCTGCTTGCTGTGTGACCTTGGGTGGGGCATTCACCTTCTCTGGGTAATGTTGGTGCAGCCAGACATTCAGACTTTGGTGTCAAACAAGACCAGTGGGAATCCCAGCTCTGACACCACCGGATAGATGATCTTGGGCAAGTTCTTTCACCTTTACAAGGCTCAGTTTATCCATCTACGAAATGGTAGCAAATAATCACACTTATTCACAGGGCGACTTTGGGCATCCCCTGAAAATGCATGTAATATTTGGCAAGGTGTCTAACACGTAAGCAGGGCTCGGTCAATGGCAATGATTCAATGATTCTTCACCACTTGATGGGCAAGCATATTTCTAATCCACCTGGCATTCCGCATCTCCACTGAGTCACTCACATGGAGCATGAGGTTTACAATCAGATCTCTCAGTGCCTATTGAATGAAGGCAATCAGTGGTCACATGCCTAGAATATGTAACATCACTACTTACTGAAGATTTAATAGGTGCTAGGCAGATAAAAACAGCTATCACCCAGCATCTGCCCTTAAGGAGTTCGCTGAGGCTCAGTTTTCCCATCTGTGAAATGGGCGCAGAGATCCTGCCTTGCCCTCTAGACTCGTTGTGTGGATCTAAGAGATAACCAGTGTTACACAGGCATTGTTTCATTTAATCCTTGTGGCAACCCAGTGAGGGAGGTACACTTCCATTCCCATTTTGCAGGCAAAGAAACTGAGACTCAGAGAGGTCGAGCGGTTTTCCTAAGGTTGCAGTACTGGGTAGGGGAGAAGCAGGGAGTCCAACCCAGGCATTCTGGCTCCAGAGCCCAAGCTGTGGCTACTCTAAGCTAGAATCAAACATAACCAGAGGCCAGTGCGCTCTTTTCCTGAATTTGCCCAGCATCCTTCCAGCCTGGCTTGGCTATTTCAGTCAAGCACAGCAGCCAAGGAGACTCCACTGGGTCCTCGCTCCCAGAGCTCGCTGAGTACCGCTCACGCGTCCTGGCCCAAAGAGCTGCGCTGTCAGAAGCACAGGCCTTGGCTTACTTTGCCCACTGAATTGGATGCATTTAAACATCTCTTGGGGCTGCAGAAGGCTTGCCCGAAAGAGCTTCTGACCCTTACCGCCTCGACAGCGGGTCCTCAACACCCCAACATCCCTTTGCATTTGGTGGCTCTCGCTTCTTCCTGACAGAATCATCATTCCTACTCATTCACCCATCTCAATCCTTGCTCCCTTCCAGGGGGTACTGAAGTGAGAGCTCTGTTTAGAGGGCCTGGCACACGGATGTCTACACCCTAGTCAAAGGTGAATGTGTCGGCCCCTGGGTGGGATGGCAAATCCCTGTGGCCCATCAGGGTCACTGCTAAACCCCCAGGACTAAGCACAGGGTGAGGCCCCTAGGAGGCACTAAACAAATAACCCGCAAAAGAAACATCAGACTAATGCAGGTCGTGGTAATATTAATTAGAGGTGTTCACGTTTACCAAGTACTTACAACGTGCTGATGTTTTACATACACCATCCTGTTTACTTATTTTTCCTCTTTACAGACAAGGCAACTGAGGGGTACGGTTGTCTATCATCCTTCCCCCCCCCACAGGGAATCGGGGGAAGGAGAGGCATCAGTCACTGGAAAATCCTCCTACAATACCAGCGGCATTTCTTGGGAATCTCTCCTAATCGCTTTACATACAACATCTCCAATCTGCACTGTAACCTGCAGAATAGACCGTATCATACCCGTTTGACATATGAGGAACCATAGAGCCTTGGAGGTTAGGCAACTTGCTTTTATATGGCAGAGCAGGATTCAAACCTAGGTCAGTCCAAGTCCAAAGTCTGTGCTCCATCATGACGTCACACTTGCCTCCGCTCTCCCTTCCCAAGGCCAGCAGGAATACGAAGTTCAAAGGAGGAATGCCATGGTCAGTTTGTGCCTGGCACTTACTCAGGTCACTTTACGGCCAAGGATTCCCTGATCGGTATCCAGCACCACCAGAGAGCGAGCCTGCTTTCCACCCTAAAGCCCTGTACACCCTCCTCCTCCATCGTCCCAGACTCCCCTGGCCAAGACTTCGGTGTCAACCGTCCCTCCTCGGGGGCCTCAGAAATGAGTAGGAAGCGGTGTCGTGAGGAGGGAACAAGCAGACGACTCTCTCTGGAAACTTGAGTCTTATCGGACTGAGAAAGATAGTCCCAAACAAAGAAGTGGGAAAAGAGAAAGACAGAGACACAATTGTCCTTGACACCGGGTTGGAGGATGGGCTGTTGCCAGGGCAACAGCAGAGAAGGAGGGTATCAGATAGCAGAAATCACCGCCTGTCCCACCTCTGTTGAGAACCACTGTTCCGGGGCGCCTGGGTGGCGCAGTCGGTTAAGCGTCCGACTTCAGCCAGGTCACGATCTCGCGGTCCGTGAGTTCGAGCCCCGCGTCGGGCTCTGGGCTGATGGCTCGGAGCCTGGAGCCTGTTTCCGATTCTGTGTCTCCCTCTCTCTCTGCCCCTCCCCCGTTCATGCTCTGTCTCTCTCTGTCCCAAAAAATAAATAAACATTGAAAAAAAAAAAAAGAGAGAACCACTGTTCTGTAGCGTAATGGGGAAAATCATGCACTTTATATACTTATCCAAAGATGGTCACAATATTTGAAGCAAATATCATAGGTTGAAAAAACGTTACGGACAGTTTCTTAGGACTCATCGAGTAGTTTACCGGTGATCTTCCCAGCACCATTCCATCCCTCCCCTTCTTCCTTACTCCTAGGCCTCGGATTTTGCACTATTGAACAAATTTGTCTGGCCCCGGAGGATGAAATAAGATTTGTCTAAGTCAATCACAGCAGGCCCCTCCCCCTCCCTTCCAGGGATTGGTCTGGAAGTGGGCAGGTAGCCCAGATCTGACCAATTAGACAAAAGGGAAATCTGCTGAGAGGCTTCCAGGAAGTAATCTTCCCTCTGTCTCCCAATAAAAGAAAGGTGCCTGCAGAAAAAAACTCCTTTCCTGCTCTGGTTATCTTCTCATCCTGGTTTGGGACACTATCCTCTGAAGATGTGATTCTTGGAGCTGCAGCAGCCATCTTATGACCATGAGGGGAGTTACTGCCTATACCCCAGGGAAGGCAGGACAAAAATATGTAAATACCTATGCCTTTAATGACATTGAACCATCCCAGAATTACTCTCCCCCGGCCATCTTGGTAAATAAATAAATGTCCTTACGTGTTAAGTGACTGTTAGATGTTTGGTGGTGTTTTTTTTTTTTCCTGCCACCTGCTACGGATTCTTGCCTGCGAGTAACAGAAACCCTTTCAAATCTCTGAAAAAGGGAGGTTTGTCATGAGGATAGTCAGAGAACTCAAGAGCACAAGATGGCTGGATTATGGGTGTCGTCTCCTCTGCACCCTCACTGCAGACCTCTCTCCTCCAAGCCTACATCACAATGCTGTCTTGCCCATTCCAGACACTCACCTGCTCCACCTCGGGGATCAGCAAGTTCGAGGCTGGAGCCACTTGGCCTCCACTCCAAGTTCCCCATCAAGGCACTGGCTGACGTGATGTGGGTCAGGTGCTCACAACCTAACTGAATCAACTAGAGCTGGGACTGGGGGTCATGTTGCCCAGGCAGAGCTTCCAGGATCCTGCCATAGAGCAACATGGATGGGAAGATGGCCAGGTGCAAAGATGGGAACAGGCTCGCTCAGCAGACAAAAAAAAAAAGCCCCCTAAAAATTCCAGAAGTTCTACGCACCAAAATTTAACAGTGTTTACCTATGTGTGGTCGCATTATAACTTTTTCTTCTTCATGCTGCAGTTTCTTGTGTCCCCACAGGAAGCATGTAGAAGCAACCAGCTGGACCCCGCTGTGCAGTCTACCCACCGTGCAACTGCACCTTTCTGAACCTCCGCTTCCTCAACTCTGACAACGAGCACCATCCCGCCTATTTCAGCGAGCTGTGGGGAGGATTCAAGGGGGAACATCGGGTCACCAGCCTGACACGCTGTACGGAGGGAGGAGCCTACGTATTTGTTTACGTGTCAAACATATTGGTTTCTCTTCTCTCCCCTACTTGCTGTTAGCCCCTGAGGACCAGGCCCTCACCTCCAGAGTGTTCTCCTCACAGTGCCTGTCATTGGGTTGGACAGCGTGCCCCCAAAGTTCGTGTCCACCCAGCACCTGTGAATGTGACCTTATGCGGACTTGGGGTCTCTGCAGATGCTGCCGGGTTAAGAAGAGGTCATGCTAGGTTACGCTGGGTCCCAAACCCAACAACCGACATCTTTATAAGGAAAGGAAGACCTAAGGACACAGGAAAGACGGCCATGGGAAGACAGAGGCTGAGACTGGAGGGATGGGGTCACAAAGCAAGGAATCAGAAGCTGGAAGAGGTGAAGAAGGACCCTCCCCTAGAGCCTTCAGAGGGGACGTGACCCTCCAACACCTCAACTTGAAAAAAATGTTTTTAAGGTTTATTTTTGAGAGAGCGAGAGACAGAGAGACAGACACAGAGTGTGAGCAGGGGAGGGGCAGAGACAGAGGGAGACACAGAATCCGAAGCAGCTCCAGGCTCCGAGCTGTCAGCACAGAGCCCGACGCGGGGCTCAAACTCACGAGTTGCGAGATCATGACCTGAGCTGAAGTTGGACACCCAAGAGACTGTGCCACCCAGGCGCCCCTCAACACCTCAATTTTAGACTTCTTTAGACACCTCCAGAACCGAAAGAAAATAAATTTCTGTTGTTTTACATCACCTAGTTTGGAATAATTTGTTAGGACAGCCCTCAGAAATGAATAGAGTGCTTAACATAGTCCCTTGCACAGGGTCAATTCTTTTTTTTTTTTTTTTTTTAAACAGTTTTAAACTTTTTTTTTTTTTTTCAACATTTATCTTTGGGACAGAGAGAGACAGAGCATGAACAGGGGAGGGTCAGAGAGAGAGGGAGACACAGAATCGGAAACAGGCTCCAGGCTCTGAGCCATCAGCCCAGAGCCCGACGCGGGGCTCGAACTCACGGACCACGAGATCATGACCTGGCTGAAGTCGGACGCTCAACCGACTGCGCCACCCAGGCGCCCCATACATGGTCAATTCTTGATAACGGTTTGTCGAGTGAGTATGTAAGCAAGTGAGTGAAATGAATCGGAAACAGAGTCTGAGAGAGCTTCGCTAAATACCTGTGCCAACCTCTTCGGCAACCACAGCTAACGTTCAACAGTCTCTCCCGATACCAATTCATTCATTCGTTCATTCATTCATTCACCATTTACCACTTATATCTATTGAGTTCCTGATTTGGAGTAGACACTAACCACTGAAGAGCGCCCCCATTTTATTTATTTATTTATTTATTTTTAATTTTTTTTTCAACGTTTATTTATTTTTTGGGGGACAGAGAGAGACAGAGCATGAACGGGGGAGGGGCAGAGAGAGAGGGAGACACAGAATCAGAAGCAGGCTCCAGGCTCTGAGCCATCAGCCCAGAGCCCGACGCGGGGCTCGAACTCACGGACCGTGAGATTGTGACCTGAGCTGAAGTCGGACGCTTAACCGACTGCACCACCCAGGCGCCCCAGAGCGCCCCCATTTTAACTAGAGCAAGGATTTGGTAACTGGTCTCTTTTTTCCAGTCCCCACCTCCCCATGTACCTGTGTTTTGATCGATGACTCCCCAGAAGGCACCCAACCGTGCTCACACAATAAAAGGAGGGAAGAAAATTTAATAAGATTCCAAATTGCCTTCCCTTGAATTCAAATTGCTTCATATATTATGTTCCTGATAACTACTGTAGTCCCTATTTTTTTCTCAACACCCCCCCCCACCACTTCTTTTCTAATACAAGACAAGTTCTTGTGTTAATGAATTCTAGATTTTCATTTAATAAATGTTGTGTGGGAAGCTTCATTATTTGCAACCTCATCAATCTAAAGCGGACACATAAATGCCCTCTTTCTAAGTATCTGGAATCAATAGAGCATGATTCTCACGTACTCGGGCCCTATGCACTGCCACCAAGAAGAATTCAGTAATTGAAAAGACCTTATAAATCAATACAGCCAAATTGAAAACTCCAAGAGAACTCCACATCATTCACTGAGGTGCTTGTTAAGACTTCTCTTTCCTTTCAGAGGGGAAAAAAACCAACACTGGGGAAAGGTTGAAGAGGGGGCAAAGGAAAAAAGATATTTCTATTCAATCCTAATCACCTGGCAGAGATGGTGGGTCTCCTCCTTAGCATGTTTATTTAATTTAGTTTTGATTACTTGTCCTGATTAGGTTGAGTGTGTGTGTGTGTGTGTGTGTGTGTGTGTGTGCGCCTCTACTCAAACATAAGGTCTCTGCACTCCAGACCACATAGAGGTGGTTTCAGAGTCTTCTCCAGAGAGGCATTGAGAGAAAAGACAGAATTCCAATGTTCATTGCTAAGCCTGCCGTAGAACATAGACTCAGTAAGGGCTGTGCATTTCAGCTGAATCGCATTGAACCCAGGGACTGCCATCCCACCAGTCTTCCAGGAACGGGACTAACACAGAACCCTGTTCTCTCTGTTCCCCTGCACATTCCCCTTAGCCTGATAATTCTCTACCATGGCTACAAGAGTTGAACAGAAGTTATGTTGAGCGTTCACAATGCATTTAGGGTTATCTTCTCCCCACCCCCACCATTTGCTTCCTGACCGTGCTAAGAAAATCAACCTTAGTGTAAATTACCCACCGTGCAGGGAGAGAAATCATCTGTCAGTGGAGGGCAGCATCTAGATGTCTGGATGTTTCAGACATGCCTAGAACACAACCTGCACAAACCTGAACTGGCCATCTGCACCCCCACTCTGAACCTCCCCCTACACTTCACTCAGGAAATGGAGCCTCCAATCATCCATGGAGTTAAGAGTTCCCCTGTCCCCCTCTACATCCAATCCACAGCCAAGATTTATCTACCCGTGTGTGACCGCACTGGCTGGTAAGCGGTCGCTGCTTATCCACAAGGCCAAACGTTCAACAAGAAAAATAGTCAACTTTAGGGGCTTTGGTTTATTCAGATGTGAGGGGGTCAAAATCACTGAGCTGGGAATGAAGAGCCTGGATTCAAACCCCAATGTCTCCACTTACCTTTCCCAAGCCTCAGTTTCCTCTGGCATAAGGTGAGGACAGTGAACTTCCCTCCCAGACGGCATGTGTGAACTGAAGGAATACACAGGTCCCAGTGCGTCGTCGTTAGGAGACATCGGGCTGGTCAAGTGTTAACCTTGACGGGGAGGCAGCGTTTGTAATGGTTAAATTACAAGAGCAAGCAGGTGGAGTCCTAGCCCAACCACCTGCCGGCTGTGAGTTCTTCATCAAAGCAGCTCATTCCTCAGGCCTTGGTTTGCACATTTATAAACGGGTAACCCTCGTACCAACTTCATAGGGTTATGGTGGGGATTAAGTGAGGTCACACATTTCAGGTCCTCAGTGTTGTGCCTGACACATGTGCATTTTGTACTATAATTATTGTCTTTTTTTTATTCCACCGGTGGTATTTCACTGCCACCCATTCCGAGGCAGAGGCACCCACACCCACCCTCTTGATTCACACATCTTTCTTCTAGCTTCTGATTGCAAAACCACCCGTCAACCCAGGATGACCCTGGGCTCTCAAAGCTCTTCCCCATTCTCTCTGCCAAACCCACGGGCAGAAATCTTGAAGATGAAAGGCCGGAGAGAACACCCACCCTCCTGGAAGCCATCAAAGCCATCTTCCTCATTGCCTTAAATACAGCTCTGAAAGCAGCCCAGCTCCTTAGGGAACTCAGGCCTGAGGCCCCTGGAGCTGGGGGTGGGAGACTGGGAGGGAGTGGGGTGGTGGGTGGAGTCCAGAAAAAGGAAGTTGTTTGGGAGTTGAAACAATAAAGGAAATTCAAGTTAAGACAGCAAAAAAGGATATCCTTTTTGCTAACCAGATCAGCAAAAACAATGTGATACAAGTTGCCCTCCGTCGGTGGGGGGGAGCTGGAAGTCACCAGTGGTGAAAGTTCAAGCTAGCACAACCTTTCCCAGGGCGGCTGCCCGCTCCCATCAAAAAGCCCAAACCTGCATAACCTTTACCCTCCCAGCTCTCAGACGCATGTTTTCTACAAAAACACACATGCACAAATATGTGTGGACAAGAGGGTGCGTGAAACACACACACAGAGAAAGCTGGAGATAATTAAATGCCCATCAACAGGGACACGGATCATATTCCACTGGAATATTCCATTGGGGTGTTAAGTATCTCTTTAAAGAATGCAGTAGAGCCTGTGCTCACAAGACCTACGTGCAAGTGACACAAAGCAGGTCACAGATCTCTAAGTACTACAGGATAAGTATTATTAGAAAGAAAAGAAACACAAAACCACATTTAGGCACATGCGCGTACTCAGGCTGGACGCGGAACAAGTTAGGGGGCTCGCCTGGAAAAAGAAAGATGACGAACAGCTTTCTTGACATAAGAAAAGTCATTTTAGGGGGCGCCTGGCTGGCTCAGTCCGTTAAGCATCCAACTTCAGCTCAGGTCATGGTCTCGCGGTTCGTGGGTTCGAGCCCCGCGTCGGGCTCTGTGCTGTCAGCTCGGAGCCCGGAGCCTGCTTCGGATTCTGTGTCTTCCCCTCTCTCTGCCCCTCCCCGGCTCACACTCTGTCTCTCCTCTCTCCCCAAAATAAACATTTAAAAAAAAATTAACAAATTTAAAAAAAAAGAAAGAAAGAAAAGTCATTTTAGGCCCCCACCATCTTGAGATCTGCAAAAGCATTTCTTGCAGAATTTTCTTGGGGTATCTTGAAATTGCAGAAGAACAGACCCCAGCAGATAATGATTTTATGGGTGGGGGGAGTCGGGGAGGTCTGGTAAGATTGTAAGAACAAACAGCCACTATCAGGCCAGGAGCCAGGCTAATCATGTCAAGACAATAAATCAGTCGTCAAACCACCAGTGCTGGTTCAAATGTAAAGATTAATCTGAGGCACATTCTTGAGTTATCTTCGCAGGATCTAAACCCCTCTGAGCACTCAAATGCCAGACCGACCAAAGCCAGAGAACTGGTGATGCTGACTTCTACCCGGACTCCGTCACCTTAAGATGACTTTTGCCCTAATTCCATGCTGAAGCCCCTTCATGAATATGCATGTCCTCTTACCTTAAAACTTGCCCAGTTTTGCTGTTCAAGGAGATGCCGCTCTGGAAAACATCCCTGGTGCTCTCCTTTACATGTGGCAAGTAAAACCCCTCCTCTTCCTAGTCTTTGGCTAGGTTGTGTCTTTTGGCCTGACGCTCACCGAAAGGTGCACCCAGTTTCGGGTAACAAGGTGTGCAAATGCATAGGAAAAGCCCCACAAGGGTGCCCTCCACACTGTTAAAAAGCGGATGCTGACGGTGAGTGGGTGGAGCACAGAGGATTTGGGGGCTAGGGAACCATTCTATATGATCCTAGAACGGTGGGTACACGTCATCGTAAATTTGTCCAAACCCATAGAGTGCACACCGCCAAGAGCAAACCCAAATACAAACTATAGACTCTGGGTGATCATGGTGCGTGGATGGAGGTTCATCAAGCGTAACGGGCGTCTGGCTCTGGTGTGGGATGTTGGTACTGGGGGAGCCTGTGCATTTGTGGGGGCGCACGGCATACGTGGGAGATCTCTGTACCTTCCCCTCATTTAGTTTCATTTTACCATGAAACTAAAACGGCTCTAAACGCTAAAGTTTACTTATAAAATAAACATGAAAACATTTTTCCAAAGGGCATACCTCTGGAGAGAGGGGAGAGAGCACTCGTGCTTTCCACTGTAGACAAAAAAGATCAAAGAAAAAAGAATATAGAAGTGAGGGAGGCGGCGCTTTATTGGTTGAAAAACCTCCGCCTTCCAACGCCATCTCCCACCCCTGCCATTCTTGATAAGAAGATAGATTTGGGTCCTAATTTTAAAGATTCAGAAGGCTTTCAGAAATGTGCCTTGCTTTGTCTTCTTCGCCCGTTCCCCCTGCCTGAATCTGTTTGGCATCCGATCCATGAACGCCTCCCTGTGGGGCTGTGCTCCCCGCACAAGGGGCCCTAAGCACAGAGAAGGTCTAGGCAAAATTTATGCATGACTCAGTTACAGTCTTGCATGATTTCCCACTTGTGTCTTTTTGTAAACCTTGATTTAAATTTCGTTCCCTTAGCACATTCCCTTAGCACATTCTCTCCCCTTCCAGATATTGTTGCAATGGATATTGGGCTCTTTAAGACTTTCTCGGTTGCGAGTAAGAGGAGCTAAATTAGCAAAAGGCGGGATTTATTATAGGCATTCAGTAAATGTTTGTTGTTGCTGCTGCCCCTGCTATTATTAAAGGCAGGACCTGGCTGGGTTTCAGGAACAGCTGGATGCAGGAACTGGTACGCCATTAGAAATTTCGTCTCCCTCCATTGCTCATCTCTGGTCCATTTCAGACTGGTCTTTTTCACTGGTAAGTGAAATCCAAGTCAAATCAGCTTTAGCAAAAAAAAAAAAAAAAAAAGGGCAGGGGCAGGGGGTGATTATTGGCTCATGGAACTGTGGCTTCAGAAACTGCTTCACATACGTGCTAGAACTACACGAACCACATGCTTATCCTGGAAGAGAGTTCTGAAATCAGTCCTACTCTACCCATGTGAACTCTCAGTGAGAAAATGGTGGTTTGTGCCATGGCAAATCAGGGTAATGTCACCAACAAAGGTAGACAGATGCTAGGTAGGCAGAAACAACATGCATCCACAATTCATCTTTTTCCTCATTCTCCTCTCTCTCTCTCTCTCTCTCTCTCTCTCTCTCTCTCACACACACACACACACACACACACACACACAACTGGCTTCTTCAGACACTCTGACCTTTATGATAGGACATGTGGCTGCCAACAGATCTTAAATCCACTTGGCCACACTATCTCAATCCCAAGCCCAACAATCTCAGTGAAGGTTTTGTATCAGTTATCTGCTGCTGCATAACAAATGATCCCAAAACTGAGTGGCTTAAAACAACAACCACATTTATAATCTCACATAGTTTCTGTGGGTCAGGAATCCAGGGGTAGCTTAGCTGAGTAGTCATGGCTCAGGGTCTCCCATATTCCAGAAATCATCTGAAGGCCAGACAGGGGCTGCAGAATCCATTTCCAAAATAGTTCATGCACATGGCTGGGAAGTTAGTTCTGGTTGTTATAGTTCTTCACCACATGGGCCTGTCTATAGGCTGCTTGAGTGTCCTCAATCAAGCATAGCAGTTGGCTTCCCCTGAGGTGAGTGAAAGACAGAGAACATCAGCCAGAAACTATCCTTTTTATGACCTGCCTCAGAAGTCAAATACCATCATTCTATTCATTAAAAGCAAGGCACTAAGTCCAGCCCATATTCAAGGGGAGGGAAATTAGGCTTAACCGTTTGGAAGGAAGAGTGTCAAAGAACTTGTGGATATATATCAACACCACTACAGAACTGATTAGTCTTTCTTGGGTCAAGTTTTCACCCTTGAACCAATCAACTGTATCCAGAGGCAGGGTCAAGTGCTAACATGGCTGTTCTCTCTACTCGTGTGGATATGAATGGAAAAGAAGTTTCTAGAAAGAGGAGCTATACAACCAGAGAGAGCTCTTTACCTTTACCTCCAGCTCCAGAGAGAAAAATCCCAGAGAAGCGTTTCGATTGGCTCAGCTTGCGGCATATGCCCCTCTCAAGAGCCATCAGTCACAGGGGTCAGGGTGCAGGGTCTGGTGCCAGAATAAGGGAATGGAAGAGGAATCCAAAATGGTCATGGACAATAGTGTCTACACTGCATGACTTTAGGTGGGCCACTTAATCTTTGTTAGGTCTTAGTTTCAACATCTCCTAAATAGTGATGATAAGGCCTTCCATATAGAGCTGACTATTTTTTTTAACCTTAAGTAGGCTCCATGCCCAATGTGGGGCTTGAACTCCCGACCCTGAGATCAAGAGTCGCATGCTCTACCGACGGAGCCAGCCAGGCACCCCATAGTTGCTACAACTATTAAATTAGGTGATATCTGTAAAGCACAATGTGTAGCCACAAGGAAGTGCAGTCAGATGATCCTTGCTGCTACAAGTACCTAAAACTTACACTGGCATTTTTTAAAAAGTAGTATATAATTGGAAAGTCTCAGGACCCACTCTTCTTGTTCTCTTGGTTCTTACTTCCTCACTGTGATTGGCTTCCTCCACAAGCAGGCTTTCCTCATGAAAGCAAAAGAGCTGCAGCAGTTCCAGGCCTCATGTCTGAAACCCACACAATCCACATACACACAACACACACACACACACACACACACACACACACACACACAGAATGTCTTCCTTCCAACACCACAAGCAAGAGTCCTGACGTTCACTCTGATTGGACTGACTTAGATCACATTCCCACCTCTGAACCAATCACTGTCCAGGGAAATGGACTGTGCTGATTAGCTGAGACCAATCAAAACCCACCCTGATGGTGGGGGTAGAGTCGGTCTTCCAGGAGCACAAGGGGTAGGTGGGAAGAAGTGGAATAAAAACCAGGTACTATTAGAAAAGAGGGTCAGCTGGCTGGCCACCTCAACCCTTTTGTGTTACAGCAGCAGGGTTGAGCAGTTGCCACACGCACCATGTGGCCCACAAAGCCTAAAACAGTTACTCTTGGGTCCTCTACAGAAGAGGTTTGCAGACCCCTCCGTTCAGGCAAGCATACGATTTCCATTGCAAGAGTGCTAAAAGTATCTATTTCTTTCACTCTCCTCTCCCTTCTCTTTTGAGAGACATCATGACAAACCAGCAGAGCAGGCACGTGTAGGCAGAAGGATCTTCCTAGGGTCCATCAACTCCCACCCCGTTGGCAATGACTAAACACGAAGCCACAGAATTCACATCAGGCAGAGGACTGGGTTGAGAAGAGCTTTCATGGCTGCTGGAGCGTACAGGCTCTGACTCCATTACCCACTGCAGAACTTCACCACTCAAAGATCAATGACGCAGCCTAGATGATGCTGGCAGCCCATGGGCTGCAGATCCCAATTTTTCCTCTGTGATAAATGAGGAGCAATCTCCAGGAGCTCTAGCCTGAGAGACAGCCCTAGTTAAATTACTTTATCGCCCAGCTGAGAGATGGCCAGCTTGGAGAAGAGGTACTCGGGCAGCATATTAACTAGAGTCAGCATCGGCACACAGGCCCTTTCTTGGAGCAACAGACTCCTCCCTCCTCCTTCCCATCAAAGCACAGAACTCCACCCTGCAAGTGGCCTGTGGAAGCCACTCTCCCTGCCACTCCCTTGCGAAAAGAGACTGGGCATCTGCGAAGGATATGCCCACCCTCTGTGCACACGTCCAGCGAGATCGCTGCTTGCATGTTTGCTGAGTGGCAGAGAACGTGTACATCATGGTGTCCCTGCAGACACTTGAAATGCTGGTCTATCAAGCTTGAAAGAAAGCTCCAGAGCAGCGGCTAGGTGCACGGGCAATGGAGAGATTCAGAATGGGCTTCAAATCCCAGCTCCTCAATTCACTATTTATCGTGGTCAAGTATCTCAGTTTGGGATCACTCAGAAACCTGCTCTGGGACAAGGGTCCGAGTGCAAGCAGGTGATTTAGGCAGTGACCTCATGAAGCACCAGCAGGGGACTGGAGAAGAGATGGAACTATGCAGGGTATGTATTAAGGAAGCTACCAAGGAGGTCAACCGGGATTGAATTCTGTTGGGGACTCCTGGGAACCAGTGATGTTCCCCATTCAAGGAGCTACCTCATCCAAGGAGCAAGGGAGCTGGGGTATTTATACACCAACTTCTCCTATAAATCATTATTCGAGGGCTGTCCCGGGAGGCATTAACTCCCTGCCACTTCTGGCCTGCTATGCATGGGGACTCTGGTGGTCAGTGGGATCCCTCCATCAAAGAGCTGCAGAGGCTGGGGGTTGGAAGTCTAGCCCATGAACTCTGAAATGATAAGAGCCAAGGGAGTAAGGGTGGAGGGGCACCATTAACATACATTACAACAAGCACTCTAAATCATCTGGGAGTCAGTTTCCTTACCTATAAAATGTAATAATACCTAATACCATGGGATTGCTTTGAGGGGCAAAGGCAATACCATAAGTTACAAAATTCAACACAGTGCCTGGTGCAAGTAAAGATTCAATACGTGACAGCTCTGTTTAAAAGACTCAGGCTGCATGGGGCGCCTGGGTGGCTCAGTCGGTTAAGCGTCTGACTTCGGTTCAGGTCATGATCTCGTGGTCCATGGGTTTGAGCTGTACTGACAGCTCAGAGCCTGGAGCCTGCTTCGGATTCTGTGTCTCCCTCTCTCTCTGCCCCTCCGCTGGTCATATTCTGTCTCTCTCTCTCTCTCCAAAATAAATAAACATTAAAAACTAATAATAAAATAAAAGACTCGGCTACAAACTCAAATATGCAATGAATCCATGGCTCATTTTTACAATCAGCTCTGAACCTCCTCCCACCCCACCCCCCCATCTTATAGGGTTGGTGAGAAATTCAATCTCCATATTTTGGGGTGGTCCATCCATATTTCTTTTTTAAGTTTTTTTTTTTAATTTACTTAAGACAGAGAGAGACCAAGCATGAGAGAGAGGAGAGGAAGGGCAGAGAGACAGGGAGAGAGAAGTGCCCAAGCAGCCTCCATACTGTCAGTGCGGAGCCCGAAGCAGGATTGATCTCAGGAACCGTGAGATCATGACCTGAGCAGAGATCAAGAATAGGATGCTTAACTGACTGGGCCACCCAGCGGCCCCGGTCCTTCCACATTTCTAAGGTGGCACGGAATCTGGGAGGCTTAATGTGGAGCTCAGGAAACAAAAGAGAGGCCTCTGGTCCTCAGTTCCCTATGTGTTGCTAATGGGCTATCATCCAGCTCTCTACAGAATTGCTTAAGCTTGGCCACAGAAATCTTGTGCAGACTGAGAACCCCAATAGCCAGGGTCCGTCTTCCTTACATGTACCCCAGCCATTCCACACCGCCGCATCCCAACCACCAGGGGCGTTCCAGCCATCCCCCTCAGGATCCTATGGAGAATCACGGCACCTGCAGAACTCCAGCCAACCCCCTTCTGGTGTTCAGGAGTCTCCCTCCACTCCCACTGCTTCTGCCATTTCCCTGCTCCTCAAGGGCACTTGTCTCCCTGTCCTTCCCTTTGAGACAACAGCATCATCTAGGCTGCACATCACTGTCGAGCTATGAATGGAGACGTTCTGTGACAGGCAATGGACTCAGAGCCCTTCACTCTCCTACAGCGTCCCTGAAAGCTCTCAGTAACCCAGTCCTCTGCCTGATGTGAATTCACTGGCTTTATAGGTAGGTCATTGGCTACGGAGTAGGTTTTGAGTCCCCCTGGGACAGTTCTGCCTGCAGACGACACTTGTCCACTTTGTCATGATGCGTAACAAGACAGAAAAGGAAAGAGGGAAGGAAACATTTATCGAGTACCAATAGAAGCAGACATTGGACGTCTGCCTACCTCATGTCCATCCTCTTTTCTCCTTTCTTAGCAGTATCCAGCAGAGAGGAGAATTTGCAGATAACGCCTCACATTCTGATTCATCTCTTGTAGGAATAAAACCACAAATTAATATCTCAACTAATTATCCTGCCTTATACAACTTTGTGCAACATCAACTATCATCTCATACCAAATTCTAATATAAGCCAAGAGCAAGAGCCATTGGTATAGTGGGAAAAGAAAAAGCCAAAACTAGAAATTCTATTTGTTTGGGGTTTGGTGGTTTGGTTTTGCTTTGCTTTGCTTTGCTTTTTCCGGGGAGAATTAGCAAGTTAATTTCTGTAGAGGAGAATTAATCTCTGTAGAGGAGAATGTGCCTGGTATACAGTAAGCACATACTAACTGTGCTGTGTGGTCCAGCACAGCAGATATGCCATTCTGAAGACGTGTTCACACTGTAAGAAACAGAACTGTGTTATTTCTCTGGGAGTGGCCAAATGTCTGCTTCTCAAAACAAACAAAATAATTTCTTTCCCCGAGGGAATGGGAGAGTGATCCAGGAAAATATCACCTTGCCTCCTCACCATCAAAGGTACCAAATGAATGAAAATTTAATACAGATCATTTGTATCTATTTGGGGCTTTTAGCATTTCAAAATGGTCTCACCTCAAGGCTTTGCAAGTGTCAGAAACCCAGCTCAAAGTAATGAAGCCTAAAGGGGAATTTGCTGACCGGTATAACCTGGAAGTTCAAGTGTGGTTTGATCCAGGTACTCACAAGAGAGCATCAATACTGGGTTCTTTTCTATTTTTCATCTCTGTTGGCTTCACTCTCAGGTTGGTGTTTCCCCAGCATGACTGACAGCAGCTCCTTGCTCACATCCCACCAGCTAGAGATCCCAGAAAAAAAAAAAAAAAAAGAATATCTCTGTAGCAGTATCTCTCTCCTTAGTCCTGGAATGCATTCTTTTTTTTTTTTTAATTTTTTAAACATTCACTTATTTTTGAAAGACAGAGCATGAGCAGGGGAGGGGCAGAGAGAGGAGACACAGAATCTGAAGCAGCCTGCAGGCTCTGAGCTGTCAGCATGGAGCCTGATGTGGGGCTCGAACCCACAAACTGTGAGATCATGACCTGAACCGAAGTCGGATGCTTAATCAACTGAGCTACCCAGGTGCCCCAACATTCTTTTTTTTTTTAAGCTTATTTATTTATTTTGAGAGAGAGTGCAAGTGGAGGAGAGGCAGAGAGAGAGAGAGAGAGAGAGAGAGAGAGAGAGAATGAATCGCAAGCAGGCTCCACACTGTTAGCACAGAGCCGGGTGTGGGGCTAGCACTCATGAACCCTGAGATCATGACCTGAGCCACCCAGGTGTCCCAGTCCTGGAATGCATTCTGATTGGACAGCTCTGCAGTCATGTGCATTACCTGAACCAATCATTGTGCTGGAGGATGCAGTACATGTTCTGATTGGTCAGGCCTCATGTTGCCTCTCAAGGGAGACCGCCTGGAAGAAAGATGGCTTCTCACTGTAAACCAGAGTGATGTTACCAGAAGAGGGGAAAAGTATGCCAGGCACGTATGCATAACTGATACCCCTGCAGGATCCACAACTACCATGTAGTTTTCAAGGGGCTCTATGATCCCCAAAATGATCATTTAGGGTTTTTGCTCCTTTTTAATCTCAAAGTCATGCACACTCACTGTAATGATTACTTTTATTTTACAGATGTTGAACCTGAGGTTCAGAAGGAACAAGGGACACCCAAATTCTCAGTCTGCCTCCAAAGGGCGGGGGGGGGGGGGTGGTCCTTAAACCACCGAGCAGATCTGTCCACTGTCTTTTCTTCTAAGGTCCATTTACAGGCCCAGGGGTCATTTTCAGGACTGTCCAAACTCTTCTTCTACTATATACATAAACCAAAGGAACCAAACAGCGTTCCTCACCCCTCACTCCCACAACCCAGGAAGAGCAAACTTCAGGAGCCCGTCTGTAGCCACCTGGCATGGGGACTGATCACCGAGCCAGTAAGCTTGGATTGGGTTAATACAGCAGTCACCTGAGCACTTGTTAAAATGGTAGATCCCTAAGCTCCACCCCACACGCCTGGGAAATCAGAATCTCTCAGGCTGTGGCATCCAGCCTCCAAGATGGTCCCCTGTGATTCCTGCCTCCCAGTGAATCCCTGGTATTTGCAACCTTTTATTGAGTCCCCTCATCCCCTGAATAGGCCTGACCTGTTGTCTTAGTTAGCTCAGGCTGCTATACCAAAAACTACCGTATATGGGGTTGATGTAAACAATAAACTATTTCACAAGTTCTACAAGCTTGGAAGTCCAAGATCGAGGTGCCAGGGTTCACTTCTTCGTTCACAGATCACCATCTTTTTGCTGTGTCCTACGTGGCAGAAGGGCGAGGGAGCTCTCTCAGTCCCTTTTATAAAGAGGTCACTCGTCCCATTCATGGAGGCCTTCGTGACCTAATCACATCGGAACGGCCCCTCTTCCTAACCTGTCCCATTGGGGATTAGGGTTTCAACGTATGAACAAATGCTCAGTCCATAACACCCGTGTAACCAGTAGGCTATTGCGGAAGCTGACTTCTGTGGCTAGGTCATAAACAACATCACATCTGCCTTGCTCTCTCTTGAGTCCGTTGCTCTGGGGCAAGTCAGACACCATGTCACGAGGATGCGCAGCCAGCGTGACGCAGGTTTCCGCATGCCGAGGACCCGAGTTCCGTGACCTGTGAAATCAGTCCCCCAGCTCCAGCCAGGCCCTGGCCCACACCCTGACCGCAGCCTCATAAGAGACCACATGCCAAAACCAACCGGGCAAGATGCTACCTAATTCCTGACCCTCAAGAGCTATGTGAAGCAAAAATGCACTGTTGTTTTAAGCCGTTAGGTCTCAGGGTGATTCGTTACGTAGGAGTAGATAGTTACTGCACAGAGTGAGCCCAGAAATCTGCATGTTTTATAAGCTTCCTGGATAAGTCAGAGGTGCGATCCAATCCCAGCCAATGCAGCCCCAGGATGTTCCTGCAGCATTGTATGGAGGGGACAGTGGCGCTCTCTCCAGGGAATTAGGAAGCAAATTATAGTCCACCCCCAAATTATAGACAGTGATGCAGGTACACAGCTATGCCTTTTTTCAAAGGAGGCCTAGTGTTATTTCATGACACGTTGAATGAAACACCAGTCAGCATATACTAAGCCATCCTACTTTTGTTCCATAAGGAGTATTATTATGTAATCCCTCGTGCCCCAGGAGTCACCCTCCTGTAAATATACAATAAAGGCTTTTATTCCCTAAAAAGAGTTTACTTCACTCCAAAAATTTCAGTGCACAAGCCCACAGCAGCCTGATCGCTTAGAATTAGTCCCAGCTGTTTCTAAAGGTTCCCCAAGAATCCATTCACCCCGGGTTCAGGAATGAGCCCACACGTCCTTTTGACCTTGGCATCCTGCTGTCCTACTTCTGTATTCTGCTGGGACGACTCCCACCCCTAACCCCAGAGGCAAGATGCTGTTCCCCCGACGAACTTCACCACACAGCCCTCGAAAACATCCAAGTGAAACCAGGCTGTAGGGTTTGTGTTTTTTTAACACATGTGAAGTACCTGAAAATCCCACTGTAAAAATTAGTTTTAAGGGGGGATGGCATAGGCAGTGGAGGCAGTAAAGCATAGCGGTTCAAATCCCGACTCCGCCTCTTAAATCGGCCCCTTTGCCTCATTTCTCTGCTGTCCCGCTGCCCGCACAATTCCAGGGCCACGGTTCATATTGTTTTCTATGCAAATAGCACCCCCTGGAGTTGTGCCTTCGTTTCCTCGTGTAAAATAAGGAATCTAATCATAATTCATAAGGTCATTATTAGGATTGGGTAGGTTAACTCCTTCAAATAAAGCCCTTCAACAGTGCTTGGCCCAGAGCAAGCATTCAACAAACGTCACCTGTTACTTTAACTGCCATCGTTATTATCCACATAGACTCCACACACATAATCCTGCTGCCCTCCTTAGAAGTCACCCCAGTTATTGTTTAAGCAGGCACACTTGCGGAATTTTCTGTGCATTTACGTACACATAGAAACACATTTTTGCATTGGTTTTGTGTTTCTCGAATGAATGGGACCATTCCCTGTGTATTGTTGCCTGGCGGCGTGTGTCAGAGAAACACCCACATCCACAGGTACGGATCTGGCTCACTCTAGTGCAGATATACCATGGTTTGTCTAAGAGCCCCCACCAGATGGACACTTAGCTTATTCCCAGTTTTATGCTATTACAAACAACCCCTTTTGTTTGATGCTGCGGAAAACGTCAATACATGCCTCTTTGTCCATCACACTAGTGCTGAGACGAGATTCCTAGAGGTGGCATTTGTGGGTCATAGGGTATTTGTACCTCAAATGCTGACAGATCCTCAGGCTGTGCAACACTACAGACAGCAAGGTAAGAGGAGAGCCTTTGTCACATGGAGATTAATTTAGACCCATTGGGTTTTTTAAATTTTTTTTATGTTTATTTATTTTTGAGAGAGAGAAAGACAGAGTGCCAGTGAGGGAGGGGTGGAGAGAGGGAGACACAGAATCCGAAGCAGGCTCCAGGCTCCGAGCTGTCAGCACAGAGCCCGACGCGGGGCTCGAACTCACGAACAGCGAGATCGTGACCTGAGCCCAAGCCACACGCTCAGCCAACTGAGTCACCAATTTAGAACCACTGTTAAGAAAGTTTCCTCTCTCTCCATCCTGAAGAGCAGACACCACATTCAAGCTCCATGACAAGGAGCTGCTCGCTGAGCACTAAAGACATTCTGGAGAAGGCGGGAGGTGGGGGCGAGGGTCTCCACCCCTCCAAGTTCCCACCCAGCTCCTTCTGGACGAAGAAAGATAAGGAAGAAGACCAACAACACCTCCTCATGAAGCAGGGAGCATCTCCTCCGCCGAGAAGTCCTGTCACCGCCTGCAGTGAGCCTCCTGGCCCAAATGAGACGACTGCATTGGCTGGCAGGACATTTACAGCTCTGTCTGCTAGGTCTTATACATCACCACTGGGAGGGAGACCAACCCTGGAGACCTGGGTCCTCCTCGCCAGACCCTCCTTTTCGCCTCCAGCCTCAGGTGATGGGAAGATCAAACCTGCACGTCCTTCCTGCCACCATCTGGCCCTCAATCCCCAACCCCAGTGAGCAAGGGCTCAGATGAGAACACACACCCCATCTCCCAAGAGCAAACAAGCACATGCAGGCCTGCAGCAGCCCACCTCCAAGTGCGGAAGCAGATTCTTCTCCAGCCCTGCAGGGGCACGTTCTGCTAACACACACACACACACACACACACACACGGTTTGCATTAGGTTCTCCTTAGAATGCCTAACAGCTTCGTCTGTGCTTCAGCATTTGGGCTTTCAGGGTCCCCCCAAGAACTTTGAATAGATCATTTTTCTTATTTTCTGCTCACCGAGAATCAAGGGATGTTCCTTCTCAAAGGTAAACTCCAGTCTTCTTCCCAGAAAGCAGGAAATGCGTGTAATGTATTAAATCAGGGTTTTCCACGCGTTCCCCGAAAATGTGCAAGTTGACTCTACCCCAGGAACTCTATTAAATATGTATTTATATTTTTCATTGCTTCAACAATATTTACTGAGCACTACTACACGTAGGACGTAGTGTAGGTGCGGAGGACACAGAGGCGGAAAAACAAGCCAAGATTCTACAGGGGTTACATTTTAGCGCACAGATACATGGGGGGAAAGCCAACAAATATTTTTTAATGTTTATTTTGAGACAGAGAGAGAGAGCAGGGAAGCGGCAGAGAGACAGGGGGAGAGAGAATTCCAATGCAGGGCTCGATCCCACGAACCGTGAGATCATGATCTGAGCCGACGTCAAGAGTCGGAGGCCTAACCGACTGAGCCACCCAGGCGCCCCAAGCTGACCAATATTTTTAAGTGATAAGGGTTATCCTGAGGATTGTGAGAAGAGCAGACCTTTTTTTTTTTTTTAATGGTTTGTGTTGTTCGAAACTTTTCCATTTGGAAAAAAAAAATCATAGTTTAGAAGAATATTGTTGCGGTGTGTGTTTACAATATAGTGCTGCATGAAAATTACTGAGTACAGAAGAATATTCAAAGTGCTAGCAGTGTGTGTATGTGTGTGTGTGTGTGTGCGCGCGTGCGTGTTGCTAGCGGTGGTTTTTGACTGGAGGAATCAGAGAGGAATGTGTTGCTTCATTTTCTTTGTGCCCTTCTGTGTTTTCCAAGTGTTACGCATCAAGCGCACACAGTTTTTATAAATAGGGGGGAAATGTTAACTGGAACTGCTTCCTTGCCCCAAGGTATTCTATCCATCGGTCTGTCGGAATACCTGAATGTTCTCCATTAGAGTCACTCGTTTGATTAAACCCTGTTTTCGCGGAGGCGCCTGCTAAAATACGGAAGAGGAACCGCACGCTGGCCTCTGTGAGATCTCACACTGTGAAGCAGAAATGTGAACAAGGGAATCTAAAAATGAACTGTTGCTTTGGAGAGCGGGGAGCCCCCCCCCCCCACCCCGGCCCCAGCCCCCCCGGCTCAGTGAGACGCAGGCAGAGAGGGAGCACGAAGAAGAGAAGAAGAAGGGATGGAGAAGCGGAGACCAGCGGGGCACAGTGGGGAGGAGGGGAGGAGGCATCTAGCCCAGCAGGGAGGCGGGAGGCGGGAGGACTCCCATCCACGCCCCTCCACCTACTCCCACCACACCGACCCCCAAGAGTTATTCTGGAAGCAAGGTCAGCGCTCATTAGCACACTAATGAACAACCTGTTTGCTGCGAGGAAAAGGAAACCTATTTGTGCACGGTTTTCTCAGCGGTGAACGGCGTGGCCCAAGTTTCAGAAGCTCCATCTAGGGTGACGTCACCGCCCCCTGTCACAGGGGCCAGAGCTGAATGCCACAGCAGCACCCAAAGAGCTCACTCTCCCATCTCTCTCTCCCTCTCTCCCTCTCTCTATAGGTTTTCATCCAGAGTCCTGTATGGCAACACCTGACAGAGCGGAAAGCGGTCCTCAGAACCACAGTGGGAGAGCAGAGGGGAGGGGGGGGGGCCAGTCGGCCAAGAGATGAACCCTTCCCGATGTGATCCTACCGTGCACGCCTCTGCTCCACGACCTCCTGCACTCCGTTCCTGGTGCCCGAACCCAAGATACCCTCAAAGCCTCCCTCTGCTCCACACGGTGACCACGCACATCGAGGGGCGGGGGGTGGGGGTGCGATTTAGCCAACGTCACTTAACAAGTCAGGAGCACAGAGGACCACGAGCCAGATCTCTGACATCACGTCACTCAGCCTCCATTACAGCCCGTTTCTCCTGCCCTCCCGGGAATCTGAGGTGCGACAATATTGATCATCAAGGGAAGGTTAATATGAAAAGAGAATGTACCTAAATTAAGACAGACGAGTGCAAATCTATCAACCTTACCCCAGTCCTATTAACCTGTCCGCAAGTCTTGTTGGCTCTCTCTTCAAAATCTATTGGGGATCCAGCTCCTCCTTCTTACTGAGGCCACCTGGGGCCAAGGCACCAGGATTTCTGCTGCTGCCACCTCCCTCTCTCCCAGCTTCCACCCTTGCTCCACGACAGGCCATTCACACACACAGCAGCCAGAGTCCTTTCTTTAAGATATAGATTGGATCATGTGTCTCTTTCCAGCTTGGAGCCTCCAGCAAATGACTTCCGGTGACACTTAAAACTTTCATTTCTCAAAAATAAAAAAATAAAATAAATAAAATAAAAAATGGGGCGCCTGGGTGGCGCAGTCGGTTAAGCGTCCGACTTCAGCCAGGTCACGATCTCGCGGCCCGTGAGTTCGAGCCCCGCGTCGGGCTCTGGGCTGATGGCTCGGAGCCTGGAGCCTGTTTCCGATTCTGTGTCTCCCTCTCTCTCTGCCCCTCCCCCGTTCATGCTCTGTCTCTCTCTGTCCCAAAAATAAATAAAACGTTGAAAAAAAAAAAAAAAAACTTTCATTTCTCACCCTGGTCTATGAGGCAGGACATGATCTGTCTGCGTATCCGACCTCCTCTCCTACAGCATTGTCCTCACGAACCCTGTCCTTTCTATTCCTGGAAAGCCCCCAGCTCTCCCCCGACCCCACCCTCTGCCCTTTGCACATGCTGGTCCCTAGCCCTGGAGTTCTCAGCCCCCAGTGTCTGCACAGCTGGCTCTTTCTCTCCCTTCAGGTCTCAACTCAGATGTCACCTCCTCCAAGAGGCCCTCCGTGAGTCCGTATAAAACGCTCTCCCCCATTTACTCCCTTCTCATCAGTTGGGTTCACTCTTTCAAAAGAATTTCTCACCCTCTGAAATTACTTTATTCACCCATCTGTTTGTTAATTGTCCTCCCAGACCACCACATAGACACTACCGGGGCAGGGCCCAGGCCTGCTTTGTTCAAGCACCCAGTACACAGTAGGTGCTCAATAAATACCTGAGAAGAAAGGGAGGGAGGATGGGGAGAGTGGGAGGGAGGAAGAGAGAGAATGGGAGACCTGTTGAGCTCCTCACACCCACGTCCATGCCACAACTCCAAATACTCAAGTAACAGTCAGCTGACCAGGGCAGCAAGCCCGGAGCCGGCCCCACCCTCCATCAACACCTCGACAGAGGGTATTCTGTGTCGCTTGGCATGAGCCCCCATGTGACCGGTCATGGCTATTCAGAACAGCCAGGGCCTCTGCTAATGAGGTGAGCAGCCATTTTCTCCAAAGCTTGTAACATCACTGAGAATGCTTCTCTCCAGGTCAGGTTTATGGCTCTTACCTGACGCTCATTATAGGGTGTTATAATAGGTCTGAGAAAAATAGCCAACACCTGTAGAATTCTGCCTCCCAGGGTCTGGCCTTGGCCTTGGGTCCTGAGGTACACGGGTGCCCATATCACAGGCTCGGCAGTCTACACTGAGCTGGGGAGAGGATCCGACCTGCCTGGTGCTGAAAATCCCTTCCCCCTGCTCTACAAGGAGCAGGGGCCCAGGCCAAACCAACCATGGATGACCCCCCTCAAATCTCACTCTCTCCCTCCGGCAAGAAGAAAGTGATATTGATTCTGCAGGCTCTGGGGATGGTAAATTTGCCCTTGTCAGGCAGGCTCTACCAAGCTGGGGAGAAAACAAGCCACTCCAGCACCTAAATCTAGTAAACCGAGGAGAGGTGGCAGCCAGGATTGCTGCAGGGAGGGGAGGTAGGGGCCAGGAGAGATTTACGGGGCACCAGCAGGAGAGAAATGGGGGTGGTTGAGCCCATTCTTCTGCCAACCCCAGATTTATACACTCCAGGCCTAGTTCACTGTCCCCACGGGACCTCAGGGACCTTTTGGTCTCTCCTCCTAGCCTTGGGGAGATTAATCACACAGAGAGGAGGCGAGTGTCGGTATATCGCTGTGGGTGTGGGTGTGCCTGTGTGTGCTTGGATATGTGTGTGAATTGTGTGTCTTTGTGTGTTGGCTTCAGTGCATTTGTGCATTTTGTGTATGTATGCGTTTGTGTTTCTCTTCGGCTACTCCTTTCAAATATATGCTATCAGTATCTCTCTGAAACAGCCTTTGGGGAGTTGAGCCTTCTCTACCAACGTCATGAAGCTTCATCTTCCCTTCTTGAATGTCAAGGCACCTTTTCCCATGCTGACCACAGAGCAAACCTTGGAGGTGGTCTTGGGTTATATCCAGGGATAAATGAACATCTGTGATTGCAGTATGCTAAGAAAATGAGATGGGTAGCCCTAAGCCCCTAGCTGGTGAATACCCTCCTCTTTCCTTCTTGCAAATCGCTTCTGGTTTAGAGCAACGATTTTAAAATCCTGTGTCTGGGGGCACCTGGGTGGCTCAGTCGGTTAAGCGTCTGACTTCGGCTCAGGTCGTGATCTCACAGTTCGTGAGTTCGAGCCCCACGTCAGGCTCTGGCTCTGTGCTGACAGCCCAGAGCCTGGAGCCTGCTTCGGATTCTGTGTCTCCCTTTCCCTCTGCTCCTCCCTGCTCACATGCTATCTCTCTCTCAAAAACAAATAAGGATTTAAGAAAAATTTTTAATAAAATAAAATCCTGTGTCTGTAGTCTTTTTTATTTCAACATGAGCAGCCCTTCAATTCTCCCTACCTCTGCCTTCATGACCTGAATGTTACCAAATGAGGTGGTAGCATCAGAAAAATCAAAGCAGGCTGAGTCCTCAAGTCATTGCATGAAGGACCACCACCTAGAGGGTTGACTGACCCTCACCAGAATTCATAGAGGAGAAATACAGCTTTGTGGTATGAAGCCATGGAGATTTTTTGGCATGCTTGTAGCTGCAGCATTAGTGGGCTTATCCTGATTAATACAACACCTAAACCATTATATATATAATGGATATATATATATATCTCCTTGGTTAGATACACCAAAACACTTTGGGGTGTGCTGAATCTGACTATTTCTAAGGTCCTATTCATGTCCAACATGAAGATCCTAACCTCTTATGATGGAATGGCCTTCATTCTTTCCCCAATCATATGACTAGAATCTCTACACAGATGAAATCTCATCCCGACATTGCCACCCAGCCCTCTGGAGTGTTAGGAGATAAGTCTAAAGATGCTGCCGGATTCTCCCATTATGGCAAAACATGAAACTGAGGTGTCTTTGTTGTGACCATGAGGCTTCTATGTTTACTACTCACCTCAGGACTCGGCCAACTGTATGCCACCCTGTGCTGGGCAACTGTTCCCAACCCAACCCAAATCCCTTCTCTCCAGGTGCCTTTCTATGATCAAGACCTTTCTGATTAAGGACACCACTTTGAAATTATCTGCAGAAGACTCCCCAGAAGTACCTTTTGGCTTCAAGCAAGCCCGGTGCCTTGAGGGGCTTATCCCGGCTCTTGTCCAGGTGAATTGGTCACTCATGTCTAACGACAGTGCCAGTGACCTAGGTTCAAATCCCCACTCTGGCATGTCCTAGCTGTGTGATCTCTTGGCAAGTTTCTTAGCCTCTCTGGGCCTCATGTTCCTCATCTGTAAAATATGGACAATAACAGTAGCTACCATGGGGTTGTCCTGAGGAAATATAGAACATGAAACTGGTTCTCCAAGCTGAAGTGAATCAGAGTAGCCCTTCATGTAAGCAGAACAGGGAAATACACTGTGTTCAAAAGTTCTTTTCCTCCCTGATCTGGCAAAGTGTCAGTACTTTTGCCATTAGAGTCACCAGTTTGCATTAGGATATCGCCACTAGAAATAAACTCGATCTGACAGACTAGCCCTTTGACTCACTATTGCTCTGTAGCTGAGACGGACTTCTCGAATGTGTCATTGCTATCAGGAATGGGAGACAATGAGACAGGGGACTAGTGGATTTTCATGATGAGAAGGAGAGTCCATGCTTGGGCATTTCTGGAGAAGTACAGGTCAAATGATAAGAAGCCCCAGGCACTAAAGAGACAGCATGAAAGTAGTATATGAATCACTTCACTTGAGGTCACTGTTTCTTCCTGCATAAAAGCCATAGGATGTACTGAGAGTATAAAGTGGATGCCACAAATTTTAAAGTGTAGTGGACTGACTTGTTATTGCTATTGCCATAACCATTATAATCTGCCCTACTCACAAAAGCCCTTACAAAACCACCCCTCCCACAGTGCTCCTTACACCTTCTCCTTCCTGTGTGGTTGGATGAATCAAAACCAACACTCTCCAATTTCCAGGACTCTCCTGGAATCATTGTTTGTTCTCCAAGAGGGTGGATTTTAATTCCTTTGTAGGTGAGAGCCTGGCTTCCATTCCCTCTCTGCTGTCATGGAAACCAGGGCACTAGCAACCTGGCATGGAAACAAGAATATGATTTTTTTTTCTTTCACCAAGCAGAAGAGAGGCTAAGACAACTTCTGGGCAGGGGGAGGAGGCCTTAAAGTCGATTTGATCTCCTTTTGTGAAGGAACAGCTACCCAGAAGATGCCAACAGAAGGTGCCTCCCGGAGCTGTTCAGCCACAGAGCCCTGGAACTGACTTCAGAACCATGGAAAGCTCCCTAGGACTTAAAGGTTGAGAGAGGAGGCTACACCATATCCTGACTTCTAGAAAAGCAGAGTATTAAAGATGGGGACTGTGCTGTGTTTAAGAGTGTCAGAACCACAAAGAGGAAATGTGAAATATCATTTAGTTCACAATCCCTCAAAGTGTGTTCTGAGGGCCTGCATCAGAATCATCTAAAACGCCATTCCTTCCAACATCTGAATCCTTCTCTGTGGGGCGGAGTCCTGCATTGTGCATTTTAACACACTGCCTCAAAAAATTCTGATGCACATCAAAGCTTGAGGCCAACTGATCTAGTGCCACACTCGTATTTTTCAGGTAGGGAAATGTGCTAGTCAAAGTGACGTGCATTTTCTCAGTTCAAACAGCAAGTTGCAACCAGAATCCTTGTGTCCCAATTACCAAGATTTCTCTGAACCATCCAGCACCGCTCTGAAGTCCCATTTCAAAACCCTACCCTAAGTACCTATGCTGATGGCCCTGGCGAGCACATGAGATAATCATGCCTTAGGTCATCTCTCTGAGAACTCTCTCCTACGACACAAATTCTCACTGGGATAGGAAAATTGTCTTACCACCATATTCATATCCCTGGAATCTAACACAAACACGGATGCTCAGTGCTTCTTGGCTGAACTAACTAATCGATTCGTGTACTAATGGATGAATGAACTCCTCAACAATGGGGTGTGATGTCTCTTTAATGGAGCTATAATAAAAATTCACATTTATTGAGCAAGCTTACATGCCAGTTTCAGGGCTAAGAAATCAACACTCAGAGCCCATTGGGTTTGCACAACAACCCAATGAGATAGGAACTATTATCGTCCTTAGTTCAAAGATGAAGAAATACAGCGTGGAGAGGTGTAGTAATTTACCCAGGGTGCACACAGCTGTGGCAGAGCTGGGATTCACACCCAGGGGTACTAAATCCAAAGGCTGAGCTCCAAGCCACATTTTTTGGACACACCGGGAAAAGGCACTTGCCCTAATGAATGGCCTCTGTGCAGTGGGAAGAAGGTTAAAGAAAAGGATATTCAAGCCCCTGCGATGTGTTTGGTCACTAGCCAGAGCCTCTGCTTTGAGCTTACCAAAGAGAGGTTAAACCCACCCACCCATCCATCCATCCATCCATCCATCCATTCCTTCATTCTGAAAATATTTGTTGGCCACCTAGTGTGTGCCAGGCCCTGTTCTAGATACGAGGGTACGGTAGTAAACAAGATAGACAAGGTTTCTGTTCTAGTTGAGGGAGACAATCAGCACACAAAGAACTAACAAATAGGTACTGCGGTATCAGGCAGTGATGAGAGCCAAGAAGAATACAGCAGGGCAAAGGGGATAGAGAGTGACAGGGCATGGAGGGAAACAGCCAGGAGAGCTACTGACACACAGCAGCTGTGTCTGCAAGAACCCCAAACAACTAGCTGAAAAATAACATGTCAGGCAACCCACTGGTTGGCATCAGAACAACCAAACCATCTCAGTGCGTTTTCTCCACTGAACTCATCTTATGTTGTCTTATTTTTTCTCTTTTAACAGAATCATTGATGAATAGATAGAAATAGAACCCGAGAGCCGGAGGCTATGACCGATGCTCCATTCTCTGGCCCGGCCCGGGCCTTTTTTCTGGTTGAGATAGCCCTGCTGTGAACAGTAAGGACCGGCAGGAGTGCCCACTCAGGGCTCAGAAATAAGAACAGAGGCCTGTCCATTGACAATTGTGTCAGTTGGGACTCTCTGGATACAGGTCACGGTAGTTTTCTAAATCTAACATTAGGAATAAAAGGGGACACGTAAGGGTACAGAGTGTTTCAAAAAAACCAGGCTAGGGACATTCCGGGACTCAGGAGGGACCTGAATGAGCAGCAGAAGGCTCTCAGGATGCCTGCTTCCTCTCTACGTCTGCCACTCAGCCTGCTTCTCTCTCTGCGTGTGGGCTGTCCAGTTTATGTGACGAGCCAGAAGCTAGCTGCCCACCGCTCCTGAGTTTTATAGTGCTGCTCAAAAGCATCCCTCTGACACTAAACCTTCTTAGTCCCAATCTCAGATTCCCAGGGAAGAGGTTCTACCTGGCACATTTGGGGCTAGGGACTCCCACCTACGGTCAGTCGGCTCTGGCCTGGGAGAGGAGAACTTCATCGAACAATCATGGCGAACCTGTGTGTCAGAAGAGTAATGGAGGAATTGTTTTCAGGACTAATGGAATCAGAGTGACCCACACAGGATCTCATAAACTTGCCATGACTATGATATATCCCAGACCCCAAAAACAGAGAAAATGCACACTCCAAGGGTTGAGCAATTTGACCGGGGAAGAATTTGGGGTCCATACTACATGGAAGCCAGTGATGGGGATGAGAGAGTTAAGCCGAACCCATGAACTCTGAAAAGCACCCAACTCTACTCGGTAGTCATTGAAATGGCCTCCATAAAGCTCCGAGGCAAAATTATAGATCATCATTTTAATTGAGTGCAATTGGCTATACATTAATATTCATGATTATTAGAGCAGCTAATTTTCCTCTTTATAGAAAGTGAGTGGGGGATCATTTCAGCTGCTACTTACTTTTCCTCCCTTAGATTTCTGCGGGGGAGGTGAAAGAATAAAAGACACGGCACTTGAAATCAGCCATCAATTCCTGAATGTTGGGTAATTATTAAGGATTTTTAATTGCTTTGACCTCTTAGACGGGGCTGGGGAGAAGCATCTTATGAATATAAAAAACACACACATACACGAGCCTCCAGAAATGGCTCCTCCGGTTGGATGAAAGCAGATTATCTAAATGAGAATCTGAGCCATTCCTCAGCCCCACTAGCCTGCCAAGGATAATAGTAACAACAGCAACAACCACAATGATTGGATTGCCATCAGAGCCCAAGCGGGATGAGGAGGATATCTGCCTGAGGGTACAGCTAACATGGGCTAAGAGAGAACAGGCAGGGTGACAAGGGGGTCCATGCAAGGTAGCAGTGGCAGGTGTAACAGGATGATTGTTTCATTGGTCAGACAGTTAAATATACTGAGGAAAATGGCAGCCAGCTTTCTCATCATCAGAAGGGAGTTACAAATATGGAAATGGAAAAAATCAGAATAAACTCGACGGTGATAGATTTGAATCAGAGATATCAATGTGACTTTATGCTTTTCAGTATATAGAAAAAGTCTAGAAATAAATACAGACGTGAGCATGTCTGTGTGTGTGTGTACACATGTGTGCACACATGCGTGCACACGCGCACACACACACACACACACACACATCCCTGAGCTTTGTCCACGGAGGGGCTCTCAGAACTGTGATGCCCCAACAGCAATACACACACCAGGACCAACTTTACTTCTAGATATCCCCCACTAAACTGAACCAGGGCTCCCTTGAGAAATGGTTGATTCCAGGGCTGCTGGCTCAGGGAGAGTACAGGATGAGCCTAGAACATCTTGCTGGGCCAAAAAGCAAAGCAGTGCTCAGAGTAAAATGGAGGTTGTATCAAGGGACGCAGGAGACAGCTTGAAGGGACTCTCACTGGCCCAAAAATGAGGCAATCTGACCACTAAAATAAATGATAATAGTAATGGATTAAATCCTCTAAGTAAAATAGCAAAGAATTCGTTTGTAATGTTATGAATGAATGAATGAATGAATGAAAGAATGAATGATTTGGTGACGACATTTACATAGTTTCAAAGAGCTGGGGCTCCTGGGCGGCTCAGTTGGTTAAGCATCCGATTCTTGATTTCAGCTCAGGTCATGATCTCGTGGTCATGATACCAATCCCTGCATCAGGCTCTGCACTGACAATGCAGATCTTGCTTGGGATTCTCTTTCTCCCTCTCTCTCTACCCCTCCCCCACTCATGCTCACTCTTTTTCGCTGTCTCTCAAAATAAATAAATAAACAGTAAACAAACAAACAAAAAGAACCTTTCCACAAAAATATTGAGACAGAGGAAAAGAGTAACTTCACAGCAAAAAGAAGCTTGGCAGAAACCACCTTAGTCACATGACTAAAGAGAACAGACCAATAATGGGACACATGGAAATCACATGCCACCTGGCAGGATTCAATAAGGACACAGCATTGCTCCTGTGCCATTCCCGCCAAAGATGCACGATCCAAAGCTAAACTCAAGGGAACATCAGACAAACCCAAACTGAGGGACATTCTGCAAAATGATGGGCCTGTCCCCTTCAAAAGGTTGAAGAATGCTCCAGACTAGAGGAGACTCAAGAGACAGGACACCTACAGGCAATGGGCAATCCTGAACTGGACCCTTCTGTTACAAAGGACATTACTGGGACAAACAGCAAACGCTGAAAGGGGTCTGAGGATTAGAGGTTAGTAATGTGTCAGGGTTAATGTCCTGATCCTAACAGTTTTATTGTGACGATCTCAGAGCCTTCCTGTTTTAGGGAAATAAATTCTACTATGTTCAGCGGTCATGGATCATCAGGTTGGCAGCTTTCTTCCAAATGGCTCTGGGAGAAAAAAGGTACTTGTATTGAACTTACAACTTTTCTATACTACTGACAATTGCCAACTTGAGTGCCTACTGTGTGCCGTGCACTCCATCACCGCTTCTATCTTACAAATAACCTTACAAAATATCTCTAGTTCATTTTACAGGTGAGGAAACAGAAGTTCACAGAGGTTAAGCATCGTGCATAAGACTGTTACTTCTTTCATTAGACAAGTACTCATCGCATCTCTGGGGGCTGTGTGAGGCACCAGCACGTAGAGTAAGGAATAAAATAAGCATGCCCGACCTTCATGAAGTCTCCAGCCCAGGAGGAATATAGGCAATAACCAAGAAAGCAAACAAGGAAATAGTTCCAGGGCGTGACGAGGGCCATGAAGGTACCAACAAGAGGTGTCGGGAAAGATAACGTTGGAGGGTAAAGGATGAGCCAGGTCGTGTGGACCTTTATAAAATTTGGATTGCATTCTAAATCAGTGGGAAATCACGAACATGATTAATGCAGGGGAGTGGCTGGATCTGATTCATATTTTAAAAAAAAATTTTTTTTCAACGTTTATTTATTTTGGGGACAGAGAGAGACAGAGCATGAACGGGGGAGGGGCAGAGAGAGAGGGAGACACAGAATCGGAAACAGGCTCCAGGCTCTGAGCCATCAGCCCAGAGCCCGACGCGGGGCTCGAACTCACGGACCGCGAGATCGTGACCTGGCTGAAGTCGGACGCTTAACCGACTGCGCCACCCAGGCGCCCCCTGATTCATATTTTAAAGGAATTCCCTCATTGTGGAGAGAGATAAGACGGGGCAAGAAGAGAAAATGTAGGGGCCAGAGAGCTAGTAGATGGCAGAGCCAATGTGTCCCCCACCCCCCACCCAGATCTGTGTGACCTCACTCTCCTGACACTGAGGGCATGCACTCTGGGCGCCTTCCCATGTTCTCCTGCACTTACCAGGTCTGGGCATCCAGCCCAAATTCCATCTGTCAGCTCCCTGCCTTGGGCTTTCTCTGGCCGTCCAGAGCAGGTCGACAGTGCCCGGAATCAATGCTGGCTCTGTCACCGGGAGAGCATCCCTCGACTGGTGACACTGGGAGAGCATCCCTTGACCAGTGACCTGTCAGGCCTAGTGGATAAATACCATAGCTCCCTAGAGCAGGAAGTATTGAGCGAAATGAGCCACGTCATAGCAATCTGGGGCCAGTCCATGTTGCATAGAGTCTAAAGATGGCGGGGGGGGGGGGGGCGGTGAGCTCTGGAATTAAATGAGATCTGGGTTCTAACCCCAGTTCTGCCACTTAGTGGGAGACGGAAGTGAGAGGCGCACAGGCTCCTTAGGCTGGGGCCAGCGAAGACCTCCCTCCTTTTTGTTGTTTGAATATCTTCCGTTTCGGGTCTTCCGGACCCGGGGGCACCAGCAATGGCCAACAGAACTTTCTGTGATCCGGGGAACGTTCTTTACCTGCACTGTCCAGTCTGGTAGCCACTAGTCACATGTGGCTATGGAGTACTTAAAATCTGATTAATGCAGCTGAGGGACTGAAGTTTTCATCTGACACCATTTTCATGAATTTGAATGTAAATAGCGACACACGGCTACTGGCTTCCGCGTTGGAGGGCGCGGGTCTACGCCCTTGGGACAAACGCTAGGGCACATCCCCCTGGAATGGGCACCCGCACCCAGCTTCCGAGCTCTCTGGAGAAAGGCAGCCGGTGGGAGCAGCAAACCACACATCCAAAGCCACGTGACCCCTGTCCTCTGGTCGCCAGGATCAGCCACTGGGCTTCTCTCTCCTTTGTCCTGCCTGAACAGTGCTGTTCCTTTTCCGAGATGCACACGCATTTTCATAAGAACATACAGTGCTAAATTGCATCTCTCTCTCCTGACACAATTCTCTCTCTAACGAGATTTTCCCCATTTTCCACAGCAGCTGTGCTGAAAAGCCATCTTCTGATTGAGCCGTGACGCCTGAACGCAAGGGATGGGCGGGGCATGAGGCACAAAGCCAGAGGGATTTAGGTCTATTTTCTCACCTCTTTGGGGACAGCCAGCTAATATAATCAAGCCAAAGACGATTTCCCTAACGCCCGCTGCGAGGCCAGCTGACCGGCACCTGCCTCGGCCGCTTGTAATTGACGTTGCCAACAGACGGAGCCTCGGCCGTGGGACAGCCCGGCCCGGGGGCCTCGCATCTCTGGAGTGAACTTTCTGTTGCCCTTTACGAAGGGTGAAAACAGAGACCCATTTCTTGCGAGAAGATGAGCGGAATTTATTCTCTAATAGGAGACGGCGAGAAGAACTTTGGTGGTCTGAGAGCTCTTCGGGCAAGCCGAGCAGAAGTGACGCTTTCCCTTGTCCCTTAATAGCCATTCTGGAGCCCTGGTCTATTTAGCCCCCACCCGTCACTGACCCCAGCCCTTTCTCCCCACCTCCCGTCATCTCTCACCTGCAGGAACAAAATCACCTTCTCAAAGACCTCCCTGCGGGGCGCCTGGGTGACTCAGTCGGTTAAGCCTCCGACTCGATTTGGGCTCACAGTTCATGGGTTCAAGCCCCGTGTCGCGCTCTGTGCTGACAGCTCAGAGACTGCTTGGGATTCTCTCTCTCCCACTCTCTCTGCACCTCCCCTCCCTCTCTCTCTCTCTCTCTTAAAAAACAACAACAGAAGGCTTCCTGGCTTGCATTCCGCTCCTCTCACACCACAGCCAGAGTAACCACTGGCGGGCAGGGCAGGCCATGTTATGGGGCTGTAACAAGCAGTCCTCAAAAGCTAGTTACTCCTAACCATCATGACAATCAGGCTTCAGTTCTTGCTCCGGTTCCGTTCAGCTAGGACGTCGGCTCCATGGCCCCACCTGCAGGATGCCAGGACAAACGCGGAGGGCCGCTCCAGATGGAAAACGGACAGCCACCCCTCACTCCCCAGGCTCCCTGCACGCGGCAGGCTGTCGTGCCCTCCACCCTGGCCTCGTCTCCTCCTAGGCCAGGCTGCGACGAGGGCCAGGAGGCTGCAGAATCTCTGAGGGGACAAATCACCCTTCCTGTCAATTGCATTGCGACAGTTTATGTCAGGAAGAAAAAAACGCACACGGGGACACTCCCTCCCCGATTTAGCACAGGGCCTATTCCCTCATCGCTTGGGCACCTACGCCGAGATCCACAAAGCAGTGAGTCCCAAGTGCTGATTGAGGTTTTACTTTATAGTTGTTAGGATTATGAAAAGAAAGTGTTTGTTAAAAAAAAAAAAAGTGTTTGTGGACAGGCCACCCTACTTTTTTTTTTTTTTTTTAATGGTTAAAATGAAGATTTCACACCAGTAGCAGAATCATCCGATGAACAGGGAGGAGGAATCTTTTCGTGGCCTGGCCAGTGCCTCACCCCCTCGTGGGCATTTTTTTTCACACCCTCGTGGACAATTTTCCTGGCCAGGAAGAAAGACATTAAAAAGGTGGCTCTTGGGACGCCTGGAAGGCTCAGTAGGTTAGGCGTCTGAATTCAGCTCGGGTCATGATCTTGCGGTTTGTGAGTTTGAGCCCCACATCCGGCTGCCTGCTATGAGCACAGAGCCCGCTTCGGATCCTCTGTCCCCCTCTCTCTCTGTCCCTCCTGCACTTGTTCTCTCTCTCAAATAATTAAAAAAAAAAAAAATTAAGGTGGCTTTTTTTTTTTCTTTTTCTTTTTTTAAGCAACCTGAGCAGAAGCTGGGGCCTGGGGTTCCTGAGCTCCTCTCTGGTGAGGGGAGAGGGGGGAAGCCGGAGACCAGGTGACTCCCAGTTCTGCCAATCTGTGTGTGATTTAGCCTCAGTCTCCCTATCTGTAACATGGGGATGCAAATAAGTTTGTTTGAGGATTAAATGGTAGAGTGAAAACAAAGTGCCTTATATATTGTAGGCATTCTATATTTTGAAGTGCTTTTACATTTTGGGGTTGCTCTGGCTCCTGATGTGTCTTCCCCACGTCTCTACGAGCTGGCCGCTGCCCTTCCTTCAGGGCCACCTCCGCTGGGAAGCCCTCCTTGATTGGATTTCCTTGGCCAATGAAGATCTTGGTCACCTCCGAATCCGCATGCTCTTTAGGCCTCGACTATGAATTCTGGATAATTCTCGTCTCCCCAGCTAGACCTAAGCTAGAAACGGAGCTCTGATTTCTTCGTGTCTGTTGCTGAATCCAGCAGGGGCGGGATGCACAGCTCAATATCATTCTCTGTGTTCCCTTCTCCCTTGACCAGTCTTCAGGCCACCCTTTGAGGGAGGTTTCAAGGGCAAATTAGGCCCTGCTGTGGCCCAGGTTACATGACAGATAAGTCAGGAGCACTTATGGCCACGCCCCCCCCCCCCCCACCTCGCCACCCCACTCCCGCCCTCCCCACCCTCTCACCCATGCCTCCAGCCGGGCTGAGCTCTCTGCCCTTGTGCGTTTTCCAGACTCCATCCCACAAGCCGCCCTGCTTTCAAAACAGCCACCCTCCTCTCCGTCCCTTGGTCTACTGCTGCCCTGTTCAACTCCTCTCATTCTCCTCCTCTCGGTCCTAACCTCCTTGAGGACAGGGACCTGGCCTGCCTCAGTACTTGCCATGCCCTGGGGGCCGCGGCACCCAATCACAAGCAAGTGAATGAGTCCCTCTGTTCTATCTAGGGAACAGGAATTACAAACGAAGCTCTCTGCTTGGCTGGCAGGAAGAGGAGAGGCAGGAAGAGGCTGGCAGACACAGAAACCCCCTCACACACACTCACCCCAGGAGCGGAGGTGATGGAGAAGACGATCAGGCACTGACCCGTGCTACAAGCCAGGTGGACGTCAGAAACACTCTGCTAAGCGAAAGAAGCCAGACCTGAAAGGCCACATAGTGTACAATTTCATACATACGAACTGCCACGAAGAGGCAAATGTGTAAGACAGAAAATAGATTAGTGGGGGAAAGGGTGGGGGGGGTGT
Organism: Prionailurus bengalensis; assembly: GCF_016509475.1. NCBI lineage: Eukaryota > Metazoa > Chordata > Mammalia > Carnivora > Felidae > Prionailurus > Prionailurus bengalensis. Next base: position 17,588,038 of record NC_057356.1, read on the forward strand.
TACTAATGGGAAGTAGGCTTCTTCTAGGGCAGGTTAACGTGTTCTGGGATTCAACAGCGGTGATGGCTGTACAACCTAGGGAGTATACTGAAACCACTGAATTTTATACCTTAAAAAGGGCAAATTTTATGACATGTGGATTATAGCTCAATAAAAAAAGATGATGATAGATAGATAGATATTTTTTAAGTTATACCGGCTACTTGATTACAGTTGATGATGGTTAGTATGTCGAGATCCATATGCTTTGATGAACATGTTTCTTCCTCTGCAATAATACCGCAGTATTTTTTTTTTCATAAATAAACCTGAAGTGTGGTCCTTTAAATTTAAAAAAAAAAAAAAAAAAAAGGAAAGGACCAGAGTGGTTAAGGTGATCTCCTCTTCCTGCTTCCCCATCAGCTCCATACGGTCAACGGTCTCACCCCCTGTGTGAACCACACCACCCTTAGTTTGAACCCCGGATGTTACCACCCTCAGGGCAGCCAATCACAGCCACACGGCTACAAGCAAGGGACGGAAGTCACCTTTCCCCGGATAGTCTCCCGGCCGGCTCCGAGCCCCCAACCGAAAGCAGGACTGGCTGAGAAAACCAGGCCCGGGAGCCCCCAAGTGTAGACAGGCGGCACAAGAAGAAGATTGCAGACCGGCCCCAACCTTCACCTCCTCCCTCGTCCAGGCCCTCTGCCGCCTTCCCGCCCCAAGAGGCACGGTGTCTGGTCCGCCGAGGTGAAGCTTGGATGGGAGTTGGATTTGCGCCCACAGTGTGCTCGCGGACGCAGCCTGTGCAAAGTCCTAAATACGCTTTTGCACTTGGCTGGTGTCTCGTGCCTTGGCCGTGGGCACTGGCATGGGAAGAGAATGCCCTGGGCAGCCTGCTGGTGCCAGGAGGCCAAAGGCGAAGGTGTGGAAGCCTGAGCCTCCTCTGCAGCCTGGAAGCCCGGCCCAGCTGAGCCCAGCTCCTCCTGAACCGCAGATGGGCCGCGTGAGGGGGACGGACGTGCCGGGGCTAAGCCACGGTACCTCGGTGTGGCTGCCCACGGAGCTGACTAGCGCTTCCAGATACACGTGGCCACACATCCTGGCCTCCCGGAAGACAGGGGCCTCGGCTCCCAGGAGATGAAGCGCTGGGACCCGTCCCTGAACTCCAGTCCTTCCAGCCCCTAACACCCCGGGCCCACCAGTGTGGCGGGAGGAAGTTTCTCGGGCAGCGGTGACCCCCTGTGCACCTTGGCGACGTTGCACTGGGGTCTCCTCCCCTCCACCTGCAGGGAAGGAGTGGACGGAGGCCGAGAGGGGCTCTCGGGTCCTCTTCTCTTGAGGACTCTGGGCCGGGCAAGAACTGGGATGGAGGACCGATGATTCCCGCACAGGGGCCCAGGACCTGTGGGCTCCGCTGTGGGCCATCTTGGGGACACTGCTCTCAGGAAGGCTCAAACCTCAATCAAAGTCCAGAAGGCAAGAGGCGGCCACCAAGTATCTGCTGAACGTGTGCCAAACTGCTTGGGTTTAAATCTCAGCTCCTTCCCTTGCTACCGTGTAACCTGAGCTCTCTGTGCCTCAGTGCTCCCATCTGTGAAATGGGGATCTCACGACAACAAGAAAACGGCATTTGTCCCACGGGATTGTTATGAAGATTAAATCAGACGGGTACTCGTAGAGCAGTCCGCACAATGCCTAGGTCATACTGAGGGCTCAGTCTTGGCTACTGTCGTTACTATTATTTTCAATGTTCTGAAGGGAACCAATGGGTGGAGAGGGGGAGAGTAAGAGAGGGGATATACTTAGTGAGGATGGTCATAAAACGCGGTGCCCGACATCTCATTTCAGCTGAGGCTTGGAAGGATAAGGAGCCAGACATGGGGAGGAGGTGGAGGAAAGGGCATCCCGGACTGAGCGAACAAGTGCAAAGATCCTGAGGTAGGACAGAGCTTGATGCTCCCGCAAAACCGAAAGGGGCTGTGGATGCAGCAAGTCCAGCTCCTTCCACCTCAGGGCCTTTGCACATGCGGCGTCTTCATGGAACACTTCTCCCCCTCCCCGGCCCTCCCCTCCCCTGCAGCGCAGCCCCTTTTGCCAGCTTAATTGCTACTTATCCCACATTGGCCAGCTCAAAAGTCACTTCCTCCCAGAGCCTTCCTGGATTTCCCAGATGAGGTCAAAATTGGTTATTCCGCCTGGATTCATTTCCTGAGACTGCTGTATCAAATTTCCACCAATATGGTGGCTTAAAACAACAGAAATTCACTTCCTCACAGTTCTAGAGGCCAGAAGTTCCAAAGTCAAGGTGTCAGTAGGCCCCTGATCCCTCTGGATGCGCTAGGAAAGAATCCTTCCTTGCGTCTCCCAGCTTCTGGTGGCTCCAAGTGCCCTTTGTCTTATGGCTGTATCACAACACCCTCGCGTGGCTCTCTTCTCCTTCTCTCTTATGGGGCCACTTGTCATTGGACTTAGGGCCCGACTGGATAATCCAGGATAATCTCATCTCGAGATCCTTCCTTTGTTTTGTTTTGTTTTTTTAAATTTGTAAATGCTTTTCTAATGTTTGCTTATTTTTGAGAGAGACAGCGACAGAGAGACAGAGACAGAACGCAAGTGGGGGAGGGGCAGAGAGAGAGGGAAACACAAAATCCAAAGCAGGCTCCAGGCTCTGAGCTGTCAGTACAGAGCCCGACACGGGGTTCAAACTTAGGAACCGTGAGATCATGACCCGAGCCGAAGTCGGACGCTCAACTGACTGAGCCACCTTGGTGGCCCCAAATGTTTATTTATTTATTTTGAGAAAGTGAGAGTGAGTGGCAAGCAGGCGAGGGGCAGAGAGAGACAGAGAGAGAGAACCCCAAGCAGGCTCCACCCTCTCAACACAGAGCCCGACACGGGGCTCAATCCCACGAACTGCAAGAACGTGACCTGAGCCAACGTTAAGAGTCGGACACTTGACTGACTGACTGAGCCACTCAGGCTCCCTGAGAGCCTTTATTTAATTACATCCGCAAAGACCCTTTTTTTCCAAATAAGGTCATGTCCACGGGTTCCAGAAGTTAGGACATGGACAGATCTGTTTGGAGACCGCCATTCACCCCACTCAACCTTTTCACGTCATCTCGGAACCTTCCCTCACTCCCTTAACCCTCAGTCCCTTAACCATAGTTGGAAATTCTGGAATTATTTGCAAAATCATTCGGCAATGCCAGTCTTCTTAGGAAGCTGCACGCAACAAGAAGGCGGACCCCACATCTGTGCTGCTCACCACTGGTGGCCGCGGGCACCCGTTGTGTGTTTGTCGAACCAACAGGCCGCTGAGCCCCAAGCTCCTAGAGGATGCCTCTCGTCAAGGACACAGGCCAGAAGCCAGAAGCAAGGCCTCCAGCCTGCAACGTGCTCAAGCCTTTACAGCCTCATAAATCCCATGGCTTGCGGCATGATTAGGACTGAGTCAAAATGCAAGAAATTTAATTTCCCAGGGCTCAGCCTTGTAAACTCGCCCCCTCCGCCCCCGAGCCAATAGCCATAAATGTTTGATAAAACACCACGCAGCTTCTGTTTCCCAGAAACGGTCCGTGGACCCAGGGAAGACACTACATCCAGCCTGCACTAGATGTGATGTGGGCATTGTAATTAATGTTTGGTGGAGCCCTTCCTAATGGCCTGGGCTCTCTGTAGCCGTAAAAATAACAGCGACACTCACCCAGCCAGTCTGCTGATGCGTCTAGTCCAGAGAGGAAAAGAGAACGGAGAATCTCAGAAGCAACTTCAGACACGTTACAGGATAAGGGAACGGGGCCGTGGAGGTGTACGGTGCTTTGGGCTTTTCAACACACAGCCATGTGCTTGGTCTCACTTGATCCTTGCATTGGGTCCGTGAGAAGCACAAAGCAAGAACTGCTCGCTCTGTTTAATGGAAGAGAAAACTGAGGCCCAGAAAGGAAACTTGCCAAGTCACACAGCTCACAAAAGCCCCAGGACCTGAACCTGGGGGTCAGGACCCCTGACCCGCTCACACACCGTCAGCGGTGACGGTGGGAAGGACAGGATGCATCTACACAGCAGCAGGAAGGAGGCGAGTCAGGTTTGAGGAGGACCTTCCTGACCAAGAGCATTCTACAGCATGTAACCATAGCAATGGCCTTCTGAAGGACATCTGGATCCAGCCAAGCCTGAAGCCAGAGCCCTAGATTTTTCAACCCACTGAGCCGGCATATTACCTTGCTTCGGCCAATATGAACTGAGTTTCTAAGGCTTCCAATCAAAGGAATCCTGATTCACACGCTCTCGATTCTATCCCCAAGATGAAGCCAGGGAATCAGGAGGAAAACGCCCTCTCGCATTTAAGACACGTTGGCAAGGGTGTTATTGGCATCAATAAATTCTAGAATGCCAGAGCCGGAAGAGTCACCTCACTATCCAGAGGAAGAAACAGAGGCCAAGAGAGTGGACTCGACTTTCTTTTTTTTTTTTTTTTCAACGTTTATTTATTTTTGGGACAGAGAGAGACAGAGCATGAACGGGGGAGGGGCAGAGAGAGAGGGAGACACAGAGTCGGAAACAGGCTCCAGGCTCCGAGCCATCAGCCCAGAGCCCGACGCGGGGCTCGAACTCACGGACCGCGAGATCGTGACCTGGCTGAAGTCGGACGCTTAACCGACTGCGCCACCCAGGCGCCCCTGGACTCGACTTTCTTAAAGCCATGCAATGCAGGAACCAAAGCAGGACTCATATCCAGTGCCGCATTCCTTCTTTGCACGCAGGCATCGAAGGCAGTGAAGGCATCCAGCCGTGTAAGATCACCCGAGGAGCACAAAGCAGCATCTCCCAAACACAAATGACCAAATCAATCAAATCACCAGGTCAGAAAAGACCTCCCACTCCCTGTCACACTGCCACCGTCAGGGGGACCCAGCCCCCATCGTCTTTCTGTCTCCAAGATGCCTAAACCCAGGGAAGGAGTTCCAGCGATGCCGATTGGTGGAGGGATACAGCTAGAGAAACGGCGGATTATCACTGGGTCGCTACAGGTGGTTGGAAACTGAGGCTAGGAACAGGACCGTGACTGGCCTTTCCACTTTCACAGAAAGATCTGCCCACAGCAGGCCACGGGCAAGGCAGACACATCTTTGGGAACCACACTCCAGTAAGAGCCCGGGGTCAGATGGTGCTGCCTCCCCTAATTCGCCTGAACTGATGTGGGCCAGCTGGACGCACGAGGACGGCCAGCTGAGCAGGACACAGGCCCTAGACCAAGGCCCCCTGCCTTTAAGAATCTAAAGAACACAGCAAACTCTCGTCACTCTTCCCCTGGAGTGAGAAGAGAGAACCTCATATTTTGCCCTGAAGAAATGGGTGTTGAGGGCGCCTGGGTGGCGCAGTCGGTTGAGCGTCCGACTTCAGCCAGGTCACGATCTCGCGGTCCGTGAGTTCGAGCCCCGCGTCGGGCTCTGGGCTGATGGCTCGGAGCCTGGAGCCTGTTTCCGACTCTGTGTCTCCCTCTCTCTCTGCCCCTCCCCCGTTCATGCTCTGTCTCTCTCTGTCCCAAAAATAAATAAACGTTGAAAAAAAAAAATTTTTTTTTTAAAAAGAAATGGGTGTTGACATCTCTTTACATTATTAGAGAAAATGCCCGGCCAAGAAATAAACCACCGCTTTATTTACAGTATTATTTCCCAGAACTCCGAGGAATGCTGTGCTTTTCTGCATAGACTTCAGACCGAAGCATAATTCATCACAATACATCGAACGTCACAGAACATAAAACTCTCCCTACCTTGTAAAAACATACAAGGATTTGCTCCCTCTTCATATAAATTCCTTAAGAACATCCCAGCTGCACACATCATCTCGAAAGGATTTCCCTTACCGGAAAGAGCCAACTCCACCAGTGGCGATCTCTGCAGTGGCCGAGGGAACAAGGAAAATGAGAACGATAGAAGTGGTACCAAAGCATTCTGTGGGGAAGAAACCCATCCCAGATCAGCCTAGAGCAGCGAAATAAGTCACCTCCGTGCTGAAGTCCAGTCTTGGCGAGGCGGGTGATAGAAATAGAAGCGAGATTACAAACAGCCTAAGGGCGAGGACCGTGTCTAATTTGGGTCGCCAATGTACCCTAGCACATAGTGGGTGCTCGGTAAATTCAAGTTGAAGGGGGGGGTGGGGAGATTAGGAGGGGACGAAGAAGGAGCCTGCAGAGCCTATAAATGTATCCGTTCTCTCCCCCTACAACAACGCCATGTAACCAGCTATCTTAAACCTCAAGCACTTCAAACTACTACTTCCGCGACCCGGAACAAGTCTGCGGTTGGCTGGCCGTTCTTCAAGCCTCAGCCAAGCTCACACACTTGTCTGGCAGTCAGCACGTGTTGGCTGATGGCCTCCGTTGGGACAACTGGGCTCTCTCCCGTGCGTCTGTCACATGCATGCATCTCTCATGTTCTAGTCTGGACGCGTTTTCCGGCCAGCTCAGGCACATTCTCTAGGCGCCTGCGGGAGTCCAAGAGAGCAAGTGGAAATATGCAAGCACTTTTTTCAGCCTCTGCTTGCCTTACGTTTGCTAGTATCCCACGGGTCAGAGAAGGTCACATGGTCAAGCCCAGAGCCAGAACAGGAGGAGATGAGGAGCTCTAGAACCAGCATGGATACGGGGAGGACATTAAGGGGACAATCCGAGCCGTACCATTATCACCATAATGATTCCCGATTCCCAAAAGCCCTCACCCTCAAACCGCACCCCACAGTCTGGGATCTTACACCCATGGGAACAACAACAACAACAAAAAGAACAGAAAACAAGATTCTACTGACCCCACTCTCCATATGGGAAAAGTAAGGCTCCAAAGTCAGGCCCTCCAATCGGTCGTATTTATTTAAAATAGCCGTTGCAAATCTTAATACCTACAGGGACAGGCAGGATAATTACTGAGCCAGACCCAGCAGGGAACGGAGTGAACTGGGACCACTCTCCCTGCGTCCTCAAGGCCGGCAGGTATGCAGCCAAGGCCTCACAAGAATGGGGGCCCAGGGCCGCCAGCTCACCTAATTCTTTCTTTTTTTTTTTTTTAATTTTTTTTAAACGTTTATTTATTTTTGAGACAGACAGAGACAGAGCATGAACAGGGGAGGAGCAGAGAGAGAGGAAGACACAGAATCCGAAACAGGCTCCAGGCTCCGAGCTGTCAGCACAGAGCCCGACACGGGGCTCGAACTCACGGACCGTGAGATCATGACCTGAGCCGAAGTCGGACGATTAACCGACCAAGCCACCCAGGCGCCCCTCACCTAATTATTTCAAGAGAAGCTGGAAATAGGCATTTGTAAGTGAAATCACATTTCCAAGTTAGCCACTATTTTTCTGTTTGATTGCAGACACATTGTGGGCACCCTCCCCCGGCGCCCCACCCAACAGCCATGAGGCACCCCCGACGGTCAGGCCTGGGTCAGACGGGTTCTGCCTCCAAACACTGCGATGTAAGGACCGTGGGCCCCAAGCTTATTGATTTTGCTTCACCATGGGTGAAAGTCAGACATTTTCGGAGGAAATGGAGGCAGGAACTGGGTCTGCCTTGCTGACCACTCGGTGCCCCAGCCCAGAAAGGTCCTTGGAATGCGATACTGGTTAGAAGGAAGGATGAGGAGAAGGCGGGAAGGGAGGGGAGAGAAAGGAACATTTCTAGAACGTCTGCCACGCATCACGCAAGCATTCCAAATGCATGTTGTGGACAGAATGATGTCCCCCCCCACCCCCAAATTCACATCTTGAAGCCTTAACCCCAAAGTGACTGTGTTTGGAAATGGGGCCTTTAAGGAAGTAATTAAGGTTAAATGAGGTCATAGGGTGAGGGCCTTAATCCAATAGGGCTGGTGTCCTTATACAGGAGGAAGAACCACCCGAGATAGTGCCTTCTCTCTCCCTCCCTCTCTCTTCCTCTTTCTTTCTCGTTCTTCTCCTCCCCTCCCCTCTCTCCCTCTCCCTCTCTCCCCTTCTCTTTTTTCTTTCTCTTTCTTCCCCCTCCCCTCTCCCCTTCCTTCTCTTCCTCCCTCCCTCTCCCTCTCTACCCCCCTTCCCCCCTCTCTCTCCTTCTCCCTCTCTCTCCCCTCTCTCTCTCCATCTCTCTCTCTCTCTCCCCCTCCCCCCTCTCCCTCTCCCTCCCACACAAATGCAGAGGAAAGAGCGAGAAGGTGCCATAGGCAAACGAAGGAGAGAGGCCTCACCAGAAACCAACCCTGTTGACATCTTGGACTTCTAGACTCCAGAACTGTGAGAGATCCATTTCTGTGGTTTAAGCCGCTCAGTCTCTGGTATTTTGTTATGGCCGCCCAGCTGACTAATACAATGCACAGTCTCATTCCATTTAAATTATAGTACAAAGACATGACATAAATCCCCACCCAAGAGAAAGGTAAACACCTGACCTTTGTGTAGTATTTTATTTACGAGGCCCTGGGGTGGGGTGGGGAGGTGGGGTGGGGCGGGGTGGGGGGACAAATGATTGCCTTCATTTTTCAGGTGAGAAGACTGGGGCTCAGAGAGGCTGAGGCACTTGCCCAAGGTCACACAGTGAGAACACCAAGTCAGTCGCTCTTTCCCATACATCCCGGCATCTGGTCTGGCCTGGACAATATTGGTGCTCAGCCCAAACCCACTCAGATCTCTTCATGCCTTTTCTGTGTGCCCCAGCAACTACCCCAGCCTCTGCATGCATTCGCCTCCACCAGCCAGTCCTGTGACCCCTCGTGGAGCTCCTGGGCTGCTGAAGGCCTCTGCTGGCACTTGCAGGGGGGCCAGGAACGCCTGAGCTTCCTTCCCGGGCAGGCCTTAGCTGATGACCATCAGGTGCCTGTGTGTGAAAGCCCCGTTCCCTCCCCAAGCTAACTCAGCTCAGGGACTCACTCTCCAGGGCACCCCTGAGGATCCGGGCTGAGGGTACCCTCCTTAGGACTTTGCCCCGAAATCATACCTTGTTTGGCTTCTTCCCTTTCCCTGCCCTGCCTCCCTGACCCCCTTACTCATCTCCCCTGGGACACATAAGTCTTTCTTATGTGACCTAAGAAGACCTAAGAAGGTCTTCTCCTGGGTCCCAACCCAAGCCCGGGTCCCCTTAAAGACGTATGCCCTACAGCCGCTAGGCTGGTTTTCTGCCCTGGCTCCTGATACAGTGGGAACCAGGCAGAGCCCAGGGCCTGATGGAGAATCACACCTCCAGGGACACCCTGAAGGAAGCAGATGGGCAGCTCTGGAGACAGCTGTCAGCGGGGCTGGGAATGGGCACTCCGTGACAGCAGGAGAGAGGGGAAGAGAATGAGGCCCTCTGGCTTTCTTTGACCTGTCCTGTTTTCTTGTTACACGATTTCTACACAGGCAGAAGACCAAAAAAATTTTTTTCAATGCACATTTTTTTTTTTTTAAAGATCACCCAAAGATAAAATAAGCAGTCAACATATTGGGGTAGCTCCAGCCAGACTGTGCCTGCGTTTAAACAAAAATAGGGCCACTCCATATTTAGAAAAAGCACTGTGTAGAAAGGGAGCCAGGCTACCAGGCTGTGGACCTCGCTCCTCACTCACAGCTTCGGGACCTGAGGCAAACAACCTCGCCTCTCTGTGCCTCCGTTCCCTCATCTGCCAAGTGGAGAGGCTGATGTCTACCTTCGAAGGCCTTTGGAGGGTGGTCTCGAGGATGAAATGAGCTAACGCATCTAGGGCACTTAAGACAGTCCCTCACACACACACAGTCCTGTGATAACATTTGCCGTCCTCGCCAGCAGAACTGTTCTAACTGGAGGCCCTGAACCAGCAGCTTCTGGCAAGATCCAGCCTGCAGAAGTGTGTTTTCGTTCAATCCGAATAACGGGTTTGGGATCTGTTCGGTGTCGGGTGCGCGCAGGTGCCCTCTCAGAGTTGACCGGGTCGGAGGCAAGGGAATCGAAAGCGTGTACTCCAACCCCTTCTTACCTCTCGGTCTTCGGTGAAGAGCTGCCCGGAGGGGTAGGGAGCTTGAATTCCCAGCAAAATGGATCCTGGCGGGCTGAGGGCAAAGCGCCAGCAACAGAGATGCAGTTGCTAACTGTGGGGGAGACAGTGCCCATGAAAACAGGAAAGAGGTCCACGCATGCGAGCAGGGCACTGATCGCGTTTGCTACAGAACGTGGAAGTATGCGGAGGTCCTGATCGGTTGGCAGCGACTGCCAGGAGCAGGATGTTGGCATCTGATACCAAAGGACCAGGAATCCCAAAGAATGTACCCTGTCTGGCTCCGTCCCACATAATGAAAACTCGCCCCACCCCCAATGTCCAATTTTCACCCCTAGAGATGAACGCTTGTCTACGTCTAGTCCCTCATCTGAGAGAGGAGGAAATTGAGGCCCAGAGAGGGAAAGTGACTTGCCCAAGGCAACACAGCAAAAAGACCACACAGCTGGGGGGCTAGAATGCTGGTCTCTGCTCAGCTGCCCTTGAATCTTAATTCCTCCCCAAACCTGAAAGAGAACATTCTAGGCCCCAAGCGCAAAAATCCCTCTTGGAGTTCTAGAAGGGGGAGCCCATCCCCTGTCGTCTCTGGGTGGAGTGGGGAGAGATCAAACTTCAAGACGGTAGAGGCTAGTGCCAAAAGCAGATGTGCAAACAAAGACAAGGAAGGCAGGGTTTTCACCAGACAAATTCGTGCCCTGCTCGGTTTAGACATTAAAATGAACTAACTTAATTTCATGCCATATGCAAATCCTTACCAGCTGTCAGCTCTGTAATCACAGGAGACTTAATGTAATAACTAAACAAGAACAAAAACGCAGCAAATACAGGCTCTGGGCAAGTCCATTGACAGCGGGTTTTATGTTTCTGGGAACTCAGCAAGTGCAGAGCATTTATGGCGGACATCTGGAAGCAGCTATGTGCCCAAACGCCTGCCGTCTCCTTAACAAAAATGCTGGCAGCGATAATAAATAATGGTTAAGGACTGAGCTGGCCGTTGCACGCCCTGAGCCCCCGTGTACCGTGAACGTCTCTCTCCAGACCCCACAGCTTCTCTGCAATCGTCAGGGCTCAGGTCGGCCTGGCTGCCATCTGCACTGAGCTCAGAAGTAGCCAAAAGACATCGCGGGCTCATGCGGTCTGGGTCCCCTGAATTGGAACCAAAGAAGTGGGAACACGGCTGCTGTCACGGGGGAGGAGGGGCGGTCTTCCAACCTGAGGGCCCCGTGTTACTCTGACTGCCTGAACGAACAATCGTAATGATTTAAGATCATTCATTCATTCGTTCATTCATTCAACAACCAGGTAGTGAGCACCTATTATGTGTCAGGCACTGGGCTGGAAATGGATTAGCAAACAAAATACAGAAAAATCCCTGGCTTTGTGAAGTCTACTTTCTGGTGGGACACATTTTTAAGATACAGCTGGGACGTGTGTTAGGAAAAAGACACTTTGCGCCCTACGACGTCACCAACATTATTGCCTCAGGACGATGGTCTAGGTTCCAAAGTTGATTTAAAGAAAAGCATTAAGGAAATAATAAGACAGGTGATTCAGAGGTGGGCTAAAGGCACGAAGGGGCTTCTCGTGCACAACGCTTATATGGGTGTTATTGGTATTGTCAGTCCCGTTTGACAGCTAGGGAAACTGAGGCTCAGAGAGGTGGAGTCATTTGCCTGAGGTCACATGGGAAGTGACGGAGTCCAGATTTGAACCCAGGTCCATCTTCAGAGTCAGTGTTTTAACCACTACCCTGAGCCAAAGAGATACATCAGGTGGCCCATTCTGACACTTGGCTCCCTGCCACCAGCTACCAAAATCACTTTGCACATGGCTTACATCCCCTCTACAAAAATCCCACCAAGAGGTTGTGCAATTTCCCCTTGCTTACGTTTCAGGTTAAGGAGGATTTGGGGCAGCCTATTTCATATCCTTCCTTCATTTGGGAGCCAGGACCGCCTCCCATTCGCACACAGCCTAACTTGGGGGACTGTGGAAACAACCCACTACGGGGAACCCCCCCCCCCCACCGCCGAGAACCCACAGCTACTTCCGCAGCCCCGACAGGGCTGGTCCTGCGTGTCTGTGAAACCTGCCAGCGCTCCGGCCAGGAAAGCAACTCGGAACACCTTCATTTCCAGACAATCAATAACATCTCCCGTGTACCGCATGCCAAGAGCTCACTCACTCCTCTAACAACCTGCGTGACAACCACTGTGATCATTCCCATTTCACAGATGAGACGACAAAGCCAGGAAGCCCAAGGTCACACAGTGGCAGGGCTGGGTTTTCAACCCCAGACAGTCTGGCTCCAGACCAGGGGTCAGAAAACTTGTTCTAGGAAGGGCCCACTAGTAAATATTTTAGACTTTGTGGGCCTTACAGTCTCTGCTGCGACCACTCTCCTCAGCCATAGACGATACATAAACCAGTGAACATGGCCATGTTCCAATAAAACTTTATTTACAAAAACAGGCAGGGGGCCGAACTGGGCCCCCAAGCCATAATTTGCCAACCTCTACTTTATTGATTGTTTTCAGTTTATTTATTTTCGTGCAAGCAGGGTAAGGGCACAGAGAGAGAGAGAGAGAGAGAGAGAGAGAGAAAGAGAATCCCAAGCAGCCTCTGCACTGTCAGCACAGAGCCCAATGCAGGGCTCAAACTCACGAACCGTGAGATCATGACCTGAGCCGAAATCAAGAGTCAAACGCTCAATCGACTGAGCCACCCAGGCACCCCACCAACCCCTACTTTAAATCACTGCACAGCACTGCCTTTTATCATTTCCAAAGCACATACCCTGAGCCACCCACTGGGGATTTGTGTCACAGAGAAAACATACAAACAAGAAGTTGGTCTCGGGCACCTGGGTGGCTCCGTCAGTTAAGCGTCCGACTCCTGATTTCGGCTCAGGTCGGGATCTCACGGTTTGTGGGTTCAAGCCCCGCATCGGGCTCTGTGCTGACAGTGCAGAGCCTGCTTGGGATCCTCTCTCTCTCTCTTCCTCTCTCTGCCCCTCCCCCATACACACACACTCTCTCCCAAAATAAATAAATAAGCTTTAAAAAAAAAAAAAGTTGGTCTCAAAATCAGGAGGCGAATCCTGTGGGAGCACCAAGGAGATCATGTAACCTCCCGGTCCTGTTTCCTCTACCGTGATATGAAAGCAACACCTGCATGGAACACACAGAGACAGAAAACGCACACGTGTGCATACACACACCACGGGATCATCAGAACAGTCCAGCGAGACAATGCACGCATTCTAAGCTCACCCCTGTCCAAATGCAATTGTTGTTATTCTGTAACTGGGGCCTCCGGCTACTCCTCCAGGAGACGCAGAAAATGCTGGGCATCATTGTGAAGAGGCTGTCTACCACTTCTGAGGGCACCTCTGCGCCTTCCCGTCACACTGGAAGCTCATTTGCCCTCCGTCCCTGTTGTGATGGAGCCTCTTAACTCCCTCCCGGGTGACAGCCGTAAGGGCCAACATGTGAGATTTAACACCCCATTCCCCGAGTAATTAGATCCAGCCATACAAAGTGAAATGTTGGACAATTAACTTCTCTGCGGCTCCCTGAGGTGATGTGGCAACAGTGTGAGCGACCCTGTCCATAAACCGCTCTTTTGTTCTCTCCTGGAACCCTGAAGCCACTCATTTGTTCTCTGTTGCTGCCCCGTGTTCCATTGGAAGAGGTCCGGGATGGGGTGAGGCGAGGTCAACACCCCAAGAAAGACACTTAGCACTGTGGAAGTGGTGGGGGGGGGGAGCCACAGGGAAGACCTTTACAAATGGAAGCAGTAAGGTTCAGTAAAATCTAATCAGCCCCGAAACAAGGTGAGCTCTTTGTACTTACTAGAATGTTCCATTCGTGCCGGAACGATTTGGGGGTTCGTGTTGCACCGGGGGGGCTGCGGGCAAGGGCTGCCCTGCGAGTCCACAAGCTGCCAGGGAGACAGTGGACAGATAATTTGATACAAGAGGGACTGACACCTAGGGAGAGGGCAGGGAGCCCTGACCACACAAGGGACTAGGGTTTGAGCAACCTCCCCAAGAAAGGAGCTGAAATGCTCTGAGGGGAGCAGGACTTTGCTATGGGAAGCAGGGACATGGGAAAGAACATTTCAGGTGAAAAGACTGTGTAGCAGCCCTCTAGCCGAATGGCCCTTGGTGTGCGTGAAGTCCCTGAACCCTCTCATGGATGTTACTGCTACTCGACATCATCCTGCACAAAAGACCTTTCCTGAAGTATCTTTCTGCTCCTCCCTGATTGGCTATTCAGGGAGAGACTCTGACAGGGAGGAGGGGTGTGAGGCACGGAGTTCTCCTACAGAATCATACGACGGCCCCGGAAATCAGGAAATGAACACCAGCATCCTCGTCACTTAATCCTCAGACCTCATTTAGGTGTTACCAGTTATCCCAATAAAGCCCTTTATAATAAAAGGACACGATTCACAATCAGAACACCTTGAGGTGTCACATTTTCCTCTGTGTCTTCCAGTCTGTAACAGTTCCTCCTCGATCGGTCTTTCTTTGGCTCTTATGATCGGGACACCTTTGACAGGTACCGGCACGGCAGTTTGTAGAATTTCGTTCCGTGTGGATCTGTCCAGGTCGCCTGTCCGATTAGGCTGTCCCCTGCACACCCGCCCCTGCAGACCAGCGGCCCCCCGGTGAGCTGCATGCTTACCACAAGTAAGCCTGTTGACTTGCCATTGTATTTTAGGTAAACAGCACATGGTAGGATAAAATACGAGGGGAAAAGGAAGTTGTGTCCACGAAAAGTTAAGTGTTTTTAGAAAGCCCTGAGAAAATCAACTTCCTAAATAGAAACTGCTAATTAGCTAGAGAGGTAGGTGACTGTAAAAGATCGTGGTGGCCGGGGGTGGGGGGGGGGGCTACTATTAAAATCTGGAAGGGTCTGTATTCTGCTCTGCAAGTGGCTCTAAAGTCTCATTACATTTGGAGCGCCTGGGTGGCTCAGTCGATTAAGTGTTCAACTCTTGGTTTCAGCTCAGGTCATGATCTCATGGTTCATGGTTTGGAGCCCCACATCGGGCATTGCTCTGACAGCTCAGAGCCTACTTGGGATTCTCTCTACTTCCCTCTCTGTCTCTCCCCTGCTCTCTCTCTCTCTCTCTCTCTCTGTCTCAAAATAAATAAATAAACTTTAAAAATAAAATAAAATAAAACAGGGGTGTCTGGGTGGCTCATTCGGTTAAGCATCCGACTTTGGCTCAGGTCATGATCTCCAGGTTCATGGGTTCAAACCCCACATCGGGCTCTGTGCTGACAGCTCGGAGCCTGGAGCTGCTTTGGATTCTGTGCCTCCCTCTCTCTCTGTACCTCCCCATTCACACTATGTCACTTTCTCTCTCTCAAAAATAAATAACATTTTTTAAAAATTTAAAAATAAAAAAATTAAAATAAAATAATAATAAATTCTTATTACATTTAAGTAAGCCAGAAGAGACAATCATCTGACTTGTAAAGGAAAGACAACAGGAGGCTTTAATCACTCAACCTATCATCGATTAATTAACCCCATATTAACTAATTACCTAGGTTACTGAATTGACCTAATATTAACTAACCCCATATTAATATAGGAAAATTAATGTACAGAATATAAATTAGTATACAGGACACTTGTGTGGGTAAGTGAAAATAAAAGATAAAATATTCTAGGATATAAAATTTTCTGGTTTTCTGCTTTAACCAACGTTTTCAATTAATCTCGCCAGATACTAGCCAATGGGAAAATAATATCACGCTCCATATCACATGTCATCAGAGAAATGCAAATTACAACAACAGGACACCGTTAGGGGTGCCTGGGTGGCTCAGTCGTTGGAGGGTCCGACTTCGGCTTGGGTCGTGATCTCGCGGTCTCGCGGGATCGAGCCCCACGTCGGGCTCTGTGCTGACAGCTCGGAGCCTGGAGCCCGCTTCGGATTCTGTGCCTCCCTCTCTCTCTCAAAAATGAATGAATGCCAAAAAGAAAATTATAAAAATACAACAGGATGCCACCACACACCTGTGAGAAGGGCCCAAATCTGGAACACGGTCAACACCAAATGCTGACAAGGGTGTGAAGCGACAGGTGCTCTCATTCATGGCTGCTGGGAGGTCAAAAAAGGACTTTGGGAAACAGGTTGGCAGTTTCCTCCAAAACCAAACCTACTCTTCCCACACAAGCCCGCAACTGTGCTCCTTGGTGTTTACCCAAAGGAGTTGAACACAGGTCCACACAAAAACCTGCACACAGATATTTACAGCAGCTTTACTCATAATTGCCCAAACCCGAAAGCAGCCAAGATGCCTTTCAGGAGGTGAGTGGATAGACCATGAAGTATTCAGCGCTAAAAGGAAATGACCTATCAAGCCATGAACAGACATGGAGGAAACTTAAATGCATATTACTAAGTGAAAGAAGCCAATCGGAAAAGCTACGTACTGAAGGATTCCAACAAAAGATATTAAAAAAAATTTTTTTAATGTTTATTTATTTTGGGGAGAGAGCATGTAAGCGGGGGAGGGGCAGACAGAGAGGGAGACAGAGGATCTGAAGTGGGCTCCAGGCTCCGAGCTGTCAGCACAGAGACCGACATGGGGCTCGAACTCACGAACCGTGAGATCATGACCTGAGCCGAAATCGGACACTTCAACCAACTGAGCCACCCGGGCGCCCCCCCAACATACAACATCCTGAAAAAGACAAAACCATGGAGACAGTAAAAATATCACGTTGCCCTGGGTTGGGATGGATGAGAGGGATGAAAAGGCAGAGCACAGAGGACATTTAGGACAGTGAAAATACTCTGTATGATATGGTGGTACAACACTGAGAATGAGCCTGGATGTAAACTATGGACCTTGACCTTGGTGATAATGACATGTCCACGTAGCTTCATCGGTTACAACAAACATTCCGCCCTGGTCAGAGATGTTGGTAAAGGGGGTCGGGGCTGTGAATGGGGGGTGAGTAGGGTGTATGTGGGGAATCTCTGTACCTTCCTCTCAATTTTCCTGTGAACTTAAAGCTGCTCTAAAAAGTTTTTGAAAATCTTTAAAATTAAAAAAGAAACGATTATCAGACTAGCATCTCAGCTGTCCATGAGGACATGTTAAAAGTGAACACTAGGAATGTTATCTGGCCTTAAAAAGGAAGGAGATTGTGGGGAGCTTGGGTGGCTCAGTTGGTTAAGCGTCTGACTCTTGATTCTGGCTCAGGCCATCATCTCACTATATGGTGAGTTCAAGCCCGGCATCGGGTTCTGTGCTGACAGTACAGAGCCTGCTTGGGATTCTCTCTCTCTCTCTCTCTCTCTCTCTCTCTCTGTCCTTTCCCCACCCCCCTCTCAAAAATCAGTAAATAAACTTTAAAATTTTGTAATTAAAAAAAAAAAAGAAAAAGGAAGGAGATTCTGAAACATGCTAACCACAGGGTGGACCTCGGAGGTATGTGAGGCTAAGCCATCACAAAGAGACAAATATGGTCAGGTTCCACCTAGACTGGTCAGAATCATACAGACAGGAAGTAGAAGGGGTCTCACAGGCTGGGGGGAGGCAGACTGGGGAGCTACGGTCTCAGTGTCGGCAGATGAAAAGGGGTCTGGAGACGGATGGTAGTGGTGTTTGTACAAAAGTGTGAATGTGTTTAATGCCACTATTTCAAAATAGTTAAGGTGGTATATTTCATGTTATGTGCATTTTATTTTTTTTATTTTTATTTTTAAATTTTTTTTTCAACGTTTATTTATTTCTGGGACAGAGAGAGACAGAGCATGAACGGGGGAGAGGCAGAGAGAGAGGGAGACACAGAATCAGAAACAGGCTCCAGGCTCTGAGCCATCAGCCCAGAGCCCGACGTGGGGCTCGAACTCACGGACCGCAAGATCATGACCTGGCTGAAGTCGGACGCTTAACCGACTGCGCCACCCAGGCGCCCCAATGTTATGTGCATTTTAATATAATAATAATACTAATCAAAGTCAAGTATCCAGACTAGTGCAAGGTGAACAGTGAGATTTTTTTTTTTTTTTGATACACATGGTTTATGGCTGAAAGAAAAGAGACAGATTATAGCTTCAGCAAAACATGGGCATGAACTAAAAGAGGCGGCTTTTAAGTGGATCCCACAAAAAGAAAAGGTGGGGGGAGCGCTTGGGTGGCTCAGCCGGTTCAGCGCCCAACTCTTGATTTCGGCTCGGGTCACGATCTCATGGTTTGTGGGATCGAGCCCCACGTCAGGCTCTGCACTGACAGTGCGGAGTCTGCTTGGGATTCTCTCTCCCTCTCTCTCTCTCTGCCCCTCCCCCACTCATGCTTTTTTTTTCCCTCTCTCTCTCTCTCTCTCTCTCTCAATAAATAAGCATTAAAGAGGAAGAAGAAAGGTTTAAAAAAGGGAGGTGGTGGGGGCGGGGGGGAGAAAAGGTCTGTAACAATGAACTAGTCCTAACACGCATGCCACTCCTAGGACGGTGCCTGGCACCTAGTGAGTGCTTGCTGGCTGTGATTAGAACTGTCCCACCCCGGCCTCCAAAAGGAGGAGCACAATGGGGAGGCATGTCCACCCGTGCAGGCATGACACGTGGCCAGTCGTGCTCCAAACGGGCCACTTGTCCCACTACAGCCTCAAAGCAGCGGGGAAGGGTGAACATTGGTGGCCTCGGAGGAATCTGCTCCCCTCCGTCCATCTGGAGCCCGGGCGGGGGCTAATTTGGCAGCTGCACCCCTGGCCCATGAATTGTTCTCAAAGAGAACAGAGACACCTTTGTCAGGGAGACTATGAAGAACCTTAAGGAGGCAAAGAATAAAAATGCTGAAAGAAGCCAGTCACAAAAGACTACGTATTCTATGATTCCATTTATAGGAAGAAGAATCTATAGGGATAGAAAGTAGGTTGCCGGGGCTGAGGGCGGCCGGTGGCAGAGAAATCTAAAGGGTGGGAGGTTTCTTTTCGGGGGGATGAAAAGTTCTAACCTTGACCATGATCCTGAGTGGATTGTATGGTATGAGAATCACACCTCAGTAAAGTTGATATTAACAACAATAGGGGCGCCTGCTTGGCTCAGTTGGTGGAGCATACAACTCTTGATCTTGGGGTTGTGAGTTCAAGCCCCACACTGGGTGTAGAGAATCCTAACACACACACACACACACACGCACAAATCTGAAAGTCTTCTTAAAATAACAGTATCAACGTCAACAAGAAGCTGCCTTGGCTGCAAACTTGCTCCTTGGGTTCCTCTGAGAATGCCAGAATCACCACCAGCACCCTATGGGGGTTGTGCTCATTTCATAATTTATTTATTTATCTAAAAAAAAATTTTTTTTAACATTTATTCATTTTTGAGAGACAGAGAGCAAGTGGGGGAGGGGCAGAGAGAGAGGGAGACACAGAATCGGAAGCAGGCTCCGGGCTCCGAGCTGCCAGCCCAGAGCCCGACGCGGGGCTCGAACTCACGGACCGCGAGATCGTGCCCTGAGCCGAAGTCGGACTCTTAACCGACTGAGCCACCCAGGCGCCCCTCATTTCACAATTTATTAAAGAGCATTTCCAGGAAAAGATCCTTTGATGTCCGTCCCTAGCCTTGTCTAGTTAGAAGTGGGAAACGCAGAATAAAAGCGCAGCTTTCTAGCCCAGCCAGGCACCCTTGCTAATTTCCTTGTCTCCGTGTTACTATGGCAACCGAAAGCTTCCACTGAGTGCTTCTGGGGCGTGTCCAAAGGGACTGCAATCTGGACCCAGGGTGGTTGCGGCCCCCCTGCCCCGCGGCTGCCAAGCGCTTGGCTGTCCCGCTGACGGGTGTTGCTGGAAGGGGCAGCCTCGGATCGGGTGAAGCAGGGAGATCTGAGAAGGGGGAGGAGGCAGACCGTGGGGCCTCTAGATCGGCACTTGGGCTGGCCCAGTGGCCACCCTAAGTCACCATCACCACGCAGGAGGAGGAGAAGGTGTCAGTCACATCTTCTAGAGGCAACGATCTACAACGGCGTCCTGAGCACGTGAGCCAGTCTCCACGTCCGCATGACTGTGTTTTTAGGCACGAGTAGGCAGCTTCTCAGGCCAATGAGAGTAGCAGGGCTGGAAAGCTCTCATGAAACACCTGGGGGAAAGGCACTTTGGCAACTCGGAACCCACTGTTGTGACAGGTGAGTCTCACGCCTGCAGAAGCTTCCTGTCCTGAGGCCCCCAAAGACTCCGAAAGAACCACTGGGATTGAGGAGGGGCAGGCACAGTGGGTGCTGGACAGGCAGCCTCCGAGACGGCCCCCGATGACCTTCACCTCCTGCTGAACGCTAGGCAGTCCCCTTCCACATGGTACCAAGGTTGCCCTGTGTTGAGGCCCATACAGTCCAGCAGAGGTGACGATGCGTGACTTCAAAAGCCATGTCATAAAAGACACCATGCGCTTGGATCACTCAGACTGGGGGGAAGCTGCCATGCTGTGGGGACACTCAAACAGCCCTACGAAGTGACCGACATGGAGAGAAACGGAAGCCCCTGGCCACCAGCCAGCACCAACTTTTCAGCCACCTTGGGAATGGCTCTTTAGCCGAGTCAAGCCTTCGGGTGACTGTAACCCCAGCCAACATCACAACTGCAATCTCGAGAGAGATCCTGAGCCGCAACTACCCAACTAGGGACACCTGGGAGGCTCAGTCGGTTAAGCGTCCGACTTCGGCTCAGGTCACGATCCCACGGTTCGTGAGTTTGAGCCCTGCGTTTGGGCTCTGCACCGACAGCTAGGAACCCGGAGCCTGCTTTGGATTCTGTGTCTCCCTCTCTCTCTCTGTGCCCCTCCCCAGTTTCTGCTCTCTTTCTCAAAAATAAATAAATAAACATTAAAAAAAAAAAATGAGGGACACCTGGGTGGCTCAGCTGGTTAACCGTCCAACTTCGGCTCAGGTCACGATCTCGCAGTTTATGAGTTCGAGCCCCATGTCCGGCTCTGTGCTGACAGCTCAGAGCCTAGAGCCTCCTTCGGATTCTGTGTCTCCCCCTCTCTCTGCCCCTCCCATGCTCATGCTCTGTCTCTCCCTGTCTCTCAATAATAAATAAACGTTAAAAATTTTTTAAAAACTCACCCAGTTAAGCCACTCCTGGATTCTTGACACCTATGAACTATGCAAAATAATAAATGTTTATTGTGTTAAGCTGCTAAATTTGGGCATTATTTGTTACACAGCAGTGGATAACCCATATAGAGCAGATCCAGCTGCCCCTAAGAGACTGAAACTGTCTTGAGAAGAAAAGATGGCTTTATTAAGATTTCTCCCTCCTTGCTTCTCATTCCCTTCTTCAAAGTACTTTACATAAGAAAGTGATGTGTTGATGAATAAAGAGAGAGTCTACGGACTTGGATTTGTGTCCTGGCTTTGCCCTTGCACTCTATCCGCCTCAGTTTCTCCACCTGTAGAACTGAAGAGCCTAAGCATAACCTGTCAGCTCTGAGATCATAGAGTCTCCTAGTGGTTAAAACCACAAATTCTGAGTCAGGAAGGCTGGTTGTGAACCCTGGCTCTGCCACTTGCTTGCTGTGTGACTCAGACTAATTACTTAACTTCCATGAGCCTCAGTCTTACCTTCTGTAAAGTGGGCTTAATAATCTCCACCTCACAGCATTGTTCCAAAAGTCCAATAAAATACACATAAACTACTTCGTACACAGTAAGTGCTTAATAAATGGTGGTTACCACTACCAGTAATGAGATAGTGTGACCAGTACAATTATTTCCATGTATAGCCAAGATACAGAAGGATCAGAAAGGTTGGAGGACTTTATCGGTCTAGAGCAGGCCCAGGTATACGGTGTTTTTTTAAAAGCTCCCCAGGTGATTCGTTGAGAAGCTCTGCCCTAGAGAAACTTCCAGACACACACCAAAAGATCATATAAGAACTTCACTGACATGTTGCTTGTAATAGAAAAGGGCTGGAAACACTCTAAATGCCTATCAACAGGTAAATGGGAAATAAATTGTTAAATGGGATACTACATAGCAGTGTACCATTAATGAACCAGAACTCCATGCATCAATAGGACTATAAATCTCTAAAACAAAATGCCAAACAAAACAACAACAACAAAAAGAAGAAGGATACGCAGCATACATAGAACACGTAAAAGCATGCAGAACGTCGCTATATATCATTTAGGAATATATACCTATGGGTAAAAACAAGAGGCCATATATGGATGTAATAAGCAACAAATTCAAGACGGTGATTATCTCTCGGAGGGAAGGAAGGGAAGGTGATATGGGAGAGTGCCCCGGGACTTCAGTACGTTGGTAATATGATATTTCTTAAACTGGTGGGGGTGAGGGGGTGCGGGGAGGCACCCAGGGACCCATTTTACTACCTATGCCTTCTGGATGTCTGAAATATTTCATGATTTAAAAATAGATGTGCAGGGGCGCCTGGGTGGCGCAGTCGGTTAAGCGTCCGACTTCAGCCAGGTCACGATCTCGCGGTCCGTGAGTTCGAGCCCCGCGTCAGGCTCTGGGCTGATGGCTCAGAGCCTGGAGCCTGTTTCCGATTCTGTGTCTCCCTCTCTCTCTGCCCCTCCCCCGTTCATGCTCTGTCTCTCTCTGTCCCAAAAATAAATAAACGTTGAAAAAAAAAATTTTTTTTTTTAAATAAATAAATAAATAAATAAATAATAGATGTGCATAAAAAATATCTAGTACAATTGCGCACGGGATTTTTTTGTCTTCTTATTGTTTATTTGTGCCTTCTGTTATATCTGTGATCCCATTATGCTTTTAGGAAATAAAGTAGTTGTGATAACATTGTAAAGTGACGGACAGTAACTACACTCTTCATGGTGAGCACTGCGTGATGTACAGAATTGTCAAGTCACTGTGTTGTACACCCAAACGAACATAATATTGTATGCCAGCCACACTTCAATGAAAAAAAAAAAATTAAGTAGGTAGTTGGTTATTTGGGTTATTTAATGAGAAAAGGAAACAGTTATGGTTTAATTTTTTGAAAGTAAGAAACATCACTTCCCCAAGTGATTGCTCTGAAAACAGTACTTCTTTGCATGTCTGAGATCATCCTGAATCCCAAGCATGAGCCATCAGCCCAAGGACACCTATCCCAAACCCTGTCTCCTGTGGATGCCCCCTGGACCCCACTGGGTATGCAAACTGAGGACATCAGTAGTCGGGGAAAAGGGTTGCTGGGGGCCTCTTCTGCAGCAGCTGTAAGTTAGAAGGAGAGAGAAAAAAAAATCCAAGCAGGTTGGGAAATGAGAAGAACCTGGGAGTTGGGAGAGAGAGAACCAGTCTGGTGTATTTTCTTTTAAATGAAGTTGAGTCATTCTGGAGCCATCAATGCAATATATAGCCTCGAGTTGGGGAGTTTTGTGTTTCCTAAGCAATAGAATCCAATTCAGCCAGCAAGAAGCGCTTGACTGCTGTTTCTTAAAGATGCATAAGGGTTTGTTTTGTTTGGTTTGGTTTTGCATAATGGACACATTTCCAAGCAGCCACTTTCCAGGTTCTTTGTCAAGTGTCAAGGTAAGCTCTTAGAAAACTCCTGCGTGGGCCACGAGGAAGCCATTTCCACCCAATATAGAATGCTTAAGGTGGAGAAAGCCGACTTTTCAATCTCGCTTCAGGGACCATATTTTGTGCATTCAACACAGCTGAATGCAGACAAAGTCAAGAAAATTGAGTGTGATCTCCTGACAAAGATTGAACGGGGGACGTGATGTTTGGTGAATTACTGCCCCCTGGTGGTCACCGACAGTCGTGCAGTCATTTGCTGAGCGGGGAATTTGTGATGTTACTTCCTGTGTTCCCAGCCACCGTCTCCCGCCCATTTTAAAAGCCTAAAACAGGGATTACAGTCTGGCAGCCCTGCATGGCCAGTGGGCAGAGATGCCAACTGTTAAAAAATCTGGAGAGCCTGCTTCGAGATCTAGGCCTGACATTTCTTGTGAAAAATCGGAAAATCTGTCAACTCTTGGACACATTTTTCACACAGTAAAGGTAGGCTAGAGCAGATGAGCTGTTACCCACCTTGGATAAGGCAGGTACGCTCACCTTCTCCACACTCCCCACCTCCCTCTACTGTCTCGGGCCCAGGCAATTTCACTCCTTGATGGTTCTTATGCAGCTTCCGGATTTGCTCCCCACGGTCTAAGCTCATTAAAGAACTGGGGCCTGAAAAGGTGGAAAGCGGACAGTGCCTTTAAAAGCGGATGATGATGTCATCTTATGCCTGGGAAGAGACAAAAGTCCACAAGCCCCATGATACCCAGTTCAGTGTGGTGAGTGACCTAGTCCAGGTAGGCCTTGCATTTGAACACATTATCTGTCTGGCCCCCGAGCCTCACTGCTTTCCCCTCCACTGACCATCCTCCATAATTCACTGGTAGCAGGGCAGCCTGGCCCTCCTCTGGGAAAAGTTTTTACAACACTACGCAGGCCATCAGAAGTGAAAATTCAGGGCACTTCAAGGGAACCGTGTTCAAGACCTTCGTTCAAAAGACAGAAACAAGGGGCGCCTGGGTGGCTCAGTCGGTTAAGCATCTGACTTGAGCTCAGGTCATGATCTTGCGGACCGTGAGTTCGAGCCCCGCATCAGGCTCTGTGCTGACAGCTCAGAGCCTGGAGCCTGTTTCAGATTCTGTGTCTCCCTCTCTCTCTGACCCTCCCCCGTTCATGCTGTCTCTGTCTCAAAAATAAATAAACGTTAAAAAAAATTAAAAAAAAAAAAAAGACAGAAACAATACGGGGCCCCTGGGTGGCTCAGTCGGTTGAGCAACTGACTCTTGATCTCAGCTCAGATCATGATCTCACCTTCGTGGGATCGAGCCCCATGTCAGGCTCCGCACTGAGTGTGGAGCCTGCTTGGGATTCTTGTCTCCCTCTCTATGCCCCTCCCCTGCTCACATTCTCTCAAAATAAATACATTTTAAAAAGAAAAAAAAAAAAAGAAACAAGAAGCCCCAGAAATAACCACCATCTTGATTTTTTTTTTGTTTCTTAAAAACACCATGGTTTGTCCTGTTTTAGATATCTCTTATTTGAGTCAACAAAATCTCTTGAGCATTTGCTATGTGCCGTTCTCCATGCCAAGGGCCGGGAGCTGGGGGAATAGGGGAAGAGTTACCAGATCTAAGCGGAAGCGCGGCCCGCGAGGGCCAAAGCTGTTTGGTCCCTCACCTTGCAATGCCCTGCACCCGCCCCCCCGCCCCCCCACGCCCCCACGGTATCTTTCATGACAGCACACCTCTGGCCTGGGTTGGGACACTTCCTTTGTGCTGTGGGTCAGTGGCTTCCCTCAACTGGATCAGGCTGAGACCTAAGAAAGGACATGGAGTCACTCCCCCGTGGTTGGAGCAGCCTA
Organism: Prionailurus bengalensis; assembly: GCF_016509475.1. Classification (NCBI taxonomy): domain Eukaryota; kingdom Metazoa; phylum Chordata; class Mammalia; order Carnivora; family Felidae; genus Prionailurus; species Prionailurus bengalensis. The sequence continues at coordinate 17,613,366 of NC_057356.1, forward strand.
CAGCTCTGACAGTTTCTTCTGTGAATAACAAAAACAGCAAGGACTTGGTGTCTTGTCTAGGAATACCTGCATCAGCAGATACTCACCAAACGTCAGCTTTGTGCCAGACATGTAGGACCTCACTTCGCCCTCACATAAAACTCTATGAGGTACTGTCATCACACTGTCCCCATTTTACTGAAAAGCAAACGGAACCGGTGAGATAGACCAAGTCACTCGCTGCATGTAACTCAGTTTGCAAGGGGGCAGAGCCGGGATTGGAACCCAGGGCTGTGTGGCTTCCGGTGGAAACGCCCACAACCACTGCCTGATAGTGGCTCCCGAGGGGAATGTGTGTCATGGAAAAGGTCAGATCTTGAAGAGTCTGGCCTGCAAATCCTGAACTTGGGGCCAAAGGCGAGGCAGTTTGTCTCCATTTTACAAATGGAAAAACTGAAGCTCGGAATAACTTGCCGAAGGTCTCACAGAGCGGAGGTGACAAAGTCTGAACTTCGGCCGGGATCCCTCTGGCTCCAGTCTATAGGCTAACATCTTAATGCTTAGCATTTCTGGGCACGTCCTGGGTGTTTAATTTCAATACTTGTGAACTAAGACGGAAGTTTCAGCTCTCTGCTTCAAGGAAAAATCTCTATGTCCCTGGCAAGCTAAATAAACCAGCCAGCTCCTTCTCGAGCGGATGCCAAATTAAAAACTCAGGGAGGAAAAGGAAAAGAGGTCAGAAACGACGGCAACCCTGGTACAGCGTCGTGGCTAAGAACAAGGGGCTGTGACGGCAGACTAACAGGGTGGAGAGCACCCTCATTTCACACCTAAGGAAAAGGAGGCCCAGGAGAAGGGCCCCAGGACGTGGAGAGGGAAGCACAGCACTCCGGGGCTGGCGGAATTACCAGTTTCCGACCGCGGCATCTATCATACCCGCAGATCTCCGCGCCCGCGCGGGTTTTCCGCACGCTACTCCCGCCTCTCGCCCGGGCACCGCCCCGCCTGTTGCTTATTGGCCGCTGCGGGCACGAGACCAACGCAGGAGCCAGCCAATGGGAGTGGCCCACGGCGCATCTTTCCCGGGGAAGCAGGAGCTGACGCGAAAACCCGGAAGTCCGAGGGGCGGACAGGTTGGGGAAGCCAATCCGCCACGACGAGGGTGGCGAACCACCCAATGGCGAGGCGAGGCGCCGGGGGCGGGGCCAGAAGGCCGGCGGCGGAGCAGGGCCTGGGAGCCGGCGGCTGCGGGGCCTCCGAGCGCCTGGAAGTGGGCTGCAGGGTCGGAAGCCGCGCGCGGTAGGAGGGGGAGAGCCCAAGGGGCTCGGAAAGAGCCGGCTGGGCAGGGGGCGGCGGGGGAGTGAGTCCTGGGCGGGGTTCAGAGGGACTGTAGCCCAGCCCCTCTGGGCGTCAGTTTCCCCCTTCCTAGGGTAGCGAGGGGTGAGATTCGCATCTCCTGCCTCCCCTGCGCAGACCCGCGTCCCTGGCGAACTCCAGCCCTGCCGTGTATCCCGTCCCTCCGGGAGCCGCACAAAGCACCTGGATGAAGCAGTGACTCACACCCTCCTCTAAACCCCTACAGGACGCCAAGCGTACCCCCGTTAGGGCGCAGACCAAGCCATTTCAGATGTTATCAACGAGCCAGCTTCCCCATTAGCCTCTAAGCCCTGAGCGATCACAAACCTCATCAGTCATTTCTGGGTCTTGGAGGCCCAGCACCAGAAGCAGGCCGGAATAGGGGTACACGGGCCCTGGTTGAGAATAAGGTAGAGGTTAAGACCTGGGCACTCTTCCTAGATGCACTGAGGATTCATTCTTCATGCTTCTGTTTACTCCCATGGCCTTCTAGAAACTGACTTGCTGATTCAGTTTCCTTTGTAAAATGGAGCTAAGGGTAGCTTTCCTTCATAAGGTGTTAAGGAGTAAGTGAGATAATGCATGGCTACCCCGCAGCCCAGTGCTCAGTACACCATAGTTGCCCAATAAATGCTTATTGTCAGCATAATGGTGCTTGCATACCTGACCCCTCCACCTCCACTGCCAGCCCCAAGCACATGCCCACTGTCCCGATGGTGGGTGAGGAGTGGGTCACCCACTCTGGCCCACAGCTGGAGGTTTTGAGATGCTTGGACTGCCCAAGCTCTAGGTGAGATCGTTGCTGGGCAGGCCAGGAAAGGAAGGCCAGAGAGGGGAGGGCAGCACTGTGGCTAATACCAGGGTGAGGGCATGAAGAGGCAGTAAATCAGGCCACAAAAATAGTTCTGTGTGTCAGACACTAGGCCCCAGAACTGCCTTGGCCAATCTTGATGTGTGACCACAGAGATTTGTGGTCAAGGGAGGTTGGGGGAGAGTTCCTGAATTCAAGTCCCAAGACTGTCACTTACTCACTGGGTGACTTGGGGCGAGGGGCTTCGTCTCTGAGCCTGTTTCCTCATCTGGAGAAGTGGGAGGACGATAGATAGCATCTGCTCCTGTTGGAGACTGGTAGAGATAGTATGCATGAGGTCCTTGGTACTTAGCATGGGGCCTGGCACACAGTAAGCGCTCAATAAATGTTGAGTGCGGTAGCATTACTGCTCAGAGTCCCAACGGCCTGGAAGTGGCACCAGTCTTTCGGGCTGGCGCCTCCCCGTTTATAAGCACTTCCTGCCTTGCCTCAATCCCCCTGGTCATAGTGAAGTAAGAGGTGTGGGAGCCTCCAAGCCCCAGCTGAAGTCAGCAACATATCTTGCGTGTGTCCCCTTCCCCCACCTCATCCCCTACAACTCTTGGTCCCCTGCAGATCCTGCTCTGAGGCAACGGAGTATGTCCAGGGGGCCTGCCCCTCCGTCCAGATGACACTCATGCCGATGGCTTCAGTGATGGCAGTGACTGAACCGAAGTGGGTCTCCGTCTGGGGCCGCTTCCTGTGGGTGATGCTGCTGAGCATGGTGTTGGGGTCCCTGCTGGCGCTGCTGCTGCCGCTGGGGCCCATCGAAGAGCAGTGTCTGACCGTGCTCAAAGGCTTCTACCTGCTCAGGAGCAAGCTGGACAGGGTGCAGCATGCCGTCACCAAGTGTACCAGCCCGTCTACAGAGCTCAGTGTCACCTCCGGCGATGCGGCACTGCTGGCGGTCAGGACCAAGGCCTCTCCAGGTAAGACAGACTGGCCAGCTCTCCTCAACACTTGTTAATTTCATAGATATTTACAGTGCATACTGGGTCGTGTGTGCAGGACACAGGGCCACTAAGGGGAACAAGTCTACCCTGAGCTCCCGGCTCAGACAAGCTGACCAATGACTGCCGCACAGCATCACCAGCCTGGTGATGGGGAAGGAGGGGAGCACACCAGGAAGGCTCCCTGGAGGGGATGCCTCAGCTGAGACCCCAGTGTAAATAGGAAAATGACCAAAAGGAAAGGGCATGAGGGGAAAGTGCACCAGGCAGAGACCCGGAGGGTGAGAGGGCTTGGGCATCCAAGGAAAAGAAGCCAAGTATGTGTTAATGACCCTCAGCAGTGGGTGGAGGGCTGGTGAGGGAGGGCTTGAGCTAGAGAAGTTTCTACCCCCGCGCTGTCCTCTGTGGTGCACTGTTAGGAGGCTGAGCTACCCTGGTCTCTACCCGCCGGATGCTAGTAGCACCCTCACGCCCTTAACTGTGACACCCCACCATGTCTCAGACGCTGCTGGATGTCCTCTAAAGGACAAAATCACCCCTGCTTGAGAATCACTGGGTTAAAAGATTTAAAGAACAGATCAGGGGTGGGGAAGCCCCCAGGGCCTGGCACCGGGGCGTGGAGGTGGGGGGGGGGGGCGCTGTTCACAGCCTAGGCCTGAAGGGACAGGAGCAGGGATCAGCATCATCAGGACTGATCCAGGACAGCAGAGAGCTGAGAAGATCATACAGGAGGGCCACCTGACAGGAGTTGTGGCCACAGCCACTCACTTCGGCCCTCAGAAAGCTGGGGGCTGGGGAGTCTAGGTGATACCTCCCAGGGTGGAGGCTGTGGCTCTGGGGACACACACACACCAGGTATGGGGCACAAACGCATCCACACACACAGAGAGAGTGCTGGGACGAGCCCCCTGAAGCACCGGCACAGGGGACAGCGCCCCTGAACATCCCGTGCCCTCCCTACCCATGCTTCTTTGGCTCTCTTCTAGCTGGGAAGTTGGAAGCCAAAGCAGCTCTGAACCAAGCCCTGGAAATGAAACGCCAAGGCAAGCGAGAGAAAGCCCACAAGCTCTTCTTGCACGCCCTCCAAATGGACCCAGACTTCGCAGACGCGCTCAACGAGTTCGGCATCTTTTCCGAAGAGGACAAGGACATCGTCCAGGCCGATTACTTGTACGCCAGAGCGTTGACCATCTCGCCCTACCACGAGAAAGCACTGGTCAACCGGGACCGGACACTGCCGCTGGTGGAGGAGATCGACCAGAGGTATTTCAGCATCATTGACAGCAAAGTGAAGAAGGTCATGTCCATCCCCAAGGGCAACTCCGCGCTGCGCAGGGTCATGGAGGAAACCTACTACCATCACATCTACCACACGGTCGCGATCGAGGGCAACACCCTCACCCTCTCGGAAATCAGGCACATCCTCGAGACCCGCTATGCCGTGCCAGGGAAAAGCCTGGAGGAGCAGAACGAGGTCATCGGCATGCACGCAGCAATGACGTACATCAACACAACGCTGGTTTCCCGCATCGGCTCTGTGGCCATCGGCGACGTGCTGGAGATCCATAGGCGGGTGCTGGGTTACGTGGATCCAGTGGAAGCTGGCAGGTTTCGGACGACACAGGTCCTGGTGGGACATCACATCCCTCCCCATCCTCAAGACGTGGAAAAGCAGATGGAGGAGTTCATCCAGTGGCTCAACTCCGAGGACGCCATGAACCTGCACCCGGTGGAGTTTGCGGCCCTGGCCCATTATAAACTGGTTTACATCCACCCTTTCATCGACGGCAACGGAAGGACCTCGCGCCTGCTCATGAACCTCATCCTGATGCAAGCGGGCTACCCCCCCATCACCATCCGCAAGGAGCAGAGGTCCGAGTACTACCACGTACTGGAAGTCGCCAACGAAGGCGACGTGAGGCCGTTCATCCGCTTCATCGCCAAGTGTACGGAGACCACCCTGGACACCCTGCTCTTTGCCACAACCGAGTACCCGGTGGCCCTGCCAGAGGCCACGCCCAACCATTCCGGGTTTAAGGAGACTCTGCCCGTGAGGCCCTAACCCCGGAGAGCCTCCCTTGGTGCCAAGGGATGACCCAGTGGGAAGCAACACTTAGCATTTCTAGAAACCTAGCCGTCTCCCGGAGCAAAAGGAGACCGATTAGGAACTTAAGCGTTCTTTACCTCCAAACGTTTTCGTTAAAAAAGCGACAAAACTAAATTATTAAGCCCTGTCTTTAAGGTAACTTATAACTCAGCCCAAGTTATTTATTTTCTTCTTTTGAGCTAGTAAATGTTGTGTGGTGTCCGCTGTCCGTGGTGGTGGCCCCAGTAGGCGCTGGGGGCGCACCGGTGCGCTTTGTGTGACCAGAACACGGGTTCTGGAGCAGAATTTGCACTCGGGTCGGGAGAGGCCGGGAGTGTGGAATGAGATCTAGGGCCCCAGGAGTAACTCCTCCAAGTGTTTCTATGAAACTGGCTGAGAGGTGCTGGGACTTCACCTGGGAGGTCAGCACTCTTGGTGCGAACCTGGTCCCGGTTCTGAGAAATAATGGAAAGCTTTCTTTCTGAGAGAGTTTTGCTCCCCTACAAAGAGATGAGCGTTGTGACTAATTCTCACTAGTAGGGCAGACTTTTGAGATACAAAATAAAAAATGCTGACAACGTCTCTGTGAGATACCTTGCTTATTTCAAGGAAGTCTTTGAGTCCTAGGTGGCTTGCGAACGCGAGTCGCAGAGGCTGGTTTTTTTTTTTTCCCTGTCAAGACTCTTTTTCTAATTAAGAATAGCGGAGCGGCCAGCTTGGTTTTCTCTGTGTCTGAATGTTTCTCACACTTCATTTGCAACAACTCAGGCCAGATGTTTTAGTCTCAAAGTTCTGAGTTCGTCACTCGACTGGGTCATACCACAAGTCAGGTATTGTGCACGTGGCCAAGTCTGACTCTGTAACATCTTGTGTAGGTAGACATTCAAGAATACATCTGAGAAAACAGATGCCACCTATGAACACCAAATATGCATTTTTGGTAACGAACTGGAGTGTCTCCCAAACCAAGGGAAAACCCTTAGCCATAGTCCGATGTGTCTCTCTTGTCGTGCAGTTTGATCCACGTACTCACCTGACCCCCACCACCCGCAGCCAGGGTACAGCACGGTGTCCAGCATTCCCTCGGGGAAGCAAAAGAGATTGCCTTCCAGTGGCCTTATTTTTCTAGGAACTTGTAAAACGATAAAATGTACCACACGGCCAAGTTTCTGCGTCATCATTCTATGGAAGAAGGTTCTCTATCGATAGTACACGGCAGAGGCGACAAGGTGACCGCTGCTGTGCTCCTCAGAGTCAAAAGGGCCATGGGTCCCCCTCCCAGTGACGGAGCACGGGACATCTCACACCGTAGTGCACTGTGTCAGGGTCCAAATGATGGTGAATACATACAAAGTGTGGTCTCTGCCTTGAGAAGTCACACACTGACGGTAAGGAGGTCACTATTCTGAAGTAGCAGGTGTCTGTATACCTCTTTAACTGTGTAATTAGCAGAGTAGCTCTCTGAAGGATTAAGAAAAATGTCTGAAGTGGCCCCGAGTGATATTCACACCTCTATAAAAAATCTTTTCGTATTTGCACGTTGCCGTAAGGTAGCTCTTCAACCTAACTCTTCTTGATGTTATAGGCACACCAAGGAAGCCTGACGGCGGCGCTCTGTACTATAGAAAAGCGTGCGCTTTAGTTCTGTTGCGAAGGATGTTATTTTAACAGATGACTGACTCTAGTAAAGTATTTTACGACAGAAAGGCCCGAGACTCGGCTGTCTTATCCAAGAGCTGTTCCCGTTTGTTACGAGGATGAAGGAGGAATTCTTGCAGAACGTGAAGTCCTATTTAGATTGTTGTGGCAGAAAACAGATCCCAGACGGTAATTTCAACAGGAAAATGGGACAGAACCCATTAGGTTAGCCACCTACCTGTGCCGGCAGGGAGAAGTCACCGACCTGTCACTGACACTCCCAACTGCGTGCCATTTCGTGCTCCTGTTTGCCAACAGTTCTTCGTTTCCTGGGGAAAACACATAGACCCACTCACATGTTCCCGACAAGTCTGTTTCTAGAGCCATCAACACCCTGAGCTCCAGCCTGAAGAGGTTCAACTCTGTGATGGGCCTGTGTTGACAGGCGAGAGCACAAAGTGAGGGCAGAAGGCTGCCCCCATCAAGAAAACAGAACAGTAAGACGGGAAGCCGCGAGAGTAAAGCCACATTAACCTGGATCAGGAAGGGAATATTCGTGGCTCCTCGGCAGCCGTCCCTGAGCATCCCCAGTCCCCTCACCCAGCGAGCAGGCTTCTGCAGGAGGGTGAGTGGCCATATTCCAAAGAGCACAGGAGGAACCAGGGTCACAGCACACGTTCTTCTGGCTGCTTCCAGCAGCCACTACTTGAATTTAATTCAGAAGTAACACCTGACAAAAAATGTTTTGTGCCAAAGAGAAAGACAAGGTAGAGGGGAACCTTCAGATTAAAAGCCTTGGGAGGTTTATCAACCGATCCTAACTTACCGGGGTGGGGGGCGGGGGATACATTTACAGAACAACAGGAAACTGGCCATATGGATAGCTGAGGACACGAAGGCATGACTGCTCATGTTTCTAGGGATGATGACAATACTGTGACCTTTAGGTCTTTATGTCTTTGAGGCAGGTGCTACGCCGTTACTGGGGGAGTCCTGTGATGTCCGTAACAGGCAGGAGGGGGTGGGGGCAGAAATGAAGGCCGATGCGCTAGATGGGAAATGCTGAGGCTCAGTGGCAGGCGCGTAAGGACTTCCTTTTGCTCTTCTGTCTGTGCTTTTGTATAATGCTTACAGTTTTCTGTGAAAAATGTAGTAAAGCCTGATGCACAGAAACTTAAAAAACCAGAGAGGTGGGTTGATTTCCATCACACATGAAAGCATTTCCTGATTTCTTCCCCCAGAGTGTCTTTACAAAGTCTGTTTCCCTATTGGACTGGCAATGCTGCTCTTAAAGCAATAAATATTTGATAGAAGCAGAGAGGTAAAAAAAAAAAAAAAAAAAAAAAGCTTAAAAGCTGCAGTGCCAACATGCTGCAAAGTAAAGTTTAAAACTGAAGACCCATCACAACGGAAAGGATTTAAATCAAAGGGACAACAGGATTGGACTTAGAAAAGTTCTATTCACACATGTGTTAGGTAACACCAAGTGCACCCATCTCAAAACACGTCCGGGTTTGAATGAACATCTGAGTACCATTCGGCAAGAAGTTTTTAAGAGAACTTCAGTTTAATAAACAAAGCTAAGTGGGAAGAATTTAAGTTTGCACTTGACATGGCATTTAAACAAAACCAAAGGGCTGAAACGCGATGTTTAGACAAAGAATACAGTTCACTCAACACTAGGCAAACAAAATGGTCCACGGCAGGTGGCGCACAGAACTCCCAGACAAAACAAATGTCACAAAGACTCGGCTTTTAGGAAACATAAAACAATGGGTCGATGTGTCATTTACAAATACATAATATAAAAACGCGCACAGCCCCCTTGAACAAAAATCCATCAATTTTTTTTTAGGTGACTTCCCCTATCCCCACCACCCCTTTACTAAAATAGGCCATTCTGGTGAATTACTAGCATCTGCCATTTTGTCTTTTAAAATTAAAAGAGTGACGGGCACGTGTGCTGTGCAAGGTGTAAGAGAAGTGTCTTATAAAAGGGGGCCAGAGCTGGCCGAAAACATTTGGACAGGTGGGTCTCAAAACGGTGTTTGAGTTTCACTTCTGTTTCTCACTCCATAAGACACAAAAATATTTTAGGAAACTACACCCTGGGCCCAACCACGGAGTGATCATTTTCCTCCTATTGCCCTCAATATGAGGGAGCGCTTCAAGCCTCTTGCCTTGGACACCCTCATCCCTTTCTGTCTAACCCAGAGGAAAATGTGCAACGGGGTGCTGCCCCGGGCCCCTCCATGCCCAGAGTACCGCCGGGTGCCGGGTGGTCTTCCTGGCCAGCATGAAGTAAGGCATTTCCCTTCTCCACAGTCCCATTCACTTTCTCAGAAGCAACTTGGCAAAATCAGCATTGGACATCTTGGGTGCCTCGGTGGCCGCTGAGGTGGTGACCGCTGGCCGCGGGGCGGGGCCGTTCTCAGCCTGAGCGGCCGGGGCGCCCGGGCGCTGCAGGGCACGAGGCAGCAGGGAGAGCTGGGTTCTTCCCTTCCCCCGCCTGGAAGAGCAAACACCGAATGTATCCTTTCCAAGCAACAATTCACGGCCCCTCCTTGATTTGGGAAAAGAAGCCAGGACGGTCTTATATCACCCAAAGCTAAAAGGTGAAGACTGTACTTTCAAGGGTCATTTCTGCAGTCTGTTACGAGACAAGTTTCTCTCAATGCACAGAGCACAAAGTTAAGAGGTGAAGAGTGAATACCAGAAAGGTAAAGATGATCCCCGTTCTCCCTGACTTTGAACTGGCAAAAACCGGTTTAACAAACTGCCCCTTCCACAATTTTGGCAAACACCAACCCTGTGCAATACAGTCACGAGCAGGGCGGATCAAAATGCTGTCATCCTTCGGACCTCACCAACTAACGTCACAATTTTGCCGTCTCATTCCTACCGGCTGAAAACCTGGCTCTTACGAGGATTATAGCTGGGGCTACAGGTCACCCCGGCAAGCTTCTGAATCCACACGTATGGACCCTACTGCCAAAGGAGGCTTTAAAATAACCGCCGCCTAGAAACCGACCGCCCTCAAATAAGTCACGTGTATAAACCGTGAACACCAGAAGGGCTCCGCTCCCTGGCTCACGCGCCGTGCGGACCTGCTCCGGGCACCCTGCTCTGGTGAGCCACGGTGAGCGTCCCCAGCACGGCAGGCCCTGGCTCTCTGCCCAAACCCGCGTGACTAGCAGGAAACCAGCTAGCGGCGCCGGCCAGGACGGAGTCTGCGCCCGGTGGCACGCAAGCACTTACGCTCCATAAATCTGCCGCGGCACCAAGGCACCACCTGGCGCTCTCCTTGCTTCTGGCTTCTCTGGAACCTTCCTCTGAGGGGGATTGCTGATGGCCACTTTGATGACATTCTCTTTGACAGTCATGCCATCCATCTTCAGTACGGCCTGTGACGCCTGAGATTCACTTTCGTACTCCACATAAGCCAGGCCCTGAAAGAGGCGGAGCCAGAGCCGTCAGGTCAGGTGCTGCGCAGCCAGACCCGACTTCCTCCCTCAGTTCTGGAAGCCGGTACCGGGCAGGCACCCCGTCATCGGGTTCCCTCCCCCCACCGCCACCGTCCTTTGTCTACAGATTTATTCGCTGGCCCTGCTCTTCCTCTCTGTTTCTGCCACCGACCGTAACTTCAGATCATCTTTGTGAGGTCGGTACACCTCATGCTTGCTCCAGCAAAAAAAAAAAAGGAAAGAAAAAAAAGATAAGAATAACGAAGGAAAGAAAGAAACGGACAGACGGACCAGTATAAATCCAGCAAAAACAAATGGATGAGGCGGCTGGACACGGGATGAGCCCTCAGGTCTGCACCTCGGCCCCTCCTTGCTTCACAGTCTTCAACTCTCCATCACCCTGGACGGCCGGGGGAACGAGAGGTCATCCAAACACGTGCCTGAACAACTACTCAGAATGTCGCACAAAAAGGATCTTGCAAGGTGCCCAGGGGGGCTAAGGGGAGGACGTGATGGGGTCTCGGGGAGGGACGGGAAGTGGTGGCTGGAGGCCTAGTGAAGGGGCCAGCCTGGGCAAGAGGGCGCTCGCTCCGGAAGAGGGCACCTCGCCCACACCTCACAGCCAGGGGTCTGCGCTGAGGCCCCCGCTAATTCAGGGCAGGTTCCCCGCCACGGCCGATGCCCTATTCTTTTTAGCATAATTAGCTGGAAACGAGCCAATCCGAGTCCAAATGCAAGTAGAACCAAGTGTCCTATCATTCTGTCAACCTGTCGTTTCTCAGCAGACAAACCAGAAACCCACTCAGAACCTAACAGCCTGAACAGATGGAGAACGAGGCTGGCCCGAGCCTTGGGAGGCTAACGCATCGCGCGCAGACACTGACCTTCGGTTTGCCCGCCCGGTTGGTAACCAGCCTGATGTCCTTCACGGTGCCATGAGCCTTACAGATCTCTTCCAGTTCCTCTTTAGTGCAGGAAAAAGGCAGGCCCGAGACAAACAGCTTGTGTTTCTCCAGGGCAGTGCTGTACCTGAACACCTACAGAAAGAAGGGAGGGAAACGAAGTCAAGCACCCACAGCCCCATCCAGCACACCACACCCTAGTGCATACCAGACTCAGCCCGGAGACGGGAGCCAACCCTGGGCGCCACAGATTGGTTTTTTTGTTTGTTTGTTTGTTTTTAATGTTTGTTATTTTTGAGTGAGAAAGCATGAGCAGAGGAGGGGCAGAGAGCGAGGGAGACACAGAATCTGAGGCAGGCTCCAGGCTCCGAGCTGTCAGCACAGAAAACTGATGTGGGGCTCGAACCCACGAACAGCCGCATCGTGACCTGAGACAAAGTCTGACGCTTAACCCACTGAGCCCCCCAGGCGCCCCTGGGTGCTGTGAATTGTTAATGGCACCACTCCAAGCAAGTCACTTTAACTTCCTCTTCCAGAACATGGCAAGAATGGAAGCCGCTGTTCTCCTAGTGTGGGCAAGGAGCCGACAAGGCAGTATGTTAAATACCTCACACGGCCCCCTCGCCCCCTCTCCACTGCTAAATTCGGCGGCAAGCAGCCATTGTTACGGTTCCTAATGTTCTCATCACGTGTCAACCAGCGCGGGCTCGAAGAAACCGAGCCAGGAGTCAGGCCTCAGCTACCCAGCTCAGAACAGACCCGGTTAACGCGGCAGTTACCAGACTACAGATACCGCACGTGGACGCTAAATGTTAGCGGCTCCAGGAGAAAAGCGTTCGCTCTGCCCGCAGCAACCCAACACGAAAGGCGTCGTGTTGCACAGACCCACCTTGAAATCGGGATTTTTGCTCTTATCCACACAGGGGGAAACAAACATCGGCCTCCCTTCTACGTTCTTCCGGTCTAACTCCAGCGCCTGCAGGGCGGACTTCTCCTCTTTAAACTCCACGTAGCAATAGCCTCGGAAATCGCCCCGGTTGCTGAAGATGGGCCGGATCTCCGCCACCTCCCCACAGGCCTCAAAGAGCGGCCGGAGCTGCACGTCCGGCTCACTCATGCTGTAGGGCAGGTTGCTGACGAAGACGGTGATGCTGTCCTTGCTGCTGTCGTGGGGCACCTTGGGCACGTCCCTCTTCAGGGCGGCCGCCCTCTCCTTCTGCTTGGAGGGGGGGTCCACGTCCACGGGCACACTTTTCCCCAAGAGTCCCGCTTCCGGCTCTCGGTCCTGTGCTTCTCCAGCTGAGGGAGTGCTGTCCTCAACCTTTCTGCGTTTGGAAGGCTGCTCTACAGGTCGAAGGAAGCAAAGTAGCAACGATTAAGATTTCTTCTCTTCGGGGCGCCTGGGTGGCGCAGTCGGTTAAGCGTCCGACTTCAGCCAGGTCACGATCTCGCGGTCCGGGAGTTCGAGCCCCGCGTCGGGCTCTGGGCTGATGGCTCAGAGCCTGGAGCCTGCTTCCGATTCTGTGTCTCCCTCTCTCTCTGCCCCTCCCCCGTTCATGCTCTGTCTCTTTCTGTCTCAAAAATAAATAAAACGTTAAAAAAAAAAATTAAAAGAAAAAAATTTCTTCTCTTCAGCGAGCTGTTCCCCGTAAGTGCTCTTGTGGGAAAGTTCTCCTCCCACCACAAACGGCTGGTCTGTGGCAGCTGCCCAGGACACACTCTCTGGACCTGGGCCATACCACGCCCTCTGTCAAGTCTTGCTTCACCCATTCAACTTGTCCCCCCACTTTCTGGGCCTCAGTTACATTCAGGTAGGTGGACTAAATCAGGTGATCACTTAAGCCCCCATCACCCACTCTTTTTTCTTCCTAATGTTTTTTTATTTTTGAGAGAGTGTGTGTGTCAGCGGGGGAGGGGCAGAGAGAGAGAGGGAGACAGAAGCCGAAGCAGGGTCCAGGCTCTGAGCTGTCAGCACAGAGCCCGACGCGGGGCTCGAACTCGCACACCACGAGATCATGACCTGAGCTGAAGGTGATGCTTAACTGACTGAGCCACCCAGGCGTCCCCCATCGTCCACTCTTAATTATACAGTTGATCCCTGAACAACACGGTTTTGAACTGCGCAGGTGCACTTGCACGTGGACTTTTCTGATAAATACCATTCAGCATGGAAATGTACTTTCTCTTCTGGTTTTTGCAATTACGTTTTTTCTCTAGCCTCATTATAAGCATACAGTATAAAACATACGTGACGCACAAAATATGTGTTAGTCAACTGCTGACAGCATCCCGGGAAGGCTCCCAGTCAACGGTAGGCTAGCAGTAGTTAAGTTTGGGGGGAATCAAAAGTTACACGCGGATTTTTGACTGTGCCGGAGGTTGGCACCCCTAACCCTCAAGGTTCAAGAGTCACTTGCATCAAAGGGCAGGGGATCTCCAACTTCAGGTGGCAAATGCTCCAGTACCCCTTTTGCTGGGGCAGCAACGGAGGGATGGGGCCGGGAGACTTGAATTTAAACAAGCCTCTTGGATGACTGTGCAGTACGGGCTCCACATCTACATAGCACTGCAGTCCCTAAACTGTTCACTGCTGTCTCGTGTCCTTCAGCAGAGTTTAACAACATTCCACTCCAACCCATCTGCCCCACTGCCTCCTGAGGAACGGTCCTGGAAGCCAATTGGCACTGGCCCCACTTCCAGACCTTTCCATCAACTCCCCACTGCCCTCCTAATGAAGTCTAACCATTGCACGCTGCATTCAAGAGTGGCCCCGAGTGGGCAGGCCGGCCAGCTCCTCCGGCCTCGCCTCCCCCAGCCTCCCGTACGCCAGCACACCGCCCCCAGCACGCATCGGGGCTCAAACCCAGCTACCTGCCACTCAGAGAAAATGCCAGGCTCTTCTGTGCCTCGTGCCTCGCTGTCAGTGGCACTCTGTTTGGTTTACCTTTCCCTTCCTTTGCACTTGACAGCGATCCCTCCCGCCTCCAGGTGTCGAGATGCGTGAAGTCTTTCCTGCAGACAGCTGACCCGCCAGTGGCCCTTCGGCCTCCGCCATTAATCCACACCGTGCTCTCCCACGATCCTGACTACCCACCACTGCAGTCACGTCACATCTGCCTTTCCTGCTAAACCTGGAGCCCTAGGACTGTGAGCTACCCATACATGGTCATTCTGAAGGCCCCAAAAGGTGCATAAGCAAAAGGTCGTTCAATTGGATGATGGCTCCGTTACTGTTTCCCTCTGGTTGACACCATTGTACTAGGAAAACGTATGGCGTCCCTTAATGTCTGGAGACAATGCTTTTACCTTGACTGACATTGCTGAAATAAACCTGACCCACACCTGCCCAGCCCTGGAATGGCAGGGGCAAGAGAAACACTGGCTGAAGACTCTACCAAGTCAGAACCATTTGGCAGGCCGAACAAGGCAGGTGCCCGCACAGGCTGGGGCTGCGGTGCGGGATGCTGGAGCCTGAGAGGATGAGGGGCAGGGGCAGCTGGGGTGTGGGAGCCCGAGTGGGTGAGGGGGGGTTCCACACAGCAGGCAGGCGGAGGGGGGCCGATGGCACAGTGGAGGGAGTGGAGGCTGGGAAGACAGGCCGAGGTGGCTGCAGGGCAGGGAATGGTACACGGCGTGGAGCCCGAGCAGGGGGAGGTCACGCACGTGGACGGTGGAGAGGGACAGGAAGGGTGACGGGGCACCATGCGAGCAACTTATTCTCACATGGCTTAAGACAAAAGTTCTCTGGATGTTTTTCATAACTTCACTGGAACTTGGAGACGCTCCCAAGTAGCATTTCCAGAAAGCTTTACCTTCTTCATCATCGCCCCACTCTTTCTCATCATCCTCTTCTGCTTTGCGCTTGTCTGCGCCTCTGGTCTTTTTCTTCTTTTTTAACGCCTTCTTCTCAGCCCGGGCCCTCTTCCGCTGTTCTGCCTTTTCTTCTTCTTGCTGGGCGAGCGCCGCTTCCTTCTCCGCAACCTGGGAAGTTGGGAACACGGACGCATCACTAAAATGCAGCGACTGCGGGAACTCTACGGACCCGTGGGGAGTGGTGAGGGAAGGGGACTTGGGAGTGGAAATTCACTACCCCAGGGAGAGGAGAGGTCGCCAGGAGGAGGAGGAGGGTGTCCTCACAACTTTCCCGGCCAGGGCTTATCCAGGATTCTTAGGGTTCTGTCTCTCGAGTCTACAGGATGCTCTGCAGTGTCCCCAGGAATTACTCACCAAAAGGAAGAAACACATCGTAAAACCGGGGCTCTCATTAACTGGGACGGGTTCAAGTTCCAATCACCAGGCTACGTGGGACTCCATTCTATCCCTTTCAACTATAGCCCAATAACTTTTAGGTCCCAAATCCCCCCCACTACATACTTATTGCTGGGGCTCAAATTTTGAGCCAATCCAAGAAAATGATACAAGATAGGCTTCAATGCGGATTCAAGTGTTTCACTAATTAATATTCTCTGAGCAAACGATACTTAAGACCTCAAAGGTTTTGACAAGAAATATTCATACGAAACACAGTCAAAACAGCTAGCAGAGGTTCTGAAGACTTTAAATAAGCATCATCACCTTAATTCTCTGCTCATTAACACGAGCTAATCGAGTTTCGGTTTTCTGAACAGCTATATCCCAATCTTCTAGAGTACCTTGAGAGAAAGAGAAGCAAACTTTAACTTTTTTGCATTTGCAAGGATGCAGCAGTATAAAATTTTCTTAATTTCCCCACAGCTCTACCGGAGGTCTCTCCCATCAGACAATAAAAACCGGAGAGTCGGCTCCCCATTTTAGGACTTCCTTATGGCAGGCTTGAGCTTTTCAGAATGTGAATAGTCCTCCCAGATATGTCTAAAACATCCCTTTTCTTTTAGAAGAGACTTGAAAACCAGAATACGATCTATTCTGGGCTTTCCACGGCAAAGATTAAGAAGACATTCTAATGTAACGGGTACAAGGCATTTAACGAAGATGAAGGATTTTAAGAGCTGCTCAAATGATAAATGTTAGGGTGTTTTTTATTTGCTTTTGTTGCTTCCGTGTTTTGTTTCCAGTTCCGAGGGGATCGTACCCCAAATCTAGATCAACACCCATAGGTAAATGCAATTTCCTACTGAGAACTTAATACCGAGGCTCTCAGCTAGGACAAGGGACGCACACCCCACCGAAGGCCATGTTCAGCCCTTTGCGCCTCAACGGGCCTTTCGTGTGCGTGACATCGTGCTAGAGCAGGGACTCTGAACTGCGAGCTGGCTCCCCAGGGCACAAGACTGGAGCTGTCTCTGTCATGACCGGGGGTGAGGGAGGAGTGCTGCCGGTCCCTCGTGAGCAGACAGGGCTGCTTTGCCCACCGCAAAGAATGAAGAGAACCCTGTGCCAGGGCGCATCACAGAGAGCCCTCCTTGTACCCAGAGACTCTCAGAAGAGGGGCGAGAGGATGTGGACTCACTGGCGAGTGCCATCAACGCTCTGATCGCTGAGTGCCATCTGAGCGGCGGTACCCGTACACAGTCTGTCCTTAGACTACAGTCTTGAGACCAACTGGCAAACGGGACAGACTCCAAGCCAGAAGCCGAGAGCGGAGGGTCCCCACCTTCTGTCCTCTCCATGGTGAGCAACACTTCACAGACGTGCTCGGGGTAGTCACTGGTGCACTGGACGGCCCGGTGCAGAGCCTTCCTACAGTGCTGGGTGTCACCGTGTGCCCTAGGACAGAAAACAAACCATGGCTGCCACCAGGACACAAAGCAGCAGGCACAGAGAAGGAGAGGCCGTGTTCTCACAGGCAGCGTCACAAGATCCGAAGCTCTGCGACAACGCTAGCTTCTGAGGAGGCCCTAGCTTCCCGAACTGCCCACAGCTCTTTGCACCACAGCTACTTGTAATACCTTCTCCTTTCTCCTCCAGTCAAAAGCTAAGGCTTTCTTCTAAGCCACTCTTGCCTTTAGCAACCAGATGCTACAGGAAAATGCACCTGGGGCAGTAGTCTGCGACCAGGGGACCTGCCTTTACAGCACTGGCATATGCAACACAGGTGGGAGATCTAAGAATGCCATATAACTTGATCAAGTCCCTAGAGAAACTCTAGAATGCTGTCCTACCCAAGGGAAGAATCACTAATCCAGCAGACTGCCGGATTTCATGCCCAGAGTCCCATCTTTTGGTAACTGCTGTTACTAAGAGAATATTGTTGATTGTGATGAGCAGTGGAAAGACTGCTCATCACAATCAACAATATTCTCTTAGTAACAGCAGTTATGAAACACTGTGTTCCCATTTCTATTTTTTAAAAACTTACAAACATATGTAAATATTATAAATACATATTAGGACACTAAAAAATAAAAAATTAGAGCGGCGGTTCTCCGAGTATGATCCACGTCACCCCAGAGGGTCTCCGAGACCCTTTCAGGGAGGGGATGTGCAAAGTCAAAACTACTTTTGTTGTTACTGAACACGAGTTGACTTTTTCACCGTGCTGACATTTGCACTGATGGTGCAAAAGCTACGATGGCCCTTAGCACAAATCAAGGCAGCACAGTTTTCACATCCTGTGGGGCAAAAGGAGATGTGCACACATAAAGTGCCTTTTTTGCACACCCGAGTATGACGGTTGTCCCAAAGAAGAGATCCTTTTGTTTAGGGGGCAAGCTGAACTAGTCTGTTTTCTCATGAAACAACATTTTTTACTTGAGAAAAGAGCTGAGCGACAAAACCTATGGTTATGGAGACCTGAGAATCCGGCAGACATTTCTGAAAATTAATGAAGTGGGTTCGTCACTTCAAGGAAAACCACGAACTGTATCTGTTGCCATGTTAACAGCGCAACTTTTGAGTGAAAATCCCGATTTAGGAAAATCTGTATCTGCCACTTTGAGGCTGACAGGTTCCACCTTAAGAGACTTTTCTAAGATCACAGCGGACATGAACAAAACGATACCTTTTAAAATACCGATACCTTTTAAAATACCGTATTATGGGGGCGCCTGGGTGGCGCAGTCGGTTAAGGGTCCGACTTCAGCCAGGTCACGATCTCGCGGTCCGCGAGTTCGAGCCCCGCGTCGGGCTCTGGGCTGATGGCTCAGAGCCTGGAGCCTGTTTCCGATTCTGTGTCTCCCTCTCTCTCTGCCCCTCCCCCGTTCATGCTCTGTCTCTCTCTGTCCCAAAAATAAATAAACGTTGAAAAAAAAAAATTAAAAAAAAAAAAAATACCGTATTATGAAATGTGTCGATACTGTGTAGAGCTGCATGACTCAGTAATTGAGTATTTTCCACATGAACAATGCAGGTCACAGAACCATGCATATTTGGTAAAAGGTCCGTTCAAAGTACAAAACAGACCAATAGATATTAGCAGAAGAGTCTCAGAAATTCAATGATACGGTTTCAGGTGCCACATCGCAACTATTAAGAAACTACTTGCTGGGGCGCCTGGGTGGCTTGGTCGGCTAAGCGTCTGACTTCGGCTCAGGTCATGATCTCAAAACTCATGAGTTTGAGCCCCGCATCAGGCTCTCTGCTGTTAGTGTGGAGCCCGCTTCAGTTCCTGTCTCCCTCTCTCTCTGCCCCTTCCCCAGCTCGTGCTTTTTCTCTGTCTCAAAAATAAATAAAAACATCTAAATAAACTTTTTAAAGAAAATACTACTTGCCGAATCTTGCTCTAGTATGAAAGAATATCCATACTTATCTGAAAAGCTTATTAAAATACCCCTTCTCTCTTCTAGCCTCCTATCTGCGTGAAGCCAAATTTTCTTCATATTCTTCAATGCAAATTCACAATACAGCAAATGCAAAATCCAGCAATCTTCTAACCCAAACCAATGATACTCGCAAAAATACAAAACCATGCCACTTTTCTAAGTTATTTCGGGGTTTGGAAATTAATCATTTTTCATAAATGATATATCCTTTACGGTAAACATAATGAATTTATTATTGTGACAATAAAATTATGTTTCAATCTTTCACTTTCTAATACAGTGATATTGATACTTAGGAAGATGTATCAATGTTTCTAATGTGGTCCATTAAATACACAGAACTCACATAAACAAAAGCTGTTCAGGGTTCTCAAACTTTAAGAGTGTAAGGGATCCTGACCAAAAAATCTGAGAACTGCTGGTCTAGAGGAATATTCAACAAGCTTTTTTTTTTTTTTTAAATGGTTAGTTATTTTTAGATAGCACATGTGTGCATAGGGGAGAGCCAGAGAGAGAGGGTGGGGGGGGAGGGGGAGAGGGGGAGAGAGGGAGAGAGGGAGAGGGGGAGAGAGGGAGAGAGAGACAGAATATCCCAAGCAGGCTCCATGCGGTCAGTGCAGAGCCTGATACGGGGCCCAATCCCACGAACCGTGAGGACTTGAACTAAAATCAAGAGTCAGATGCTTAACCCACTGAGCCACCCAGGCGCTGCTCATAAGCTTTAATAGTAGTCATATCTCTGGGGATGAGATGGGAAGAAACTTTCACTTTCTACCACACAGTTTTGTAAGTGTCTGTTTTAATTTGAGTACATGTTGTTTTTTAAATTGGGGTAAAATCCAAAATACTCAAAAAAAACATATAGACAAATATATGTATTAACACACAATGCTCAAGACACAATGAAATAGAAAAGCTGGTCATATTTTTTACATCTTCCCCCCATGATAAATATCATTGGTCACATCTTATTTATTTAAAATAGCTTCAGAGATTTATAATGTACGCTATCATTCCATTTTCTATTACAGAGCACCTGGGTGGCTCAGTCACTTAAGCATTCAACTCTTGATTTAGGCTCAGGCCATGATCTCACAGTCATGGGATCGAGCCCCACATGGGGGTCTGCACTGGGCGTGGAACCTGCTTTAGATTCTTCCCTCTCCCTGTGCCCCTCCCTAACTCGTGCATGCGCTTCCTCAAAAAAATAAAATAAAAATAATTTTTTTTACTGTTTATTTATTTTTGAGAGAGAGAGAGAGAGAGAGAGAGAGAAAGAGACAGACTGTGAGAAGGGGAGGGGCCGAGAGAGAGGGAGACACAGAATCCGAAGCAGGCGCCAGGCTCTGAGCCGTCAGCACACGGAGCTCAAACCCACAAACCGTGAGATCATGACCTAAGCCAAAGTCTGGCGCTTAACCGACTCAGCCACCCAGGTGCCCCTAAAATAAAAATAATTTTTAAAAAATTTAAATCTAAAAAAATCTCAAAGAACATACCCAAACTATTAGCTAACAAGGGTTATGTCCTCTGGGTCTGTCGCTACAGAAAATTTGGGGTTTTTTTCTCTTCGTTTTTTAATAGTTTCTACTCTTACATCCAAAGCAAATATAAAAAATAGTTCCCCCCAAAAGTCACATAAAACATTCATCTCCAAAAATTCAAAACAAACCAAAATAACAAGCAGAAAGAAACGCACGGCTGTAAGACAAGCCCAAGCATAAAACAGTAGGTTCGGTTCCCTAGCCTCGCCCATTATACACACAGCCCCCAACAAAAGAGAGGCTAATTGGGGTGGGGGGGACCAGCCTGAGGTAAGGAGCAGGCCCAAGCTGGCAGGAGTCAGCCGGGAGGGAAGACGGGTTACCCCTGACAAGCACCACCAAAAGCACCCCCAGATCAGTTACCTTTCCAGGTTGTAATATTCAAGCCACATGTTGGCATACTTGGCGTTCCCTTTGGTCATGATGCTGTCCCAGAGTTCCCGAGCTTTCTGCATGTTATTGCACAGTCGAGCCTGAAACGCATTAATGGGCTCCATTAGGAAAGATTCAAACCTTACCGACGTTGGCACCCATAACAAAACACACCTCAAACAGACATGCTTTAAAAACCCCCCACTAACTGTGCATGTGATGACGTAACTCCCTGGACATTCCCAGCCACCTTCCACGGCGACGGGCTCGGCTCAACCACTCCAGCCTCTCCAAGGGGACAAGCCTCTAGCTGCCTGCCTAACCTATTTGAGAGCAAAGAGCAGGAGCCCACAGGTACTTACGACAGAACTAGCTGGACAATTGTGTTTTATTTTTATCAAGCTGAACTACGAGTGTTTAATCTGAGGCAATGCGGAGAAAGAAAGACTGCTCTAGGAGGAGGCCCCCTGCTGTGCCACTTGGGCAAGTGAACCTCTCTGTGAACCTGACAGACATCCGTTTCTTTGACCTGACCCCTCTCAGAAAATAAGATGTGCTTCGAATTTCACAATTCTGGAAGTGCCTGGGGGGCTCAGTCGGTTAAGCGTCCGACTGCGGCTCAGGTGATGATCTCGCGGTTCGTGGGTTCGAGCCCCCGCATCGGGCTCTGTGCTGACAGCTTGGAGCCTGGAGCCCGCTTCAGACTCTGTGTCTCCCTCTCTCTCTCTGCCCCTCCCCGCTCTCTCCCTCTCTTTCTCTCTCTCAAAAATAAACATAATAAATATATATTAAAAAAAAAGAATTTCACAGTTCTGTGAGCTGATCAAGGGCGGGTTCCGTATCTTCTTGATTCGGGGTCCCTGGCCCAACAATAACACTCAATTCACTGTGTCCCCTAATTATCCGTCAAACTCCTGTCTCCTACACGAGATGAAAGCCTTAGGAGCACGAGGCAGGTCTATCTCCCCAGCACACAGTGAAACACCTGGCGAACAGTCCACACCCGGTACAGCCTGACGAACAAGGCACTGAGGGACGGAGGCAAGAGGTGCAGAGTGATGGGCGTTCCAATGTCCGCCGCATAGCTCCTTAACTGCGTGCCAGTGTTTTCTCTGAGGTATGAGTGAATGTGCACCGAGCTAGATATGTAACAGAGATCCTTACAGACCCTGGACCATCACCTAAGATTCGGACTCAACTTTAGCCACATTAACGACACACGCATCCTTCAAAGCGGGCT
Organism: Prionailurus bengalensis; assembly: GCF_016509475.1. Taxonomy (NCBI): domain Eukaryota; kingdom Metazoa; phylum Chordata; class Mammalia; order Carnivora; family Felidae; genus Prionailurus; species Prionailurus bengalensis. Next base: position 17,635,447 of record NC_057356.1, read on the forward strand.
GGAACCGACAGGCGTGTCGGAAACATTTACCTCAATCCGAGCCCAGTTCTGCATGATCATGCAGCTTGGATCTCCGCTCTCATTGAAACCTGTAAGAACAGAGTTAGTCAAAATCAGAAATCAATTTAGAGACCCAGAGCCTCTGACTGAGAAGGCGCATCCACCAAGAACAGGAGACGAGCGGAAAAGGGAACAGGTCGAAGCCACACTTACGCTCCTCCACCTCCTGCTTCAGATACTCCAAGGCGCGAGTGAACGCAGACCTCAGCTCTTCCAGCTCTTTACTGGAGTCTGTCAGAAATTGCAAAAGAGGTTTGGCTTCGTGAAGCCACGTACCATGTCTTTTTTATTTTTTAAATCCCACAGTGCAACTCCTGGGAGCCTGTTGTGCATCTGGCATCAGCTCCTGCCCTCATCACATAGCTGGGGAGAAAGGCTACAACAGCACCCATCACGGACAGCACCACAAAGGTGAGCACAGGGTGCCGTGTGTGGGACCACAGCAGAGGGGGTCTTGCCCAGCTGGGAGAATGGCTGAAGGCCACCTGCATGAGGGCAAGTCAGGGGTTTCTGATGCTTTTTTTTTTTTTTTTTTTTTTTTTTTTTTTTGACGAGAAAAGGGAAGAAGGCAGGGGATCCTACAGAGATTCAAAGATTTAAAAGACATACAGGAGTCCTACCTAAAGAACTATTTAGGATCTATAGAGGGGAGAGAGGAGAGAAATGAGACGAAAGAGGCTGGCAGGAGCCAGAATAAGAGAAGGACCTTAACTCTCTTCCTTTACAATCCACAGCAGGACTTGTTAGAAGATTTAAATAGCAGGGGCGCCTGGGTGGCGCAGTCGGTTAAGCGTCCGACTTCAGCCAGGTCACGATCTCGCGGTCCGTGAGTTCGAGCCCCGCGTCGGGCTCTGGGCTGATGGCTCAGAGCCTGGAGCCTGTTTCCGATTCTGTGTCTCCCTCTCTCTCTGCCCCTCCCCCGTTCATGCTCTGTCTCTCTCTGTCCCAAAAATAAATAAACGTTGAAAAAAAAAAAAAAGAAGAAGAAGATTTAAATAGCCAAAATTTCTGGGGGCAAACAGTTACCAGTGGCTGGTCTACATCATCTGCCTAATCATGATGTATCTGGGCAACCTGGGACATCTCAGCAGAAGGTATGTTGAGAAAAAAGTCAAAACCGAATCTGACACACGAATTTAAATACCTTGTTTGAAATCAACCCTTCTCCTCAGGTAATCAAGGTACGCCTGCCAAATTTCCACATAATCAGTGGCCTGAATGAAGCCGGCACTCAAAGCTTTCTCGAAGGTCGCTGGAATTGAAGAAAAAGCCAGGATTTGTTACCAATTCAAAAAGAAGTTAATATAAGTTCTCAAGATTGTTACAAAAACCTCTACTGACTATCAGATACTGTATGACTTAAAACAATAATGATAGGATACAACAAAGTGAAGTGAGCTAGAGAGACATGTTCAAAAGAAAAGCTACTACAGGATTTGGACCGTGTTCTAAAAGGGGTAAATTCCACACGATGTCCCACACTAAGAGAATTCCAGGCCAAGTCAGACTGGAGAGAAGACCCAACTTCTTGGAAAATCACAAAGAATGTCAGCATTCTTTGGCTCTGAGAAGACAAAAGCACAACCAAGTTATCTCCCACTTAGGGCCTTTTTTGTCACTAATACCCAATATCCCAAACTCAACACCCAGGGAAAGGCTGACCTAATGACTCTGTGACAGCTATCTTTCTGGCTTGGAACAGAAAGTTTAAGAGTCTTCCCACAAAAGCATTCGCACCGGAAATCACTTGATGGTCAACTCCGTGTCTTTCCATGGCCAAGAGGTAACGGCTCCACAGGGCAACTGTCCAGGGGCAGTTTCTAACGGCACGATTATGCACAGATAAAACCAAATCCTTTACTTTCAGCTGCCGATCCTACGATGAAGAAGTTCACGGTGAGGAGATAAAATGCTACTGTTACAGGCTTCACCATCCACGAGACCTTTCCAGCACGACCAGCTGACAAAAGAAATTTCCTTAGAAATTCTCGTGACTGGTCTCTTCGACAAAAAAATCGCAAAGGGGAATTGAGGAGAGGGGAGACCAGAGATGAAAACAGCTTTAAGGGATATCAGCCTAGCCGCGTGGATGGACCCGGTTTGCACCCTGACTCAAATCTTTTATACGCACATACTGACGTACTCGCCAGTGAAATGTGACTTCTGGAAGGGGGAAGAAGGTAAGCACACAGATGGAACTAGACTAGTGCCGTGAGTTAACCGTTGAAGCTGGGTGACGGCACGCCAGGTTCCGCCTTTCCTCATCTATGTGCCAGGTGTACATTTTCTCCAGAATACAAAGTGAAAAGAAAAACATTGGTGTCGCAAAGCCCTCAACAGGAAAACCGTGCCCATTTTTCCCACAGTTAGCGTGATCAGTCTGATAGGACTTGAAACAGCAGAACCTCACGGGTTGGCCAACAGGGCGAAAGGAAGAGGAGGGAAAGGGGAGAGCGCAGAGAGCGCAGAGAGGAGCAGCACACGGCTGACTCCCAGCGCCCTGGCTGAGTTCCTTCGCATAGACTCTCAATCGGTAAAAAGGAAACGAAGTTATTAGAACAAATCAGGTCGTCTTACTAGGTACTGACTGTAGCGGATCCACAAATCTGGGACAAGGCAGTTCTCGACCAGGGCGCGCTCGAAGATCAACTGGACGCGAGCAGGGTCGCCGATTTTCATCTCAAAATCGATGTACGCCTGATATTCAGCCAGTCTGGGTGCCTCTGCTTGCAACTAGGGAAGGCGGGGGAAGCACAATGAGGTCGAAATGAGCTACTCGAGACCGGGAGGAAGCACAACACATCTTCATATTAAATCCTGGCAAGACTGGCTACGTCAATCAGAATCACCAATCCCCACCCCGGGTACCTCTGCAATCTGACCGGCAGTGAGGGTCCGGGGTGCCTCTCCACAGCAACAGTTACAAAGACTCCATCAACCCTTTCCCGGACCCATCCCTAGGCCACAGGATTTCTGATGAGAGCATCCACCAGAAACCAAATGAATGAGAAACACCTTTGCCAATGACCACGGCTAGCCATCGCTCCAAAACGGAAGTCCCTTCCTTGGCCTACTGAGCGAGTGAGGGCAACCACATTGGAGCACTTCGGTGCCGTGTGGTACTTCAGGTTTCTCATCCCACATATCAGCTCCCGCCGGGACGCAGGCACAGGCAGAAAAGGGAAGACACGAGGCCGAATGCTGACTGCTCCAAAGACCAACAGTCCAAATTCTTTTCAAACAAAAACCTTATTCAACTTTGCTTTTCAGCCACCCTCTGCTGAAGATCCTAACATCAAACTGGATGAGGATTTCACTAATGACGCTTTGAGAAATACAACCACCTCCAATCATTTACACGTGAAAAAGGGAGACAGAGCACACGCGGGCCAGCAGGAGAGCACGCACGCTCTGAACATAGAAAGATGATGTTGTACAGGGCCTCGGTTTCTAGTTGTAATGACAAACTAGTTGCCCAGGCAGACTGCCACTGAAAACAACTTAAAATTGCCGGATTAAATATGAAAAACGTCTTGAAAAACATCAGCAAACCGGCAAAGAAACAAGAAATACTAAGAACGAAATCTAAGTGAAGGTTAAGCCTTTGCTGGTGTAAGATCTATAAAGGATGTGATCTTCACAATGAGGTGTCAGTATTACCGCCTCTTACATTCGAGGCGACCGATACACAAGGCGGCTGAGAACGCAGTCTGAGAGCTGGTACCTGGCAGAGCTAACATTCAAACTCGAGGTAGCCTGGCTCTCAAAGTCTCTGTCCTTACTATGCCACAAGATACCAAAAACAGAGCCAAGAAGCCCAACTAACCCCCAAAAGGATAAATACAAAGATATCCACCCCTGGACCTCCTGTAATGAAATCAAAGGACATCAAACAAAACCAAAGAGATCTTAAAATGGCCCGGAGAAAAAACAAGGATTGGCATCAAAGAAGCCGACTTCTTAACAGCCAACGACAGAAGCAAGACAGGAGACGTAACTGTCAGTCGAGAATTCTACATCCCGAGAAATGAACTTTCAAGGAGACCAAAGTGAAAGACCTTTTCAAATTAAAACTGAGACCGTCTGTCACCAGCAAATATCCAGTGCAGGAGACTCTCAAAGGGTGTATCTGAAGCAAAAAAAAAGATTCCAGATGAAAGCTCTAGGATGCAAGACGGGAAAAAGAGCAAAGAAAAATGGGAAATGCACATAAGTGAATGCAGACAGGGTGGGGCTGTAAAATGCAAGATTAACAAGGATGCCTCTCAGGTTAAACAAAAAGACAAGAAATACAAGAAAACAAGAGTGTAAGTCTGAGACATGGTAAATGAAGCTGAAAGTATTCTAAGGCCAAGAAAGGTTGAAAAACACCACTTACAGACAATCTTATGGTCAACAAAACAAAAACCAAATACTATGGTCAACACAGAAAATCCAAAAGAATCAATAAATCATTGGTAAGAATTTATAAAGAAAACAGACAAAAATTAATATAGAAAACAAAAATAAATTTGAACAATTTTACAGAAAGACACAGCCTAAATAGCAAAGACCTATAAACCACGTTCATAGGTCGGAAGACTCAAAATTTTAAAGATGTATATTCTTCCCCAAATTGATCTACAGAGAAAATGTAATTCCAACAAAAAAAAATTCAACAGCTTTTTAAATAAAATTTGAAAAGCTGATTCTATTCAACAGAAGCAGTCAGAACTAAAACAGGGGTGCCTGTGTGGCTCTATCAGTTAAGCGTCCAACTCTTGATTTTGGCTCAGGTCATGATCTCACAGTTTGTGGGTTTGAGCCCCGCATCGGGTTTTGTGCTGGCAGTGTGCAGCCTGCTTGGGATTCTCTCTCTCTCCCTCTGTCTTTGCCCCTCCCCTGCTCACACGCTCTGTCTCTCTCTCTCTCAAAATAAACAAATAAACTTAATAAATAAATAACATTTATTTTTTTTAAAAAAGGGACTAAAGAAAGACAAAACACTCTTGAAGAGGAACAACATGGGTGGGATTCATGTCACCTACGAGCAAAATTTATAAAACTATCAGTATTATGATAGTATAAAATAAACCAGTGGGGCAGAATAGAAAGCCCAGAAACAGATACACAAACGGAGAGCTAATCTATGACAGATGTGGGCCGGCACATCAACGAGGGAAAGATGGAATTATCAAAATTGGTGCTGGAAAACTGGTCTCATATGGAAAAATGAAACTGGACCCCATCTCATGCTATATGCAAAAATCAATTCCATACGAAGATCTAAACATGAAACACACAACTATAGACTTTCAGAAGAAAACAGAGATAAGAACAGCCATGAGCTTGGAACATGGAGAGATTTCTTAAGCGTAACAAAAGCGCAAACTGTAAGACAAAGAATGATAAATCCAATTAGAGTGAAATTAAGAACCAGTCATCGAAAGATGCCATTAAACACCTTGAAAAGACAAATCACAAACTTGGGGGAAGTTTTTGCGATACATACAACCAAAAGTAAGGATTAAGATCTGAGGTTCCTCCGAATTAATTAAAAAAAAACACAAATGAAAGGGAAATGAGTCACAGACTTCAACAGGTACCTCACAAAAAAGGAAACCTGAATGCCAACAGATGTGAAAAAATGCTCAACTTTAGTAGTAACCAGGGAAATGCGAATTCAAGCTACACCTCAGATCCATCAGAATGGGTAAAATTTGAGTATGTCGATATCCAAGGCTGGTGAGGGCGACGAGAACCCCGAGTTCGCTGAGAACCCCCCGCTAGGAGCGTCAGCCGATGACGCGGAAAACAGTCCCGCAGGACGGGACGATCCAGCAATTCCATTCCTAGGTGCACGCTCTGGAGGAACTCTCCTCACACGTGTACCAAGAGATACATCCAAGAACGGTCGGAAACATGCTGCTCCTCCTAGCAAAACACGGGAAAGCGACCCAACTACCTAGGAACACGAGTCAACAAATCGAGGCACACACATACACAACTCGATAGCCGTGGAAACAAATGGACTATACTTATCAACACGGGTACAACCCAAAAACATGGTCGATGAAAGAAAATACACAGCATGATCCCATTATATAAAAGCTCAAAAAACAAGCAAAATGAAACAATACGTTAATCAAAGGTATGTTCGTAGATTGTAAAACTATAAAGAAAAGCGAGGGAATGATTATCACAAAAGTCAGGAAAGTGATTACCTCTCGGGAGAGGGAAGAGGAAGCAATCGGAGAGGGGCACATAGGAGACTTCTAAGGTACTGGCAATGTTCTATTTCTTAACCTGGGTGGTGGGTACATGGACGTTCACTTTATTATTAGGATGTAAACTGCACGTACACATTTATACACTCTACACATTTCACAACAAAACAGATTTTAAAGATACCGCTTTATTTGCAACTATCGATCAGGGTAAAGTTTGCAGGGACACGTTTACCGTAAAAGAGGCCAACACTTACCAGCGCTTCTTCATAGGGTTTGTATTTCTCCAGCTGCTGCAGAGCTTTGTTATAGTTCTGAATTACCGACTCCGGTATTGGGTCTTCTGACCATTCTTCATACTCTGCAAATGTTGCCTCCATATCTATTGAAAGATGGATTCAGCCCCGTAGGTCTTGCCATGGGTTTTATCAACCCAACCAGAGATGAAACCATGAGACTCCGATGTTGCTAGCCCCTCCCACATCAGCGGCCACAACAGCTGTTAGGATCGGATCTTCCACTGGGCCCGGACTTGACCTTAAGATTCTGTCTCAAGGCAATTCCCCAAGCAGCCCTACCAACTAACTAAGCAGTTAATGAAATAATAACAACACTCACCCACTGCTTCCTATGATCTAATACTCTCCATCCACTAACTCATTTGATCCTCACAACTCTACGGAATAGGTTCTATCGTGATCCCCATTTTGCAGATGAGGAAACGCAAGCAGAGAGTTACATCAAATGGTAGAGCAAGGCCTTGAGCCAGGCAGTAAGGCTCCAGGTCATGTTCCACTCACTGGGCTGTGCCATGTCACAGTGGTACATGAAGGGACACCTACAAGCCACTGAGTTCTAGGCTTTTCTGCATATCGCCCAAGGATTCAACTGGAAAGCCAGCCATTTTATAAATCTGTCAAATAAACCGTGACGTGAAAAGAGAAATTATGCCTGGGCTCAAGTAGTTATCCAGAAGTGCCAGGGGTGTGCAACGCGTAACCAGGCCTAGGGAACAAATAAGATGGAAGCACCAAACTCTTCCCATGCCCAGAAAAATCCTCCAGGTGCCGCTCACACTCAATACCAGAGCTTCAAAGGCTTGGCTTACCAAAATATATTTACCCAAAAAGGAAAATCCTTACCAAACCCCCAAGAAATTCAGATGGGAACACTTCCAGTCAACAGTGCTCCTGAACCAAATCACATCCCTCCCCCCGCCCCCGGATGAATGATAGAAGCCTGTGGAAAATCCCCATTCTGATACCGAAGAGATTACTCCTAAAGAGAAAATGTTCACAATGGAACCCTTACTCAATAAAGCTTCCCCAGAAAATATAGGGGGTCGGCTTCCCTACCCCTTATAGTGACCCCACCTCTCCACCAACAATGTCTTAACGTAGCAAACCGCGTCGGGAAGTCTGCTGCTGACCCTCAGAATCCTCTTGAGCATTAACTCAAGGTATATTTTTACCAATACACAGTGACACTGTCCAGTGAGAGCAAGAACACCAGCGACATTTGCCTCACAGGATGCTAGGAAAGGACTAATGACAGGACAGACCCCCAGGTATTTTAAAAACCATGGAGGAAGGGCCGGCTACTGACATGTCGGTTTCTCTTACCAAAGAGTGGGATCGCCAACTGTCGCCGGAAGAGACTGTGGACTTTCTCCAGCTGTGAATCAAAGGTTTGTTCCCGGTCAAAAGGGGAAAGGAAGCCAGCTATGGGCTAAAGAAGCAAATGTGTAGTAAATTACAAACTTTTTGGTTCTTCCTACTTCAAAAAATATTTCAACAAGTTTTTAGTTGAAAGTAAAAAACTGTATCTGACCTCTTAGGCATGAGGTATTGTGACAAACATTGCAAGGGATTCAAAAATAAACTGGTCTCTGCTACTAAGTGTTTAAGATGGAGTGAAAAGCAAAAAGGAATATAAGAAACGCATATACGGACTATATTCTATACAAATGACTACCACGGGGCCGAATGGAGATATCACAAAGGTATCACTGGTATCGAAGTCCCGTGGCTGGCTTTATTTAAGCTGGTTTTGGAGGCTGCGGTTTGTTATGAAGGGAGGAGATCGGGAAGGACTCCCGGGGGAGCTGGCACCTGGGGTGCATCTGCAGGCCCTCCGGACGTAGCAAGAGAGAAGGAACGGCGTGGGAACGGGGGACGGCAAGCGCCCGAGTGTCGAGGGGGGACTGCGGGAGCAGGGCCCACGCAGGGCTGGGTCAGCCAAAGGCGTCGGCCCTGATGCCTCAGTCGGGGTGAGCTAGAGGCACCGCTGCAGGCTCTTCAATAGGGATGTCACCAAGAAGGGAGAGCGCCACTTTAGTAATGACCTAACTGCCGGCGGGCTCCGCTAACTGCCAACACTAACTGTGTGCATACACACACACAGGGGAGAGGGGACACTGGGAGGGGCTGTAAAATCCTGTAAATGAGAGTTTAAAAAATCTAATTATGATGGGGTCAAATCTCTTGCAGTTACTATTGGACACGACACATACACACATACATATATATATGTATGTGTACATGTGCACATATATACATGTTTGTATATATGTGTGTGTGTGTGTGTGTGTATGTGTGTGTATATATATATATGCGTGTGTGTGTTTTAGAGTGACGTGGTTACTCTTGTGTATTCACCTGGAACCAGTAACTGAAATAGTAGTATTTTTAAACATCAGGAAAAAATCATAGGGTCATTTGCTTTTCAGTCCAACAAATCGTTCTTGCTATTCCACAAAGACTACCGATTTACTTCACTGCCCACCCACTAGGGGACTGGCAAAGACCATTTTGTTAGCGGTGTTCCTCCAAGACCACTTACAAAGAGCCCCGACTGTTCAAAGGCAAGCACTGGGCCCAGAGACGGGGGCACTTACCCGGGCAGCTTCCACAATCGCACTTTCAAACTCCCGGTAAGCCTCCCAGATGGCGAGTCCTTTGGTCATATGTAAGCCAACCGATGAGAGTGCCCTTTCAAACACAGAGCGGACTTTCTCAAGGCCACCTTTCTGCCCAATCCCACCGACTGAGTACTGGCCGTACTCGAGCCAAATGTTAGGACCTAAGAAGAAGTGTTCTAATCAGTTCAGGATATGAAATACCCAAATATCAAAACTTTTGTTCTGATGCATCGCAAAATAAACGTGCCCACCAAAACAGTACAAATTCATATAAAATGTTAACGGAACATCAACAAGCATCCCAACTTACATATAATGCTAATACTGCAGCTCAAAAAGAAGTGTATCTTAAACCATGTTCCTACCAGGTTTCGATGATCGAGTTGTACTTCATAAACAGAATATGCCAGGAGGTAATATGTAATACGACTGTGATTATCAAGCTTATTTATTAAAACCGAAGGAATCCACTAACAGAGTTTAACGAAAATAGTTACGAATCTGAGTCAACTTTCAGAAAGATTGCAAAGCCCAGAACTTTTTAACTTTTGAACACTGATTCCTTTTTAAACCTACTGTTGGAAGTGAAAGAACAAATTACAAGCACCAATCCTGTCACCAGAAGTCTGTATTTTAAGCCTCCAGGTGTAATGATGTTTACACAGCAACAACAGAGAAGACCTGGTGGCCCTGGGTTTTTTTCCCACTTTCTTTTTACACTTTTCATATACTCACCCCTGCTGCTTTTAAGAGCAGACTGATGAACTAAACTCTTCAGAAAGGCAGTGATTCTTATGGCACACATTTTGCCTACGAAGTCACTTTTCAAAGACCTGAAAATAATTGCACGGGCCTGTGCTAACCTTGTAAAATAAAAACACTTAAAAAATAAAGAAGCCTATATGAGAATTACTGCACGTTTTCCCAAGGCTTGCTTTTTCACTGAAACGGGTTTATTTCAAAGACCTTAGCCAAAGTTCGTCAGCTACTCTGTTTTAGTTCACCAGTACCGAGCTTCCATACGGGCTGCAAAAGAAAAAAGGAAAAGAGGGGCGCCCAGCTGACTCCATCAGAAGAGCATGTGACTCTTGATCCTGGGGTTATGAGTTTGAGCCCCACGTAGGGTGTAGAGATCACTTTAAAAAATAAAATCTTAAAAAAAAAGAAAAACAAAGGAAAAGAGCAGCTCTTGGAGCAGAAACCCTTGGTGATGGTTGAGTCATGTCTACAGATGGTCTATGAAACAGCTCACCCTCTGAAGAGAAGGGAAGAGAAGGGAATTTTCAATGGATTACCTCACAACTCCTCCCAATATTTAAATAATCTAAAAAGGTGTAAAAATTATGAGTCGTATTTTAAACTCAGAAAACCCAAGGGTACAGGGTCCACAATAATTACGAGAAGCAAATAATGAGTCACTGGACTCCAGGTTCCAAAGCAGGGCATGAAGCCCCTGCACGAGGCCTTCTCCAAAGACCCCGATTTTCAAAATTATCAAAGAGCGAAAGGGCCACAGGCATACTCTGTTACTGGCGCGCTGAACGCCTCCCAGATGGTCTGAAATCGGGAGTACATGCACCTTCAAATGTGCAAAACACAATTAAAAACTAGGAAGCAGACCAAAGTGGCTTCATAGTGGTTTCTGAACATTCACAAAACGTGTGACACAACTTCCACGTTCTAAAGCTCCTGAAAACAACACAAAAGCCCTGTGGGTCCCCATTCAAAACTACTTTGAGACACATAATCTGGGGCACCTGGGTGGCTCAGTCGGTGGGGGGTCCCACTTCGGCTCAGGTAATGATCTCACAGTTCGGGAGTTCGAGCCCCACATCTGGCTCGCTGCTGTTAGCACCGAGCCCCCTTCAGATCCTCTGTTCTCCCCTCTCGGCCTCTCGCCCACTTGCTCTCTCTCAAAAATAAATAAAACATTAAAAAAAAGAGACAGAGAGACAGACATAATCTAAGAAGCACAGTTATCCAGCTTCCTGACCCCCAGCAGCCCTGAAGCAGTTGGGGAAAAGGAAGGCGCGCTGACTTCAGCACTAAGTGGCAGTGGAGGCCGGACAGCTGGAATGGCTACAAACCATAAAGGACCTGAAAACATCACAGTCTGGGCAGAGACCAAAGATCCCTGGAGAAAAAGAACCGGTGCTCTTAAGGACGACTCTGAGACCTTAGCAAAGGGGTAACAGGATCATCAGAAAACATGGGACCATCATGCCTTAAGAACTGTCAAGAGATTCTAAGAAGCCACAGGGGCAGCATCAGAACAGAGACACAAGTATAGCTTCTAGAAGCGCATATGGTATAATTTCATATTCCCCAAACACCTGTAATTTTCAGTATCCAGATTATAAAAACTAAAAATCGATCAATTCTTTTTGGCTGGTAAAAAGGTACATGAAAGGTTCTCTCCCTCAGGGCAGTCTATAGTCCAGACACCCACGCTTCTCACAAGGGGAGATGCCCATGGCAGGAAGTGGGGAAAATCACACATGAAAGAAAGATGTTTAATTTAAAAGAGGGAAAGGTGGGGGCGCCTGGGTGGCTCAGTCAGTTGGGTGACTTGATTTTGGCTCGGGTCACGATCTCGCAGTTCATGAGTTCAAGCCCCGCATCGGGCTCTGCGCTGTCAGCATGGAGCCAACTTGGGATCCTGCCTCTGCTCCCATTGGGGTTCTCTCTCTCATGCACACGCACTCTCTCTCTCTCAAAATAAATAAAAACGTAAAAAATAAAAAAAATGGGGGCACCTGGGTGGCTTAGTCGGTTAAGCATTTGACTTCAGCCTAGGTCATGATCTTGCCGTTCCTGAGTTCGAGCCCCACGTCGGGCTCTGTGCCGACAGCTCAGAGCCTGGAGCCTGCTTTGCTTTCTGTGTCTCCCTCTCTCTCTCTACCCCTTCCCGACTCGTGCACGAGTGCACCCCCCCCTCTCTCTCTCAAAAGTAAATAAACCTTAAAAAACAATTTTAATAAATAAATAAATAAGTAAATAAATAAAACGTTCTGTCCAAAACAATCCAAACAACCCATTCAATGTGTAAAAGTCATCTGGAAATACCACGTAAGTTCTCCCCGCCAGAAAAGTGCTAGGTGTAACTATATTCATTATCTTGCTAGAAATATTTCTTCCACTTGAATTTGAAAACCAAATATCCTCAAATGACAACCACAGACAATGAGAACGATGAGCAAACTCCAATCCTTCTAACTGCTAGACTAACGCTCTCCTTCCTGAGCAGTGACACCTCACAGTACGGTCCAGGGCAGGAGAGGCCGCCGCTGGGCGACGCTGCAGACGCCTCGAAGAAGCGCACGGGGAACTTACAGATGTAATCCTTCACAGCTTTCTCAAAGAGGTCGTACACGTGCTCTCTGTCCAGGCCGTCCAGAGCCATGCTGATCTCGTCATGCAGCCACTCCAGCCAGAGCTCTGCAAGACAACAGCACCTCCTGCGTCACCATCTCCTTCACCAAAGGGCAGGACGAAAGCAGGGACTTTACTGCCAGTCACGGGCACACAAACATCTCACCCATCTTATACAGCCTGGTACAGTTCGCAGAAATTCCATTCTTAAAGCCTGTACCAAGCACATAGAAGGTTTATGCTTCCAAATCAAATAATTAGAAACATAATATCCTACACCTATTGGGCATTTTATACTCTGCAAAGTACTTACGTATATTTCCCATTTAATCTTTGTCAAAATTCTGTAGGTGACAGTAATAATAATTAATAAAAATGGCATCTAAGCATTGACAACACACTAAGGTATCTGTTAAGTGTTGTGCACAGAACACCTCTTCCAACCCACGTACTATAAGGCAGAAACTATTATCAGCCCCATTTTACTGCTGGGAAAACTGAGTCTTAAAACATTTACATAATTCACTTAAGGTCACCCAGCAGTAAGACGTACAGCCAGGAATGAACCTCGGCGATCTGATTTCAGTTTCCATACTCGGCAGTTATGCTTTCGGGGCAGGGAGAGCTGGATCTGGGACCAGAGTTTTCCAACTCCTCCCTAAAATATCCGTTACGAACATTCGTGAAGACTGAACCACAAAGATGCACAGTTATGTTTCAAATAAGCAAGTAAGTATAAATAACCTAAATGCCCAACGATCCTGTAACAAACAAGGTATAAAACATTTACATTAAAAACTGTTTATAATGGGTGGCTGGGTGACTCACTCGGTTACACATCAGACTCTTGATTTCAGCTGAGATCATAATCTCACGGTTCGGTTCGGGAGTTCAAGCCTCACATCGGGCTCTGTGCTGTCAGCTTGGGATTTCCCTCCCCTCTCTCTCTGCCCCTCCCCTGCTCATGCTATCTCAAAATAAATAAATAAAAATTTTAAAACTGTTTATGAAAGTTTAATTGTAATACATTTACAATTATCTAGTTCTGAGAGAATGGATTAAGTACACAAATACTGGAATGGGAAACACAAAGAGGCGGGAAAAGTTTAATTACATAAAAAGTTTTCATCGTGATATAGGATTAAAAAAAAAAACAACTCAGGATCCGAAACGTGGGTCACTATTACATGATCACGACTACGTTTCGAAAAAAACTACAAGATGAGAAACTAGAAATCCCTGACACTGGCTGATGGGCTTTCTTCTTTCCACTTTATTTGTATGTTCCAAATGTTCTGTAAGGCACACATCCCACTGAAACAAGAATGTGTATCCTGCACTTCCGTTTTTATCAAAGCAGCCTGACCGCTGAAGCATTACCTTCAGTCAAAGGAAAGATCTCACTCATCTTCTGGCGAGCCATCCTCACTTTGGTGAGCTCGCCTTCCAGCCGGAGCAGCCGGATCAGGTCCACGTGGCAGTTGTAGTCATAGACGTTGATAGAGAGCTAAAAGGAGAACAACACAAGGTGAAATTTAATATGCCATCATCAAAATAACTTAGCATTCTTCACCACTGGTTAGGAGGCACATGTCTGCTTACAGACAAAATGGGCCATCTGGGAGAGCCAAGGAAACAACAATGTAACATTTACCCCCAGGAAGAGGAAGAAAAATCAATGAATGAGGCTTTCTCTAATCAACACAAAGCTCTCCCAATCTGTTACAGTCCCTATCAGAAAGCAGTTGGGTTCTCTCTGGAACACAGGAACATTCTGATGAAACGAATAAATAAATACCAAGTGTGACCTTAGGCAACTTATTAATTCTTCTAAGCCTCCAGTGTTTCACCTGTAAAACAGGGACACCACTAAGGTCTAGTCCATAAAGTTCTTGCAAGGATTTTACTGTCTTTATTTTAATTTTTTTTTTTAAGTAATCTCTACACCCAACATGGGGCTCAAACTCACAACCCCGAGATTAAGAGTCAATTGAGCCAGCCAGGTGCCCCTCTTGCAAGGATTTTAAAAGGTGCTTCATGACATGGTTTAGCACATGCCAGGTATGTAGGTTAAGAGCTCTTTTACTAAACAAACAAAAACACCTACTGCGAAATGAAAATGAAATGAAAATCCCTACTGCGAGGAACAAGAATGGCAACACCTGTTGAAGCTGAGTGACAGGTACATAGAGACTTGTTTTTATATTTGAAACTTTTCAAACTCAAAGTTAAAACAAATCAAAATCGCTTAAATAGCTATCAGACATCTGAGACCACAGCAAACTAAAAGAATTTGCCGCTAGCAGACTGACTCTTAAGGATAACAAAAGGAAATGATAAATCTTGGAGCACCAGGAAGGGAGAGAGAACAGAAAGTATAGAAATACGAGCAAGTATCAGGAAAGGTGCTTCCCATGAGTTTTCTAAATTGTATGTGATAACTGAAACAAAACTTTCAAGGCCATCTGATACCCAAAACAATGATATTTAAAAGTAGGGATGGTAAAGGGACTTAAATGGAAAGATTTCCACATTTCACTCGTTGGTAGAACAAACACCATGTAAGTTAAATACACTGTAATACCCAAGGCAACCACCAAGAAACTATACAAAGCAATATACTAAAAATCACTGCAAATAAATCAAGATGGGATATTAAAAGATGTCCAAGTAACTCACAGGAAGGCAAGAATAAAGATACAAAAAAAACAGAGGAAACAAACAAAATAATAAAATGCCAGGCATTAGACCTAACATATCAACACCTATCTTAATGTTTATGGTCTCAATATACTAATTAATAAGGCAAAGAATGCAGAGCAGATAAAAACACAACCCTTGTAAGAAACTCACTTCAAATTCAAGGACATAGGCAGGCTGAAAGGAAAAGGATGGAAAAAGATAGACCATGTAAACATTAGTCCAAAAAAAGCAGAAGTGGCTATGTTAATATCACATAAAACGGACTTTAGAGAAAATTACGAAGGATAAAAACGGACACTACAGGGGCACCTGGCTGGCTCAATCAGTGGAGTGTATGACTCTTGATTTGGGCTCAGGTCACGATCCCAGGGTTGTGGGTTAGCGCATTAGCTTGGCACAGAGCCTGTTTAAGATCTGCCCTCCCCCCCCCACCTCTGCCCCTCTCACCAGCTCACACATGCTTTCTCTCTCTCAAATTTAAAACAAAAAGGGGGGGGGGGGATTACATAAAGATAAAAGGATCAACCCACCAGGAAGATCACAAACAACAGATCCTTCAAAACAGATTAAGCAAGACTGAGCTAAGAGACACGACCACAGTTATAATGGGGACTTCAACATTCTCCACTTCAGCAACTAAAAGTAGTCCTGGACAGATAATCAGCAAGGACACAGAACTCAGTTTCATCAACCAACATGATCTAATCAACATATATAGAACACTCCATCCAAGAGCAACAGAATACACCTTTTTTTCCCTCAAGGGCCCATGGAACATTCACTGAGACTAAATCACAGGCCATAAGACAAACCTCAACAAATTTTCAAAAACTTAAATCATATACAGTATGTTTTCTGATGACAATAGAATTAAATCAAAAATCAGTAAAAATGGGGAAATCGTTAAACATTTGGCAACAAAGTGATATACTTCTAAATAACCCATGGATCAAAGAGGAAGTATCGAGGAAAACAAAAATACACACTACTGAATGAAAATCAAAATACAATAAATTAAGGATACAGCCAACGCAGTGTGGAGAGGAACACTTAACCGAACTAAACTCAATGTATAAAAAGAATTATATGCCATGACTAAACAATTTGTTCCAGGAATGCAAGGCTAGTTCAATCTTTGAAAATCAATCACCGTAATCCACTAAATCAACAGGCTAAACAAAAATCGTGATATCCACTGACACAGAAAATGCAATTGACAAAATCCAAAACCATTTACAATAAAAACTCTCAGCAAGTTGGCCCGCATTAAAATTTAAACTTTTTGCTCTATAAAAGACTCCATCAAGAGGATGCAAAGACAAGCTATAGACTTCAAAAAAAAAAAAAATGTACAAACCACATATGTAATAAAGGACTAGTATCTAAAAGCTAGAACTCTAGGGATGCCTGGGTGGCTCAGTTGGTTAAGCATCTGACTCGTGACTTCAGCTCAGGTCACGATCTCATAGTTCATGAGTTCAAGCCCCACATCAGGCTCAGTGCTGACAGTGCAGAGCCTGTTTGGGAATTCTCTCTCCTCTCTCTGCCCCATTCTCTCTCTCAGAATAAATAAAAAAACTTTATATATATATATATATATATATACATATCTAAACTCGACAATAAAGGGGCGCCTGGGTGGCTCAGTCAGTTGAGCATCTGACTCTTGATGTGGGCTCAGTTCACAATCTCATAGTTGGTGAGTTCAAGCCCTGCATTGGGCTCTGTGCTGACAGGGCAGAGCCTGCTAAGGATTCTCTCTCTCTCCTTCTCTCTCTGCCCCTCCCCATTCACATGTGTTCTCTCCCTCTCTCATGTAAATAAACTTAAAGTAAATTCAACAGTAAAAAACAAATAATCCAATTAAAAAATGGGTAAAAGACATGAACCAACATGTATATCCAAAGAGGACACACAGATGGCAAGTAAGTCCACATGAACAGTCAAGATCATTAACTATCAGGGAAATGTAAGGTAAAACCACGATGAAACATTACACACCTAACAGAGTGACTAAAATAAAAAACAACGACAACACCAAATGCTGGAGAAGATGCAAAAACAAAAACAAACCAAAACAAAAAACCAAATGGATCACTCACACATTGCTGCTGGGAAGGTAACACGTATACAGCAGCTTTGGAAAACAGCTGGGCTGTTCCTCATAAAATTCAACACACAATTACTTTATCATCCAGCAAGTGCACCGTGGGTATTTCTCCAGAGAAACAAAACCCATGGTCACACAAAACCTGTTCCTAACAGCTTTATTCCTATTAGCCCAAACTGGAAACAACCCAGATGTCCTTCAATGGTGAATGGCTAAAGTCACCATGGTGCACCCACACTGTGGAATACTTTTCAGCCAGAAAAAGGAAGTGAATATACACCCCACTCAGATGAATTTTAAGGGAATTATGCTGAATAAGAAAAGCCAATCCAAAAAGATTACATACTATATGATTCCATTTACATAACATCCCTGAAATGACAAAATTATAGAAACAGGACAGTGGCCAGAGGTCAGGAACTATAGCTATAAAAAAACCAGAAGGACCCCTGTTGTGACAGAACTGATATGTGTCAACTGTGTCAACGTCAACATGTGGGTAGTGACATCATATGTAGTTTTAACAAGATTACCACTGGGAGAAACTGGTAAAGGGTACACAGGAGCTCTGTATTATTTCTTACAACTGCAGGGAAGTCTACGACTAGCTCAAAATGAAAATTTAACTTTCTAAAAAAGCTTTTATAGGAGGTTGGGGTATGGGGTTACCTTAGGTCTATACAAAAACACTAATGTCTACTTTTCCAACACCTGCCACAGCGTTTCGGCAATAAATATTTCCCTCTCCTTCATTCAACTAACACTCTGAAGGTATACTCAATAATCTAGATACTAGCTGATACATTAAAATACACATGGAAGGACTCATCTCACCAGGTTGCAAGTCTCAGCAGAGTCAGACCGTGGAATTGACACGGGATTGACAAACTGACCAACAGAACAAAAGAGAACACCCAACATCAGACCCACACAGACAGAAAACCTATGACAAAGTGGCACTCACTGCATCCATTAAAACGAATTCATGACCCATAACCATGACCCCAGTTTGAAAAACACTGACTCAGAGAAATTCTTTTTTTTTTTTTTAATTTTTTTTTAGCATTTATTCATTTTTTGACAGGCAGAGAGAGACAGTATGAGCTGGGAAAGCACAGAGAGAGAGAGGGAAACACAGAATCCGAAGCAGGCTCCAGGCTCTGAGCTGTCAGCACAGACCCCGACATGGGGCTCAAACTCCCGAACAGTGAGATCACGACCTGAGCCGAAGTCGGACACTTAACCAACGGAGCCACCCAGGTGCCCCATAGAAATTCTTAAACATGGTGGATAATAGCATGTTTCAACAGTAACAATGTACCTTGTGGCTGGTTGGTAATAAGACAAAAGAAAAAAAACTGTAAGCAATCCAAATGCCAGAAGAACTGATAAATTGTGGGATACTCGCCCAATGTTATGCTAAATATACAGTAGTCAAAATGAATTAAGTGCAGCTACAAGCAACACAGATGAATGTTAGAAACACGATGCTGAGTGGAAAGCAGTCCCAAAAGATTACATACAGCATGGTATATTTTTTAAAAGCTCATCAATGAACAAAAGTGGACAACAGATTACTTAGGAATGCATACGTGGGAAATAAAATTACACGTTTTAAGGGAAAAGGGAGCACGGCAGAGTCAAGAAAGTAGTTACCCGGGTTTTGGGAGGAGAGGCAGGGCAATGGAATAGGGGAAAGACCCATCGGTACCTGCAACAACACTGCTGAAGTTCTAACTCTTCGACCACGCGCCGGGTAAGCAGTAGTCACTTACCACCCTTTGTAACTTACAGATGTGAACTGCTCTGCATGTATCAAATTACATGCAAAAGGACAACAAAGGCTCAATAACAGGTAAGACCATGACCTGTATTTTTTTTTTTAAATCCTAAGACTTTTAGCAATGTTCTCCTGCTCATGATATCTAAAAGTTAACAAGCGGAGCCCATCCCAAGATCCAACATGAAGAGCTGAAAAAGGACTGGACTAGGTCAGGACCCAAGCGTTCTCATCTCCCCTGGCTCTCCTCCTTTGTACCAGGAAGGCGCTGGAGTGAACCTCTGCTTGCCACGCGGGCTGTCACGATACGCTGATGTTTCAAAATGGACTGTCAAGTGTGCACTCAAGTGACACTAACTAAAGAAGTGAAGTTTGTGCAAAATGTACTTTCCTTGTTAAAGAAGGGGCAAAAGCTCTCCCTGTCACCCACCGCTCTCAACTCACTTGGGTCTGAGAGTGGTTTTGGAGCACGAAGAGGAGTGGGACAGTCCTTGTCAGTCATCGTAAGTAATGTCAGTCTATACAAGCGTCCCTTACCTGCATATCACATGGAGGTCAGAAAGAATAAGTCAATGAAGTAGAGAAACGGCCTCTAAGGTGGTCTTTGGTCCAAATTTCTGATTTCTAGGCCCAAACAATGAAGATACTATACATGAAGAGGCGTTCCAAAAGTACGTGTTTGAAATGCATACTGAGGATGCATTTAAGAGACATTTCCACAGAGTTCACTTGGCATCGACGAATGAGCACATACACAGGTCTATTCTGGTCTCAGAGCCTCATTAACGACAAAGGATGCTTTGAAGAAAGAGGCAGCTTAGCCAACGCAGAAAATGATGTGTTGATTTCCTGACTCCCTAGAGGCACAACCTGGAATAGGGGTGGAGAAGTAACAAAAGGCCTGGTCCAAGAGACACAACCACGGCAATCATGGGGAGGGCAAGGAAAGAACAGAGCAGGCCTCGGCACAGCACCTACTATGCGTCAAATGTGCCACGAACTTTCGAAGCAGCAGGTCACTTAAGCTCCACGACAGCCCTGTGAGGTTGGCACCTCGTTTTATTTTTTTATTAAAATTTTTTTTTCAACGTTTATGTATTTTTGGGACAGAGAGAGACAGAGCATGAACGGGGGAGGGGCAGAGAGAGAGGGAGACACAGAATCGGAAACAGGCTCCAGGCTCTGAGCCATCAGCCCAGAGCCCGACGCGGGGCTCAAACTCCCGGACCGCGAGATCGTGACCTGGCTGAAGTCGGACGCTTAACCGACTGCGCCACCCAGGCGCCCCTGGCACCTCGTTTTAACCACCTGCGCCACCGAGGGACCAGCGAGTTGGAGTAACCGATAGGGCACCACTTTTCGTTTCAGGGCACAAACACAGATAACGGGAAACCCTTGCTTTTGTTACACAGATACCACAACTTGAAGCTTTCATAAACTACACTCGGGGATGAGCACTGGACTTCGCAAATACGACCAGGTTGAGTTTTTCACAGGCCTGTCTAGAAGTTATTCCGTGGCAGCAGGAACTAGAGGCTATGGGATTCGGAGGAGGTGGCAGAAAGGTTTGGAAAAATGGGAAAAATCAATCCCTCGACCCCACGACGGAGAGTCTGATAAAGCTAAGAGGCTCTTCAATTCACATCACTTGCCAGATCCCATCCTGTGTGGTCCCCTTCCGAACTCCATCCCGCCCTCTGTGGCCTGAGGTGGGGCAGGCAACGAGGGGACACCAGTAGCCAGGCCACCTCTGCTCTGACCCATCCTCCTCTCTAGCTAGATGCCTCTCCTCATCAAGGATTTAATCTTTCTGCTTCCAAGCCTGTCCTTCCTGCTAAAACCAATAATCCTATTTCCCCTGCCTCACAGAAGAGTAAGATCTGAGTGAGCTAATGGCTCGCTGAAAAGCTGAAGGCTAGAAATCAGAAGGACAGACTTCCATGAGGACAGGGACACAGCCTGGCATTTTCTCAACACATGAAAGACTGAACGAACACCAGCATGCTTATTTATAAAAAGCGAACAGGGAACCACTTTCCTACACCCACTGGTGCCTTTGACGTTCAGGTGTGATGATGAATGGAACGAGCGATCCCAACGCACATCATTACTATTTCACAACAAAAGTATCACTGCCGGAGAGGCCATCCTGAGGAATCTCACCCCCAACAAGGTTGAGGAGCCTAGGTTAACAACTTCCCATCACTGATTTCATACAGATGTGGCATCGGGGCCGCAGACAGCCCGGTTAAATTCAAATCCCCTTGTGAGTGACTTTGAGCCAATCGTTTCACTCTTCACTGAGCCTGTTTCCTCATCACTAAAGTGAGGATGTGCTTGATTTCTGTTTGCCCTTCCAATTCTACTCCACCTTCTCCTCCCTGTCCTGTGCCCTCCCGTGTGCACCATATCCATGGGGTCTCTGGCTCTCTTGCTTCCAGCAGGGTTCGCCAGCCAAAGGCACCAGCAGATGTTTGGAGAGAGGGAGAGAGGTCAGGGTATTCCTTCCCCCACCCCGATCCCTGATGGGAAACTACAGCTGCGCGCCCTGACTAAAGGTGTCTCACCTGTTCTCAGGTGCCCTCTCCACACGACTATTCAGAAAACTGGTCACAGTTTTCCCGCCTCATCTCTTCAGGCCTAACGGTGGTCACAAGGTCCTGCTGTTAAGGAGCCCCGAGGTACTGAACCCTCACTCCTGGTTTCTCAGCTCACGCTTTTTTCTCAGCTCACATTAGCCCCTTTATTGTCCTTTTCTCAAATTATCCTAATTCGAGCGTGCCACCTATTTCCTGCTGGGACCCTGGATCACACAGAAGTTACAAATTAGGGATCACGTTACCATTAGGTGCCAGGCACTGGGCCTTTAATTACTGTTATGACAACTACATGATGCAGGAGTTGTTCCTCCCAATTTGCAGGTGAGAAAGCACAGGCTCAGACAAGAAATCTGCCTAGGCACACGTAAGCATGGAAGGGCTACAACTGGGACCTCAGCCTCCAGCCGCTGAAACCTCTACCTTCCCGTTTCTATTATCGCCGTCCCGCTGGTTACTTTGTCTATCGTACTGCAGTTCATCATTATGGTCATTCCTACCGGAAAAAAAAAATTAAAAAAAGAAAGAAAGAAAAAGCCACTCTCTTATGAATAACACTTTATTGCTACTGCAGACCATACTTTAACGGGTGGTTCAGAGTGGGAGCTCTGGAGTCGTTTCAAAGTTCAAGGCCTGGCCGCCACTTGCAGAAGTGTAATCTGCAGCAAGATAATTCCCTCCACGAGGAGCCTCAATCCCCTCCGGGAAAACGGGGAATAACACTACTTCCTTCACTAGGTCGCTGCGAAAGTTCAAGGGGACGACAACTCGCAAAGCACCCGGCAAGCAGGAAGCGCCCAAACGATGGGAGCTGCGGTGATTAATAGCGGTTTTGCGGCCTTGGGAGCTTTAATTACCGCCGGGGGCCGGGCACCGGGGAGAAGGGCCGGCGCTTGGGAACCACAGGGAAGGAGCCCGCCGCCCCAGCCACGGACACACCTGCTCCTCCAGCCGCTCGATCTCCAGCTGGTTCTTCTCCTCCTCTTCGTCGTACTCCCACTCGTACTCCCCGGGGGAGCTCTCCGCGGAGGAAGCCATGGCGTACTCCTCGTCCCCATCGCTCTCACTCACGCCTTCCTCCTGCTGGTCCCACCCCGGCCCCATGGCCTTGTACGTCGCAGCGGCCACGGCCCGCGACAACACCTTCCTCCTCGTCCTAGCCGCCTTAACCTCATCTTCCTCGCCCTCCGCGGTGGGCCCGGCCTTAGGCTCGGCCTCCGCTTCCGAAGCCGATGTTGCGGCCGCCGTCGCCATCTTGCGCTTCCAGTGACTCTCGGGTCTTCTCTCGGCGGCCGAGGACCCGCGAAAGTAGAAGCTGCCCGCGGCGTTCGCCTGCTCAAAACTCCGCTCTCGGGCCACCGAATGGGAAACTGTGAGCCTCGGGTGACGGGAAAATCTGGGAATACACGAAATTTTGTATTGCTTTTGAGACAGGAGACAGCCTGACCTTGGGCAGTTAGGAATAAGTGGCTCCTTGATAACAACAAGAGGGCAGAAAGGACAGGACCGTCTGAGACACCCACTTCCTGGGACAATCCGCCGGGGACCATATCCAGGTTCAGCAGCTGCACGGTTACTCCCCCTCAAAATGTCCCGCCACTGTAACCCATAGAAGCCCTCCCCTCGGATGCCCTAGTGGCTTTCTCCTTAAGGAGCCCCTCCGGGGTGGCGAGAGTCTCTTTGTTTCGTCCTCGCCCAAATAAACCTGGTGCCTGTGCTGCTCTTAACCTTGCTGATCGGTTCCATTTTTGAGAACACAATCCCGGCTTTAAAAAACGGTTACAGCTTTGAAGGCTCCTTGGAGATCTCCACGTCTTCTAACGGTAAGTAAGGAGCAGTCGGCACCCTCTTTTCCTATCTTACACGAACTCTCAAACTATGGGCACCTGTTAGCCAGTTAAGAGCGAATGGGGCGTTGCCATTCTCAAAGCCTCGGGTGACAGGTTCCCTGGGTCTTCTCCCAGCTGCGTCCCAAACGGAGTTGGGAACGAGGATGTATTGGAGACCCAGTTTCCCGATGCATGGGTCTTAGGGGAGGGCAAACAACAACTGATGCGTCCTGACCGAACTATTCTTTGGTGGACGCCTGAAGGCGCTGGCGGAAACTGACCCCTGACCGCCCGTTTGGGTATCCCGCTCAATTTTCCTCTTTCTGTCTCGACCAGCCTCTCCCTTCGGGAAATGAGTGGAGAAGCCCAGGACTGATCTCCCGGAAATCTTCCCAGGAGTGATCCGGGAGACTTCCAAGGGGTCCTACTCACAGGTTTCCCAAACTACAGTGGAAGGTGGCTACTTGCTTCCGATTCTGACACTCTGGCGTGGCTCATCTCCCCGGTCCGCATTTTCTACCTCTCATCTTCAAACTCCTCTTGTGGAGCTTATAGCCCTCACCCGGGCCCTGGAGCTTTAGTGAAGGTAAAAAGTTCAACATCTGTACAGACTTTAAGTTATGCCTACTTGGTCCTTCATGGCCATGCTGTCATCTGGAGAGAAAGAAACTTTCTAACAGCCACTGGGACTCCTATCGAGTTCCATCAGGAGATAGATCATTTACTGATCTCGGTCTGTGTGTGTGTGTGTGTGTGTGTGTGTGTGTGTGTGTGTGTGTGTGAATGTTTATTTATTGTTGAGAGTGCAAGCGGGGGAGGGGCAGAGAGAGGGGGACAGAGGATCCAAAGCAGGCTCTGCACTGACAGCACAGAGCCCAATATAGGGCTTGAACTCACGAACCACGAGATCATGACTTGAGCTGAAGTTGAACGCTAAGGGACAGAGCCATCCAGGTGCCCATGACCTCAGTCTCTTCCCCCAACACACTGTAAAGGCCACCAAAAAGGACCAGATGAGGTTGCAAAGGGAAATAAAAGGACTGATGCCACAGCCAAACAGGCAGCTAATAGTGTTTCCCCTAAAAACAAAATAGCTCCTCTCTTTTGGGAACCCCCTTACAACCCATGAAGCCCCAATACAGCGACAAAGAAACCATGAGAGCCCTGTCCTGGCGATTTACCCTCTTGCCCTCGGGATGGCTACAGGATGAACAGGGGAAGATCTTGTTGCCCACCACTACCAGATGAAAACTGCTTAAAACCTTCCATCAGTCATCCACCTGGAAAGAGACGGGACACTTCAGTGGATGTGTAAGTTCTTCACAGGAAATAAAATTAGACTAGGGGCACCTGGGTGGCTCAGTCGGTTGAGCGTCCGACTTCATCTCAGGTCATGATCTCACGGTCCGTGAGTTCGAGCCCACCGTCGGGCTCTGTGCTGACAGCTCAGCGCCTGGAGCCTGCTTCCGATTCTGTGTCTCCCTCTCTCTCTGCCCCTCCCCTGCTCATGCTCTGTCTCTCTCTGTCTCAAAAATAAATAAAAACATAAAAAAAAAATTTAGACTGTTGAGCAGGTGGTAGGATCCTGAGAAATATATCAAAAAAATAAATAAATAAATAAATAACCCCAAGCACCATCGGGTGGCTCCTCCAAGGAGTCCAACAAACAGGGTCTTTTCCTGGGGGAGGATTGGCCGGTATTTGCCAAAAACTCCAGGAATACAGTACCTACTGGTGTGGGTGGGCACCTTCACCAGTTGGATTGAGGTCTTCCCCAGTAGGATGGAAAAGGCCCTGGAAGTAATTAAGACAATTGAACATGAAATTATTCCCCGATCTGGGGTGCCTGTTAAGCGTCCAACTTCGGCTCAGGTCATGATCTCGCAGTTCTGGGTTCAAACCCCGCATCAGGCTCTGTGCTGACCTCTCAGAGACTGGAACCTGCTTCAGATTCCGTGTCTCCCTCTCTCTCTCTCGGCCCCTCCCCCACTCATGCTCTGTCTCTCTCTCAAAAGTAAAGAAACATTTTAAAAAATGTTTTAAGGGGCGCCTGGGTGGCGCAGTCGGTTAAGCATCCGACTTCAGCCAGGTCACGATCTCGCAGCCCGTGAGTTCGAGCCCCGCGTCGGGCTCTGGGCTGATGGCTCAGAGCCTGGAGCCTGTTTCCGATTCTGTGTCTCCCTCTCTCTCTGCCCCTCCCCCGTTCATGCTCTATCTCTCTCTGTCCCAAAAATAAATAAACGTTGAAAAAAAAAATGTTTTAAAAAATTATTCCCCGATTTGGGTTGCTTGAAAGCATTCAGAGTGATAATGGCCCATCACACAGGGCATCTCTGCTGCCCTAGGTATTCGGTACCACCTACATTGTGCCTGGAGACCCCAGTCCTCAGGAAAGGTTGAGAGGGCAAACGGGGTTCTAAAGAGGCACCTAAAAAAAGCTTGCTCAAGAGATGAGCCTCCCCTGGATACGGGTCTTGCCTATTGCCTTGCTGTGAATGAGGAATACTCCTCAGGGCTGGTCTGGCTTTAGCCCCTCCGAGACGCTTTATGGAGACCCTTTCTAACCAACGACATATTATTTGACAAGTAACAGGTCAAACATGTCATTTCTCCTTCCAAATTCCAGAGGGCACTACAAGAAAATGAAAATACCACACAGCGCATACAAGGAGGACCTCTATTTGAGCCCGGGCATCCAGTTCTAGTTCAATCTCTTCCTCCTCCTTCCCCCTCTCTTCGGCCTTCCTGAGAGGACCCCTGCCCGGTGATCCTCTCCACCCCTTCTGCTGGTAAGATTTCAGGAGGAGATGCTTGGATTCACCACACTCGTCTAAAGCCCTGGCGAGCTCCAGATGATCCTCAGAAGGAAGGAGACAAGGACATTTGTGAGCCTATTGAAGACCTACAATTCCTCTTCAAGAAGTGCAGAGAAGTGCTCCGCCCCTTAAACGTCTCATAACAACACCATGACCCCTAGGGCTTTAATATTTCTATATCTCATACAATTATGGTGCCGGCCGCCACGGGGAATCCTCGAGTGGGTTCCATTAATTGCCGCTGCCTTTATCTTAACTGACTGCTGGATCTGTGGGAAGGATTCTTTAGGCACAGTCGTCCCAGCCCCCACGTCTGTGTGGCTCTGAGCCAATGACACTGTCACCCCCTTCATCTCCTCTACCAGTCCTTTCCCCGGCGCTCACATTGAATGGCTGTTCTTCAAAGCCTGGAAGGAGGATACGGAAACTAAAAGGAACAACACCCCTTGGTCCAGTGGTACCCTCACCCTCGCCCGGTTGGACCGACTCCACCTCAACGCCAGTGCCGTCTTCCCAATCTGCTTTGAAAATTCAACGTCCATCCCACACACGGGTCTCTTCACAGGTAATCTCCCCACATCTCAATGTAATCTCACATCCCAAGTCACTAGAGCCTCTGCGGAAGGAGACCTGGAACCCTTCCCGCTGTAGTTCTCTCAGTGCGTGTAAGAACACTGATAAATATCACCTTTCCCTCGACGTTTCCTCCGAGCCCAGTATCCCCCAAAGCGCACAACCTCCTGCACCGCAGGCAATGTCCGTGTAGCCAGAAGGTCTACCGTCTCTTATAATTCATCAAATTTAAGTCTGGCGTCCACACCACTCCTCTCGTCCCAAGAATTCTTCCTCAAAACATATCCCTCCAGCTTCCTTGCATCCACCATACGGGAAAGACTCAGACGCCTCCCTAATTTGGAGCAGATTGTCAGGGGGCCCCCCTGCAACAAGTAGACCCCAAGCCCTCTTTACTTACGACTTCCACGTAAACCTCCGGGTGGAAGAGGGTTTGTTCTGTGGAACCAGGGAGTACATCACGCTGCCGCCCTTATGGAGAGGGCGGTGCTTCCTCGCTTTCATAGCTCCCCCAGCTGATGATGCGCCTGGTTCCAGCAGCATGCTGCAGGTTCTAAATGATCCTTGACCAGGGTCCGAAGGGTGGCTATGGCTCCCCTTCTGGTCTCTTTGTTCACTGGATTGTCGGGAGCGTCTGGAACAGCCCTAGGAGGCACCTCCGTAGACCTCTCAGCACAACTGACCAAGACATTGAGGGAGACCATCAAGGGGATACAAACACCCGCAGAGCAGGTGAACTCCTTGGCAGGAGTCACACTTCAAAACCGACAGGCCTATGGGGCACCTGGGTGGCTCAGTCGGTTAAGCATCTGACTTCGGCTCAGGTCGTGATCTCACGGTTCATGGGTTTGAGCCCCACCTCAGGCTCTGTGCTGACAGCTCAGAGCCTGGAGCCTGCTTCACATTCTGTGTCTCCCTCTCTCTCTCCCTGTCCCTCGCTCATGCTCGCTCGCTCTCTCAAAAATGAATAAACAGGGGCGCCTGGGTGGCGCAGTCGGTTAAGCGTCCGACTTCAGCCGGGTCACGATCTCGCGGTCCGTGAGTTCGAGCCCCGCGTCGGGCTTTGGGCTGAGAGCTCGGAGCCTGGAGCCTGTTTCCGATTCTGTGTCTCCCTCTCTCTCTGCCCCTCCCCCGTTCATGCTCTGTCTCTCTCTGTCCCAAAAATAAATAAAAACGTTGAAAAAAAAATAAAAAAATAAAAAAAAAATGAATAAACGTTAAAAAAAATAAAAACATTTTTAAAAATAAAAAACCGACAGGCCTGAGACTTGCTAACCTCAAGTGCGGGGGTGATCCTGTGCCTTCCTTAAGGAAGAACGTTGTTTCTACATCAATAACGGGACAGATGGCCACACGTCTCGATTCCTCCAACAGTCTGGTCATCTCCATAGAGGCTCTTTCCAATTGGTGGGGCTCCCTAAGGGCTCAACTGTTCGCGCTGGCTTTGGCCACTAACAGCTCCCTTATTAACCCCTTCCTTAATGCTCCTCTTACGACTTTATATTCTCAATGCACTCACCTGGTTTGTTGCTTCTCGCCCAGAGTCCTTTACACCTGCAAATGGTCCTATCAGTGTACCCAGCAATGGAAGTGCCACTAGACCTTTACGGGGGGCCACGAGACAGACCCCACAGGGAGGGACTCTAGCTGCCACTCATCTCCATGCCCCATCCCAGCATGAAGAAGTCAGAGAGGTCACCACCCACATACCCCAAGGGCAGTTGGGGTCACCTCCTCTAAGGGGGGACTGTGACAGGAGACAGACTGACCTTGGGCACATAGGGATAAGTGGCCCCTTGTTAATAGCAGAGCAGAAAGTACAGGACTGTCTGAGACACCCACTTCCTGGAACAACCTGCCAGGGACCATATCCGTGTTCATTAGCTGCACAGTTACACCTCAAAAGGTCCCACCACTGTAGCCCATACAAGCCCTCCCTCTCCAACGACTTAAGGAGCCTCCTCTTTAAGGAGCCCCTTCCAGGTCACAGGGGTCTCTTTGTTTCACTCTCGTCCTAGTAAACTTGGTGCTTGTGCTGCTCTTAACCTTTTTGGTCAGTTCCATTCTTTGGCTACATCAGTACACGATCGTGGGTTTTAAAAAGCGGTTACACATTTACATACGTGTAAAAGTACTCATAGAGGAAAAACTCCCTAACACAGCGCATGTTCCATCGCAACTTTAGACAGAAGTTGAGTCTTTGTACAGAAGTGCAGGCCCTAGAGGAAGTCATGAAGTGATGATTGGAGGGAAGGGTTTGGCGCCATCTTGAGAAGGTCAAAAGGAATCTAGGCATAAACGCCTGCCTTCCCACCTAGCCGGACCTGGTGTTTGTTTCAGTCTCCGCAGTAACTGAGCCTCAAACGCAGAGAAAACAAGTTTTCAGGGGAAGGATCAATTGCACCATTCACAAGAAAAACCCATTTCCCAAAGAGATTCTTCCCCTTTATGTAATACCTGGTGCCTGCTGGGCATTAAATATATGTGTGAGTTTTCTGGTTTTTTAAGATCATATTCTGCAAACCTCGATTGATAAATCACATTACTACACTTATTTAGAAACTCTTCGTTTCCAAGCATTGCCATATAAATTATCTCTATGAAAAGAGAAATAGATGCAGACATAAATTCATATCTGCACTTCTTTAAAAATCAGGGCATGGTGTGTTCGCGTCCTCAAGCTCATTTTTTAGTAGGAAAATACTGATGTTTATTTGTTGCCTCTCTCCCTCATTAGCAAGGTTAATTACGTAAGCAATGAATGTGTTTTTTCTTTCCCTTGGATCCCCAAAGACTAGTACAGCGCCTTGCCACATGGTAGGTACTCAACGTTTATTTGCTCAATGAATGAATTGTCCTTGAATTAGTACAAAAGTCAGGATCAAGGCTTAAAGAGGTGATGTCATTCGCATAGGGTCACACGGGAACCAGGGTTGTCAGAGCTTCCCAAATTAGTCTGCCTGGGCAACCTTGGACAAGTTACTAAATCTCTCTGACCCTCAACTCCTGAAGCTGAAAAGTGGGGGTAAGAGAAGTAGACTGGTTGATCCACTGCGCCCACTCCGGCGGTAGGCTTTGTGAACGCAAATCTGGGTCCCCATTGCAGCTTCAGCACCCCCTCAGATCCACAACCCTACAGGAAGAACTAGCCCTCCGCCGTCGATCCTTTAGCTCCGTGTCCCGCCCACCCCCGGAGGGGCGTGGTCAAGGCGGGGCCAAACGGGGACCTGCGCACAGAGGGGAAGGACGCAGGCGCGAAGTCGCGGTGACGTAAAAGGGTGCGCGCTCTAAGCGGAGAGCCGACTCGCGGGCGCACCCCTCCCCTCGGTCTCGCGCTCGGCCTGCGCAGGCGCAAGCCCGCAAGATGGCTGCGGCTGGAGCGGGCCGTCTGAGGCGGGCTGCGTCCGCCCTGCTGCTCCGAAGCCCGCGCGTGCCCGCCCGGGAGCTGTCGGCTCCGGCCCGGCTGTATCACAAGAAGGTAGGGGCTGATGAGGGGCTGCGCGGGGCCCGCACCGGCAAGGGGGCGGGAGGACGAGGACCACCTGAGGGACTCAGGTATGTCAGCGCCCGGCGGAGGCCCGGCCTGGAGAGGAGCGGTTGCGGGGTTGTGCGCGGCCTCGGGAGCCCCCAGTGCAGCCAGGGTGGGGGCCGTCCCCTCGCGCGCCTCTGCCTGGACTGGCTTTCGTTTGCTGCGCAGTGACTACCTGCGCCTGAAATAAAACTAACCGCTGCCCGTGGGCCCCGCCGCTGGCTGCGATTTCGGGCATCCCAGCCTTAAAACGCAACAGCCCGGGAAGGAGGCCTCTGTTGTAATCTGGCAGCCTGACTTCAGGGATAAACGCACACACTGGCGCGGGCTCCGGCTTCAGCCAGGCTATTGCCCTGGCCAGGTGACCTTGGGGAAGTCACTGCTCTGCGCTGAACCTGTTTTCCCCATTTGTAAAATGAGGTCTTGGCATTCATCTACACGAGCTAGGTAGTGCTCGTGGAGTCCTCGGCCTGGTGCCCAACACACGGGGATCATCTGTGGTGCGGTTCTTGCTGTCGGAGCCCTTAGGCTCCGAGTGGAGTCAGACTCGTAATCAACAGTCACAATATTTTAATTTTTGTCTTTTTTGGCGGACGGAAAGGAAAGGAGCCGGGGGTGTAGGGATAGGTGCGTAGTTTGCAGCCCTTGCCTTCCGAGGGCGTGGAGTCCCCTAGACATGAAACTCTCCCACTCAGAAAAGGACTACCTGAAGGACGCGGTAAATCAACATGGGGCAAAAAGTCCAGATTTAGCTTACTATTTTGTACGTCCTTGGGCTTGGAGTCAAAATCCGTGGTCGGATAAGTGGGGAAAGCAAACTGGAAGGTAGGGAGACTTACGACTAACTGGTAGACAAGCCTCGAGGTTACATTAAAGCCTTTTGTATGCCACATTATCATTCCGTCCTGGCTTCTGCACGGTTGCAGGGACTTCGCTCCTCCCCCACCCAGGGGTGTGTTTTGTTGACAATACACGCTCCGCGAACGTGGGCTAGCAGCCTTTCAACCACCAGGGTGCGCTGCTCCACCAGAGCGATTTCAGGGCCTTGAAATACGGTCATAGGACGGTTATTTTATCACACACAAATGCATTCCATAGCATTGTTCCTCCTGGAACATTCTCCTTGAGGCTTCTGGGCCGTCCTTCAATTGCTGGACCATGATTCATTTTAGAATTGTTAGTAGTAATCATTACCCTTTGAAGATGGATTTTATTTGGAAATAACATAAATGCTATTTGATCCCAATGACTTGTGATTAAAAACCCTGTGGAACTAAGACATGATTTTGCTGATTTTCCTCCGGCATCTCAAATGTCTGAAGGTAGGTGGAGAAGAGCTACAAAAAGATGGGGTTATAAAGTCTCATGGACATAAAGTGTAAGCCCTTCTGCTGAGGTGAAGTTTGGTGTTCAGCGATTGTTTGTCAGGTTCTGCTTGCTGGCTGCAAGGAGCTTACCATCAAGTGGGGGCGCGGGGGCGGTAACAAGAAAGAGTGATCATGTCTTCTCTTAACCTTCTCATTTCAGGTTGTTGATCATTATGAAAATCCTAGGAATGTAGGGTCCCTTGACAAGACATCAAAAAACGTTGGAACCGGATTGGTGGGAGCGCCAGCTTGTGGTGATGTGATGAAATTACAGGTGCCACTGGTTTTCATCTTTTAGTTCACAAACCATATTTGCACCTACAGCATTTCATTTGGTCTCCATCTGGATTCCTAGGACAGGATGGGATGAGCTGCTGTCACCAATCATTAGAGCGGGAGCTGAGTGTTAGTTCTCCTTCTTAATACACTATGCCGACCCCTTCTGACAGAGTAAACCAGTCTCCCTTTTCTACTGTCTCAGCTTAAATTCCAACCTCAGCTCGGTAGAGTTTCAACGTTTATTTATTTTGGGGACAGAGAGAGACAGAGCATGAACGGGGGAGGGGCAGAGAGAGAGGGAGACACAGAATCGGAAACAGGCTCCAGGCTCCGAGCCATCAGCCCAGAGCCTGACGCGGGGCTCGAACTCCCGGACCGCGAGATCGTGACCTGGCTGAAGTCGGACGCTTAACCGACTGCGCCACCCAGGCGCCCCAAATTTCAAAGGGAAACCACAACCGTTCAGTTAGCAATCCCCGGTGAGACAGGAAATGGCAGTATATCAACCCTCCCCCCAAATGGGAGACAACACAAAGGGAGGGACTGGCACTTTGGGTAAACTGTAACTTTGACCACATCTACTTCACCTTGGGGAGTGAGTAGGAAGCTTGCCAGAGGTCTTCAGGCCTGTCTTGGAAAACAGAAAGGGGAGGCAGGAGGGAACCACTAGATGTCACTTCATGCCAAACTAAAAAGCATTAGCCAGAGGCCTTTATTGCAGACTCTCCCAGGGCTTCAACATACAGATTGACTGAGAGCCATGAGCAGCAGACCTTCATAGCCAAAAAACAAGCTAGGATTGCAGAACAAAAACAAAACACGGAGGGAGGGGGGCACATTCTTCAGCCTGTCTTTACCAGGTAGGCCTGTATAGTTGTGATAGTTGTTCCTACACTTTTCACCACTGAGCCCTTTGCCAAAGCAAAGCAAATTTAGTGGTCATTAATGCCAGAACTTAAAAGTGTGAAAATCAAGACCAAAGCGCTTGGGGAGAACCCAAGTTCTACAGGGCGGCACCAGGAATCACTGCTTAACTCCTGTCTCTTTTTCAGATTCAAGTAGATGAACAGGGGAAGATTGTGGATGCCAGGTTTAAAACATTTGGCTGTGGTTCTGCAATTGCTTCCAGCTCATTAGCCACCGAATGGGTAAAAGGGAAGACGGTAAGGTTGCCTACAAACGGAGAGAATTAAATCACATTCCCAACAAACCTGCCTCTGAATTCAGGGAAGGGTCTTGTTGGGGGCGGGGAGTCACTGTGATTTTTTTTCAAAATATTCTAATAATTTTTTAAATTTCTCCTACTCAGGTTTTGATTAAATTCTTCTCTACGTTGAGAATTACGGATAATTTTGTTAGGTGTATTTTAATGGGGGCGGGGGGGGGGGGGGTTGATCATTTTTATTTGTTCAGGGATTTTGATGGTTTTACTTTTGTTTTTAATTATGTAGAAAAAAGATCTTCACCTCCCCCTCTAACAAAAAGAACTACAAAGAAATCTGTGGCTTTCTCCCAGGTTGCTGATTATGTTGTAATTTCCTAGGAGTTTAAGGATGGGAGAGGTTATATCGTGGTTTGTGTTCTTGTTTATTTCCTTCCATCATATTTCAGGAAGGACTGCAGGTGGCTTGTAAGGATTCGTGAAATAACAAACTAGCCTGTGCTCAAAGAGGAATTAAAGAATCAAAAACAGCGAAGATGGAGGCAAAGTGAACAAATAAATCAGAACAGTGATCCCGGTGGCTGATCAGCAGGTCCTCAGAGGGTAGAAATGAGAGAGGCTGGAACATCTTTTCCGTCCTTTTCTCTGCCAAAGCCTCTTTCCCAGCAGCTGCAGAGGTAGAAGGTCCCGAATGCAGTGAAGAGCTGGAGTTTCTAAAATCCAGTCATTAAAACCTCTCCGAAAAGCCAAAATGCAGGGCTGCTTATCTTTGCAGCCCCAAGGGATCAAGTTCAGGGAGCTGAGTCACGGAGGGGTGTGCTTGGGGAGCTGGGCAGCTCTACAGCAATGTGGAGTGCCAGGCCACGTGCCACCCGCCTCCTGGGGCTCAAGGCCTTCTGGCTGGCAAGCTCCTCTGGCGAGCACACACCTAACCTGTTCCGGCAGGAGGTGGCTCTGAAGTCATCTGTTAAGCACTGTCCTCAGGGAAAGGGGAAGTGAGACAAGGCACCTGTGCTCCCAGGATCTGGCCTTTGAGTTGTGACCAGAAAGTGGAGGAAAGAGGGCCTTTCTATGACCTTGAAGTCCTCCTATCTGAGTTACTAGGAACAGAATGTGAAGCATAATCATTGAAGTCAGCAGAATTGGGAAACTGGGGGGCAGATGGGGAAATCTGGCATTCCTTAAGCAGTGGGGCTCCATGCCATGTAGGCCTGCCTCACGTGCCCTTGGGCACTCAACCAAACCCAGGCATCCTTTTCAGTGTGTTTCAAGGAGACAGGTCTTCCTTTAGGCAGAGGAGGGGCCTAAAGAGACCTCTCACCCCAAGACCTGTCTGTGCCACTGGCCTATTTGCCATCTCTCTGACCTCGCTGACACTCTTTAGCACTTCTAGTTGAAGGGATTTATTCTAAACGTTTGGTATAAGACCATCAGTAAAGCTGGTATTCACAAAACCAGAATAGGAAATCCCTGCCTTTAAAAAAAAAAAAAAAGACTCGCATCACTGGCCTCCAGCAGACCCCTAAGGGACTCCTCACTGGCCGGCTTGTGGGACCGTCTTTGTCGGCCTTGCTGACCCTGGCCAAGCGCTGGGGTGTGTGAACTCCACCCTTGAGCGTCCCAGCTGCAGCCTTGATGCACAAGCGAGGGGCCTTTGGGGCTGTTAAAGGGAAATCATCCCCCACCACCCTGTCCGGAGGGCCTCTTTGACCTTCTCTTTTCTTACTGCCTGTTCTTTAAGCGAGAGCATCGCTGCTAAAACTGTTGGTCTTTCACGTGTCTCAGGTAGAGGAAGCCCTGACCATCAAGAACACAGACATCGCCAAGGAGCTCTGCCTTCCCCCCGTGAAACTGCACTGCTCCAGTAAGTCTCTGCTCCAGAATCCCAACAAGCTGGGGCAGTTGGGAGTTTGTCATGTATCAGCTGGCATTTGTGCAGGGTACGGGCAAGTCCATTTTCATCGCGGAGTCTGTCTCTGTAGCCTTGAGAGGGTTAAACCCCGGGTGACACAGTCGTCTCCAGGAGGATCTTCCAGGAGGTCATGTGTGCTGGGCATCATGCTGAGCCCTTCGTGGCATCGTTTCTCAGCCTCAGAAACGTCTGCTAGTCCATGGAAGGTGTCCTTACGTCTCCCTCTTACAGACCAGGAAAGCGGGGCTCAGGTTAAAGCGCCCCAGTTCCATGGCTTCTAAGTGGGAAAGCCAGCACCTAGCCCCCAATCTCTGATGCCAGAATCTGTGCTGTTCCCACCCCATCGGAGTCCAGTTCAGACCAGTAAAGGTGAAAAGCTTTTGCCACGATCCCATCTGTTGTATGTGTGTTGTCGCGTCCTTTCCCAGGCGCTGTTCCTGTCGAGGTCTGCATCTGTGTACGGGATGACCAGGTCCGCTCGTTCACTAGTCCCCTCTACGCTGTCCTAAGCGAAAGCCCAGATGCCTTAACATCTCTACGTGGCTTTCTAGTTCAGTCTCTGCCTTAAGTCTAAAGCTTTTTCCATCCTCTCTCTCAACCTTCTACGGGAAGGAGGGAATGAGAAATGGCAGCTTCACTTACTGATGGAGGTTTACTGACCACATTAGTTACAAATCAGCAGAGAGCCTGGTCTCCTGCCCAGGGTAAGACCCCCAGGAGAACAGAGTGCTGGGGCAGGGACGTGGAACACAGCCTTCAGGAAGTCTGCTGAGACCAGAGTTCTTTCCACCTGAGCTGGACTTTCAAGTACCCAGGAATACAGGCCATAGCTCATAAGCATTTTCACACGGCTTCAGAAAACCCCCAGCCGCCTCTTTTGGCCGCCGCCTTGGGCACCGCAGCCTTCAGCTGCCACTCTCTGCCGCTGCCTTGCTTGCTGCTGTCTTTCCAGCACTCTTCATTTCTATTTTCCCCCATAGCGTCATTTGTAACATTGACTCCAAAGTAAAAGTGTTCAGGCTTGGGGTCTCTGGAGAGTAACGTGGCAGGTGCCACCTGTTGGCAATACGTAAGTCATGCCGGCTTGCTCAGCCAGCATCCACCACCTTTATTCCTGACCTCCACGTGAGCAGACGAGACCATTTCTCCTGTCCCTCCGATGCATCAGACACTTGGTGCAAGTCCTCACGCTATCCCAGCAGGAAAACAGTGTCCCAGTCTTATAAAAGAGAAAGGGCATTCCAGGAGGCTGAGGGACCAGGCCCAAATCCCACGTATTTAAACCCCAGTGTGTCTCCAGAGCCACTGGACGGGAGCAGCCTGGCTCAGGAAACGGCTGGTTGGCTTTCCAGGCTTGCCCGTCGCCCCCCGCACCCTGGCTAGTCGGCTCTGTTAAGCCCTTCCCAGCACCACGGCCCTCCAGCTCTGAAAGATGCGATTCCTAAGACTCTGTCTGTAGAGCCTCCAAACTTAGCTTGTCTTTCCTTGTGCCACTTCCAGTGCTGGCTGAAGATGCGATCAAGGCTGCCCTGGCCGATTACAAACTGAAACAAGAACCCAAGAAGGGAGAGGCGGAGAAGAAATGAGCCCTCGGCGAGGCGACCGGCAGGTCATATACGCTGTTTGTCCACCCGCCACACAATCACCGTAGATGTTCAGAAGCCCCTCACACTACGGTACGAGACCCTCTGAGACACGCACAGCACTTGCTGGTCACGTTGTGGCTCTAATGCAAGCAAAATACACAGTTTACTCGTTCCAGACCCCGTGCTTTCTTTCAGCCCCCTTTTATCGCCTTACCCCAGTTTGTGTATATTTTGAATTGTGTGCATGGCCTCAAAGCTGAAATCAGGAACAAAGTCTGCTGTGCTGGTCCACGAAGTGCACCGATACCTCGTTTCAGCTGACCCTGTCTGAGGAAGATTACCAGTAGAAGGCCTTGGTATGATTATTTGAGAGAGCCAATTATTGTACATAAAACAGATTTGCATATATATATATATAATAAAAGAATGTAAGACCATGTTTTTCTCTGGTAAGCCTTGTCTCTTGGATCCCTCACTCACCCCCAGGTGCCGCCCGGAGCCCCCTGGGGCTCCCAGGTACTGAACCGTGACAGCGTGTGCACCTTTCTCAGCAAACTGGTCAGTAAAGACCACTGACAGAGATGGCCAGGTGCGTGTCACATTTTATGGAATGGGGTGAAGGTGAAAGGAGAGGGCCGTCTCTGTTCGTGGTTCTTTGCAAACTAATAGATTGAGAAATAAATCACATTAAAATACAATGTGATAAATAAATTAGCACAGGTCTTTATAGTAGGGATTCCTCCCTGTGGGAGGAAAGGCTGTTAACGTTTCAGAGAACTGTCCCAGCTATTTGGAACCTTGACTTTAAAAATGAATTCAGCTACAATTTTGACCCAAGAAATTGATTTGGGTATGTAGAGATCACTGACAGAATTCAGATTCATACTAAAGACTGTGACAGTACGACTTTAAAAAAAAAAGGGGGGGGGGTGCCTGGGTGGCTCAGTCAATTGGGCATCTGACTCGATTTGGGCCCGGGTCGTGATCTCACGGTTTGTGGGTTCGAGCCCTCCATCAGGCTCCAGGCTGACCGTGCGAGCCTGCTTGGGATTCTCTCTCTCCCTCTCATTGCCCCTCCCCACTCGCTCGCTCGCTCTCAAAATAAGTAAACAACAACAAAAAAACACCCGGAGGATGAGTTGAAAATGGAGATTTCTAGACCCATCATTCCACTTTAGGTCCCCTTTAGATTCTTTTTTTTTTTTTCCCCAATGTTTATTTTTGAGAGAGAGAGAGAGAGAGAAACAGTGCAAGTGGGGGAGGGCAGAGAGAGAGGGAAACAGAATCCCAAGCAGGCTCCAGGCTCTGAGCTGTCAGCACAGAGCCCGATGGGGGCTTGAACCCATGTACCGTGAGATCCTGACCTGAGCTGAAGTCAGACACTTAACTGACCGAGCCACCCAGGTGCCCCCCGGCAGGTGATTCTAATGCCTCTGACTTCTGATGGCCTGGGTGGTTCTGGATAGTGGTGGAGGAGCCCAGGCGCAGGGAGGGAACTTCCTTTGTCCATTCTCTGCCATGCCCTGCACAGGGGTGGTATTTGAGTAGCTCATTCGGAGCTGTCTGCACATGTACGGTGACCTGAGGTTTTAAAACATCCGTCCCTGGCTCAGGCATGAATAACATTCTACCCAGCATCCCTCCTGACCCTCATCTGCCCCCGGAGCTGTGGGTATCATTTTGAGGTACCCCACAGTCCTGCATCAGCCAAAATCCCACTTAAAAAGGCCCAATTTTCTAGCAAAAACGTGATCTTAGAAAGTACCATCTAACCGTCTCAAATCTCCCAACTCTTCAAAAGTAAAAAAAAAAAAAAGAAAGAAAGAAAACGAAAAGTCCTCTGAGTCCTGGAGGAAGGCGCAGAACTTCAAAGCCCATTCCCTCCACAGAGCGGGGCCTTTATAAGAATCTCAAATTAGGGCCACCGGGTGGAGCCATGTCAAAATGTCCCGGGTGGCACGCTCTACTATTTAATTCACCATCCCTCTAGGCTAAGCCGGTCCCGTTGCCTTCTTGATTATAGGTGGCCACACTGCAATTCCCCCCCGCTTTTCTCTGTCATTTAAAAAAATGAGACATTTCTGTCCCGGTTAACATCCCCTGGGACTCGAACCAGAATTCTACACGCCACGAGCTGCTCGCAGACGGCCACAGCAAGATTACCAGAACAGCCCAAACCTCAAAGGAGGTGTTTGTGCAGCGAAAAGAAGTGATTTTTTTTTTTTTTTGACTTACATTCAAGACCCTCCTTTCCCCAGACAAGTCTAGTGGTAACCACACGAGGGCATCGCGTACCCTTCCATGAGCTTAAGGCAAGGTCTCTGCATCTCTAAGGAAAACCTCCACGGAGAGATCTTGACGTGCAACTGGGAAGAGTCCATCACGCACCCAGGCCCTGACGTGTGTCATCGTTGATTGGCACGGCAGCCCTCTGAGGGGGCCCTTATTTAAACTGACTCAAGCCACAAGGCCCAGGCTTCTTCCTGGTTTCCCGCTGGCAGGACACATCAAAGATTCCTCCCGCGGGCCAGAGGCTCACCTGGGCCTTGAGAATTCACACGAAGGGAAACCAACACGGGATAAGCCCCCGTGCGTTCATCTGGCCAACTCGCCACCAAGCACCACGGCCCTTGGCTGGCTGTGCTTCAGGACCGTCCAGGGAGCCTGCTTTAATCCCGACGCCCGATTAAATCTGAAGTCCCGAGGGTGGAGCCTGGGCGCTGGTATCTTTTAAAAAGCTCCCCAGGAGTTTCCAGTATGCACCCACGGGCGAGAACCGCAGCGCCCTTTGCAAATCAGCCTGCTAAGATTATTTCAGTGGAGGCTCACAGCCCTGTGAGGTGTCACCTCCCATCTCCAAAAGAGCTCCTGAGTCCCTTCCTCGCTGGCCCCCAGCGTCTGCCTTAGTCGAGGCCATCGTCATCTCTCTCCTGGCCCCCGCAGTGGTCCCCCTGCCTCCAGCCTCACTATTGGGATCCGTTTCACACGTGGCTGCCGGAGGGGTCTTCCTAAAAAAAAGTGACTCCGTCGCTCCTTTTCTTAAAACCTGCCCGTGGCTCCCTGTTGCACTTCAGACAAATTCCAAACTTCCTACCACATCGATGGATGTGCCCCAGCCATGCTGAACCTTACTGTTAGGCTTTTCCCTTGCTTCTGGCAGGAATGCCCTCACCAGGCATTCTCCCTTAACCCCCACTCAGCCTGGGAGCCTCATCTCAGGCATCACCTCCTCTGAGAAGCCTTCCCGGATTGTCCCAGGTTGAGCTAGGTGCCCCTCTCTGCTCCCGCAGTCCCCTATACTTCTTAATCACATACGTGTCATGTCTATGACACTGCAGCACTGCAATTTGCTTTTCTCTTGTTTTTCCGTATCATTGCACAGACATTAAGTCTCTCTTTTTTTTTCAATTTTAAATAGGTAACATACCACAAGAAAAAAATTCAAACAGCCTGAAATGGAAGAGTCCTATATAAGTTTCCTTGCCATCCTTAATTCCCCAGCCTCCTTCCCCAAGGCAATCTCTAACACTTGTTTCGTAGGTGTCCTTCTAGAAATTCTCTAGGCATATCCAAGTATACGTGTGTTTAAGTAGACCATCCTTTTGTTTCTTTTTCACACAGGTGGTAGCATACTATACACACTTCTGCCATGTTTATTTTCCTCTTGACCATATTTCTGAAGGCCATTCCCTCTCCGTTCCTATAGACCTGCTACATTCTTCACAGCTGCACAGCATTCTATAGATGAAGGTCCATTATTTAGTTTTCTGTTGATGATTACATAGATTATTTTCATGGCAATGTCTCAATTATGCGACCCAGCATCTGGTACGGTTCTTAACTTACTAGGGGATTCCCTGAATGCTTATTCGGTGTATGAATGGATGGGTGTTTGGATTGGTGGGTGGATGGGTGGATGGATGGATGGATGGATGGATGGATAGATAAGTGGGTGGGTGGATGGGTGAGTGGATGGATTGGTAGGTGGGGGGGATGGATGGATGGATGGATGGATGGATGGATGGATGGATGAATGGGTTCATGGGTTAAGTGTCCACATAGATGGATGGATGGGTCAATGAATGGGTGGGTAAACAGAAGGGTGGATGGATGGAGGGTGTGTGAGTGGGTGGGTAGGCGGGTAGATGGATGGACGAATACATGGGGGGGATGGGTGGGTTAATGGGTGAATGGATACATAGATGGATAGTGCGTGGGTGGTGAATGGATGGACGGATGGACAGACAGAGAACCAGGCTCAGAATGGTGAAATGGCTTGCCCCCGATGACACAGCCAGGAAGCAGAAGGCCAGCACTCTGCTGAGGTCCTCTATCCACCTCCCACCCCTTTCAAAGCACCACACCACAACTATGACCATGTCTCTAATTTAACCTTCCCTAGATATTATTCCTGGATTTGGGCCACTTGGGACCACATCAGAATGCACAGTTTTAGAACCTCCCATTAAGCATGTCCTGTCAAAACTGGCGGTCTCTATC
This sequence comes from Prionailurus bengalensis, assembly GCF_016509475.1. NCBI lineage: Eukaryota > Metazoa > Chordata > Mammalia > Carnivora > Felidae > Prionailurus > Prionailurus bengalensis. The sequence continues at coordinate 17,676,748 of NC_057356.1, forward strand.
CTGGAGTCTTATTGAAATGCCAAGCAAATGAGAGGCATCTCTTGATAACTGAGGCCCCTTGAACTTCAGGGAGGAATACAGACTCTGTCCACCCTCATGACAAGACAGAATACTTATAGGTCCCACTGAGTCTCGGCAGAGTGAGGGGACACTGCAGACGAGCTCCAGCCCCAACCAGAAGATGGATGAGAAGCACATCCCTCATCAATGGCTCTTTCTGGCCCATCTATTTGCTTTCTCCACCCTCCAAGGTGACATCAGCCAACGCCTCCAAAAACCAGCTCCCCAGAGAAGGCCATGTCCACACAGGGAGGCAGCAGCAGCACAAAGCCGAGTGAGCTTGGAGTGCTAGAATCAGACGGGGGGGGGGGGGGTTCAAGTCCTGGCTGCCACTGTGGGGCCCCGATCAGGAGGCCTCAACCACCCCAAGCCTCAGTTTATTCATCTGCAGAATGGGAACGATAACAGTACCTACCCGGTCGGGTTGACCTGACAACTGAATGAAAGAATGCAATAAAGCATATGACACATAGAGTTCATTATTGTTATGGTGTCTGTTATGATTACGCACAACAGCTCAGCCCTGACTACGGACCAGGCGCAGTTGCTGGGTGTTTCTATAGATCAGCTCGTTTTACTCCTCCCAGGAGACTCCTAACCTGCTATTATTATCCCATTCTTCAGATGAAGAAACCACCAGCCAAAGGGCATGTCCAAGATCACACAGCCAGGAAGTGACAGAGGAGGGATTCTAGCCCCAGGCTGCCTGATCCGGAGTTCAGGCCCTCTGCTTGCTACGACTCCACTCACGCTCTCTGCTGCCATTATTACGATGAGCGTGGGTATCAATACTACCATTACAGATAGTAGCTATTGTTACTTCTGTTACTACTCCCACTATTACTGTTACTCTTTTTAAAATACCACAACCTCAAGGCTTCCAACCTATGGTATGTTCACCACGAGACCAGCCCTCACACTAAGTCCCTCAAAGTCACGCAGAGCTCTCGTCCGGCTGCACAGGGCAGGAAACACACAGATGTGACTTCTGTCACACGTGGCTTGTTGGGCAAGCTCCCTCCACGGTGCTTGGCCAACCACAGGGTATGGCTATGCCCCAGGCCCAGCCTCAAATACCACCACCGCCCTCCCCGCCCAGCTATCTTTGGAAAAGTCATGTTAGGCACCTCAGAGAAGCCCAGCTCCCAGAATAACTCCAGAAGGCCCCCCGGGTGAGGACAACTATTATCGCCCTTAGAGCTGCTTGTGCCCAAGAAGTTCCAGGGGCCTCCCATCCTGCCCCTGGCACCTCAAGCCAATGGGTCAAAGGAAGCCCCGAAGTGGAAACTGGGCTGGACACCCCTCTACCCAAATACCTCCCCACCACATGCAGCCCTGCGTCACTGGCCCCCTGAGTCACTTAGGGAGCAACCCTGAATGAGGACTTGGGGGCTTGGGTTCCGGCCCCAGCTCTGCCGTGACCTCTGCACGTGACTTTAAGCAGGCACTTCACCAAGCTGAGCTTTGATCTCCCTTTCTGAAAAATCAGCGGAAAGCTAGCCCCTAAGTCACAGGATTGCTGTAAGGACTGAACGAATTATCCCAGCTCCAGTCCAAAAAGACACAGAGCCAGGCATGCAGTTAGCGCTCAATAAATGTTAACCATCATCACCTTCACCTTCACCACCATCCCCAGCATCATTATCATTATCACCACCACGTCCCCCCGTCATCATTACCACCATCATTATCACCATCGTCATCATCGCCAGGATCCCCATTATCACTGCCACCATCACTGTCATACCCATCATCGCCATCGTTATCACCATCACTGTCCCCATAAGCCGACTCTGACATGCAAGTTAGCATGAGGGGTATTTATCGGGGCGTGTCCCTGGCGTCAACACCTGTGGACGGGTGGGTGACAAAGCAGGACTGGGCAGAGGGGGGACATGGGCAGCAATGTGCCCCCGACAAAACTGCCCGTCGATCCCATGAGGAGCTCTAAGTCTGACAGCCCCTCAGACTTGTCTGGCATCTGGGCGCTTGCCACTTACAGCCTCTAGAATTTATCACAATCTGGGGTTCAGAGGAGATCTGCACGTTGTAAGAAGAAGAGCCAAGGGCTTACCCCCAGTGAGGAATTCCGTTATCTGTGGGGTTTACTGTCTGGGGGCAAAGGAGCTTTGTGGGAGCTTCTCACACTGTCCCATTTGCCCCGCAGCCCCAGCGTCTTGCTCACTTTCCCACAACAGCAGGGCCCCTGGGGACCATCTCCCTTCAAGCGGGTGCTCATCCGTTCTAACCCCAAAGGCTTGGGACAGCGTGGCCCTGCTTCCTGGCAAGCCTTCTTGGGCGGCCGCCGGGATCTGTCTCCCCTTGACCTTTCCCACTCTTTTTTCTAGGGAGCTGAACCAGAGGATGGTCTGCTCGTGCAGGCGAGTCGCTTTCCGGCTGAGCTGACAGAGCTGAGGGCCTCAGGGAGAGGGTCGGGGTCACGGCCACCTGCCCTTCGTGGCCACGAGCGAGCGTGGGCCTCCCTCATGTAGAAAACCCGCGAGGGGCTGTTACAGGGCAAAATGAGGTCGCGTGATCAAAGTGGCCGGGACAGCCAGGCACGCAGTAGGTGCTTACTAGATGCTCCTTCACCCACAACGCAGGCCCTTAGCGGGCGCCACAGGGCAGAAAGGAGACGTCAGGATTTACGCCAAGCAGTGGCTTCCCACCGAACCTCGCTCTCTGGCCTCGGAGGCCCTACCTGCCTACCTTGTGTCCCACTCAACCCATTCCAGCCCCAGTGGCCTCTCCCTCAGACTCCCCAAGCTCATTCCCACCTCAGGGCCTTTGCACTTGCTGGCCCCTCTGCCCAGAGCCTTCTTCCCCAGAGCTTCCCAAGACTGCCCCCTCCGTTTGGGTCCTACCTCACCCCATCCACCCCTGCTCAGGTAGAAACCCACGCCTGCCGTCTAGCTCATCATACTGTTTATTTTCTCCACAGTACGCAGCACCCTGGATTTACCTCGCTTGGGGAGGGCACGTCTGAGGATTCACCACTGGATCTCTGATGCCTAGAACAGTAACTGTGTACCACAGAGGAGGCCCTCCCAAAGGCCCATTCTGGTCACAGGTCCCGGAAAAGGGTAGGAGCCAAAAGGAAGACCTGTTCTCCTTCCCTGGGCAACTCTCTCTCCTCTGTCCGCGCGGTTTCTCTGCACAAGGAGGGGACCGGGCCCGATGAATCCACATTCCCTTCCAGCTCCCACAAAAAGATTCCACAAACTTGGACAACTTCTCATTTTCGCCAATAACCAGCTCATGCCAGAACATGATTCATCTCCGCCGATTTAGCCTAGCAACCAGCCCTTTTCCCCACACCCCGAATCAACCTCCCCCCAAGAAAAATTCCTCCCCCGCGCCTCCCCCCCCCACTTCTGGCATCCCGGAGAGGAATGCAAGCCTTCAAGATGCCCCCCCTGTCTGTCTGCCACCAGCATTTTAACGCAACCTCAGAATGTCTCGGGCTATGTCTGGAACAAGCTGGGGGGAGCTGTTCCCCCCCCCCCCTGGGATTAGTACAGGAAACAGCAGCAGAAGTCAGGCAGGCAGAAAGCGCTGACCCAGCACGGGGAGATCATTTCTATTCTGATGCCTCACCCTCCTCTTACATCCAGCTCCTGAGGCCTTGAAAAGTGTCTGCGTTTTAGGGAGGAAGCGAGGGGAGACCGGGAAAGCGAGCAGGGCAGCGGGAGAGAGTCCTTGCTGGAGAAGGACCCGGCTCATTCAGATTGCCCCAGGGATGTTTGCATACAGTCCCCGCGGTGAGAGACAGGAATTGCCTCATCTTCGGAGATACTGGAAAGCCGTTAATAAGCCTCAATACCCGTTCGCCACACAAAATCTTGGCGATCTAAGAATAGAAAGGAATGTCCTTGACTTGGAAAGGGCTATTTACCAGAAAACTACAGCAAACATTATGCCCAGTGGAAAACTGTATAAGCACCCCCCCCATCAAGATCAGGCACGAGGCAAGGATGTCCACCTCCTCAAAAAAAATTATTTTAATATGTATTTATTTTTGAGAGAGAGACAGACACGGAGTGCGAGCGGGGGAGGGGCAGAGAGAGGGAGACACAGAACTGGAAGCGGGCTCCAGGCTGTCAGCACAGAGGCCGACGCGGGGCTCGAACTCACAAACTGTGAGATCACGACCTGAGCCGAAGTCAGAGGCCTAACCGACTCGGCCACCCAGGTGCCCCTCCACCTCCTCAACCGGCACCTTCTCCACCATCACCACCACAATAACACCCATCATCGTCTCCTCCACAGCCTCTACCCTCCTCCAGCACCTCCCCCTCCCCCTCTACTATCACGACCCCCCCCCCCCACCCTTCACTGTCACTCTCCCACCACCAGTCAACACTGACCACAGTCCGGGACGTGGGCTAGAGACCCGCCTCGGCCACTACCCTTCTCAGTTTGCCCGTCTGTACCTTGCGTGGTAGGGCCGTACTAGCTGTTTGCAAACCATGCTCCACTGAGCACTCGGGGCTCGTGCAGGGGCACAGGGAGGTGAAGAGGTGCCCTCCGGGGGCAGCCCGTTCCCCCTCCAAAATACAGCTCTTCTCTCATCCGACTTAGGGTAGGAGTCCTGGTGAGAGTTTATGAGAACAAAGGATTCTGTGGCTCAACAGGGTTGAAAATCAGCGGAAACGCGACCAACACAAGCGGAGGCTAAGGATCGTAGCAGGTGACTCATGGGAGAAGGACTCTGTACGAAGCCCCCGATTCACCGATAATCCAACAGCCCACCTAGGAAAAAGACGGAAAACCTTGGCGGCGTTGCCAAGGACGGAGGGGAAGGAGGGGCACTCCCGGACCAAGATGGGGGTGGAAATGGTGCTGCCCTTGGACAAGTCGTTTGGGAGCACCTAGTGCTCCCACCAGAAGGACCTACAGGCAGGAGTGCCCCGTGCATGCGTCTGCAAAGACACGCACGTGCAGGGCACCCTCAGAAATATGTGAGGACACAGGGCCGCCCAGCTCTGCCACCTGTGACCGCCCTTCATGAGCTCACCCGGCGCCTGCGGTGGCCCCCGCACACCTGCCCAGAGGGACCCTGAAACTGGCTCCGTTCTGGGGCCACCCAAAGCCCAGGCGAGCAGGAGTCTGGGCTCACACCTCAAAAAGGGGAGCCGCCTGTACAAGTCCATCAGGTCAAGGCCACTTCCTGGGGCTCATCGTTCTTTCCCTCCGTGTAAGGTAGTCGGTAAACCGCAAGGAGGCTGAGCTCCCAGGCCAGACCTAGGATCTGAGCCCTCTCCCCCACTCACCGGCCGTGTGACGTCGGAGGGGTCAGCTCACCTCCGTCAACAGTTCGCGGAGCAGGGACGGCTTCCTCATGGGCTAAACGAAGCTGAGCAAAGAGACTCCGTAGCGACTTTTCCAATGGGATCGTTTACGTGGAAAGCAAATCGAGAAACGTTGATGATATTAATGCTCCAGGCCCTTGCCTCGCAAAGCAAGTGCTCTCTGAACATCCTCTCACTTGACAGGAGCACTGGCTAGAACTCTGCCACACCAGTGGGCACAGGGACGGCCTCCCTTTTCTCACTTATGAACCATGCGGGCACGGGCATCCTGGCAGGCCCATCTCAGGGCCCACACGCAGGCACTTCTGTAGGCCGGCTCCGGGTAAGAACTTCCGGGGTGAAAGGCAAGGACATGATGCTGTCATATGACCCTCGGAGAGGGCCGTATACCTGCACTCCGGTCCACTCAAAACCACGCCGTGCGAAGATCTGATCTGCACAAAGACAAGCCGTTCTTATCTTATGAGAGGTCACGGGAAAAATTCAAAAGTGTTTCTAACTGGCTCCCCGATGGCTGGCCCCGTCCTTCCAGCCAGAGCTCTGCTGTCGTGGGGAAGGCGGCCCTCAGGCCCAGCCTGTCCAACTTAGGTGTGATGGAAGGAAGGACTTCCTAACAGCGAGGAGTTTTCAGATGCTGGAGACGACAGAAGTTGCTGGAAGGATTCCTCCAGGGGTCTCTCAAGATGGGAGGCCAGAGGTAGTTTGAGCTCTCCGGTGGGAAGAAGCCAGGTTCTCCCAAGACCTTCTTGTCCAAGAACCTAGCGACTCAGGGGAAAATGGCATCCAGCCGCCCTTCCCCCCAGATGCCGGCAATAACGCCTCATACAAGGGCGCAGGGTTTGGGGGCCCACCAGCCGTCTGAAATTCAGAGCACTGCCTTCTTCCCTTTGCCAGAGACGTGGTCGAGGCCCAGAGAGGGCAAGCGACTTGCTCCAGGCAGCACAGCCAGGGAGGGTGTAGAGTTGCACCCCTCCCCCCCCCATAACCCCGGAGCACCAGACCCGGGACCAGTGCCCGCCCAGGGCCCCCCCCCCGCCTGCAAGTTCACGTCTCAGGAGAGCCGCGGGGCCGTGGGCTCGGCCTCCAGACGCGGTGGACTCTTGGCGTCCCCGCACGTGCGCAGCATCTTGGGTAGATCCAAGGCGCTGGGGTCCCAAGGCCAGCTGGTCCTTCCCCCGCCACGTGACCTCAGGCCAGCCCCGACGGCGCCCTCGGGAACGTGGGGACACCCTGTCCGCAGGGCCGTGCTGCCAGAGGCTCGGGCACCCGCTCCACCAGCAAGCGAGAGCGCCCGCCCTGCAGGTGCGCGCATGCGCCGTGGGCGAGGCGGAAGGGCCTGACGCGCGGCGGGCTGGGGTCAGAGGCCTCTTTGCCGCCTTTCCGCCTGCAGACCCGAGCGCCGCGGCACCTCCTGCCGTCCCAGCTGAGCTGCAGGGGTGTGGGCACAACGGACGTGGGCCTCTCCTCCAACTCTGCTTGCCCTGCATTCCCGCACTCACTCATGCATGCATTCATTCGGGAACAGGATTGCAGAAGTGTGACCTTGGGCAAGTCACTTCACCTCTCTGAGTTAGCGTGCCTTCCTCTGTGAAACGGCGGATAATACCCGTGCCTCCCTCAGCTTTGTGAGGACCCAATGCATAGAAAGCGCTTAGCGCCGTGCCTGCTATGCCCCGGGTACTCAAGCAGTGACGGAAAGTGGACCCGACAGGGGGATTTCAACACTGACAAAGGATACAAGTAGGAGATCTGGGGGCCAAAGGGGTCTCTCTCGGAGAGCCTCGTCCCACAACCTTCCCCAGGGCAGGTGCAGGAGAGGTGTCCCACCTCCCAACGTCACTCTTCCTCTCCGCTCCTCCTTCAGAGAGCAACTTGAAGGGATTCATTGGGCTCAGCATGCATTGAGCACCTACTGGATACCCAGCTCTGTACTGGGCTCTGACCTGCAGTGCAGCTGGGCAGGGAAGCCACAGAATCTCAGAGATCAGAACTGCCTGCCGTGCCCTCTCTAGAGGTGGCACTTCCTGGCAGCAGGAGCAACAAAGATAATCAGAAACGGAGCCCTTTCTCCCTCCCGGGCCCCAGGCCATGAGCTCTAGGAGCATTTTCTCATCTGAGCCTCGCGACAGGGCAGGATCTGTGGTTTCACCGGTGAGGCGCTGAGGCCCCAAAAGGGGGCGGAAACTGCCTAAGGTCACACAGCCTGGAAGTGGAATTTGAACTCGGGTTTGGATCCAAGTCTTGTGGGATGCAGACACCTTAACTCCTTCCCCCACTGCTCCTGAAGGAGTGTCCTGCCCAGAGTCAGTGCTGATAAGTATTTGGCTTGTTTTATAGACGGGAACACAACAGAGAGGGGAGGGGTGATACCCCAGGTCACCCGGCAGCTAATCCAGCTGGCTACCACCCCTCCCCACCCTTTCCAACCCCCCAGAGATGGCCTTGGCACCTGCCCCAGATGGGCCCAAGTTCCTGGGCTCCCCTACCCCTGTTGTCAGCCGCATCTCCCGCCACACTCGCCCAGACAATATCTAAGCCCTCACTGGGGTCACCGCACCTCGGAGGGAGACAGGGAACAGCTGTCACATGACCCCTGGCCCCGCCAGGCGCCAGACCCCTGCAGAGGGGCACACGGGGTTGCGGGGTCCTTCCCCAAAGGGCGGCATGAGCCTGTCTCTCCTCTCTGGCCACATCCTTCACCCCCTCCTTGGAGTTCACGGGACTTCCCTGGCTGCTGGCTCTGCTCTGCTCTCACCGGACACTTCCAGGCCCCTCTGCCCTGCCCCCACCCCAAGAAAAGACGTTATAACGCCAAAGTTTCAAGCATCTGAGAATCGCTGATCTGGTGATTCTGGAGCTTCTAAACCTAGGTCTGGAAAGAAGAGGTGACTCTCAGAACGGCTGGACACTTAGAGACAGAAGTTTCCGCCCTTTTCTCTGGGCACAGCACTTCACAGTTGACAGCTAACGGAAGCTCACATTCACTGAGGACCCGTGGGGGGCCTGCTCTAAGCATTTTAAGTGAATGACCCGAACTCCCACCACCGCCCCTCTGAGGTAAGGGCCAGCATTATTCCCATCTCACAGCTGAGGAAACTCAGGCTCGGAGAGGTTTAGCGACTTGCCCGAGGTCACACAGCCGGGTGGTGGCAGAGCTGAGATTGGAACCCAGGTCATGGGAAGCCTGTACCCCTAAGCAGCAGGCTCCACTGTCCCACACGCTGTAAGGTGCGTTCACGTCTATTCACCTGGCAGCATTCTGGCGGGTGGGGGAGCCAGGGCAAAGGCTGTGGTCCAGGGGCTTTACAAGAGAAGAACCCATAGCTCAAAGAGGTAAGCTGACTTGCCCAAGGCCATGCAGGTAGAAGGGGCCTGACTGGGTCTCCAGGTTCCTTATTTCCCCGTCCCACTACGTCCCCCTCCCCTTGCAGTCCCCAGTCCTCCACCCCGGTACAATCCCAGTCTCTCTTTTTCCCCCCTCCAGACCCCCTGGCTGAGCCTGGCTCCCCAAAGCCTAAGGCAGAGGTCCCAGGTGGCCACCCATAGACCTGGACCCTCCATCCTTCCAGGGCACCCCTAGGTGGCCCCTACAGGGCCCCAGCGGGTGGTGGGATGCCCATGCCCGGCACCGCAGAGGCCTCTGGCCTCAGGGACCCCGGCAGGAGCAGATTTACGAGCAGGACTATTTTATACTTTGCAGCTGCCGCTATAAACCCTGGACCCATTTGGCTGGGGGGGGGGGGGGGCGGGGAGCAGCTGCAGAGGAACCCCCCAGGGCCCTGGAGCCCCTGCCAGATCTTCCAGGCTTTTTCTGAGCAGCCAGAGGAATCCTGAAATTAAAACCTCCTGAAAACATGGCAAATCCCTGTCTTGCTCCACACAGGCCTGCTTCTTCCCCGACACCAGCTGAAGAGCCGGAGACGAGGCAGGGCAGAGAGGGACACAACAGAGACCCGGGTCCCCGGTCGGCTCTGGGTGGGTCCCAGCCCCTGTCTGGTCCACAGATGCCCATGCACGAAATGGGGGTGCTGGTCTGGTTCAGGGTTTCTGAGACTGTCTGGACTTCAGAAGTTCCCTACAGTAACTTAGTTCAAACCGTCCCACTGTAAGATTCTGTGCTCCAACTACTTGCTGGCTGTGTGACCTTGGACAAGTAACTTGACCTCTCCGAGTCTATTGTTTTTATCTGTAAAATGGGGAGAAATAACCATCTCATTAAGAAGGCTGTAGGGGCGCCTGGGTGGCCCAGTCGGTTGAGCGGCCGACTTCGGCTCAGGTCATGATCTCGCGGTCCGTGAGTTCGAGCCCCGCGTCGGGCTCTGTACTGACAGCTCGGAGCCTGGAGCCTGTTTCAGATTCTGTGTCTCCTTCTCTCTTTGACCCTCCCCCATTCATGCTCTGTCTCTGTCCCAAAAATAAATAAACTTAAAAAAAAATTAAAAAAAAAAAGGCTGTAAAGAAGGAATAGAATACACAAGGAGTTCCTAGCAGCTTATTTGTAATAGCCAAAAGCTGGAAAACCACCCAAACGTCCATCAGCAGGTGAACGGATAAACAAATTATAGTACATCCATACGAGGGAATACTACTCAGCTATAAAAAGCAGGGAAGTATCGGGGCACCTGGGTGCCTCAGTCCGTTGAGCATCCAACTGTCGATTTCGGCTCAGGTCACGATCCCAGGGTCACGGGATCGAGTCCCAAGTTGGGCTCCACGCTGAGGGTGGGTTCTCTCTCTCTCCCTCTGCCCCTCCCCCCAGATCGTGCACAATTTCTCTCTCTACAAAAAATAATAAAATCAAAAATAAAGAAAATAAGAGTATATGGTTCCATTTATAGAAAATTCCAGAAAACAGAAATGGATCCTAGTGACATAAACAGATCAATAGTTGTCTAGGGATTGAGGTGGGGAGAAGCGGTCAGCAGAGACCACAAAGGGGTATGAAGAAACTTTCAGAGGTGACGGATATGTCCATTACCCTGATTGTGGTGATGGCTTTAAGAGTATACACCTACACCTATGTCAGAATTATCAAATTGCACGTTTTTAAAAATGTGCATTTTATCGTGCGTCAGTTATACCTCTGCAAACCGGCAAGAATGAATATGTATCAGTAAAGCGCCAGAGACGCGTGTAACAGTCCATTTGTAAATGGCGGCCATTCCTGTTATTAACCATTGTGATCGCATCTAGAGGATTCTTTGAGTCATTTTCATCTCCTCCCCGGGGTGCCTGGGTGGCTCAGTCGGTTAAGCATTTTCACCTCCTCCCCTAGAATATAGCCTCAGGTCTGTTGTGCCAATGGAGTGTCCTCGGTACCTGGCACACAGTAGGTGCTCATTATGATGATGTTGCTCATCTCCCTGTGGGGAGTGTGGTGAGGGTTAAATGGTGTGATGGATGCTCACGTGTGCCTTCCTTCAGCCTTATACGCGTGCACCTGTGTGCACACACGGAGCACCTACTGTGTGCCCGGAGTGCTGGGGAGACACTGGGGACAGACCCGCAGGCAGAGACAGTTGCCCAGCCATACCCTCAGACACTCTGATTTCATTGGTGTGGGTCGGGGGACGCCTGGCTGGCTCGGTCCGTGGAGCATCTGACTTCGGCTCAGGTCATGATCTCCTTGTTCGTGAGTTCGAGCCCCACATCAGGCTCACTGCTGTCAGCGAGGAGCCTGCTTCGGATCATCTGTCCCCACCCCCCCCCCCCCACCTCTCCCCTGCTCAGGCGCTCACGCGCTCTCTCAAAAATAAATCAACATATGGAAAAAAAACTTAAAACAAAAAAATCTGAGTGGGGCCTGAGTGGGGTTATGGTTTTAAAAGGCTCTCAGATAATCTCCATGTGCAGGTTGAGACCCCTGCCGGGTGGGGCAGGATCATCTCCTCTTCATAGTCATGGAAACGAAAGCCCAGATGGCCGAGGCCACGCAGCCGAGAAAGGACAGAGGTGGCGTGGACACAGGCAGATCTCATCCTAGGGGCCCAAACCTCCTTAATCACCCCAAGAAGATTACAGATGATGCACCCAGGGCAGAGCCCCTGGAAGATGGGACTTCTGCCCCTCCCGCTCTTGCCTTGACACGACCCCCAGCCAGGGGTTACCCAGACCCTCGGGCTGGTCGGAGAAACGCAGGGCCTGGGGACGAGGGCTCTCCAGCAGCCCCGCCCTCACCCCACCACACTGCACCAGCAGCCCCCATGCCCACACTGAGCTGGGGGCCGTGTCTTGGGGTGGTTTTGCGGTCCCTCCCCCTCTCTCTATACAGCAGCGGCAGCAAGCCCAGCCCCCAGACAGACTCCCAGCCTGGGGGCAGCTGTGCGGTTTTATAAGCCCCGGGACAGTGGGGGCCTGTTCGGGCCCTGGCAGGTTCCTGGATCCCTGGGAACAGGGGAACGGCCCACCCCCACCCTCAAGCCCCATTTTCCCCCTCTCCTGGACCCAACCCACACATGCCCCCAACCACTGTCTGCTCCACAGCCCGCCCTCTGCTGGTGCCTGGCCAGATGTGTGCCCACAAGAGAGGCCCTGCTGGTAACGCCAGCAAAGATGTGGGAGCACACTGGAGGGGCTCTAAGCAGAAGTGGGGCCTTGCTCTCTCCTCCCCCAGGGCCTCATTCATTCATTCATTCATTCACCAAAAAAGCTGTAGAGCCCATTTACCGATTCACTCTAGAATCAGACCACGAGGCTGGAATCCCGGCTGTGTGACCCGGGCACCTGACATCACCTCTGTGGACCTCAGTTTCCTCATCTGTGAAGTGGGAATAACAGCAGTGTCTATCTCATAGGCTCGAGAGTCCCAATAAGCAAATGATGTTCAGTGCTTAGAGCACTGCCTGGTAGGTACAGGTGCTCATTAACTATAAGCAATTATTATTAGCATTGAGCCCAGGGGACTGTGAAAGAAAGGCTGGGCGGGGGGAGGGTGCTGTCAGGAAAGGTGACATCTAAGCTGGAAGCTAAAGAAGGAGGCGGAGTTAGCAAGACAAGTGGTGGGGGGAAGGGTGTCATAGGCAGAGGGAATAATAGCTGTAAAAGCTCAGAGGTAAGAGGGAGGTTGACTTCTGCACTGGGACTCAAACTACCTCCTTAATCCTCACCCCCATCATTCCCGGGAGACACAGGCCATAACTAAGGCCACACATTACCTGTCCTGTGGCAGCTCTAGTTGACGATTAATGGGGGAGCCATTGACCACGGAGCCGCTGGTTGGAAAACTCATCCCTGCCTGCTCCCCAGGGATCTCTAACATCTACTTCTGTCTTACCTACCCCAGCCCTACCCAATCGCCTAGGACCCCGCAGGAGCTCAGGAGCAAGGAGAGAGCCTGTCACACACGGAGAGGTTGAGTGACTTGGTCAGAGCCACATAGCATGCAGGCATCCATATTGGATTTTCCCTACATTCTTGGGCGGGAGCCTGTCTGGGCTGAGAGAGGGAGGGCCCTTCCCCACTGCGCGAGACAGAGGCCATTGTGTGTTATGAAACCCAAACCCAGCGCCCCTCTGAAGGGATGTGGGGTCAGCGGAGGAGAGGGGCTGGTGGGGGCGGGGGGATGGCCTCCCTGCCCCCATCACCCCGGGGATCCAGCACGTGCTCCCAGCCCAGCCACATCTGGATTCCAGCTGGCTGCTCCGGGGGGGGGGGGGGGGCGCAGTGGCAGCAGGAACATGCCATCAAAGGCAAGGAAGAGCCTGGCGGTGAGGAGACAAAGGCTAGGGCTGCCTCCCACCCCAGGCCAAGGGTGCGGTGACCATGGCGCTGGCCATGAGACCGACTCTAGTCCTCGGCCACTCTGCCGGAGGATGGGAGACTGAAACGTCGGCTGGTAGTGTCTCTACTGCTCCTATTTCCAGGGAAAGGAGGGGGGTGGCTCTCCGACAGCCACAGTAACTAGCAGACCTGCTCACAGAAGCCGGCTGGGTCTGTGTGGCCGCGAGTCCAGGGCTGGTGCCCAGTCTTGGGGCCAAGAACTCCCACCCCCTTCCCATGGGGAACCTGCTCTCCGCTCCCTTCCCGGATCTGCTCATTCAGCCTGCCTGCCGTATCTCCCCCAGAAAGCTGCCTCACCCCATGGAACAGTCCAGAAGAAAGGCTCCACCCCCCACCCCCACCAGCAGACTCATCCCCCACCCCCACCCCCAACCCGCCCCGCAGAAAACCAGCGACACTCGGGCCAGAATAAAGGTTTATTGTGCTGGTTTGCTATAGCTCAGCACCTAAAAAATTGTGCAGAGGTTAGGGGGGCCCCAGATGAAGGGCTGAGGAAGAGCACCCCCCAGAGCCTCCCCAGATCAGGACGGAGCTCAGTCTCCCTTGTCGAAAGCTAAAGAATGCTGTGGGCACAGGCTGCCAGACAATGCACGTGAGCGACGTGGAGGGGGGCCAGGGCCCCCCCCCCCCGCTCCAGGCTGGGTGTTGGAAACCGCCCCCACCTTCTCAGTCTCCCCCAGAGTGGGGCCCCCTCACACACAGCCCCCCAGCTTCGGGGGCCTGACAAGAAAGCTTTGATGCATTCATCCCATGCGGGTGGCAGCAACAGGATGAGCAATTCGTCCCCGGGCAGAGATGCTTGGCAGAATTGAGGGGACCCGAGCACCCCCAGACCCCATACCCCTCACCCGGGACCAACCACAAACTGGGGCACTGATTTCCAGAGTGTGCTCTGCAAGATGTTATTCTGTAACTGTAAAATAACAATGATGACGACGACGACAAAAAAAAAAAAAACCCTGTGGTCAAAAACACCCTGTGGTCAAAAGCAGTTTGAGACAGACCAACCGGGTTCCAACCGGGGCCTTTACTGGAGTATTTGCAGAGCCCTGGGGTGCCCTAAGGGGGGTGGTACGGGGAACAGAGAGGCAGTGTTTCCTCAACTCATCGGACCCCAAAATCCTTTTTCCATAGAGCACCGCAGGGAACGCCGCTTTGGAAATGCTCATTTAGGGACGTGTCGCGATGTGCACACGGGCCCCCGGAAGCTTCCCGATTCATCAGGCCCACGTCTACGGTAGCTCTAACTGCGCCCGCCCCAGGGGCCTTGTCCCATCCACCCTGGTCCAAAACTCCTAGGTATTCTGACTTTTCTTTCCTACCCCCGGCGAGGTCCGCACCGTCACAGGGGACCCACGATCTACGTTTCCCAAAGGACGTGGCCCATGTCGTCGGCCGTGCTATCATGAATATAACAGGGATCCTTCCCATCCCCGCCTCCCCGGAGGAGCTGTGTTTGGGGTGCCGCCCTTTGGGGCTGCAGGGGCAAGTGTTCCTGGAACGGGGGGAGCTTCCCGGGGGAGGCCGGAGACCAGCACCTCTGCCCACTGCAGGGTTGGGACGCACTGGGATTTGCGGCAGGGGGGCGCTGAGGAGAGAGTGTCAGGGAGCGGAAAGGGTCAAGGGCCTTCCCACATCCACGGAGGTGACCACTAGGGGTCCGACAGTCAAGGCCAGCAGCCCCAGAGGCCTGTTAGACCTTGGGGGCGATACCACAAGCGCAGGGGCTCTCGGGGGGACCAGCGGGTCCTCTGGCTTCCTGGGCTGATGAAGGAGCCGCTTCTGACTCGCCTTGGCCTTGGCCGGCCTCCAGAGCCTCCTCCGCCCCCACCGCGCATGGCTCATCTGGCACCTCGGCTTTCTCCACCGGGACCCCACGTCCCTGGGCTTCCTGGCCCCCCTCCCGGCTGTCGCTCTCGTCTTCCTCCGACTTGCCCTCCATCCTGGCTCCGTCTCCACCGCCCAGGGCAGCTCTGGCGGGGGACTTGAGGTTCTGGGTGGCGGCAAGGATGTCAGCCTGGAGCTGCTGGGAGGAATCCAGGGCTTCCTCGGACCGGCCGTCGGGAGCCCGGTCGGGGACCTCGCTGAAGGCGCGGGGGCCCCCAGCCCGGTCACTCTGGTCCACGTACTTCTTCTTGGGGAAAGACGAGGGGTAGTAGGCCGAGGCCTTGTGCTTCTGGCGGGTGATGAGGGCGGCGCAGACGATGAACATCAGCAGGAACACCAGGGAACCCACCACGGCGATGAGCATCACGTACTGGCGGAAGAAGTCCACGATCCCGTCCAGGAAGTTGGTGGGGGGCCTGGGGCCCGCCAGGGGCGTGGGCCGGGGCCCCAGCGACGTGGGGCTGAGGGCCGGGGTCCGGGGGGGCGGGAGGCTCGGGGAGGAGGCCGAGGAGCCCTCGGCCTCCCCGCTGCCCCCTGTGTCCTCCAGGAAGGCGGCCTGCAGGGGCACGGAGTAGGCCACCGCGGGCAGGGCCCTGAGGAGAAGCAGCAGTGACACGAGCAGCCTGGGGACCACGGCGGAAACCATGTTGTCCAGGACCTGCGGGGAAGCGAGGCGGGAGACAGGTCAGGGTGGAACGCCGGGGTCTCGGGGACCGCGGCCAGGCGCAGGAAACAGCACGTGTTCCAGAAGGCCGCTTCCCCTGCCCGCCACACAATGGACCCCGTCCGCCGATACGTGGGGGACGTGCCCGCCCCCTCCTTCACTCTGAGATCCCAGAGGGACCCCTGGTGAGTCACCCCACTCCACTCTGAGGTCCTGGAGGGCGGGGACCGAATCTTATTTATCTCGGCACCCTCAGGGTTTCACACCATGTCTGGTATACAGTAAGTGCTCCATAAATGTCTCTTGACCGACCGGGCCGAATGAATAATAACTTCCCCTTCCACTGCCTGCCATGTGCCAGGTCCTATTTTAAGTTTCTGACACAGAACTTCATTGACTCCTGAGACCCACCCGATGGGAGAAGTACTATTATTACCCCCATTTCGCGGGTGTGAAAAACTGAGGCTCAGAGGGGTTAAGTCATTGCCAGGAGAGGGCAGGGGTTCGGATCCAGGCAGGGAGGGAGAAATGATGGTAAGGCTGAGTAAGTAAGAAACAGAGTCACTGAGGGAGTGAGCCCTTCCTCTTTTGGGGAACCCTCCCCAGCAGCCCCCAGTGACTCTGGGGTCCCGTGAAGCTTCCAGACTCCCTGAGCTCAGCAGAGGGTCTGGATGCCAAGAACACGGCTAGCCCTCACCTCAAGGCACAAAGCAGGGTGTGGAGGCCCGGGAGGGGGCGGCGGGACCCCTTGTGCCAGAGACAAAGCTGGAGACTGCGGGATCCCCAGTCCTACGGCCCCCCGTAAACGGGAACCAGATGAACCCCGCACCTCCCTCCTCCCCTGCGGCAAGACTGCTCCCGACATGAACCCCCAGGCCCCATCCAGCCCAGACAGCCTGGCTGACCAATAAATTCTGCACGGCCTAGGTTTACAGAGGAGACCAGCTCCTAAAACACGGACTCTCCCGGCCAGCCCAAGGAGGGCTAGGAACTCAGACAAACCCAGGAGCCCCTTTCTGCAGCCCCCTCATGGGCTGCCCCGAGAACCCCTCCTGACCCAACAGAGGGCCCAGGCCCCTGGCACTGGGTAGTACTAGAAGCCCGAAGAAAAGCCTTAGGAAGCCCTGTCTGCCACCCTGTCTCAGGGGATTGAGATGGGGAACAGGGGCCCAGAGAGGGCGAGGGGCAGGCCCCTGGTCACGGAGCAAGGTCCTGGCCTGGAGGAGGAGGTCAGGTTCCCGGCACCTCGACTGCGTGTCCCCTCGAGTGCCCGGTCCCCAAGTCCTGCTCCGGAAATCGGCTGAGGGGTACCGGGTTAAGTGTGGGGGTGCGGGGAGTGAGGCCTTTGAGCGGCTTCTTCCTAACGACCCGAAGCCTCCCCATTAAGCATCGTTAGTGGAAATTAATTGTACCGACATAAATTTGGACAAACTGCCTCCGGTGGCCAAAAACAAAACAAAAGAAGGCAAAAAAGATAATTCCGGGGCATAAAAAGAGGCAAATCTGTTCAGGGGTTTGTTTTGAATAATGAGCTGATGACCCTGGGCTTTCCACTGGGGGGCGGGGGGGGGGGAAGCCCCGCCCCCTTTGCCGGGGGCCCCGCCCCAGAGCCACTCTACGGTTCAGCCCTGGGGGCCAACAC
Source organism: Prionailurus bengalensis (assembly GCF_016509475.1). Classification (NCBI taxonomy): domain Eukaryota; kingdom Metazoa; phylum Chordata; class Mammalia; order Carnivora; family Felidae; genus Prionailurus; species Prionailurus bengalensis. Next base: position 17,694,092 of record NC_057356.1, read on the forward strand.
CTGCCGGCTCTGCCTGAATGGCCGAGGGGACAGTGACTCGCCCAGGGACACACGGAGGGGAGTGTCAGAGCCGGGGTGTTAACCTTCCTCTGTGTGACTCAGACTACACACTCACACACACACTCACACACTCGTATGTGCCCTGGGCCGGCCCAGAAACGAGCCGGCACCCTGGGAGACACTACTTGTCCGCTGCAACAAGGCCTTCCCAGCAACCCCCCCCCCCCCCGCCCCCGCGCACTTGTTAGCAAAGGTCCCCACGGACACCTTTGATCTCTGGGGTCTCTGTCCACCAGTCACCTCCCTGCCTGAGAGACACCTTTCGTGGTGGCGGCCGAAGCTTCTCACCACAACTACTACCCCCCAGGGGGGGGGTGCCCAGGGGGCTGTCCTGGGAGGGCCTGCCGGCAGCGAAGCGGCCGGAACCCTGGCTCCACCTGGTCGCGCGCTGTGGTCCGATCCCTCCGGGCCTCACTTTCCCCGTCTGTACAGTGGGCAGGCGGCGGGGAGGTGACCACAGGCCCTAAGGACCGGGGGAGATAACGTGGAGAAGGCAGCTGGCACAGAGCACCCGGGAAAGGGCGGGCTCCAGAGCAGCCACGTTTCGACCCCAGCAGAGCCCAGGACTAGCGGCGGCATCCTCCAAGCAGGCAAATGATTAAAAATGATTTCCTTACCTGATGTGTAAACTGGCTCACTGCCCCCCCCCCCCCGCCTCCCCCGCCGAGGAAATGATCAACTTTTTTACCCTGTTGAGTGAAATCTCAGCTCTGGCCACCCAGGAATCCAGGGCGCATGCGCGTGCAGACACGCATGCACGCGCGCGCGCGCGCGCGCGCACACACACACACACACACACACACACACACACACACACAGCACCCAGCTGGATAGAGGGAAGGGCTCCCCTCCCCCGCAGAACCTTGGGGTCAGGGACAGAGGATAAGGAAAGAGGCCACACAGGCTATCACTGGCCGTTAAAGGCCGAGACCCCGACTCTCGGGTCCCCCTCACCCCACAGCCTGGCTCCCCCGGAAAGGTGCAGGCGGTGTGGGAAGCCGGTCGGGCCTCAATGCAAGGTGTGACCCTATCCGACGAGCCCCTGCCCTCTCTGGGCCTCAGTTTCCCCTCTGTAGAGTGGGAACCGTGGCCTGGACAGCTCTGAACTGATCACTGCCCGCCGGCCGTCCCCACCTCCTTTCTGGGAGAAGGTGAGCCTAGCTTCCTGAGGCCTCATTTTTTTCCGGGGCTCGGAAACTCAGCTCCCGGCCACTGGGAGCTGGCGTCAGGCCAACCCCTGTCATTTCACCCAAGAGGAAATTCGCCCCCGAGGCTGGGAATGGCCTGCCCAGGATCACACAACCAGTTGAGGCAGAGCCCTGAGGGAAGCGGGTCCGAACACCCCAGAGGAGGCCGCTCACTGCCCAGCTATGTGTCCCGGAGTCGGGCATGTCACCTCGGTGAGCCTCGGTGTCCCCATCTGTATGATGGGGATAAGGGCCACCTCTCGGGTCTATTGTCCACGGCAGTGCCAGATGAGGAGTAGGTTATCAGTTAATTAGTGGGGGCCGCATGGTGGTGCAGGACCCCCAGCAGGACCCCCAGCTTGGAGCAGGGCCTCCTCCAGGGCCAATCTCACTGGGGCTCGGCCTTAATTGTGCCTGGGGCATACACGGGTGCTGCAAATCCCCCCCTAGGGCCTGGGTACCTGAGGCTGGGAGGCGAGTCACTGCCCCACCCCCACCCAGAGACTCGTGGCCAGAGGGGGAGGGGCAGCCCACAAAAACCTGGCTTCAATTAGTGGCTGTTGGGGGAGGGGTCTGGCGGAATCGCTAGCCGCCCCCGCCCCAGGCCCCGGGGCAGCCGAGGACAGGGGCTTGGGTCCCTTGGAAGGGAGGCCAGGACAGGGAAGGGGAGTCCTGAGGCTCAAAAGACACACGCACACGGAGCAGCAGCAGCAGCGCGGACACACAACATACGGACGCACAACGCAGACACACACACACACTACAACGCACAAGCACAGCAGCGGGGACACACATACGCCCAGACACCCCAGAAAGTTTGCACGCCCCCCCCCCCCCGCCACCCCGGCGCGGATGCACACAGGGCGCACGACAGCCCCACGCCGGGCCGCCCGTCCGGCCCCGAGAGCGCATACCCAGCCCCCGGGCACGCGCTGGCTCCCCCACAGACGGGACAGGCCGGTCCGCACGAGCCCGCCGCTGACCCTGGGCCGCCCGCCCCCGCGCCCACTGGTGGGGAACACATCCCCCGCGGGGAGGCCACAACCGCACACACGCAGCCCCGCCGGCCCGGCAGCTCCCGCAGGACACCGCGACGGCGCACCCGCGTTCCGCCACGCCAGCCCGTCGCGCAGGTCCCGCGGGCGCGCGGCCTCCAACGCACCCTCCGAATGCACGCGGACTTAGAGACGCGCCCCAAAGTGCTCGCGCCGGCACTCCCGTCCCCGAACCCCCGGCCACCGCCAGGCTCCCGGACCGAGGGGACGCGGGGACTCACCCGTCCCTCCGCGCACGCAGGCCTGGGTGCTCCAGCCAGGTGGAGCGTCGGGGAGTGCCAGCTGCCGCCGCTGCTCCGGGCCCGGCGCCGCCCGCCCCCTGCCCCCGCCTCCTTCCTCCCGCCCCGCGGCCGCGGGGCCAGCTTGATTCCATTAGGCGGCTTTGGGGTGGGGACAGGGGAGGGGCGGGGCTGCGCTGGCCCCACACGGTCCCCCCTCGCTCACAGCTTGCACTCCCCCAGGCGCCCCTCCAGCTCTGGGGAGCCCCAGATGGGGCATTTCCTCCTTGACTCGGGGGTGTGGCGGGGGGGGGGGGTAGGTCCCCAGGACCGGCCCCCCGGGGCGGACAGACGGACACACAGGGCTGGCCTGCAGCGCTCCCCCAGAACAGCGAGCTGGGGGCCTGCCTCCCTTCCAAAGGGGACGAGGTCAGGGAGGTTCAGGGGCCCCTGGAAGCGAGGAGGAAAAATTCCCCGTCCTGGTCCTCGATTCCGGCTGTGACTCAGGTTTTCCGAGGCTCGGGGTGCAGGGTGGGAGCAGAGTGTGTTTAAGGGAGAGCCCGAGCGGAGGCCTGATGGAGGGTCCAGGTCTGCAGCAGGGAGCCGAGTTCTGGCACCCAATGTCTGGCCCTGGTTGGGCTCTTCCCTTCTCCAGGCCTCAGTTTCCTTATTTGCCAGAGTGGGCGGGAAGCTTCCTGGGCTCCCTCTGGCTCCCACGATCGAAGATCTGTGGCCTTCCAGTACCCCAAATGGAGGGGGGCCTGTGTGGCTCAGTCGGTTAAGCGTCTGACTTCTGCTCAGGTCACCATCTCCCGGTCCGTGAGTTCGAGCCCCGCGTCGGGCTCTGGGCTGACAGCTGGGAACCTGGAGCCTGCTTCAGATTCTGCGTCTCCCTCGCTCTCTGCCCCTCCCCGCCTCACGCTCTGTCTCGCTTTCTCTCAAAAATAAACATTAAACACACACACACAATACCCCAAATGGACTAGCTGGAGTGGGAATCGGGACCCCATTTCACAGGTGGGAAAAGTGAGGCAGGGTGTATTCAAGCGGCTCAACCAGGAAACTGAGGCAAGTCAATAGTAGACCCTGCAACTGGGATCTCTGGCTGACCTGAGGACCCCGGTGGGGCAGTGGCCCTTGATTCCATTCATTCACGTACCCATTCATTCATTCATTCGTTCATTCACAAGTGCTTGCTGAACATGTGCCAGGCACATTGCCCATCAGGTCTCAGAGGGAAATCCCACACAACTCAGCCCTCTGGAGAAGTCCAGGGAGAAGGACGCATATGCGAATTACTTTTACACAAAATGGAAAAGGGATCTGTAGAAGGAGAGAGGTCAGGCCAAGAGCTCAGGGAACCCCAGGGCAGGGAGAGGTGCCCTGAGAGAAAGAGGCGGGAAGTCGTCCAGGAGGACAGCAGCCAGTCTGAACAAGAGACCCTGGAGAGGCATCCTGGCAGGAGGACCAGCATGGATAAAGGCACAGTGACTGGAAAGCCGCACCGTAATTAGATCAGGCTGGAGCGTGAGGCAGAGAAAAGGGAGGTGCAGGTAATGAGGGTCGAAGTCAGCAAGAGCCAGGTTAAAGCGTCACTCATCCAGGAGGCAGTAGGGAGCCACAGAAGGTATGGGACAGGGGGAGTGCATGAGTTAACAATTCCTGTCCACCCTTTAGGAACCAGGACTCTAGATTACTATCACCTCTTCTGATGGTCCCCGCAATCCCTACTCACCTCCAAAACGGGGGAGAGCAGTTGTTTGTTTGGAAAAAACCCCAGAGAAGATCCCATTATCTCTTGGGGTCACCCCCAAACCTTGCGTCCCAAGGAAACGGATGACTGCCCGCCAGTGGACGCTCGTAGATGCACGTGCCCCCAGGCGCAAGTGGCCGCCCATAGACGTGATGCAGCAGGGGCACCCGCCTTCAAGACGACCAGGGGGCATCCCAGGGCCCGCTACCTCGGGGAGGAACCCCTGCCGACAAAGCCTGAGGGCTGCAGGGAACCTGACCCCGAGACATCAAGAGGCAGGGGTGCAACCAGCCCAAACAGGACCTGACTCCAGTTCGGATGGCCCGGATGCCCCCACCTAAGTCAGGGTCCTGTTCTGTGCTCCTGCTCTGGTACCAGAATGGCAGAGTCCGGACCCACAGGCAGGCGGACCTGGGTTCAAATTCTACCTCCGCCTCTGTTTTGTCATCTGGAAACTGAGGACAGAGAATGTCTGCTGCTCACAAGGCTTCTGGGAAAAGTCAGAGGAGCTGGAGGGCAGGAACAAGCATTGCTTAGATGCCAAGTGTATGAGTTTCCTACAGCCGCCATAGCAAATGACCACAAACTTTAGTGGCTTAAACAGCACACATCTGTTATTCACGGTACTGGCAGCCAGAAGTCAGAAATGGGTCTCACCGGGTGAAAAGCACGGTGTCGGCGGGGCTCCGTTCATCCCGGAGGATTCGGGGGAGGGATCTAGAAGCCGCCTGAGTCCCCCTGCTTATGGGCTCTTTCTGCGTCTTCACGGCCAGCTGCCATGGGCTAGGTTCTCACACTACATCCCCCTGGCTCTCTTCCAAACCTCTCTCCCAATTTCAAGGACGCTTGGGATGACATTGGGCTCACCCAGATAGCCCAGGATGACCTCCCCACCTCCTGTCCTTAACCTAATCCCATCCGCAAAGCCCTTTGCCATGCCGGGTGACACATTCCCATCTGTAGGTTCCAGGGCTCAGGATGTGGACATCTCTGGGGGAGGGGCTTCATTCTGCCTCCCACACTGAGAGCGAATGTTATTACTTGCTTCCTGCAAAGTTGAGTCAGCCACCCTCCAAAGTACCGGGCGTCCCTCCCCTCCATGGAGCCCACCGCTGTGCTTCAAGCCCAGCAGGCTCCGTAAGTGCCTGGGGGAGAGGTGGATGGATAAGCACATCCCATTTGACAGATGTGGAAACTGAGGTTCACAGCAGCGTGACCTAGCTCCAACAGCGTGTGGAGATCAGAGCCCTTGTTTCTTCGCCAGCCCCTGTGTCTCACCAACTGTGGGGGGGCTGGGCAAATCGCTGCCCCTCTCTGGGCTGCAGCTAAATGGGCTTGGGCCAGATCTCTGCCATGAGCCTGCCAACACTGAGGTCCCGACGCTCTCACACTCCGCCCTTCGTTCGTTCTACAAATATCTCTTGACGTTTACTTTACACCCAGCCGGTGTCAGGCTCTGGCAGACAGTGATGAGCAAACACGGGCACAGAGCTCACAGCGTAGAAGGGAGACCTGAAATAAACACGTAAACAAACAAATGAGTGTCTAACTGCAAACCGGGCTAAGAGCTGGGCTGGGGCAGTTCTGGCATTGTAGGGGGCTAGTCTGGTCCCAGAGCTCCTGAGGCCCTCCATGAGGAGCTAATAGCAGAGTTGCTCATGGAGATGAGGAGGAGGTATTTAGGAAGGCAAGGAGGCAGGAGGATCCCCAGCAGCAAGAACAGCACGTGCAAAGGCCCCGAGGTAGTTGGAAACCAGCACCTTCAGAGCGGTTCCGGAAGGTTATTATCCTTTAAGAATAGATGAGCCACGGGGCACCTGGGTGGCTTAGTCCATTAAAGCGTCTGACTTTAGCTCAGCTCATGATCTCACAGCTTGTGAGTTCAAGCCCCGCATCGGGCTCTCTGCTGTCAGCACAGAGCCCGCTTCAGATCCTCGGTCCGTTCTCTCTCTGGCCCTCCCCCACTGGTTCCTTCTGTCTCTCTCTCTCTCCCTCTGTTTCAAAATAAATAATTAAACTTCAACCAAACAGAGTAGATGAGCCAGGTCCATTTTGTGCACTTCCATAACGCCAGCATCTAGGACAGCGCCTGGCACACAGTAGGCGCTCCGTAAATGCTTGTCGCTGTGCGAATGAGCATTCTGACCGCCACTCCTGCACTCCCAGGTTTTGACAACCTCGTGCTCCGAGACTTTGCCCCAGCCAGTCTTCGTCTACCGCAAGGTCTCACATTCTTCACTCTCCAGCCCCAGGGCCTGTTGCAGGCCCGGCCCAGTTGACCCCCAGGGCCCGCACCGCCATGGCTCCGAGGTGAGCGGGCAGGCCTGGGGCACGGAGCAGGCCAGGCCACTCGCTTGCAACCTATAATCCCGGCCTTGAAGCAATTCCGAGACCCCACCCGGTGCCCCTCGTACAATTATCAGCTGTGCGCCCGCCCCGCTGAACAGCCGTGGCCGAGGAGGCAGAGAAGGGGAGGGGACCCCCCCCACACCCCGCGGCTCGGCCAAGGTCCTCCCCGGTTGAGCCTGGGGCAGCCCGGCCCACCGCAGTCCCCAGCTCTGGCCTCTGGTGGGTTCGGTGCCGCCTCTAATTACACGGCCCTCGGGCCACTGGGACCTGCCCTCCTGGCAAAAATATCCCAAGCCTTTTATGTGGCTGGAGAGGCCTGGGCTGTGGCCCCATCACAGCGTAGTCCTGGCCTTCAGAGGGACACCCATGGAGTGGCCTCCTGGCCGGGGGCGGGGGGGGGGTGCTCCAAGGAGGCAGAATGGGCAGGCCAGAGCTCTAGGTGTGCTGTGAAACCCCCCTGGGCCTCAGTTTCCCCACCTATAAACTCGAGAGTTTCACTTGCTCCCCAGCTGTGTACCCTAAATGCCGTCCACCGGCTGAATGACTTTAGCCCCATCTGTGCATGTCACAGATGTGGAAACGGAGGCCCAGGGAGGGGCTGTACAATGATGTTATTTTGCTATGCAGCAGCTCCTGTCCGGGAACAAGGCAGACCAGGGCCCGGCCTCAGGGAGCTCCTAGTAGGGGACACGGATGAGAAACAAGTCAAGTGGCAAATCGGGAAGATAATCCAACACTGCGAAATGCTGTCAAGGAGATGAAAAGGATAAAAGATAGCTTAGAAGTAAGCGGGGGCGGGGGGCAGGTGCCTGGGCAGTTATTTTAGCAACCGTGATCAGGGACAGCCTGTCTGAAGATGTTTCTGAACTGAGGACTGCAGGATAAGAGACACTAGGCACTTGAGGAGCAGGAGGAAGAGCTCCCGGACCAAGGGAACAGCAGGTGCAAAGGCCCTTAGGTAGGAAAGGGCTCGGCATGAGGCCTCTTCCAGGAAAACAAGACAGTGCGTTGATCCGCTAAGACCCTGGGGTAGTTAAAAGCTTGGACATTAGGGGACCTGCGTTAGCTCCTGGCTCTGCTCCTCACACACTGCGTGGCCCCGAGCCTCGGTTTCCCTTCCTGCATCAGGAGGGGTCAGCGGAGGCTCCTCCAAGCTCTGTCGCTCAGTGATCCTAAGTAAATTTTCCACGCGTTTGCATTCACTTGTCATCGCCACGCTCACCCACGATGGACGGGAGAGCAAAATAGCACAGCCACTTTGGAAAACGGTCTGGCAGCATCCACAAAGTTAGCCGTCCACTTCCCAGATGGTCCAGCAACCTCCTTCGTAGGTATCTACCCAAGAGGAATAAAAACACACATCCACACAGAGACAAAAATATCCATGACCGCGTTAATCTACAAGGGCAGAAAACACTGGAAGCAACCCCAATGTCCACCAACAGAAAAACGGGTGAACAGACTGGTACCTCGATGCAGGAGAGCGCTTCTCAGCAGCGAAAGGAAGAGGCGGGGGGCATACGGCGTGGCTAAGTCCCATCAACACGCCCAGCGAAAGAACTGAACCCGGGAGAACACACACTGGGTGATGCCATTTACACGAAGTTCTAGAACAAATGCAAAACTAAGTAAGCTACGGGAACAGAAGTCAGAGGAGCAGTTACCTTGGCAGGGGGTGGTGGTGGTGTTGGCCGGAAAGAGGCACAAAGGAACCTTCTAGGGCCAGAAGCGTATGCTATCTAGACCCGGGTGGCGGTTACACGGGCGCGTGCGTAGGGAAGAATCAAGATGCACCCTTGAGATTCGTGTGTTTTACGTAGGTTATGACTCGATGAAAAGTTTTCTGGAAAAAAAAAGGAACTCTGCATCGCCCTCTTTTTTTGGAGGGGGGCACAGGAGCCGGTAGGATCTCTGGCTTCCCGTGGCTCTGGTGGCCCGGCCAGCTGCGCGCTGCCTTGTAAACATTTACATTCCCCGCGGCCTGGCCGGTGCAAGGAGCCCTTCGCTAGCCCCGCACGGAAGCCATCTGGGAGGGCAGGAATGTAAACACCGCAGACCTGGCCTCACCCTCCCCATCTGGCCCTGCCCACTGGGTGCCCTCGGGCACGTCGTGCCCCCGCGGTCTCCACTGCCCCCGCCCCACCCGCTACCCCATCGTGGGACGGAATCAGATGGTGCTTCTGAATTCCTTTGCAGCCCTATTGGGAAGGGGGTGGGGTGCCTGACTTTGAGCAGAGGGCTGCTGGCCGAGAGCGAGAAGTGGGGAGCTTATATTCTAGTGGAACAAGGAAGATGGTTAAAGTGACAACTTAGTGATATGTAAGTCAGGAAAAGGTGAGGGAAAAAGGGACATTCCAGCGAAGCCCTGAAGGCTGTGAGAGAGTGAGTGAGAGAGATGATCAGAGGAAGAGCATTCCAGGCAGCGAGAAGAGCAGGTGCAAAGGTCCTGCGGTAGGCGGAGCCTGGCATTTTCAAGGAGAGGAAAAGAAGTATCTGGCGTGGTTGGAACAGAGTGAGTGAGGGGACAGTGGGAGGTTAGAGGGCACCGGGGCCAGACCGTGCAGGGCCTCTGTGGGCGTTGGCAGGGATCTGGGCTTTTACTGTAGGTGAAGAAGGCCAATCATGGGTCCCTGTGTGGGCAAACCCTCCACCACATCTCTCCTTGTGTCAAGGCTTTCTCCTCTTTTCCCACCCCCAACACACACACACACACACACACACACACACTCTTTCTCTCCAGGACTCTGACCAATAGATGGCTCTGGGTCCCATCTCTGGGGAGAAGGGGCTCTGTATGAGGCCCTCACAAAAGCCACACAGATTCCCAGCCTCCCCGTGGTTCCTTCCACCCTGACCACCAGCTCCTGACTCAGCTGGGACAGAAACTTGGCTGGTGGGGGTTCCAGCTGCCTGCTGGGCCCAGGGGCATCCTCGCAGAGAGGTCCTTCCATGACATCCAGACCCACCCACCACATGGAAAAGGGCCACATGGGGGGTGACAACAGAGAAGTCAAACCCACCCAGGAGGAGCCAAGACTACCTGCCCTTCGGGGACCTCTGGGTTCTGTTCCTTTGGAGCTGGGGGCCCCTGGGCTAGGTTACTCCACCGCCCTGGGCCTCGATTTCCTCATCTGTAAAATGGGAGTGATAATAACCCCCACACCCCTGGGTTATTGTGAGAAATCAATGAACCTTGGCACCTGGCATTAAATAAATATGCTAATAATAATAATAATAATAATATCAGCAACCAAACGACACCTGGGACTGAGGATGCTTGTCTCACCATCTGGACAGCAGCGAACACAGAAGCCTGGCATACAGCAGGCACTCCATAATGCTACCGGATGGAAAGGGACAGAGCAGTTAGGCCCGGTGGCCGTCACCCGCCAGCAGGTCAGTCGGCAGGGGGCGCCCCCATCCTTGAAGGGGGTGTGCCTGCGGGCCTGGGGCTCCCCTCCACACCCCTGCATCCGCCACGCAGCCAGGGCTCCTGAGTGTGGCCAGCGGGCCGCTCTCCCCCGGGGTTAATTCAGACCTCCTGGAGCAGGGACACAGGCGGGCGCGGGCCGGGGGGGGGGGGGGGGGGGATGGGCCCCGACAGCTGGAAACATCTGGTTTGAATTGTCGGTTGGAAGCACCGGCCAGGCAGCCAAGGAATTTGTGAGCTAATTTTAGGCCAAAAGACAGAGAGCTCAGCAGGGCGGGGGTTTGCTCCCCAAACCGCAGGGGCGGAGCTTTGAGGTTCGGGCCAGGGAGGCCTCCGCGGTGCCGCTCAGGTGGTCCGTGTCTGCCCGGAAGCCAGAGACCATCTCTCCCCAGATGGGCAGTAACCAGGCGCCTCCGGTGTGCCAGCCACGCGCACGGTCGTGGCCTCTCCCGTGGCCTTAGGATCAGCAAGGACTCCTCTCCCCATTTCGCAGGCGTGGAAGCTGAGGCTCCCAGAGGTTAGCGGGTTGTGCACCATCCTGCAACTGGTAAGCAGGGGAGCCGGGATTCGAACCAGGTCTGCCGGACTCCAAGCCTTACACCTAAGGTTCCCTTGGTCTCCGCCCGCCCCGTGTGACGGCTTTTGTTAATTCCGTCACTGCTCTGCCTCCCTCCCACGCCCGTGCACAGCCTCCCTTGCTCGTTAGTTCATTCAGTAAATGTTCCCTGAACCTCTACTGTGCGCCAGGCACAGTGAGGAGGGGAGAGGGAACATGAGGAACAGGGGCCCCGCCCTTGCACAACAAAATGCATTATCTCCACCTCGCTCCAGATGGTTATCAGTGCTGGACCCGAAAAGGGGGTTGTGGGAAAGGAGACCCAAGGGCAGGGCTGCAGAGAAGACCTCTCAGAAGAGGGGACAGCAAGCTGAAGCCAAAAGGGTGAGACAAGGCCAGCGGGGCAGACATCTGGGAAGACAACATCAGATATAGGAAACAGCAAGTGCAAAGGGCCTGAGGCAGGAGCACATGAAGAAGAAAGAGCAAGAAGGCTCATGGGGCCAGAAGAAGGCAGTAAGAGGGAGAATATTGCCCTGCGTGTTCATTTGCACCCAGTGATTTGCTGAGGCGCCGCTGAAACTCTGTAGGAAATCACTTGAAGCCTGTCCCTCCTGGGGGCCCAGAGCCTGGACAGCAGGGTCTCTGGAAAGAATGAACCCAAGGGAGTGGGGAGCAGCTTGGAACCAACGCCAAGACTGGAGGGGAGTGTGGTTCCCTGTGCCCATGACTCCCCTGGCAGGGTTCGTGTGCCTCGGAAGGGGGACTGTGTCAGTGCCACTTTGGCGCTCTGGTCTGTCATGAGGCCCAGAGAGGGCATTCTCGTTTTGCCGACCTCGGGCATGGGCATGCGGCTCTCCAGCCTCCCGCGGCAGCTGTGGCTACGGCCTTCCGGCCACCAGCCTCCCCCGGCACGCAGAAACCCATCTGGGTCCCTGAGAACCTCTGGGAAGGGGAGCTCTGTGGGTCTCTCACTGCCGAGTGAGGATAGCAGGGCTTCTTCACCTCGGCACCCTTGATCTCTTGGACCAGACACTTCCCCCCCATGGGGGGGGGGGGGAGGCTGCCCTGTGCACTGCAGGGTGGTTAGCAGCCACCCCGACCACCTACTGGATGCCAGGGGTACAACCAAAAATATTCGCAGAAGTGGCAATGTCCCCTGGAGGGCAATGTCACCCCCAGGTGAAGACCACAGGCTCACAGCCTTCCTGTGAGCACAGCAGGAAGTCTAGGACGACGGTTTACTCACCAGCCAGGGAGGTTGGGGACCCCCGATGCCCTGGCACTTATGGTTTTATTCTGTTTGTTGAGAAACACGAGGAAGACAGAAGTCGAAAGAAGCAAATGAAGCTTACTTAACGCCCGCTGGGCGGTGAACCGCTCAACAGCATGGTGTACTGCCTTCCAGTCTCCTTCCCACATCCAATGATCCCAGCAGCTGTGATTTATCGGGCACGCGCTTACGCTCTTCCGGCCTCGTCTCCTTCACCCCTCCCCCAACACCCCCGCGGGGCGACACTGTGATCATCCCATTTCACAGGGGAGGAAACTGAGGCTCAGAGTCCACATAACATTCCAGGACAGGCATTGTTCCGTGTTGTCCTTCCAAAACGCTTTCATGCCTACTCCCAGCTGTTGGAATATTCCACGGACACCGCCCAGTCACCTGCTTGGTGCCGGGACCGTTCTAGAGGCAGAGTCGCAGTCCCTGCCCCCCAAGCCTGCGGCATCCCGTGGCCTGGGACCGCGTGTGCAGGGAGCACAGGAGCAGAGGCTGAGGCTGAAGCCCCGCCGTTAGGGCCACCCAGAGGGGCACGCAGCACACCTGTCCTCGAGGCCAACCACCTTAGGACCCTGAATGCACACACCGCCTCGCATGCTGCGGTTTCAACTTTTGTGAAGTGTCTCTGGGCACAGCGGGGCTCCCTATGGGGGCGGGGATCCTATGAGGGCGGGGCTACCTATGGGGGAGGGGCTACCTATGGGGAGGGGCTCCTATGAGGGCGGGGCTACCTATGGGGAAATGCAAGAGCCACAGGCTGTTTGTCATGACGTTTTCTGCCCCGGGGGATGGAAACGTGCCCCCTCTGTGGGGACCGAGAACACCCGGCCCTTACTAAGAGGAGCCCTGTTGGGCGAGGACCACACTCTCTTATTCCCCCCCATGGCTTCAGGTCCCACCTCCAGGAGGACCTTCTCGCAGCCCTGCCTCCAGGCTTTCGCTGGCTCCCAAGCTGCCATCCCACGCTGCCTGGTGGGTGCCCTCGCTGCCCACCATATCCTCCCTGTCGGCTCCTCCCAGTTCTGCTGCCTGCCCCGTGGTGGTGTTGTCCCTCCAGCAGGAGCTAGTGTAGATACTCCCATCCTACAGAAGGGAAAATTGGGACCCGAGAGGGTGCTGGCAGGTCCAAGGTCTCACAGAGTTGAGTCTGGGGTGGTTGAATTAGGGAATACCTCTGCCCTACAGTACTCTCTGGCATCACCCCCGGCACTACGTGGGCACCAAGCATGGGCAGAGCCCAACGGCCGCCTCCCAGCACCTCCCGCCCTCCACGGTGGGCTGGCGTGGGCACAGAACAGCCTCCGGGGAGGACTCTGCTCTGTGTGGCGGAGGGACAGTCAGGCCGAGGGTGTGGCTTTGAGCCCTGGGGATTTGGGGGAATATCCAGCCCTTCCTCAAGAAGCCAGCCTTTGGTGGCTGGTGTCCCCCTGCCCCCCAGCAAGTCCCAGATCTGTGTGGCCTCAGGCAAGTCATTCAACCTCTCTGAACCTCAGTGTGTCCATCTGTAAAATGGAGTTACAAAGAGGACCCGTCTCACAAGGCGAGGATGAAATGAGAAAACACAGGCGACCAATTTAGCACAGAGTAAACTCCTGACTGGCACACAGGGGTGAGCTTTTAGTGCCATTGTTAAGGTTAACAGATGCACAAAACCCTGCCTCGAGCGGCTCACCCGAGTGGAAGGAACAGGTGAGTGAACAGTGGAATGGCATGACGGTGGCATGAGCGACACACGGACACCCATTTACAGATGGAAAGGTCGAGGCCCAGAGGGGAGGAGAACACACTGGAGTTATCTGTTGGTCAGCCAGGCTCGGGGCAAAGAACCAGAAAGAGGAGGAACGAGCCAACAGGGAGACCAGAGGCATGGCTGGAGCTGCTCGGAGCTCGGAAAGGGCTCGGGGCCTGGGGGAGCTGACCTCAGAGAGAGGTAGTGGAAGGGAAGAGGTAGGTCAATGCCCAGCAAGTGACAAGACTGGACACGTTTTTTGTACTTGGGTAGTAGGGAGTCATGGATGGTGTCTGGGCACAGGAGCAGCCACTGAAGGAAAGAAGGGTTGCATCTACGCAGGACATGGGTGGGACAGCCCCAGGAGCTGTGGCCTCCTCCCGCCTCCCGGGGCCAGATTTCCAAGCCCTCGACCCTCACGCACGCTCCTTCACCCGAGCGGACCCGCAGGCGTGCCCAGCCGGACTCACGAACGCACCTGCCCGCTCGTTCGTTGGCTTGCACTCGAGACGCACTTTCCACACTGTGAAATGCACCAGTCAGGCGAGAGCAGTTGGGGGGGGGGGCTTCGGGAAGTGACAATCTCGTGTGACCACCACGCAGTCCAAGATCTGGCATGTTCCCATCATCCCGGAAGGCTCCTTCCAGCCTCCTCCTCCCCGGCAAGGGTAACCACCGATCTGATTGCCACCGCCATAGCTCAGTTTGGCCTGTTCTCGCCCTGCCTGTTGTTGAAGCCGCAAAATAGACAAACAGCCCTTTGTGTCTGGCCCCTTTAGCCCCGCGTGTGTTTGAGATTCATCCACGTTGTGCATCGATCAACCGTCTGCGCCCTTTTAGTCTGAGTGGTGTCCTATCATCCACATATCCATTCACCAGAAGGTGGATCTTTGGATTGTTTCCAGCCTTGGGGCTATTAATAATAAAGCTGCGAATAGTGTTATCTACAGGTCTTTGTAGGCACATGTGGCTTCATTCTCTTGCAGAAATACCTAGGAAAGGGCTTGCAAAGTTGCCTGGATGCGCCACTTGGTGCAAATATGCCAAATGGTGAATATGTGTCCAACGTTGTAAGAAACCGCCACACTGCTGTGCAAAGCGGCTGTGCCCTGGTGCATCTGCGGGAGCGACGCGGGAGCGTTCTGGCTTCTCTGCGTCCTCGCCAGCACTTGGTATTGTCGGTCTTCAGTTTTAGTCCTTCCGGTGGCACAAAGTGACATCTCGGGCGGCTTTCATTTGCATTTCCCTGATGGTCAGTGACGTTGAGCCTGTTTTCCAGGAGCCTTCTGGACACCTCCGCCTGGAGGTTGACCAGACCCTGCAGACGCGATGTGGCGGAAGCCCAACCCACCGCCTGACCTGCTTCTTCCGTGGATGATACCCAAGTAGCAAACGAGATTTCACTTCCTTCCCTCTCCTCCTCCTCCTGCCAATCCATCACCGACTCCTCCCCTTCCTCCTTCCCAGTTATCCCTCGATTCCTCACCTTCTTGCACCCCTTCTCCGGCCCAGGCCCCCCCCCCCATCCTCGCACAGCCTCGCCCTCCTCCCTGAAGCCATTCTGCCTCCTTCCCACCACCCCGGCCTCGTCCATTCTCCCAATGTCCCCACCCTGTTCTCTACGCTGTCCTCAGTGGCTGGACACATTCTCCTCCCTGCACCCACCCTCCACAACTCTGCACCTTTCCAGCCTCATACCATTTCCTGACTCCTTTCCACCCCACCCCCAAAGTCTGGCTACATCGCACATGCCCAGCAACCCCACGCCCACCCCCATCCCCACCTTTGGGCTCCGGGCCCAGCCACAATCTTATCATTTTCTGGGCGACCATTTGACAGATCTCTTACTCCCTCCAGGCCATGAGCCCCAGTGGGCATCCCATGTCTTAACCACATGGCATCCCCGGGGACATAGCACAGAGTGGACATACCCTGACATTCGAGTTATGTGGCTCAGCAGAGCGGCACATGGGGAGGGATATGGAGGGCAAGCTTGACGAGCCTCTGCCCAGATCAGCTTCCAGAAGAACCACCGCAAGGCTGACCCCCCGCCCCCATTTCCTGACTTCCTGTCTACTCTCCTTCCTTCCCCACCGCCAGAGCTGAAGTCAGTACAGTCTGATTTCTTAGCAGAGCAACCTGCCGGAGCAAGTGATCCAGCTTTCTGAGCCTTAGTTTCCCCAGCAGTAAAATGGGATAATAATTGTACCCACATCATGGGGTGGTTGTGAGGTCTGGTAGGTCATGCAGGTGACGTGTTTGCATGGGGTTGCACGTGCACTGACTGCCCAGTCGATGTCCCCGGCCACCTCTCTTTGTCTTAGACCCCAGCATGGCTGTGTCCTGCTGTCTGCGAGGTGGGAGCTGGCTTTGGGCTTGTCACCCTCCCAAGTACCAGCGCCTTCCCTCGGCAGCCAGGAGCCACAAGGGTGACTGATGGGGACTTCCAGGCACCAGGACAGGTCAGCAGGGGTGAGAGCTCGGGGCATGGCATTCCCCCAGAACCCCACCGCGACCTCAAGAATAACATGGCACTGTGGTAGGAACGTGGCTTTCGGATTCAGGCTTGAGTTCCGGTCCCAGATCCTATGGGTGACCTGAGACAGGTGACTTCGCCTGTCTGAGCCTCAGTTTCCTCTTCTGTAAATGAGAATACGAGTTCCTCCTTCCCAGGCTGTTTGAGGGGACTCATGGAGACACTGCAGATGTTCTGTGCTCAGAATATATTTGCCGAATAGATGGTTGGGGTGATTCAGGTGGTGATGTTCAAGGCCAAGGGGAGGTCCGGGCAGGAGGAGGGCACAGTGGGATGTAGGAGCCAGCCTATAGCAGTCTCCGAGGGCCAACTGTTAGAGTTTCAGAATTGTGTAAGCCAGTTGTTTAATAAGTTAAATTATAAAAAACCAAGGTCCGGGGCGCCTGGGTGGCTCAGTCGGCTAAGTGTCCGACTCTTGATTTTGGCTCCGCTCACGGTCTCACAGTGTGTGAGTTCTAGCCGCGCATCGGGCTCTGTGCTGACGGCACGAGCCTGCTTGGGCTTCTCCGTCTCCCTCTCTCTCTGCCCCTTCCCGTTCTCCCTCAAAAATAAATAAACACAAAACACAACAAAAACCCAAGGTCCTCCAGTACTCAAACCTCACCACTTCCTAAGTATTTTACTACATTCTACTCTTCTATGTTCTTGAGATTATTTGCATTTATTGTACCATTTACTGTATACATAGTTGGTTGCTCCAAATCAGCCAAGGGGGTATTTACACCAAGGAAATTGGCAAGCATCGCAAATCATGGCTGGGATACAAATCCACCCAAGGGGCTGGAGGTGAAACACTCACCAGCACCCTCCCGGGTTCGCAGCGCTCCTGGCCCAGCAATCCCTGCTTCTCCTTTGTCCTCTGGGAAGCTCCTGGCTTTCAAGAACTCCAAGAGCCGGTGGCGGGTGCCGCCTGGTGGCTGCTTCAAGCACCTGTCATCCCCAGACTTCAATTCCGCGCCTTGGAGAGAGCCAGACAGCCGCCAAGGGGAGCCCTCTGCGGTCACAGTGTCCTCCAGTGGGGGCGGGGGGACGTGGAGACCTGCTCCCTACCCAGGAGGACAGGGTGACAAGACCCCAGGGGACGCTTGCCCCCCAAGTCCTTCAGCCTCTGTGTCCCCAGCTCCACGATATCGAGTCCCCCGCATGATTTTTTCTCATTGCTCCCAAAGGGCAAGTAAACCCACGCTTCCCCTAACGCACAATTCTGCCTTTTCCAGGGTGAGCTGCCCCGGCCCAGGGTGGGCACCCCTCCCCCACCAAAGTGCCCGGAACACCTTGGGTGTCACACTTGTTCTAGAGCGTCAGGGGGCGGGGCAGACAGCCCTCTACTTCTCACTAACTCTGCCCCCACTGCCCCTGGCCCACCACCTTCCCACCTGTCTGTCCCTGGTCTCTCCCACCCCCTTTCCAGCTTCAGCCAATACCCCCCAGACTCCACCCTGTCTTTGAACCCTCTCTCACCCTGAAGGGTCCGGCACTCCCAAAGAAGCCGCCGGAGGTATTTTTCTAGAAGAGAAAAAGTCCACCAAAACGAGTTGTAGTCCTCCCCCAGAAGGTAAAACAGGGGCTCAAAGCAGGAGTCCCTTCTGATCTAAAAGCATCAAGAGACAGAAGAACCCAGGTCTGAATCCTGGCTCAGCCACTGGTTTGGGGGGTTTTTTGTTTGTTTTTATTTTGTTTTTGAGAGAGAGAGAGAGCGCACAAGCAGAGGAGGGGCAGAGAGAGAGGGGGACACAGAATCGGAAGCAGGCTCCGGGCTCCGAGCTGTCAGCACAGAGCCCGACGCGGGGCTCGAACTCACGAACTGTGAGATCACGACCAGATCCGAAGTCCGACGTTTAACCGACTGAGCTCCCCCAGGCGCCCCCGGGCTCAGCTACTGTTGAAGCCACTGTGGAAGCCTTGGCTTTCTGATCCGACCCTCGGGGTCAGCGGGGGTCCGAATGTGGTAACGCACGCACACGGTGAGTGTTGCTTAAATCGGGCAGCCAACTTCTTGATTTGCTGGGGCTGAGCAGTTTCCCCCACCATAGGGCTCCCGGTGCTACATTCACCAAAGTCCCACGCAAACCGGGCCAGCTGCTCACCCGATGCTCAGATCAGGGGTCAGCACACACAGAGCCAAATCCAGCCTGCCACTTTGTTTGTAAATAAAGTTTTATTAGAACGCAGCCAACCCTATTCATTTGTGACACATCGTCAACGACCACACACAATCTACGAGGACCAAGGACGGAACTGACGAGTTGCAACGGGGACCGCGCGGTCTGCAAAACGTCACATATTTTTGGTCTGGCCATTGAGGAAAGAAGTTTGCTGGCCCCAAATTTTGTTCGAAAACCTTGGAGGCCGCAGCTGTGCTCAGCCCTGTGAGGAGCGGGTGTCAAATGGGAGACAGGCCACCCCCCCTCCCCGGGAGACGTCAGGGTGAGTTTCTGGGGAGGATGGCACTGACGTTGAGAGGACGCGTTTGTCTGAGAGTTGGGGCGGGAACCAAATTCTGTATGCCAGAACTGGGTCATGGGGGGGAGTTGAATAAAGTGGATTCGGGGACCAGTTTCCCCATCCCCCCAACGGCCTAAAACCTTCCCGGCTGCCCAAGGATGTACCAAGATGCCCCCAGTGTCCAAGAGACAATACTGAAAACTTAAGGCACAGACCGGGGGGTTGGGGGGGGGGGGTTTCTGGAGCGGGCCGGGGCCGGGGTGAACAGCAAGGGACCAAAGCCCCAGCAGGAGACACCTTGACGCCCTGAAACAGCCACCGTTAGTTCATCGAATATTTATTGAGCACCTGCGCTGTCCCGGGCCGCGGGCTGGGGAGTGGGATATTTCAGTGAACAATGACCCACACAGCCCCAAAGAAAGGTATGGCCCTGGGCTCTCCAAGCCCGCCCCAGCCCTCCCGGGCCAGGATATCACCCTGGACTCCCTGGGGAGATGCCCAGGAAAACCCAAGCTGCCCCAAGTCGGAGAGGGGCAGGGAATGGCCTTCAGAATCCAGCACTCCTGCCCCCAAAATGCCCCCTTTCCTATGTGGTGACCATGGCAACCAGAAGAAAATGGGCGTGAGGGCCGGGGCTTCACCGGGTGCTTGGGGATGAGGCTCCAGCCGTGGAAGGCCTCAGAGGGAGCCCAGACAGGTGGGAGACAGGGAGGTGGAGGGATCTCCCCGGGCCCCCCCCCCCCCCGGAGGCAGGAGGGAGGATGCGGTGGCTTGCCCACAGTCCTGCTTTGGCTGCAAGAGTTCAGCTGCTCTCCTTCCTGTGGGGCACCTGGGGGCTCTGTCCTAGAGATCCCCATCCCTAAGGGCCCCAAGGAAGCCCGGACCCGTGGAACAGAGCCGGGGTGCTCAGTGATGGCCCAGCGGGCCTTGGAGGGAGCAGGGAGGCGAGGGTCCTGTTCAGATGGATGAGCGGGTGAGGGGTGGGGGTTAAGGGAGGAAACTCTGCAAGGTGAGGTCATCCCCATCTCGGCCCTCCCTCGGCCCCGCCTTTAGGCCCTGGCTCTTGGCATTGGGCAGGTCCCCGTTGGCCGTGGCCGAGGGTGCTTCGCCCCCCTCAGGCAGCAGGGACGAGATGCAGACCATCTCAGTGGGGGAATAATTGCGCACAGGGTACATGTGATTCTTGCGAGAGAGGCGGACAGCCAGCACCACTGTGCACACGAGGAAGATAGTGGCCACCAGGGCCAGGACGAGGATGGCCAGCAGGCACTGCTTCACAGGGATGCGGTCCAGAGCCTCTGTGGGGCTGGGGGCCACGGAGCTCTGGGGGGCAAGATTCTGATTATTTTTCCATTGTTTGATGAAGCCATCAGATGAATTGCCTACTGCCACGGTGGTGCTGTTGTAAGGATCAGAGGGCACAAGCAGGGCCATGGTTAGGCTCCTTGTGGTCGCAGGACCTGTGGATGGGACCTTCGTGGTGGCAGGATCTGTGGACAGGGCCTCTGTGGCAGTGGGCTCCGTGGATGTGGACAGGGCATCCGTGGCTTCTGGTCCCGTGGACGGGGCCTCTGTGGCCACAGGTTGTGTGGTCTGTGCCTCTGTGGCTGCCGGCCCCGTGGACGGGGCCTCTGTGGCCGCAGGTTGTGTGGTCAGGGCCTCTGTGGCTGCCGGGCCTGTGGACGGGGCCTCTGTGGCCACAGGTTGTGTGGTCAGTGCCTCTGTGGCTGCCGGCTCCGTGGACGGGGCCTCTGTGGCCGCAGGTTGTGTGGTCAGGGCCTCTGTGGCTGCCGGCCCCGTGGACGGGGCCTCTGTGGCCGCAGGTTGTGTGGTCAGGGCCTCTGTGGCTGCCGGGCCTGTGGACGGGGCCTCTGTGGCCACAGGTTGTGTGGTCAGTGCCTCTGTGGCTGCCGGCTCCGTGGACGGGGCCTCTGTGGCCGCAGGTTGTGTGGTCAGGGCCTCTGTGGCTGCCGGCCCCGTGGACGGGGCCTCTGTGGCCGCAGGTTGTGTGGTCTGTGCCTCTGTGGCTGCCGGCTCCGTGGACAGGGCCTCAATGGTGGCGAGCTCTGTGGATGGAGCCCCCTCTGTGGATGAAGCCTCTGTGATGGGAAGTAACACAGTGACCTGTTCTTTGCTCAGAGGGCCCAGCGTGACGGGAACCCCCTGCGTGGCCACTTCCATGCTCAGATCCCCCATGGCCATCCCTCTTGCGTCCAGGCCAACGGAGTCCCCTCTGGCTATCACCAGAGTGGCTTGTTCAGGAGTTCCGGAATCCTTCTGCCCCAATGTTGCCGTCTTAGCCAGAAATGTCCAGGTCAGGGACACAGGCCCAGGGCTATTTGTAAAAAGCGTCTCTGGAGGGTCCGTGCCAATGTAGTCATACATGTCCTGTTCTGGGTCCTCCTCCACTTGTTTCTGGCCCTGCACAAGCAGGGGGTCGGGGGCCTCAATGGTTCCATTCTCCCGTGTCTCCGGCAGCTGCAGGCTGCTGTCAGAGCCCAGCAAAATCAGAAGCAGGAGGACTTGCAGAGGCATGGCACCTGGAGGCAGACACAGACAGAGAGACATCAGGACAGGCTCACCCCTGGGCCTGCCGAGCACCCTCTACTGCAACCCCGGACAGCCTCAGCTAGGAGGGTGTCTGACCTGGGGCAGGCACCTAGCGTCCTCGTAACCCGGCATTTACCTGGTACGCGGTAGCCCCCCGGCAAACAGCGGCCATCGTTATTTATCAACATTAACTCCTTTTTTTAGGTTTACTAATTTTGAGAGGGAGCGAGGAAGCGCGAGAGGGGGAGGGGCAGAGAGAGAGAGGAGGGAGCGAGAATCCCAGGCAGGCTCCTCCGCAAGGTCAGCATGGAGCCCGACGTGGGGCTCGAACTCACAAACCATGAGATCACGCCCTGAGGCAAAGTCCAACACGTAACTGACTTAACTCCCTGCCTTTCTGATTAAAACTTTAAAATTGTGGGCAAGACCGCCCACCGGGGTGTTGAAAGGAAATATTAGAGCTTCCAGTTATATAGTTATGTCATCCACTTTGTAATTTCTATTTCTGTGCATAATTCATAGATCAATGCATCCGTATTGTCCACTGATGGGGTTTGTGAGCAGAAGAGTTTGGAGACCACAGGTGTGCAGGATAAAGCTGCTTGTTTGGACCCTTGAGGCCTTTTTTTTTTTTTTTTTGAGGAGACGGTTCCTGATACGTCTCTCTGTGTCCCTCTGTTCCATTCTCCTTTGTCTTGGCTCCCACCCTACATAGCCCAGGTCTGTTCTTCAGATTCTCAGCTTTTTCCCCCTCCTTTCTCAGTGTCTCAGCTTGGTCTGGTTCCCTTCTGTCCTCACGTCCACATTTTGGGAGGACAGTACCTACCTCATGGCTTATAGTGAGGACGAAACAGGCCCTACAAAGCCCTTAGCACTCGGTTCCCATGACAAGCTCCCGAAAAGAGCGGCTACTTTGCCTCCATCAGTAAGCCGATCCTGTAAGTCCTCAAGGGCCCAGAGCCATCAACTGTACTATCTGGGGCCAGGAGAAAACACATCTTTTCGGAACAGTCCTGCCCTCAGGCAGCTGATAGTCATTTCACTTACCTGGGGGTCCATTCTGCTGTGACCCTTCAGCCCCCTGACCAGTGGCCAAAAAGGGCAGTGCCTCTGCTTTTGACCGTCTCATTGGTCTTTCTTCCCAGCATTGTGAACACCCATATATATAAAGTTTAAGCTTGTTTATTTCTGAGCGAGCGAGAGAGAGAGAGACAGAATATCCCAAGCAGGCTCCATGCTGTCAGCACAGAGCCTAACCCAGGGCTCGATCTCAGGAACCGTGAGATCATGACCTGAGCTGAAATCAAGAATCGGATGCTCAACCAACTGAGCCACCCAGGGGCCCCTGAACTTGCTTTCTTGATTGCTCTCTCTCCCCTTATGCTTCCCCTGGCATGGGCTGTTGTTTATGGGATTCGGAGTCATGCACTTGGGAATCCTGTGGCTAGTGACAGCTGTGTCCTGGGCCAGGATTCAGGTATTCCTGGTTTCCTTGGATACAATACCTTCAGCAGTGTGCAATCCCAAGCGCTGTGTCTGGGGCAGAGCCTGGGTCAGTTCCAGTACTTTTCCTTTTCCTTCACATAATTTAGAGCAAAGACCAGTTGCTCATCATTCCTTGAGTGACTATAACGTACTCCTAGGCCCCTCAGCTCCCAGGCTCCACTTGACCTCCTCCACTTGTTAGTTAGAATCATGTTGGTTTCCAAAATGGCAGCCTGGGGCACCTGGGCGGCTCAATCGGTTAAGCCGATTGAGCTTGGGAGTCTCTCTCTCCCTCTCTGCCTCTCTTCTACTCACGCTCTCTCTCTCTGTCTCTCAAAATAAATAAACTTAAAGAAAAAAAAAAAGTCCTTCAGGTGCCTGGGTGGCTCAGATGATTAAAAAGTCTGACCCCTGACTTCGGCTCAGGTCATGATCTCATGGTTTGTGGGATGGAGCTTCACATCGGGCTCTGTGCTGACGGCACAGAGCCTGCTTAGGATTCTCTCTCTCTCTCTCTCTCTCTGCCCCTTCCCAGAGCACGCATGGGCTCTCTCTCTGTCTCTCAAAATAAATAAACGTTAAAAAAAAAAGTACTGACATTTAAAAAAATAAATTAAAAAAATCGTGTCTTAAAATAATTTCTTAAACCAGGGCGCCTGGGTGGCTCGGTCGGTTAAGCGTCTGACTTCAGCTCAGGTCATGATCTCACAGTTCGTGGGTTCGAGCCCCATGTGGGGCTCTGTGCTGTCAGCGTAGAGCCCACTCTAGGTCCTCTGTCTCCTTCTCTCTTTCTCTGCCCGTCCCCCGCTCTCGCTCTATCCCAAAACTAAATGCTAAAAAAAGTTCAAAAATAAAATAATTTCTCAAACCAAACTTCATGATATTTGCACCAGACACATCAGGCCCTCAAGCTGAGGGCAAAGTACAAGCTAGGGCACGCGCACGCACGCACACACGCGCGTGTGCACCTGTACACACACGACACACACCCCAGCCCCAGGTGGGATATTCCTCAGGTACTGCTTCCTGCCCAAGGTCAAAGGAAAGGACAGAAGACAAACGGCTAGCTGATACAGGTCACAGTCATGCAGGACATGAGTCTCCGTCAGTTGACAAATATCTGAGTAAATTACAAGAAAAAGGTAATCTTAGGGGCCCCTGGGCGGCTCAGTCGCTTGAACATCCACCTTCAGGTCAGGTCACGATCTCACAGCTTGTGAGTTCGAGCCCCGCATCGGGCTCTGTGCTGACAGCTCGAAGCCTGGAGTCTGCTTCGGACTCTGTGTTTCCCTCTCTCTCTGCCCCTCCGCTGCTCACACTCTGTCTCTCTCTCAAAAATAAAGGAAGAGTAAATAAATTTTAAAAAGAGAGAAACTTCATCTTGACTTTACCTCCCCCCACTCCATAGCATAAACCAGTAACCCTTCACAACCCCGGTGCAGCTCTTCCTGCCCACGGGTCCCGTCCCCATGCTTTAAGAAAATCACTTTTTTTTTTGCACCAAAGACGTCTTCAAGAATTCTTTCTTGGCCGTCAGCTCCGAACCCCACCATCACTCCAAAACCTCATCACTCACAATTATCTTCATTTTACCGTGGAGAGATGAAGCTCTACCTCAGAGAGGTAAAGCAACTTGCCCAAAGGCACACAGCTGCCAGAGATCAGACTGGAACCCAGTGAAGATCCGGGAAGGCTTTGTGGAGAAAGCTGACCTAGCTGAGGGGGCAGACGGACCAAAGGCTTGGAAGAGACCTAAGCTTGTTGTATCTATGGCCGGGGTTGGGGACCCAGCTGAGGGAAGGAGGGCAGACTAAGAATAAGGAGACCTTGAAGGCCATCTCACCCAGAAAGGTCAGCCCCATATGTCCCGAGGGCTATGCAGGGCACAGCATCGAGAGAACAGGCTATGGTGGGGGGGGGGGGGAGGAGAGAAAAAGATGTTCCGGTCTCAGTTCTGTCCCATAGAAGCTGTAGGACCTTGAATTGCTGAGCCTCAGTTTTCTCATCTGCAAAATGGGGATAAGAAACCACATCTATCTCATCGAGCTGTTAAAGGAATACAACAAGAGAATGGATGAGGGGCCATAAGGCAAGTTGAGGGCCAAGCACAAGCTAGCACACACCCCCCTCCCTAGGCGGGATGTGTGCGATAGTCCTCAGGCACCCCTGGCTGCCCAAGAACAAAGGAAAGGACAGATAACAAATGGTTAGCTGATAGAGGTCACAGTCTTGCAGGACCTGAGTCTCTCTCTCTCCGTTTACAAATGTCTTGGTAAATCACAAGAAAAAGGCAATCTATCAATAGCCTAATCCCCAGAAACCTCTAGACTCAGTTTCCTGGAGCCCCAACATCACCCTCCCCTCCACAGCGATGTGGGGAACAAAGGTAAGAAGGCAATGGCGGGTAAGATTAAGTGTATTTATAACCTGCAGCCCACTGACGAATACTCGAGGCAAAACAGAACAGAACCGTTTCTCCAGGAACCCCCTGCCGTCCTATTGTTAATGCCTCACTAGAGGGAAAACCACCTTAGCTTGACAACCGCAAGGCCTCAGGTATCTTAGGAGCCCTCTTTAGCACATCAAAGTCCTTCTGGAGGCTTCCCTTTGGTCTTCACCTCCCCCAACTCCAGAGCTTACAGCCCCAGGGCAGCTCTTTCTGCCCCCGGGTCCTAGCCCCGAGCCTTAACAAAATCACTTTTTTGCACCAAAGATGTCTTCAAGAAACCCTTCTTGGCTGTCAGTTCCAGACTCCCATCATTCCAAAACCCCATCAAGTAGGTGCTTACTAAACGGATCCCCCCCCTACACACACACACACACACACACACACACATTCTTTGTCTCCCTCTTCAGGAGGCAGTTTCTTTGCACAAGGGTGGAGCTCCTGCTTGGGGGTACAGGACAGGGCCTGATCTTGGCCCTGCTTTCCTGGGGCGGGGCGGGGAGGGGGACTTTAGGAAGAAGCCACCAGCTTGGATAGTGTTTCAAAATTACGAAGACTTGTACCCTTCACCCCCCACTCGGGCAGCTCTCGGTTCCTGGAAGGCAGAGCTCTCAGCCACTTCCTGGAAGCAGAGAGGCTAGGAACAAAAAAAAAAAAAAAAAAAAAAAAAGGCCCCACCCGCTGTTCCTGAGTGGAGGGTGGAGGAGGGCGTGGAGGGGGCTCTCGCCCTCCCCTGCCCTCTCCCTGCGCCCATCCCCACCTCCCCTGCATGCAGAGGCAACTTGGGGTGGAGGAGAGACCGCTCAGCAGCCGTGTCACCTGAGCCTCGTTCCACCCTCTCTGAGCCTCAGTGTCCTAATCTGTAAAACGGGAGACCTTGCTTCAAAGAATGGTCCTGAGAATCTAATAGCATGCTGCAGGGAAGGTCCCTGAAGCTGGCATCCAGCAGGGAGTGTTTTACTGGGAGAGCCTCTTGGGGGCTGTGCACAGAGGGGCAGAGGAAACAGAAATCTCAGAGTCAGGGAAGGTACGGATACGGCGGCCTCCCCACCTCCGCCATGGGCAGTGAGAGAGGCTTCGGGTCCAGCGTGAGAGCAGAGGCCTCCCTGTGTGTTGAGATGAGACAGAGCACACCGGGAAAGCTCCCATCTCCCAGCCCAGGTCTAATTAGGGCCAACATCCTCGTCCAGGATTCCCGATGTTAGTGCTGAAGATCATCCCCTTATCCCTCATCCTGTGGCCTCAGTCCCAGGCAAGCGGGGGTGGCCGGTCACCCCAGCCTGCCGCCTGCCATCCCACAGACCTCAAGGGACAGGGACCATGGACATCACAGCCGCGAGCCAGGCTGTGGCTGGGCAGGCATCAGCCCATTCGACAGCGAAAAAAAAATCCCGGTTCCTGGGGGTCTTGTGACTCCGAGGGGGCCGTGCAGATAGCAAGGAGAGGAGCGCTGTGTCTGGCTCCCAAGCCAGTGCTCCCAAGTAAGTGCTTTACTTCAAGTTAAATGCATGGTGATATAAGGACAATGGTTTTCCAGAAGGCCCCACTGCGGCTGGACCACTTCATCACCCTACTCACCTCCACCCTGGCACTGGCCTTTGCGAATCCCATTACACAGATTAGGACAGCAAGGCTCAGGAGAGTGAAGTCCGGTCCTCAGAGCGGTGAAGCCCCCACCTTCCACCTTTCTCCCCCCGGAGGCAGGAAAATGGTCACTCGCCACAGGAGGGGGGCTCTGACTTGTCACACCCTTGTCACACTCTTCCTGCTTGCCTAACAGAGTAGGTCAGATACGGCCCGTTTCCTGTCTTTCACCCTAAAACCAGGGTGCTCTGCCCGAGCCCCACCCAGGCTGTGGAGGGGCAGGCTGCTGGCGGGGGCCCACACCCTGCTCCAGGCGTGGGGAAGACGCCAGGGCGCCGTGAGAAGCTTGGGACTTTGCATTCAGAATCTTGGATCCCGGGAATCCCAGCACTCAAGAGTTTGGAACCTCAAGATGTGAAAGACTGAGCATCTCAGGGTGTGGGTGAAACAGCCACCAAGAGAAGGGAAGGCTCCAGATCAACAAGTAGGTCAAACCGAGGCCCAGGTGCCCTCCCCAGCATTTCTCAGGGCTGGCGGACAGGATAGGCCCCGGCCCAGCTCAGGATCAGACCCGATCAGGATCCGATCCAGTCAGACCAGATCCAGTCCCGGCTCTGGCACTTACAAGCTGCGTGACCTTGGGCAACCGAACTCACCTCTCTGAGCCACAGGCTCCTCATCTGGAATACGAAGACAAGGACAGCACGGAGTGGGGTGGTTGTGGGTTGAAGTGAGCTGGCTCAGGCTGAGGGTTTAGCACACATTAAGTGCTCAACAATGGCCAGCTGTTGTCCTTGTCATTCTGCATTTAGGGCCACCTCCCGGAAATATCCCCAAAGGCATAGCTTTGACATACCTACTTCTGATCTTGGCGGAGAGGGCTGGGACGGGGAGCCCTAGAAAACTGTCTCCACAGCAAGCCCTGGCCCATGCCTGGTTTGCAAAGCACATGTGTCAAGTGTAGACAAGGTTCCAGGCACTGGTTTGAGAGCTATTCGTGAATTACTAGCTCACTCAGGCCCTACAACCTCCTCTATTCATCCCATGTGAGGGATTAATAATCCCATCTATTCTCCAGAGTTGAGCAAATGGCACCTTCTCCAAGAAGCCATCCTGGATTGCTCAGGCATAGTCATTCCCATTGTTTAAACCATTTCAAATGTTTGCTTACTTGAGGCTCCTGGGTGGCTCAGTCGGTTAAGCATCTGACTCTTGATTTCAGCTCATGATCTCATGGTCGCGAGATCAAGAGCCCCACGTCAGGCTCCACACTGGGCTTGGAGCCTGTTTAACATTCTTTCACTCTCTCCCTCTGCCCCTCCCCTACTCATCGTGCTCTCTCTCTCTTTCTCTCTCTCTCTCTAAAAAATAAATAGGGGCACCTGGGTGGCTCAGTCAATTAAGTCTCCGACTTCGGCTCAGGTCATGATCTCGCTGTTTGTGGGTTCGAGCCCCGCGTCGGGCTCTGTGCTGGCAGCTCGGAGCCTGGAGCCTGCTTCGGATTCTGTGTCTCCCAAGCTCTCTGCTCCTCCCCCGCTCATGCTCTCTCTCTCTCTCTCTCAAAAATAAATAAACATTAAGAAAAATTAAAAATAAAACAGTAAAAAATAAATAAAATGTTTACTGTCTAAAACTCCATTCCCACTGGCCCATAAACTCCAAGGGGACAGGAGAGATGTCGCCGTTCACACCACATGCGCAGGGCTCAGCAGGCACTGTGACACCTGCCCATAGGCACGGGCACCCACCGTGACTGTCCCACTGCCTCCGCCAGATCACAAGCTCTTGCAGGGCAGTCTCCGCTGGGTCCCCAGCACCGACAGGCCTGGCCTCCTGGGGGTCATTAAACGCCCGCTGCAGGGGTGGTGCGTGAATGGGACAGAGGCCACCAGCAGGCAGGTGCACAGGACATGTGCCCTCGGGCTTCCCGCATGGTGCCTGCACTTCCCCACCTTTTCTCAGCATCTCCCCCGCCCCCAGCAAGGAGCCCTTTCAGACTTTCTTCCCCTTAAGTTTTTTTTCCTTAAGTGCATCCGAACTCGCGACCCTGAGATCAAGACCTGAGCTGAGATCAGGAGTCAGATGCCCAACCGACTGGGCCCCCCAGGCGCCCCCCCCCATGCATTTTAATACCACAGATACACCTGTTTACTGTTCCATAGCCTTTGCAGGAACACGAGCCACAGTGACGGTGTTGGGGTTTTGCCCACCTACCAAAAAACCTAACTTTCCCCTTTCGGACCCTGAATTGGCTAGCCTGGTCCAGAGGAGGTAAGCTGTTTTGCACACGTGAATTCAAAGGGACCTACCCCTGGTTTTAGTTTAACAACCGATGGCTGGCTGAAGACCTGTGTTGACAGCCAGGTGGACAAGCAAGCACACAGACACGCTCCAGCCATGCTGTCTCCTTCTCGCCTGAGTCTCGTGCCCCGCCCCACCCCCACCATCTTCTTGCTTAAGGTCAGCAAAGGAGACTGAGAAGCCAGGGCCGGGGTCGCCGGGGGCTCCGCGAGGGTCCTGCAGCCAGACGGGGCCGCGGTACGTCCAAGCCCGGCCACCTCCCAGCCAGGCCACCGTGGGCAGCCGCTTGTCCCCTCTGAGGGTTTCCCATCTGCACAAAGGGGGCGCAGCATGCTTGGACGATTCCCCGGGCCCTCCGAAGCCCCTGCTCCAGCCTGGCCGAGCTTCCCCAGAGGCGCTCAGCCCAACAGCCCGGTCCCTTCCGCTATCCGGGTTTCAATCTCCCTTGGCTGCTGGCCTAGCCTGGTGAGGAAGGCATAGACCATTTTGGGTGTGGCCAGGCAAGCCCCAAAGGAAGCCACCAACGCGTCTGGGCCTAGGGGGGGTCACCTCCTGAGCCCCTTGCCCAGTGAGAGGCCTGCTCTCGGGGGACTCGAAGTCAGAGATGGGAGAGGAGGAAAACGAGAGGGTCCAGGAGGGAAGGAAGAGAACTCCTGGCGCCTGGAGCCCTAGATCATTGTCTATGGTGTGTGTGTGTGTGTGTGTGTGTGTGTCGGGGGCCATAGCTTTAGGTACTACCCCCCCACCACTCTCCTTTATGCCCCTAAAGCACCCCAAATACAAATACCTAAGAGTATTCAAATTCTGATGATTACTTTCTCTTTTGCTAGCAACATTAGTGTCCTGATTCTAATATTTTCATACTTTTTCGTATTTCTTTTCTCGTATTTTTTCAACAATTTTTTGAACGTCATAACAAGTGAACGTGGAAAGAACGCAGTTTTGGAGGGGCGCCTGGATGGCTCGGCTGGTTAAGTCCCCGACTCTTGATTTCGGCTCAGGTCATGATCTCATGGCTCGTGAGTCTGAACCCTGCGTGGGGCCCCGCGTTGACAATGCGGAGCCTGCTTGGGATTCTCAATCTCTGCCCCTCCCCTGATTGCACTCTCTCTCAAATAAATAAATAAACATAAATAAATAAATAAATAAATAAATAAATAAATAAAGTGAGGGAAAAACAAAAAAAGAATGCAGCTTTGGAGACAGTATTTTTATGGATCCAGAGCCTCAGAAGCTTCCAGACAGGCCCTGCACCTGCTCTCCCTTTCTGGAATCACCCAGCCCTAACCCCAGCTCTGCTCTGAGCAAATCCCTTCACCTCCCCATGCCTTGTATGAAAGGAGGGGAAGGATGATTTTTAGAGCAATGCTCCTGACTTTTCGGACTTTTTCTATTAAGAAACCTCACCCTCTCTGAGCCAGTAGCTGCTGGCAGTCCCGATGGGAAGGTTAGGATAGAAGTTGAGGATCTGGAAGAGACTGTGGAATAAGGCCACGACCTCGATCCTGAGCCCCTCTCCCCTCACCCCGAGCCCAGGCTCTGGTTCGGAGCTCAGGTCCTGCCCCGGGACTGCCCTCGGCTGTCAGGCAGGCCAGGCCTGCCGGTCCCACAGCTCCCCCCAGCCACTCCCTATGGTTTTGTGAGCTGGCACTTACCCTGCTCAGCAGAGCATGGGACAGCTGCCTCGTGAGCCGGGGAGAAGCCGCTTCTCTGCCTCAGTGACAGGGACCGAGCCCACACTGCCAGGGCACTGCTGTGGCACCCGGGGCTGTGGTCCCAGACCCTGCCAACCTTCAACGGCCTGTGTGAAAGAAGGAAGCGAGAATGTGGTTACTCAGACAGGGCCACGTGACGGCCCACACCCCCTTGTTTGTGACAGTTTTGGTGACAATGTTGATTGAGACTGGGTGGGTGGTGACGGACTGGGACCTGCCGAGCCCGGGAGCACTCTGGGGTTCTGGTAGGTATGAAAACATCAAGAAGCTTCTAGAAGATTTCTGGGGAGGGCTGGTTGAGGAGACCCCGGCGCGACCCCACCGTGATGGAGAGTAGCGGTGGGGCGACCCTGCCCTGGAGGGAAGGCAGTGACCAGACGCAATTAAGGATGGTTCTAGACTCCTGTCCAAGAAGGGAGCCGGGGTGGGAGAAACCACAGAACGCACACCTTCCTGAGGTTTGCAAATACGATGCAGTCATTCCTTCCAGAGTCATCTCTAGATGCACAGGTGGTCCTTTTAGCTCCAATCGGTAACTTCTCTGAGGAGCTAGATGGCAAAGTCCATCAGGGCAAGACATGCTTATTTTATTTCTCCATCCGGAATCGCTCATTTGGCCACGTCTGGCACACCAAGGCTGCATGCTCGGAGGGCCAAAAGCAAGCAGTTCTGGGCTCTGGCTCCAGAAGCTCTTCGTCTGGTGGGGAAGCCAGCAGGTGAACCAGTAAACAGACCGTTACACACAGTATTGTCACCCTGCGGTGAGCGAGGGAGGGGCCCCTAAACCACCCTGGCCAAGGGAGGGGCTGTCAGGGGAGTCTTCCAAGAAGTGGTGCAGGGATGAGAAGTAGGGGTGGGCTGGGTGGGCATCCCAGGCAGAGAGCACAGCGTGGCCAATGGCCAGGAGACCTAAGAGAGCACAGAACTCTCAAGGGAGTGAAAGCATCATCTCCCGGGGTCTGGCCTGTGGCTTTGTATAGGTGGGATGCAGGACGTATGCGGACAGGGGTTCTTACCCTACCTTACACACAGGCAGTTTTATTTTTTTATTTTTATTTTTATTTTTTTTTAATTTTTTTTTTCAACGTTTATTTATTTTTGGGACAGAGAGAGACAGAGCATGAACGGGGGAGGGGCAGAGAGAGAGGGAGACACAGAATCGGAAACAGGCTCCAGGCTCTGAGCCATCAGCCCAGAGCCTGACTCGGGGCTCGAACTCCCGGACCGCGAGATCGTGACCTGGCTGAAGTCGGACGCTCAACCGACTGCGCCACCCAGGCGCCCCAATACACAGGCAGTTTTAAAATGGAAACTGGGGGCGCCTGGGGGGCTCAGCGAGTTGGGCGTCCAACTTCGGCTCAGGTCATGATCTCACGGTTTGTGGGTTCGAGCCCCGCGTCAGGCTCAGGGCTGACGGCTCGGAGCCTGGAGACTGCTTCGCATTCTGTGTCTTCCTCTCTCTCTCTCTCTCTCTCTCTCTCTCAAAAATAAATAAACATTAAAAAAAAATTTTTTTTAATGGAAACTGGAAACCCAGTGGGTATTCACCACTGGGGCCTCCATCCTGGAAGGGACCAAAAACTCCCCCGGTCTGCAGAGACAGGGAAACTGAGGCCCCAAAAGGGGAGGTAAGAATGTTAGAACTTCCCACCCTTCCCCAGCAGGTTTGGAAGTAGCCAGCCCTCAGGAACAGGGACTGAGAAGCTCGAAACAGACCCACGTCGGGGCTGGAGGCCACTCTCAGGTTATAGGAGTTCCAGATCAATGTTTTAGCCCGCGTTCACAAGCATGTCAGAGACAGGACAGCCCCTCCTCTGGGAACAGCCTTGGGTCCCCACCCCTCAGACCAGCTCATCCTGAACCAGAATCCGTTACCAGATCCACAGTTCTGACACCAGCAGTGAGGTCCTGAAGACGCAGAGGACAAAGGGAGGGCGGTCTCCCTTCCTGGTCTGCCAGAGACCGACCGGGTTCTGGGGATGCAGAACTTTCAGGCTTAAAACTGGGTATGTCCCTGGCCCCTTCCAGGCCAGGGGGCCAGGAGAGCAGGCCGTTTGCTAAACTCTGAATGGGCTATCAGAGGCTGTTACCCCCACCCGCGGCGCTGGGGTGGAAGGACTGGCCGAGGGGGCAGGGTCGGTGGGGGGGCGCAGATGCAGACCCCCACACCCCCCAGATGTATCCCTTCCTCCCCCTCCCGGATGCAGCCACACGCTGCTTCTCTGGAGGGTCGGGCACAGCCTGGGGAAAAGGAAACTACCTGGTCCTTTATGCCATCTGTGAGCTTTGCAAACCATCTGGGAGCAGGGCCCTACAGGGGTCAACTCGCAAGGCTAGGGAGCGGGGCGGATAACTAGCCTCGTACGACCTGTGTGACCTTGGGCAAGTCGCTTCTCTCGAGCCTCGGCTGCCTCACCTGCAAAGCCGAGCAGTACAAACGCTTACCATGGTCCTTGGCCTCTGCCACAGGCCAGACGCTGCGCATCGTATCGGCTCACGTACTGCCCAGAGCCGTCTTTGGAGGTGGGGAAACTGAGGCTCAAAGCGAGGCCGTGCCTCGCTCCGGGTCACACAGCGTTGGCGGCAGACCCAGGTCCGGGCAGCCGGAAGAAAGCCCAGCCCTCTGTCTCGGCGCCTGGCCTGTGATCGTGCTGGCTGGAGCGCTCTGTGTAAAAAGGGAATAAAAGGGGGGCCGGCAAACTCTTTTCAAGGGAAGACTCGCCCAGCTGAGCGGACCTCGCAGAGGAACAGACATTGCTAAGAGCGCTCCGGCTCGCGCGGTCTGTGCGGAGCCCATAAAGCCACAACTCATGGCACCTAACAGCTGTGAGATCCAAGCATTCACAGTGAGCGGGTTTCCACTCCTGCAAGTGGGGCCCCGAAAAACACTCCCCAAAAATGCCTTCCAAGACGGGAGCAATTATACTTAAGGTGAGAGAAACGGTGGGAAGAAGCAGACCAGTCCCAAACTCACGGAAGCCTGCCCCCTGATGAAGCGTGAGGCAGGTGTTAAAGTCACGCCGTGCAAAGCGCTCACGCCTCGTTAGTGGAAAAGCAGGGGTGAAGGTGTATAAAGACCAGAGGGTGGGTGCTCAGCGGAGGCACTGAAAGAAATGCAGGGCTCATCTCTGACTGGCCCAGCGATGGGTGGCTCTCCTCTTGCCCATAAACCTTCCTTCCCTATATTTTTAAACAGAAAAATATACATAACAATCTACATGTTGACCTTGATATCAAGAAACAGATTTTAAGCAAGGCAAGGACTTCATAGACACCCTAGATTTCAGAATGACTAGACAGTTGCTGCCTTGGTCTGTCTCCACCCTTCTGGGGTATTCTGGGGACGGCCCTTCCCACGCCCCAGCCCTGTGTTTCTCGACGCTTCCACCCGTGGTTTCCTAAGGCCCCTTGGCTGCAGCAATGGGCCAGTCAAGTCACTTCCTCTTATGCTCCTCAGCCTACTCTGAAGGATTCTCCAGAAGGGGTTAGAAACCCACTCAGACATCATAGAGGGCAACTCCTTTCCCTAGAACAGGAGCAAGGGGCTTTTTCTGTAAAGGGCCAGAGGCGAAATCTTTTCAGCTTTGTGGATCTGTCTCAAATATTCAACTCTGTGGTGGTAAACATGGAAAGAGCCGGTCCGTATGTGATGAATGGGCGTGGCTGTGCGCCGGTAAAATTTTCTTTGCCAAATGAGGTGGAGAGCCAAATTTGTCCCACCGGCTGATCCCTGACCTAGAGAAATGAAGAGACACTGGCTATGGGGAGAACCAAACTGGAATAAGAAGTGACCCACCAGGTCCCCACGGATGGACAGAATGAAACACGGGTCCCCCTCAAGACTAGGCTGCTGGCTTTCTCGGCGCAGGGCACATTTATTGAGCCCTGACGAGTGCCAGGCACTGGAATGAGCCGCACCTAAGACAGATGCTATCCTTGCCTTCTGGGGGCCTCCAGATTCGTGGCCAGGCCAAAAGCCACAATCCAGGGTCACTGAATATAGCCAGGTGGAGAGCACAGGTCTGAGAATGAGAATTGGGTCCTTTAAGCTTGCTGCGTGGCTTAGGCAATTCGCTTGAGCTCTCTGAAAAACGGTCTCATCTGGAAAATGGAGGCGTGAATGCTTAGTGCAAAACAATGCAAGGAATCAGTGAAAGTCCAAGAGCATGTTTATTTTTTTTTAATTTTTTTAATGTTTATTTATTTTTGAGACAGAGAGACAGAGCATGAATGGGGGAGGGGCAGAGAGAGAGGGAGACACAGAATGGGAAGCAGGCTCCAGGCTCTGAGCCATCAGCCCAGAGCCCGACACGGGGCTCGAACTCACGGACCGCGAGATCGTGACCTGAGCTGAAGTCGAACGCTTAATCGACTGAGCCACCCAGGCGCCCCTCAAGAGCATGTTTATTGGGCTGCAGATGTAGGCAGAGCCCAATCGCCTCGTCTCTGACTCCCTGAGTCTCTCCATCTTAAAACTTCAGAGCGGCTACAGGTCTCAGGCCCCCAGTCCTCAATGGAAAATCCTTGCTCCAAGTTCAAGAACAACTCTCTGCCTGTGCAGGATTCAATGGCTCCCCATTGCTTTTAGAATAAAGACTTAAATCCCTGACATAGTAGACAATGCCTTGGCCCCCCTCTTCCTCTCCAGTTCATCTCATCCACATGACGCCTTGTTCCAGCACCTTCTTCTAGTTCCTCTCGTGTTTCCTCCTGACACAGGACCTTTGCATGTACAGTTCCTTCTGCCTGGAGCATTCCTTACTGCTCATCACCTGAGTAACTCCTACTCACAATTCAGACCCAGTTCATGTGCCATTTCCTCAGAAAAAGCCTTTCCTGACCGCCGGCCCCACTCTGATCTCACAACACTGTGCCCCTCCCCAACGCACATGTGGTGACTTGATACATCTCTCTGTCTCTGGAAAGCTCCAGAAGAAACCCAGGCCTCTTTTGGCCACTGTCGCACCTCCTGGGCCAAGCACAGTGCCCGTCGTATAAGCATAACAATGGCTAACATTTATCAGGTGCTTCTTCATGCCAGGCACTGTCCTAGGCGCTTGACATATTTGTCACAATGACGCAAATTGACAGTTTAATTTGTCCCAATTGCCTCACGAGGTAGGTAGTATTAGCATTCCCATGTTTGGATGGGGGGAAAAAAAAAACCCAAAGCCCAGAGAGGTTAAGTAACTTGCCTGAGGCCAAACAGCTAGGAAGCGAAGCAGGAGAGCCAGGGTTTAAATGCAGGCTCTCTGACTACTGAGCCTGCGTTCAATCACAGTGGAATAAATATACAAATTATCACAGCCCCTCCTGGCAGACGCTGCCTGTTGTGATTGGTCCCCCCCCACTTTACAACACCATGTGATCTGCTGGGGTGTG
The DNA here is from genome assembly GCF_016509475.1 of Prionailurus bengalensis. Lineage (NCBI taxonomy): Eukaryota > Metazoa > Chordata > Mammalia > Carnivora > Felidae > Prionailurus > Prionailurus bengalensis. The sequence goes on from NC_057356.1 coordinate 17,730,155, forward strand.
AAGGAGCTGCAGGTCAGCAAAGCCAGCAGGTGTGAGGTTCCTCTCGATACAGACCCAGACCCCGTGGTGGGACTAGCCTGGGGACCAAGGGCCATTTGGGGGGGGGGGTGGAAATGTGCTGCAGGGGGTTAACTAACCCGTTACCGCTGGAGCAACCCCATCTTAAAGCTCACTGGGTCCCGACTTGGACAACAACAGACTGGATATCCAAGCAGCCTACAGCCTCCTTATTACTTGGACGCCCCCTGAGCGGCTGTCCATGCACGAAGGGCAATTTTGCCTACATTAGCCGCTGCGTGAAACTGCTCGTAGCCGCCACGTGATGGTGTTTCCCATCAGCTTCGCGGTGGCCTATCCGGGTTGCACTTTGCTCCTCTCTTCTCTCTGGGCGGGGAGTGGAGCAGGGAGGGGACTGTGCACACTAGTGACAAGTTCACGGCGACGACGGTTAAGTTCTAGAGACACAGAGGGAGGTGCAGGTGACCAAAGCCAGCAACGCTTAGCTTCGACCTGGTATTTACCAGGTGTAGGCTGGTCAACTATGCGCTCAGCTAGCGAGGAAAATGAGGAAAAAAAAAAAAATTAAACACTCGTGGAATCCTGAAATTTCATGGATGGGCACGGACTGTACCTGACAGGTATAGCCGAGATCCAAAAAGCCATTTGGAATTTGCTGGGAACTCACCATGGGCACCCTCCGTCCCCCAAAGATGCCCATTTCCCTGAAAATGGGGAAAACTGCGGGCAAGGTGGGGCCGCAGCTCTCCTAGAATCATGCCTGCCTTCTCAAGTGGCCATTCTGCCTCCTAGGAAGCTGAGGCTCAGGGAGGGGGCCCGGGCGGATTTGAGCCCAGGTTGGCCAGACCAGACCACAAAGCCTGCAGCTTCCTACTGAAGCATCCAGCTGGCTGTGCAGCCTGACCTCTCTGGGCAGCACCGGGAAATTACCCGTCATGGGATCCTTTGTTCAAATGAGAGCAAAGATCTCAGAGAGAACAGAGCTGCTCTAAGGAAAGGCGGGGGCGGGGGCGGGGGGGGGAGGGGCCACCCTCAACTACCTGCCCGCCCCGCCCCCCCCCCCCCACTTCCCCAACACACACATCCTCTTTGATTGAAGGGAGGGCTCACAGCTGTGATTTGCCGATTCGGACCATCTAAAAGGGAAATGGCCACTTGGGGGGCCCACCGCAGCTGGGATGCAATTCCCCTTCTCAAAGGGCGGTGGACCCTTGGGGAGCCCTGGATTCTGGCTGTCACTCTGGGCAGCTCCGGGATGAAAGGCTGCAGAGTGAAGCTGTTCCTCCAGAGAGAAGAAGAACAGGCGTTCCCCAGGGTTCAGTGGGTCAGCTTTGGTGCCAGAGGGTGGTCAGCGCAGGGGCTGTTCCCAGACCCGGAAGGCCAGAGGGTAATCAAGCCTAGAAATGTGCTCCAAACTCAGGGATTTTTTCCAACAGTAGTCGCTGAAGGGATCAATGCCTCCAGCACCCACCCCAAGCACGGGGCAGGGAGGTACAGTGATGGAGAACTCCGGACTCAGACCTCACGGGGCTCTGATGATGGAGAAATACCGCCACGAGGAAGGAGTCTTGGGTGCAAACTCCTCCCTAACTGGCTTCAATGGCAATAGGGTTCCTGGGATAGCTGGTGGCACTTAAGGTTAGAAATGTAGCTGGATCTTATGCGTGGATTTAGGGAACTCAAGGGACCCAGAAGCCCCTTGTCCATCACCACACACCTGCTCTGCCTGCTTGCTCCCTCACATCCCCAAATCCCAGGCCTCTGTGAAGGGAAACGTGGATTTGGCACCGCTGGAGGTGGCTCCAAAGGCGGCGGGGGGGGGGGGGGGGGGAGGGGTTTTGGCCCAGCCAGGGGTCAGCGGTGCTCAGGGGAGGGTCATATCCTGGAAGCAAAGTACTGCCATGCGGACAATCCAGTAGATGCCCCCACCCCAGATCGTGTCCCTAGTTTCATTCATTTATTGAGCAAATATTTCTTAATACAATATGCCAGATTCCAGGGATAACAGTGAACGAAAGGTGTTCCTGTCCTGGGGGAGTTTACATTCGTTTCAGGGGAGACGATCTGATCTGATCCGATCTGATCCGATCTGATCCGAGTCTCCACCAAAGGTGCTAGGTCTTCATGGAAATAAGGTGTTATGGGGAGGGGGGCAGGGGAGGGAGAGCAGTGGTGAGCCTTGCAGACACTGGGGTGGGGGGAGGATGGGTGGTCTGGAGAGAGCAGTATGTGGGAAGCTCAAAGGCAGGGGGTCTCCTGAAAACCAGGGAACATCATCAGAGGAGGTCAGGGAGGCGATGGGGCCAGCCAAATGTGGGGATCTCAGCTTTTGTCCCGAGAGGAGAAGCCATGGAGGGTTTTGACTCCATAAATACGGGGATCAGCAAGCTTTTTCTTAGTGGGGCGGATGGTAAACATTTTAGGGTTTGCAGCCAGTCTCTGGTTGCAACTAAATTCCGAGGGTGTAAGGCAAAAGCAGCCGTTAGATGTGGCTTAAACAAATGGGCGCGTCTGTGTTCCCATGAACTTTACGGACATTACAACGTGAGTTTCATATGCCTTTTACTTGCCACTATTCTTTTTTAAAGTCCCCCCCCCCCCCCATCATTTAAAAATGTAAAGACTATTTTTCCCTTGTGGGCTATCACAGAAACTTTCAGAGGGTTGGATTTGGTCTGTGGACCTTACTTTGTCCTCATCTGCCTAATACCTTAAAAGGTTATTCTGGCCACTTTGTGGAAGACAGACTTATTAAAGCAGGGAACAGGAAGCTTGGTTTAGAAGCTCTGACAGTTTATGTTCATTTTACTGGGCCAATGGGGGTACCTAGATTATTTGGTCAAATATTCTGGGTGTATCTGTAAGGGGTTTCCAGATATTAACATGTGAATCTCCAGATTGAGGAAAGCAGACTGCCCTCCACCGTGTGGGTGGGCATCACCCAATCAGGCGAAGGCCTGGATAGACCAGACAAGGAGAGTAAGGGAGATCCCCTTGTCCTACTACCTTTGAGCAATGATTTTTTTGTTGCCTTTGGACTCAAATGGAAATATCAGGCCTCCTGGGTCTCCAGTTTGCTGACAGGAGACCTTGGGACTCGTCAGCCTTCAAAATGTGAGCCAGTTCCTTATAATGAACATTTTTCTTTCTGTATATGTACACATCCTATTGGTTCTCTTTCGAGAACCCTAACGCAGAAGCTTGGTCCACATCAGGGATGACAGGGCCATGGACTAGCGGGTTAACAGTGGCAGTGTGAGAAGCAGCTGGAATATGGACGTATTCTAAAGCTACAGCCAACACGAGTAGCTGGCAGAACGTGTATGGGATACGAGAGGAGACAGGAATCAGGTGGGGTGGGAGGCAGGGGGCAAGTCAAGGGAGCTCTCATAGACGACGCTGAAGAGCACGACTTCATCCTAGAGACAAGGGGAACCACTTGTGTCCCCCTCAGAGATCTTGACAGATTCTGTTTTAGAAAACATCACTCTGGAAACAAAAAAGGGAACAGGTGGGTGGTGTTAGAGGAACCAGTTACGAGGCTGTTCCTACAATGATCTGGTCTCTCTACAACTGGAAGTTTCTGGCAGGTGCACAGATGCCTACATGGGATTCTCCACCTTGCCATTTTCTACGGCACTTGAATCCACTGCCCCTTGTGGAAAGCGGCCAGGGTGCCAAGAACTCACTTTACTGTCTTGGGGGACGCGTGTAGTTGAGCGTGGCCAGAAGAAGCCCAGCAGTTTCTTAACCGTGAGGTGCCTTTTCTATCTTCTGTGACCCAAGTATCATCTCGGCGAGGAAATGAACCTGCAACAACTTCCTGTTATTTATGGGGCAACTTCCCAGTTCTCAGACCTATCTCCGCACAGCCCAAAAGCTTGGATTTTGTTGCTGAAATACTGATGGTTGAGGTCTTGACCCTCAGGGCACCGAGCTGTGGTCCGAACACCGAACAGCTGGACCACTTGGTCATTTGCTCAACTACAATTTCCTCTGGACCTTTACACCCTCACTGGAAAAGTATTCGCCCAGTGAATGTCAAGACAAACAGAACCACGTCTAGTTGGCGGCGGGGGCGGGGGAGGGGGGGCGCGGTTTGTAAGTAATGAGAAGACAGCAGGTCTGTGAGGAAGGCGGGGCCTGCTGCCCGGGACCAGAGGGGCCCCCAGGGGAAGTGAGGCTCAGCAAGTCTGGAAACCCACCCTCTCAGCTTCTGCAGCCCCTCAGGGCCCCCCCGGCGTCCTGTGCGGGGTCCCCTTGCCACTGTGATCTATCGGCATCACCTGAACCAGCCGGCAGCTCACAGCACAGGCACCACGTGAGCCTCTGCAACACCGATGACTGCTGGACCCTCAACCCGGAGCCTTCCCGACACCGGCAACCCGCCCGCTGGGCTTCTGTCTGAGTCATTTCTCTCCAGCGCTGCTGCAGACCCCCACGTCATCCTTTCCAAAAATATTCAGTCTTTGAGACCCGTGTGAGGAAGCCTCTCCATTTAAAACAAAGAATGAGGCACCCAGTGGTTTTGGTAACAGAAGAGATCTTCCTTCCCAAGCTCCCGAGTCGAGCAAGCTGCAGTGGATTCGAACTTTCCAGTCACCCGAGCTGTGTTCCTCATCCAACACTACGCCCCCACCCCCCACGTACTAGCCCTGGCTCTTAAAATCAGTTGTCTTACCTGGCTGCGTTTCCACACAATAAAGGAAAACTACACTGAATTGCAAAGATTTCAGCAGCTTGTCTAAACTCACCTTCCTCCACATTTCCACCGACCTAACCAACTTAGCGGCCACCTGACCCTCGAGGACCACTGGATCTGGAGCAGTCTGTCCCTTCGTCTCTGTCCCACCTTTTCCAGAAACTTGCAATTGGGGGAACAAAGCTCACTGTGCCTAGTGACTCCTAGCACTGTCTGTCCATCCACCCCTGGTTCTGATAAACCACTTGCTGACAGACTCAATTCCTAGGGGCCAGGAAGGAATGCTACGGGCGCATCAGCACAGATCACCCCCTTCGCAAACAGAGACAGCGGCTGGATCTGAGATCAAGCATATTACACGAAATATATTAGATACATTAGATGGAAATATACTTCATATCTTACTGGTTGAAAATATATTTCCCAGGTCCCATGACCTTCATTTTTTTGTTGACATATTGAAGTCTTATGTAATTCCACTTTAACAGAGCCAACGTTATCTTTTCCTTTGTGATTTAAAACGTTTCCGCGCAGACAGAAGTCTGGGTGGAAAAGGGCTTATTTTTTCTTCTAAACTTGAAAATAAAGTTTCCTTCCGTTTAACTACTGACTCTATCAGGAATATACACTGGTATCGTCGGGTGGCTCTGAGGAGTCCCTGCCTCCAGAACTGGTTATGGCACGCCATCATTTCCTGCCTCACCCCCCGCCCCTGTTGATTTAGGATGTTTAGGATCCCTGTTTCCGCGGATTACAAATTCATCACTCATACGTTAAAAAAATTTTTTTTAAGTTTATTTTGAGAGAGAGAGAGAGCTTGCGTGCAAGTGGGGGAAGGGCAGACAGCAAGGGGGAGAGAGAATCCCAAGAAGGCTCTGCGCGGTCAGCACAGAGCTGACAGGGTGGGGGTGGGGCTCGATCTCACGAATCATGAGATCACAACCTGAGCCGAAGTCAAGAGCCGGACACTTAACTGACTGAGCCACCCCGGCAGCCCACACATTAATTTTAATAACTTGTTTTTTATGTCTTAATGTTTATTTTTGACACAAGAGACAGAGTGCGAGCAGGGGAGGGGCAGAGAGAGGAGGAGACACAATCCAAAGCTGGTTCCAGGCTCTGAGCTGTCAGCGCAGAGCCCGACGTGGGGCTCGAAACCACGAACCGTGAGATCATGACCTGAGCCGAAGCCGGACGCTTCACCGACTGAGCCAGCCAGGCACCCCTTGAATGTTTTTTTTTAATGTTTATTTTTGAGAGGGAGAGACCGAGCATGAGTTGGGGAGGGGCAGAGAGTTGGGGGGGGAGACACAGAATCCGGAACAGGCTCCAGGCTCTGACCCATCAGCACAGAGCCCGACGTGGGGCTCGAACTCACAAACAGCAAGATCATGACCTGAGCTGAAGTCGGACACTTAACCAATTGGCCACCCAGGCACCCCTACTTTTAATGACTTCTGTCTGGGCGTAAAGACATTTGTGTGAGATAGAAAATTCAGGAAAATCTAATTAAGTCAAAACTACCCACCGCTGGTACCTCCACATAGAAACAAGAAAACTTGGGTTTATTCTACATGTAAATACACACTGTATATGCGTACAGCCTCAAGAGGGCTTGTGGAGAGCAATCGGTCCTGGGTGGTTAAAGTTAACTAACCCTGCTAGACTAATCTTCCCTCCTCTCGTTCCTGAAGAGTTCTTCTACCAGTTTCCTTGGGGCACAATTCCCAGAGGTGAAGACCCTGGGCCAAAAGGTAAGGGCATTCAAGACTCCAGACGGACCTTGTCACACCGCCCTCCGGAAAGGTTGCACCAATGTGCAAATACCCCCTTCGGTCTTGCAGGAAAATGTGCGTGTCCGTGGCCACGACTCACGGTCGAGTCCAGTGACGGCTTCGGGACGTTCTAATGTGCTAGCAGAAGAGAAGGGCCACTTAGAGTTAACAGATTCTTAAGAGCCAAGAAAAAGCTTTTCTGGACACACAACGCCGAGACCAGCAAGGGAAGTAGCCTTTCAAAAAACGGAAGTTCTCCCTTGATGGGGCCTGGCTGGACGTCTGGGGCGGACATGGTAACCTTTAGGTCTCTGACCAAGAGGCAAGGCAGCCAAAAGGAGAGAACGTCAGTCGTAAACACCTCCCAGCACGCGTCTGCCCCCTGACTGTGGGCACCAAGGGGCCCAGACAGCATCTGTCGTCGCTGCTTCCTGCAGCCACACGAGCTGACCACGAACCTGGCTGCTGTTCTCACCGACTGCAGCAACTTTAGGAGAATGTATTGGGGGCGGGGGGACATCTTCACGCCAATTATTCATCATGTTTACAAACCTCTGGAAAACCCAAACGGTGGGCAACTCTTTGCTAAAATCACTGAAATGTCCTGAGACGATATCCTGGTGTAAAAAGGGAAGCTGCCAAAGGCCACGAGATTCAAAGGACCCTGAAAACCTCCCACTGGAATAAAAGTCACAGCTAAGCTGAGAGGACCGTACTCCACCGAAGAGCACGCTTCCAAAAGCGCCGCCAGGGAAACAAGAGAAAGCGGCAGCCACTCGGCGAGGGCTCTTCGTGTGGCCGGTCCCAGGCAGCTCCCTTCCAAACCACGCGGAAGCCTGCGCCCCTCCTTCAAAGCAGGAAAAGGGATGCCTTGAGATTAGGAGATGTGCCCCAGATCCCCCCTCCGGTAAAGGCCGAAGGCAGGATTCAAACACGCAGGCCCGTGGGGGTCTGGCAGGCAGCACGCTCTCCGCTCTACCCCACTCGACGTCCCCGCTTTGCCGGGGCTGAGTGGCTCACCCACACTTCCCCTGTACTCACCCTCAGAGAGGAGACGGTCGCCCGGCCAGTTCCACGGAGTCAGAGGAGCTGTGCGCTGCCCCAAAGACAGCCGAAGGTGCGAAATAAACACGGACACCGTTTTGTAATCAATGACTTTTTTATCTTTGAAAATGGAAGCAAGTGTTTTGACAGAATACTATGGCCGCTCTATAAGAGCCGATCTAGGAGCAATTCACTGGTTTTCCTCTGGGATAGCACGGCTTTGAAAAGAAGAAGGAAAAAAATAAAAAAAGACACAACAGGAAAAAGAATCCACAAAGCTTCAGGCGCCGACTCTGAGCCTGGCTGGGCATTCGTTCATTAAATAAGTCATAAGCTAAAACCACTAAAATCAGGGTAATTTCTCCTTGCCCACTGTCTTCTCTTTGAACCACGTTCCCTATGGTGTTCCACCACTATCAACAATTTTGTTTACTTAATTTGTCAGAACCTTAAAACACTTCTCAATTTAAAAAATGAAGGTCCTCAGCAGATTACGTCGATAAAGAAACATGTACAGGTTTGAATAGAAGTCACTGTAATTATTGTTTTCTTTACATCTCATTATCCACTCCAATATTAAACACACACACGTACACACACAAAACCACACCAAACATTCAGATGCCCTGAAACTGTGGAGACAGTGATCCCAATTCTGGGTAAAAACACGGTACCTTTCCTACGCAGACATTAGCCCCAGCTCGACTGCGCGTTCCAACCCAGTGTCGCCACACTCCGCCTCCATCCTGGGTCCCTGTTACCGATGCTCCCAGCCAGTTCGTCCCCACACCGGCGGGAGCATGCGCAAGAGCCCCCGGGCGGTCCCAATGGCACTCCACGTTTCATGTTCGACCACAGACACTCAGTCTTTCCCAGAGATTCTTTAAATCTTGTTCCTCAAAGCATGCAAAATGAGAACATGGAAATGGACAAGTTCTAGCTAACCTAGGAATGGAACAGGTATTCAGAGCTCAGTCGCTGGCCCCTGAATCCGGGGGAACCTCTGTGCTTTGACACAGCCTCTGTGTGAGCTGGAGGGGCAGAGCAGGCTGGTTTGTGTGGAGGGTGCAAAGGGACAAGTTCGTACACATTAAAGCTACAGCAGAGGCCCGTGCTCCTGGTCTTGCTTCATTCTAGACTGTTCTCAGTCTCAATACTCAATAGCACCCTCTGCCCTTCATCTCAGCTGACTGTGGAGAGGGCCGAGGCAGGAAAAACAGAAGGACTGTCTGGGGGAGCCCTGAGAGAGGTGGCTGCATCTGTGACACAGAGGGGAGGGCAGGGGCTCTGGGGTGCAGAGAGAGCCATTTCTGCCTCCAGCACAGCACAGGGTCGGCATGCGATGTGCTGGGAGAGCAGAGGGTCCCGTGGGGGCACACTCCCCCCTGCAGGTTCGCTCGGCCTACAGTCCCCTACTGCACTCAGGAGCAAGACAGGCTGCTGAAATGGGCAAGAAGGAACACTCCACAGTGGCTTCTGTGGCCTCCTGTCCCGGGCACCCTTGTCAAGTATTGACCGAAACCTGAACTATGAAGTTTAAAGTGATCAATGCAATAGATTCTACGTGTATAACAAAACTGCGGAAACACACGCTAGTTTAGGTTAGATTATAATCATCTGAAGCACAGGATAACCAAGAAGTGAAATTCCATTCTGGTACAACCACCCAGTTTCTAGAAAAGAGAAAGGAAAGAAAAGAGACGATACAATAGGAGCTTTTTTGATCAGAAGACTCCGTGAAAGGAGAGGGGTGGTGACGTGACCCCACGTGATTTTTCAAGTCTTCCTTCTGTACAGTCATGAGGATGACCGGGTTTTGTGCTGCAAACGAGCCAGCACCATGAGGCTACTGCTCTGATTGTTCTCGGATGAACGTGTATACAAAATAATATCTTATCTTCATTTAGTTTATAAACATACACAGTGCTGTCCCTTTCAAATTAAGGAGGAAAAAAAAAACCCACACACAAATACTGCAAAGTAGCAAAATACAAGGGCGGCGGGGGGGGGGGAGCTAGTTTTGGTTTTGGCAACGTTAAAAAAAAATATATAAAAAGCAATGTGGCATTGGTCCCTGTTTATAAAAAAAAAAAGAGAGAAGGTACTTGGGCACAACACTGAATCAGAATTGGTCGGTTTTCTAAAATTCAGAATATCTGGGATTTTAAAAGTAGCACTTTTGTCTTTTAAAAGTTCGACAAGTCACGTAACACTTAAAACATCAAAAAGGCTTTCTGATAAAAAGCTCAGCTTTTAAATCACATTTTGTTTCTGCAAATTTGGGAGACGAATTGAGTTCTGGCTGGAATGCGGCCCATGGCTGGTTGACACGGGCCGCTGACACGGAAGGTCCCCAAATGGCAGTGCCTCCCTTCCGCCCTCCCTGGGACCACGCCCACAACCGGCTACCACGAAGAGTTCCTGCTCCCATTTTGGGGGTGGGGGGTGGACCTTCAGGCGGCGATCTTCGCCATCTGCTGTTCTAACTTGGAAATGCGCTCGTCTTGATTGCAGATTGTATCTTTTATAGATTTGATCTCTTTTAAAATCTCATCCAGCTTGGCTTCATTTTGCTAAGAAAACCAAAAAGGGGGGAGAGGGTAAGAGGCTGACTAGAATGCACTCAACGAAGTTCACCACAGTTGAGAATGTATAGGTTGCGCAGTCTCGTTTTCCACTTTGGATGTGGCCAGGCACCGCCACCAAGTTGGGCCATAGGAGAGCCCCGGCTGCTGGCCAGCCCACCTGCCGCCCCACAGCAGAGCCACAGTCCTGCAGCGCTGCTCCTCATGCCCGTGCACTTACCGGGACTCAGTCTCAGGACAGAAACTGTGGGAAGGGACCGGTCCCTTCACGGCTGCGCCACAGCCTGGCCACCCGGTGCAATACCATCAGGAGTAATGTCTACGTGACCTTCTGGAGGCTGCCGAGCCCCTGCCATCACCCGGGGAGGGCCCTTCTTAGGAGCTAAAGCCCTTGCCCTGCTCGCTAATTCTAAAGAGGCCTCAGCCTCTCCCACGTGCAATGGATCCTGTTGGAAACCCTGCAGTCCACGGCATCTGACGTGGCTTCCCTAGTTATGGCCAAAGTGCCAGCTCCTCCGGGCACTTGGCCTCTTCGTTCCACTTACCTTCTCACCGACAGTTCACCGACCTCCCTCTGGCCCCCGGGATCCTGCTCCACGCCCACCAAGTCCCCTTGCCGCCGCCTCCCTGGCTAGACCCTGCCCTCCTAGCAGCAGCATCCCCAGTGGCCGTGCGGGCCCCCAATGTCAGGCTTCGGCTCCCACCGCTCCACTCAGATGGTTCTTGCCAAGAGGTCCAAGATCATCTTCGCTAAGTTGCACTCGTCGCCACACGCCTGTGTCTCTGGAACACTCAGCAACATCTGGACCCTCGCACCACTCTCTTCCCCTCCCAGGACCCCCTCTTCTCGGCATCTGTGGCCCCACGCTCTCTCGCTTCATTTCCACCCCAATCAAAGATGGACGTGAACGGTCTGGGGAGACACACTTAAGAAAACACCCAAGCAGCTCCTGTGCACTCTCTTAAAAATGGTCGTAGACTGACACCTCTCGTGGTCATTACAAAAAAACGAAAACAAAAACCCCAAAAACAGCTAATGGAGCCAAACTCAAAAATGTTATGTGGCCAAGGAGGTTCTTAGAAATAGTCATGTTTTCATTCACTTGAAAGAAAGCCCTGAGCCAGCCAGGCGCACCGCACCCTTCAACCTCAGGGGGTCCTTACCACACTGGCTGTGTCCGGGGTTTTCTTGGGGATGTTGATCAGGTCACACTTCTTATTTGCAGTGGGCTTGCTATCCAGAATGTTCTTCTTGACCACTTTGAGATCCCGGTTTTTGCCAGGAATGTATCCATGCTTTAAGGAGATGAGGACGGGATCTGCATTCTTCCCCTCAAACCACTCCTCTGCCTCCAGCGCCGCTTCGGGCCCTGCTGTGTCAGGATACAGGTCATCCTGGAAAAGGTCCGACTACAAGAGACAGTTTGGGAAAACCCTCAGTTAAAGAAGAAGAAAGACCTGACATGTGAAAGTCTTTGAAACACAAATTTGCCTAAGAAACTGGGCACTTACTTTCCTTGGAACAGTCATGATAATGGGCTCACACTTTCTCTCATGAAGTTTGAAGAATCTTCAAGGGGGAAATAAAGGCAAAGTTGTATTAAGTGAAATAAGAGGCCAAGTCACAGGCTTCACAACAATTACTCTCCTGTATGGGATATGACATGCTCTGCCTATCACCGCGGCTGATCCACCCTGGGGAGCAGGTACAATCTGTGTTCCCATTTTCCAGATGAGAAAACAGAAGCCAAGAGGAGCTATGCTAGGAAATGGTGGACTAGAAACAGGAACCAGGAGTTGAGGTCTATGCTGCTGGGACAGTCAAACCCCCATCTTCAGGGCTGAGCAGCCGTGGTGGAAACGCCACCACTGCCGATGATTCACTTCTGGAACAGTGACCAAGTCAACAGACAGGAGAGAACAAACACCTGACATGAGATTAGCATCCACGATTTGGATGCCAGGTCTTCTGCCAACTAGAAGTGGCTGAACATTTGTTGGCATAAATAGGATTTTTAAAAAGGAAAAGAAGATAGGCGCCTGGGTGGCTCAGTTGGTTGAGCGTATGACTTTGGCTCAGGTCATGATCTCGCAGTTCGTAAGTTCAAGCCCCGTGTCAGGCTCTGTGCTGACAGCTTGGAGCCTGGAGCCTGCTTCGGATTCTGTGTCTCCCTGTCTCTATCCCTCCCCCACTCATGTTCTGTCTCTCTCTCTCTCAAAGATGAATAAACGTTAAAAATAAAATTAAAAAAAAAAAAAGGAAGATAATCCTAGGATTACAATTTTGGCATCTATGCGAACCGCATCATATTTGACACTCAAGAAAAATTTGAAATTATCCAAAATGTGGAAAGACCAGGAACATAAAGCACGAAACCTCTGCAGTCAGCAGAGTGGTAAAAAACAAAAACAAAAAAAAAAACAAAAACCAACCAAACTGGCCTGGGTTTGACGTCCAGCTCAAGTACTCAATGTATTAATGAATGCTCAGTAAACATTTAATAAGTAGGAGGTATCCTGAATGATTATGCTTACGGGTTTTTGACTTTTAGATGACAGTAAAATAAATGCTTTCCCAAGTACCAGAAGCACTCTCAAGTTTGGATTCAATCTATTTTAAACCACATTTTGATGAGTTTGGTTTAAACCATAATTTTGAATTATCTTTCTTTCACTACTCCAGCTATAGAGAATTAAGTATATTTAAAAATGAAACTTACAGTAATTAACTTAAAAGATGTGCTCATTATTTAACTGTATGACCAAAACAACAGAGGGAGGCAGATGTCCACAGAAATGTAGTGTTGTACAAATGTGCGGTACGGTCACCGGCCCAATAGCGTGGCGCTAGTCATCCTGTTGCTCAAAACGGTCAGTTATTCATGGGGCACCCGGGTGGCTCCGTCGGTTGAGCGCCCGACTCGGTTTCGGCTCGGGTCATGATCTCACAGTTTGTGGGTTCGAGCCCCGCGTCAGGTTCTGTGCTGACAGCACGGAGCCTGCTCGGGATTCTGTCTCCCTCTCTCTCTGCCCCTCCCCTGCTCCCGTGCGTTGGCTTTCTATCTCCCCCTACCCCTCTCTATCCAAAATAAATAAATAAAGCTTAAGAAAAAAGTTTAAAAAAAAATTTTTTTTTTCAACGTTTATTTATTTTGGGGACAGAGAGAGACAGAGCTTGAACGGGGGAGGGGCAGAGAGAGAGGGAGACACAGAATCGGAAACAGGCTCCAGGCTCTGAGCCATCAGCCCAGAGCCCGACGCGGGGCTTGAACTCACGGACCGCAAGATCGTGACCTGGCTGAAGTCGGACGCTTAACCGACTGCGCCACCCAGGCGCCCCAAGAAAAAAGTTTTTAAATGGCCAGTCATTCGTGAGTCTCACAGAGTATCTCCTGTTGACTAGGAGGAGAAAAAAGCCTACCCTTTGGGAAGACCACTGGCATTATGCAATACAAAATTTTTAAAAAATCCCTAGTAGTATAGACAGGCAGGAATTCTATAACATAGTTGCATTTCCTAAATCAAGCTAACCCAACACCCAGCTACTGGTCTCTGCCTTCTCTAATCTAGGGTCCGTAAGGTCCACGATCCAGTTTGGAACATGTTTGTCCCCACGGCGGGCAGGAAAATCATCTATTCGGTCCATCTCAGGGGCAGGCTCGCCCCCGCTTGCCTCCCAGCGGACACTGGCCACAGCCTCGGCCTGAAGACGAGAGATGGAGGCTTTGCTAGGTCAGTACGTGTGCAGTGCGCCTTGGCTGAGCCACGTCACTGGTGCTTCGGGCCACACAGTCTGAAGCACGGTTCCATGACACGATTTTGCAAGTTCTTTCCTGCTCTAAAACTCTGTGTTCCTCAGTGTGGACAGGAAATGAGAAACCAATTCCGCAGTGCAACGGAGGGGAGACAAGACTGCGGCCCTAGGGCATTACCGGCAGCTGTATCGCTCTGGTGTAACACGCGGGGCACAAACAACCTGCGTATCTTCCGGTACCGGCTCTTTACCTGGCGATCTCACATTTGTTAACGTCAAGTCCCCTCTTGGGCATGTAGCCCATCCCTCTCTGAGGCTCCTTGCTGCTGAATGTGTTGAGGTAGTGGACATACGGGGATTCATCTGTGATCTCAAAATAGCGGATACTGCTGTCACCCTACAAGAAATCAGAGAAAACTTCGCATTGAACGTTACCTGAAGCAGCTGGATGAGGCGGTGTCTCTCTCCCCTGTCAACCCAGCACTGACTGGGACTTGGCCTCAGTGGCCAACCTTCGCTTCCTCTCCAGAGGGAGAGGATCTGATGGTTGCCCTTCCTGGCAAAGCCCTCACTCATCAAATGCTAGCATGTCTTTTAAATGGTCTCCTCCGCCTCCTACTGGAGGCTCTCCACTGAGCCCGGACGCCAAGTCAGAGTCAGGGAAAAAATGTTAAGGCCTCCGGCCCAGCAACTGCATCGCATTTCAACTTCAAAAGACAGACAAAGTCTAGGAGGACCATGGAGAGGGCAAAGACTGGCACAGAACGGTGTCCTTTGCAGACCTGAGGGCGCCAAACCCGGACAATCAAGCAATAATAAAAAGTAAGATTTGTAGAAGAATGAAATATTAAGAGCAAAGAGTTTTTAATCATCCTTAATAATTAACTCACAATTCATAATTCTTCATTCATAATGAAGAAACTCACTAAAACATGAGTATTCCTTAACTTCAGAAGACAGCGCTGTCTTGTTGCAATGTACCAAATTCTAGGATAATTTTCCTTAGGAAGGTCAGATAGTTTTGGAGGTCGGAAGCGTACACGAGTGTCTCTAAGCAGAAGTAGCTGTCCCACAGTTATGCCACCTTGAGCGGCAAAGGCAATGCTGCCTGCTGGAGGGGAAATGTGTGTGTATATGCGATCGTGCCCTCCCAAGTGTCTCAGTTCTCGTGATTTCCACTTGTTTCGATAACGTAAATATCTAAAGTGATGGTAAACAAGCTAAACACAGACTGTTTCCTGTGTACTGAAAATAAGTTTCCACCTAGTGTTGCTAACATCTGGGTAATCGCTCCCGTTACTGGTTTTGATGCAGTCTATGGCAGCTGTGAACATCTGAAAATGACTCTCAAGGAAACAGACAAGATCCCAGGTTCGAAGCAGCTGATGGTAGGACAACGTGAAGCAGAGCTCAGTCAACTATGAGAACCGAAACATGTCTGGCTTTACTCAGCAAGGGGCTATCTACACGGGTTTGGGGGAAATACAGCAACAGCTTCAATTTTATTAATTCATTTATTTCAGCTACGGAAAGTCTAAGAAAAATTGAATCTACAAAAGACTAAGGAACATTAAGGTTACTGCCCACTAGAAATAAAAATAAAAAAAAAATAATAAAGCTAGCAAACACTGTAGTTAGGTGGAGATAAGGCAGGAGGTATGCTTTTTGATTTCAGTGTGGGGTCTTCCTATAAGAACTGTCACCTCCTGACACTTTAGTCAGGCCACATACTTTCAAGCCCAGGGCCCTAATGCTGAACTCCAGCAACAAGAACCCCCTGGAGAGTCTCTGAGGCCTTTAAAAGCTCCTATCCAAAAAGCGCTATTCTCTTTACAGGTCCATGGCACGTGGTAATAAACACCTAATGCCACTCTAAGGCTACCCAATGGATTTCAGCATCAGATGCGGCAAACTGGCTACTTGCTCCTGATACCATTAGAGAGGATCTAAAATCCTCAACCACACAGCACCAGAGGTGAAGAGACACCGGGGTGTCCTCTTTCTCTCACTAGAGCGCCCAAGCGAAGACATTCCTGCCAGTGTTCACCCCAACACCCGAGCCCCATCCCTGCTGTCCTCAGGGATGCGTACTCAGGAGTCCTAAACATGGTGTGCTATCACCACACAAATGACAGGCTCAAAGGGTCTAGGCTCAAGACCTAAAACACACCAAAACACACATCCGTCCTTATTTTAGTTTAAGACACATACACAAATCATCTAAATTAGACTATTAATATGATACAATGCATTGCCCGGCAACTAAATCTCTGAAGGATAAACTTCTCCTCTTCCAAGATTAAACTGAATATAAAACATTAAAATGACTGTTTACCTTTCCACATAAGTAAATGATACTGGTGTCAGGGTCATAGAAGGGCAGCAACACCCCATTGCTAGTGTCCATTTCATGAAGAGCGATTGGTTCCTGCATATTTTTCTGGGAAGAAAATACAAATATCTGTATCTATCTATATACTTGTATATTCACCCATATTTTTACAAGATGAATCATTATTTTATTAAGTGAGCCATTTCCTAGAATAATGCAAGTCTGAACGATGCACATATATAAGATTCATACGTGTAAATACCAAAGGGATACTAAGTGGTATCCAACCCACTGAAAATTGTGCCCATTTGACAACCTAATCAACGCACACATCTGTGATTCCATGACAAAGAGGAGACAGTTCTCTTTTGTGACTATTTTCTGTTTTAAAAGAAATTTTTCTGGGGCACATGGGTGGCTCAGTAGGTTGAGCGTCCAACTTCGGCTCAGGTCATGATCTCGTGGTTTGTGGGTTCAAGCCCCGCATCAGGCTCTGTGCTGACAGCTCAGAGCTTGGAGGCCTGCTTCGGATTCTGTCTGTCTGTCTGTCTGTCTGTCTGTCTCTCTCTCTCTGCCCCTCCCCCACTCACACTTTCTCTCAAAAATAAACATGAAAAATGTTTTAACATTTTTTTTCCTAACATAAATACGTGCTCTTTAGTTAAAGTTACAGAAACACTGTAATAATCATCCCATATTCCACAATCCCACAATCCCACAATCCAGTGGGTGGCAGAAACAATTGCCATTTTGGTCTGCTTCCTTACACACACACACACGCGCGCGCGCACTGAGATTGTACCGTATATACAGTTTATTTTTCACTTATGCTATTAATGTGTTCCTAAGCATGACTGTTCTGATTTCAACATTTGGTCATATTCTTTATAAAATAAAGCTCAGAACTTGGTTCCCAAGTCCAAAACACCGTTTCTTCGTGCATTCTTTGTAAAAAATACAGCCAACACAGACTACTTTGGAGTGTCAAGAATGCATTTTAGTAATACGTTTAGCAATAAGTCTCTAGTGAGGATGAGCATGTCACATCCAATTTAAGACAGACAAGAGTTCAGAAAACTACACTAAGAATCCTATAATCTACTTACCCCCCTCCAAAGACCTGCTCAAAAGAGAAAGCTCAGTGTAATAAGCCAGTGGGAAGGCTGGGAAGGGGCATACCGGATTCCAGAGAGCCAGCTGCCGCTCACTCATGCGGCTGAAACCAGTGGTGAAGACATTCCCGTCAGCCAGAAAGATGGCTCTCATGGGTCTTGCTCCTTCGTGCGCTTTCTCTTTCTCCTGGGAGGCAAAGAGCAAGAGGCACATTATATTCAAACTGCGAGAAAGAAAGGCGGAGTGGGGGCTTATACGCAGAATCCAACCCATGCCGCCATGCCATTCATCCTGATCGCCAGGTGTGTGTGTGTGTGTGTGTGTGTGTGTGTGTGTGTGTGTGAGAGAGAGAGAGAGAGCGAGAGAGCGAGAGCGAATTAACCACTGCTCCTCCCAAAATGAGGAAACAAAGAGACACTATGTAAGTTGGCCAAGGTCCCTCAGCTAGTGAGCAAGCAGACTGCCAGGAGTTGACTCAAAAGCCTCACTCTTTCCACCATGCCCTGCTGCCAACCCAAGTCCACGCTGCAAAAATAAAACACATGAAAGGACTCTACCAGATGTCCGTTTCTCCAGGGGATAACCTGAAGATTGGGTATACCCTATGGTTTCCACCAATTTCGCAGGACACAGCGAAGTCTAGTTCAGTGAACCCCTTCCTTTATTCATTTGTTCCTTGAGAGTGCACTAGTAGTGAGCCCTGAAAGGTTCTAGTGGAGAAAGCACTTTGCACAGGGCCAGGCAAGTCCCCAGTGCTTGACAAGTACGAGCTGTGGCTGTCACCCAACTTAAGAAGTAATACTGCCAAAGGACCAGCACATCCCAGAGAAGGGGAGACGCACGACATTCTGGGGTCCAGCACCTACAGCTTCAACCCCAGCTCAAGTCCCAAAGTCTTCTGTCATGACAGGTGACTTGTTGAGGCCTAGTCTGGGTGGAAGAAACTAAGACACCGAGCTGATAAGATACCCGTGGCATCTCTGTAACGTGGTCTGACAATGGTTGCAGGAAGGGGCGGGGATCAATGAAGCAATCAGTACTCAGTGCTGAGCCAGAAACGCAGTGAACTATCTGGGTTAGCTGATCTAGACTGGTAAATTCTTAAGGATTCTAGTGAACCGATAAAAACTTTGTTTCTTTGTGGAAAATGGTCACCAAGGGAGAGGTACGGCTTGTGTAAATTGTGGGATACACAACTCTGAAGTGTGACGGGGAGGAAGAAGCCTGTACAAGCCTGTGCGGATTCACGGTCCGGCATCTGCAGTTAGGCTCCACGGAGCGGGCGCGAGGCCTCTGCCGCCTGCCTTAACAAGCAAAGCTCGCCCTCGCCCAAGTGCGACAAACATGGGCGGCTCTGCCCTTCGCATACTCACAGCAACAATCTCTTGCTTCCTAGGATCGATCACTCTCACTTTCTTGTCTTTGGAAGCTGTGCAGATCAGACTGCCGTTCCGGTTCCAGCTTACATTGTAAATCATGTCCGAGTGCATATCGTCCAGGTTTATGAGGGCTTCCCCCGTCCCCACATTCCAGATGATGATGGCATTGTCACAGCCTGAAAGCAAACAAAACCATGCTCCTCAGAGATGAGAAACACCCATACGGCAGCGCGCTTGTGAAAACTAGGAATACAGCAGGGAGACACAGACACAGGAAGATGTTGATCGCGGGGAGGCCCTACTTTATTTTACTTTTTTTTTTTCCCAACGTTTATTTATTTTTGGGACAGAGAGAGACAGAGCATGAACGGGGGAGGGGCAGAGAGAGAGGGAGACACAGAATCGGAAACAGGTTCCAGGCTCCGAGCCATCAGCCCAGAGCCCGACGCGGGGCTCGAACTCACGGACCGCGAGATCGTGACCTGGCTGAAGTCGGACGCTCAACCGACTGCGCCACCCAGGCGCCCCTACTTTTATTTTTTTTAATGTTTATTTTTGAATACGTATTTTTTTTTTCAACGTTTATTTATTTTTGGGACAGAGAGAGACAGAGCATGAATGGGGGAGGGGCAGAGAGAGAGGGAGACACAGAATCGGAAACAGGCTCCAGGCTCTGAGCCATCAGCCCAGAGCCTGACGCGGGGCTCGAACTCCCGGACCGCGAGATCGTGACCTGGCTGAAGTCGGACGCTTAACCGACTGCGCCACCCAGGCGCCCCAATGTTTATTTTTGAGAGAGAGAGACAGAGAGAGAGAGAGAGAGAGAGAGAGAGAGAGAGACAGCCAGAGAGTGGTGGGGAGTGGGGGCAGAGAGAGAAGGAGACACAGAATCTGAAGGAGGCTCCAGGCTCTGAGCTGTCAGCACAGAGCCCGATGCGGGGCCTGAACTCACAGACCTCGAGATCATGACCTGAGCCAAAGTCAGACGCTCAACTGACTGAGCTGCCCAGGCACCCCGGGAGGCCCTACTTTATTGGCCGCTAATTAAAAACTAAAGTGACAAAGAAAAAACACATGTATATAAAAGAAATGTATTAAAGGAAAAACATGGTTTGCTCCATTTGGTTTCATATGAAACACACAAAAAGTAACAACCAAACAAAGAACTCTAAGAAAATAAAATCCTATGTTTTTTAAGAGCTAATGGGCTGATGGACCCCGAGTGATTGTGTGTTTCCTTTTCTAGTAAAAGCAACATCAGAAGGAATATGACTTATTTCTTTTCCGGAGGAAATAAAAATGAAGATTTTAAATGACCGTCTAGAGTACTCAACAAAAATGTGACACAGCACGTTATTCAAATCAACGATGCTGTAAAACATGGCCTCACGTTGAAGGATGACCTAACCATGTGCTCACAACATATCTTTATCTTTAAAGGGGGAGAAAAATAGGTCAAGGCTGGGCTGATCTGAGAAGCCCAAACTATAATCAAGTAGGCATGTGGATTTGGAAGCTGATCCCCAAAGAGGCCACAATGCTGGCTCAGCCACACCCCTCTGTTCATCGATTCCACATTCCTTCAAGCATCTGCCCCAAGGACCCTGTAATAAGTGGCACCATTTGTTGCTTCCAGGACATTAGTTCAAGGATGAAGTAAATAAGGGATGGATATCCTGAAGATAAATTCTTGCCAATAAGCCAATTTTACAAGCACTTCAGAAAAATTAGCCACTGATATCCAGGCACCCAAGCTGTCTAAGGGCCAGAAGTAGAAGGCTGGAAACAAACTTGTACAACAGTAAAGCTGGAGCTAAACCCTAGGGTGAGACTTGACTCTCCTCTGTCTTGCACACCACAGGCAAACAGGTAACTTCAGCCACCACGGGTAGATCACGTAGTCTTAAAATATGCACAACACAGCAATTAGCCATTCTCTTCTGCTTGTAAAAGGCAGAATGGGGAGTCTGCTGACAGTACCCTATATTTGACCTCAATGAGAAGGGCAGCAGGAAATTTTCCATGATTGACTTCCATCTTTACAACTGTTTTTTCTCCTTACTGGACTGAGTTGAATATGAGGAGAGTTCCCAGGTATAGTCACTTGCGACTTAAAAAAGGAGAGAATTCTAAGTAGCATCTGTTTTGAAAAGGAGTCCTTGGTTTCAACAGGTACACGTGGTATTAAGTTTTTAAATTTATTACATTATAAACACCCTCTATTCCCAGTTAAAAACTCAACTGCCCCCTTCCTTTGTACTGGTGAGGGGAAAGATTTTAAAAATTCTACCATTCCACATTAGTATTTCTTTTTTTGTAAGTCAATTTTATGAAAGTATGATTTATATACAATCCAACGCCCCCATTTTTAGTATACATGTGCTAAATTTTGACAAGTGTATATATTCATATGTGTGGCCACCATCACAATCAAAATACAGAACTTTTCCGTCATCCCATGACGCTCCCTTGTGACCTTTGTATGGCTTCCATAAAAGACAAAATCTCAAACTGGAGACAAAGAAGAGATTCCTGCAGGGTAAAACGTGGAAACCACTCAAGTGGCAAACCAAGAACGTTAGATCTTGGTTCGGGGGTTCACTGTAGTGCTGTCCGGCAGCGTAAAAACACAAGCCAAAACCTCCACGTCCAGAAATAGGGGACTGATTACATAAATGAAGATGTCTAGACAATGGACTATCACCAAGGTCGTTAAAAATATGATAGGAAAGGGGGAGCCTGGGTAGCTCAGTCAGCTGAGCGCTGGACTCTGGATTTTGGTTCGAGTCAGGATCTCACGGTTCGTGAGATCAAGCCCCACGTCCACTTCTGCGCCTGCTAGGGATTCTCTCTCTCTCTCTCCCTTTTCTGTCCCTCCCCCACTGATACTTGCCCTTTCTCAAAATAAATCAATAAACATTTAAAAAAATATATCAGAGGAAGAACATTCAATGGCACATGGAGAGGACTACAGTGTACCACTAAGTGCAAAAAGCAAGTCACAAGTAAAGTGTCTGAACCTATCTTGGTGGGAGACATCACTCAGGTATGTGCAAAAAAGTACCCTGTGGAGCGAAACATGGACATGGTAATGATGTTCCCTCTGGGCGGGTGGCAGGAGTACAACTGATTTTTACTTTCTCCTTTCGTTTCTGTATATTTTCTATAACATACACGTACTACTTGTAGAAGGAGAAAAATGAAAGTATCTTTTTAAAGGAAGGAGGATATTTGCCTCACGGGACCACCCCAAAGTTGGCGACAACATCAGAGCTGGCACCCAGGGCTCCCACCAGGGATCCTCCTGCTCTATCAAGAATAACTAAAACTGTGGTCCATGAAGGGCCCCAGCAGGAGCCGTGCATCTGCTGGATTTATAGGTAAGCACGTATCTGTTCATTTCTCTAAGCAAGAAGTCTTGAGTCAGACCGCCAATGCAGCCTTCACACACACACACGCACACGCACACCCACACACACACACGCACGCACACAGGGTGCAGGCAGGCTAGAGAACCGCTGCATCTCAGCACCTCAGCATGGATTCCTAATGAGCTGCTTCAAAGCTGTGGAGCACACATCAAAACGCACTGGCTACTGCCCCCTCCCCCACCGCTCGGCTCCCACCTGCGCTAAGAAGGACGTTGCGGGCAGTCGGATGCCAGGCCACGATGCCAACTCTCTTCGAGTGGCCCTCTAAAATCACCACAGGTTCGGTCAGGGAAAGGGTGAGTCCATTTTCTGGGATCTGCCACACCTGTTGGGAAAGGAAGCGAGAGGATCCACGTGAGGTAGGACCTTTCACGATCACCCTCCCTTGACCATCCGGTCTGCAGACGTGCTCTGCATAAACAGAACACACACTGGTCTTTGGACGAAAGGCGGAATACTGCACGTCGACTCTATGCCGCTGTTTGTAAAATGGAGTGCGATATTAAAGATCAGAACATCCACCAGGCCTCCAAAATGCTGCGTCCCCACTTTTATTTAACAGTAGTTGACATTTTATTCTAAATTCTCTGTTAAATTCAAAACTCTCTGACTAGAAGCATATAGAAATACTTAAAAGAAAGAGGGAGAACGACCGAGGCCCCCATGAGAGGCAGCACTGGGGTGATGAGCCCTCGTGGAGCCCACGGGTTTTGAGGGGAGAGACGCCACCCACCAGAGCTCTTGGGATGGTGCAGCGTTTAAAACATCATGATTTCTCTAGTTTTACGTTTGGAAAATAAAAATACACGTAATAGTTCTGTAACATCTACTACAGAAAAACCTTACAAAGAAACAAAAGATAAATTTGGCCTCATGGAAATTTAAAGCTTTGTGTTTCGAAGGACATG
The DNA here is from genome assembly GCF_016509475.1 of Prionailurus bengalensis. Classification (NCBI taxonomy): domain Eukaryota; kingdom Metazoa; phylum Chordata; class Mammalia; order Carnivora; family Felidae; genus Prionailurus; species Prionailurus bengalensis. The sequence continues at coordinate 17,753,196 of NC_057356.1, forward strand.
GAAAGAAAAGCTATAAAGAACTCTTACAAATCAACAATAAAAGTAAAACAACCCTATTTTTAAAATGGGCAAAGAATCTGGACATTTCTTCAAGAAAGATATACAACTAGTTTTAAGGCACATGAAAACACGCTCAGTATTATTTAGTCATTAGGGAAACGCAAATCTAAACCACAATAAAGTATCAGTTCACGCCCACGGGCGGCTACGATCAAAAGGCAGATACCGAGTGCCGACGAGGATGTGGGACAGTCAGGGCCCCCACACACTGCTGGTGGGGATATAAAATGGTGCAGCCGCTTTGGAAACGAGTCTGACAGCTCTCAAGTGATTAAACACCAGAGTTTATACGGCTTAGCAACATCGCTCCTAAGGTAACCCAAGAGCAATGAAAATATATGTCTACACAAAAACTCGTATGTGAATGTTCACAGCAACATTACTCATAAAGGCCACAATGTGGAAACAGCCCAAATGCCCGGCAACTGAGAAATGGATAAACAAAATATGATAGATCTATATACAATGGAGTATTACTTGTCCACAAAAAGGAATTAAGTACTGATTCATGCTACAGTATGGATGAAGCTCAAAAATATTACGCGAAGTAAAAAAAAACTAGGTCCACATATCGTAGGATTCTGCGTATATGAAATGTCCGGGACAGAAAAATACACAGAGACAGAAAGTTGATTAGTGGCTGCTTAGCGCCGGGGACTTCGGGACAGTGATAGTGAATGGGTACACGGTTTCCTTCTGGGGTGATGAAAAATGTTCGCGAACGGTCTCTGGGGATGGTTGTACGTATCTGTGAATAAATCGAGACCACTGAATTGTACACTTTAGATGGGTGAACTGTGTGTGAGCTGTAGCTCAACGAAGCAGTTTAAAAAATGCTTCTGACTGGTGAAGACACACAGGATATTCACCATATCTTAAATGGGGATGTGCCTGCATGGTAGAGGGGGTCAGGGATGGGAAGAACATCAGACGGAAGGGATAATAAGACACTACGACAGAGGAAGACATGAGTTTTAAAAGACTAAGAGAAACCCTCTACGAGTAACAACTAAGCCGAACAGCACCAAGAATCCTGTAGAAAACCAGACATTAAGTAATACTTAAGTGTGTGAAAAGGTTCAAGTTTAAAGTAATTATCTTTTCACATACAGAGAGTAAAACACATTAAATATGTTAATATATTTTAAATCGCTTGTATATTTAAAATATATTAAAATATTAAAATGTATTAAATAAGTATTAATGTATTCAAATAAGTAAACTGACCACCAAAAAAGATTTTAAGGAACCAGTTCACGAAAAATTTAGAACTTGCCAGTGAAAAATCATGCTCAACGGTGGAACAAGTGAGAAACAGAATTTTCCTTTGTTGGGGATTTTTAAGGAGGAGACAAACAATGTCTGTTTTCAACTGCTTAGTGGAAGGCAAAGATCTGGATTAGATGGGTGTTTAAGGTTCAGCTCAGTTCTGCTGTCCGGCAAAAAATTAGAAGAAAAAGTTTGCCATCCTGAAGAATGGGAAAAAGGCATGAATTAAGTGATCGTTCATTCTTACGGCTAAATTCTGCCCAGGCTAACTAAACCCCTTACGCCAATCACGGCAAAATAAACCTGGCCTTTTGAGGGCCTTAGTTGAGGATGTCACCTAATTTCCCCTGAACCCTCACCATTCAGCAAATTGTCAACAGTGCAGTTGTGAACGAGCACAGAAAGCAGAAGGAAAACCTACCTTGCCCCTCTTCTCCACCAAACAGACCTGAGCCATGGCCCCCTCCCCCGGAGAATGTGGGTATCTGCTGAACACCCCCAGCACTATAGGTTGCTTTCATCCCATACACATTACTTTATAATCAAAGCTTTATGATTGGTAAAACAGCTCCAAATTGAACTTCGCTATCTGAATGCAGAGCAGGTCTTGTGTTTTGTTGTTGTCGTTTTTCAACATAAGGAACAGAAAACAACTGATTTGATCAAAGCATGAAGTCAGAGAAACAATTACGAAATGGGACTTTAGTGACTCAACAGGAAATGCATTCTCCAAGATGAATTCCGACCCGGGCTTAGAACTGGAAGAGTGGCAATACCACCTGCCGTCTCCAGATGGCACCACAACCACGGGCTGCTGGTTTTCTTGCAAGGTCTGCGACACCTCTGTATCCCGCTCTGACCACAATTAAATAGTGTGTTCTCTAAATCCCGAACGGGGCATGGAGTGACGGAAGGCTTTGTTTAGAGCCAGCATTTCCAATCTTAAACACGAAGGTGGAAGCGGGGCCCACGATGGGACTTTACCTTCTCCTGTCTCTAGCTTCTCCCTCGTTCAGGTTTTCCTTGGATGGCAAGGAAATTTTAATGATGGGGCAAAACACTTATATAATTTGTAAAATGAAGAAACTATTCCTTTTTTAATTTCACCTTTAGAAGATTCAATGGTTCCTAACCCACTTTACCACCTTGGTCGCTCATTCACACAACACAGCTCTTGAGTAGCCACGATAAGGCAGGCTCATTACCAGGCAAGGGGGAAAAAGGGTGATCACGCACGGGCCCTGCTCTCAAAGGGTGTACAGTCTAACAGAAAGCAGAGACTTCTAGGAGACCAAAAATCAAACATAACTGGTGTGATGTGGGGGCTTGGAGCATGGGCTCCAGAGCCAATTAGACCCTGGTCCAAACCCTGCCTGGGCCACTTACACTGATGGTCCTGGGCAAACTTTCTAGGGCTGCTGTGAGGATGAAATGAGTTCATAAGCCACGGAACAGTGCCTGGCATACCACCTGTGCCCCCCAAATGCAGAGACAGAACAATGCAATGCTTAAGAACGTGGGTCCCAGAACTAGAACAGATTGTTCAATTCCTGATTCTGCCCGGTATCACCTGCATAACCTTGGAGACCTGCACCTACACTTGCTGGGCCTTAAGTTTTCCTCACCTCTAAAATGGGAATAACAATGAATCTGCTTTCATCAGGGCTGTCTGGAGGACAAATGTGGTGATATGAAACTAAAGTGTTTAGAGCGATGCCTGTCGTGAGGCAGGCTCTTCGCGAGTGTCAGCCGCTGCTGGCACTTGTCTTGTGCACCAGGAAACCACACGGTGTATGGAAGCAACGCTACGCTGCCGTAAGCCACGTGCTGAGCGAAAATGCAGGTGTCGTGAGGTTGCTTCCTTGCTCTCCCCGGCTGGTATGTTCAGGAAGGCCCTCTGAGGGAATGACCTCTCGTAGCGACCAGGACTTAGAGGAAAGAAGGGAGGGGTAACACAGGCATGAGGATTTACAGCGGGAGGAGACAGTGGCCGGAAAAGTCTATGCAACTAAAATGAGGAGACGACGGAACCCTTGCCTCCGCTGGTAAGTAAAGGTGGTGGCGTCGCGCACTGCGGGCTGCGGGCAAGAGCTGGAGACCCGTGAGCTTTTCTCCATCAAGCGAGCACGCCTCCCTGGCTGGTGCCCACTAGCCCTACTCACAGGCTGTCCTTACATGGCTCTCTGCCCTCTTTAGGGTTGTCCACAGCTTCCAAGCAGTGGCCTTCCAGTCCGGACTGAAGAGGTCTCACCACCGGCAGGGCAGGGACAATAAAGCAGAAGGCCCACTCGGTACGTGTTTAGTGTTCTCGTGTGTAATGTGGGACGCGGGCTGGTGCGGAGAAAGGACGCCGGCCCGGCTCCTGTCACAGCTGGGACGCTAACTGGCTGTGTTAGCATTAAGAAGGGGTTTCACTTCTGGAAGCTTCAATTTCCTTGCTTGATACGGGGCCAGGATCCGCTTACAGGCGTTACTGGAAGCATCAAACGAGCTAAACCACCTTGCATACCCAAAGCACTCCCCTAATGTGAAACAGCACAAAAAGGGTGACCTTCGACAGACCAGTTACTGCCTGGACTGGTGTTTCCTAAGCTTTAAAATGGGACATACTCTTGCCTTACTGTGCTGTTATAATGATTAAATATAATCATTGCACATAAGGGCTTATGAAACAGAGCTTGACCAAAAAAATGCTTATTGTATGTTCGTGGTTATTTTTCTTGCTGTTACTATGACCCCTGCATATATTTTCAGGGTGTGAACATCAGGGTTTCCTTCAAGAACCTTGTCTTCAAATTAATTCAGCACTTTCTAATTTACATCCAAGGTATTATGTGCGAAAGCTCTAATACGTGCCTAGGCCAATTAGCACAAATGAGAACAGCTCTGATCTCTATGCAGGTCTATTAGCATCTGTTACCGTGGCTAAAGCTAGTACTCCAAAACCAATCAGCTTTTTCAAAAACACGTCAGTGAGCAGAGAGGAAAACAGGAGTCAACCACCCTCTCTCTGCTGTGCCCAGACTGAGCATTTCAGCACGGCAGGGACAAGCTATCTCTTTCCTCCACTTGATTTTTTTGCTTTGTTTTGTTTTTCAAATAATACTGTGTATTCCTGAGATTTTCTATTTGGACTGGACATTGCTATGGCAATGTTTCGTTCTGGGGGGAAAAAAACCATAATCAGTCCCAAGGGCTTCCACATGAAAAAGTGAATCAATCAGTAAAAACCCATTGTGGTTCTGGAAAACAAAAAAACAAAAAAACAACTTTTAAGTGCATGTTCAGGAACTAATGTATCACTGGAATCCTTTTCAACATGTGGAATTCTGAAAATGGAAAAAGGACAGCTCAAGAGAACAGCTCCAATAAGAAAAAAGTGATGAATGGGGTGCCTGGCTGACTCAATCAGTGGAGCGTACGACTCGATCTCAGGGCTGTGGGCTCAAGCCCCACGCTGAGTGTCGAGATTATTTAAAATCTTAAAAAAAAAAAAAGAAAAAGAAAAAGAAAAAAGTGATGAAAATGAAACGTGGGTTTCTCTCAAGGAGTAATTTTAAAGTGCAGTTTGTTTGATGGTTTTGTTAAATCTCAAACAGTGCAAAATGTAAACGTTACGGGAAGCGTTTCCAGACACCTCTTCCCTATTTCAATCCCCCATTCTGAACTTGCTACTGGTCTAGGCACTAGGGCTACAGCCATAAAAAGGGCTGTCCCCCCCAAAAGGCTATATTTTTAAATGCGAAGGAAACCAATTCCAAAGAGAAAATGAAGAAAAGAGATGAGAGGAGACGGGAGGAGGCTCGCAGATTCTACAGCAGTGGCAGGATCCCCGACAGAGGCTGCCTATCCAATACCCACGGGGCAGCATGTAAGGAGTCAGGATGTGCCTCAGTGAACCATGACGTTAAGAACAACATTAGTTTTGGCAAAATCAAGAACTGAGAGCTGGGCTCTGATCTGCCCAGGTTACAATACCCACTAGCAAATGGCCCAGATGCCATCTGCCGAATGACCAAGGGGGTCAGAAATCTTGAGGAATTCACTCTCATCACCAACTACAATATCGCTTCCATTTTTATTTCAAGGCAAAAACTGTATTAGGAAAATTTATAACAGAAGCAACAACGTATAAAACAGGGAGTTTATCTTTGCTGATTTCCACCCAAGTGTAAAATTGATTTGGGAGAAGGGAAAAATGTCCACTTAAACTTCATTTGGGATGGGCTAGACACAAATAAGACAAATACTCCGCAAGATCTTTCCCTCTCCCTGACTCTGGAAAAAACAATTATGCAACCCACTGTGTGAATCAGCCATTTTTTGCATTTGTGTTTGATTACTACCCTGCAGATGAGCAACAGCACTGAATCGAGATCATTCACTAAACTTAACTTGGCTGCTCTTTGTGCTATGGAAAGCAGTAATATTTTCTTAGAGCTAAACTCTTCCCAAGTAAAATACTTAGCAGCCACAATCTTTAAAACTCTCTGTGAGAACACACTGTTGGAGAAAAGAACTCACAGTATGAAAAGTCTGGAAAACCTAGGAGCACAGTCTAATTTCTGGGAGGAGGATTTGTAGAATTCCTTTTTGCCGGTATAAAACACAGCTTCAAGAAGTAGCACAAGAAAGGTAAACTATGCCACTATAACTCGCTTTTGGGGCTGCTTAAAGAAGCCATCTGTAAAACATGAAGGAATGTGCCATCAGCCTGGCATTCCTTTTCCTAAACCTGCGATCAAAGGGACATCACTGTCCTTGAATCAATGCTTTTGCCACATTAACAAATCAGTGCCTAACTGCTCAGTGGAATTAGACTATTAATACAAAAAGCGGGGGGCGGGGGGGGGGAGGTGTAAATATTTTTTAACGTTTATTTTTTGAGAGAGAGACAGAGTGTGATCAGGGGAGGGGCAGAGAGAAAGGGAGACACAGAATCCGAAACAGGCTCCAGGCTCTGAGCTGTCAGCACAGAGTCCGATGCGGGGCCCAAATCCACAAACTGTGACATCATGACCTGAGCTGAAGTCAGATGCTTAACCGACTGAGCCACCCAGAAGCCCCAATACAAAAAGCAGTTTTAAAAATTAACCTAATTCTTTTATAGTTCATTTGACAAAGTGGTTCTATTGTACTTTTTTTTTTTACTGAATATTTACTAAAGATATTCTCATTGCTATGAATCTGCTATAGCTACACTGTAAAAAATAGTAACTCACTATGTATTCATAGCTTCCTCGTTGGTGTTGTTACTGTTGTTGTTATTTTACGTGTAAGGCAACTGAGGCTGAGAGCATTTAAGTGGCCTATACACATGCTCCCAATTCTCCATCTTGAGCTTTTCTCAGTATTCTTCCCCTGCTATAATGAGGCTTTGTTACACTATCTACTATTTGTAGCTCTGGGTTACCACCAACAGCCTAGGCTTGGGAAACTAAAGAAAGCTTTTCTGTTTAAAAAAAAAAAAAATGGTGTTGGAGCGCTTGGCTGGCTCAATCAGTAAGTACGCGATTCTTGATTTCAGGTTATTGAGTCCTAGCTCCATGTTGGGCACAGAGATTGCTTAAAATATAAAGTAAACATAAAATGTTAAAATGGTTTTGTTTGAAACTGTCTGATCTATCATACAGTGTTCTTTTACCTTTAGGAGAGCACAGTGGAAAATGAGGTATTAAGAGGTGGGGTAGGAGACAATCAACTATTTCTTCAAAATTTCATTTCAACTGCTAAGCTACAAAAGCTTCTTGTAATTGCCCCAATAATAAAAACAAATTATTTGGGGGACCTTAAACAATTAAAATATCAGTGCCATTCTTAAGAGCTTAAAAAAATAAACTAGGGGGAGGATTTACCTCAAAGCATGACTCAATTTACAAAATGTTTAGTCTGGCAATACCAATAAAAGGGCAACAAAGAAAATTCTGGAAGGATGGTGGTGTTAGCGGCAAGCACAGTTTTGGGATCTTCCCAAATCTCTCCATAAAAACACAGAGCAAGCAGATAACAAAACAAAAACCCAGAACTAGGTGATAATCCCCAAATGCAAGTGGGAGGAGGAAACCACCAATAACCACGTGACCTGTGTATTATCTATCGGTCTGTGTGGAAAAGTCATGGGGCAGCAATGGGGTGCTTCACAGACCTGACACCAGTAGGCCCCTATGACACTAGCAATGGAAACTGGGAAGGTTTTTGTCCTCTCCAATAGCAGGTGAGGACGGGGACCTGAATACAAAGGTCTGAAGGGGCTGGAGCAATCTAGACTTCAGTCCAGACCCTGTACTCCACAGGTCAACCAGAAAGGGCTCCTTTCTGAGACAGGCCCCACAGTGAGAAATTCCAAGGAATGGAAACAAATCTGAGAAAGACAGAAGTCAGAGGGGCAAAGGAATGACAAAAACAAAGAAAGGCAAGCTAGGAAATCTAAGAAAGCAAGCCACCATGATTCTGAACGCCCCCTGGAAAGGACAGACGGGGGGAGCTCTGTGAAGTTAGGTTGGCTATGTGCACTAAGCCACCTCTGAATGACTCTAAATGCACATGAAAATAAGAAGGGGCGCCTGGGTGGCTCAGTCGGTTAAGCGGCCGACTTTGGCTCAGGTCATGATCTTGCAGTTCGTGGGTTTGAGCCCTGCATCAGGCTCTGTGCTGATAGCTCAGAGCCTGGAGCCTGCTTGGGATTCTGTCTCCCTCTCTCTCTGCCCCTCCCCTCCTCACATTTTCTCTCTCTCTCTCTCTCTCTCTCTCTCAAAAATAAACATAAGAGGGGCGCCTGGGTGGCGCAGTCGGTTAAGCGTCCGACTTCAGCCAGGTCACGATCTCGCGGTCTGTGAGTTCGAGCCCCGCGTCAGGCTCTGGGCTGATGGCTCAGAGCCTGGAGCCTGTTTCCGATTGTGTGTCTCCCTCTCTCTCTGCCCTTCCCCCGTTCATGCTCTGTCTCTCTCTGTCCCAAAAATAAATAAACGTTGAAAAAAAAAATTTTTTTTTTTAAAATAAACATAAGAAATTTAAAAGGAAAAAAAAGCCAAGGCCCCCCAAATTACGATAAGAAACAAAGAGAATAAGGCATAGAATAGCATTCCTATAAACAATAGAAGAATGCTAAGAAAGGAGGCACCAGGGTGGCTCAGTCGGTTGAGCGGCCAACTTCGGCTCAGGTCATCATCTCACAGTTTGTGATTTCGAGCCTGGCTGGGATCTATGCTGACAACTCAGAGCCTGGAGCCTGCTTCAAATTCTGTGTCTCCCTCTCTCTCTGCCCCTCCCCTGCGCATGTTCTGCCTCTCAAAAAAAAATAAACACTAAAAATTAAAAAAAAAAAAATTAAAGAAAGAATGCTAAGAAGGTATGCTCAAAAGGAGGTAAAAACCATCACATACTATTTCAAAACAAAATAAAATCCAGGACACATAAATCAGAACTTGAAAAACTGAAAAGTAAGGTAGCAAAATTTTTTCAAAATTAGAAATAAGGTTGGGAGAAAAACTAAACAATACTGGAGACAGGTAAAGAAGACAAAGCATATGGATTAACAGGAGTCCCTGAAGAAAAAAACCAAGGCAGGAAAACAGAACAAATACAAAGATTGTAACTGAAGAAAACATTCCTGGGAGGGGGAAAAAGACCTGAAACCTTATACTGAAAGAACGTACCATAGGGCGCCTGGGTGGCTCACAGTTAGTTGAGCATCCAACTCTTGATTTTGGCTCAGGTCATAATCCCAGGATCATGGGATTGGGCCTCAAGTCAGGCTCCACACTGGGTGTGAAGCCTGCTTGGGATTTTCTTCTCTCTCTCTCTCCTCCCCTCTCACCACCCTACCTCCCCCCGCCCCCAGCTCGTGGGCACATGCTCCAGCTCTCTCTTCAAAAAACAAAGCCAAACCAAACCCAAAAACATACCACAAACCATGGAATGCCAACTCAGAATAACCAACAATATTCTAGCAAGATTACTATTATATTAAAAAAGGTTTGGGGCGTCTGGGTGGCGCAGTCGGTTAAGCGTCCGACTTCAGCCAGGTCACGATCTCGCAGTCCGTGAGTTCGAGCCCCGCGTCGGGCTCTGGGCTGATGGCTCAGAGCCTGCAGCCTGTTTCCGATTCTGTGTCTCCCTCTCTCTCTGCCCCTGCCCCGTTCATGCTCTGTCTCTCTCTGTCCCAAAAATAAATAAACGTTGAAAAAAAAAAAAAAAGGTTTTTTTTTAATGTTTATTTATTTTTGAGAGAGAGCAGAGCATCAGCAGGGGAGGGGCAGAGGGAGGAGACACAGAATCCGAAGCAGGCTTCAGGCTCTGAGCTGTCAGCACAGAGTCCAACACAGGGCTCGAACCCACGAACCGTGAGATTATGACCTGAGCTGAAATCGCATGCTTGCTTAACTGACTGAGCCAGCCAGCCCCATAGATTACTATGTTCTAAGAAAAAAAATCTTATGAACATCTAGGCAAAAAGAATATATGGTTTACAAGGGAGAAAGAATTAGATTATCTGATTTCTTTTGACAACAACACTTCATGACAAAAAAAAAAAATGGAATAATATATTTACATACTTGAGTAAGAACTGTGAACCAAAGATTTTATATCCAGAAAAACTCACCTTCAAATTTGTAAAGATCACAGACCAGCCATTATCTATGTAGAAGAACTTAGAAAATATTGTTCCCATGAGCCTTTTCTTTTGATTCCATTCTTGAGAATTTCTCCTCAGTGTGGGGCCTGTCCAGAGGTGAGCACTCTCTGGTTGGGTTCTAGTGTACTGAGGTCTAGAATCTACCTGGGAAGGAGCTTCAGATGGTCTAAGTGACTAGAAAGAGGTCGACATAAGGACCTATGGAGAGCACTAAATACGGATGCTTACAGAACTAAGGAGAGGCTGTTAAATATAATGGCTATGTGATCTTGGAATTACAGAGCACCTCATTTTATTTTTATTTATTTATTTTTATTTTAGAGACAGCAAGAGTGGAGTTCGTGCAAGCTGGGAGAGAAGGAGAGGGAGAGGGAGAGGGAGGGGGAGAATCTTAAGCAGGTTCCATGCTCAGCAGAGTCTCTTGTGGGGCTCAGTCCCACAACCATGAGATCATGGCCTGAGCCAAAGGACACTCAACCAACTAAGCCACCCAAGCACCCCCAGAGTACATCAGTACATCACTTTTTTAAAAACAAATTTAATGTTTATTTATTTTTGAGAGACAGAGTGTGAGCAGGGGAGGGGCAGAGAGAGAGGGAGACACAGAACCCGAAGCAGGCTCCAGGCTCTGAGCTGTCAGCACAGAGCCTGATGCGGGGCTCGAACCCGCGAACCGTGAGATGATGACCTGGGCCAAAGCTGGACGTTTAACCGACTGAGCTGCCCAGGCGCCCCCATCAGTACATCATTTTTAAAGAGGGAGAACAGAAATAGCACAGATTAAAAAGTTGTAGCTTTCCAGGGCTCCTGCTTGGGATTCTCTCTCTCCCTCTCTCTCTGCCCCTCCTCTACTTGGAGGATTTTCTCTCCTTCTCTCTCTCAAAATAAACAAACATAAAAAAAAAAAGTTGTGGAAACTATTTTCAGTAATCATAAACTGATTTATGGTGGTCACAACAGTATTTTTGCTTTGAATCTGTTGTATGTAATAGTAATAAAGCATGAGACATGGGACAGATCAGGGCAGTCTAATTCACCCCTGAGCCCTTCAGACCCCGGATTCTCAGTATGCAAGAAGGTAGAGATGCAATAGTGAAGGTTAGATTAAAACTATACAGTCCAGGGGCGCCTGGGTGGCGCAGTCGGTTAGGCGTCCGACTTCAGCCAGGTCACGATCTCGCCGTCTGTGAGTTCGAGCCCCGCATCAGGCTCTGGGCTGATGGCTCGGAGCCTGGAGCCTGTTTCCGATTCTGTGTCTCCCTCTCTCTCTGCCCCTCCCCCGTTCATGCTCTGTCTCTCTCTGTCCCAAAAATAAAATAGAAAACATTGAAAAAAAAAAATTAAAAAAAAAAAAAAAACCATACAGTCCAGAATTTTAACAGGGAATATTAAAGTGAGGTCACATGGTATCTTATCTTTAAATATATATGTATATTCTAGCCCCATTTACTGCCAAGTCTTTAAAAAGTGATCACCATGGTAACAATGACCATTCCTAGCACCCAGACTGTGATCTAGAAATTCTATTTTCCATTAAAAGAAACCAGAGCAGGGCACCTGGGTGGTTCATTAGGTTAAGCGTCCGACTTCGGCTCAGGTCATGATCTCCCGGTTCGTGGCTTCGAGCCCCGCGTCGGGCTCTGTGCTTACAGCTTGGAGCCTGGAGCCTGCTTCGAATCTGTGTCTCCCTCTCTCTCTCTGCTCCTCCCCCGCTCATGCTATGTCTGTCTGTCTGTCTCTCTCTCTCTCAAAAATAAACATTAAAAATTAAAAAAAAAAGAAAAAAGAAAAGAAAAAAAGAAAGAAACCAGAGCTTCGGAGAGAAATGACTGATATGAAGTGTAGGTGAAGAGATGTCCAAGATGAGCACGGAGTGCCTTACCATACCAAATACCAGGGAAGCTATCAAAAACAACCAGGGTATGTCAAAGGACTCAGGAACCTTGAACAAGTTCCTATTAACAAAGAGTGGATGACCTGGGCTTTGAGGTAAGAATTCTAATGAATCAAAACCCACGAAAGATGTTCCAATCCATGAATTCAAAATGACACGAAAGGGGGAAAAACCCTAACTGGTCGTCTTCTGAGGAAGAGAGAGAACCAATTCATTATCTTGAAAACTGATTAAACAAAAGGAGAGATTCAAGCATCTGTCCTACTTTCCTATAGGAACAGTACTACTGGCCAAATAGTAGATAAGAGGGGGCATCCCCTTACAATTTTTACCTGCTAAAAATTGAAAACAAAGTAACACAATTTAATATCACCATTTTGCGACCCCTAAGGATCTGCTGGATCTGGGTGCTGAACATCAATGGCTGCACGAATCATCCTGGTATCACGGGCCTCTTGATCAAAGAACGTAACACTAGCTATCATCCTGCCAAGGGGATCGAGCCTGAACGTGATCACACTTCAGGATCCAGCTGCCAATTTATAGGGAATTTAGAGGACAGAGGAATATGTTGAAATGCACCATGCATGTGCAATCATCAGAAACTAAGTTGAAAGATGCAGGTCAAAGGTCGGGCTTCTTCATCAGATTCATTGTCAAGGACAAGAAAACGATGGAAGAGGAGCCAAGAGGTTACAAAACAGGTACCAAGTTCTTTAAAGTGGCAAGACTGAGCCATAGCGTCTAGAAATACACGTTCGGGTGATTAAAACCATGGAGAATGACGAGGGGGAGCAGTGGATACTTTTGGAGGGAGGGAGGTGGGGGGGGGTGTTTATGACAGGGAAGGGGCACAGGGACAGTCTGAGAAGGCTGGCAAAGTTCTATTTCCTGACCTGGGCAGTGGTTACACGGGATTCACTTAACTGAACTCCCTTACCTGTTTATTTAGCGTGTTTTATAATAAAAAGCGTTTTTGTTTTGTTTTTGTTTTATTTTTCAGATGAATCAAACTTGCTTCTTCAAGAGAAGTTAATACTCTCAGTTTAAGATTTGGGCATCAAGGGTCTAAACAATGTTCCTTTCCTTTAGTAAAATGTGTCCGCAGCCATGAAAATGATCAATTTAGCAAGGCACACTAAGCAGAACAGTTCCTTTTAACATATTTCCTTAATATGATTTGGCTGCCAAAATTAGGACATCACAGGAGGAGCTCTCCTCAGCCAAAAGTCCATGGGGAAAAATGAGTAAATGTTTAAATGACACAGTTCCGGCATTAATTTGTTTATGTCAAATAATTTTAATTAATAAAAAAGCCTTCCAAACACGGTTTCTAAGTCTGGCTCGGTCCACAGAAAATGAAGAGGGAAATAAGAGTGGTCTCCAAGCTCTGCACCTGACATGCGTGAGAGCGCCTGTAACTGACGCAGGCACGGCCTTCACTTAGCTCAGCTCTTAATGCATTACTCCCCATCTGTGCCTATGTTAACCTTTCAACATATTTGGGGCTAGGATTAAAAACTGATCCAAACCCACAATTACATTTCAAGGCTAAGAAGAACATAATCAAGAACAAGACGCTTGACATTAAAAAGCATCCCAAAGCCTGGTTTCACACATAATCTGCTTTTGGAATCTAAATGGGGGAATGTAAAGAACTTACTTTAAAATTCTTTCATATTGTTTGTCTATCTGAATAAGAAGGAATTTCTTAACCAGGGTCAAACTAGACAGAACACACCTTCTGACGTTAGCTTGAAAATAAGCACTTTACTTATTGCAAAACTTTTCAATTTCCCAATATATGCGATATATCCCATTTTATATGTATAACCTTTGGCAACTTATTTCACTATAAAGTTTCCATTCATGTTAGTAGTTTCTTTCCTTTTGGGGGAGGGAGAGGAGTTATGTGGTCCAATGGCATTCACAGAATTACTGGAAGGTCATTTTACTGTCCTCAAAATCTTCCCATGGAGCAGACGTGACAACAGCCAACAAGCACGTCCACATGCACGCTCATACAAAAGAAGAAGAAAAACAGTACAGTACAACCTCTTTGATAGAAGGGCTTATAAAAGGCTTGGCTACAGTTGTCCTTTCATCTCACTAAATCATGGTATAATCCAATGGACAATCAAAACTGCTATGACTTTCTGCTTTTCAAGCCTCTGCACACACATGCTTTTTGAAAGTCGTAGGTAGGTCTCACTGGCCTGTGTGCATGCCACCCCCTGGGAGCTTACCATAACCGTGCAGTCCTCTGAACCGCTGGCAATGACCTGATCGTTGTGTGGGCACCAGTCTATGTCGAGCACCGGTCCCGTGTGGCCACATACTGTAGGGTAGGATTTGTCAATTCGACCAGTCTGAAAGAAGAGAGAAACAAACGTACTGTGTAACACCAACACCACAGAGTTTGTAGGTTTGCTCAGAATCATTTTTCCTTTATTACCTCCACCCCAAACTCTCAACTATCTATATATCACGGTCAATGTCAACTAGTAAGAACTGTCAAGTTTTATGTCCAGAAATAGCTACTGCCAAGGACACGCCACCAAATTACAAGGATCTAAATTTCTAGAACCACAAAGATTTTTATTTAATCAACTGCATTAGCAGACATAGTGAACGAGAATGCTAAATCTTTTCACCAAAATACAATTTGTAAATTACAGGTGTGTTTTTACTGTTAAAAAAACAAAACAAAACAAAACAAAAACTTGGTGTTACTCAAAATGTTAAATACAACTCTTAGTAAAATTAGCTAATACCCTTGAATATACAAAACACTAGTTCTGGAAATGAATGGCACTGTGAGCACACAAAGTTAGGGTAATAAAAAGAAAATCTTTAGCAAAAGATTGAGCTTTTGCTTAGGGGCTCAATCTGTATAAGACTGTCTCAGTCTCTTTACTGTCTTTGATCAACAGAAGAGTCAGCCAGACCAACTCATTAACACTAGCTTAGATCTCACCCATTATCTAGTCCACGTCTTATTGAGAATACAATATTCAGGGGCGCCTGCGTGGCGCAGTTGGTTAAGCGTCCGACTTCAGCCAGGTCACGATCTCGCGGTCCGGTCCGTGAGTTCGAGCCCCGCGTCAGGCTCTGAGCTGATGGCTCGGAGCCTGGAGCCTGTTTCCGATTCTGTGTCTCCCTCTCTCTCTGCCTCTCCCCCGTTCATGCTCTGTCTCTCTCTGTCCCAAAAATAAATAAAAAACATTGAGAATACAATATTCAGGGGCGCCTGGGTGGTTCAGTTGGTTAAGTGTCCAACTCTTGATTTCGGCTCGGGTCATGATCTCATGGTTGGTGCAATCAAGCCCCACATCAGGCTCCATGCACAGCGTGGAGTCTGCCTGGGATTCTCTCTCTGCCCCTCCCTCACTCGTGGATGCTCTCTCTCTCTCAACGTAAACAAACATTAAAAAAACATTTTTCAATACTGATCATAAGTAACCATCACGATATACTCACGTGACACATCTGAATCTAACAAGTCAACCTGGCTTATCAAGCCAATTTTGTGTTGACCAAGACAAATGCTATTGTAACAGGTACACAAAAGCTATTTCCTTTTTTAAACATGTTGGTGCAATCCATGCCGATTGCATGCTCTAAAAAGCGGGCGTACAACATACGCATCTGACTGAGAGTCAGACAGATATGGGTTCAAATCCAGGCTCTACTGTTCAAACAGTGGGTGGCCTTAGGCAAGTCACGTAATCTGAGCTTCAGCCCATCATCTGTGAAAGGAGTGACAATAATACTCATCTCCCAGGATTACCGTAGGATTAAATGAAATAACGTTTTTAGGTAAATCATAACTTGGTATTACAACCATCTGTATATGGTATGTAAAAAATTTAATTTCAGATATACCTCAGAGATATGGCAGGCTCTGGTACATATCAGTGCAATTAAAGTGAGTCAAATGTACTGTGTACACAAAAGTTGTATTTATACCATACGGTAGTCTATTAACTGTGCGACAGCATGATGTCTAAAAAAACACAACGCATAAACCTTAATTAGGAAGTACTTTATTGCTGAAGAATGCTAGCCATCATGTGAGCTTTCACTGAGTCATGATCACTGATCACATATAAACCATAAATGTAACAGCAACGAAAAAGTCTGAAATATTCCAAGAACGAACAAAATGTAATAGAGGCACAAAGTGAGCAAATGCTGTTGGGAAAATGGCATCGACAGACTTCCTCGATGGGGGATCGCCACAAACCTGGTTTGGGAAAAAAGAGTATCTGTGAAGTGCAATAAATGAGGTTAGCCTGTATGGTGCCTGGAATATAGTAAATACTCAATATAAAACTACTTTTATTACTAGTTCTTCTAGTTTAATACATTAATTTACTCTATCATTAAGAAGGACAAACACATGTCACTTATGAACTCTCATGGGGCCCAGACGCTGTGCTGAGTATTAGAGACAGAGAAGTAAACACGGCAGCCCTGTCCTGGCGGGACGTAGAGGCCGTGTCAACCACCAAATACGGTGCAGCAGAAGACATGCGCCACAGGACAAGCACAGGTGGCAGGAACACAGAAGAAGGGCATTCCGCCAGGCCTGTGGGGATCACAGTCTTCGAGGAGGTTTTCTTTCTTCTCTTTTAAGCTTATTTATTTTTAGAGAGAAGGACAGTTCAAGAGTGTGGGGGGAGGGGCAGAGAGACAGAGAGGGAGAGAGAATCTCAAGCAGGCTACACGCTGTCGGCACAGAGCCTGACGCAGTGCGTGATCTCACGCACCATGAGCCAGATGCTTAACCGACTGAGCCACCCAGGCACAGAAAGGTTCTCTGCCGAGAAAAGAAGAATTCTAAACTGAGGTGTGAAGATGGCCCTGTCCACAGACCTAAAGCCTAGGTTTTTTCACGTGCTCGTTTTCTCTTGTAAATCGAATTAAACCCAGTTTGGACCTGTGGAATTGCATCGCCAGAAAAGGAATCCTACAAGAAAGTGCCAACGAACACAGAACCTGGGTGTTATAAGGAGGGCCACACGGGTCATTTACAGGCAGCAAAGCACAGATGGCTGAGAAGCAGACTGCCTGGGCTGGCGTCACGACTCTGTCAGGTTCCAGCTCTGATGCCCTGGCCAAAATGACTTCACCTCTCCACCTCATCTCCTCATCTGTAAACTGAGAATGTCGTGATTCCTTCTATACGAGCTGATGTGAAGACAAATTGAAGATAATCCAGGTAAAGTACTTTCCCAGCACCTGCAGGGCTCAATAAACGTCACCCCAAATTCAACAACTGCTGGAATCCACTCTGTCATATCCCTGATCCCATCTCTCCTTAAAGAAGCAACTGCTGCTGAGGCCTCCAGCCAGGTTGTTTTCCCTATTGTCCGTACTGCATCCTCACAAAAACCGTGTGAGTGACCCAGCCCGGAAGCTACTACTCCTATTCTCTTTCTCATGAGGTGGCGGTGGACTCGCAGGTGTTCATTTTACAGTAATACTGTGATATACGTAATATGTAGTTGTAGTATCAACATCTTGAACCCACCAGCTAAAAGACAGCATGTCTCAGATTTGATTACAACCAGCTACAAGACATATTTTAAAAGTAATAAAGGAACTAAGTTAAAAAATAAAGAGGTAGGGGTGCCTGGGTGGCTCAGAGTGTCCAACTCTTGATTTCGGCTCAGGACATGATTCCCAGGGTTGTGGGACCGAGCCCCAAGTCAGGCTCTGCACTGCCCATGGAGCCTGCTTGGGATTCTCTCCTCCCCCCCATCCGCCCCTCTCCCCCGCTCATGCTCTCTCTCTCTCTAAAACAAACAAAAAACAAGAAAACTAAAAAGTAATTAAAGCAGGGGAAGGCCGTAAAAATATATGCCAAATAGCTGAGTGAGGACAGACTTTAAGGTAGAATGCACTATTAAAGATTAATGTCACTGTATAATATTGAAACAATTCACTGGGATGCTAAAGGCACTAGGAAGTCTAATTCCTCTAACTGCACAAATTCAAAATATTTATAGCAAAAGCTGAGAGAACTATGAAGAGAAAATGACGAAGCCATAATCTTAAGAGATTTTAACAAAGACTCACTCTCAAGCAAACAGACAAAAATTAGTATGAATATAGAAGACTTTAACAAAAGTCACAGGCTTTGGGGCTCCTGGGTGGCTCAGTCGGGTAAGCCTCTAACTTTAGCTCAGGTCACGATCTCACGGTTCATGGGTTAGAGCCCTGCGTTGGGCTCTGTGCTGACAGCTCGGAACCTGGAGCCTGCTTCGGATTCTGTGTCTGTCTCTCTCTCTCAAAACCAAATAAACACTGGGGGAAAAAAAGTAACAAGATTTATCTAATGGATATATCCAGCCTTGGAGCCAATATTTAAAAATGAACATTTTTTTTCAAGCACACATTAAACATTACCTTTTCTAAATGACCAATTAGGATACCACAAAGCAAATCTCACAAAATACCAAGAAATCAATACCTCATAGTGCATGTTCAGAGTACAATGCAATTCAATTAAAAATTAATAGAAAAAATATGAACCAAAAATCCCTAAGGCATCTGAAAATTTTTTAAATTTACTAAATAATTCACATAGAAAGTCATAATGACCAATAGAAATGTTAAAACTGATCAATAAATACATGACGTTTCATAACTTGTGGGAGAGGGCTAAAACAGATCTTAACGGTAAATCAATTAGCTTTAAATGCACATATACAGAAAGTCTGAAAATTAAGGAGCTGATAATAAGCACATGAAAAGGTTGCCGTATTTTATAGAGCACACCCAAAGAATGTAAAATTATGAAAAGAAATTAACAAGAAAGAAAATAAATAATAAGCCACATCAACACAATAGAATAGATTAAGAACGAAGAGAAAGCACGAATACCAGGAATTTAACAAGGGACATAACTTACAAATATGGTGTAAATTCACATAATATGAAAATACTAGGAATAACATCTGATAATAAATTTTAAAACACCAAATGAAAGAGGCAATCTCCTAGAAAAAAAACATATCAAAAAACTGTCAATAAATAAAAAACCTGAATAGACCAATAGCCATACAAGACCAGTAACAAAAGTCCACATACTACCTACCTCCCCATGAATCTAATCACGTAATACCAAAGGCCACTAGGCCCACGTGGTTTTACAGGAGAGCTTTACCAAACACTCAAGGAAGAGATCGGCTCAGACAAAACTTCCCAGAGAACAGAAAAGAGGAGTACCGCTCAACCCCTCACTTAAGGACTGTACCACCCTGATAACAAAGGACAGTATGACAAAGAGAAACTGAAGCCTACGTGACAAACACTGTTGCAAACTCTCCTCAAGAACAACAAAAAAACATAAGCAGAGTGCAGACAACTTGCAGACAGAGACAATACATATGCAACATCCATATCCAACAAAGTCAACAAACAACCTAACAGAATGATGGCAAACGACAGGAGCACAGGAGCACTGAATTCACGAAGAAGTAAACTTGAAAAGCCCATACAGATGTATGAAAAGATACTTGGTCTCACTCAGTGAACTAGAAATTAAGATGCTATGGTAACATCTTATACCTATTAAAACTGGCAACAATTTAGAAGCCTAATTACAAGTGTTGGCAAGGATGTCAGGAAAGAGGAATTCCAAACAACCGTTCACCGAAGGCTCCTGCTCTGATTCTTTTTGAGAGCAATCTGGAAACAGGTAGAGGTGAAGCTGCCCACCCCTGAGCAATACCATTTGAGGTGGTCTGTGGGAAAGAAAGGTTCCCGTATTTGCACAGAAAGGATTTTAACCGCAGCATCACTGGGAATGGTGAAAAAAGCAGAAGCAATTTAACTGTCCTTGGTATGGAAATAAATACCACTTACACAAAAGTTTAACACACACAAAAATCAGTCTATGTACAGATACATACACATGTAGCAAAAGTACACAAATAGAATACATACCAACTTTGAGGAAATGATTACCTCTGGTGAAGGAGAAGAGGAAAAAAGGGGAATGGTATTTTAGTTACATCTGTTATGCTTTATTGTTTTTTAAAAAACGGGAGGTAGGAAACAAACATGGTAAAATATTAACATCTGTTTAATCTTGTGGGTGAGTACATGAGTGTCCTAGTATTTTGTTTCCTATCTTAAAAAATAATTTAAAAAAGAAAAAAACTTTACTCCCAAGGGAAAAAAAGTTTTTGTATCTGAATTGTTTTATCTTTGCATTCTTAGGCTCTGCCCAGCAAACCACGTCTGGCATCTTTGATGGCAAAGTACACTTACTAAACTCTGAACTTCCAAGGACATCAAATAATTTTTTCTAATACAAGTTGTTCTTAATTATACTGTGAAACGTACTAAATGACTTTTTTTTTAGGTTAAAATTACACAATCGTGGCTGAAAGATACCGTTCAGTCAAGTCAGACATTTGAGGATAGTAAGTAGTAAGCCTCTCTTCCACTCTCAGCTCGGTGCTGACAAGTCCAGAGCATCAAAGTATTAAAGAGCCGAATGTTTTCACAGGAACTTGAATCCCAGTGGAAGGGCAACTGCCCTCCTTCCCATCAAAGCCAAATAAGAAGAAAACCTGCGAACCCTTTCAGAATGCTTATGCTACATGGTAGGAACCGTACGAAGACCTTTGTATCTTCATTCTCACCAAGCTGCTTCGTGATATAGCATCTTTACTGTCCTCATTTTCTAAATAAAGAAATGGAGCGAAGCAGCACAGACCTAAAGCATCAGTGACGATCCATCCGTACTAGATTTCCATAGGGCAGGAAAATTCCCACTAGGCCATGGGTTGTGAAAAAGGCACAACAGTAATGTTAAAACTATTGGCAGCTGGTCATCAGAAATAGAGCTCATAAAAATGATATCCTGCCACCAGCTGTCTCCTCTGGTTGTAAACATCATCACAAAGCCTTACAACAAATAAAAACAGGGAAAGTGGCATCATATTGCAGCAGAACAAAAAGGCCATCGACTACATGTCTGATAAAGGAACAAAAAAGGAAGAAAGTGTGAGAAGAACTGGCATCTTAATGGCACACTTGGGGCACCTGGATGGCTCAGTTGGTGCAGTGTCCAACTCTTGATTTCGGCTCAGGTCATGATCTCAGGGGCTCAGCTTGAGCCCCACTTTGACTACTTGCTGGGCATGGAGCCTGCGCTCTCTTTCTAAAAAGAAAAAAAAAATTGAAAAAATTTTGAAAAAAATAAATGTGCCCTAATCGTTTTACATACAGGATGTATGTAAATCAACCAAGGGTCAGCGATCACGATTTCAAGGGCTTACACTTGAGTATCTTCTTACCCATAATAAAATCAATTAAGAGAAAAGCACAACATATTTTACCCTATGAGTATATGTTATTACAAGGGCAGAGCGGGGCACTTATAGACTGCTGAGAGCTCGGTACAAGGAAACTGAGAGAAACCATACAACAGTGGCCGTATACGGTAAAGATGTGGACGCACCGTTCTGAGAAACATTTTGCACTAGCATTTAATGAGAATGTATTTCTCATTCCTACCCATGACGCGTCCTCATTCGTCATCCGGTCAACGAACCGAGGCATCCATGTCTAATTGCTGGCGTGTGGGGGGCCATTCAAAAGAGACACCCACTGTAAGTCAGGCTGGCAACATGGCTCACCTGAGCTTCTAAGCAGCAAATGTAAATAAATGCAGAGGCTGGAAAGAAGAGTTACAAGAATTTAATGCCAGCCCCCCCCCCCTATTTTTTAACTAAATGGTGGTTTATTTTAAGAACTACCTATCAATTTTCCAAGGCTCCTATAGAGAGTAATTTCATTTACTAACAAATCAGGTCACTGTCTCATTAAGGATGTGTCACACCTCAGCTGCATCATCTAGAATATTCCCACTTTTCTAGCATGGAATTGAAAGTTTAGCTGAGAACAGTCTGTCACTCTTTAGACTCCCTGCTTTAAATAATGTGTACAAATTCATTGATTACTTACTAGTCCCAGCCACTTGCCATGAGAGAACTCTATGTACACCTCTCTAGCTAAAACTCCAAGTGGTGGGAATTGCCAGCAAGTCAACTCAAGGGGCAAAAAATGACCCAGGTTACCAAAGGCTCTGGCCCCGAGCCTCGTTCACACACTTGGGGAATACTAGTGGACTAGGTCAGGGCACCGAGTTATGCACTATCATTATCTGAAAGATCCTTTGGCCTGCCCGGGGCCCAGCAACATGAGCCCCAGGGAAAATTCAGCCTCCAAAGTGCGTGTACAGCTGGCACAAGGCAGAGGTGTGACAGCACAATTTCCATGTGGCTGGCCCGAGCTGAGGCTGATGGCTTTGACATGTTCCAGCCACCAATCCGCATCGTGGCAGAAAACCACCTAGACACCAGCATTATCATTTACTCTGGGTTTGGGGAAAGTTCTCAAAAATTTCAAAGCAGCCACAAAACTCAAAAGAGCTCCTGGAAAACTGATGCTTCAACTAAACCCAAAGTTAGGCAACACTTTCCTCCAACAGGCATGTTTGGAGAGGGGAAAGTGATATCAAAATTTAAGCACCAGTAAATGTATTCTCTAACTGCTCTAAGAAGGAACACTTGTAATTTTAAATAACTTTGCAAACACATTCCTCCTGAGGTATACAAAATGCAGTGTAACTCTTATGACATGATAGTCCCGGTTGTTCAAGACATTTCCCATCCATTTCAATGGGAAACCGTAACTGTCCCACCTACATCTACCAGTGCACCTTACTTCTCACACCTCATGTCAAAAAGGAACCCCTACTGGGGCACTTGGGTGCCTCGGGTCAGTTATGAATCCAACGATTTCAGCTCAGGTTATGATCTCACAGTTTGTGGGACTGAGCCGTGCATGTTGGGCTCTGCACTGACAGCACGGAGCCTGCTTGGGGTTTCTCTCTCTCGCTCTGCCCCTCTCTCTCAAAAGAAATACATAAAAACTTTAAAACATACACACACAAAGGAATCCATACTTAAGAAGTGAACTCATCCTACATGCTGAGGGCAGTACTGGGCAACCAAAACGCTCTAAATATCTACGGATAAATATGTACAGTAGTCCTCTTGCATATTTGTTCCTATAAAGGAGCTCCACTCTGGGATGTGTCTTTAAAGGAGCTAATGGTGGCTCAGTCCGTGAAGTGTACGACTTTGGCTCAGGTCATGATCTCACAGTTCATGAGTTTGAGCCCCACGTAGGGCTCCGTGCTGACAGCGCAGAGACTGCTTCAGATCTTCTGTCTCTCTCTGTCCGTCCCTTCCCCGCTCTCTCTCTAGTTCATAAATAATAAATAAATAAATAAATAAATAAATAAATAAATAAATAAATAAAAGAAGCTAATGGTATATCTCAGATGAACCAGCAGACATTTTCACCCTCCCAAACTCCAAAGTCAACAGTAGGAAGCTGCCAACATGACCTCTGCATTCTATAAAAGATCATTCAGAATGACTGTTTCTTGATGTAACAACGACCCCTCACATGATAACCATTTTCAATCCACACATTAGCTTGCTCGCTCTGGGAGCATCTAATGGATGGCTCTTTCAAAATGTTACCATTCGGTACAGCTACCCAGCACTTTGCCCAGCAGGCTCATTCTCATGATAACACAGGTTTCCAAAAAGTTAATAAACTCCCACGGTGTTAAAAAGTGACACGTTGGGGCGCCTGGGTGGCTCAGTCGGTTAGGCGACTGACTTCGGCTCAGGTCATGATCTCGCGGTCTGTGAGTTCGAGCCCCGCGTCGGGCTCTGTGCTGACAGCTTAGAGCCTGGAGCCTGTTTCAGATTCTGTGTCTCCCTCTCTCTCTCTGACCCTCCCCTGTTCATGCTCTGTCTCTATCTCAAAAATAAATAAACGTTAAAAAAATTTAAAAAAAGTGACACGTTAATTTTATCAGTCAAATCAAGCATTCCCCCATAAGACGCTCCTTCTGCATACGACGTCTTTCCAGCTGACGTCCTGGCATTCAGCGACGCGGACACCCACACTGTTCCAGGGTGCTGGCTTCTGAGAACAGTCCACACCATCCCTCTTGGCTGGTCCGGCACGGCAGCTTCCCAGCGCCTTTCCAGCTTCGGACCTACGGTCATCTTATCCAGCCGCTTCATGACCCATCATTATAATCTGTGCTTATTATCCAGACGGGCTATTCTACCCTCGGATGTAAGGGTCTAACACAACCTCTACCCTATCCTGAATCAAGGAACAAGAGACAAAGATTTTGCAAACTGTCTGTCCCTACTTTATCTTCACCTAAGTTTTTATTTTAGGAAAAAATGTTAATCAAAATCACTTTATATGCCCAAAGTTCAATAACTTTGTCATTCCGTCCATACATTTAAGGATCTTTTTTGTAAGGCACTGACAATAACTCCTTGCTGGCCTTGGAGGGACACACTGAGAACTCCCCAACTCCGTAAGGAGGACGGGAAGTCAAGCAAATGCTCAGAAGCTAAGGAAAAGTTTTCCGTCAGGCAGAAGGGCTCCACACACACCGTGTGGAGTTCAAAGGAGTCCAAAGGATGTCTATTAAAGTGGGCTTTCTGGTTTTTCAACTACCTTTCTCTGGTATCAGTATTCTTTACGTAGATACACGCTCTGCTGAAATCTCTTCAGGCCCTGCTGCTTCACACGAAGATAGCTGGGGAGAGGCACAGGTGATGAGACAGGGACTTCCACGGCAGACTGGAAAGCCTGAGGCACACGATATCTGACTTGTGGACAAGCTGGTCACCAAGAGGGATAGCTCCTGACCCAGGAGTAGTACATTCGGAGGAGGTTTTACTTTAAGAGAACCAAAAACACCAACCTTGAGGGTAAGCGGAGGTGCCCTGGAATAAAACACACAGATTGGGTTACCCAGTCCTGGAAAGTAAGCCAGACACTCGAGCTGCCAGGGAGAGGCAGGGCGCTTCTGCAGAGGCCTCACCTGCCTGTGAGCGAAAAACAACAGTCTTCACGGGTACGAGAGAAAATGCCAAACAGATGATTTTGGTTATCACGGGCCCTCTTTAAAACCTGGGTCTAATACTGCATAGACCATTTTAAAAGTCCTCATTAAGAATCTGAGGGAAGTTACTGTAAAACTATTGATTTCATTATCAGAAAGCAAAAACAGTGGAAGTGAACGTCTCCTTACTCAACTGCACCCAAATATGTAATCGGGAATAGACACTGTATTTCCTAACAAAAAATCTGTAAAGTGAAAACTTCATCACTACAGACACATAATTCCAAACACTTCTGGTCTGAGAACAAACAAAAAACTAGGAACCCCAGATGAGATGGAATCTAGTCAAAATAAAATTCAGCTTGAAAGCAGAAGCTGAAAAGCAAAATAACTATTGATATAACTGCAAATCGAGGAAATTAAACCATTCAGTATCAAACCAGAAAGCAGAGTAATCGCTTGCTTGTACTAAGCAAATGACACTGGAGGGGTCTCCCCCAGGACCCTCTGAGGGGTCTCCCCCAGGACCCTCTGTGAATGACGAGGCGTTCCAGAGCTACCACCCCTTTCGATCCCAGCTCTGCACGGGTTTACATACAAGCTTCAGAATAAAAATCCACCCTCCCTGAAGAAAGTAGGGATGAAAACCAGAAAAATAGTGTAAGTTGTTTTTGGGGTTTTTTTTTAAGGTAAATGCCTTGGGTTCCATGGCAGAGGCAGTTCACACCTTGTAGCAGTTATAAACACGCAGGACAGGAGGACAGACCCAATTCAGCAGACTGTATCATTTACTCATGACTTACAAAGCTCAGCCAGAAAAGAAACCCAAGTCACCGTTCCTCTAAGAGAGCCAACACGTGCTCCATCACTCACCCCTCCCAGCTCAGCCTCCCCTGGACTCAACTCAGGTCCCACCCCTAACGAGCACAGATATTCAACTCGGCAGCAGGAAATTTGCTGCACATGGTTATAAGGAGGCTTCTGGACAAATCAGGACTGCAGATGTTTGTCCACTAAACCCTGGGTCTATTTCAGAGTAATCTGAGTTCAGAAACCTTTTCTTTGCCGCTTCCCCAGACTTAGGTTATAACGTTTGGACACCGAGGGCTTCTGCAGGCAGCACTGGCCCGTGTGCTCAGCTCAGATTCACGCTCCAAAAAACCAGCAAAGAGTTAAATGTTCTTTACACTTGACTCAGTGGCTTCCCTTCACCACACACTCCCAGATCCCACCATTCTGTGAGCCACCAAGCAGCCAATCAAAGCAAAGGAAGGAAATTATCCTGGCCGGCTGACAGCCCCAGAGCTCTGATGGCCATATATGGTAAAAACCACTGTCAGAGCCCTGTCAGGCCTGCGGGCCGGCTGCTGTGGACAGATCAGTGAACTGCAGCGGCAGGAGAAGCCGGCCAAGGAAACGTACAAAGGACGGGCTGCCTGCTCATCTCCAGGGGAGGAGGATGGGGAGGGGAGGGGAGGGGGGAAGCTGTCATCTGCCAGGGCACACTCTGAGTCACAGCCACTCACTGTAATCAAAAATAGCCCCGGGGTACATTGTGAGGTTCCTTCTGCCAGGATTCTGTGCTCCGTTGTTAACTGGGGGTGAGCAGTGTATCCCCCCGCCATGAGCCCCTATAGCAAGACTGTGGCAAACAGTCACTGGGAGAAAATGAAAGGGCCCTTCTGTGGCACTTCATGTGGTAATGAGGCCGTACAGTGCTCGTGTGGCTGGCGGCTCGTGACATAATTTGGAAGTCATTGTTCTGCACCTGGTGCCCTTCCCCTGCATCCTCCTCCCCCCACCCCTGCCTCCGAGCCTTTCAAGGCCCATACAATCGACAGTTTTAAGGTGCTCAGGGCATCAGACAGCGTCTATTTCAGGAGGCGTGAATGGGCATCCCATGACACATCAGGATACTAGCACTGAATAAAATTATTCCCTGCCCGTGACACTAAAGCTACCATGTGCCAAATGTCCACATCTGTACAAAGGGCTACTGGCGTCGCTACCCTTGTCCAAAACGGATCACTGTTATTTGTGGGAATGGAAATTGCCTGTCAGCCGTGTACAGTAAGGGGGAGACGCAGCCAATGCAAATCCAGCAGGTGCTGGCAGTGACTGGGGGTCATGGAGAAAAGCACCATCAGGAGACTGGCGTCCCTTTGGAACTAGCCCGTGAAAGAAGGCACTTATCAGCACGGTGCCTGGCGCTTAAAGGACACCCTCAGTAATGTGAAGTGCTGCGAGATCTCCTCGCTGTGGCCGTGTCCTCGAGGCACGGTACAGACCCAGTATTTTCCAAACCCTAAGACAATTCTCTGAACTGACAGAACCAAAGCCCTGACGAGCAAGCGTTTTGTTATTAAGCCTTCTAACCCCAGAGAAAGAATGCAAAGGATTAAGTATCAATTAGACCACAGTTTCTATATCAAAACAAAAACAAAAACAAAAAAATCTTTCGCACTCAGTGGGGGAAAACGTTCATCAAAAATATACACGATATACATGTACCAATCAAATAAAGACTCAGAGACCCAGGTTCTAATCCACGAAAGACCCCACAGCTCTGGGCAATCACTCAATCTGAGTTTTGATTTCTGCAACTGCAGAACACAGGGATGAAAGCCACCCTAACCAGTGCAAAAACTAAGACACCGTGTATGAAGGGGACCCTCCAAGCACATTCTGATGTCACACCCGAGTCTCATTTTTATGAATATGACACGACGTCACTGCCTTCTCCTGAGGAAGAAACAGGAACGATGCTGTGTTGATCCAGTTATGACAATCCTAAAATGGAGAACGGTGCTGCTTATTTTCTGGTTCTTGTCCATATGATGATTAAGGAAAACACCAATTTTGCACTATTTACACTGGAAGTGACAAAGAGAATGAAAGAATTGGTGTTTCTGCCAAAAAGCTACCTGTCACCTCCTCTTAATCCCTCTGATGGAACATCCCATTTCACCAGTTTCACCAAACACCCACCTCCACTCCCCAAGATCCAGGAATCTGAGGGAGAATGTGGCTCCCACCTCATTCTCTGTCCTTCTGGGAACAGAGCACCTCTTCAAACTCATCAGTTTAGCGAATTGGCTGGGCTCCTCTTCTGTTTCATCCCTGGCTCCTACACACAGGAGAAACCTGAATTCCAGTAGAACCTTCTCTGTGATGTCTTCCTTGATTTAGGAGCCTCAGCTGGAACTCATCTCTCATCACTGTGTCAGACAACTTTACGTGCACACAAAGCTCCCCACTGGAGAGATCAAGGTCAACCATTACCAAAGCTTTTTAAGAGCAAGAGCCCAGCAAAGGTCCTGGCGTTGAGCAGGTACTCAAATGTCTAAGGACTGAGTATGAATAGGTGGACAAATAAATATGATTTTTTTAAGGTACTGCTTTAAAGAGACTCTTAAAAACTGAAAACAAACTGAGGGTTGATGGGGCTGGGAGGGAGGGGAGGGTGGGTGATGGGTATTGAGGAGGGCACCTGTTGGGATGAGCACTGGGTGTTGTATGGAAACCAATTTGACAATAAATTTCATATGTAAAAAAAAAATAATAAAATAAACATTTTAAAAAAATAAATAAAAAGAGCCTTTAAAAAAGCAAAAAAAAAAAAAAAGGCACTGCTTTAGACTTCACTCAAGCTTAAAGAACAATGAACTCTTCATATATGTTCTGATAATATTACTGGTAATACTTTTAGAAATAACCTTTACCTGTAATAAGTTCATTGTAAAATATTTTGAAAAAATACAGGTAATTATAAAGTAAAAAATAAAAATCACCTTCAGTCCCACCATCAATGTTAACATTCCTGACTCTTCCCCAAAACCAATAACATAATTTGAAGTTACACACAGGACAGTGACTATGACGTTCCAACACATTTTTTTGGGTTATATGATAATATCGTGGAACACAGGATAACCAAATTTGCCATATAATTTTCTCTTGACACTGTACAGAATCCCTCAATTATTCATTTAAGATTTATTTAAGAATGTTATATACCTGAATCTATCTATGTATCTACATAAATATGTGGAAAGAGTGCCTAAAACTACCAAAAGGCCTTTTAGGTCGCTACTAGTAACTCATTTATTCACACATTGTGTGACCTAACATTATGAGTCAAGTGCTCCGCTATATTTGAAGAATACATGTATTAGTTATCAACCACTGCTTAGTAAGTTACCCTGAAACCTAGCTATTTAAAACAGTCAACATTTATTCTCTCATAGTTTGAGGGTTAGGAGGCCCAAAGCACCTTATCTGAGTGGTTCTGGTTCAGAGTTCTCATGAGTCAGTATGTCAGTCAGGGCTGCACGATCCACTTCCAAGACCACTCACTCACATGGTTGGTCAGCTGGTGTGGACTACGGGTAGGAGGTCCCATGACCCCTCCAGAGAACTGTTTAAGTGTCCTCGAAACATGGTGCTTCCCAAAGGGACAAAGTGGAAGCCAGTAAGTTTTCATGACCTAGTCTCAGAAGTCACATGCCATCAATTCTACCATATCCCAGTGGTTACACGTTCAGCCCTATTTACTGCGGGGGGGGGGGGGGGGGGGGTGGAGTTGGTGGGGGGCCACAGAACACCACGAATACGAGGGCAGAATGACTGGAGGACATCCTGTAGGTCCACCACAATGGATTAAGGCCAGATTCTGGAGAACCTCTACCAAGGGCTACTGTACAAACAGCCATCCAGTTTGCATCCTCCATCCACGTGACTGTCAAAGAGATCAAGAGGCTGTAATTATAATCATCCTCCCCTTATCTGTGAGGTGGCTAAGAAAATAATTCTAGTACAATGTGACAGTACAGGCTGTGGTACTAGTGGCACAGACAAGCAGCTAAGGGAACCCAGAGGAGACCTTCCCCTGACTCTGAGTCAGAGAGAACACTTGAGTTGCATACTAGACAGTGAGAAGAGGTACTTAGGATACTGACCGAAATGAATCAAGATTTCTTCCTCAATCGTTATGAAAGAAAAACACTCTAAAGCAACCCTTGTCAACCCAGGCTCTGTGAGAAAATTAAGTCCTGATGCTCTAAGGCAACACGTGTATGTGACGAATTAATTTCTCTCGTATGCATCTAGAAGGCATAGCATGTCCCATCCTTGAGAGAACCAAGAAAATATTTACTGAAATTATTTTCTGTTGGACTGAATTCTTTCACACAACCCTAGTTGATAAAGACTACAAAAGGAGTTGAAAAGATAGCTCAGAGACATAAAGCAATGTCGCAAATATCCCCACACACAGTTCCTACAACAAATGGGAGAAACATCACTGTGTGTAAGAAGGTACCGCACAGCTATTCCAGAGAACCAGGAGAGGAGACAGTGACCCAAAAGGTTAACAGAGGCCTGGCCCCACACCCAGCCCACCATGGCCCAGAGCTCAACTTCCTCAGAGGCAATTACCAGAAGGATGAAATTAGCCACCACCCCAAAAACCCCAAGTCGGAAGGGTCCAGGGAGGAAGGGAGAAAGCAATTAGGGGAGATAGGAGCCCTCCAATTTGCATCCTCCACTTAAGTGAACGTTAAGAGATCAAGAGCATATTAGTCTAACAGCTCCCCCCCCCCCCACCCTTGTTTTAAGTCAGGATTTAGATTCACTGTGATCTGAAGTTTCAGTGTGTAGGTGCACGCACACACACGTACCGTCCCACAAACACCGGTGTTTTGAGCCACCACAGCTCACGACAGGGATGGGAATGCCCCATCCCGCATCACCAGTGTGGCTGCCCCACAACAGCAGAGGCTTGTTCATGCCCACGTGATACAGCACACGGGGAGCTGAAACCTGTATGCTCTTGATACAAGGCAGCTTGTGTAACCGAGCGGGGGGGGGGGGGGGGGGGGGGGGGGCATCCCTACGGTCAAAACCACAAAGCCAACTTCTGTTCTGCAAGACTGCTATTATTCATCCTCTGAAAGACCAAATCCTAAGAAAATGTATTAAGCCACACCTTGCAAGTCATGACAGCACGGCATGCCACAGCTTGAGAGGAACATTACAAAAGAGATCCTGAACCATGCGTGCTAATCGAAATCACTCCACCTCAGGGCTGAGTACTTTCTGTAGTCCTCTAGCAGTGACCTCCTACGATCCCACTCTCCCTAATACAACCTTCTTAACAAAAACCTCAGAAACCATACACTTAAAATAAATCTACATTCATTCTTAAGTTTGCCTCTTGCTATGTATGTGTTTTACTGTCTTTGTCTCCGCTACTCTTTCCATTTTAAGTCCCGCAAGACAGAGATCAGGATTTTCCCAGAATCTAACCACAAGCCTCACGAAGTAGCAATAATAAGCCCTATTTACTGCTGACACTAACCGGCTTTGAAGAGAAATTCATGGAAGGCCGTGTTTTTTAACAGGAGCCTTCCTGAAAGAGTCACAATACATCTGAAGATCGATACGTGCATATTCAATATTAACATGCACAGAAAGCCCCAAAGCATCACCAAAACCAACCTGCCTATCTATAGTCAGAAAGAAGGGGAGGGATGGACATTACTAGAAGTCTCTGAGATGGTCATTAAAAACCATGCCCGTCTCCTACAGTTCACGTTTAGAGTGATTCCAGACTATCAGCACGCACTGGAGCCCAGCACACACCCAGAGCATCGCTGCCTGCAATCTTGATTTCGGGTATCATTTCGTATTATATGTGAGAATTTGGTTTTTCTTTGCTTTAAACAAAAGCACCTCGTTACAAAACTATCTCAAAGTTGTCAAGACACTGAAACTGCAGGAAGGACAGTGACATATCCGTGTCCCAGTATAAGTCTGCGGTAGAGCCGGGACTGAACCACCCGGCTCCCCAGTTCCCAGACCCGCGCTCTCCCTCTATGCCACAGCGACTCTAAGGGCTAAATACAGACACTTTAGGGCACAAAAATCCCACATGGTACATGTGAACCCATCGATTACAAAAGTCAGTAACTCCCAAGTACTGACCTCATTTCCAATGGCCAGGCTGTCACCTCCTCCAAAACAAATTAATCTTTGAGGAGCAGAGCCACCCAGACCATATATTTGTCTGGGAAAAAGACCCTTGAGGCTCCTCCAAAAACTAACACTTCTTCCAAACACGGTAACTTATTCTATCTTAATTCCTACAAAACTGGGAAAGGAACAAAATACCAATGCAAGTGAAAACCAAATCCTAAGATCTAGTTAGCTTAGGAACCACAGGCAGGTCTCCCTTAAGTGGTATTAATGAAGCTCAAAGTTTCCCATGGTTTGTACAAGTAAAGGTGGATTCACAGAGCCTTTTGTGGGTGAACTTGAAGAGAACTGTCTCAACTCGGACAAAGATTAGCCATTCAAAAGCTATTTCGGGCTTCTCAATTAGCTTCTTCCATTTCTTTGAAGGAAAAAAACCAACCCAAACGTATCCCTCAGTCTATAAAAGGGGGAATAAAAACGCAAACTCCCAAACAGATGGCGGTGGTCTGGTACTGCTGGATCTCGGCTGACAAGCTGAGGTGTCCTCTCATCTGGCCACTGTCAAACCCGCCACACGCGACTGACCGTAAATTCAAACTCCCACTCTAGAATCGGGTAAGCAGTTATAATACTGTAATGTATTATTTGCCACAAAACAGCCATTTTCTCCACAGAAAGAAAAGTATTCAAGTAGAAAATTAAATTTCAACTTAATGAAAAGATTCTCCTTTAAAATATAATCACCAGCTCTGCCAATAAGGAAGGTACATTTGGAAAACACTTAACAAATTTGTTTCCAAAACGCATCCCTCTCCTATTTCTGTAGTGAGATGGTCCCATTGTGGACTATCGCATCAATCGGGCCACTGAAGTAAAAATCAGGTGTTAAAATGAGTCAGTTATGAGCATCTGAGAGAAAATAAAGTACAGGAGAATTGGAAATTTTCCCAGTGAGAGTTTTCCCAATGAAAAAACACCAAAATGTAATGGGAAATGATACTTTGACAGCAATTCACTTTAACCACTTTCAGAATCACACGGTCCATTATGAGATGTACCCCTAATAGGCATGGCTGAGAGTCAGGGGGACCCAATGTTCTCAGCAGAGTGGAAACAGCTGTAACGTGACCCAACACCTGCGTCCTCACCAGTACTGAGCCCTTATCACTGGAGCTCAGGACTCATCAAACTTATTTTCCTCCTAGAAGCCAACTACAAAATGACGCTTTGCAAGCTCTCTCTCTCTCTCTCTCTCTCTCTCAGCATCCCCTCCCTCCTTATCTGCAATGCTGTGATTTCCTGTTAAAGTAGTACTGAGTTTCATCTATAATATTCAAGAACAGTCAGAAATTCCCAAATCTCCTACCTCCTCCCCATATGGGAGAAGGCTCTCTGGAAGGAGAAAGTCAGGAGACCGGGAAGTGGGGTAAGGTTGAAGGTCACACGTAACAGCTTTCAGTAAAGACCCTTTATTTCTACCACTTATTTGCACTGCTTAGATTCTATGCTAAAACTCAGTCTTGTCCAGACTTGAAACCTGCACTGTTTGGGGACATTTTCTTAAGCTCTCATTCCACTTATCATTCAAAACACCAAAAAGTCTCAAAACTGATCACTCACTACACCGGAGGAGGAGGAAGATTAACTTACAAATTTCTGCTCCTCTTAAAAACTGCACTTTTGAGAAAAACTCCCGTGAGAAGAGGATTATTAACAAAATCATAAAATGCCCGTGCCTGCCCATGCTCACAGCATCATTATAATCTCTTATCCACAGCAGCCACACCCAGAACAGAGTTCACCATTCTGTTTAATGATTCTCTGTTAGAAAAAACTGATGGGATCAGTAAAGTGTGTGGAACTGAGTGTCAATTACATCGGAGCCTAATGGTCTCCGCAAGCACACAAGTCTTAGTGAACTATCAATCCCCAAAGTCAATCTATGACAGAATAAATCGAGATTACCAGAGGTTGTCTCAGAGAATGGAAAGTCAGATTACTTACCTTGTGCAGAGGGAGCACAAGGAACGCCCCGCCCCCACTCGCTTCTATGATTATGGCAACAAATCGGGGATTGACAGCGCAAAAGGAACTATCCCAGGTCACTCGAGAAACCCGGATGTCATCGTAACACTGGTCATTTTTCACCGCTTGTCCAAATACATGCCGAAACTTGCTCTGTCGTACCACTCGCCTCATTGTGTCTGTAGAAGAGCAAAAATTATGTTAAAATCATGCACCTACCTGAAAGTTTTATTTTTACAAACGAGAAACTCAGAGAAAAAAAAAAAGTGAACGAAAGAAAGGAAGAAAGAAATCAGAATGATACGGCATTTTGTCTGCTCTCCTAAAAAGTAGCCAAATGGCAAATACGAATTTCCTTCAGCAGCACATACCCAGAGAAAACTGCAAAATGCGTCAGGGAAAGAACTACAAAGAAATGAAAAATCCCTAATTCAAGATCCAGAAACAGCTCATCAGTTTTAATTTCAGGACAAAGGTCAAGGCAAAGAACGAAGGAAAATTAGCCTTTCAGGGTTGGGTGGGAATTGAAAGATAATTCACTCCAACCCTCCCCATTTATAGAAAAGGAAACTCCAGAGTGAAGTTACGTGGTGAATTTGAAGCTAAAGAAAAACCTCCAAAAGTTATGATGCTGTGGCTTTTTCCTCAGTCTGCCAACGTAATTTTTCAGATTTTGAGCATTTTCCCCAGACATCAGCACTCCGCCGAGAGCCGTGCCTGCTTACGAGTGTTTCCACAAGACCAGCTATGTGTGGTGGCAAATTCAAGAGACGTAAGCAACCATCCTGGTCTTCAAGAGCCTTCCAATGTAGGAATAATAATCAGAGCAACTTACAACAGAACTCCTGGTGCCAAGTGCCAACGGGACTGTGACTAACACAGCAGACGGGTCAAAAGCCAGGTCTTAGAAAAGAGAAGCAAAGATTTAAATATAAAGTAGTGTAATGAAAGTGCTATTTAGGATGGCAGTAGCATATCAGACGAGGAGAAGCTACAGGCAGTAAACCAGGCCTGAGAAAGATCTGAGACGATCATGGCAGTAGGAGTCAGAGGAAAAGAATAATTCAGGGAGGGGAAACGAAACCAGGTTGGGTTTGCACGTCATTTCACCACAGCCATTTCACCACAGCCATTTCCCAAGTAACCGGGCGACCTGGGAAAGGGGAAGTGACACTGAGCTGGTGTTTCTGGGCTTCCTCAAGGGTCGCTTCGGACTCCAAATTCCATCAGGTGTCCCAGAGACATGTGCACTGAAAGCTGCTTTATCACCAGGCCTCACCTGATCAAAGTTTCCTAGACTGCACCCAATATAATTTTCCTGTCTTGCTAATGCAAGACATTCTGTTCCTATTGGCTAGGATAGAAGGAGCCCGGAGAAAACATAAGAGGAAATGGAACATGGTCAAACCTGACAAGTCAGCTGAAAACCAGTACTCCTGACTGCTATGCACAGAGGAAGGTTAACACCTGTCCACTCGTGCCAAATGGGACACATGGTGGGCTGTTGCTAATTCCTTCCCTCTGACGACTCCCTTCCTCATGGCTCTGGGCCCACTGCTAAATGCAGAGGGAGATCATTTATATTTGCCAGAGACTCCTTCTACCCTTCCAAGGCATGTGCAAAAGTGGACTCTTTCCAAGCCTAGGGCATGTGGCTGGGCTGAGGCAACAAACGCTTGGCAGGCAGCTGAGCACCCGTGTTCCTCAGCCCAGCTGTTGCCAGACCTTTCCAGCTGACGACCAGGACCATATATTTAGAGTATTTGGTAGAGGAGATGGCAACTTATTCGCTTCCACTTGGCCAGAGTCTGTCATTTGTGAAACAGTATGAGTAGTTCTCAAGCATGAATAGATAAGACAGCTTCTATGAGGTGGTGAAAACCACAAGAAAATCACATCCATACAAAAGTCAAGGTACAGCCAGCTGGTCTCATGATCCACTTCCCTATACAACCATCTGTATAAGTTGCCAAAAGCTGGAATCTTCCCCACTATCTTCCAGCAAGTGTTTCGAAAGTAAGTTTACAGAAAAGAAAGGACTGTACCGTTACCATATGTCAAAGAGGTATCGTTCATATACATCTAAAGTTTTTACAAATTCAGAACATGAAAACCCCAACAGAAAAATTTACAAAGGACATGAAGAGGTAATTTACAAAAGAAATACAAATTGCATTTATCTCCACTCCTTCCTGAAATCCTAATAAAATGCTGTAAAGGAATAAAAGTAGGTGTAAACACCAAAGGCAAGAAAAAGGACACTGGAAAGCCTACAAAAAAGCAAACGTGGAGGCACCTGGCTGGCTCATTCGGTGGAGCGTGCGACTCTTGATCTCAGGGTTGTGAAAATTCGAGCCCCGTGGTGGGTATAGAGATTACTTAAAAAAAATAAATCTTAGGGCGCCTGGGGGGCTCAGTCGGTTAAGCGTCCGACTTTGGCTCAGGTCATGATCTTGTGATCTGTGAGTTCGAGCCCCGCGTCGGGCTCTGTGCTGACAGCTCAGAGCCTGGAGCCTGCTTCATATTCTGTCTCCTTCTCTCTCTGCCCCTCCCCCGCTTGTGCTCTCTTTCTGCCAGAAAAATAAATAAACGTTAAAAATTATTTTTTTAAAGTTCATTTATTTATTTTGAGAGAGAGAGCATGTGTATGGGGGGAAGAGCAGAGAGAGAGAGGGAGAGAGAGAATCCCAAGCAGGCTCTACAATGTCAGCACAGAGCCTGACACAGCGCTCAGTCCCATGAACCATGAGACCATGACCTGAGCTGAAATCAGCAGTCAGACACTTAACCCACTGAGCCACCTAGGAGCCCCTTAAAAAAAATAAAATAACTTAAAAAAAAAAATGTGACAGTGAAATCTAGGAAGACAGAAAGCTATCATGCATGTGTAATGGACTTAAGCATGAATGTTCTCTACTCAGCTGAGTGCCTCAGCGGGAGAATCTCACCAAAACGATGCCCACCAAGGCCCACTGTGAAAATGCAGAGCACTCAGAAGAAAACTTGTACGCCTCTAAAGATAGGGATGTGGGATACGGCTGCGGAAAAAGTTGACTGAAAGTCTAAAATTAAGAGCAGCTGGACACCCTCCTCCAGCGCTGCACTACCAGGGGACTGCCCCACACCAGCCTCGGCAGAAGCCAGGCTGCGGGCCCTGGACACGACAACGCCCAGCACAGGTGTGAGCACAGGTGTGAGCGGTACGACCGACAACCTGGTTCTGTGGAGTGGAGCCTCCAGCCCTTGTTCCGGGGACTCCCAGGCCCAGACGCCACCCACTCTGCTCTGCAGGAGACCAAATCTAACCTCCCTCCGTGAGTTCCACCACTCAACCAGCCCCGCCACCCACACAAGGCATCAGGTCAGCTTTTTGTGCCTCCTTTGAAATGTGAATGGACGTCTGAGGCCTTCCTCAAGGCCTTTAACTTAGAGAGACCCGTTTTTCGTCTTTACTCAAATAGGCTAGATACCATCTAATCTCACTAACAATATGAATATTATATAAGCACGTAAAGTGCTTTGGATGTCCTCGTTGGAAAATATTATGCGACTCTGCTGGGTGACTGACATACTAAAATACCCTTAAAAGTCATTTCTGTATTACACGCAGTGACAACTTATTTTCATCCTAACCACGTGAAGTCAGAACGGAGCAGAGCGCTGGCTACATAGCAGAGCAGTGAGAAAAGACCGCGCTTCACGGCACCGTGCTGACTGAGCCCCGCACGTTCAAGTGGAACTTGAAGGGTAGTGTGCACCCGTTCAGATCCAAGGTCGGATCTGATCTGGGCTCAGCTGTCCACATGTGGCACAGCTGCTTTTGCTGCACACAACAGAGGAAAGCAATTACGACGGCAGGCCCCAGAGTCAGACAGCCTTGTGAGTGAGAAGCACAGCTGTACCATTTACTTTCTGGCCCAGGTTCAGTAGGGCAAGTCACTGAATCTCCTCAGGTGTCAGATTCTCTATGTGAAAGTGGGTATGAGATACATAAAACTGAAGTTATTACTAAATGAGCACTTGGTGCTGGGATTGTAGCAGAAGATTAACACGTTAAAGCACCTCGTGTGGTTAGAGACGCCTAACTAATTACGCAATAAATGTCAGCTATTGTTATCATCCTAGAACTTGACATAAAGTAATTTGGATTAAGATCCCAGTTTTCCCACTTCCTAGCAAATTACTTAATTTGCCTTTCTGAGCTTCAGCTTCCTCTTCTATACAACGAAGAACTGGTACTTGTAAGAGTTCAAAACAACATCTGACAAACCCAGGTCCAGATAGATGATTTCACCGCCAAAGCCTATCAAACATCTAAAGAATTAACACAATTCTTCACAAATTCTTCCAAATAACAGAAGAGGAGGAAACACTTCCAAACTAATTTTAAGAGGCCGGTATTACTCTAATACCAAAATCAAAGACATCACAAGATGTCTTATGAATAGAGACACAAAAATCCTCACCAAAATCAAAGACATCACCAATATGTCTTATGAATAGAGACACAAAAATCCTCACCAAAATACTAGCAGACCAAATCTAGCAACCTATAAAAAGGATTATACACCATGACCAAGTGGGACTTGTCCCAGGAGTGCAAAGTCAGGTCAACATTTGAAAATCAATTAGGGTAACATATATCAATCGAGTAAAAACAAAACTTGTACAATCATCTCACACAGATAAAGTACTTGACAAAATCCAACACTTTCATGATAAAAACACTCAAGAAACTAGGCATACAAGGAAACTTCCTCAAACTGATTAAAACAAAACAGAAACCCCACAGCTAGCACAATCCTCAATGATGAAAGAGGCTTTCTCTCTTGATCTCCAAGATCGAGAAGCAGATAAGGATGTCTGCTCTTGCCATTTTTATTCAGCAATGTGCTGCAGGTTCTAGCCCGGGCAATTAGACAAGAAAAAGAAAGAAAAGGCATTCAAACTGAAAAGGAAGAAGTCAAACTATCTCTGAACATAGATGACATGATCTTACAACCCTAAGAAATCCACTAAAAAACTATGAGAATTAATAAGTTCAGCAAGGTTGCAGGATAAGAGATCAATACACAAAAATCAATTGTATTTCTATATAACTCTTTTTTTTTTAACGTTTATTTATTTTTGAGACAGAGAGAGACAGACAGAGCATGAACAG
Organism: Prionailurus bengalensis; assembly: GCF_016509475.1. Taxonomy (NCBI): domain Eukaryota; kingdom Metazoa; phylum Chordata; class Mammalia; order Carnivora; family Felidae; genus Prionailurus; species Prionailurus bengalensis. The sequence goes on from NC_057356.1 coordinate 17,792,188, forward strand.
GGGAGGGTCAGAGGGAGACACAGAATCTGAAACAGGCTCCAGGCTCTGAGCTTGTCAGCACAGAGCCCGACGCGGGGCTCGAACTCACGGACGGCGAGATCATGACTTGAGCCGAAGTTGGCCGCTTAACCGACTGAGCCACCCAGGCGCCCCTATATAACTCTTGATAAACCATCTGAAAATGCAATTAAGAACACAATTCCATTCACAGTAGTATTAAAAGAATACAAAACTTGGGAATAAACCCAACCAAGAAGGTGAAAGAAAGACTTGTACACTGAAAACTACAAGAAGACACTGCTGAAAGAAATTAAAGAAGACCACAATTAAATGGAAAGATATCCAGTGTTGATGGATCAGAAGGCTTAACATTAAGACAGCAATATTCCGGGGCACCTGGCTGGCTCAACTGGTAGAGCATGTGACACTGGATCTCAGGGTCGTTATTTCAAGCCCCACAGTGGGTATGGAGCGTCCTTAAAAAAAAAAAAAAAAAAAAAAAAAGACAGCAATACTCCCCAAGCTGATCTACAAGTTTACAGCAATCCCTTTCAGAATCTTAGCTGACTTCATAGAAATTAATAAACAGATTCCAAAATTCATATGGAACTGCAAAGGAAATCCCCCAAAAACAAAACCACCTTGAAAAAGAAGAATGAAATTAGGGAGATCGATACTTTTTTATTGCAAAACTTACTACAAAGCAATGAAAATCAAGACAAGGATGAACATACAGATCAATGGAACAAAATTCAAAGTCTAGAAATACATTCATACATCTTTGGTCAAATGATTTTCAACGAGTGCCAAAACCATTCAATGGGGGAACAATTGCCTTTTTAACAAAAGGTGCTGGGACCACTGGATAGCCACATACAAAAGAAGCCTGACCCTAACCCACACTATATGAAATAACTAACTCAAAATGGGTAAAGATATAACCCATAAGAGAATTAAAACTATGAAACTCTTAGAAAGAAACATAGAAGTAAATCTTCATGACTTTGGATCTGACAAGGGATTCTTAGACATGACACCACCAAAAGTAAAAGCAACAAAATAAAAAGTAGATAGGGGCGCCTGGGTGGCTCAGTCAGTTGAGTCTCCGACTTCGGCTCAGGTCACAATCTCACGGTCCGTGAGTTCGAGCCCCGCGTCGGGCTCTGGACTGATGGCTCAGAGCCTGGAGCCTGCTTCCGATTCTGTGTCTCCCTCTCTCTCTGCCCCTCCCCCGTTCATGCTCTGTCTCTCTGTCTCAAGGATAAATAAACGTTAAAAAAAAAAAATTAAAAAAAAAAGTAGATAAACTGGATCTTATCAAAATTAAAAACCTTTGGCTTCAAAAGATACCATCAAGGGGCGCCTGGGTGGCGCAGTCGGTTAAGCGTCCGATTTCAGCCAGGTCACGATCTCGCGGTCCGTGAGTTCGAGCCCCGCGTCGGGCTCTGGGCTGATGGCTCAGAGCCTGGAGCCTGTTTCCGATTCTGTGTCTCCCTCTCTCTCTGCCCCTCCCCCGTTCATGCTCTGTCTCTCTCTGTTCCAAAAATAAATAAACGTTGGGAAAAAAAAAAAAAAAAGATACCATCAAGAAAGGAAAGAGACACCCCATCAGAATGGGAGATTTTTGCAAATCATGTATCTGATAAGGCCTCTGTATCTAGAATATATAAAGAATTCCTACAATTCAGGAAGACACATAATCCAATTTAAAAGGGGGCAAATAACTTGAATAGATATTTTTCCAAAGAAGGTGCACAAATGTCCAATAAGCACATGAAAAGATGCTGGACATCATTAGTCACTGGGGAAACGTAAATCAAAACCACAAAGAAATACCACTTCATGCCCACTAAGATGGCTAGAATCAAAAAGTCAAAGAATAACTTGACAAGGATGAAGTGTTGATGTTGACAAGGATGCAGAGAAGTCAGAACACTCATACACTGCTAGCAGGAATATAAGATGGTGCTGTTGTTCTGGAAAGCAGTCTGGCAGTTCTTGAAATGATTAAACAGTGACCATATGACCCAGAAATCCACTCCTAGAAATACACCCCAAAGAATTAAAAAGAAGTATTCAAACAAATATTTGTACATGAATGTTCTCAGCAGCTTATTTCACAACAGCCAAAGGGTGGAAACCACCCACTGGTTGCATATCCATCAGACGAATGGGAAAACAAAATGTGATATACTCATACAATGAAATATTATTTGGCAATAAAAAGAAATGAAGTAGTAATACATGCTACAACTTGGATGAACCTTGAAAATATTACGCTGAGTAAAAAAGGCCAATCATAAAAGTCTACATATTATGATTCCATTCACATGAAAGTCCAGAATAGGCAAATTTACAGCTATAGAAAGTAAATCAGTGGTTGCTGGGGAATGGGGGGGGGGGGACAAAAGGTTACAGTTAACAAGTATAGGGTTTCATTCTGAGGCGATAAAAATGTTCTAAAATTGACTGTGGTGATAGTTGCACATATTTGTAAATATGTTTACTAAAAACCATTGAGCTGTATGCTCTAAATGGGTGAACTGTATGGTATGTGAATTACAGGTGACCCCTGAACAACATGGGTTCAAACTGCACAGGTCCACTTGCAGATGTTTTTCAATAAACACTGTACCGGACCGTAAATGTATTTTCTCTTCCTTAAACTTTTCTTTCTTTTTTTTTTTTTAATTTTTTTTTTTTCAACATTTATTTATTTTTGGGACAGAGAGACAGAGCATGAACGGGGGAGAGGCAGAGAGAGAGGGAGACACAGAATCGGAAACAGGCTCCAGGCTCTGAGCCATCAGCCCAGAGCCTGACGCGGGGCTCGAACTCCTGGACCGCGAGATCATGACCTGGCTGAAGTCGGACGCTTAACCGACTGCGCCACCCAGACGCCCCTTCCTTAAACTTTTCTTAACACTTTCTTTTCTCTAGCTTACTCTATTATAAGAATACAGTATATAATACATGTAATACAAAATATGTGCTAATCCACTGTATATGTTATCGGTACAGCTCTCAGTCAACAGTAGGCTGTTAGTAGTAAAGTTTTGGGGGAGTCAAAAGTCATGTACAGATTTTTAAGTTTATTTATTTGGGGGGGGGGAAGAGAAGATATGAGTGGGGGAGGGGTAGAGGGAAAGGGAAAGAGAGAATCCCAAGCAGGCTCACAGAGCCCGATGCGGGGCTCGATCTCACGAACTGTGAGATCATGACCTGAGCTGAAATCAAGAGTCGGACGCTTAACAGACTGAGCCACCTGGATGCCCCGAAAGTTACTGTGAGTTTTGACTGCACAGGGGGTCAGTTTCCCTAACCTCCATGTTGTTCAAGGGCCAACAGTATATTTCAACAAACCGGTTTTTTAAAATGTCTGCAAAGTACCTAGTACAGAATCTGAAGCATAGTAAGCACTATCCAATGAATGTCAGCAATTATTATTTCAGAGCTCCCTAATAGGTTTCTCTACCTGAAGAGAAAAGATCCAAATCAATTCCCTACTGATTATGGGCCAAGAGTATAATTTTCACATAAGAGAACTAGCATCAGTTATCAAGGACCCTTCACAAAATTTATGTTCTCCTACCTCAGCATGGTATTTACTACACTTCAATTTTCCCCTTAAAGGAAAAAATATGATCTATCTCAAACAGAAAAACCCTCCTCTCAAGAGAAGCTGCTTGCATTATGAAATGGCATTAGTGTTTGACTGTTCTTGTTTTTTTTTTAACGTGCTCAGCCATAAATTTCCAAATTGAAATGTATCATCCAATCTTAGTTCTTTTATTAAAAAATCTTGTCCCAAATTATAGAACTGAAGTGTCCCCAATACTAAGATACTTTATAAAGAAATCTAATGCTCAATTATAGTAAAAAGAGTAAATGAAAAATCCTAAACTAATACAACAGACACAAAGTCCAAAGAAATACTAGGTATAATTTTAAATGTCTTGTCAGAGTTGGCCCCTGGAGAAGTCACCTGTTCATTAGGTCTCTCAAGTACAAATTCTTAAAAATGCGTAGGGCTCTTTCTTTGCAATTGTAGGACTGTCACAGCAGCGGAGAAGATGTAGCAATAAGTCATTCATTAAGCAAATCAAAGAATTGTTCACAAATTTCAAAATAAATTGACTTTAGATGTGAGAAAAAGCAACGTGGTTTTTAATTTCCACCAAGTGTAAAATTACAAACCTTATCTAAGGCTTTATAATATGAAAGTTTATCATTCTACCCATATTTCTAATAAGACTGGGACTATCCTAATGGTTTTCATTATAAAAAAAAAAAAAACTGAGGTCCTTGAAAGATAATGTGAGAACAGGTTGAGAGCATAGGCTCAACTATGAAATGTCCTCTCTGGGGTTTAGCTGAAACTCTACTTTAGAAACATGGGCAGTCATCTCCTCTGCCCAAATCCCCAGGTAATACTGAACTCCAGAAAAAAGGATTAAGAGTTAGGTCTTGACTGTCCAGAGACTATCATAATAAATTTTTTTTTTAATTTTTTTTTCAACGTTTTTTATTTATTTTTGGGACAGAGAGAGACAGAGCATGAACGGGGGAGCGGCAGAGAGAGAGGGAGACACAGAATCGGAAACAGGCTCCAGGCTCTGAGCCATCAGCCCAGAGCCTGACGCGGGGCTCAAACTCACGGACCGCAAGATCGTGACCTGGCTGAAGTCGGACGCTTAACCGACTGCGCCACCCAGGCGCCCCAATAAATTTATTTTTTTAAAGTTCTTTACCTTTTCTGTGGTCACCATGCTGTAAATTACAGCCCCAAGACTTATGTATCTGAACATTCAAAGTCTGTACCTTTTGATCGCCTTCACACATTTCATCCACCTCACTCCCCCCACTTCTGGCAATCACTGTTCTGTTTCTATGAGTTCTGCTTTGGCTTTTTTAAAAAATGTAAGTGATATCATGCAGTACTTGTCTTTGTCTGACTTATTTCACTTAGCATAATGCCCTCTAGATCCATCCATGTTGCCACAGATGGTATAATTTCCTTCTTTTTTATGGCTGAATAATATTCTAACATATGTATTCTATATACATACATACACATTTATATCTATACGTATGCAATACATACACACGTACCACATTTTCTTTATCGATTCATCTGTTGATTGCACACTTTGATTGTTTCCAAATCTTGGCTATTGTAAATAATGCCACAGTGAACGTGGGAGTGCATATATACCTTTTCAAGATAAAGATTTCATTTCCTTTGGATAAATACCCAGGAGTGGAATTGCCAGGCCATAAGGTAATTCTACTTTTAATTTTTTGAGGAACCTCCGTAATGGATGCACAGATTTACATTCCATTTTCTTTCCATAATGGCTGCACAAATTTATATTTCCACAAAGATTTCTAAACAGTAGATAATATACTTCTGTTTTCGCTTCAAATAAAAATCTAAAAGCTGACTACTGACATTCACAATACCTAACAGTTCACCTACGGAAACAAAAAAACAATTAAAATTTTCTTCACATGTTGGGTGATCATCTTAACCAAGAACAAGCTGTTAAAAATAAGGTCTATCTCTATGGGTTAAGGACTTATTTTATCTTTTAAAGATTTTATTTTTACATAATCTCTATACCCAATGTGGGGTGTGAACTCACAATTCCAAGATCAAGAGTCACATGCTCTACCAAATGAGCCAGCCAGGCACCCCAGATAAGTTGTCAGAGGAAAGTTTGCTAAAAATCACTCTCAGAATAAAACTTCCATCTTACGGTCAGTTGATAATCTCCAACCTCGAGGAGAGTGTAAGAAGTCTTATGGTGCTGCCAGGTTATACACAGAAAATTTATCTCATAGGTCATACAAGAAATGTGTTGGATGTGAGGAGGAAAAAATGTAGACAAGACAGGGTGTTTATACTGTAATGGTACCAAATAAAATACACTCAAAACACCTGAGTAAATGTTACTACATTTTCTCTATTCTCTGTCTACTTCCATCAATCTCATAAAAAAATGACCACAATTTTGACATTTTCCTGTTTATTGAGAAGTTATCTGTTTAAAGATTCCAGCAGATGTATTTCTACGGTTCATATAAAAGGAAACACATCCTGCTAGGAACACATACAGGAAAACCCCTACTAATAGCAAAATCCTGCCCAGCACATTTGCTGAGACTGTTCCAGAGCATCAATTACTCAAGGGCTCACAAAATGTTCCCTAGCCAGCAGCAACCACAGGAAGACTCCAGAATGTCCCAACAGGGAAAGAACATGTTCCCTCTAAGTTGTTGCTTTTATGGCAGGCACTTTTTAATGTGGGAGAAATAGGATGCATTATTTAATAGAAAATGCCAAGTGAGACAGCGGATGAGGAAATAAATGTCTGAAAACCAGCTATTTAAATGGCAATACCAACAGTTAAAATTGCTTTTAAGAAGCTGGAAATGGAACATGTAAGCCTACGTAAAATACACATTTAAAGAGAGCAGACACCCAAAGCAAATATGGGAGGTGCCCTGATTAAATACAAAAATTCAACATTCATCAATTCTGGATATGAGATGGCTCAGCTCTTTTGAATTTTCTTAAACAAAATCTACCAGTGACATTCGAATTCATCCAACAAATAATTCTCATTGCATCCAGTCCCTTAATTAACAGATTCATATGTGACACGCTCCAAGAAAAAAATATATGTAATTTGCCTCCTTTAATAGAAGCTGTTTTAACAAGGAAGAAATTCTAAGACCACATGCAACGTTTCTTACAAAGCACAACAGACCTCACACACAGCAGCTATGGCTAAAAGAGATCTGGACTCCACTAATGACAATGAGGTGCTGGAAAAGAATGGTTTTTTTCCAGAAAAACTGCTGACCATTTATGACAACTGACTGCAAGCATGGAACAGCCTTGACGTTGGTTCAATCTGTCATGACATGGAGAACAGTAAGAGCAAAGCAGGAAAATTCATCCTCATTACAGCCTCCCAAATAGTTCTATCCCATCATCGTTATCCATCCAGGTCATAGGCAAAATGCCAAGTAATCAGGCATCAATTATAAAGGCACTTTGTTTTGATTCAATAACCCATTATCATTTTAGTTTTTAAATGTTTCCAGGAACAACAACAACCAAAACAAACAAACAAATAAATAAAAAACACCCCACAAGTAAGATCCACCAAGAAGCATCCAGGCTCAGTCCTCACAGAAGCCCGGAGTGGAAAAGGCTCCAAAGCTCATCAATTCCAGGCCCTTCATTTTCAGTGCGGAAACATTATGTGACTTGTCCAAAGATAAAAGACTTCTGGAGAGACACAATGACCTTGCACCACAAAATACAGGGCAGTTCAACTTTCCGTCCCCTGAACTTTCATACTTTTTCAATGATAAACTCCCCCTCATACATACAATTTGGCTTTCCCACGTCGGCCTGTAATGCCACTCAGCGCTCTCACTGGGGTGTTGCCTCAGCAGTTCAGGGTTCCACTAGGCCTGTTTGTGCAATTTTTAAATATGAAATTACATTTTGCTCACATTTTATAAAATATAGAAACTGGCTGTAAACATCCAAATACAGAGAAACCAAAGAGAGCATTAAGTATGCCAAAGGAGGCAAATCTTTACTTCTGACTGAAAACCCTTAGGCTCAATGCCAGAGGACTATGTACTCAATTGTCCGAGAGAACAGCACGAAAGGACATGCATAAAAAGCCAGAAATCTACATATCAAAGACAATTTCTGAAAGGTGAGGAATAATGAATCGGTTTATATTTTTAAAGCTTTCTAAGAAAACAATTCTTACTTTTACATTTTGCAATTTTGTACCAATTTAAGAACTTGTTATAGAGAAAAGCTGAGGACAACGGATGGTGACTTAAAGGCTCACTGATGATCTGGACTAGAACGGGAAACTATGAAAACGACTGCTAAAAATGAAGTCGGACAAGATATGAAATGAGCTACAGAACATAAATCAAATCACCACAATACACATTTCAAATATCTTACGATTTTATGTCAACTACACCTCCTAAAGCCAAAATTTAATAAAAGCAATGAAATCAGCATATGGGGGCTCCTGGGTGGCTCAGTCGGTTGGGCGTCCGACTTCGGCTCAGGCCATGATCTCACAGCTCATGAGTTCAAGCCCCGCGTGGGGCTCTGTGCTGACAGCTCGGAGCCTGGAGCCTGCTTCGGATTCTGTGTCTCCCTCTCTCTCTGCTCCTCCCCTACTCACACTCTGTGTCTCTCTCAAAAGTAAATAAACATTAAAAAATAAAAATAAAAAAAAAAAGAAAGAAATCAGCATATGAACAGCAAAATAGCAACATATAAAGATCCTAAATGCAAAAAATATGAAAATCTTCAAATTCTCTCACATTTGTATTAAAGAGACCCTTTATCAACTAAAAGATGCCCTAACAGGGCCTGTAACTCGCTTAAAATATAACAATAATGACATACATGACAGAAATTTTACAGTTACTAAAACATGAGATTGTGAGGTTTTAGAGGTCATCTCTCACTCTTCAATGACAGAAATATATTTTTTTATTGCACTATCAGAATAAGAGCAGATTTTTCCTACAATAATACGCAAGCATGACATGTTTACTATCCCTCACATTCTTCCAATTTGCTGCTTATCGCCAAATCTTCAGAAACACAACCACCTCTACCCATCCCCGGAGCTTTGAAAAAGAATTGTGTAAGAAATCTCCATCACAGAGGCTCTACCTGCCCAGAGAACACCGTGGACCCGACTCGGGGGCTGCACCCCAAGAGACTAGTCTCAGAAGCTCAACTCTGCCTCTTCTCATCAAAGAGCCAAATTAATCCCAAGAGTCCTCGTATCAACTACAGAACTTTTACAGATGTGACTGACCCAGCAATCCCACTTAAAAATTAATGATGAATGTGTTTCCAAATACTCTTTCTATACCAATGACCTACTTCTCTTATTAACAACTGCTAAAAAGCACACTGTGTATGACTGTTAAACTCACTAAGTCTGTTTCCACCACTTAGTCAGATGGTGTTACTCTTGGAATGAAATGTTAATAATTCTTTGCCAATATACTTGTACCAGGAAATGAAATTACCGGACTCCCAGATCTTTTGAGGGTTTTTTAAAGGCATTTTTATGAAGACCCTCAAAAGGCTAGAGTCACAGGAGAAACTACCAATGTCAAAAACAAAGTAATCACCTCCCACTGAAGAATTTCAGTCTTCCCTTTTTAATGCCCTATACCCTGGGCTGTGACTACACATACACACCCGATGAGTGTTTCAAGGGAACGGTGAGGCAGAGTAGGAAAACTGTGGCTTAGATGCAAGATGCGAGTTTATCCTGACACAGTCACTTAGCCACTAAATCATTTCTGGTCCTACGGTTGCTGGTTTCTTCATCTCTAAAATGGACGAGTAAAATAAGTCATTATTCTATGGTCCTATTTTAACCTGAAGCCTACAAGTCAATACGAAACACTTGTTTCACTGGGATCCAGTCCACACGCCCCCAATAAAAGGCACACAATTCACGGAGAACTCAATTAGTTTTTACAACTCACAGGGGTATACGTACAACACGTACCCTCAACTGTGAATGCTGAGCAGGTCTCTAGTCCTAGTCATTCATCATTCATTTATTCCACAAATATTTATTGAGCTTTGGTCATGTGCTTGGCATCATGACAGACACGCCAGACGCGGTGGTGAGCAAGGAAGGAGGCCTGGCCCGAGCTCTCATGCAGCTCACAATCTGCTGGAGGAGGACACATCATAATCAAAAATTCCCACTGACATTAATGTGCTGCTATGGCAAATGCTGGGATGCAGTGCACACAGAAGGACAGAAGGAGTCAACAACCAGGGCAAAGAACCACCTCTTGCTAGTAACTCCAAAGAGCCTTCTCTTTACAAGTAGTGTATTTGAAAAGAGAAAAAAAAAAAAAAAATAGAGAAAAAATTTCAATCACTTATTGTACCTTTTCACACTGATAACTGGATTCATGGGTTTAAAATTAAGGTACTCCATCCACAGACGTGCCCAGAGCTTGAAGGTAAACATACTGAGCACACAATTTCAAAATTAAACTAACAACTAACACTCTTTAAATCTAAATCTCCCTGTCTTCAGAATGTTCAGACATCCTATAGAAATAGGAAAGTATACCTCTTAAAATCTTACTACACCTCAGGGCAAAACATTTTGTCTGATCCTTTTTGGTAAAAAAAATACAAACTACTGGGGTACCTGGGTGGCTCAGTTGGTTAAGCGTCTGACTTTTGATTTCGGCTCCGGTCATGATCTTGTGGTTTGTGGGTTCGAGCCCCACCTCAGTCTCGGTGCTGACAGTGAGGAGCCTGCTTGGGATTCTCTTGTCTCCTTCTCTCTCTGCCCTTCCCCTGCCCCCTCTGTCAAAATAAATAAACTTTAAAAAATTACAAATTACTTCCTTATCAGCACACCTCTCTTCAAAAGGAGCAGGGGCAAAGACTCCCACAGAATATCAGTATCTACAACACAAGAAGCTAAAGACTGAAAATCCACTGGGGAAAATATAGTTACTACAAATAACTACTTTGCCACCACCCACTACCTTCCGAAAGTCTCCATTCTTCAGGAAAAAACATCATACATCCCATTTCACCAACAAAATGAAAAAACCTCCAGGGAAGTGAGAAAAACAAATAAGGCCCTCTTTGGGGAAGAAATAGTTCAGCTACGTATTTTGGGAGTGAATATTCCATAGCTTTTAGTAGCCTTGGTTAACAAAACTAACACAACCCCTCCCCACCAAAATCTACCTTCCTTCCAAACTGTATGAAGACTTGAAAAGAAAACCACAGTCCATTTTTTATGTTAAATTAGACTATAACTAAAAGACAAATTTTATATGCCTTAAAAGAAAGTACGAAGAATCCTCTTTAAAGCACTGTGATTAGGAAACTAGCAGAAAGATCAAAGGGCTTCCCATCCCTAATACTCTCTTAAAAGACTGCATTTATGGGGCGCCTGGGTGGCGCAGTCGGTTAAGCGTCCGACTTCAGCCAGGTCACGATCTCGCGGTCCGGGAGTTCGAGCCCCGCGTCAGGCTCTGGGCTGATGGCTCGGCGGAGCCTGGAGCCTATTTCCGATTCTGTGTCTCCCTCTCTCTCTGCCCCTCCCCCGTTCATACTCTGTCTCGCTCTGTCCCCAAAATAAATAAACGTTGAAAAAAAAAAAAAAAAAGACTGCATTTATAGCAAACAGACAAGCAGAAAAACTACATTTATAATTTAGTAACCTCTAAAAACTGCCAGAAATACACACATATACCACACACAAAAACAATTACAAAACAATTCTTTTTTTTTTTCTCTATGACCACTGTGGGGCTTGAACCACGAGAACAAGAGTCCCAGGCTCTACTGACTGAGCCAGCCAGGGGTCCCTACGAAACAATTCTTATGATCTCTTATCACAATTACAATGTTTTTTGTGATCGCTCATCACTAATATGATATAAACCAAAACCTACAGTTTTTGAAATTTTAATACTGCACCAATGAACCCCCAAATGATTCAACAGTTGGAATGGTATACAATTTGCCCGATTTTAATTTGGCCATTTCTTGTCAATTTCTCAAGTCAAATGAATCCAAACGTATTAAAACCTTGGAGCTCCAGGAGCCACTGAAATGAGCTTAGATGCATCAGGTGATTTCTCTGGGGCTGGCCTGGAGGCCCCTCAGGGGCCACCGTGGGCACTCGACAGTCAGTCAACGTGTCGAAGGTTAAGAAACTTAAGAAAAGAACGACAGGAAAGACAAACTCGGTTTTTTCCATGGCTACCTTAACTTTAAATCTTCATCTTGATACAAATAATGGTTCTTCTCATATGCATTTTGACAAAAACTCACAAAATGAAAGCATACTTCCACTCTGATGTTACTTCAATTGTTTCTAAAGTCAAAGTTGCTAACGAAACTACAAAACAAAGACCTAAAAACCCCACGCTACCAATATTTTCAACTTATTCAAGAACTAGGGTAAATTTGCAATGGTGTACCCATAGGTAATGTAACTCTTCTTTTTCATCAGAATTCATGCTTTAAATAAATAACTCCAAAATGTGCTTTACAAATTAAACACGTTTCAATAATTAAATGTGTACATATACACCACGTACTGCTTACAGTATTTATAATAAAAATTATAGGGTTAGATTATAATTTAATAAACAAATGTTTACAATCAGCAATCCTTCTACACCATAGAAAACATCCCCATCAGGACGCCTGGGTGGCTTGGTGGGTTGAATGTCTGACTTTGGCTCAGGTCATGATCTTGGGTTCGTGAGTTGGGGCTCCACATCAGGCATGCTGCTGTCAGCGCAGAGCTCACTTCAGATCCTCTTTCCCCCTCTCTCCTTGTCCCTCCTCCACTTGTGCTCACTCTCTCTGTCTCAAAAATAAACATTAAATAAAGCAAAAGAAAACGTCTCCTTCATTACTTTCATCTTCTAGTAAAATGGGAAGGAAGACTGAAAATCTCGATCACAAGTGTATCACATAAAACTGAAACTCAATTATTCAACTAACATTTATTGAGCACCTACTGTGTCTCAGGCAACATCCTGGGAAATGGAGGCACAGAAAATGTAAGACGTTCTCTGCCTTCAAGGAACATGGAATATGATGGTATTAGTGTTCACTTTCACAAACTGAAAATTAATAATTCCACACGGATATTTATTTTTACTTATTTATTTTTTTAATGTTTTTACTTATTTTTTGAGACACAGAAAGACAGAGCACAAGCAGGGGAGGGGCAGAGAGAGAGAGGGAGACACAGAATCCGAAGCAGGCTCCAGGCTCTGAGCTGTCAGCACAGAGCCTCACATGGGGCTCGAACTCACGGACTGTGAGATCATGACCTGAGCTGAAGTCGGACACCTAACCAACTGAGCCATCCAGGTGCCCCCAGATATTTATTTTTAAATTTATATCCATTTAACCCAAAATATAATTCACAGTAGTATAGAAATCATTAACATTAGTGACACCCACAAATTATATTTTCATCTACCTTTGTAACTCCCCATCTAAACTCTATTTACATTTTACCTAAATGTGCTGTATAAAAGTATACTCTATTATGACTTCCCACAATCCAGGCCATCTTCTCTATCTACCTTACACTATTCCTCCTCTCTTACACCTGTTCCAAATCAGCCAAGTGCTATTTTGCACACCCTCGGGCAGGACCTCAACCCTGTGTCCCATAGATACTGACCCTCCAATATCTTGCCCTCTCAACTCCCGAGGAGCTCAGTCCCCACACAGAATTCGGTATTACGAATTATACACTCAAGGGGTGCCTGGCTGGCTCTGTCAGTAAAGCATGCAACTCCTGGTCTCGGGCTTGTGAGTTTGAGCTGCACATTAAGCATAGAGACTACTTTTAAAAAGTTTACAAGGAAATGGAAATATAGAGAGATCAATGCCTAGCTCTAGCCAGTATAAGCCAATCCAGTTTACAGCCATTACCCTGCCCTGATCCCCTTTTCAAAGGTCAAAGCAACCAAGACAGTGCTAAAACCTAAGACCCTTTCAAGAGTGGTTCCAAATGGAAAAAACAAAAAAAAAGGGATCACGAGTATTTCGGGAAGGGGGGGGGGGCACGAAAAGCCAAAAAAACACAAAACTTACCAGATTAACTGTTTTAGAGGTAACAGGAAGAACCTTTCAAAAGCGGGCAGGGCTTCTTCCTGATTGCAGGTACCGGGGCCAGCCTCTACATGGGCCATGCCTGATCCCACATGCATCAGTTCAACTTTCCCCTCCAAACCTTGTTACGCTGACTGAATACCACAATTTCAGAGAGATGATTTATCACAAGGAATCTCCTTTTTAAAAATATTAATACTGTACCCCGGAAAGGGTTGAGGGATGTGAGAAAAATAATATAATGAAAGCCCTTCGTCACCTTGGCACTGATCAACAGTGGTAGCCTAGTTGTAACTGTGGCCACCCAGGAACACATTAGTGAAAATGCATTTGAATCATTTGCTTTACTACTGCTTAAAGGAGATCAGCTTAAACAGGGGAGACGTTTCAAATTAAGAAAGATGGATGAAGCACACAGAGGACTGCTGGGGCAAGAGGCCACTAGATGTCAACACAGGCTGGTGGGGGAAGAACATGGCTCCTTCCTTCTTTTTCACATGACTCCCAGCTCCCACGATCTAGGATTCCACTATCACCATTAAAGAGTTTAAAACCCTGGGGCGCCTGGGTGGCTCAGTCAGTTAAAGCATCTGACTCTTGGGGCGCCTGGGTGGCGCAGTCGGTTAAGCGTCCGACTTCAGCCAGGTCACGATCTCGCGGTCTGTGAGTTCGAGCCCCGCGTCGGGCTCTGGGCTGATGGCTCAGAGCCTGGAACCTGTTTCTGATTCTGTGTCTCCCTCTCTCTCTGCCCCTCCCCCGTTCATGCTCTGTCTCTCTCTGTCCCAAAAATAAATAAACGTTGAAAAAAAAAAAAAAAGCATCTGACTCTTGATTTTGGCTCAGGTCATGATCTCATGGTTCGTGAGTCTGAGCCCCACATCGGGCTCTGCGTTGACAGTGTGGAGCCTGCCTGGGATTCTCTCTCTCTCCCTCTCTTTCTGTCTCTCTCTCTCTAATAATTAAACTTAAAAAAAAAAAAAAGAGTTGAAAACCCTGTGCTATGAATTAAACAGAATTCTTCAGTCTAGGCTGGAAACTTACCCACCACTTATAATACTGACTCCATACCAAAAATGCCATGCCATCTGAGTTCCAAATAACTGAGTTCAACTTTGGAACACAACCCAGTTCTGGGTTGGGGACTGAATGTATACAGCGCCTACAAAACAGAAACTGCAGCTGGGCTCTCCATGGTTTTAGAAAACCGCGCGGTTCACAACTATCCTTTGCAGGTAATATGCATTATTTGTTCCACTTGACAATGTAATTCAGCCCAGCGCATGCAAGATATCTCTGCACTGCATAAGAACAAACCGAAAGCCTCAAGGTATTAAAAACAAAAACAAAAACAAAAACCCTTCCAACTTACCTTTTCCTATAGTAGCGCTGTAAGCAGTGGCTCAAATAAGGAAGTCTAAGGTTACTCTATTTCTAAAACAGACAACAAGCATCTTATTAAATACCACCCCAAAGAGCTACGGCCAGCACTTGTTGGCTGAGGCTGCACTCTGGCTTGCCAAGAAAAACTAGGATGACAACGTTAAGCTAAAGACACCACTAACCGCAAAATTAATTCGCCATCTAGCTTGTACAGTGATGAGTCTCCCAATAAACCCTTCTGCTTAAGGGAGATGATAACTCAAGTTTACATGTGTGTCTCAGTCACCACTCAGGCAGCATTTGAGTTTTTATATTAATAAGTCAGCCTCAATTCTTTAAGTTCCTAAGAATGGAAGGAATTAGAATCTTTAACCAGAAAAGAATGCTTGACCATAATGAAAAGGAATTTAAGTATCTTTCATGTGCAGTAAGCAAACAATAGTGATTAAAATTTGTGCTAAGGAGGGGGTGCTTGTGAATTATTTTCAAGAACCCCTAAAATATCCAGAGTGGAAAATACCCTCTCAAAGGCTTCACTCCCCCTACGCTACTTTCCCACGTGTGTTTATGGCCTTTCATGAAACTGAAAAATGACAGCTTTGTTCATTCAGGATAAAGACCTCAGCAGTTGTCAGAATATGGGGACACACATCTGATTCCACAATGGGGCAAAAAAGGCTCTTGCACCAAACTGCCAGGTGCCCAGATTCCCAGAATGTCTCGGTTCTGTGGAGACAGAATGACCGCACTGTGAAGCTGTGGTCAACCGCTAATCCCGAAGAGTTTTCATGCTGCCTGTTACAATCTGTGTAGTTCCAGTACCGGGTGCGTGTTGCCCCTCTCAAAATTAGCATCTTCATCTACACGTGGCCTAGTAGTGCCGATTATTCTGGCAAGACACAAAGCAAAGGCATCTCTGCAATGTTAATTGGCCTTTGAAACTTCTGCGATACTTACAACTACTGCTTACTAATGGTCAGATTAGAAGATTGAAGAAGTAAAAAGGGATTTTTTACACTAAAACTAGGAAAATCAAATCTAACAAAGGCTTATCCAAGAGATTCAGTGTATTCTTAAGTTCCCCGAAAACGCATCTTAAAAAACCTGAAAAATCTGGACCAAGCTTCATGTGTAATCTAAAGACATGAGAAAACACACAAACATTGGTACAAACACTGACAGCGGTGATAAACTGGAGAAGTACAACCTCTGTGAGTAGATCTGGCAAGAGACCGTGGTGGAAAGTCAAGAGGGAACTGGTGCATTCAGTCAAGGACTAAAAAGAGAAGGCACACCAGGTTCACAGCGTCTAAAAAAAAAATTTTTTTTTCACACAACACTATAAATCAACACCACCAACTCTAAAAATGAATTCACACTACACATGGAAAGAGGTGGAAGACAGCTGGGGGAGGTGGGAAGGGACCGTTAAGTGCCTGATCATGGGCGTATCGCTCATGCTCCTGACCACAATCCCCTCATCTGTAAGATGTGGAATAGACCAGTAAGGTACTTTCCACTCTGGCTGTGATTCAGAGTCACCAGGGAGGACAAGCCCAGGCAGCTGTATTCATAAAGGTCTACAGCTGATCCTCGTGTGCAGTCCAGAATAAGGGCCTCTGGACTTGAGAAATAATCTCCCAAATGCCCCCAAAATGATATATTCTTAAAAAGGTGGTAAGATACTGGTCTATGTATGATCCATTTTTATCATTTTTAAAAAGTAAATGTAAGGCGATTTCATGACCCTAAAGGGGGAGGACATATATTTGTGAAAGTATTATCTTTAGCCATACAAAATATAAGCCTTCCTACCTCCCTTTGTATCACAGTTTCTCTCACCCTGACCTTTGTATTGATCTGATTTAATTTCTCTTTACTGTGGCAAACAGGAGGAACTCTTTTCGTTATTAATGTGAGATTCAAATGACAGGCCCCATTTAGCATCCCATGAAACTACTGAGGCTCTTTTCCCACACAGAATGTTACAGTTTATCACAATGCTGCCATTCACATCATAACCAGATGACCATCTATCTCAAGCACCGCAGCACGGTCTCCTTCCAAACCCTAAAAAGATCAGTCTTTTCCAGGAACTAAACCACCTTCCTCAAAATTGACAGAGACTGAATACAAGGGAGGCCTGAGTAAGAGAAGCTTGTCTAATAGACATTTCCAATTCAGACAGAAGGCAAAAACAAAACAAAACAAAACCTGCCTTATCTTTAATATTACCTTCCTACCCTAAAATTAGACTTTTTTTCCCCTCTTCAGTAATTCAACTTTGATTTGAAGTCTAAAATGCTGAGGTGGGAGTAGGAATTCATACATGAATAGCTTAGTATCAGAAATGAAATGTATTAAACTTACTCTACTTGATTCTCCCCAGTTCCATTCATTAACAGACATGAAGAGTGAAGACGGAGGGAACACAAACTTATTCACTGTCTACTTGATGACCCAACAAGGCACCATTAGCATCTCCACACCACAGAAGAGGAAACAGGCCCAGGGAGGGGAGGTGATTGGCAGTCACAGCTATTCAGAAGTGGAGCCAAGGGTGAAACCCAGCTCGGTCCAGCTCTAAAGGCCTGCACCTTTCAATTCCTCAGTTTCTTTGTATACAAAACTCTGTGGCAGCTCAACTATATAAGGGAGAGCCGAGAGCCCAGTGAGATGAAGAAATTTTTCTTTTCTTTACTCCCTTCCCATAAGCCAACCAC
Organism: Prionailurus bengalensis; assembly: GCF_016509475.1. NCBI lineage: Eukaryota > Metazoa > Chordata > Mammalia > Carnivora > Felidae > Prionailurus > Prionailurus bengalensis. The sequence continues at coordinate 17,810,002 of NC_057356.1, forward strand.
TTTAATAGAATACGCACACAAAAGAAACGTTCCCCAAAAAGCCGACTGGTTTCTCCTAATTTTTTTTTAATGTTTATTTATTTTTGAGGGGGGGGGTGGGCAGAGAGAGAGGGAGACAGAGGATGCAAAGCAGGCTCTGTGCTGACAGCAGAGAGCCCGACGCGGGGCTCGAAGTCACAAACCCTGAGATTGTGACCTGAGCCAAAGTCAGATGCTTAACCGACTGAGCCACCCAGGCGCCCCTGGTTTCTCCTAATTCTTAAGATGCTAAGTGGAGTATTTTCAATGAAAGTATTAAAAATGAACATAAGAACACAAAATATAACTAAAGACTACTACCTGAGTCAGATGCTCTGAGAGAAGAGAGCAGGGGAAAAAAGAATGAAAAGCAAGAAAGCGTGTGCCCTGAAAACCCAGTTTACACCCGTTATCAGGTATACACCGAGGTAGTTCCAGTACTGACCGACTCCACACCAGCAGGGCTGGCCTCCATTTGGCGTGGTAAGTCCTACCAAACTAAAAATGTTCCCTGGCCATCTTATCCTACTGAGAAGGCTGTGCACCAGTCACCGCTGGTCATCAAGGGGAGAGAACCTGCGAGGATGTTCTGCCCTTGGACAAATGCTTCAAACGCTTGGTTTTACGTCTGAGCCATTTTTTGGCAACAGCTGGACTTGGGTGCCAGAAAGGCAGAGGGGAATCACCCCGCGTTACTTCAGCCCAGGCCACAAAGACGTGTATAATAATCCGAGACGTGCGCTGACCTCACGATCTTTCCAATTAACTTCAATCACCCTTCATTCAGCAAACAACCCAACAGGCACTCGAGACCAAGCGGTGAGCAAGGGAACCCGCTCTGCCTTGCACGTGAACTTCTCTCTCACGTCCTGCCTTCTATGGAAGGCGCCTCTCAGACAGGAAGCTCGAGTTCAGGTCCAGCTCCTTGTAGCAGCAGACAGTAGTGATGGATGGAGGATGCACGAAGACAAGGACAATGTCTGCCTGCAGGGATGAGGAAGGAGGCTCCCAAAGGACAACTGGGACTCAGCAGATGGAAGGAATGGGGGGTGCGCAGTAATGAGCTCATCGCGAGAAGATCCGAAGGCTGGGATGTTTGGGGAAGTGGCAGCAACGATGAAAACATAGGGAGGAGAGTGATGAGAGACGAGGCAGGCTGAAATCAGAGACACCTTGATCCACAGCCCCACGAAGAAGCCTAAACTTTAACCACAGACGAGGAGGTAGGAAGCCACTGGAGGATTTCCGCAGGGGAATGACATGTTCCTGATGAACCCTTTCTGATCTAGAACTAATTTACTCTTTCCCTGACTCTTTCACATTTGGCTTTTAATTTATACAACCAAGATACTGATGGTGAAGTGATTTGGGGTCTAAACAATTTTTAACTCCATTATCAATTCTGACTCAATTATGCATAAATTGAATGTTACCAAAATGTTGTGCTTCAAAGGACACCATCAAGGAAAGTGAAAAGGCAACTCACAGAATTGGAGAAACATTTTGCTCATCATACATCTGATAAGGCACTATATAATCTAAAATACATAAATAACTCATAACAAGAAAAACAGAACCCAATTTAAAAATAAGAAAAACATCTGAACAGAGATTTCTCCAAAGAAAATATACAATTGTCTGCTGATGACTTCAGGAGATGCAGGACATCCTTAGCCATCAGAAAATGCAAATCAAAACTACAATGAGATACTGCTTCACACCCACTAGGATGGCCAGAGTCAAAAAGTAAGAGAACAGCTAATGTGACAAGGATGTGGAGAAACTGAAACCTTTATACACTGCTGGTGGAATTGTAAAATGATGCAGCTGCTTTGGAAAACAGCGTCTGGCAGTTCCTCTCATAGTTCAACACAGAGTAACCAGTATGACCCAGCAATTCTCAAGAGAAATGAAAACATGTCCACACAGAAACTTGTACAGGAATGTTCATACGGCAGTATTATTCATAATGACCAAAAAGGGGAAAACACCCAAATGTCCATCAACGGATGAATGGATCAACAAAACACGGTATATCCATACAACAGAATATTATTCGACCGTTAAGAAAAGAATAAAGTACTGATACAGGCTACAACACAAATGTTGAGAACATTATGATTTAAAAAGACAGACACAAAAGACCAGTACGGAATGATTTATATGAAATTTACATGAAATGTCCAAAACAGGCAAATTCATAGTGACAGAAAGTAGACTAGCGTTGTGTAGGGCATGGGAGGGATGAGAATGGGGGGGTTGGAAGACCACTAATAAGTCTGGAGTTTCTTTCTGGACTGATGGATACGTTCTAAAATTGTGGGTGAATATAATAAAAACCACTGAACTGTACACTTTAGACAGGTGAATTGTACAGTATGTGAATTCTACCTCAAAAAGCAGTTATAAAGCAAAAAAGATCCTGCTATGCACTATTAAAATACAAACAAGCTCTCAAAAAGGAGTATAGAATCTTGCTCACTCATTTTAAAGGATCCAAACTAGGGCAAAGAAAACCCAGAGAGATTCTATTACTTAAGATTCTTGGTACTAGGTCATACTGAAATATTCATGACGATTTCCATGTTTTAATACAGAAAAGGCATCTTAAGTTGAAAAAGACAGAGAAGTGTCAGAAAACAGTTTTTTTTAACTCAGAAACAGGATAACATAGGGAAGTCACCAAATAAAAAACGAACATGTATTTGTACCCTGAATATGCAAGAGGCACCGCAATTTATTATTGTTTCACCTCTGAAAAAGTCAAAGGTAAAACAGCCCAGGTAACAATATCTGTTTCTAAAGTACCAGTTTGTGACAAATCAAAGCATTAAGAAACAATCTGCCATTATAAAGAACTGAATCTCCACATTCTCCGTCACATAACTGAGAACTTATCATTTATCCTTTTGAACATTCCATTTCACAGGCACTGGAGTGACTCTCCTCCTCATGGTTGAAGTGGATCCCAAAAGTGACAGGTGCATTAAGCGTAAAATGTAAATCAAAAAAAGTAAAGTGTTTAAAAACTACTCTTTGTCACCCTGAACCTAATTCTAAACCATATATAAATTAATAGACATAAATGCTGATTAGCACAATCTGCAAAGTAACATTCAATACTATGTGCAGTGCTAGCTCACCGGTATGTGTCTATTAAAATTCATCAGGCTTGGGGCGCCTGGGTGGCTCCGTCGGTTAAGTGTCCGACTTCAGCTCAGGTCACGATCTCACGGTCCGTGAGTTCTAGCCCCCCGTTGGACTCTATGCTGACAGCTCAGAGCCTGGAGCCTGCTTCAGATTCTGTGTCTCCCTCTCTCTCTGACCCTTCCCCGTTCATGCTCTGTCTCTCTCTGTCTCAAAAATAAATGTTAAAAAAAAAAAAAGTTTAAAAAATTTAAAAAAATTAAAAAGAAATTCATCAGGCTTTAATGTACCTTCCACAAATAATAAAAAACAAATACGGAAAAGGCACCTTCTGGATTTGTCAAAAAGGTGTGTACCCGACTTTTATACCAATCTTTGTTCAATCCTCAGTACACAAGACTATCACCTATCACAAAACACTGAACATCAGGCCTAATTTACAACACAATTCCCAGTTTTATTTCATTCCCAGCCTCCACATATTTAGGCAACCTCTCAGACCCCAGGGTTACTACTAGTAGACTTCACACCCAACCACCGAGTCTCTGAAATGTACCTCCACTCTGAAAAGAAAATTAGTTTCCTAAAGTTAGTTTTCTGAAATACACAGAATCAAGTCCAAAACAGATTTTTCCCATTTCTTCAGTTTTACAGAGAATGCAGAAAGTGAAGATATATAAACAGATATCTATTTGCCTTCACAAATGAACAGACGGTACAAAGCAACTGCTTATACTTAATCATGTTTTTGTCTATTCTAGCAGGCCCTGGTGTCAGGAGAGTTCTGCCAGATAAGGACAATGAAATGCATTATTATATGGAGTGACTAAGAGCCCTACAAGTACTGTTTTAGAACGTAATCCCAGGCAGGAAGGCTGCGGTAAGAGGGCCTAATATTTTGTGATAACTATTACCGAAACTAAAGACATTCACCACCCAGTACCAGTTTAAAACCTCGCACTATATTCAATTGTTTAAATGTCTTACAGGAAAGAAAGGCCTTTGTATCTTCCTATCCTGGGGGAGACGAACAACTTGCAATTTGCTTCTCACACTGAATCCCACGTTTCCAACATGTAGAGGAAGTACTTTGGACACCACAAAACAAGGGCAGCCTACATTAAGGCCAAATATAGGATGTGATTCTAAACCATGATGCCGTAAAGCCTACGTTTCCTTTTCCAGCGATCAAAAAAAAAAAAAAAAAAAAAAACCCTTTGAACGCTCCCAAAAAAGGACCGCAGGGCCAGCGCCTCCCTCCAAGAGGAAGCCCCTTTCTTCTCGGCGCTCCCTTGCAGCCTGCCACTTCCCCCAACACATTCAAATCATTTGGGAGACGGAGAGCTGGTGTGTACGCGCCCGTGCGGACAGGCGGGAGAGCTGGGTTCCTGCATTTCCACCCTCAACATCTGACCTCATCCCCAGTCATTTAGGCGCAGCGGAGCCCCACCTGCACCTCGCTCCTTTTGACTGCGTCCCTCGCCAGCTGCTCCGCTATTGGGGGAGCACATCTCGGAATCACCCAGTTCACTCAGACGCTCCTGGCCCCCGACCCTGCAAGCAGCGTGCCAGCTCCGTTCTTCCTCGAGACCAACACCCCCCACCCCCCGCCAGTCCCAGCCCTCCCAGCCCGCCGCTCCCACCGCCCGGCTGGTCCGCTTCCCAAGCCGCCCCCCACCCACGTTACTCCAGGTCCAGCCGTGCCCCGCCCTTCCCGACCCCGGAGCTAGAGCTTCAGGGCCCGGCGCTGGGCTCGCACCCACCGCCAGTAGTCCTCGGGCCAGACCGCCGCCCTCTACCCCTCCCACGCAGGGCCCCAGCTTGCCCCGGCCCCACGTGAGCCCGGCCCCGGCCAACCCCCCACCCACTGGCTCCCCAGGGCGGCTCAAACCCCGCCCCCAGGCCCGGGGGCCCCCCGGCTGGGCGCCCTGGCCCCGAGCAGCCCCTCCCCACCCCAGGCCCCACCCAGCCAGGCGAGTCCCCAGCCCCTCAAATCCTTCCTCGGGCAGCCCCGTCCCCACTCAGCCCGCGGCTCCTCACCCGGCCGGGAAGGGTCTGGAGCCCTGAAAGCCTCCCCTGGGCAGCCGCCTCCCAAAGGGATCCCAGTTCTCTCTCCCCAGGCCAAGGGGTTCGGTCCCGAACCTCGGCCAGCAGCCCCGGCTGCAACCCGAGACACACCGGCCGGGGGAGCCCCGGCCCAAGGATCCGCGCCCCGCGCGCCCACCACAGCCCACTCCCCTCCACCGGGCCCTGCTCCACGCCCCGCCGGCTCCTGTCAGCCGGCGCCGGCACATGCTGAGAGGGCCGGTCGGCCCGCCGGCTCGCTCCCGAGCGGCCCCGCCCGGCGCGCGCTGCTCACCAGGGCCGAAGTGCCTGAGGCGCCGCCGCCGCCGCCGCCGAAGTCCCCGCTGCAAAGCCCGGCGTAGCCTCCAACCGCTGCCGCCTCCCGCCTGGCACTGAGCGCCTCGCGGGGGAGGGGCGCGGGCAGCCACCGCCGCCACCGCCGCCGCACGCAGGCCCCGCCCCCGCGCCGCGCCGCGCCCAACCAGAGGGTCCTCAGGCTGCCGAGCGCCACGCCCACTTCCGGGAGGGGAAGCCCACTTCCCACCCCTCGTTCCACGCCCCACTCTCCTTAGCGCCCCCTCTGGTCGCGCCGAGGGATGCGGGTGGGCTGCGGGGGAAGGTGGTGCCGAAGCACACGCACCGCCCACTAGTCAACTAGCCGGAGGGCCACGCCCACTGCTCCTCAAAACGGGGAGCCGCATTCTTAGAGCTCCGCCCACTGACCCGCTTGGCTCTGCGGGGCCACCTCTTCCAGCTCCTCAAAGGTTCCCAGAGCCTCTCCAAACCGGAACATCAGCTCCTCTGAGCCCCGCCCACTGCCCTAACCAAACCCTTAGCCGGCCTCCGGGCTCCCTAAGCCCGCCTACCCTCTCGTAGCCGCCGAACTGGCCCAGCGGCCCCACGAAACCGCGCCCCGCTTCTAGAAAGCCCCACCCACGGGCCAGCCACCCTGGTCTCAGCATCCCACGGGCCCCGCCCACTGCCTATCTAAACCCGTAAACCTCTAAGCCCCGCCCCGAATTCTCGAACTCGCGCCTCCGGCTTCCGAAGTTCTGTCCTTGCTGCCATCGCCCCCTCCCACTTCCACTTCTGGGGACTGCCAGCGCTCAGGCCCGCCCTGCACTTTCCGTTGTCGCATTCCTAGCACAGGGTGGCTGTCCCTGGACTGGGCCACACCACTACTCAAGGAGGTCCCATCTTGACCCCATTTTGCAGATGAGGAAATAAAAGATACAAGGTCCTTCCCTTCTTTTTCCTGGCCAAAGCCCCTCACCGGTTTGCTTAATAACTGGGCCAGCCAGGCCAAAGGGCAGTGGATTCGAGTCTCATCTTGGCTGCTGTTCAGACGATGTGTCCTAGGTCAGTTCCCTTCGCCTCTTCAGGCCAAAATTTCCTGATCTTTCGCGTGAAGCTGTCCTGTTAATAGAGTCCCATTCTGAAATACCAAGCTCTGAAATACCAAGATTTGGGGAAACTGGACCCGAGGAACTGAATCAACCAAGCAAGGCATCTTTGCAATTCGCAGGGAGGGATTTTTCATTTTAGGCATTGGCCTCAGAAATGTGTGTTATGTAAATCATGGTCCACCTTGAACCAAAAGAGCTCGAACAGCAACTTACTTACCCTCTCTAGGCCTCAGTTTCTTTAGCAGTAAAGTAGGGACTGTAGAAGTCACTCCCTGGAAGGATTCCTTGAGCTTAGTAATACATTAGGTAGGGCGCCTAACTCGTGATGAGCCCTCCACAAATGGTACCTGTTGCTGCTACTGCTGTGCCTCAACAAAGTGGAGGGGTGAGTTTCATTTTGCCTTCCAGCAGCCACTAACAGGAGGGACTGAGCATCCCTTCCGCAGCAAGACTTGGCCACTTACTTCGTCTAAATGAGAGATGATGATAGCAGAGCACCTAGCGCAATGCCAGGCATTTGGTGATGCACAAAAACGCTTGGCTATTATTAGGATTCCTATTTTTAATGAAGCAAGGGCATTGATAGCAGCAGAGCTCTGAGTGGCTTGGGGAAAATGAAGGTTGATGCAGTGCTCTGAGAAGGAACCAGGAAACAAGCTGGCTTACTCTTTGGGAACAGATTATCGCCAACATTTTCCATCGCTTCTATGTGCCAGGGACTATCTGAGTGCTTTGAACACAAAATCCCCTGAAATCCACCCCCCCCCAACAATCCTATGGCTACAAGAAACAATTCTTAATCCTCATCAATAGAGGTGAAGAAAATAAGAAGTGGGGCGCCTGGATGGGTCAGTCATTTGAGCAACCGACTCTTGATTTCAGCTCAGGTCATGATGTCACGGTTCCTGAGTTCGAACCCCACGTCGTCGGGCTCTGTGCTGACAGTGCAGAGCCTGCTTGGAATTCTCTCTCTCTGCCCCTTCCTTGACCCCCCCTAAAATAAACTAATAGACTTTAAAAAAACTTAAATGAATTGCCCAGATCACACAGCTTGAGCCAGGCAGAGTTAGTGATAGAACGCACATCCCCCTAAAGGCAGAATTTGCACCCTTTGCCAGTTAGCCCTTACACTCAACTGCCTCTATGGCTGCATGAAGGAACAGAGAAAACAGGGACTTTAGATCCTGGCAGACTTGGCCTTACGTTCAAACTCCTCTACTCACCAGTTGTGTGACCTTGGGCAAGTCATTTTCCTTCTCTGAGTCTTACTCTCTTTATTCAGTGGGGCGCATCCAAATGCTTACTTCAGGGAGGGGATTTGAAGATTTCAGGAGTTCAGATTCAATGCATTAAAGTATGGCAAAGCATCCAGTACAGTTGCCTGTCATACAGCAGTTGTTTAAAACTTGTTGATTCACTTATCCCGGGTCTTTAAATGATTAAATTAGAAGTAAAATCTCCCACGACACCAATTCCCCCCAGATGATAACACCATAGAACAACCATGGAATACAATGAGAAAGAAAGATCTCCAGACCTTCCCCTTCTAGGTGACTGTTTCAGTTCCTGGTTTTATCGCTGGGTTGGGAGAGGTGATTCTTGCACAAGAAACAAGGCCAGAAGCAAGGTCACTTTACCACCCCACCCCGCACCTGCCCTGAATGTGGTCAGGTGAGAGTTCCTACTCCCAGAAACAGCAGGAAAATTGCATAACCCTTTCCTGGGAGAAAACTGCCCCATCCCTATTCTAGAAGCCATAGCAGTCCCTTTGTGAGCCTGAAGGAAATCTTGGCTCTGCCCAAGCCGGCCCTTACATGAAGGGACCCGGATCCGGGTGAGATGCTGGATTTTATTTTATTTTTTAATGTTTATTTATGTACTTTGAGAGTGGGGGAGGGGCAGAGGGAGAGAGAGAAAAGCAGAGAGAGAATCTCAAGGAAGCTCTGCGCCCAACACCGGCCTCAATCCCACCAACTGTGAGATCGTGACCTGAGCTGGAATCAAGAGTCAGTTGCTTAACCGACTGAGCCACCCAGGTGCCCAAGATGCTGGATTTTAGAGTCTTCTCCAGTTCTCAACGCCAGTGATCTTTATTTTTTTTTTAAATTTTTTTTTAACGTTTATTTATTTTTGAGACAGAGAGAGACAGAGCATGAACAGGGGAGGGGCAGAGAGAGAGGGAGACACAGAATCTGAAACAGGCTCCAGGCTCTGAGCTGTCTGCACAGAGCCCGACGCGGGGCTCGAACTCACGGACCGTGAGATCGTGACCTGAGCCGAAGTCGGACGCTTAACCGACCAAGCCACCCAGGCGCCCCGCCAGTGATCTTTAAAGTGACCTGAGACACGTGCTAGATGAAAGGGAACTTAATGATCAGAAAAAATAAGAGTGATTCCAAATCCCACATGACACAGGGGCTAGCTCATGTATGAAGAAGAAAGGATTGTAAAACCTACATTTGGAGGTTCCTTAGCACATGGTTTTTCTGGTTTCTCTTTGTACCCAATGGGGACATTCGTCTTGGGTTGCCAGGGCAACCTGGAAGCTGAGTGAATTAGCCCTGTGGAAGCATTAACAAATAATAATAATATTAAATAAATGAGACTGAAAACCCCTGGAGTAATCTCAGCAGGCAAAACCCCTAATTGAGTGACAGAAGAGGACAAAGCTCAGAGAATATTAAAATTCACACCACATTGATAAATCTTGATCCTCACCGCTTTGAGTGCTTCTTTCTGCAAATGAGGAGTTGGAAATGATTGAGCAGCCACAGAAGGATTGCCTTTTTTTTAATTAAACATTTTTTAAATGTTTATTTATTTATTTTGAGAGAGAAAGAGCGTGAGTGGGGGAGGGGGAGAGAGAGAGGGAGAGAGAGAATCCCAAGCAGGCTCGGAACTGTCAGCCCAAGGCAGGGCTCCGTCCTAGAAACCGTGAGATCATGACCTGAGCCAAAACTAAGAATCAGATGCTGAACCACCCAGGTGCCCTTTAATTAAATTTTTCATTTTGAGATCATTGTAGATTCACATGCAGGTGTAAGAAACAATACGAAGAGATCATATGAACCCTTTATCTTGGTTCCCCCAATGGTAACATTTTGCAAAATGATAGTACAATATAACAACCCAGATGTTGACATTGATACAGTCAAGATACAGAACATTTCCAAAACCACAAAATCTCCTTGCCTGTTCAGAGCCACACCCACTTCCCTCCTACCCAGCCCCCCTTAACTCCTGGCAACCACTCATCTGTTCTCAATTTCTCGAATTCTGCCATTTCAAGAATGACAAATAAAATGATATAGAATGCAACTTTTTGGGGTTGGCTTTTTTTTTTTTAATGTTTGCTTTTTTATTTTTTAGAGAGAGAGCATGAGTGGGACTCAAACTCATGAACTGTGAGATCGTGACCTGAGCCAAAGTCAGACACTCAGTCGACTGAGCCACCCAGGCGCCCCATGGGATTGGCTTTTTTTTCACTCAGTTTAAATTTCTGGAGATGTACCCAGGTTGTTGCATGTGTGAATAGTTTGTTCTTTATTATTGCTGAATGGTATTCCATGGCATGGATGTACTACAGTTTAACTATTCAGCCCTTGAAGAGTTGTTTCCAGTCTGGAGTGGTTTATTATATATATATTTTAAAAGCTGCTATAAACATTATAAACATTCACGTACAGATTTATGTGTGAACATACATTTTTATTTTTCTGTTAACAAATAATTTCCCCATAGTACAATGGTTAGGTCATATGGTAATTGTATGTTTAGTATTTTAAGAAGCTGCCAAACTATTCACCGGTGTAACCGTACCATTTACATCCCTATCAACCAGTAAGTCATAAGTGATCCAGTTTCTCTGCATCTTCACCAGCATTTTGGTGTTGTCATTATTATTTTTTAGCCATTCTGATAGGTAAATAGTGATATCTTATTGTGGTTTTAATTTGCATTTCTCTGATGGCTAATCATGTTGAAATCTTTTCCTATGGTTATTTGCCATCTCTTCATGTCTTCTGCCCATTTTTTTTTATTGAACCATTTGTCGTTTTGATTTTTGAGTTTGAGAGTTCTTTATATATTCTACGTACTAGTCCTCTGTCGGCTATGTGGTTTCCAAAAGTATCTCCCGTTATGTAGTGGTTTTTTATCCTCTTAATGTAGTCTCTCACAAAGAGAATGTTTTTAATTTTATTCAATTTGTCGGTTTTCCTTTTTAAAAAAATAGTTATTTATTTATTTTGAGAGAGACAGAGAGAATGTGAGCAGGGGAGAGGCAGAGGAAGAGGGAGAGAGAGAATCTGAAGCAAGCTCCTTGCTCAGCTTGGAGCCCAAGGTGGGGCTCGATCTAACAACCATGAGATCATGACCTGAGTTGAAATCAAGAGTCAGATGCTTAACCGACTGAGCCACCAGGCACATCAATTTTTCTTTTTTAGATTATGCTTTTGGTATTAAATCTAAGAAGTCTGTGATCCATATTGCACTATTGTTTAAGTTTATCTTTTTTTTTTTTTTTTTTTTTAGTAATCTCTATATCCAACGTGGGGTTGGAACTCACAGCCCCAAGATCAAGAATCACATGCTCTTTCAACTGAGTCAACCAGGAGTCCCTTTGTTGAATTAATTTTTGTATAAAGTTTGAGACTTAGGTTGAGGTTAATTTGGGGGTGTGTGTGTTAATGTTTATTTACTGAGAGAGAGAGAGAGAGAGAGAGAGAGGTAGAGCACACAGGGGAGGGGCAAAGAGACAGGGAGAGAAAGAATCCCAAACAGCCTCCGCACTGTCAGTGCAGAGCCCAATGTGGGGCTTGATCTCGAGGCTGCAAGATCTTGGCCTGAACTGAAATCAAGAGTCTGATGCTTAACCTGCTTAACCAATGGAACCACCCAGGGCCCTGAGGTCAATTTTTTTTTCTTTTTTTTTTTTGCCAACAATTGTACAATTGCTCTAGTATCATTTTTTGGAATTGCTATCTTTTCTCCATTGACTTTTAATTTTTGCACCTTTGTCAGATATCCATTGGGCATATTTATGTGGGTCTATTTATGGGTTCTCTATTTCTTGCATTGATATATTTATCTGTCTTCTGCCATTAACACACAGTCATGATTACTGAAGTTATATAATAAATCATGACATTGGGTATACTGTTTCTGCCCACTTTATTCCCTTTTTAAGAAATGTTTTAGTTATTCTAACTTCATTGCCTTTCCACATAAATTTTAGAATAATCTTGTTTATATCTGCAAAAACGTCTTCCTGAAGTTTTATAGGAATTGTGTTAAACCTGTATATCAGTTTGGGGAGAAGTGACAGTAGCTTTATTGTGCTGTTTTCTAATCCATAACATCATATGTCTGCTTATTTGATTTCTTTCATTGTGTTGTCTGCTTCAGTATATAAGCCCTATTCATGTTTTGTGAGATTCACACCTAAGTAATTTTTTTTAATTGTAAATAGCATTGTATTTTTAAATTTCAGTGTCTGTGAGTTCCTCGGAAGTATATTGAAATATAATTAATTTGTATGTTTAACTTGCATCCTGCAACCTTCTCTTTTTAATTTTTAAAAATTTATTTTTCTGGGGCGCCTGGGTGGTGCAGTCGGTTAGGCGTCCGACTTCAGCCAGGTCACGATCTCGCGGTCCGTGAGTTCGAGCCCCGCGTCGGGCTCTGGGCTGATGGCTCGGAGCCTGGAGCCTGTTTCCGATTCTGTGTCTCCCTCTCTCTCTGCCCCTCCCCCGTTCATGCTCTGTCTCTCTCTGTCCCAAAAATAAATAAAAACGTTGAAAAAAAATTTAAAAAAAAATTTATTTTTCTTATGTTGGGGGGGGGGGGCTGTGAGTGGGGGGAGGGGCAGAGGGAAAGAGAGAGAGCATCTTAAGTAGGTTCCATGCAGAGCCCAATGCAGGGCTCAATCCCACAACCCTGGGATCATGACCTGGCCTGAGATCAAGAGTCAGATGCTCAATCGAGCCACCCAGGCATGCCTCTTGCAAACTTCTTGAACTCACTGATTAGTTCCAGGAGGTATTTTTTAGATTTCTTGGGATTTTCTATGTAGACAATCATGTTATGCATAAATAAGGATAGTTTTATTTCTTCCTTTCTGATCTGTATGCCTTTTGTTCCCTTTTCTTGCCTTATTGCACTGGCTAGAACCTCCAGTACTATGTTGAGTAAATAGTGAGAGCAAACATCCATGCCTTTTTCTTGACTTTAGGGGGGAAGCATTCAGTCTTTCATTATTAACTATGAGGTTGGCTATACTCTTTATCAAGTTGTGAAAGTTTCCCCTTTATTCTTATTTTTTTTTTTTTTTTAATTTTTTTTCAACGTTTATTTATTTTTGGGACAGAGAGAGACAGAGCATGAACGGGGGAGGGGCAGAGAGAGAGGGAGACACAGAATCGGAAACAGGCTCCAGGCTCCGAGCCATCAGCCCAGAGCCCGACGCGGGGCTCGAACTCGCGGACCGCGAGATCGTGACCTGGCTGAAGTCGGACGCTTAACCGACTGCGCCACCCAGGCGCCCCGTATTCTTATTTTTTAAAAGAGTTTTAATCATGAATAGCTGTTGAATATTGTCAAATATTTTTCTACATCAAATGATATGACCATATGATTTTTTTGGTTTAGCCTATTAATAAGGGAAGTTAGACTGGTTGATTTTTGAATATTGAGCCAGCCTTATAAGCCTGGAATAAATTCCACTCGGTCATGGTGTATAATTCTTTTTATATGTTGCTGAATTCTCTTTGCTAATGCATTTTTAAGTATGTTTGTTTCTAAACTAATGAGGGATATGGGTCTATAGTTTGTTTGTTTTTTTTTTTTGGTACTCTCTGCCTGATTTTGATATCAGAATAACACTGCCTTAATTAAATGAGGTGGGATGTGTTTCCTTCTCTTCTATTTTCTGAAAGAGATTGTGTAGATTGCTATTAATTCTTTAAATGTTTGCTAGGCTTTTCTGGTGAAACCGTATGGATCTAGAGACTTTTTCTGAGGGGGAGCTGTTAAATTACAAATTCACCTTCCTTAATAGTTATATTGTTCTTCAAATTGTTCCCTATTGAGTGACTTAAGATAGTTTGTGCTTTTTTTTTTTTTTTTTTTTTAGGTACCACAGTTTATTTATTTATTTTTTTCAACGTTTATTTATTTTTGGGACAGAGACAGAGCATGAACGGGGGAGGGGCAGAGAGAGAGGGAGACACAGAATCGGAAACAGGCTCCAGGCTCCGAGCCATCAGCCCAGAGCCTGATGCGGGGCTCGAACTCCCGGACCGCGAGATCGTGACCTGGCTGAAGTCGGACGCTTAACCGACTGCGCCACCCAGGCGCCCCTAGTTTGTGCTTTTTAAAGGTATTGGCCCATTTCCTTTAAGTGGTCAGATGTTTGTGTATAGAGTTGTTTGTAGAATGTTCTTATCTTTTGATGTCCGCAGGGTTTGTAGCGATAGTTCCTGTTTCATCCTGATACTGGTTAGTTGTGTCTTCTTTTTGTCTTGTTTTCTCGATCATCCTTAGAGATTTGTCACTTTTACCTGTTCTTCCAAAGAACTGCTCTTTGTTTCGTTGATTTTCGCTATTGTCTTTCTATTTTCAGTTTAATTGATTTGTGCCCTTTATTATTTCCTTCCTTCTTCTTGCTTTGGATTTATTTTGCACTTCCTGTTCTAGGTGCTTGATGTGGGAGCTTAGATTACTGCTGTGAGACTTTAGCTAATCCTATATAATATATAATACTATATAATTCTTTCTCAGTACTGCTTTAGCTTGTGTGACACACATTTTGATATTTGCATTGTTGTTTTCATTCAGTTCAATGTATGTTTAAATGTCCCTGGAGACTGCCTCTTTGACTCATGAATTATTTATAAGTGTGTTGTTTAGTTTCAAAGTGTTTGGAGATTATCCTGTTATGTCTCTGCTATTCTTTTCTAATTTGATTTCCTCATGGTCAGAGAACACATTGTACGATTTCTTTAATTGTTGTAAATTTGTTGAGGTTCCTTTTTAATGGCCCAGGATATAGCCTATGTTGGTATATGTTCAGCGGGTACTTGAAAAGAATGTGTATGCTGTTGTTCAACAGAGTGTTCTACAAATGTCAGTCAGATCCTGTTGGTGAATAGCGTCCTTGCTATTGACCAAAAAATACCAATTTTTTTTGTCAAGTTGTTCTTTCGGTTGTTGAAAAAGGAGTGTTGAAATATTAAACTACAGGAATGGATTTGTCCATTTCTCCTTTCAGTTTTGTTTTTTGCTTCATATATTCTGCAGCTCTGATGTTTGCTGTATACACATGTAGGATTATTAGGTCTTCTTGGTGGATTGCCTTTTTATCATTATAAATGTTCCTCTCTGCCTGGTAGTTTTCTTGGCTCCGAAATATACTTTATCTAATATTAACATGGCCACTCTTGAATTCTTTTGATTAATGCTTCCATAATATATCTTTTTTTTTCCATCGTTGTACTTTCAACCTGCTTATATTGACATATTTGAAGTGAGTTCTGATCCACTCTCCCAATCTCTATCTTTTAATTAGTGTATTTAGACCCTTTACATTTAAAGTAATTGTTGATCTGTTAAAGCTTGATCTGACGTATTGTTTTGTGATTTATGCTTGTTCTACTTTTCATTTGTCTTGTTCTCTGTTTCCTGCTTTCTCGTGGGTTCCTTGAGCACTTTTTAGAATTCCACTTTGATTTATCTCTAGTGGTTTTGAGTGTATCTCTTTGTACAGCTTTTTGAGTGGTGGCTCTAAGTATTACATTATAGATAGGCTAAGTCTATATCATGTTCACAGTCTACTGGTGTCATTTCACCAGTTCAAGTAAAGTCTAGCAAACTCATTTCCCTTTATGTCTCCTTTGTTTATCATATAACTGTCTTAAAGATTCCCTCTACATACATTTAGGACTGT
This sequence comes from Prionailurus bengalensis, assembly GCF_016509475.1. Classification (NCBI taxonomy): domain Eukaryota; kingdom Metazoa; phylum Chordata; class Mammalia; order Carnivora; family Felidae; genus Prionailurus; species Prionailurus bengalensis. The sequence goes on from NC_057356.1 coordinate 17,825,581, forward strand.
ATCAGACAGTGGTAAAGTCCTGACTCTCTATTATGCTTCCTCTGATGCCACCCTAGAGGAGAGAGATGAACACATCATTTCCTCAGTGGGGGTGGAAATCCAGACTTCTCCTGTGGTCTCCACTGACACCAATGGGCGAAGTCTTCATGACTACCCAGTGGGGATGAAAGTCCCTACTCCACCCCCTACTCAGCCTCCTCTGACACCACCTCGCGACGTGGGAACATCCACGAGAAAACGCATTTCGCGCACTTGGCTCAGGGCCCAGCACATGCTGGGGGCTGAGTCCATGCCTGATGGCCATGATGGACGGAGCTGATGACGGTAGAAACCCTGGTGTCATGATTGGCCCTGCCACCGGTCCTGGTTCTGTGATTTTGGGTGAACCATGCCACCTTCTCAACGTCTCGGGTCCTTTATCTCTTCAATGGGGAAAAATGATGCTGACCTGAGATTCTGTTTGTAAGAGCACCTGCCACAGATGCTTACTACAAATAAATATTATAACAGGACTGGTACTCACTGCTCACCAGGCCCAGTGTTACCAATTTGCCAGATTCTAACTCAAGGAATCTTCACTCTAAGC